>NC_083428.1:3390557-4765557 GCF_020745735.1 Hemiscyllium ocellatum
GGGGGAGCGGAGATTGGGGTGGGGGTGGGGATGGGGGGCGGAGATTGGGGTGGGGGTGGGGTGGGGATGGGGGGGTGGGGGTGGGGATGGGGGGCGGAGATTGGGGTGGGGGTGGGGATGGGGGTGCGGAGATTGGGGTGGGGGTGGGGATGGGGGTGCGGAGATTGGGGTGGGGATGGGGGTGCGGAGATTGGGGTGGGGGTGGGGATGGGGGGGCGGAGATGGGGGTGGGGTGGGGATGGGGGTGAGGGTGGGGTGGGGATGGGGATGGGGGGGAGGGGATGGGGGTGGGGACGGGGGTGGGGGTGGGGATGGGGGTGAGGGTGGGGTGGGGTTGAGGGCGGAGATTGGGGTGGGGGTGGGGATGGGGGTGAGGGTGGGGTGGGGATGTGGGTGGGGGTGTGGGGATGTGGGTGGGTGGGATGGGGATGTGGGATGGGGATGTGGGGTGGGGATGTGGGTGGGGTGGGGATGGGGATGTGGGTGGGGTAGGGGTTGGGTGGGGTTGGGGGTAGGGGTGGGTGGGTGGGGTTGGGGGTAGGGTTGGGGGTAGGGGTGTGGGGATGGGGGTAGGGGGTGGGTGGGGATGGGGGTAGGGGTGTGGGGTGGGGGGTAGGGGTGTGGGGTAGGGGGGTGGGGATGGGGGTAGGGGTGTGGGGTAGGGGGTGGGGATGGGGGTAGGGAGTGGGGATGGGGGTGGGGATGGGGTGGGTGGGGGTAGGGGGTGGGGATGGGGTGGGTGGGGGTGGGGGTAGGGGGGTGGGGATGGGGTGGGTGGGGGTAGTGAAGGGGGGTGGGGTGTGGGTAGTGGAGGGGGGTGGGCTGGGGGAGAGGGAGAGGGTGGGGTGTGGGTAGTGGAGGGGGGTGGGGTGTGGGTAGTGGAGGGGGGTGGGGTGTGGGTAGTGGAGGGGGGGGGTGGGTGGGGTGTGGGTAGTGGAGGGGGGTGGGGTGTGGGTAGTGGAGGGGTGTGGGCTGGGGTAAGGGGTGGGTGGGGTGTGGGTAGTGGAGGGGTGTGGGCTGGGGGGAGGGAGGGGGTGGGGTGTGGGTAGTGGAGGGGTGTGGGCTGGGGGGAGGGAGGGGGTGGGGTGTGGGTAGTGAAGGGGGGTGGGGTGTGGGTAGTGGAGGGGGGTGGGGTGTGGGTAGTGGAGGGGGGTGGGCTGGGGGGGAGGGGGTGGGTGGGGTGTGGGTAGTGGAGGGGTGTGGGCTGGGGGAGGGGGGTAGGCTGGGGGGAGGGAGGGGTTGGGTTGAGGGTAGTGGAGGGGGGGTGGGGTGTGGGGAGGGAGGGGATGGGGTGTGGGTAGTGGACGGGGGTGGGGTGGGGGGGAGGGAGGGAGTGGGGTATGCAGTTGGGGGAGAGGTTTAGGCGTGGGGGTAGGGGTGTGTGCGGTGAGAAGTGGGAGGCAGGGAGAGAGGTGTGTGGTGAGGCTGGGGCAGTGGGAGGAGTGTGTGACGAGGTCGGGTAGGGAATTGTACTGGAAGGGCAGGGAGGGGTGTGTGGCAGGGGGAAGGCTCTGTGGCAAGGTGGGGAAAGGGGCATGTGGAGGTAGGGGATTACGGGGTTTGGATGTGCGAGGCAGGGGTGTGTGTTGAGGGAGTTGCGGGGGCGGTGGGGAGGGGAGTGAATAGGGTGGGAATGGGTGGGGAGTGAGGGGTTGGAGAAAGGAGTGGCGCTGGGGTGTAGGGGAAGCATGGTGTTCCAGTTCAGAAGCTTCCCTGTAGACTTATTATTTGTATCCAATTATAGGCGGACTTCTTGAAGGGATTGCCAGTCTATAATGAAAGCAACTTCAGTCGGTTTCATGCAGATTCAGTTTGTAAAGCTTCGGTGAGTGCATATCAAAGTCTGAGATTCATCACTAACGTGTCTTTATTATTGTCATCAAAGTACATAAGGAGAAACCTGTTTTGAATCTGTGAACTAAAGAAATATTTGGAATGTGGACAACAGTTTGTGTTAAATGGAAAACCTGGAAGTTAATTACAGGTTGGTTCCTGATCAAAAGGTTCTGCAGATGCTTCATCACTGTGCCTGTGTTATGTTTAAGCAGATAACAGAAGTTTGCTATTGATAAGGTCTGTCCCTGCGAATTGGTTCCAGCAAGTCTTGGGGGAAAAAGTCAGTCTGTCAGGGAGTGGTCACAGTTTGAATTAGGTTTTGGATTGTGTTTCTTTGAGAAGGAATCTGGCTGTTGATGCTGCAGCATGAGAATTTGAAAGTTCTCTGCATAACTTCCCTTATCAGCTCTTGGAAACACACAGAACCAAGTTTATAAGTATTACTGTCTTTATTTGTGTGAACTGAATGGTGGCACTAATTGACATATTCAGAAAATCATCCACGGACCCATCATCTAAGCCTGTGGAACATGGAAACCACTAAAGCAAATCAGCCATTTTTGTTATTTTATTTATCCATTAACTGTGTTTGTCTTTTGTGTGAATGGGGCTGTAAGTACAGGTTTTGGCAGTGATAGCATCGGCCAGTCAGATTCCTTTTTGCTTAATTTTACAAAAGTTATTGTGAATAAATTGTTCTGTCATTTGTTAAAGCGACAAGCCAGTGTCTGGAATTGATTGTTTGTAGTCTCTGGGTTCGTTATTCAAAAGTTGGATTAGGGACCAATGAGATCAATTTTGAGGGTCATTGAAAGTTTTAATGACACTGTGTTGTGAGTACGGGGTTAGAAAGACTGGCTCGATTCAGCTGCCTGTCTACGCGTCATAACAAACCATCCAATGAGAGGACAGCAACTGCATTGCAGGTTAGAATCACTTTCCTAGTGCAATGTATTACAGGCCACTAATAGTGCTCTGCCAATGCTTTTGATTGCATTTAACTTTTTCCTCAAGTCCATTTGGATTGCACCATATACCTCAGCACAGAGGTTGGAAGTTTAGCACCCAGGTGCAGAGCATGTTCAATGACCCCTTGTTGTCAGTTGCCAGGAAAAATCCTAAGTTATTAGTAGTAGTTACAGATACTCCGTCCTTGACTCTGAAAACTTGAGTGAATATGGTTCAATGTGCGCCCCACCCTAACATCTGTGCACACCAAACCCAGGATCAGAAAAAAACCTGATTAAAGAGAAGAATTTCAATGAATATTTTAAAGGAGGAGAGAGATGGAGATGCTTAGAGAGGGAATTCCATAGCTGAGGGCATGGCCACAAATGGTGGAGCAATGGAAATTGGAAATGTGTGCAATGGGTAAGAATTTGAGCAGTGCGGAGAACTTGGCTTGGGGGCTGATTACAGAGATAACCAGGGGCAAGGCCATTGAGCGATTTGAGCATGGAATTTTGAAGTTGAAAGCTTTGGAGAACAGTCAGTGAAAACAGTAATGATGAGTGAGTGAATATTGTGTAAGTCAGAATCTGGGTGGTTATGGAGGGCTAAAAACTTGCTTGGAGTGCAGTGGAACAGATAAACCTGGAAGCAACAAAACTGTGGGTGAGGACTTCAACATCACGAGCTGAAATAAGCGAGAGGTCAATACGAGTTGGAATAGCTGGTGTTGGCAATACATTAGGCGAGGGTCTGGCCAATAATAGCCTAAGCATAATTACAATTATGTGGCAGAGCCATTGAGGGTGGGTGTACCAATCAGGATCCATTAAGTAATGACAAAGCCCAGGGTTATTGAGGCAGGCAGAAAAGTGGAGTTGGAGCCAAACTTGGATCAGCCATGATTTTATCAGATGTTAGACCAGGCTCTCACTGCTGTGTAGACCGTCTCCAGCTCCTAATTTGTATGTAAACAATAGCTTCATATTTTTAGGGGTCCATGACAAAGGTTGAATTACTAGTGGGTGTGTTACACCCAGCAATGGGTGTGGCCTTAGTGACCGAATGTTTACTGGATTATCGTAGTTGATGGCCAGGGAAAATAACTTACCTTAAGAGCTTTAAATCTATGTTTCCAGTGAATTTTTAAAGTACAAAATTTTTTTTTGGTTTGCAGAATAGACGGCCATCTGTGTACCTCCCAACGCGCGAATACCCATCCGAACAGAGTGAGTGTTTGAAGTTTTGCTTTTTCAGTAAAATGGATCTTCCAGCAATGGTAGAGCGCTGGATGAATAGATTTGATTTGTACCTGATTCTCCTAGCTGGTAATGGTATGTTCTGTGTGGTCTCTCCCGAGTCAGAGCTACAACCACCTCCTCTTGATGAGTGAATCTCCTGACCTTTGTCTCATTCTGCGTCAGCGTTAATCTCACACTTGCATATATACTGTTACACCAATCACTATATGGTGTCTTCATTTTTACTGGTGCACCCTTGGGTTTGTGCAATGACCCTGTGCTAACCCTGTCTGTGGCCTTTGGTTCGAACTCACTTTGTGCGTAAGAACCTCGCAGCCAGCAATCTTCACCCCAACACTCTCAGCTGGATCTGAACCTGGATTCAATACTGTAAATCCTGCATTGACCCCACAGGACAATTATCACCCCAGGCTTATTCCATTAAACTGTTTATAGATGACCAATAAATCTTTGTTTTTCATTTTACACAGTCATTGTAACAGAAAAGACCAATATATTGCTTCGATACCTCCATCAGCAATGGGACAAAAAGGTAAGCTGGCTGACAGTTGTTGGGTAAGAGGTTTGAATGTTAGATGGGGGGTGCTGGGTAGGATATCTAAGACAGCTTTTGATGTATGAATGGATGCCAGTACAGTGGTTGGAAATTTGCTGCATTCTTGGTTGTCATATGAGGGCCTGAGGCATTGGGTAAAAGATGCTCCCTGTGTGGTGGCCCATATCCCTCCAAACCCTTCCTATTCATACAATCCATCCAAATGCCTCTTAAATGTTGCAATTGTACTAGCCTCCACTACTTCCTCTGGCAGCTGATTCCATACCCGTACCACCCTCTGTGCGAAAAAGTTGCCCGTTAGGTCTCTTTTATATCTTCGCCCTCTCACCCTAAACCTATGCCCTCTAGTTCTGGACTCCCCGATCCCAGGGAAAAGACTTTGTCTATTTACCCTATCCATGCCCAGTTGAGCCTGCAGTGTGTCTCACTTGTAGTAATATACAAGACCCTGTAATTTTCAGACAGAATGTGTACATGCACTGTGCCTATTTGAGCACAACAAAATAGGTGACACTCGTTTGCAGGTTCATTTCTCAAGGTAATACCTTGAAAAAATAGTCAATCTGTCTGGTTTTAAATTTAACCAAAACCTGACAGTTAACTATCAATCAACATTAATAGATGCATTTTGCATGGCAGCACCTCCATCAATCCATGTCCACGTGCCAGCCATTTAGTACCTTCCTCTCATTCAGGATAAATGTTGGTTTTCCCATTACATTGATATTCGTGTGAATTGTCCTGATGAGTGAACAGTGAAAACGTCGGACAACATTTCTTTTCCTGGCAATACTCCAGTTTTGTGTTATCAAGTGACTATTAGTATAGAGAAAGAATTGACTTGCTGTTGTGACTAGGGGTGAGTGCATCCAGTTAATCTGCTGGGCAGCCCTGCTCATTTACACTAACGAGCGCTGCACCGTATTGAACCTCGGAGGTGTTATCTTTCCTCCTCCTTTCCTTCCTTATAGAACGCAGCGAAGAAAAGGGACCAAGAGCAAGTGGATGTTGAAGGCGAGAGTTCGGCCCCACCATGCAAAATTGCCCGCACAGACAGTCAGGACATGATTGAAGACACTTAATCCTCTGTCCACAAGACGCAAGTGCTTCCCTTCTCATCATGCAATGTCTTACAGTCTCTCCACCATGCAGCCCTTCATTTGTATATCATAGGAGCACCTTTATTTATTTGCGTGTAATTTATGGTCTGGGTGAGGGAGGGAGGGAGAAGGGGCAAGTGAATCCAGCAAAAGCCCTCTGCAGTGTCTAGTCACAGTCAGCGATTATCCAGACTGCTTAAGGGTTTTAGAGGTTTCTGAGGCAAAGGCTGTGTTGGTATAGCTCAGAGTCTGATTAAAAAGTGTGTAGGAGTCAGAGCCTCAAAGTGTTGAATGCAGTGGTCCTGAAGTGCAACTCGAACACAACTATACTGCCCACAGTATTTACACTCAGATCTTCCTAATATTTGACATGTATCTATCACTGTCATTAACCTTATACTCCAACAGGTTTGTAGTTCAGGTCATTGTGAAGTTTTCAGTTGCAAGTGCAGTTTTCAGAAATTGACAGATAGCCTATGTCAGAATTAATAATTTGAGCAAATTATTACCCAAAAGCAAAACCCAATCCTTTGAGTAGCTGCGTTTGGTTGTTGTGTTAAAATTCCACTCCCTCCTTTCCCACCTCCCACACTCATTCCTGGAATGAGAGATGGGCAGTGATTGAACTAACAAACCCTATGTTAGACTTTGGCTTGTAGCAGGACGTGGCAAGATTAGTATGACAATCTCTGAACCCGTCTGGTGGGTAGAGCCCGACGGAAGGGGTTGGAAGTGGGTTATTCACACCAGAGCTCCTGAAACTGTTGGCATTTGAACTATATGCTGACCTTGTGTGCCATTTGGTTTTATGATTAGTTTTTATTTTAAGGGAAGCCATATTGTATGGGTTTGTTTCTTTTTAAAATAAATGTTTTCTGACGTTCCAAGAGTTATCGTTGCAAGTGCTGGAAAATTGTTGATTCAAATTCTCAAGGTCTGAAGAAATTTGATGCAAGAAAAACCTCAGGACAGGTAACAATTCAACCCTGAAATCATGATATAGCTGTTCTCTGCCTTGTATAGTGTTAATTTGTCCACTGTTTTAATGCAGGCATTGAACTACTTATGCTGGGTGTGACATGACCGGTGCAGTCTAGCTTATGACTGCATTAAGTTGTTCCAGTGTTAACCTCATAAACCACATGCTAAAACTGCCTCTGTTGGATGAACTTTTCTAAGAAATCTTTTTGGTTATGCTTGCATATTGGCAGAGAAAAATTAATCTCATTTGCACTACATCACCATGGAAACCTGACTTCAAAGAGCAGTGTCTGCTTAATTGAGTTGCCTTTTTCGGAAGAAATGTATTCCAGTGCTTTTTTAAGATGAAACCATAGTGTGCTCGATATGACTGGAGTGGGTCTGGGAATGTACAGCATAGTGGAAAGAGGAACCTGGGTTTAGCTGTTGGTTTGATGAGCATTGTTACATGGTGCATGATGCCTGAGCCATGTACGTGTTGCTGACTGCTCCTTGTTAACAGATGAAGATTGGGATAAATGAGCAATTGGTTTCAGTTCCAGTAGCATTAGACCTTTAAACCCATACATTGCCCAGCTTTACTAAGGTGGTGCTTTGTCAGGGCCTCTGGGATCTTTTGTTGTGAATGTGTGTCTCTGCTTCCACCTGAATTTTAATTCATCTTCAGAGTTGAATTGTCCATTGCCATTGCTAGCAGGTTGAGGTGTGATTGGAGGGTCCCTCTTACTGGTAATAGAATACTTCAGGGCTGTGATAACTTTTAAGTAGTACTCATTTTTTTAAAATTAAAAATAATGGACTGATTACCAGGAAAAGTGGACAGTGATCTGTTGCTTAGAGGGAAATTGTGTTTGCCAGTTCATTTCTTCCATTATTCCTGCTCCTGTGATGGTCTGTTCTGTTTCTCCATGTTTTGGCTTCCAAAGGAGTCATGATGTCATTTTGGGATGGTGGTGTTATTTTTAATGATAAATACATTGAGGACTACTCTGCTCCCTGTGTGAGCTGGATCCCTCAGTAAGAGGAGAGGCTGCACTTTGCAATGCTCTGGCTTATCACTCCTTTGACACTTGGCCTTAGTGAAAGGCCTTACTGTCAGCCCCAACTGGTGCTCTGACCTTGGGTCTTGAAGGATGGTGGAGTTTGTTTCCCAATGTACAGAGCCTTGATTTGGGAGTGGGGAATGAAATAGTGCTGTGATTCATTAGTAGATAAAGTTATGCTGAGCTCTTGCAACTAAGATCATGCAGGCTTTATTGAAAAACTGCAACTGTTTCAACATTTCCGACATGACTACCCTGATTCCCGAACAGGTGTACTGGACCCTGATCCATCATAACAACCCCATCTCCCCAAAAGTTCCCCTTTTTGGGTTTTTAACAATAAAATATGGATGAAGATGGAAAGTGTGCAGACTGGAGACCTGATTGAATCTGATGGTCTTCCTCCTGTCAAACTGTGGAGGGAAAGGCTAGCGTTGTGTGAGGGATTACATGGACCTGATCTCAGCTATGGGCTCGAGAGTTTTTCATTCAGATTTGTGCAGTTAATAACTTTATGAATTTATCTCCAGTAGCATTTCTGTGCATTACAATTACTGTGCTTCAGAAGCACTTCACTTAGTTGTAAGGAAAGGTGCTAGAGAAATGCAAATCTTTTCAAAGCAATTCAGTAAAAGGTCTACCTGTTGCTTCAGTAACTCTGGATGTATTTCTTTTGTCATTGATACTTTGTTTCTGCACCTATAAGTGAGCTGACATTATCTGTCTTCACTATCAAGCATTTGACTCGCTTACAAATCCATAGTACCCAAATGCACTTAATTCAACACTGAATTAGTGGCCTTTTTCTCATTGCCTACCAGAGAAGTACATGGGTTGGAAGAGTGGGGGGTAGTAGGAAAAAATGTGGTTCTATCATATGGGACAGAGAGGAGGTCAGGTTGTTCCTTGTGTAGGGAGCTATCATTGACATCTTGATTCAGGGTCAAAATGAAGAGTACAGTAGAACCTCCTGACTGGGTTACGCATTGAAGTGACCTGTCCTACTGTCCCGTCAAGGCTGAGAAATTCACTACATTTCTGAATTTTTGCTTTTGAGCCTTCCTTCAATCCCTGTCCTTTTGCAAGTGATAATTTGCCAAAACTGATTACAAGATCCTGTGTCAGTGTAGCTCATGTGAGAGTGCAGGGTTTGGCGTTCATATGTCAGCTTTGCCAGAAATGAGTTGTGCTTCAGTATGCCATTGGAACCGAGTCTCACCTGATGGAGTTAAGGATAGCAATAGTCCTGGTCTGGTGAGCAGGGAAACCCAGCAAGGACCTGCCTCTTACTGGAGTGCAGCATGACCTGTTGCATGATGTCATGGTCCTGCAATGTGTAGAGATCAAGTGTGGCTCATTGCATTCTCCCATTGCAGCCTCCTGTTTCCACAAGGTGAATCACTCTGTCCCTTTTATCTGAACATTTTCAATATTTCAGGCAAACTGCTTGTGATACTTCGAGGCAGCAAACTTTGCATGAATCTTGGAGTGCTATTTGTGTTAGTTCTACCCACCCTCTTTCCCCCCTCCCATTTCCCTGCCCCTGGCAGCAGTTAGGATTCTACCAGACTCTGAGTGTAACTGTTTACCACTAGCAGTCATTGCTATTGTATGGATGATACCACATTCCCATTTCCCTGCAAATCGTCATAGAACGATGAACGTTTGTCCCCTTGGACCTTGAAGAAAAATATTTGAACTCCCAAAGTTTGAATCCAGGCACTAAGATCATGAACTTTGGTCAGCTTGTCTTATATATTAAAAGGATCATAAGCACTGTCTTCCCAGCTCCCCGCAAGTACAAATGACACTACGGTGAGTCTCGGCTCTCTGTTTGAGTATGTTCTGCAGTGGAGTCCCCTGAAGGTTGTGAAGTTGGTTTGCATTCACAGCTCCAGCCCTTGTTAAATAATAATGTCAATCACAATCTCTCTTCCCTTGACCACCACCTTGCTCTGCATGAACTCCATGAGCTGCTACCAATCAATAGCTGGCTTTTATTGGATTTTTAGAAATAAATAAAACGTCACAGAAAACTTGTAATAAAGGTGTTTATAAATGTGAAGAATGTATATTTTCTTTTTTTTGTAATACTCAGCCCAGATCAGTGTGATTACTGAGCTGATCAGATCAGAGCGCATTTCAGTCTTGATAACAGGTTGTGAACAGAAAAGGCACATTATTCCTGGACTGTTAAACTTCAAGACCTGAATTGGATGGGTTTTGCTGTTTTCTATTTCCTATAACTACTCTTTGCACCCCTGTAGTTGGAAGCATTGACTCCTGCTCTGGGGATGTGTCTGATCTTGCAACTATCCTGCATTGTCAAGGGATTGGGGGAAATCATTGTTTTATCCTGATCCTGTTCTTGCTGGGCATTCTGCTCGGGCCTTTGCTGTGCACCCTTCGAACATGATCATTTTCTGATTCGCATTACTGCAGCAGTCCACTCAAAACCAGGAATAATTCCCAAGCAGAAGGAAGTGACCGGTTTAGAATTGGCCCTGGTGGGAAGGAGCTGTTGGGAGAGTGGGGCAATATCATGTGTGTGAAACTCAGTTGGCTGCTTGTATTGTGTGTATTGCCAATGTTATCTCTTATCCATTGTCTGAGCTGGGGTGTGGCTGGGGGGGGGGGGGTCAATCCAGGACCCCAGAGTTGGAAATACCTCCCTGGATAAATCTTTTCCTTTCTGTTATGCAATTTCATTACAGAAATTATTCAGTTCCTTGTAATTATTCTTTGTAATTATTCAGTTCCTGATTAACTTTCCTTGTATTACATTGATCATTGCTTTCTTGCAGTGAATAACTGGTATGGCATGGCATCTTTTGGGTATTGCAGTGGGCAATCTTTGGGAGGGTGTCTTTTATTGTGGGGATGGCATGGGTGGGAGCTGCTGAGATAGACCAACAGGGCCTCACCTGGACTCACTGGATATTCTAATCTCAACTCTTCTCAAAAATAGCACAGGACTAGTGATGTGAAACCAATTTTAGCTGCTCGTTCACTGCTTTTTTGCTGTCAGCTCCAACTAATGCTGAGGATTTAGCCTGGATGCTGTCCTTTGTGTGGCTGAGAAGCAGGTGATATTTGGGGCGGGGGTGTTCGGAGGTGGTCAGGGGAGGTGTGTTGCCATAATAGGGTTCCTCATGTTCCCCTTTGAAGTAGAACAATGAATGGTATAAGATATGTGCTTGATGAGATCACAGTCAGTAATTACCCTGATCTGGTGTACGTTGCTCTCTGAATTTGTACAAATTTTTTTGAGCTTTCTATTGTGGATTTAGCAAACAAAAGCTGATGTAACTTCTAGATGCAAATTAAAATATTTTGACAAATACCATCACCTGTTTATATTTATCTTAAATTCATTTGTTATCTCTTGGTCTCCCACGTGCTGTGTGTGCTGATGGCAATGCCTTAACCCCTGGAATTGTCTCCTAGAGGAAGGTCTCCCTAAACCTTTCTGCATGCCTCCTCCTTTATACCTCCCTCTCTGAGCTGTTGACTTTCTATCCTGATATCTCCTTGTGTCTTGCAATTAATTTCTGCATTATTACACACAGTGATGTGCTTTGGTTGTTTCATTTTTTTTTAAAAAAGCATGTCTGTCTACAAGATGTTTCCATTTTAGGTATCATCTTGACTCCTTGGTAGCCCTCTTGCCTGATTCCACAGGTGGTCTTAACTCCCACTCTGGAGCCTCAAAAATGTGTGATGCAGACCAACAATGTGAACTTGACTAACGTTCTCCCCTCAACCAACAATAGAACTAGTTCACGGCTCCTCTAACCGTAATCAGAAAATACTGGAAAAAACTCTGGTCTGGCAGCATCATTGGAGAGAGAAAGAATTAACATTTGAATTCCATGGCTCCTCTTTAGAACTATTTGATGTCTACTCAGCCACTGATGGTCACCATTAGCAGCTATTCATTCTCCCAGGCTGACCGTTACCCATGTCCAGCTGTTTTTCTCTCTCTTTGGGCTTCCCCCTCCACCTATTGCTTACTCCTCCCCCTCCCCATACCATCTTCATATCTCCCAACCTTTTCCTAGCTACAAATAGTTCTGAAGATGTCACCGGACCCGAAGGGTTAACTCTGCTTTCACTCCACATAGACAGCCAGAACTGCTGAGTTTCTTCAACACTTTGTAGTTTGGATTTCCAGCATTCACAATATTTGTAATCTGGCTGTTCCTTTATCCTAGTGTGTGGGTGTCTACAAACGGCACTGCACTCCATGATATTTATCATAGGAAATGCTTTTGAGTACTTCAGCGCCATCTGTCCAGATCTATCTCCAAGCTTTCACTGTTTTGTGCTTTTCTTATCTGTCTTTCCATACTTTCCAAGCCAACATAAATGGGATGTGACAACGCTGCAATGACCTGTGTAGCAAAACGGAAACAAAACTCTGCTTTGTAACTACTCCTGAGCCCCATTCTCCCATCACTCATTAAGCACCTCGACTGACAATAACTTGCTGGCGCCTACTAATTCCTTGATTTTGAAGTTTTCTTGCTTTTGTTATTAAATCCCACCATGGCCTTTTCCCCTCTATCTCTGTAACCTTCACAGCCTGTCAGATGCTCACAATGCTTCAGTCTGGCTTCTTGTGCATCCCTCTGCCATTTGTGGCAAAGTCTTTGGCTGCCAGGGTCCCAAACTCTGGAACTCCTCTCCTCTTCACCCTCTCTGCTTCTCTCTCCTTTTTTTTGAAAGTAACTCTTTCCAACCTTCCTGTCTGTCCAAGCTTTCAGTCAGTCGTCTGTGAAGTGCTTTGGGACACTGATGGTTCTGTACAAGTGCATGTTTTTGTTGTAAGTGCAGAAAGAGCTCCCATTTGTTTGTGTGTACACTTTTATTATTTTTATGCAGCATTACAAAAATATGACAAAATAAATAAAATAAATAAAACCTTTTTTGCATGAAAAGGAAACTAGTTAAAAAACCTCTGTACATCAGTAAAATGGAAGATGCGGTGATGAGACTTAATTTGCTGGTACTTGATGATTCACTCTGCTGATAAATCAGAATTGCGAGTTCCCAGTCCAGTTTTCTCCAATATGTTCCTGTTAACAATTCCACAGATTCTGTTTTTGCATAAGAACATTTGATAGCAACACCAGAGCTCTCAGCTTGGTATCTTTGCCAATTGCCACACTGATTTTTCAGGAGCATGGTCTTAGTTTTGTGGATTGCTTTAGATTACAGGATCAATTATTGAGAGAAGGTATGTTAGTAACATTAACAAATATAGCAATTCTCAGGAATAATTGTACTGAAATAAGCTATCTCACCAAAACAAAAGTCTTTCTGATGAGGCATTAAAACTGTTTGTTGTCTCTGGTGGATCTAAAAGGTCCCACCACCACTATGTTCTCCCAAGCGTGCTGTCTGTTATTGATCAGAGCCTAGGTTATCTATTACTGTAAAATTGCCATAGGGCTGATGCTGGTTTAACCCGAGGGTCATCATGCCTCAGGCCAGGGGAAGAGTTTGAGAAGGAGAATCCTTCATGATAATCTCAGCTGGTGTGGCAATTGAACCCCTGGTGTTGGCACCACTCTGCATAACAAACCGGCCATTCGAGCTAACTGAGCTAACCAGCCCCTTATTTATTATTTACAGATCAGTTGAAAATTAGCTTTTTTTGTCATACATCTCTTGATAGAAAACTGCTCCCAATGTATACAGTCTTCTCACTTTCCAAGGCTCCACGCATGGTTTCCATGTGAAGCAGCCTTCAATCTGTAATTACCGGTATTTCAATCCAAGAAGTCTGTAGCATGAAAAGGTGCAACATGATAGAGTACAGAAACAGGCCATTCAGCCCAATCAGTTCATGCTAATTTACTTGAGTCTCCTATCTTTCTTTCTAATCAACCTGTTCAGGGATGTTATTACACATCATAAGCTTAGCTGTGATGCAGCTCTGGTCCTTTATTGCCTGAGCATTTCTAACTCTGGGAAGGCTTTGGAAATACAACTAGATCTGGCTCCATGAGATAAATAAAAGGTAAAACAAAATAAAGCTAAACGAAAGGAATATTGTTTCTGATTTGGAATTTTATCTGTTCTATTGGCTAGTGAAACTCTCCCACAGTAACAGTAAACTTCATATTTTGCAATCAGTGATCCAAAACTCCGCTGCCTCTTAGGTCTACGCTCAAAGTCCTGTTGCCTAATCACTTTTAAGCTTTTGACCTACAATGGCTCCCAGTCAAGCAATCGTTTGCTTTTAAAATTCTCATCCTTGTTTGAATTAGCCTTGCCCCTTCCCCTTCCCCTTCCCCTTCACCGCTCTCTTGCAATGTAACCCTCCAATTTCTACATGCATCAATTTTTAGTTTCTTTTGCGCTCCCAATTATGATTGCTCTGCTGTTGCCAGCCAGGCCTTCAGTTTCCAGGATCCTAAACTCCTGGAACCTGTCACCCTCTCCACCTTTCCTCCTTTAACTCAGTTTTTTAAGATCTACCTCTTCAGCCAAACTTTTGGTCACCTGTTTTAGTATTTTCTTTAGTGGCTCAATATCAGACTTTTGTTTTATAATCACTTTCCTGACACGTCTTATTATATTAAAAGGTGCTATATAAATATATGTTATTGCTTTGGACAATAAATGCCTTGTTGAATTTTGGTTGAGAAAAATCTAATGTTTAACAAAAGAAACTGCACAATAAAATGTACCCGATAAACGCCAGTAACACTGCACAAAGTAAACAGGAAACCTGGAAACCTACAACCATTTGATGCGATCACCTCTTGAACAAATTAGCTTATCTGTTCTCTATTTTAAAGCCAAGGCTCATCAGATAACTTAAAAAGCTGTTTCCTTCTATTCTCTCTCCTGCCTTGGTCATTAAGCCCTTTCTATAAACAAATGTATATTATTTGTGTATATGTACACACTCACAATGGAAGAATAAAATGGCTTAAGTTCAAACAGTGCAAAGTCATTGGCTCGCGCAGAAGACGTTTTGCTGTCAAAGGATGTTTGAACAAAGAAGGGAAAAGAAGACTTTCTGTGGACAAGAGCTTAAGTTGAAGACTGCTTTCATCATCTGTGCAGCTTCGTTTGTTATTGGGCAACTG
Organism: Hemiscyllium ocellatum; assembly: GCF_020745735.1. Classification (NCBI taxonomy): domain Eukaryota; kingdom Metazoa; phylum Chordata; class Chondrichthyes; order Orectolobiformes; family Hemiscylliidae; genus Hemiscyllium; species Hemiscyllium ocellatum. Next base: position 3,405,387 of record NC_083428.1, read on the forward strand.
AGATTTCTGGCAGTGAGTCACTGGGCTTAAATATAGTTATACCTCATCAGCTTCCCTCCTTTTCCAGTCACAAAGTAAGATGACTGAGTGGTGACAAACCTCTTAAAGGGAACCAGTTTATTGAGCAGTAATGGTACTTGTCTGGGTCAGTGCTAGTAACATCTAGCATTTTCCGACCTTAGCAGATGTCCTGTTCCCGATGGGATTCTTCAGTCTCTGCCATATGAGTAGCCAGGTTCCCTTTCCCAATCAGATGATCAGTTTGTTGTTAAAATTGGGGGTAGTTAGGTGTGGGACCCACAGCACAAATCAGGAATCATATGACCCAATCTCATTTCACATAGAATGCAGCCTCATCAAAGGTAGGAGAAGGTGAGGACTGCAGATGCTGGAGAGTCAGAATCAAAAAGTGTGGTGTTGGAAAAGCACAGTAGGTCAGGCAGCGTCCAAGGAGCAGCCAGGTCCTGATGAAGGGCTTATGCTTGAAACATTGATTCTCCTGCTCCTCAGATGCTGCCTGACCTGCTGTGCTTTTCTAGCACCACACTTTTCGACACAGTCTCATCAGAGACAAGAGAGTTTCATCCCGTCAACTTAAAATCAGTTCTTCCACTTATAGCAAGGGCCCTATGATGGATGCTGCTGGTTGAAATAAATAGTGAAAGAAGCCTTCAAGATTTAATTGCATCTTAACCAAACTATGAGGCAGTTGAATTAGGCAATAACATTGTCAAAGTGTATGGATAGACACTTTCACCACTCAGGCAGAAGCTTGTGAACTTGAGCCCCAATCCAAAGAATTGAGCACATAATTCAAACTGACCCTCCCTTTGCAGTACAGAACCAAACAGAAAAGTGACTCTGTCAGAGGTGCAGTCTTTACGATGAGAATGTTAAACTGAGGCCCTGCCTGTCCTTGTGGGTGAATGTAAAAGATCCCATCGCACTATTTTGAAGATAAAAGGGAGAGTTCTTCCTGAGATCCTAGCTGGTATTTAATTATTGATCAGCATCGCCAATATTATGCAGTCCTTATCATATTATGTGCTATGGGATCTTGCTATATGGAGATTGACTACTGCATTTCTTACATTACAAAAGCAACCACAATGCAAGAAGTAATCCATTGGCTATGAAGCACTTTGGGTCATTGCAGGGTCATGATAGGTGCTACAGGAATGCAAGTCTTCCTTGGAGAAAATTGAAATTCTATGAAATTTAACTAAATTCAGGTGACACCCTTCATGTTACCAAATCAATCAGCCAATAAGCTGAAGGCAAGCTGCATGTTATTTTAAGGAAATTTAAATAAGAGAATTTTAAAGTTCTGATCTAAGTTTTATATTTAATCAGGTCAAAACTGGAACTATACATATATGTTGAAAGAGTTTCTTGGTGCACAGAATATAATACATGCTTATATACAATATACACTTTTATACATATAGAACCATAAGAAACCCGATTCACCATATATAGATTGAGAATAATAAACAGCTGTCTGGGAATTGCCAACAGTTCTAAAGACATTAGCTTCAAGAGCAAAGCTACAATCCTTTGAACATCAGTAGAATACCACGAGTGAATCATAGCCTCCAACACACGGGTCAAATTTAGAATTGATGGTTCTCTAGGCAGCCCTTTGCAATGATGGAAGCAGGCTTTGGGAAGTCAAGTTCCCAGTCAGTTCGATCCCCGATACCCTCAGTCTCCAGAAGTAGTGTTTCTGTCACATTGAAATCCCCATCCCAGTGGGAACTACTTGCTGCACCTTCCATTGAATGTTCTCAGCCATTGTTATCTTGGGCTTTCCTACCCTGTGACTCATTCAGTCGTTCCGTGAAAGAGTCATACATCACAGAAACAGACCCTTCCTTCCAATTCGTCCATGCCAACTAAGTTTCCCAAACTAAGCTGGTCACATTTGGTCCATATCCCTCTAAATCTTTCCTATTCAATTACCTGTCCAAATGTCTTTTAAATGTTGTAACTGTACCTGCATCTATCATTTCCTCTGGCAGTTTATTCCACGTACGACTCACCCTCTGTGCAAAAAGGTTACACCTCAGATCCCTTTTAAATCTTTCCCCTCGCATCTTAAAACTATTCCCTCTAGATTTGAACTCCCCGACCCTATGGAAAAGACCTTTGCTTTCAACTTTTCTATGCCACTCATGATTTTATCTATATCCATAAGGTCACCCCCCAACCTGCTACATTCCTAATCTATCCAGCCTCTCCATATAACTCAAATCCTCCAGTCCTGATGACACCCTTGTACAGCTTTTTTGCATCCTCTCCAATCCTTCCGAAAACAGCGCGACCAGAACTAGACACAGTACTCCAGAAGAGGCCTCACCAACATCCATCAACCCCAACGCCCCGTGGCCCAACATTTCAACTCCTCCTCCTGCTCTGATGAGGACATGCAGATCCTGAGCCTCCTTCACCGCCGCTCCCTCACCACCAGATGCTTGGAGGAAGAACGACTCATCTTCTGCCTCAGAACACTTCAACCCCAGGTCATCGATGTGGACTTCACCAGTTTCTTCATTTCCCCTTCCCCCAGCTCACCCTTTCAGATCAGCACCGTCCCTATAACCTGTCCTAACTGCATATCTTCCTTCCACTCCACCCTTCTCTCTGACCTATCACCTTCATCCCCACCCCCATCCACCCATTGTTCTCCTTGCTACCTTCCCCCACCTCCTCTCTGACCTATCACCTCCATCCACCCCCATCCATCTATTGTACTCTATGCTACTTTCTCTCCATCTCCACCTCCCTCTCATTTATCTCTCCACTCTGCAAGCGCCCTGCCTCTATTCCTGATGAAGGGCTTTTGCCTAACATCGATTTTCCTACTCCTCGGATACTGCCTGACTTGCTGTGCTTTTCCAGCACCACTCTAATCTAGACTCACCAATATCCTGTACAACCTCAACATGACGTCTGAACTCTTGCACTCAGTAGTCTGAGCTATGAAGGCAAGGTTGATAAATATCCTAACCCACCTCATCTACATGTGACATGATTTCCAATGAACCATGTACCTGAACCCCTAGGTCCTCTGTTCAACAACACTCCCCACAGCCCTAGCATTCATTGACTGGTGAACAAACAGTGAAATCCAGACTCTGAGTTTACCCTGTCTTCAAGTGACAGGTGCAATGTCTTTACTTGGTGATGATTTGTTTGGACTCTGATTTTGGGTTTGGCCTTCAGTTAAGCTTTCGATTGAATGGACAGATCACAAAGAAACGTGCAGAAAAAAGGCCAATTGGCCCCTCGAGCTTGTGACACCTCTTTGGTAGAGTTCTACAACAACCTTGTCATTTCGTTTCCTTCAAATATTTATCCCCTGATCTGTTAAAGCTACTATTACATTAGCTTCTACTTCCCTTTCCATCTTATTTTGCAGATCACAACAACTAGTGGTAAAAAAAAGTCCCCTTCATTTCCCTCTTCAGTTGTTTTGCTCTTAAATCCATGCCCTCTGGTTCCTCCTGCCAAGTTTCATCATAGAACACGGAACACAACCATTGCGGGTCGAAGGGCCTGTACTGCACTGTCAAAAACCACTTGGAGGTTGGTGGGGATGAAATAAAATTGGAAACAGCTTTTTGTTTAGTTGATTAAAATCTCTTGTAATTTTGAACAACTCAGCTAAATATCCTGTCAACCTTTTCTTGTCTAAGAACAACAATCTTAGCTTCTCCAGTCTCTCCACAGAACAAAACACCTTCATCCTGAAAATCATTCTGCTAAATCTCTGTGCCATTTCTAACGCTTTCCTCTCTTTCCTGGAATTGGACGTAATACTTGAACTGATTTCCAAGCACTTATAAAGGCATTATGCTTTTTCCTTTGCACGCTGCCTCTATTTACAAAGCTGACAACCTTGAATGTGTCTGTTCCAGAAGCCTGCTCAATTTATCCTGTTACCCACTCCATCCCCCCTCCAAATAGCAACATTCCCCGTCTCTCACTGCATTAAAAAAATGTGATTTTTTTTCACACTCCTCCACATTATGTTCCATATGTCACTTTTTTGGCAACTTGCTCAATCTTTCTATATCTATTCAAGATTTCTTTGCGTCCTCTTCAGAGCTAACACATTCTCCCCGTGTCTGCGTGGGTTTCCTCTGGGTGCTCCAGTTCCCTCCCACAGTCCAAAGATGTGCAGGTCAGGTGAAGTGGCCATGCTAAACTGCCCATAGTGCTAGTGCATTAGTCATAGGCAAATAGACCTCTTTGGAGGGTCGGTATAGACTGGTTGGGCTGAAGGGCCCTGTTTCCACACTGCAGGGAGTCTAGCCAGTCTAAAGCTTTACACCAGACTGTATATAGTATACAGGTACACATGAATCAGGAGCAGGAGTAGGCCATTCGGCCCCTCGAGCCTGCTCTGACATTCAGCGAGATCATGATTAATCTCATTACTCCACATTCCCCATTACCTCTGATAACCTTTCACCCCTCTTGGTCATCAAAAACCTACCATCTCAGTCTCAAAACTATCAACAATTCTGCTTCCACTTTTGAGGAAGAGTTCCAAAGGTTCACAATGACCTGCAAGTAAAAACAGCAGCCCCTTCGTCTCTATCATAAACAAGTGATGAGGACGGCACAGTGGTTCAGTGGTTAGCACTGCTGCCTCACAGCACCAGGGAGCCGGGTTCAACTCCAGCCTGTCTGGGTGGAATTTACACATTCTCCCTGTGTCTGTGTGGGTTTCCTCCGGGTGCTCCGGTTTCCTTCCACAGTCCAAAAGATGTGCAGGTCAGGGTGAATTGGCCACGCTACATTGCCATAGTGTTCAGGGATGTGTATGTTAGATGCATTAGTTAGGGGTAAATATAGAGTAATAGGGTAGAAGAATGGGTCTGGGTGGGTTACTCTTCAGAGGGTTGGTGTGGACATGTTGGGCTGAATGGCCTGTTTCCACACAGTAGGGATTCTATGACCCCCTCCTCATTGTGAAACTGACTCCATCAGCAAATTTAGATATATTACAGTTCGTCTCCTCGTTAGGTCATTGCTGATATATTACATCTTGCTGAGGCTGATTGATGATAATTCACTAGGTCCTAGCCAGCCAATCTGTTTTCTTTTTGTTGGTCAATCCCCCGTACATGCCCCAATCCAAATTTCATGCACAAACCTCCTTTTGAACATCAAAATGCATGACATCCACTCTTAAAACAATCCATTGCAGATTTCCCTTTCAGAAATATATATTGCCTCTGCCCGAACATATTACAATTTTCAAAGTGCCCTATTAGCACATCCCTATTAATAGATTCTAGCATTTTTCCCGAGTTCCTGCTGCAAGCACACGCTACATAAATGATTGTTCTGTACATTTCATTGGTGAAAATGTTTAAAGTCTTTTTTTTGACTTCATTTATTTTGGGCAGATTCTTGGTTATTTTGTGAGAGGTTCCAGAGTACAATGGCTCAATGTTGACAGAGAGGCAATTAAAAGCATCCCTTGTATTAAAAGTAAGCAGTCAGAGAGAGGAAGATTAACAGGAAATTCACTGCTGTCCCCTGACAACTTTAAACCAAAAGTCCTAGTATCAGTGAAAGCAATGGTCTTCACTAATCACCTTGTATAAAAAAAAACCTGAAGATGATGAGAATCCTATTTATCAAATACACACTTCCATCCCTGAATTTTTTTTAAAATAGATGCACAAAGTTATGACAAGAGGAGTCAAACTTTTAAACTTTTGTAAACAGTTGTTTCCAACCCAGTTTTCACTTTGCCTGCGATGAACACGTGTCGGTCCACGTGTTTAGCTTCTATCTCTTTGTCATGTTAATGTTTGGGGCTGCTGGACTCCTCAGATGGGTGTGAGCTGCTGGGATCCTCAGGGTTGGCTGCCTCAGGGAGCCCATTGAGGTCGGACTTGCTGGCAGCTTTCTCACTGCCTTCAGAGGAGGACACAGCCGCCCCGGTTTTGGGCTGGCTCGTGGTAACGGTACTGGCCCCATTGCCTCCGGAGCCCACGGGGTCAGACTTGCCAAAGTTGAAGAGCTTGCCAGGATTGAAGGGTTTGGTGGGAGATTGAACCTTCTCCCTCTCTGCGGCTCCTTCCTTCTTGCCGTCTGCTGGAGACTTCAGGAACTTGAAGCTCAGGAAGCCTGGCAGCTTGCTCTCACTGCCGGTGGGAGACTGGGGGGTCTTACCAGGGACGGTGTTGCCAGCTCCGCTGCCTGACAGGAACTTGCCCTGGAGCGGGATGATCTGCTTCAGCTTGAGCACATTGTTGGATGCCAGGAGGGAGCTGGGCCGTTTGGGTTTCTCTGCAGCCGGACAGGATGGAACTGCCTTGGATTTACTGTGAGCTCGACTGTGAGCCTGCTCCGAGGATGAGGAGCTGGTCTTGGTCTCTTCCTTGCCCCCCTCCCTGTCCTTCCGGGACTGCACGTTCTCCTTGTGTTCCTGTCGGTGCTTCTCTTCTTCCTCTCGCTGCCTCCTCTTCTGTTGTTGCTGGTAGTGTTGCTGTGCCTGCCTCTCGTGTTTCTGCTCCGAATGGAAGGATATTATAGGATGATTATTAACAAGCTTCTCACCCACCCTGCCAGAACACTCCATGCAATCGAAACAATGAGGCTTGTGTGGTTGCGTGGTAGTGTCTCTACTTCTGTGACAGGAGGCCCACCTGCTCCCGAGGGCTGTCAGAACATCCTGCCTGTCCCCTGCAAACACACTGCCCTCTGAGAGGTTGCTCTCAGCTAGTACCTGGCAATTACCTCACCAGCTCCCAGCCAGCCCAGCACACGGCCGTACCTTAAAGGCCTCCCTCCGTTGATATTCCAGTTTCGCCATTTCCTCAGCCACCCAGGCAGGAACATCGGGGATTGCGATTTGCAGCACGTACTTCAGCAGGAACGCAAAGTGCTGCAACAATCAAAACTACTTCATTGGAGATTTATCAACATGATATACCCCGCACCCCTCACTGTACCACCCTGATATACCCTGCACCCCTCACTGTACCACCATGATATACCCTCACCCCTCACTGTACCACTCTGATATACCCTGCACCCCTCACTGTACCACCCTGATATACCCCGCACTGTACCACTCTGATATACCCTGCACCCCTCACTGTACCACCCTGATATACCCCGCACTGTACCACACTGATATACCCTGCACCCTTCACTGTACCACACTAATATACCCCGCAACCCTCACTGTACCACCCTGATATACCCTGCACCCCTCACTGTACCACTCTGATATACCCCGCACCCCTCACTGTATCACTCTGATATACCCTGCACCCCTCACTGTACCACCATGATATACCCTGCACCCCTCACTGTACCACCCTGATATACCCCGCACTGTACCACACTGATATACCCTGCACCCTTCACTGTACCACACTAATATACCCCGCACCCCTCACTGTACCACCCTGATATACCCTGCACCCCTCACTGTACCACTCTGATATACCCCGCACCCCTCACTGTACCACTCTGATATACCCTGCACCCCTCACTGTACCACCATGATATACCCTCACCCCTCACTGTACCACCCTGATATACCCTGCACCCCTCACTGTACCACCCTGATATACTCTGCACTGTACCACACTGATATACCCTGCACCCTTCACTGTACCACACTAATATACCCCGCACCCCTCACTGTACCACCCTGATATACCCTGCACCCCTCACTGTACCACTCTGATATACCCCGCACCCCTCACTGTATCACTCTGATATACCCTGCACCCCTCACTGTACCACCATGATATACCCTCACCCCTCACTGTACCACCCTGATATACCCTGCACCCCTCACTGTACCACTCTGATATACCCTGCACCCCTCACTGTACCACTCTGATATACCCCGCACCCCTCACTGTACCACTCTGATATACCCTGCACCCCTCACTGTACCACCATGATATACCCTCACCCCTCACTGTACCACCCTGATATACCCTGCACCCTTCACTGTACCACACTAATATACCCCGCACCCTTCACTGTACCACACTAATATACCCCGCATCCTTCACTGTACCACCCTGATATACCCTGCACCCCTCACTGTACCACCCTGATATACCCTGCACCCCTCACTGTACCACCATGATATACCCTGCACCCCTCACTGTATCACCCTGATATACCCTCACCCCTCACTGTACCACTCTGATATACCCCGCACCCCTCACTGTACCACTCTGATATACCCTCACCCCTCACTGTACCACCCTGATATACCCTGCACCCCTCACTGTATCACCCTGATATACCCTGCACCCCTCACTGTATCACCCTGATATACCCTCACCCCTCACTGTACCACTCTGATATACCCCGCACCCCTCACTGTACCACTGATATACCCTGCAGCCCTCACTGTACCACTCTGATATACCCTGCACCCCTCACTGTACCATCCTGATATACCCCGCACCCCTCACTGTACCACTCTGATATACCCTGCACCCCTCACTGTACCACGCTGATATACCATGCACCCCTCACTGTACCACGCTGATATACCCTGCACCCCTCACTGTACCACCCTGATATACCCTGCACCCCTCACTGTACCACACTGATATACCCTGCACCCCTCACTGTACCACGCTGATATACCATGCACCCCTCACTGTACCACTCTGATATACCCTGCACCCCTCACTGTACCACGCTGATATACCCTGCACCCCTCACTGTACCACACTGATATACCCTGCACCCCTCACTGTACCACGCTGATATACCATGCACCCCTCACTGTACCACTCTGATATACCCTGCACCCCTCACTGTACCACGCTGATATACCATGCACCCCTCACTGTACCACTCTGATATACCCTGCACCCCTCACTGTACCATCCTGATATACCCCGCACCCCTCACTGTACCACTCTGATATACCCTGCACCCCTCACTGTACCACCCTGATATACCCTGCACCCCTCACTGTACCACACTGATATACCCTGCACCCCTCACTGTACCACGCTGATATACCATGCACCCCTCACTGTACCACTCTGATATACCCTGCACCCCTCACTGTACCACGCTGATATACCCTGCACCCCTCACTGTACCACACTGATATACCCTGCACCCCTCACTGTACCACGCTGATATACCATGCACCCCTCACTGTACCACTCTGATATACCCTGCACCCCTCACTGTACCACGCTGATATACCATGCACCCCTCACTGTACCACTCTGATATACCCCGCACCCCTCACTGTACCATCCTGATATACCCCGCACCCCTCACTGTACCACTCTGATATACCATGCACCCCTCACTGTACCACGCTGATATACCATGCACCCCTCACTGTACCACGCTGATATACCATGCACCCCTCACTGTACCACGCTGATATACCCCGCACCCCTCACTGTACCACTCTGATATACCCTGCACCCCTCACTGTACCACCCTGATATACCCCGCACCCCTCACTGTACCACTCTGATATACCCTCACCCCTCACTGTACCACCCTGATATACCCCGCACCCCTCACTGTACCACCCTGATATACCCCGCACCCCTCACTGTAACACCCTGATAGACCCCGCACCCCTCACTGCACCACTCTGATATACCCTCACCCCTCACTGTACCACCCTGATATACCCCGCACCCCTCACTGTACCACGCTGATATACCATGCACCCCTCACTGTACCACGCTGATATACCCCGCACCCCTCACTGTACCACTCTGATATACCCTGCACCCCTCACTGTACCACCCTGATATACCCCGCACCCCTCACTGTACCACTCTGATATACCCTCACCCCTCACTGTACCACCCTGATATACCCCGCACCCCTCACTGTACCACCCTGATATACCCCGCACCCCTCACTGTAACACCCTGATAGACCCCGCACCCCTCACTGCACCACTCTGATATACCCTCACCCCTCACTGTACCACCCTGATATACCCCGCACCCATCACTGTACCACACTGATATACCCCGCACCCCTCACTGTACCACTCTGATATACCCCGCACCCCTCACCCCTCACTGTACCACTCTGATATACTCTGCACCCCTCACTGTACCACACTGATATACCCCACACCCTTCACTGTAACACTCTCTGATATACCCCACACCCTTCACTGTAACACTCTCTGATATACCCCACACCCCTCACTGTAACACTCTCTGATATACCCCACACCCCTCACTGTAACACTCTCTGATATACCCCACACCCCTCACTGTACCGCTGTGATATACCCCACACCCTTCACTGTAACACTCTCTGTTATACCCCACACCCCTCACTGTACCGCTGTGATATACCCCACACCCCTCACTGTACCACCCTGATATATCCTACACCCCTCACTGTACCAATCTGATATACCCCACACTCCTCGCTGTAATGCTCTGATATACCCCACACCCCTTACTATACCAATCTGATTGACCCCACACCCCTAAATGTAACACTGATAAACCCCACAGTCAAGAATCTGGTGCTGGAAAAGCACAGCAGGTCAGGCAGTATCCGAGGATCAGAAGAATAGACGTTTTGGGCATAAGTCCTTCATCAGAAATGAGGCTTTGTGGACCTGGGGGGCTGAGCGATAAATGGGAGTGGATCCGGCTAGTGGGAAGGTAGCCTAGAGTGTGATAAGTAGATGCAGGTGAGGGTAATGGTGATAGATCGGAGAGGAGATGGAGTGAATGGATGAGAAAGACTATGCCAGTGGTGCCACTCTGGAGGCTTGGGACTGGGATTAGGTGGGGGAGGGGAAATGAGGAAACTGGTGAAATCCATATTGCTGTCCTGGGGTTGGAGGGTTCCAAGGCAGAAGATGAGGTGTTCTTCCTCCAGGCGTCGGGTGGTTAGAGTTTGGTGGTGGAGGAGGCCCAGGACCTGCACGTCCTTGGTGGAGTGGGAATGGGTGTTGAAGTGTTCAGCCACAGGGCGGTGGGATTGGTTGGTGTGGGTGTCCCAGAGATACTCTCTGAAACAATCTGCAAATTGGTGTCCTATTTCCCCGATGTAGAGGACACCACATCGGTAGATGACATTAGTGAAGTACAGGTAAATTTCTGTTGGAAGTGGAAAGGTAATTTGGGGCCTTGGACAGAGTTGAGGGGAGAGGTGTGGGCGCAGGTTTTGCTCTTCCTGCGGTAGCCGCGAAGGTGCCAGGAGTTGGGTGAGGGCTAGTGGGGGCATGGATCTGACAACAGAGCCGCAGTGTGAATGGTCTCTCCGAAACGCTGATAAAGGTGTGGAAGTGTAGGTGATGCGCTGAAAGGCAACATCGACCACGTGGGAGGGAAAATTGCAGTCTTTGAAGAAGGAGGCCATTTGTAGTTTTCTGTGGTGGAATTGATCCTCCTGGGAACAGATGCGGCAGAGACAGAGGAATTGGGAACAATGGATGGTGTTTTTACAGGAGACAGGATGGGATGAGGTGTAGTCCAGGTGGCTGTGGAAGTTGGTGGGTTTGTAGTAGATATCCGTGTTGAGTTGGTTGCCAGAGATGGAGATGGAGAGGTCCAGGAAAGGGAGGGAGGTGTCCAAGATGGACACCTATAGCTGGAAACCACAGCTCCCTGGACTACACCTTCTCCCATCCTGCCTCCTGTAAAAACTCCATCCTTTATTTCTAACTCCACTACCTCTGCCGCATCTGTTCCCAGGACGACCCATTCCACCCTAGAAAATCCCAAATGGCCTCCTTCTTCAAAGACTGCAATTTCCCCTCTCACGTGGTCGATGATGCCCTGCAGCACATCTCAACCACTTCCTGCATCTCTGCCCTTGAACCCCACCCCTCCCAAATCAACAAGGACAGAACCCCCCCTCCCCTTCCTCAACTTCCACCCCACCAACCTCTGGATACATTGCATCATCCTACGCCACCTACAAACAGACTGCACCACTGGGATATATTTCCCTCCCCACCTCTATCAGCATTTCAGAGAGACCGTTCCCTTCATGACCCCCTTGACTTCAACACCCCTCCAATCCCCCAAGGACATGCAGATTCTGGGCCTCCTCCATTGCCAAACCCTAACCACCTGATGCCTGGAGGAAAAACGCCTCAAATTCTGCCTATGGACCTTGCAACCACACGGGATCAATGTAGATTTCACCTTCCCCACCTTATCCCAGTCTCAAGCCTCCAACTCAGCATCACTCTCCTGACCTGTCTATAGTCTTTCCCATCTATCCGCTCCACCCTCCTCTCTGAGCTATCACCACCACCCCTACCTTCATCAACCTATTGCATTCTCAGCTACCTTACCCCCAACCGCACCCCCCTCCCATTTACCTCTCAGCACCCCCCGGGCCCACAGGCCTCATTCCTGATGAAGGGCTTATACCTGAAACGTTAATTCTCCTGCTCCTCAGAAGCTGCCTGACCTGCTGTGTCCTTCCAGCCCCTCACTCTTGACTCTGATTTCCAGCATCTGCCATCCATACTTTCACCTGGTTGATATACTCCACACCCCTTTTACCTCCAGGACCACTACAAGGATGATGGCCATCTCGGGACTGAGTGAGGGAAAAAGGCGCTGAAGTTGTCCACACTGGCCAATCAGATAGCAGTTCACGATAATGGCTAACACTCCCATTGCCTCCATCACATTCTGTGGGGAAACAGCAAGAAACTGAAGGTCAGTTGAGGCACAGACTCCCCCCTATCCAGCCTCAGGGTAACCTGCACAGAATCAACACAGAGCAACTCCCACCCAGCACCAGGTCAATGAGCAGCAATGTTAACACAAAGAAACAACCCTCAGTTCCATTTCATTGAAAGGAACGCACCATCAATCCTGCTGTAGATCTTCATACACAGAGCAATCTATACAACATTTTACCAATAAAACTGCAGTGGACTGGATCAAATATGACCACACCTTGTGTATGTTTTACAGAATTGCAATTCCTCTCTCAATTTTAGAGAATAGCAGTCCCTGTCTACATTATAAAGAATAGCAGTCCCTGTGTAGATTACAGAGAACAGTGACCCCTGTGCATGTTGTAGAGAATAGCAGTCTCTGTATATTAAAGATAATGACAGTCCCTGTGTATATTGTAAAGAATAGTATTCCCTGTGTATGTTATAGAGAATAGCAATCCGTGTGTACATTATTGCCAATAGCAGCCCCTGTTCATATTAGAGAGAAGAGCAGTCACTAAGTATATTATAGATATGAGCATTCCCTGTGCATGTTGTAGTGAATAGCAGTTCTTATGTGTATTAAATAAAAATATATGCCTTCTGTCTATTATAGAGTACAGGGTGTATTTCAGTCTCTATGTAGGTTATATAGAACAGTTGATCCTGTGTATATTATAAAGAATAGCAGTCCCTCTGTATATGAGAAAATAGACAGTCCCTGTCTATATTACAGGGAATAGCAGACCCTGTGTACATTAGAGAATAGCAGACCCTGTGTATTATTATAGAGAATAGCAGTTTCTATGTATATTAGAGAATAACAGTCCTTGTGCATGTTATAGGGAAAAGCAGACCCTGTGTATATTATAGAGATAGCAGCCTTGGTGTTTTTATAGTGAATAGTTTCCATTTGTATGCTGTAGAGAATAACAGCTCTTGCAGGTAAAGCTTAGATTTCACATTCATGCGGAGATAGTACTAACTTGATGTGGGTAAGTGTTTGTCCTACCTGCCACTGGCCAATACTGTCCACTCTCTGGCCAAATGGCCTCTGGGAACCAGTGCACAATTTGAAGGCATCACTGCGGATCTCAATGACGTTATTGATGAGGGCGCACATGGCAGCGAGGGGAAACGCAGATGAGAAGAGCACCACATAGCCAAACTGGATAAACATCTCCTGGTAATCCTGGAAAGTGTCCTGTGAAAATGAGGGAAGAACCTTGGAGACGATGTGAACCAAATCATTTGTTCAAAGTGGCTGGGCAGAAAATGGTTAAAAAGACATTACATTGAGGCATCGAATGCATAGGAGGTTATGAGACGTCTTTCTAAACCATTGGCTCAGTGGGGGTTATATTTCTGAATTAGTGCATTCTGGTTTAGGAAGAATGTGAAGGACTTAGAGGTGGTGCAGATCTGATTAGTAGGAATGATTCCAGTGTTGAGTGATTTCATGTCAGGGAATAGTTTTCAGAAGCTAAGGCTGTTCTCTTGTGAGAAAAGGAGACTGAGAGGCACAGTGACTTGGTAGTTAGCGATGCTGCCCAACAGCGCCAGGGACCTGGGTTTGACTCCACCCTCAGGCGCCTGTCTGTGTGGAGTTTGCACGTTCTCCCCGTGTCTGCGTGGGTTTCCTCCGGGTGCTCCAGTTTCCTCCCACAGTCCAAAGATGTGCAGGTTAAGTGGATTAGCCACGAGAAACACAGGGTTACAGGAATAGGGTGGGGATGTGTTGGGTCTGGGTGGGAGTTCTTTGGAGGGTCGTTGTGGACTCGTCAGCTCTCTGCGCTGAAGGGATTCTATGATTTGATCGAGGTGCTGTACGTCATACAGGATCTGAGCAGAGCAACTGTCCCATTTGTGGAAGGGTCAACCATAAAAAAAACAAAAGTATGAAGAATCAGAGACAGCACAAAGAAAAATGTTTGCCCCAGAGCAGGTTATTAGGGTTTGGGAAGTACTGCCTGGTGGAGGCAGGTTCAACTGTAACTTCTAATTGGGAATTGGATAATTATCCAAAAAGACAGAAGTTAATGAACAACAGGAACTTCTGAGACTTTATAAAGCTCTAGTTAGGCCCCATTTAGAATACTGTGTCCAAATTTGGGCCCCACACCTCAGGAAGGACATACTGGCGCTGGAGCGTGTCCAGCGGAGATTCACACAAATGTTCTCTGGAATGGGAGGCTTAACTTACGATGAATGGCTGAGGATCCTGGGATTGTATTTATTAGAGTTTAGACGGTTGAGGGGAGATCTAATAGAAACTTCCAAGATAATGCATGGCTTCGAAAAGTTGGACACTGGGAATTTGCTTCCGTTAGGTGGGCACAACCTTAGAATTAAAGGGGGCAATTTAGAATGGAAATGGGGAGACATTTCTTCAGCCAGAGAGTGGTGGGCCTGTGGAATTCATTGCCATGGAGCGCAGTGGAGGACAGGACATTAAATGTCTTCAAGGCAGAGATTGGTAAATTCTTGATCTTGCAAGGAATAAAGGGCTACGGGTAAGTGGAGTTGAAATGTCCATCAGCCATGATTGAATGGCGGAGTGGACTTGATGGGCCGAATGGCTTTACTTCCACTTCTGTGTCTTATGGTCTTAGGAAAAGGGCAGAGGGACTGCAATGAGCTGAATTGCTCTTGGAGAGAGCTAGCACAGGCAAGATAGGCCGAATGGCTTCCTGTGTGCTGCAACCAAGAGGGAAGAAGAAAGAAGCAGAGAAGGAGAGAGGACGTTCGAGTGAGGGGAATAGTCTGAGGCAGGAATGGAGAGGGAAGGAAAGAGAAGCATGGGAGCGAGAGTGAAGGGGGAACGGGAGCATGTGGGTGGGGGGATTCAGGGAAATGGGGAGGTGAAACATGGGGGGGTGTGAAACCACAGGAGTGTGAAATGTGGGAGAAAGAGTGAGGGGGAAACAGGGGATTGAAATGGGGAGATGTGAAACGAAGGAGAGAAAGGAGGAATGTGGGAGGTGAAACATGGGGGTGTGAAATGGGGGAAGAGTGAAATGTGGAAGAGAGAGGGGGTGAAATGTGAGGGGGTGACCTCAAAGGGGGAAACGTGGGAGAGAATGAGGCAAAAGGAGATGAAAAGATGTTGAAGGGGATCGAGAGAGGGAAGGGTTGAAAGAAGGCAAGAAAGGATTAAAGATTGAAAGCATGAGACAGAGGGAGAGAAAATAGAGACTGAAAGGGACTAGAAGGAAGAGGAGTGGGTAGGGTGAAATATAAAAATAAAGCTGAAATCGGGGGAAACCACAAGAGAAAGGATTTCAAAGGTCACCATTAGATTTAGATTTTAGTGAATTCAAATTTCACCAACTGCTGTGGTGGGTCTTAAACCCATAACCCCACAGCAATTGCCCTTTGGGTGACTAGGCCAGTGAGTTAATCAGGACATCATGTCTTCACATAGAACAGATGAGAAGAACAAGGGGAGTTGTGTGGGGGAGCAGATGCAGACTATACCTCCCTGTAGGATAAAGGTGAGAGTGGGGAGGACAGAGTGGTAACTAGGGAAAGAAACAGATGAAGGGGACCGAGAGAGAGAAGGCAGGGAACGGAGAATGGAAGTGAGGGGTTGGGAGAAGATTGCAAAAAAAGAATCCTCTCAAGCCTTTGGAACCTTCTCCACTGCCTCAAGACGGAGCACTCTCCTTCATAGAAGCACTTGTGCAAAGACAGTTGTAATGCAGAACACCCGACAATCAACTTGCTCCCAGTAAATCCCCACTGGTGACTGATCATCTTTCAGTACTGGTGTTAGCAAGAAATAATGTCCCAAACACTGGGAGAATCAGCATCCAGCCTCTGTACCCTGCTTTAAAGGAATGGCAATGGGACCTTTAAGAAGTACCTGACAGGTTACACAGGGCTGTCTCACCCAAACCCCAGCACCTGGGACAGAGCAGCACTACCCCCCCTCGACCAGCCCCCATCTCCCCACCCACACTGCATTGATGGTATGCACCTTTTTCAATGCTTGGTGGTGTGAATAAAATTCAGAAACTGGAAGAATGATCAAACGAATCAGAAACGACAAAACAAGGGGGAAAATGAAGATCTGATCCACTAGCAGAGCCTAGTATATGCAGGACATCACTGGAGACCATCGTCCTGACTGTTGTCCCAGCTGGGATCAGTGCAATGGCACAGTTTGGGAATGGATCTGGAGTGTGAATGGATCTGTGGTTCAATACAGACTGATGTTCTGCAGATTTGCTCTGAGCAGCAGAACGTGATTTGAATTTGAAATCATCACAAGAGAGGGAACAGCTTCACACCAGCAGAGGGAGCAACCAGACGTGATCCATGACTAAGCCCAATCTCCACCAGGACTGAGGTGGCCCAGCACTACGTGTGTGTGTGTGTGTGTGTGTGTGTGTGTGTGTGTGTGTGTGTGTGTGTGTGTGTGTGTGTGTGTGTGTAAGTAAAACAGGGGATTGAGTATATCAGCACTGCCTGTGTGTGTGTATGTGTATATACACATGTGTAAAACGGGGGCAATTGAGTGTCTCAATACTTACCATGTGTGTGCATGAGAGTGTGTGTGAGAAAGAGAAAATAAGAGAGAATGTGTACATGTGTGTGTATATGTGTGTAAAACAGGGGGGAATTGAGTATCCCAGCATTGACTCTGTGTGTGCGTGTGTGTGAGAAAGAGAGTGTGTGCGTGCGTGTGTGTGTAAACAGGGGGGGGATTGAGTATCCAAGCACTGCATGTAACCTGAATGTTCTAACAACAACCAATTGTATTGATCTAGCATCTTTAATTTAGTATAACGTTCCAAGATGTTACTGTCAGCCAACATTTGACATTGACCCCTTCAGACTCCCTCTGTCCCTGTCTGGTGATTATCTCAAATACAAATCACGTTCTGCTGCTCAGAAGAAATCTGCAGAATGTCAGTCTGTACTGAACCACAGAGCTATCCATCCAGACAGACAGACACACTCCCAGGTCCATTCCCAATCCGTGCCATCCACTGATCCCAGCTGGGACAGTGATCCAGTACCTAAAATTCCAGAGGCTGAGCGGAGAGCAACGTTTTGAGGGGATTTGAAATTGGGGATGAACACGAGGTCAGAATTGGAGGATTGCAGATATATCCTGGGGAACAGGGTCCAAGTCTGGGGGAGATTCTCACACGATGAAAAAGGTGAGGCTGTGAAGGTTTTGAAACTAAAGAGACCAGTTTTAATCTGAGACATTCCTCAATGCGGAGCCAATGTAGACCAGCAGCAAGGAGCTGAGGCCTGGGCAGGAGATGGTGGGAAATCGGATAAAGGCAGCGGAGTGTGAGTTTATGGAAGGATTTGGGAGTCTGTTGCAGGTGGTTTAACAAAACTATGTGTCTTTAACAGGACAGGGTGTGATTTTAACAGGACAGGGTATGATTTAACAGGACAGAGCGTGATTTTAAGAGGACATGGTGCGGTTTAACAGGACAGGGTGTAGTTTAACAGGACAGTGTATGGTTTAACAGGACAGTGCGCAGTTTAACAGGATGGTGTGTAGTTTAACAGGACAGTGTATGGTTTAACAGGACAGTATGTGATTTGTTGACCAGCACTGACCTCGTATTTTTGCATACAGCTCTCAATTTCTCCCTGGGTCAGAGGAGCATCATCATAATCATCTGGCGGGTCCATCCAGGAGAGTCTGTTGCTGGGGGGCTCGCTGTTCTCTCTTTGCTCTGTGTTCTTCTCCTTCCTCCTGTGTCTCAGCATCACGCTCAGCTCCTTCCCATCCTCGCCACCGTCCCCATCATCAGTCTCGATCTTCATATCGTGCTCACACAGTTCAAACACCAGTCCTCCCTCAGCCCCTCGCTCCACCAGGATTGGACTGCCTTCCTCCATTAGCATACCTTGTATTAGACCCTCCATCTCACAGTTCCTCTCTTCCTTCACCCCCTTCTGCCCACTCCCGGCAAAGCTCACTTTCTTGGAGAGGCGAAGGCCACAGTCCAGGACACTATCCTTGTCTCCGTCCTCCTCGTTCTGCTGCTCCTCTTCCTCAGGAGCACCACAAGCCCCGTTCTCACACTTGCGCTCCTGCTCCAGGTGCCCGTCTCCCCGGTTGGCGTCTGCTTGTCCCGCACTGTCTTCTCCTGGTGCCCGTGCACTCTCACTGACCTGGCGCGGTGTGTACCTGAACAGGTTGCTCAGCATCCTGACTGTCACCTGCAGAGTGAGGTGCCCCTGCTTGTATTTCTCATAGAACAGGGGCTGCAGAACTTCCTTCACATTCAGGATGATCTGCCTGGTTATTAACAGAGCAGCCAACATCTGTCAACAGAAAGATAAAAAAACAAGATAAAGATCACACCGCTGCAGTTGTTCACACACACCAGCCGTCAACCTTATTTGTATTCACTTGTGGGATGTGGGTGCCACTGGCTGGGCCCAGGATTGAGAAGGCAGTAACCAGCTGTCTTTTTAAACTGCTTTGATGAATCAGTCACCGCTTCCCAAACCCTCAGCATTTCATATCTTTTACTCAGCCCCATACAATCATCTGCAATGTCCATGGATACTGTTCCAGAAAGAAAAACAGGTTTAATATATGCTCAGTCTCCCACACACACACCCACCCACACTTTTTCTCTCTCAGTGTGGCACTCAGTCCCCTGTTTTACACAGACACACACACACAGAGTCGGTGCTGGGACACAGTTTCTGGTCCTGTGTTTAACTGCATATTTCTAAACAATTGTCCTCTCTCTGTGTGCTTAGCATCTTGATGATCGCGTGATGCTGCAGATCTTGTAAATCTACATGTGAGTCTTTGAGCAGGGGCTGATGTCATTATTGCATTCCCTTGGTCGGGGTGTGTGTGTCTGTGAGCGAGTGTGAGTCTGTGTCTGTAGTGAGTGTGTGTGAGGTCTGTGTCTGTGATTGGAGTGTGTGTGTGTGTGTGTGTGTGTCGGGGGGTGTGTGAGTATGTGTCTGGGGGTGTGTGCAAGTGAGTGTCTGTAGTGAGTGTGTGTGTGGTCTGTGTCTGTGTGTGTGTGTGTGTGTGTGTGCGTGCCTGTGTGTGTGTGTATGCTTGTGTCTGTATGTGTGGGTGGGGGAGGGGGGGGGGGGGCTGGGAAATTGGCTGCAGTCTGGTGCTGTCTTTATAACATTCAATCAATGCTTTCTGGGCAGCCCTACTGCTAATTCTCTCACTCCCAGAGCCAATCATATCCCCCATCCTAAGTCATCTCTGTGATATCCCCAATTAATATTCATCAGTTGCAGTGTAATATTAATCATTATTTTTGCCATTATTAATATTTCGCCGTTGGAATGAGCCATCTTAGCAGACCTAGTTGGAATTGTGCACTGTACCTATGCTGTAATCCACACGGATAAGGAGTAAATCCTGGGAAATATCAATAGCTGAGTGCAGATATAATTGGCCTCTTCCTGATTCAGTATTGCTCTCTGATTTTCAGATTGTTTGTTTAGAAATATCTCAAAGTCCGTCAAAAATTCCAGTAGGTGCGAGGGATTCAAAACCCCACTCTCGGCGCAGTACTGGGGGAATGCTGAACTGTTTGAGGTGTCATCATTGAGGGGAGACATTAAAGCCAGCATCTCACCAGCCTCTCCTATTGTCATTCCCTCTTTATTCACATCAGCTGACCATTGGCTCCGTGTTGTGGGATCTTACTGTGTACATTGGCTGTCACGTTTCTTACATTGCTGCATTGACAACATTAAAAGGTGTGTCAGTGGCTGTAAATCCATGAGATAATCTGAGGCTGTGAATGACGTGACAGAAAGTCAACTTTTTTTTTTACAGCATTCATTATGCTTCAGTCTGGTTTGCAAATCAATCCATTCCTGCCTCACCTTTCCCTGTCTTTGTAAACCTGCTCAAGGCCACAATGTCTACAGTCTCACCATGAACTCGAACCCAGGGGGATGGACCCAAACTCAGGGTAAAATCCTAATATTTCCCTTCTTTGCTCAGAAAACTGTTCAGGAGAAGGTGAGAACTGCAGATGCTGGAGACCAGAACCAAAAAAATGTGGTGCTGGAAAAGCACAGCAGGTTAGGCAGCATCCGAGGGGCAGGAGAATCAATGTTTCAAGCATATGCCCTTCAGGGATTCCTGGTGTAAGGCTTATGCCTGAAATATCGATTCTCCTGCTCCTTGGATGCTGCCTAACCTCAGAGTCATGGAGATGTACAGCATTAAAACAGATCCTTCGGTCCAACTCATCCATGCTGACCAGATAGCTTAACCTAATCTAGTCCCATTTGCCAGCACCCGGCCCATATCCCTCTATACCCTCCACATTCATATACCCATCCAAATGCCTTTTAAATGTAATTATACCAGCCTCCACCGCTTCCTCTGGCAGCTCATTCCATACACGCACCACCCTCTGCGTGAAAAAGTTACCTGTTAGGTCTCTTTTAAATTCTGCCCTCTCACTCTAAACCTACGCCCTCTAGTTCTGGACTCCCCTACCCCAGGGAAAAGACCTTGTCTATTTACCCTATCCATGCCCCTCATGATTTTATAAACATCTGTAAGGTCACCCCTCAGCCTCCGACACTCCAGGGAAAACAGCCCCAGCCTATTCAGCCTTTCTCTATAGCTCAAACCCTCCAACCCTGGCAACATCCTTGTAAATCTTTTCTGAACTCTTTCAAGTTTCACAACATCTTTCCGATAGGAGAGAGACCAGAATTGCCCGCAATATTCCAACAGTGGCCTAACCAATATCCTGTACAGCCGCAACACGACCTCCCAACTCCTGTACTCAATACTCTGACCAATAAAGGAAAGCATACCAAATACTTTCTTCACTATCCTGTCTTGCTGTGCTTTTCCAGTGCCACACTTTGACTTAGAAAACTGTTGAGTCAGAGAAGACGTGTGGGACATGGCACTAAGAATAGATCGAGAAGCAGAGAGGTGGGAGTATGGTAGAGGAGAAGGTGAGTGAGGAGGCGAGGAGAAGGTGAGTGAGGAGGCAAAGAGAAGGTGGGGGAAGGAGTGAGAGATGGATGGGGAGAGGGTGTAGGGAGACTGAAGAGCATGCAGACTGCAGAGGGTGAAGAAGGCAGGTCCCCTCAAAGGGGGCAGTTAGGAACAGGCCAGCCACTGAGCCCCCACGTTCCCATGAATGAATAAACAAAGAGGGGAGGTAAATCCAGGAAGGGAATAATTGGGAGGTGGGAGAGAGAGAGAGGCAATTTCTTATTTGGTAAACAAATTATCCATAATACCAAGAGGGAAAAACATGGCAACATTCAGTGTTGCTGTGAACTCCGCCCCCTCTCCTCCCCACCCTCCTCCCCACCCTCCTCCCCTTCCAACACCCCACCTTCTCCTCTTGTCTCCCGTCTCACCTCCCTCTCTTCCCTAACCCTTGCCCTCCCCTTACCCCCTGACCCCAGGCTGCAGGATTTCTGGTTTGGGGTAAGGACTGAATTCACATGGAAGCATGTTTGCCTTCCCATCCTGCCTGTCTCCTGTGCAGTTTGTGCTGACTCAGGGCAATACGGCTGCACTGCAGTCTGCCAGCTCTGAGCTGCAGTGCTGTGCTCGGCCGGGGGGCCGGGGAACGGTGCCTGTTACAGCCTGACTAAACTCAGTACCTCTGCCGTGACTGCTGTGACCAGTCATTGGGGCCAAGCTGCAGTGACAGAACACAGAGACTTTTAACCCCACTCCTGCTCTCAAATGAAAAGCCCCTCTGATCTGGCCATGGTGGGGGGGACAGGCATCAGTGGGCATGAAGGGAATAGCTAATGGGGGTTGGATAGCAGGATAGGTAAGTATAGTGCAGAGCGACAGATCAGAAGGGGCTACTCCACAGCAGGTTAGAGGTAGGGTATGGTTAAGAATTAGTAATGGTAGTGGTGCAGCTGGTTAAGGATTAATTAGTGGTAGAGGTGTGGCTGGTTAAGGGTGGATTTGTGATAGGAGTATAGTTGGTTCATGATTAGTTAGTTGTACAGGTGTAGCGACAGTATAGTGAAGGAGTATTATCGCTGCACTGTTAATCCCGAGACCCAGGTAATGTTCTGGGACCCAGTTTGAATTTTAATTCAATAAAAAAGATCTGGAATTAAGAGTCTAATAATGACCATGAATCAATGGTAAATTTTCATAAAAACCCAACTGGTATATTGACATCCTTTAGGGAGGGAAACTGCCATCTTTACCTGGTCTGGTCTACATATGTGACTCCAGACCCACAGCAATAAATGCTGGCCTAAGCCAGTGACACACACATCCCATGAATTAAGAAAAAACATTTTTAAAGCTGGTTAAGCATTGGTTAATAATAGGGTTGTGACTGGTTAAGCATTAGTTAGTGGGAGTGATTGGTTAAGAATTAATAGGAAAAAGTGAGGTCTGCAGATGCTGGAGATCAGAGCTGGAGATCCTGATGAAGGGCTTATGCCCGAAACGTCGAATTTTCTGTTCCTTGGATGCTGCCTGACCTGCTGCGCTTTAACCAGCAACACATTTTCAGCTAAGAATTAATAGTACAGGGGTGGTTGGTTAAGGGCTGGTTGGTGATGGAAATGTGACTCATTTCCTACCCTAAAGGGACATTAGTAACCCTTTGTTGGGACCATCTAGTATTCATTATTGAGTCTAGTTTTTTAGTTTAAATTTCAGGATTATTTATTTTTCCTATTGAATCCAGGAGTGCTCTTACACACAACAGAATGATTTATTTCACATTTGTTTAATGAGTTTTAAACTCCGCTATGGCTGTGATGGGAACTGAACTTCTGTTCTCAATGTTTAGTTCAGATCTCTGGATTCCCGCTCCATTACAGCACAGCCATTGTCCCAGGTTCATGGTCTCGGCATCTGTAGGGTTAGGAGTGTGGGGGTTGGAAGTGGGAGGAGGGGGGAAGGGGGTGTAGGGATATTCAATCTATCCCCAACTGGCTGTTCTTATATTAGGGCTGTGACTATACATCAAAAAGTACTCCACTGTCTGCATTGGCACTACATAAATGAAAGGAGATGCTGGAATCACAGGGTGAAAAGTGGGGAGGCGGGGGGGGGGGGATTTGTACTTATATAGCACCTTTCATGACCTTAGGGATTGCAAAGGGTTTTACAAACAATGAGGGACACTGTTGGAACTGAGTCACTGTTGTAATCTAGGAAACACAACAAGGTCAAGTTGAACACAGCAAGATCCCATTACTGCAAGTGATGCCCAGGTAATTGGTTTAGTTCACGTTGCTCGCCAAGTCTCGGCCTGGGTGTTAAGGTGAGAAATGACGCGGCTGGGTAGGGACAGACATCTCGGAACTTGACCAGTGGGTGATTACTGACGCACTGAGGATCGTATCAGGCTGGGTACAGAGGCTGACGACTGGCAGCTATCCAAATGCAGCAGAAACAACAAAGCTGTTATTGCACAGACCAGCTGAAGTCAGTAAAAAGCAAGGGATCGTTGGCAGAATGGCAGGGATAAAGAATTCACCATCCAACTGCTGAGAAATAAAGATTCCAAGCAAACATTTCTTTGACCTTGTGTTGGGAATCTCTGGCAGGACAGACTCTCCGAGCTGGTATTGCGAATATGGAGTCTCCCTGACAGGTTACTCAATACATCCCCATAGGATCGGCCATTCAGCTCATCGTGACTTACTCACGTAGAGGGAGCCTCCCCCACACAGAGGGAGCCTTACCCACACAGAGGGAGGCTCCCTCATGCAGAGGAAGCCTTACCTATGTGAAGTAAGCCTCCTCCATGCAGAGGGAGCCTTACCAACACAGAGGGAATCTCCCCCAAGCCTCTGCAGTATCTCTTTGCTTCTCAAGTTGAAAAGGAAGTTTCCTTCTCCACGTCTTTGACCAGGAGTTTTTTGCATCACTGCAGTTAGGGGAGAAACAATATGCCCCCCCCCCCCCCCCCCCCCCCCCCCCCCCGGCCATTATTTCCCATCGCACCTCTCACATCATCAGGGAGTTCCAAAATGGTTTACCGCTAATGAATACTAATACCTGTCACTAATCAATTCTTAACCAGCTACACCCTTACTGCTAAACAATCCTTAACCAGTTACAACCCTACCACTAACTAATCTTAACTAGCCACATCCCTAGTATTAACTAGTCTCATCCAGCCACACCTCTACCACTAACGAACCTTAACCAGCCACACCTCTACCAAATTCTTAATTAGCTGCATACCCACCACTAATCCTTAACCAGCCGCATCTAGCCCTAACTAATATTTAATCAGCTGCAATCCCATCACTAACTAAACTCAACCAGCCACACCTCAACCATTAATCAATTTTTAACTATCTGCTATCCTACCACTGACTAATCCTTAACCAGCCACACACCTATCCTTACCTAATCTTTAATCAGTTGCATCCCACCACTAACTAATCCTTCACTAATTGTAAATTAATCCTGAACCAATGACACCCTCATCCTTCACTCATCCTTAACCAAAAACACCCCTACCACTAACTAATCCTGAATCAGACACACTGCTGCCCATACCAGCTGCAAACATACCCTTAACTAATCCTTTCCCAGTCACACCCCTCCCACTAACCAATTCTTAATCAGCCATTTACCCATTGCTAACTAAATCTCAACTAGCTCCACATCTATCATTAACTAATCCCTTACACAGTCACATCCCTTCTGTGAATTAGGGAGTGATGGGATAGTCACTGGAAAATCCGTTTCCTGGTGTTTAAGGAGAGATAAGGATGTTGCGAATAACTTCCTTGCTCTTGTCCAACAATGTGTCTCTGCAATCTTCCACATCAATCAGAGAAGGCAGACAGAGCTTCATATTAACGACTCCTCATTGATGACAGTATCTCAGGCAAAGCAGCACTCCCTCAGGCTTGCACTGGGAAAGCCAATGAAATTACGTTCTGGAGTTGGGCTTGATCCCATGCCATCTTAACCAATCGGATGCAGAAGCTTGCTGAGAGAGATTTTACCAACTTTCCAAACCTGCGCTGACCTAGCAGTTCTCCAGGATTTCACTAATAATTGACAAACCGTGTATACGCATCAGTAATACACATGCTCCTATCCCATGCATTATGGCTAGACACTGTCCCTCATGTAGAATTCACTCAGTCACACACAACGGCTTCATATGGGTCTGGCAAACAGCTCATGCTTTGCCTGACTCACTCTCCAAAGTGTTAGAGCTGAAATAAAGACCAATCTTCGAAAGTCACTGCTCAGTGTTAGAGTACAATGGATTCCTGGAGCAGCCTTTTACATGCAACACGGTCCCTTGGGCTTTTCAAAAGATGCAAAGTTGCTTTTCTTGTAAAACATCTGAAGCTGCATTTGCTTGGATTTGCTATGCATGCCATATAGTCTTCTCCAAAAACAGCCCCAGACACTGTATCAATCAATTCATTCATTCCATGCTCCCACACAATCAGCTGGCTCCTCCTCTCTGCTCTTCCCTTCCTTCAGACCAGCAAGCTAGCAGATTCAAGCATTCCTCCTCGGAGTGTTCCACGTGGTTCAATCTGACAGGTCCCTCACCCCCAGGGAGATCGAGTGAACACAAATAGGGGAAATGAACCGGTCTAATACAGAACTCTGTACTGGGAGATGCAGGGGATGCATAAGTCACTCACATTGGCTGTTCAATGGAAGCTTGGCACTGCAGGAATGGGAAGGAGGTATTTTGTAATGTGATGATTTACACAAGAGTACAGGATGGATTAACACTCACAATCTGACTTGATTCCACACACCCAGCTCTGGTTTCTGTACAATCTCAAACAACAGACTGTAATTAATCAATAATGTATTGATCAAAATAAGCAGAGTTTGGAAGTGATAAAAAAATGGTTAAATACCTTCTTTCTTTGCACATCTAACCCATTTTGCAATCAATTCAGACTGAATCCCACACACTGTCACTGAGGTATGGGCTCCCACACACACTGACTCTCACTGGGGTACAGGCTCCCCCCCCACACACACACTCTCATTCGGATACGGGCTCCCACACACACACTGACACTCACCTGGGGTACGGGCTCCCCCCCCCCCCCCCACACACACAGACTCTTACTTGGATATGGGCTCCCACACATGCTCTGACTCTCACTAGGGTACAGGCTCCCCCACACACACACTGACTCTCACTGGGGTACGGGCTCCCCCACACACACACTGACTCTCACTGGGGTGCAGGCTCCCCCGCCACACACACACACGACTCACACTGGGGTACAGGATCCTACACACTGACTCTCACTGGGGTACAGGGTCCTACACACACACACACACACACACACACACACACACTCTCACTGGGGTACAGGCTCCCACACACACACTGACTCTCACTGGGGTACAGGCTCCCCCGCCATACATACACACACACACACACTGACTCTCACTGGAGTACGGTCTCCCACACACTGACCATGTACCACCCACAAGCCCTATCCCACCTTTGACCTTCACTCTATAGTTTCTGGGAGAAATGCCAAAAAACAAAGACACAAGAGCTGGCTGACAAACTGGGAATCCTGATTAAGTCACACATTTCTTCAAGGGAAAAACATGAAGAGTGAATGAAAACTAAATTTTATAATTTCTGGTATAAATAATGAACGTGAAAGGGAATCCATTTCCTCATGTGATTCAGATCACATTCGGTGCCTTCTGAAATAATCTGTTTCAGCTTACATGAGGAATTATTTGATGTTCCTCTCAATGGTGGTTTTTTTTTGGAAAGGGTAATCTTTGAGGAACAGGTTTTTTTAAAAAGTGTGATGAATCTAAGGCAGGTTTGGAGTTGTTTGATCACACCGTGCCCTTCAGAAATGAGTGTCAGTTAATAATCTGGGGGAGGATTCTCTGCCAGAATGAAGCCAAGGGTTTTTGCCTGGATTGAACTCTGTGCTGTGCCCCAAACTGCAAAGCATGCACCAACAGACCAAGCTTGTTTGTACTTGGCACTGTAACCATCGAGAGCAGACAATGAAGACCCTGGACACCATGTTTCGTTTGAAGATGATGAGGAGATAGATTTTGAGTACAATGTACGGGAGAAGGGCATCTTTTAGCTGACGGATGAGACTTTTGGAAAGAGAGAAGACTATCAACATCTGTGGAGGAGAGAGGAAAGAAACAGAGAAATGAAAAGACAAGTGAAATGCAGGAAGACTGGACACACAGCTGTGACTCACAACCTCTGTCTTCAGGCAGGTGCTGACAGAGGCGACAGGGGGAGGAGGTTTGCAAATGCAATGATGAACTTGCAAAGAAGCTCCAGTGACTGCAAGCCCCAACCCGAGAGACATCTCTGCCTGTGACAGCCCCTCCCAGCACAGAAAAGGCCAGTTTATCGAAGAATGGGGTTATGCAGTACGAGGGGGGAGAAATGAGATCTTACCTCTTTGAGGCGCTCCATGTCTTTGAGGTAGAATCCGATGTAGAAAAGACTAAGATACGAATTTACAAACTGAAACTGGAAAGAGAAACAAATTAAAGGATTAGGGTAGTTTCTGCCGCCATATTGAGAATTAACATCATACCGCCCTGATTATTGTTCACGTTGTTGTTTTCGGTTGTTGTTTGGTTTTTCTTTCTCCCAGGAGCTAGCCATTGTTAGCCGTCCTGGAACTGAGGGATTTGGGAGGAACATTGCAAATAGCAGCTTAGGGTTAACTGCAATTGAGTCTGCAGTCATAGCCAGCACAGAATCACAGTTGTTACAGAAGGAGGCCATTTGGCCTATCGTTCCTGAGTTGGTTCTGTTACCTAGTGTTAGCCTCCTGCCTTTCCCCATTTCCCTGCTCACCAAATAACCATCCAAGGCCCCCTCTTGAATACCTCAGTTGAACCTGCCCCCACCCTATTTCCAGGCAGTGCTTTTCATACCCTAATTACTTGCTGGGCTAAAAAGATTTTTCTCACATCACCGTTGCTTTTTCATAAAAAAGACATTAGTGAACCAGAGAGATTTATTTTTTACAGTAAGCAACAGCATAATAACATGTAATAGTGGTTTCTAAAGCCAGAATTTATGTCAGGACACACCAATAGCAGATCTCCTCCCCTACAGACACTTGTTATTTATGACAGTCCATGGTCACCTCATTAATGCTGGCTTCACATCCCATGTTTATTAACTGAATTCACATTTCAGTTGCAGCCACACTGCGATTTGAGCAGTGGTATAGCCCTCTGGTTCCTACTCCAGTGACATCACCACAATACGACTTTCTGCCTTAATCTGCTGTTAGGGAGCGAGTTGCCAAGGGATACTCGTCTTTATTAGTCAAGATGTGGAGATGCTGGGGTTGGACTGGGGTGGACAAGCTCACTTCACAAAGGGGCAGCACTCTGAAAGCTTGTGATTTCAAATAAACCTGTTGGACTGTAACCTGGTGTCATGTGACTTTTGTTCTTTATTAGTCAAGGCATTGACTATAAGAACAGGGAAGTTCTGATGGGGCTGTACATAAGACACTTGTTATGCCATAGCTGCAACACTGTGTACAGTTCTGGTCACCACACAACAGGAAGGATGTGATTGCACTGGAGGGGGTGCAGAGGAGTTTCGCCAGGATTAGAGTGATTCTGTTTTGAAGACAGAGCTGATAAGCTGGGGTTGTTTCCCTCCAGCAGGGACAGTTTGCAAGAGGGGGAATCAGATTGATTCTGGATTAGTGGTGCTGGAAGAGCACAGCAGTCCAGGCAGCATCCAAAGTGCAGCGAAATCAACGTTTCAGGTAAAAGCCCTTCATCAGGAATCCTGATGAAGGGCTTTTGCCTGAAACGTTGATTTCGCTGCACTTTGGATGCTGCCTGGACTGCTGTGCTCTTCCAGCACCACTAATCCAGAATCTGGTTTCCAGCATCTGCAGTCATTGTTTTTATCCCGGAATCAGATTGAGGTGTGCAAAGTTCTGGGGGCATCGACGATGCAGATAAAAGACAAACCTTTCCCCTTAGTAGAGTCAATAACCAAGAGCACAGTTTTAAGGTAAGGAGTAGAAGGTTTAGGGGGGATTTTAAGAAACACCTTTTCACTCAGTGGGTGGTGGGGATCTAGAACTCACTGTCTGTAATGGTGGCAGAAGACATTTAAGGAGTACTTAGATGAGCATCTGAAATGTCACAGTACAAAAGGCTAAAGTCCAAGTGCTGGGAAATGGAATAGAACAAGTGAATATTTGATGGATCAAAGGACCTCTTTACATGCTGTAAAATCTCCAGGACTGTATCAACTCCAGGATTTTGACCCTGTGACAGTGACTGAACAGTAATATATGTATTTCAGCACCTCCTGCAAGTTCCCCTCTAAGTCCTCCACCATCCTGACTTGGAAATATATCGCTGTTCCTTCACTGTCAATGGGTCAGAATAATGGAATTCCCTCCCTAAGATTAGATTAGATTACTTACAGTGTGGAAACAGGCCCTTCAACCCAACAAGTCCACACTGACCCTCCGAACAGCAACCCACCCAGACCCATCCTCCTACATTTACCCCTTCAACTGACACTATGGGCATCTACATCTACCTACCTGCGGTGGTTAAAGAAGGCAGCTCACCTCCACCTTCTCAAGGGGCAACTAGGGATGGGCAATTAACGCTGGGCCCAGCCAGCGATGCCCACACCCTGTGAGTCCGTTTTGAAAAAGCTACGATGTAAACCAATTCCTGGTCACCTGCCCTAAAATCTCCGATGTGGCTACCCTTGTTTGACAGTTCTCTTTTAAGGTGCATTGGGTAGTTTTACAACATTAACGACACTCGGCAAATGCAAGTTGTTGCTGCAAGTGACCAGCCCGGCCATTTCTCAATGTAAGAGAATGTAGAGTGAGTCAGGACACAGGGTGACAGAGTTTTGGATGAGCTATTGTTTGTAGAGGGTGAAGGTGGGAGACTAACCAGGATAGTGTTGTGCTAACCGGAGACACGAAAGGTCCAGTATATCTGCAGAAAGAAAGCAGAGTTCACAGAATTGAATTCAGGTTCAGATCCAGCTGAGAGTGTTGGGGTGAAGATTTCTGGCTGCGAGGCTCTTACGCACAAAGTGAGTTTGAGCCAAAGACCAGAGACAGGATTTAGCACAGGGTCAAGGGTGAATCAGTGACAAATACACCATATAGTGATTGGTGTCAGAGAGAAGATGGTTCTGTGCACATCCAGTGGGGTAGCATCATGAGGTTAAGACTGAGGCAGAGTGTCTCAAAATGAGGTGGTTGTAACTCTGACCCAGAAGACCATAAGAAGTATGAGCAGGAGGAGGCCATTCAGCCCCTCGAGCCTGCTCCACCATTCAATAAGATCATGGCTGATTCAACATTCCTCACATTCACTTTCCCACCCTTTCCCCATAACCGCCAATTCCCTGATTGAACAAGAATCTATCTCAGCCCTAAATATACGCAAGGACTCTGCCCCCCACTGCTCTCTGTGGCAAGGACTTCCAATGATTCTTCAACTTCTCAGAAGAAATTCCTCCTCACCTCAGTCTGAAATTGCTCCCCCTTTATTCTGTGACTGCTCCATCTGGTCCTAGACTGTGTCCGTGAGGGGAAGCATCCTCTCAGCATCTACAGTCAAGCCCCTTAAAAATCCTTAAATATGTTTCAATGAAATCACCTCATTCTTCTAAACTCCAGTGAGTAGAGTCCCAACCTGATTAACCTTTGCTCTTAAAACAATCTCTCCATATCAGGGATCATCCCAGTGAACCCTAGGGAAGGACACACCAAGATGTCTCCACTTATTCCTGATGAAGGGCTTATGCTCGAAACGTCGAATTCTCTATTCCTGAGATGCTGCCTAACCTGCTGTGCTTTGACCAGCAACACATTTGCAGCTGTGATCTCCAGCATCTGCAGACCTCATTTTTTACTCCACACTGTGATATACTGCCATTATCACAGGCCCAACAGCATACTGGGCAAAAGGTTAAAGGGATCTTCAGCTCCATAAGTGTAGGCACATCGCTAAATCAGCGAGGTGGGGGGGTGCAGGGGGGAAGCTGAGAGATAACTGTGACACCATGGGTGGTTGGAGGCACCTGGGCTCGAATCAGAGTCTGCTACTGGGCTGCAGTTGTGCTTGACTGAATCTCGAATATCATTGCTTCTAAATTTAACACTGAGCAGACAGAGAGTCTGCTGTGTACATAGGTGTACAACACGGAAACACACCGCTCAGTCCAATTCGTCCATGCCGACCAGATAGCTTAACCTCATCGACTCCCACCTGCCAGCACCCAGCCCATATCTCTCCAAACCCTTCCTATTCATATACCCGTCCAGATGCCTCTTAAACGTTGCAATTGTACTAATCTCCACCGCTTCCTCTGGCAGCTCATTCAATACCCGTACCATCCTCTGTGTGAAAATGTTGCCCCTTAAGTCTCTTTTATATCTTTCCCCTTACCCTAAACCTACACCCTCTAGTTCTGGACTCCCCCACCCTAGGTAAAAAACCTTGTCTATTTACCCTATCCATGCTCCTCATGATTTTATAAACCTCTACAAGGTCATTCCTCAGCCCCCGATGCTCCAGGGAAAACAGCCCCAGCCTGTTCAGCCTCTCCCTGTAGCTCAAATCCTCCAACCCTGGCAACATCCTTGTAAATTTTTTCTGAACCCTTGCAAGTTTCACAACATCTTACCAATAGGAGGGAGACCAGAACTGCACGCAATATTCCAAAAGTGGTCTAACCAATGTCCGGTTCAGCCGCAATATGACCTCCCAACTCCTGTACTCAATACTCTGAGCAATAAAGGAACTGACACAAGAATGACTGGCTATGTCCTTTCACCTTTCAGCTTGAAAACCTGGAATCTCCCAATAGCTTCTGTGCCCCCCAACCCAATTCTTCCTGGTCCCTCTGCTGTCCCCACACCCCCTTTTCCCCCAGAGCTTCTCTGACCTACCTGCCACTGGGGCTATAGCTGCATCAGACTCCCCCAGGGGAAGGTTACTAGGAGTGGACCCCTCCTCCTGGTGTTGGCACGACAGAAAGCTAAGACTGGACTCTCAGTCAATCCAAATTCCTGGGGATGGGCAGATCTGCATTTCACACCGGGAAGTGGGAATGACAGTGAGGAATAGAGACTTTCCTTCTGAACAGGCCATGGGCTAGTGGGGAGGGGGGAGTGGGGCTCCATCATTGACTGAGGCCCATGATTGAGGGGGTTCTCTGTGCTCAGGTACTAGGGAGTTGCCTTTGGGATTAGGTTGATGGTGGTTGTTGTGTCTGAAGGTTTGGGGGGGTTGGGGGATGGGGATGATGTGGGAGGGAACAGGTCAGGGAGGAGATTTTACTAAGGCTTTCGACAAGGTAACTCATGGTCAGCTCATCCAGAAGATTAAGATGCATGAGATCCACAGTGACTTGGCCACATGGATTCAGAATTGGCTTTCCCATAGGAGGCAGTGGGTAGTGGTGGAAGGGTGTTTTTCAGGCTGGAAGTCTGTGACTAGTGGTGCTCTGCAGGATCTGTACTGAGACCTCGGTTTGTGAAACAGGTAAGTGACTTGGAAGAAAATGTAGATGGGTGGGTTAGTAAGTTGGCAAATGATACAAAGATTGGTGGAGTTGTGGATAGTGTAGAAGGTTGTCAAAGGAGACAACAGGATATAGATTAGTTGGAGATATGGGTGGAGAAATGGCAGATGGAGTTTAATCCGGATAAGTGTGAGGTGCTACACTTTGGGAGATTAAATGTTAAGGAAAAGAATACAGTTTATGGCAGGACTCTGAACAGCATTGATGTACAGGGGGATCTTGGGGTTCAAGTCCATAGCTCCTTGAAAGTAGGTTGGGTGGTAAAGGAGGCAAATAGCATGCTTGCTTTTATTGTTTGGGGAATTGAGTATTTGAGTCAGGATGTCACGCTGCAGCTTTATAAGACATTGGTTAGGCCGCACCTAGAGCATTGTGTTCAATTCTGGTCACTGCATTACAGGAAGGATGTGGAGGCTTTGGAGAGGGTGCAGAACAGGTTTCCCAGGAAGCTGCCTGGATTAGAGGGTATGAGCTGTGAAAAGATGCTAGAAAAACTCTGGTTGTTTTCTCTAGAGCGGTGGAGACTGAGGGGAGACTTGATAGAAGTCTCTAAAACTATGAGATGAACAGCTAGGGTTGACAGAATCATTTTCCCAGAGTTGAAACATCTGATATAAGTGGAAATGCATTTAATGTGAGAGAAGGAAAGTTCAAAGAAGATATGAGGGACAAGTTTTTTTACAGAGAGTGGTCGGAGTCTGGAATATGCTGCCGGGGCAGGGGTGGAAGAGATACAATGGGGCATTTAAGAGACTTTTCGATAAGCACATGGATATACAAGGGAGGGATATGGACCAAGGGCAGGCAGAAGGGATTAGTTTAATTTGGCGTCATGTTCAGCACAACACGATGGGCAGAAGGGCCTGTTCCTGCGCTGTACTGTTCCATGTTCCATGTAGGGATCTGCAAGGGAGCAGCACCTGAGCTTGCAACTGCTGTCCCAGGCCATTCTCCTCACGCCCCTCACCCCAGGGCTGAGAGGAGGTTGAATTAGGGGTGGAGAGTGGGGAGAGGTCTGAAGGGAAAACTTTGAGAAATGCTTCTGGAATAGGAAAGCTTCAGCAGAAGCAGCTTTTTTTTTGTGAGGTGGGGACTGAGGTGTCTAACCTGGTCTTGCAATTCCCACTAAAGGACTAATATTGGCCTCAGGGCCCTGGGGAGGGACAGCTCCCAGGCTGAAAAGGGTGGGGGAGCAGGACTGGGAGCTGAGGGCTAACAACGAGGATTAGGGATGGCAATGGAGCATTAGAAAGATAGGATTTCCTTTAGGGAACAGGGTCAGAGCCAATGTAGTCAGAGTGGAGAACTGACGAAAGGAGGATCATACTATTGGGGCTATTCTATGGAGAGAGAGGAAGTGAGAGAGAAAGAGACAGCAACAGCGTGAAAGAGAGCAACAGAGTGATTGAGAAAGGAAGAGAGAGAGAGAGCACAAGAAAGGGACAGCAAGAAAGAGCGAGAGTGAGACAGACAAGAGAGCAACAGGAATGGGATTAGATCAGTTTAAGATGTCTGTTCGGCATGGATGAGTTAGACTAAAGGGTGTATTCTGAGTCAGAGAGAGTGCAACACAGCATGAGAGAGCAGAACATACCTGCAGGGAAATTAGAGATGTGTAAAAACGGTAAGGTTATGATTTTGTGGGGCATTAATTCCTCAAATATTGATTGGGATGACACTGGGATAACGGGTAAGGAAGAGAAGTGATTGAAATGGATAATCATTTGGTGGTTCAGAACCTGAACACTGCTGAAGATGAGATGACCCTGAGGTTAAACTAAACACTTGTTGTTTCTGTCTAAAGGAGAAAACAATCCAATGGTCTTCTGGGATAATGCTGACTTTACCTTTCACATTTTTATTTCAGGTCAACCAAAAAGACAATAGACATTCTCCAGTCTTACCCAGGGCAATGTCTTGAACAATCAGAGTCAACATGCCCAGATTAATATTTAAACAAAGCCTGGCAGTTACCTGTTAGTCATCATTCACTTGTGGATTCTCCAAGGCAATGATTCTATCAGTGTTCACCTTAAACTGATCAGAACTCCCTTCTCATACTGGATAAAATGTTGCTTCCCTTTACATTGAGATTTTTAGGAATTGTCCTAATGAGTACATGGCAGAAGTATTTGACAAAATGTGTCTTTTTTCAAGAACACTCAGGTTTCTGAAACATGCTTGGGAAGACGCCCTTGATCAGTAAGTTGTTGAATGAGGCTTTACTGAATCTGGTGCAAGTCAATTAGATGGGTCAAATGGATCAAGTGTCTAGGGGGGCATTTGGGTAAGAGTGATCATAACATTTACATTGGTAATGGAGGAGAAGCAGGAACAATATACAACACCCAAATTGAAAAAGGACCCATTTCAAGGAGATGAGTAAGGCGTATCCAGTGGAACCAGAAACTGACAGAAAAAACTGTAAGAGAATAGGATCGGCACATTCCGAGGTCAAAAGGTAAGGGAGCCAGGCTTTATCTGAGACGACAGAGAGAGAGAGAGAGAGAGAGAGAGAGATTATGATGAAACAATAAGGAGAGTATGGCAATGTCAGATGAATTCTACAAAGTAAGAACTGGGACAAATGCAGTAAGTTGAGTGAGAAGGTGAAGAGGAAAGAATGACTGGCAAAGAGAGAATGTGAGAATAGAATAGAAAGGCAGTGACACAAAATGGAACTCAACAATCTCAGTGTACCATCCACAAGGTGCACATAGAGTTATACAGTCATAGAGATGTACAGCATGGAAACAGACTCTTCGGTCCAACTCGTCCATGCCAACCAGATATCCAAACCAATAAAGTCCCATCTGCCAGTAATCAGCCCATGTCCTTTTAAACCGTTCCTATTCATATACCCATCCAGATGCCTTTTAAATATTGCAATTGTACCAGCCTCCACCACTTCCTCTGGCAACTCATTCCATGCACGTACCACCCTCTGCGTGAAAAACTTGCCCGTTAGGTGCCTTTTATATCTTTCCCGTCTCACCCTAAACCTATGCCCTCCAATTCTGGATTCCCAACCCCAGGGAAGAGACTTTGTCTATTTATCCTATCCATGCCCCTCATGATTTTATAAACCTCTATAAGGACACCCCTCAGCCTCCGACACTCCAGGGAAAGCAGCCCTAGACCATTCAACCTCTCCCTATAGCTCAAATCCTCCAACCCTGGCAACATTCTTGTAAATCTTTTCTGAACTCTTTCAAGTTTCACAACATCTTTCCGATAGGAAGGAGACCAGAACTGCACGCAATATTCCAACAGTGGCCTAATCAATGTCTTGTACAGCCGCAACATGACCTCCCAACTCCTGTACTCAATACTCTGACCAATAAAGGAAAGCATACCAAACGCCTTATTTACTATCCTATCTACTTGCAAATACACTTTCAAGGATCTATGATCCTGCACTCCAAAGTCTCTTTGTTCAGCATCAATCCCCAGGACCTTACCATTAAGTGTATAACTCCTGCGAAGATTTGCTTTCCCAAAATGCAGCACCTCACATTTATTTGAATTAAACTCTATCTGCCACCTCTCTGCCCAGTGGCCCATCTGGTCAAGATCCTGTTGTAATCTGAGGTAACCTCCTTTGCTGTCCACTACACTTCCAATTTTGGTGTCATCTGCAAACTTACTGACTGTACCGATAAAAAAAAACACTAAGGCTTCTTCGACAGCACCTTCTAAAAAGCCACAGGGATATAGGAGTAAAATTAGGCCATTCAGCCCATCAAGTCTTCTCTACTATTTAATCACGGCTATTGTGTTTCTCAACCTCATTCTCCTGCCGTCTCACAGTACCCTTTGATATCCCCCCCCCCCCCCGCCATACTAATCATGAACTTATTTATCTCTGTCTTAAATACACTCAATGACTTGGCCTCCACAGCCCTCTGTGGCAATGAGTTCCACAGATTCACCACTACCTGGCTGAAGAAAAATCCTCATCCAAACCCATGATTACTTAACGATTAGATTACTTACAGTGTGGAAACAGGCCCTTTGGCCCAACAAGTCCACACCGACCCGCCGAAGCGAAACCCACCCATACCCCTACATTTGCCCCTTACCTAACACTACGGGCAATTTAGCATGGCCAATTCGCCTTTGGGCTGTGGGAGGAAATCTGAGCACCCGGAGGAAACCCACACAGACACAGGGAGAACGTGCAAACTCCACACAGTCAGTCGCCTGAGGCGGGAATTGAACCTGGGTCTCTGGCGCTGTGAGGCAGCGGTGCTAACCACTGTGCCACCGTGCCACCCACACTTCCATCTAGAAAGTCAAAGACAGCAGAAACATGGGAACACCACCCTCTACATGCTCTCCTACAAGCCACTCACCATCCTGACTTGGAAATATATCGCCGTTCATTCACTGTCGCTGGGTCAGAATCCTGGAATTCCCTCCTCAGGGCATTGTGGGTCTACCTAAACCACATGGTTCAAGTAGGCGGCTCAACCCCATTTTCTCAAGGGGCAACTAGGCAATACTGGGCCCAGCTAGTGACACCCACATCCCATGAATGATTACTTTTTAAAACTGGCATTGGTAGGTAAACAGGCAATAAGAGGGAAACTGGGTCTTATTAGTGACAAAGAGGTTGACGTAAGCTTAAAAGCAAAGGACAAGACGAGAGTACTTTGAGTACTTTGTATCAGTGCTTTCTTAGGAAGAGAAGTCTGACAAAGTACTGTCCAAAGCAAAAATAGTAAAGTTAATGAATGGTGTGAAAATAGGACTCCAGGATTTTGTAAAGCTGAAGATAAATGAGTTATTTTGTCCAGATGCCTTTCATCTCTGTCTAAGAGAGCAAGTTGAAGCATACAACAGCATAATCCCTACAGTATTGAAGCAGACCATTCAGCCCATTGGGTCCACACTGACCCTCTGAAGAGCATCCTACCCAGATTCAACTCTATCCCTGTAACTCCACCTAGCCTGCATATCCCTGGACACTATGGGACAATTTCCCATGGCCAATCCACCTAACCTGCGTGTCTTTGGACTGTGGGAGGAAACTGGAGCACGCAGAGGAAACCCACGCAGACACAGGGAGAATGTGCAAACTCCACTCAGACAGTCACACAAGGCCAGGAGAAAGTGAGGACTGCAGATGCTGGAGTACCAGAGTTGAAAAATGTGGTGCTGGAAAAACACAGCAGGCCAGGCAGCATCCGAGGAGCAGGAGAATCGACGTTTCGGGCATAAGCCCTTCTTCAGGAATGAGGTCACACAAGGCCAGTCAAACCCAGATCCCTAGTGCTATGAGGCAGCATTGCTCACCATTGGACCACTGTGCCACCCAATCAATTGTAGAAGGTCTTTAAGATTCTTCAAACATGGGGATGAGGCCAGTGGACTGGAAATGTGAAACTGTTATTCAGAAAAGGCTGTAAGGACAGTCCTAGCGATTACACTGGGACTCATTTGTCATGAGTAGTGGGTAAGATTTTGAACTCTGAGTGGTTTGAATGAATTAGGTTGTCAGCACAGGTAAGTAAAAGGCAGATTGTGTTTAATCTAACCTAATTAGAATTTTTTGATTCAGTAACAGAGGAGGAAGGGATAGATGAAAAGAACGCAGTAGAAGTTGTCACCATGGATTTTAAGAAAGCATCTGTCAAAGTACTGCATTAAAAATTGCCTTTAAAGTGGAGGCTTACAGAAAAGGGGGCAACTGTGCAATTGGATTAAATATTGACTTAACTCAGAATGCGGTGAGTTATGGTCGGCCTCTGGCTCAATCATGTTGCATGTCTCCAGCCAAACTCACCAGGAGCTGCAAGAGACTAGGACCCATGGACACAGCCTTAGAATTAGAGGGGGTCAATTCAGAACAGAAAAGCGGAGACATTTCTTCAGCCAGAGAGTGGTGGGCCTGTGGAATTCGTTGCCGCAGAGTGCAGTGGAGGCCGGGATGCTAAACGGCTTCAAGGCAGTGATTGATAGATTCTTGATGTCACGAGGAATTAAGGGCTACGGGGAGAATGGGGGTAAGTGGAGTTGAAATGCCCATCAGCCATGATTGAATGGCGGAGTGGACTCGATGGGCCGAATGGCCTTACTTTCACTCCTATGTCTTATGGTCTTAAGAACAACACCTCACTTTCTGCTTGGGAACTCTGTAGCCTTCTGGATTTAGTAAATATCAAGTTCAACAGTTTAGGACTTGGGCACTTTCTCCCATGTCCTTACCACAACCCAACACACCAGGCCTTGTCATCCCATGGGCTGCTACCACATAGAACCCATTGTCAGCCACTAATTGTCCTCATTACCAGCTATTCATTTCCCCAAGGCTGACCTTTACCTATTCCTTTTTAGTTCAACTGTTTTTCTCTCCCTTTGGGCTCTATCCCCATTTACGTTACTCGTTATATCACCCCCAATGCATCTTTTGCATCAATACCAACCCTTTCCCAGCTACCATCAGTTCAGAAGAAGGATCACTGGACCCAAAACATTAACTCTGCTTTCTCTGTCCACAGATGCTGCTGGACCTGCTGGATCTCTCCAGCATGCTCTGATTTTGAGTTGTAGTTGGAGGCTGTTTCTCATAATGAAGGGTGGTAGGCAGTGATTTTTATCAAGGTTCAGTGCTCAGACCATTGCTTTATATCAATGGCTGGAATCTTAAAATAAATTTCAAAATTTAGCAATAATAGCAAACTCAGAGAAATGGCAAACAATGAGAATGATTGAATTACCTACAACAACTATCAGAATTTAACACAGGGAGGAGTGAGCTGATGAATTTTGGAAGAAGAATATTTGAGTGTGCAGAGCCAGAGGAACGGAGGGGTTCACATGGAGTGATTTTTGAAGTTGGTAGGATGTCCTGAGAGAGTGGAGGCCCCAATTAGAGCTTTCTATTCAATTTTGGTCACTACATTTGAGGAAAGATGTGAAGGTTCTTGAAAGGGTGCAGAGGAGATTTACCACTGGTTCAGTGGCCAGCAGGGAAATGGTTGTGAGCTACAATAAAGCATGCTGGGAAGTTTGGTCAAGCTGGTTTAAACTTTGGCCTCGGTTAAAACTGCAGCCGGAGATTCATTAGCAGGTTACCTAGTTGACAATAATAAAAACAGAGTTCTCAAACAATCACAGAGAATGCTGGAGAAACTCAGCAGGTCTGGCAGTATCTGTGGGCAGAGAAGTAGACAATACACAGAGAGTGGTACCTTTATGGAATGAGCTGCCAGAGGAAGTGGTGGAGGCTGGTACAATTGCAACATTTAAGAGGCATTTGGATGGAGTATATGAATAGATTTGGAGGGATATGGGCTGGGTGCTGGCAGGTGGGACTAGATTGGGTTGGGATATCTGGTCGGCATGGACGGGTTGGACTGAAGGGCCTGTTTCCATGCTGTACATGTCTATGACTCTATTTCAAGTCCAGTCAGAATGGAAGAAGAGTTTTTTATTCATTCAGAAGATGTGGGTGTCACTGGCTTGGCCAGCATTTATTGCCCATTCCTATTTGAGGGCAGTTACAGGCAACCACACTGCTGTGGGTCCGGAGAAGCGTATAGATTATAGCAGTTAAAAATGGCAGTTTCCTTTCCTAAGGAACTTGAGTAAACCAGATGGAATTCTTTTTCACTTCCTAGCTCCCCCCAGCAATAGACAATGATTTTTTGGTCATCATTACAATCTCAATTCCACCATCTGCCACGAGGCCATTGCTTCCCCCATACAGAGCTCACAACATTCACTAGGTAATTGGCAACGCTGGGGCTGTTTCCCATGAAGGAGATGGGGGAGATATGCTGGACCTGTCCGGGATTTTGATAAGGTCAAATTCTGAAAGTAACAAGCACTAGGATCACGGGTTTAATAAGGATAAGCGATGCAGGAAGTGATGTGAGGAAGATCTTTTTGACACAGTGAGTGAGAAGGATCTGCAGCACTCCATCCATGAGGATTGTGGAAACAATCGATGATTTGCAAAGGAAATTGGATAAGCACATCAAGGAAACAGGGTTGTTGGGTGATGGGCACTGTACAGAGGATTGACACCAACTGGATCACTCCGTGGGACTCCGGTAAGGACTCAATGGACTGAATGGTCCCCTTCTAATTCATAAATAGTTCTACAACAGCTGAAGACTCAATTTAAACTGAGTTAACACTTACCAAAACTAGTTTAATGATGAGGTGTTTCTCGTAGGCACTCTGTAAACGGTAATTCTCTGTAAAGCAAATAGAGAGAAACATGACTGAGATATGGCAATGTAAAAAATGAGGTCTGCAGATGCTGGAGATCACAGCTGCAAATGTGTTGCTGGTCAAAGCACAGCAGGCCAGGCAGCATCTCAGGAATAGAGAATTCGACGTTTCGAGCATAAGCCCTTCATCAGGAATATTCCTGATGAAGGGCTTATGCTCGAAACGTCGAATTCTCTATTCCTGAGATGCTGCCTGGCCTGCTGTGCTTTGACCAGCAACACATTTGCAGCTGAGATATGGCAATACTGACCTTTTGGAATTGTGCAGAACCAATCAGGAGCAGGTTTGGTCGGAATTGTGGCACAGTATAAACCCATGGGTTTCCGACATCCTCAATGCTGACCCCGCGTTGACCCTGCACTGTCCTCATGGTGACATGCAAAGACCGACTACTGACCCTATCGTGACCCTGCAATGACCCTGTGCTGACCCCACACTGACTTGCAATGATTCACGGCTGACCCCGTGGTGACCCTCCAATGACTGAGATGAGATTGCATGGAGCCCGTGGTGACCAGCGTTGACCCTAAGATGACTGGGCGTACTTCCACTTCACCCACTGGGCAAATGAAATACCCCGGAGTGAAATACCCCAAGCAGGTTGGAGGGGGGAGGCATAGCAAGGTACTGCACAGTTTGAAGAGCTGCAGCGTATCAGGAGAGTGGGGATTGTGGGGATTGTGGGGATGGAGTCAGTGGGAGTAGGGGAACAATACTCGGGCTGGTGGGAGGCAGGGATCATGAGAGTGGGTTTTCAGGGTGGGGACAAGGCTGTGAGGGTGGGGAGTGGAGTTTGGGAGCTGTGAGATAGACAGTCAGGACGGATAGGAGCTATCTAAAAATAAAATGAAGACAAATGAAACACTGAATATAACGTACACAGGAGATTAATAAACCCCACAATGTCTCTGTATATCATCTGTGTCTGTGCTAACAGTAATGAAAATTACTGGTGCCAGCTTTCCAATAAACAGATTGACCAGTCTTGTGTAAACCCCAGTATGAATTCAGTTCAAAGCCAGTCTACACTCGTAGATCTTGACCTGGTTTCATAGCGGTGCTTATGGGGTGTTCCCCGAATCACCGAAACTCTTCTGAACCAATGAAAGCTGTCCCTCTCAAAACGGCTTTTTGGGAGCAGGTAGAAGGATCTGCAGGTATCTCAGTCCTCTGTAATCTGGGAAGGAGAGCAGACTTCTTTAACCTCTCCAGTCTGTTTCTCCACCTGTTAGATCCTAGCCAACGTGTGCCATGACTCCATTTATCCAACAATCTCTCAGCTTCAGTCTTGAAATCTCCTCGTGCTTCTTGGGGGAAGAGTTCCAGATTCCCTGCG
This sequence comes from Hemiscyllium ocellatum, assembly GCF_020745735.1. NCBI lineage: Eukaryota > Metazoa > Chordata > Chondrichthyes > Orectolobiformes > Hemiscylliidae > Hemiscyllium > Hemiscyllium ocellatum. Next base: position 3,448,216 of record NC_083428.1, read on the forward strand.
ACCTCTGTGTCAGAAAATGCTTCCTGACATCGCTCCGAAAGGTCGGACTTGGATCTTAAGGTTCTGCCTCTTATTCTGGACTCCCACAACCCCCAGTTTCTTTCAAATTGACTCCATCAGCTGCTTGAATCATTGCAAACACCTCGATTAGATCAGCCCTTAAACTTCTAAACGCTAATCCACGAGTTTATGCTCCTAATTTAACCTGAAAATCCTCAACATCCACCAAGAAAGGAGGAGGTGAGACTCAACCAAGTGGAAATCTGGGAAGCTGGAAGGCTGGTTTGAGTTAGAAATACGGGTTAGAGGGTGATGTCGGTGTGATGATCATGGTAGATCGAGAGCCAGGTCTGACAGTGCAATCACAGTGTGCAGTACAATACACATCAGGTGACAATATAAAGAGTCTCAAGGATGTCCATTTTTGAACTGTAGGTTTGGTCATGTAATCTCAATATCAATATTGTGTAGACATAGTGGCAATGTCACTGGGCTCCTAACCCAAAACCCAGCTTAAAGGATTCAAATCCCACCACAGCCGCTGGTGAAATCTGAATTTAATTACAAGCCAGTCTAATGGTAGCTACATGACCACTGTCAAACGCCACAAATATCCATCTAGCTCACTAGTATTAGTTAGCTCAGTTGACTGGTTTGCAAGACAGACTTACGCAACAGCTTAGTCATCACCATCACTAGTTCTCTCTCGCTAATGAGAGCAGCCCAATGGTTTGGTAGAACAATAGCAACTTTACCACTAAACCTGGATCCGGGGAGGTTTGTCCTAATATGGTTAAAAAAGTGCCACCGTCAAGAATGTGGTGCTAGAAAAGCACAGCAGGTCAGGCAGCATCTGAGGATAATCGACATTTCACGCATAAACCCTTCATCAGGAAAAATAGTGTCACTGTAGCAATTTGTGACTCTAGAGCGAGGATTTTAATTGAAGATCGGAGATACTCAAAACCTGAGAAAAATCCAGCTGCATTTCCAAAATACTAATCCAACTGCTCTGTCAAAACTCTTCCTAATTTTGGACACCTCTCTTTAAAACTCTCTTTAACTTTTCTGAACCAGGGAGCACAAACCCAGCTGACATTCAGCAGTAGCTGCCATCTACTTCCACCTGAAAGGACAAGGGCAGCAGATATTTGGGAACACGACCCCCTGCACATTCCCCTCAAAACCCTAGCTTCATTAGTCCCACCATATAACTGTTCCCACACACAGCCAAGTTCACCATTGACCAGAAATTGAATTGGACTTGCCACACAAATGCAATGGCTAGAAGGTCAGATCAGAGGCAAGGAATACTGTGGCAAATAACTCACCTCCTGAGTCTCCAAAACTTGTTCACCAACGACAAGGCACAAGCTAGGTGTGTGAGGGAATTCTTGTGACTTGCCTGAACAAGTTCAGCTCCAATGACACTCAGAATCCTGACAGTGTGGAAACCGGCCCTTCAGCCCAGCATGTCCACACCCACCCTCCAAAGAGTAACCCACCTAGACCTATTTCCCTATATTTACGCCTGACTAATGCAGCTAACCTACACATACCTGAACACTATCGACAATGTAGCATAGCCAATTCATCTAACCTGCACATCTTTGGACAGTGGGAGGAAATCCACACAGACATGGGGAGAATGTGAAAATGCCACACAGACAGTCGGCCAAGGCTGGAATCGAATCTAGGTCCCTGGCACTGTGAGGCAGCAGTGCTAACCACTGAGCTACCATAGAGTCATAAAGAAGTACAGCATGGAAACAGATTCTTCAGTCCAACTCGGTAAAAACAAGGACTGCAGATGCTGGAAACCAGAGTCTAGATCAGAGTGGTGCTGGAAAAGCACAGCAGGTCAGGCAGCATCTGAGGAGCAGGAAAATCGACCTTTCGGGCAAAAGCCCTTCATCAGGAATTCGGTCCAACACGTCCATGCCGACCAGATATCCCAACCCAATCTAGTCCCACTTGCCAGTACTTGGCCCATATTCCTCCAAACCCTTCCTATTCATATACCCATCCAGATGCCTTTTAAATTAGATTACTTACAGTGTGGAAACAGGCCCTTCGGCCCAACAAGTCCACACCGACCCGCCGAAGCGCAACCCACCCATACCCCTACACATACCCCTTACCTTACACTACGGGCAATTTAGCATGGCCAATTCACCTGACCCGCACATCTTTGGACTGTGGGAGGAAACCGGAGCACCCGGAGGAAACCCACGCAGACACGGGGAGAATGTGCAAACTCCAATGTTGCAATTGTACCAGCCTCTACCACATCTTCTGGCAGCTCATTCCATACCACCTTCTGAGTGAAAACGTTGCCCCTTAGGTCTCATTTATATCTTTCCCTTCTCATCCTATAACTATGCCGTCTAGTTCTGGACTCCCCCACCCCAGGGAAAAGACTTTGTCTATTTATCCTATCCATGATTTTCTAAACCTCTATAAGGTCACCCCTCAGTCTCTGATGCTCCAGGGAAAACAGCCCCAGTCTGTTCAGCCTCTCCCTCTAGCTCAAATCCTTCAACCCTGGCAACATCCTTGTAAATCTTTTCTCAACCCTTTCAAGTTCCATAACATCTTTCCAATAGGAAGGAGACCAGAATTGCACGCAATATTTGAAAAGTGGCATAACCAATATCCTGTACAATCGCAACATGACCTCCCAACTCTTCTACTCAATACTCTGACCAATAAAGGAAAGCATACCAAATGCCTACTTCACTATTCTATGTACCCGTGACTCTACTTTCAAGGAGCTATGAACCTGCACTCCAAGGTCTCTTTGTTCAGCAACACTCCCCAGGACCTTACCATTAAGTGTATAAGTCCTGCTAAGATTTGCTTTCCCAAAATGCAGCACCTCGCATTTATCTGAATTAAACTCCATCTGCCACTTCTCAGCCCATTGACCCATCTGATCAAGATCCCACTGTAATCTGAGGTAGCCTTCTTTGCTGTCCACTATATCTCTAATTTTGGTGTCCTCTGCAAACTTACTAACTATACCTCTTATGCTCACATCCAAATCATTTATATACATGATAAAAAGTAGAGGACCCAGCACCGATCCTTGTGGCACTCCACTGGTCACAGGCCTTCAGTCTGAAAAACAACCCTCCACCACTACCTCTCTCTTCTACTTTTGAGCCAGTTCTGTATCCAAATGGCTCGTTCTCCCTGTATTCCATGAGATCTAACCTTGCTCACCAGTGTCCCATGGGGAACCTTGTCGAATGCCTTCGTGAAGTCCATACAGATCATATCTACCGCTCTGCCTTCATCAATCCTCTTTGATACTTCTTCAAAAAAACTCAATCAAGTTTGTGAGACATGATTTCCCATGCACAAAGCCATGATGACCACCCCTAATCAGTCCTTGCCTTTCCAAATACATGTACATCCTGTCCCTTAGGATTCCCTCCAACAACTTGCCCACCACCAAGTCAGGCTCACTGGTCTATAGTTCCCTGGCTTGTACTTATCACCCTTCTTAAACAGTGGCACCACGTTAGCCAACCTCATGTCTTCCGGCACTTCACCTGTGACTATCGACAATACAAATATCTCAGTAAGAGGCCCAGCAATCACCTCCCTCACTTCCCACAGAGTTGATGATCATCTTATTGGGATTGTCGCCCCAAGAAGTTTGATCTAGTTCACTAATGCCCTTGAGGGAAGGAAATTGTCATTCTTACCAAGCCTGGCCTATATGTGCCTCCAAACCCATGGCAATGTGGTTGACCCTTGACTGCCCTCTGGGCAATTAGGGATGAGCAATAAATGCTAGCCTGGCCAGTGAGGCCAATATGCTGTGAATGAATGCAAAAACCACTTGACTGGCGACACACTCACCATCTTAAATATTCACTCCCTCTACCATTGACACTCACTAATAGCTAACATCTACTTCCATTTAGAAAGAGAAGAGCATCATGCATTTGGGAACAGCACCTCCTGCAAGCTCCCCCCCCAGGTCATTCACCATCCTAACTTGGAATATCGCTGTTCCTTCACTGTCGCTGGGTTTAATGCCCTTCCCTAAGAGACATTGTGGGCCAACCCACAGCACATGAATTGTGATGGTTCAGGAAGGCAGCTCACCCCCACCTTCTCAAGGGGCAACTGGGGACAGGCAGTAAACGATGGCCAGCCAGCAACATCCACATTCCACAAATAAATAAGAAAAAATTCTTAATAAAGTGAAGTAACTGTGAAGAATACCCCCAAGGATGGTGTGATTGGCCCCAGCTACACCAGCCCACTCCCCATAATGGAAAATATATTTTGTACATACCCATGTCGTTTAGCCAGTAGGCAATTTTCTTGTAAACATCGTCAAAAATTGTAATCACAACAGCTAAAAAGATTTTAGGAAAATAGGTGACAATCCGTGGCAATTCTTTGATACTTGACACAAATTCCTGGAAAATGGGAAAGCAGAAAATAACTTATGAACAAAACATTGGGTATACTTGAGAAAAGCAAGCCCTCTGAATCAGTCTCAGGCACACAGAATTATTATTGGAGTGCAGTGACTATTCTTGTGTAGTTCACTGAGCCAGCAACTCAATATTAGTAACAGCTGAAATAAAAGATTAAAAATCTGTTTATAATAGTGTTGATTTAAGGGATAAATAATGACTAGGTCACTAGAGTAAATCCTCTGATCTCTGGATAATTTTATGGGTTCTTTAATTTACAATCCTAGTTAAGTGACAGGAAACAGGAAGTGGTTGTAAATGGGTGTTTCGCAGGATAGAAAAAGGTTATCCCCAGGGGCCATATTAAGACCACTGCTTTTATTTGATTAGTTTTTTGTTGAAGAAAAGGGATATGTTGTCAAAGTGTTCTGTTTTGCACTCATCAGGACTGAATTGCAAGAATATCAAACTTCAATGGGAGCAACAATTTATAGTGCATAAGAAAAGGGTGCTGATTGGTTGGCAATTGATTGGTTGAGGTATTGCCATGGGAAATGCACCAGGGAACAGTTAACCCTCAAGTGTTTATTTAACTTCAAATCAGGGAAGTTCACTCTGATGTGCCAAGGCATTGCATTGTAAATTGTACAAGGGAATGGTTAATCCAAACATTTGGTTTAGATGAAAGGACATATTGAACAAATGGACAGGGCCCTGGGAATGGACACAGGACAGTCTCTAGCAAGAGGAAGTGATCTGCATTGCAAGCTCGACTGATAAGCTTAAACTGGACAATGGTGTGAGTCTCAGCATCATTGGGCTTCTTTAGCAAGTGTTATCCAGTTATGGAATCACATTTAACATTGGACAATACGTTTAATATGGTCAGTACTCTGCATATTCCAAACATGAAGGGACATGCTGGTTGATATAAACTACCCATCACTGGACGTAGAGCTGATAAATCTGGCATTACACCAGTACCTGAGTATATCAAACAGTGGGTCTCCTTGGCTGTTCTGACTGTGTTGGTAAAAGAACCAAAAGCATTAAGGAGAGACAATTTTTATGCAGTGGATGGTAAGAAGGACTCTGGCTAAGAGAGTCGGACACAGGTTCAATTGTGCCTTTCAAGAGAGAATTGGCTATGTGCCTGCAAACCATTTTCCCAGGGTTATGGAGAAAGGATAGGGGAGTGGGACCAGATTAATTTCTCTCGCACAGAGCTGGTTTCACCCTGACAGGCTGAATGGTCTCCCTCTGCAATGTAATCATTTTAAAATTATATGATACTAATAAACAAGTTATTTTATGTCTCATCTGAAAGACCACTATTGGCAATGCAGCACCCCACCACTGCTGCCCCAGACTGTAAGTTTAGATTATATGTGACAATGTTTAATTTATTAACAAATCACAATTCTCAGAGAGCTGTTGGACAAAGCTGACACAGACAAAATACAGAGGATACTGGAATAGACCACAGCATTACCCTGCATACACTGGGTACCACTGGCTTTCCCATCCACTATATAGTGGCTGATGAGACTCTGATGCAGATTGGAGCTCTGCAACATCCCTTCAGTGGGATGCCCATGAGACTGGTTTGTGCCTGATCCCAATAACTCTCTCATCCCATTAAGCATTCCTCTGACCTGTACCTTGACTATGTGAGTTCAAAGTTCATCAATGCAACATATTGGAACATAAAGAAAACATTTTATTATATGAACTATCACCTTGTATGAATTATAATTAACAGGGTTTGGCAACTTATTGATCGTTGGGATTGCACATCGGAAAAGAATGGGAAGGGGCTTGGGTCCATTGTGACATTGTACAGTGGGAGAGAATGGGAAGGGGCTTGGGTCCATTGTAATAATGTACAGAGGGAGAGAATGGGAAGGGGCTTGGGTCCATTGTAATAATGTACAGAGGGAGAGAATGGGAAGGGGCTTGGGTCCATTGTGACAATGTACAGTGGGAGAGAATGGGAAGGGGCTTGGGTCCATTGTAACAATGTACAGAGGGAGAGAATGGGAAGGGGCTTGGGTCCATTGTAATAATGTACAGTGGGAGAGAATGGGAAGGGGCTTGGGTCCATTGTGACAATGTACAGTGGGAGAGAATGGGAAGGGGCTTGGGTCCATTGTAATAATGTACAGAGGGAGAGAATGAGAAGGGAGTTGGGCTATTTGGGATTGCGTACAGCAGGAGTAATTGAGAAAGGATTCGGATCCACTGGGATTATTTTTTGATAGCAGTAAAAGAGAACTCATTTTATCGGTTAATGTTCTTTGCTTGCATTAGACTTGCAATGAAATGTAGTTGGGCTACAATTCTCTAAATCAATGTGTTTGATATTTGCAGAGCTAGATCTCGAATGAATATTTTTCTCTGTTAAGTTGTGGAACATCCTTGGGAATCTGGACTCAAATTATGGCACACGAGGCTTCCCATTTCATGTTTACAAAACGGCTGCTCTATCCTCACAAGAAGAATTACAATCATCCTTTAATCACGTTGTACAAGGTTTCACAAATGGGTCATCTGTGAGACAGGAGGCTGGTACTAACCTGCAGTTCAAAACAGATTAACATGGTCAAGAAGACCACGCAGAGACAGAAGAGACAGACGGGAAGACTGACAAAGTACTGGAACAACCTCCGTTTCCAAGGTGGATAATAGAAGTCCTCGCAACCTGTAACTGGACTGACACGCTTGACACCCTGCCAGGGATGGGGGACAGAGAGAGAGAGAGAGATGGAAAGTATTAAAATGCCAACTGCTCTACCCAAGACTGTGAGAAGCAGCAGAGAGTTGTGAACACAGCCTGGTCCATCACGCAATCCAACCCTCCATCCATTGACTTCATCTATACTTCCCAACGCATTGGAAGCAACCTACATAATCAAAGACCCTCCCACACTAGTCACACTCTCTTCCATCCTCTACTGTCTGGCAGAAGATATAGCCATTTGTATATATGTATGAAGAACAGCTTGTTCCGCGCTGTTATCAGGCTTTGCATGGACCTTTTTGATGTTAATGCTGATCTCTCTCTCTGTATCTTCTCTGTGGCTGTAACATTGTATCCTGCACTCTGACCTGTTACCTTGGTGTATTTGTATTGTCCAATTTGCCTGTAAAGTGCATTAGACAACACTTTACATTTTACTTTGGTACACGTGATAGTAATAAGTCAAATCAAATCAAATCATTAAAATATCAAACAGAAAATCGTGAGATACGGGTTTATAAGTCAGGAATTTGGGTTTTAAAATAGCAATAAAATAGATTGTTCAGTTTAGTTTTCTGAAGATAACTTTTTCACTAGAGATTAGAAGGTCATTTGGAACAGTAAACCAAGGATATCATTCCCAAGAAAGCATGTGATTTAAGTTAAATGACTTCATGAGATACCTGGGTTGTTAATTAATGAAGTGTTTGCAACACTGGGATTTAAACAAAAACAAATAGTCAACTAATAGGTTGAGAAAAAAATCATGTTTCAGTTCAGGGAAGTATCAGATTCCATCCCAGCAGAAGGGCACCTTGCTGGTTTGTGAGAAATCCTCAGGCTGTGGGAGTTTAATGAAATCTCCAACTTGTGAAAGTTCACAAAAGTTTCCCGACTGTCAGAACGGAAAACAAAATCCAGAGACAATCAGAACTGGAAAGATTCAATTAAATCAAAAATGGGAAAGTTAAATAGGAGTTATGTTTTACTGAGTTTGAGTATCTGTAAAGAATATTGCTGGGAAAAGAGATGAATATTTGAGCTGAATCTCAACAGAAATTGATTAAAAGTCAGTTTTTTTGACAAATGATAGGTTCTTTCTACTTGATTGAAAGAATTTTCTGACACGTTCATCCCAAACTCCCCTCATTAATTATATACCACACCCAGGCACCTTCTCATCTAATGCTGGTCTGATTCTCTCACTCACTAGAGCTGGAAATATTTTCCATTGCCAGGATATCTCAGAACCCTAATCACCAGGGCCTTGTTCACTCTGGGCGTCTTATTCTCATTCCACAACTTTTAGCCGTCAGTGATGATACTTTCCCTCTTTTGTCTCCTGCAGGAGTGAGTGGGAAGACTGATCTCTGGTCAACAGAACGGTTTAGCATGACCTCTCGCCCTCTACCTCAGGCAGAGCACAGAGACGAGAAAGGTTGTTTCCTGCACCATCCACCAGCTCAGGTACTGACCCCTCAGGTGGTTGTGTTAGCTGGATCAGAGTCAGGAGCGTGGTTGGTGGCACTTCACTGGCCCATCCCTGCAGCTGGCCAAGGGAGATGTGACCCAGTCCGCTGGCACTTGGAGCTCTCCAAGAGACTGAGCACCTGCTCGGATCCAGGCACAAGAGAAGTCTTTGGTGTTTGACAATCAGCAATGCCCTTACCATGCACTAGCAGGGACAGGGGCAGCAGGGTTTAGTGAAGGCAGTGGGCAAACTGAGTCACAGAGTGCGGGCCTGCAGCAATGCAGTGGGGCACCTGCTGCTTCAGGGCATGTGATCATCTGGCTCTGCCTCCCATGTCCAGATTGGTAGCTGCCATGGAGAACCAGGTCCAGCAGGCTCAGAGTCTGCAGGGTATGCCCACAAACCTGCACTCCATCCTATTTCTGAGGGGACCTTACCCTCAACCCAGATGTCCCATCCACCAAGGAAACACAGTAGTGCCATTGGCACCCAAACCACAACAGGAATCACATACAGGCCCTTCCTATCAGGACACTCTGGGGGTAGCTAGGACATGCACTTTGACTCTTGTAACCCCTTCTGCATCCCAGCATTCCAACTCCAGCCCCAGCTCTCCGACTCCAGCCCCAGCGCTCCGACTCCAGCCCCAGCGCTCCCCTTGAACAGTTTAACATGACAGTCCCAATGATGTGTGAATGTGGAATAACAAGAATCTGGTCTCGATGTTTCAGACTTAGTTGGAAAACGTGACTTGAAGTCAAAAAGGGTCTGGTTTGTCAGCTCACCCTACTTTCCTGAATTTCTCTCCATAGCCCACATTGCTCAGGGCCTGTTTGGGTGGAATGGCCTGTTACTAAACCTTTACATTCTCTGTCAGTAAGAAGCGTGATTTCCTGTTCAGATTACATTCTGGATGTTACTGTGTGTAAACCATGTGGGTAAAGATATTCGCAATATGTGAGTCATTCTCACCCTGAACTGGGTCCGGGGCTCCTCAATAAGCTCTGCTGGCCGGTCGAGTGTTCCCCATCTGTAGGCAAGCTCCGCACTCTGGCGCTTCCAACCTTCCAGAAACAAGGTGGTCCACACAACATTAAACAGGGCAAAAGCCACACAGATCACATCACGGCTGGTCTGTTAAGGAAAGAAAGACTTGCATTTATATAGCACCTTTCATGACCTCAGGACATCCTAGAGGGCCTTATTGCTGATGAAGGGCTTTTGCAGTGCAGTCACCTGTCGGAATGCAGGAAACGTGGCACACAGCATAAACTCACATAAAGCAACGTGACATTGTCAACCAATGGCTGAAGGTTAAATATTGAGGAGAACATTCTCATCCTCCTTTGAAATAGTGCCCCAGAATCTTTAGCATCACCTAACGAGGGCAGGTGAGGTCTTGGTTCAGTCTCACATCCAAAGGACAGGGTCAAAGATACAGGTACAAAGGAGAATATTTTGGCATCATATACTTATAACAATGGAGATTGAGGAGTGATTTCAGGCCTCTCTGTAGATTTGTCAAAGCATCCACTGCAAACTTTACCTGGTCCGACTCCGTAAATGTCCAGAGTCCAAAGCCAAGGACAGCTGGGTATATCATGCACCACGTGTAGTATCCGAGCCAGGAGAAATACATTGCGATTTTAACACCAAAATATTCACAGATCTCGTCTGCAACAGAAAAGAGAGAAGACAGACCCATCAGCTTATTGAGTAGAGAAACTGGGAAAGTGAAGTGGTGGGGAGCAGAGATCCATTATGGAGAAGGCCCCACCATGCAGGAGGCCTCACGGTGCAGGGAGCTCCACCGCACAGGAGGTCCCACGGTGGAGAAGGCCCCCATTGTGCAGGAGGCCCCACGGTGCAGGTAGCCCCACCGCACAGGAGGTCCCATGGTGGAGAAGGCCCCCATTGTGCAGGAGGCCCCACGGTGCAGGAGGCCCCACGGTGCAGGAGGCCTCACGGTGCAGGAGGCCCCATGTCACAGAATGCACCAAGTTTGACAAAACTGAAAAAATTAAATAAATCAAGATTTAGCGGTCAGTTTGTGAATTGCCCACCTTAACATTCTGTCACGTTTCTGAAATGTCGGATAATCTTTCACTTACAACGTACAATGTTTTAGTGAATGGCAGACCAGGTACACACCTACTGGCTGTGACTCACACACGGCCTGAACCCATGATTTCACCAGTCGGTTAAGGATGCGCTGCTCGTGGATTGGCAAGACTTGCTGAATAATTCCCCGAGTCAGGAGCTCTGCAACTAGACAGAACACAGGCTGAGTCAGTATCTGTCGAGCTCAATAGGAATTCCTATTCCTCTTTCTTCCATCCTCTCGTGCAGATCAGTCCAATTGCGGCATATCGGACAGTATTGGATGATGATTTAGAGAGATACAACAGCAGGAGAATGGCTCACAACACTCACTCAGAGAGCTGGGACAGACATGATGGTACGAATGTTCTCCATCTGCACCATAACTCTGTGATTTGGAATTCCCTTCCCCAGAGAGCTGAGGCTGGCTCTTTGAATAGATTCAAGGTGGAATTAGACAGAGTTTTGATTTGGGTTTGGGGTGGGGTGGGGAGGGGGTTGAAGGGGGTGCTGAGTGGGTGGTGTGGACAGGAGAGGAGAGTGGAGTTTCAAACCGGATCAGCAATGATCATAGATGAATGGGGGTGGGGGGGCAGGCTCAAGGGGCTGAATGGAATACCCTTCCATTGACAGTGCTATCACTATTGGCACAGAGACCAATATTTACAAGGAACATATGAGCCAGGATTTACAGGTAGAGAAGATCCCAGATTGACAGACTACAAGGAGACCACCCTAACCCCCCAGCCCCCGTTGGGTCATAAAGAACGCTCAGAGTTGGTCTGGAGGGTGTTGCAAGGGTGATGAGCTCCAAGCTCAATGGCAGCAATTGGTCATGTGCCACTTGCAAATAGAATTTCTTACGACCCCACCTAAGCGTTAGGTCACTTACTGATTGGCTGTCCCTCCAGGAAGTGAATGTTGTGGAGACTTTCCCCCTGCTTTGCTCGCAGGTTCTCGAGCCAGTATCTGATAATACTCTGCCGCTCCTGAGGAGGAAGACGCAGATCATCAATTCATTTTGATTCAAACCAAACCCTCCCCATCAAGGCACGAGAGAATTCAGCATATCCACATCCAATTACAGTGACATCTACAGCATAGAATCAGGCCATTCGGCCCAACAGTACCTACTGGTGCTCATCCTGCACACCATCCTTTTCCCAACCCTCTTCATTGCACTCTCTCAACATCTCCCTCAAATCCTTTCTCCCTCATTGGTTAATCGAGTTTTCCTTTTCTATGTGACTGTACTCCATTAGCAAATCCCTGAGTCATTATTGATTGTAACACAATAATTTCAAAACTAAATTGTAATTTCTGTTTGTTGTATGACTGTCTCTCTCTCCCTGTCACTTTCTGTCTGTCTGTTTTTCTCTGTCTCTCTTTGTCTGCCAGTCTCTCTCTCTCTCTCCCTCACTCTCTGCTGTTCTGTCACCTCTGTCTGTTTTGCCTTCTGCCACATTCTCGGTCTCCATCTCTGTCACCCATGCTTTCTGTCCATCCATTTGTCTCTTCCGTCTTGCTAACAGTCTCTCTAACACACTCTGCCTGTCCCACTATTTCGTTCTGTCTTGCTTCCTGTTTCGCTCTTGCAGGAAAGGCTGCAGAGGAAGTGATAGTGGCTATCTCTGTGTTGCTCTATCCTCACGGTCTGGGGTATGTACCTGTGCTCAGGAATTGATGGGGGCATAAAGCATGAAGAAGGAACAAAGGGAAAGGGTCCATTCAAGTCACATTTTATCGGTAAGGACTGGTTCGTAAATCAGAGATGGGCTGATGTGTGAGAGACATAATGATACAGTGGTGGAAAGGAATAGATCAGAGGCAGGGAAAAAGGATTTTTGAATTGAAATTGCCGTGTGGTTAAGGAAATTTGTACACAGTAAGATCCCACAAACATCAATGTCATGACTGACCAGATAACATGTTTCAGTGAAGCTGATTGACGGATAAATATTGGTCAGGATACTGGGGACGTCTTCAAAAGAGTGGTTATGAGATCTTTTACATCTGCTAGAGAGGGAAAGTGAGGAATGTTGTTGGGGGGAGGCAGTGTTTAAACATTTCAGCTGTGGAAAAGCACCTCAGAAAATGCAGTGCTCCCTTAGCCCGGCACTAGGAGCCAGGCTCTGTGCTGAAATCCCCTCAAACAATAGGACTGTCAGTGAAAATCCCTCCAGACTCACCTGAGAAGTGAAGAAATAGATTTCATTCTCAATGTTTTCATAGATGTAATCCTCATCACAGGAAAAAGCCCTTGATCCTCCCCCAAACTCCTCCTTCACTGGCTTCCTCAATCCCGTTTCCTCAGCGCCTCGAAGTAAACTGCACAGAGAAAGAGAGAGAGAGAGAGAGAGAAAACAGACAGTCAAACATCCAACTGCAGTAAGGCCGACTGTGTACATGCACTGCCCTTAAATCATCCCCCCATCTCAGACTCACTCCAGCCAGAAGTGGTGAGGCATTACTGCTCAACTGTTAACCCAGAAGCTCAGCGAATATTCTGGGGACCCTGGTTTGAATCCTGCTACGGCAGATGTCAGGAAAAAAAACATCTGGTTCACTAATGTTCCTTTAGGGAAGGAAACTGCTACCCTTCCCTGGTCTGGCCTACATGTGACTCCAGGCCCACAGCAATGTGGTTGACTCTCAACTCCCTCTGAGCAATTAGGGATGGCTAATAAATGCTGGCCTGGCCAGTGATGCCCTGATCCTGTGAATGCATAAAGAGAAAAGGAGGATCTCCCCGGCACTCTTGAACCAATATAGGCCCCGAAACAAATCCCCACACAGCCTGGCTCCCACATACTTCTGATATGTTGCTGTCATGAAGAATGCATAAACGTTGGTGTGTTTATGATGCCGAATCTGAATGATCAGCTCAGGGATCCCAAGTCGGATGTGGTTCAGTAACCAGAGCAATGTGTGGTCATCGGTGGTATCTGTGGGAAACATGAAATAAACACCCCATTAATATGAGGCCTATTTCTTATTCAGCCTCAGAACACTGGCATCACAGGCAAGACCAGCTAATTATTACAATACCACACACCACAACATCTGTGGAGAGAAAAACAGAGTTAACATGCAACTCCCGTTCAGGAGGGTTTATTGCCCCTCTCTAATTACCGTGGAGGTGCTGATGGTGAGCTGCCTCCTTACACCACTGCAGTCCATGTGCACAGCAGTACAGTGCTGTTAGCAAGGGAGTCCCAGCATTGGCCCAAGGTTTGTACTGAGGGAGTGCAGCACTGTTGAAGGTGAGGTGAGACATTAAATTGACACGGCAGGTTCCCTCTTTGTTCATTTGTGGATGTAGGTGTCATGGAGTATCCCTAATTGCCCCAGAGAAGGGGGTGGTGACCCACATTCTTTCACCACTACAGTACATTCACAATATGCTGAGGGGGGGTCTGGATTTTGACCCTGCGACACTGAAGGACCCGAATTTTCCAAATCAGGACAGTGAGTAGCTTGGACCATAAGACCATAAAGCCTAGGAGCAGAATGAGGCCATTCAGCCCGTCGGGTCTGCTCTGCTAGGCAGTCATGGCTGATATGTCTCTTTCTTTCGTGCAGAGGGTAGTGTGAATACAGAACGAGCTACCAGAGGGAATGGTAGAAGCGAGTACAGTTCCAACATTTTAAGATATTTGGACAGGTATGTGAATTGGGAAGGTTTACAGGGATATGGGCCAAACACAGGCAAATGGGACTCATTCTGTTTAGGAAACCTGGTTGGGATGGACACACTGGGCTGAAGGGTTTGTTACCATGCTGTATGACACCATTTTCCCACCTTCTCCCTGTATAGATCCCCTTACTAATCAAGAACCTATCTATCTGACTTAAAGACAGTGACTTGGTCTCCACAGCCTTTTATGGCAATAGTTCCACAGATTCCCCACCCTCTGGCGAAAGAAATTCCTCCTCATCTCAGTTCGAAAGGATCACCCCTTCACTCTGAGGCTGTGCCCTCGGGTCCAAGTCTCTCCTACTCATGGAAACAACTTCTCCACAGTCACTCTGTCCAGGCCTCTTAGCAAGAGCCCCGTCATCCTTCTAAACTCCATTGAGTATAGACACGGAGTCCTCAACCACTCTTTATGCATGCGATCATTCTTGTAAACCTCCTCTGGACCCCCTCAACACCAGCACATCCTTCCTTAGATACGGGACTCAAACTTGCTCACAATATTTCAAATGCAGTCCCCCTACACTATCCCAACATCATCCATGTGCTTATCCAAGGACTGTTTAAATGCCCCTAATGTGGCTCAGTTAACTATGTTGGTCGGCAGGCCCTTACCATGGCCTTACCCCTCACCATGGCCTTACCCCTCTTTGAGTTAAGAGCCTGCCTCTGACATCTATCACCCCTCAATTTGCAGCTATGCCCCCTCATACAATCTGACATCACCATCCTAGGAAAAAGATCTCAATGTCCACCCTATCTAATCCTCTGATCATCTTGTATGTCTCTATTAAATCCCCTCTTAGCCTTCTTCGTTTCAATGGTTACAGACCAAGTCCCTCAGCCTTTCCTCATAAGACCTTCACTCCAGACCAGGCAACATCCTGGTAAATCTCCTCTGCCCCTTTTCCAATGCTCCCACATCCTTCCTGTAATGGGGCGACCAGAACTGTACACAATATTCCAAGAGAGGCCGCACTAGTGGATTGTACAGTTGCAGCCTGACATCATGGCTCCAGAACTCAATCCCGCGACTAAGAAAACGTAAGACTTTGTGTGTAAAACCAAGTACTCTGCAAACTCATCCATAAAGCATGGAGGGGAGCTTGCAGGAGGTGGTGTTCCCAGGTGTTTCAGGGTGTATTGAAATGATTCTGTAGTTAAACCAAAGCTCAGGCATTCTCCCAATGTTCAGGACCCAGACTTATTTCCTGTTAATCCTGCTAAAAAAACAGATTATCTGGCACTGTCATACTGTTGTTTTTTGGGATTTTGCTGTGCATAACATGGCTGTCAAATTTGCAACATTACAACAGTGGCTGTGAAATCCTAAGGGATGTACTGAGATCATGGAGGGTGCTACATAAAGGAAGAGTCATTTGACCCAAAGCATTAACTCTGATTTCTCTCCATAGCTGCTGTCAGATCTGCTGACACTTTCCAGCAATTTCTGTTTTGATTCCTGATTGACAGATTCCGCAGTTCCTTCAGTTTTTATTTGCAGCAGATGTGAAAATGCTTTTTGAATGTGACCTGTTCTTGTGCTGTGACTGTCCATAACCTTTCACCTCACCCCAGTAGCTGCTTTCCCAAATATCAAAATGAAATTTGTTACTGCTCTAGTGGATGGATCCATTAGCCACTGTCCTGTTCCTCAGCCCCTTGGCTCCCAACTTGCTCTGGCCTGGTATACAGCAGGGACACTGAACCCTGGCTCTGCCTGGTATACAGAGGGGGCACTGAACCCTGGCTCTGGCCTGGTATACAGAGCGGACATTGAGTCTTGGGTCTGGCCTGGTATACAGAGGAGAGACTGAACCCTGGCTCTGGCCTGGTATTCAGCAGGGGCACTGAACCTTGGCTCTGGCCTGGTATACAGTGGGGCCACTGAACCCTGGCTCTGGCCTGGTATACAGCGGGGGCACTGAACCCTGGCTCTGGCCTGGTATACAGAGGGGGCACTGAACCCTGGCTCTGGCCTGGTATACAGAGGGGGCACTGAGTCTTGGCTCTGGCCTGGTATACAGAGGAGAGACTGAACCCTGGCTCTGGCCTGGTATTCAGCAGGGGCACTGAACCTTGGCTCTGGCCTGGTATACAGTGGGGCCACTGAACCCTGGCTCTGGCCTGGTATTCAGCAGGGGCACTGAACCCTGGCTCTGGCCTGGTATACAGTGGGGGCACTGAACCCTGGCTCTGGCCTGGTATACAGCGGGGGCACTGAACCCTGGCTCTGGCCTGGTATACAGAGGGGGCACTGAACCCTGGCTCTGGCCTGGTATATTGCGGGGACACAGAGTCCTGGCTCTGGCCTGGTATACAGCGGGGGCATGGAGTGCTGGCTCTGGCCTGGTATACAGTGGGGACACTGAGTCCTGGCTCTGGCCTGGTATGCAGCGGGGGCATTGAGTGCTGGCTCTGGCCTGGTATACAGAGGGGGCTCTGGCCTGGTATACAGACGGGGTACTGGGCTGTGGCTCTGGCCTGGTATACAGAGGGGGCACTGAACCCTGGCTCTGGCCTGGTATACAGAGGGGACACTGAACTCTGGCTCTGGCCTGGTATACAGAGGGGACACTGAGTACTGTCTCTATGGAGAATCAGATTTCAGTCTTCAGGTCACCGGGTGATGAGCATGAATGGGAGAAACAGTCAGGGGAGGGACAAGTTGAACTCTGACACCAGTTTTAACAGGACAGATTAGGACGAGAGGCAGTGGAAATCTAATCTCCTACAATCCTGCAACTCACATGTCAGCTGCCCAGTGACATTCTAAGACTTATCTCAGCAATGAGGTCACTGAAGGCATACAGCACTCCCCACCCCTACTCCCAATCTCCAAATGCGAGAGAAAGTGTTGATGTGCCTGTGTATGTATGGTTGTATGTTTGTGTCTGTGTCTGTATCTGTGATTCTGTGAGTGAGTACATGCAACAGTGAGACTGCGTGTCTATCTGGAAACTAGCTTTTGAGTTTAAACTGTAATCACTCCCTCAGAATACATGAAATTTATAAAAAAATGACAAACCTTTCAGCTTAATCATCTTTGCTGATCCTAACACCCCATAAGAACACCCTCCCCACTTAATCCACCTCACTGTATCATTCTATCCTTTTATTCCTTTCTCCCTCGTGTGGTTATCCAGCTTTCCTTTAAATAGATAAAAACCATCCACCACACCAAGTTCCACTGTCTCATCAGTCTCTGGATAAAGACATTTCTCTGAATTTTAGACAGGATTTATTTGTGATTGTCTGATATTTGTAGTCCCAAGCTTTGTCTTCCCAACAAGTGGAAACACCTTCTCTATGACTGTCTCATTAAACCTTCTCATAAATTTATTTCATCATTTCTCTATTCGGCCACCCTTCAGTTGTTAATTTTAATTCAAGAGAGAACACTTTTTGTTAAGCAAACATATTAAGGGAAAAAGGCCAAGGGCAGGTATCTGGAGTTGGGCCACTCATTGAATGGTGGAATAGAGGGGCTGAATGGCCTAATCTTGTTCTTACAATCAGGTTTTGCTGCTCAATCTGCTTCTCATACAGTATCTTGCCCATTCTGATATTTGTGGATAACTAGCCTGTATTTCACCGGGGAGTGGGCGTTAATCCAGGATGTGGCCTCCTCTTGTATTGCTCCAGATTTGGAATAAAGATGCACAGCCACTGGGCAAGGTACAAAAACAATTCACAATTTCTGTTGCCAGGAAAAAGAGATTCTAACCAGCTAAAATAAAGCAAGGGCCTGGGATGGCCTAATGGACACCTTCAAAATGATGGAAACATGCGATTGGATGGACAAGGTGATGCTTACACTTGCTGGGGAGACCAGAAGTAGGACAACCAGTGGGAAACAGTCAGTTGCTAATAAATTCTATTAGAAATACAGGAGAAACCTCTCTACACTGAGAATAGTGAGACTGTGGAACTTAGGGAAAGTTAGTGGAGCTGACATTAACTCTGTCTATACCTCTCATTATTTTATAAACTTCTATCAGGTGGCTTCTCAACCTCCTACGCTCCCAGAAATAAAAGTCCAAGCCTATCCAGTCTTTCTTTATAACTGAAATCTTCTATACCTGGTAACATCCTGCTAAGTCTCTTCTGAACTCACTTTAGTTTAATAATATCCTGCCTATAAATGGCCGACCAGAACTGGACACAGTATTCCAGAAGAGGCCTCACCAATGTCCTGTACAACCTCAACATAACATCCCAACTCCTATACACAAAGGACTGAGCAATGAAGGCAAGTGTGCTAAATACGTTTTAACCACCCTGTCTATATGTAATGCAAACTTTTAAGTATTATATACCTGCACCTCTACGTCTCTCTGTTCTAGTATTATGTACCTGCACCCCTACGTCTCTCTGCGCTAGTACTATGTCCCTCTGCGCTAGTATTATGTACCTGCACCACTACGTCTCTCTGTTCTAGTATTATGTACCTACACCCTTACGTCTCTCTGTTATAGTATTATGTACCTGCACCCCTACGTCTCTCTGTTCTAGTATTATGTACCTACACCCTTACGTCTCTCTGTTCTAGTATTATGTACCTGCACCCCTACGACCCTCTGTCCTACAACATTACCCAGTACCAATGTAAAGAGCAATGAACATTTATACTCTGTGACAGGACAGTGCTGATTGGTTGGAAGTGAACTCTGATTGATAAACATGTTGCCTTGGAAGATGCACCTGATGGATGATGAGTTAACTGTAGAGTTTTGCTTAAATATAAAACAGGCTGATTGACTCTAATTAATCAAGGCATTGTGATGAGGAATGAACCAGAGAATGGCTGTTGCCTATATTAAGTTGAAACAGGCATAACATGTCTGTTCATGTTCTTTCTGTTGACAAAGAATGAGGACCTGTTTATTAAGATGTGCAGCTTCCACTCCATGCAAGTATATCACAATGTGAGCCTGACTGACAATCTTAAACTAGTTGTCAGCACAACGATTAGTGCATTCTGGATTGCTTCACAAATGCTGTCCAATCATGCGTGATGTTGGATGCTGTGTTTTGCACTTTCTAAGCTCGGGGTGGTTGGGTACAATCAGTACCTTGCTTGTTCCAGTCAGCTGAAAAAGCATGTTGTTTGATGTGATCTGCTAATCTTTGGGATGTATGTGTAAAATACTGAGCATCACACTGGCAGTGAAACTGATAGACCACATTACGCATTGGTCACCATTATCTGGAAGAGCAGGTTCATAACTCCGTGAAAGTGGAGTCGCAGGTAGATAGGGTGATGAAGAAGGTGTTTGGTACACTTGCTGTCAATGATCAGTTCATTGCATCTACAAGTTGGGATGTCATGTTGCAGCTGTACAGGACATGGGTTAGGCCATATTTGCAATACTGCATTCAGTTCTGGACTTCCTGTTATAGGAAAGATGGTGTTAAACTTGCAAGGGTTCAGAAAAGATTTACAAGCACATTGCAGGGTTGGAGCTATAGGGAGAGGCTGAATAGGCTGGGGCTACTTTCCCTGGAGCTTCGGAGGCTGAGGGGGGCCTTACAGAGGTTTACAAAATCATGAGGGGTATGGATAGGAATAAACAAGGTCATTTTCCCCAGGGTAGGGGAATCCAGGCTAGAGAGCATAGGTTAAGGTGAGAGGAGAAAGATTTAAAAGGGATCCAAGAGGCAACTTTCTCACACTGAGCATAGCACATGTATTGGGGAATGAGCTGCCAGAGGAAGTGGTGAAGTCTGGCACGATGACAATATTTTAAACGCATTCAGATGGACACATGAATAGGAAGGGTCGAGAGAGATATGAGCCAAATGCTGGCATATGGGACTACATTAATTTAGGATATCCAGTCAGCATGGGTGAGTTGGACTTTGGGTCTATTTTTTGTGCTGTACATCTTTATGACTACCTTTAATTAGATCATTTATCATTAGGTATTGATCAATCTCATGAATGGGCCGACGGCCATTAATGTTTGTCTGAAAACATGCCCAGTCTAACTCTTGGAAGTGCAAGGTATCTCAAAAGACTGAGCAATGGATGAGGCTGCCTATTTCAGGCGGCTACTACACAGTAACAAGATGGATGGTGAACCCGAAAGGGGAGTCAGAAAGCTGGATTCAATTTAAGTTTGGTGGGTTTTGGAGGGATGAGACAGGAGTTCATCAGAATAGTCAGTATAGAATCGTTCTGATCAGCAGTGACTAACGTTCAAAGAACTATTTGGTAGAATGCAAAGCCTGTACACAAAGCTCAGGGGCACAAGGTGTGCTCTGCAATTAGACAATCTTGATCAACAGAAGTAGTGAGAAATTATGTCAAATCAAAAAGTACCAATACCACACGGACTGCAGTTTGTCATCTGCACCTTCTCAGGGCATTTAGAAATGAGGAACAATGCTAACCTGGTCAGCAATGCCTCCAATCACACGGAAGAATAAAAATAATGCTGTTGAGATTAGATTAGACTTACAGTGTGGAAACAGGCCCTTCGGCCCAACAAGTCCACACCGACCCGCCGAAGCGCAACCCACCCATACCCCTACATTTTACCCCTACCTAACACTATGGGCAATTGAGCATGGCCAATTCACCTGACCCGCACATGTTTGGACTGTGGGAGGAAACCGGAGCACCCGGAGGAAACCCACACAGACACGGGGAGAACGTGCAAACTCCACACAGTCAGTCGCCTGAGTCGGGAATTGAACCCGAGTCTCAGGTGCTGTGAGGCAGCAGTGCTAACCACTGTGCCACCGTGCTGCCCAAGGTCAAGGACCATTTTAAAACGTCATGAGACAAATTAGTTTATTAAGCAATGGTGTTAACTATTGGCTTGTGGAAGATGGTCGTGATCATTGGAGATCAGTCTCCTCAGCTGCAGGACATCTCTGCAGGAGTTCCTCAAGGTAGTGTCCTAGACTCAACCATCTTCAGCTGCTACATCCATGACTTTCCCTCCATCACAAGGGTGGATGTGGGGATGTTCACCGATGATTACACAATGTTCAACACCATTTGCAACTTCTCAGATACCAAAGTAATCCGTGTACAAATGCAGCAAGACCTGGATAATATCTAGGTGTGGACTGACAATAGCAAGTATTATTTGTGCTACACAGTGCCAGGTAATGACCAGCTCCAATAACAGACAGACAATCTAACTATTGTCCCTTGAATTTCAATGACATGACTATTACTGAATGCCTCATTGTCAATATCCTGGGGGTTACCACTGATCAGAAACTCCAACTGGAATAGCCATATGAATACAATGGCTACAAGAGCAGGTCAGAGGCTAAGAATCCAGCATTAAGTGTACCTCGACCTGACTCCCCAAATCCTGTCCATCATCAACAAGGCACAAGTCAGGAGTGTGGTGGAATACTCCCCTCTTGCCTGGGTGGGTGCAGCTCCAACAAACACTCAAGAAGCAGCACGGTGGCACAGTGGTTAGCACTGCTGCCTCACAGTGCTAGAGACCCGGGTTCAATTCCCGATTCAGGTGACAGACTGTGTGGAGTTTGCACATTCTCCCCGTGTCTGCGGGGGTTTCCTCCGGGTGCTCCGGTTTCCTCCCTCAGTCACAAAGATGTGCAGGCCAGGTGAATTGGCCATGCTAAATTGCCCATAGTGTTAGATAAGGGGTAGGGGTATGGGTGGGTTGCGGGTTGGTGTGGACTTGTTGAGCTGAAGGGCCTGTTTCCACACTGTAAGTAATCTAATCTAAGGACACCATCCAGGACAAAGCACCCTACTTGATTAACACTACATCCACAAACATCCGCTCCCTCCACCACCAACGCTCAGTAGCAGCAATATGTACTATCTACAAGATGCGCTGCAGAAATTCATCAAAGATCCTCAGTTAGCACCTTCTAAACCCATGACCACTTCCATCTAGAAGGATAAAGGCAGCAGATACATCGGAACACCACACCATGCAAGTTCCCCTCCAAGCCACTCACCATCCCGAAAATAAATCACCGTTCCTTCAGTGTCACTGGGCCAAATTGGAATTCCCTCCCTAACGGAATTGTGGGATTACCTCCATCATGTGGTTGAAGAGGACAGCTCACCCTTTCACCTGCTTGAGGGTAACTAGGGAAACAGCAATAAACTCTGGCCTAACTGGCGACACCCACATCTACGAGTGAATTACAAAGAAGCTGTGATTGAATAAATGTAGTAACTGGAAAGGAAGACAGAGACATCAGCTAATTGGGTGGAACAGCTTGGAGGAGAAGGAGCTCATTGCATTCTGCCTGCTCCAGTGATCAGAAGCAATTTGAGATGGTCCAGGGAAATGTTTCTCCTGATTTATAAGCAGCTCATAAATTGGACCCTCCTCACTACCTCTCTCTGAGACAGACTGTTAACTGATCATCTGTTAATTGACATTCCCATACACTTTGGCTCCTACAATAGTAGCAGTTCGTTGCTTGGCAACTACAAAGGATGTGATGCTGCCAATGTCCATGTTCTAATAACCTGATTCCATGCTTGCCAGTGAGCCGCTCTCAATCTAAAGCTTACCCTGTGATTAAGAGAAGATGAAATTCAGTTTAGGAGACTGTATTGGCCCCAGCACCAGGGGCAAAAAACCTCCCCGGTCATATTGTAATTCCAGGGAACTACTGTGGGAATCACACAATCTTCTTATTATTCTCCTGGTTGTTTCATTGAGTGAGTGTCAGGGGACAGAGAGTTGAGAGAACAGGGCAGGTACTCGAATTGGCAGCACGTGGCATCCCCTAATGGTCAGTGTTGGGGTCTCAACTAATTATCACATTTTTTTAACAACTTACGTGTTGGAATCGAGAATCCAAGTTTACCGATGATGCTAATGGATGACATCGAAAGTGTAACATTTAATCAGGAAGGGAATCAAGGGTTATGGGGATAAAGTGGAGTTGAGGGTTATGAGATCAGCCATGATCTCGGTGAATGGTGGAGCAGACTGGATGGGCTGAATGGTGGAGCAGACCGGATGGGCTGAATGGCCTACTGCTGCTCCTATCTGTTCTGATCACATGGTGAGACCATATCTGTGCCCAGATTTGAGCTCCTTGTTTGAAAACAGATGTAATTTCTTTAAAGCAATTCAGAGAAGGATCACCTCACCCACTCCTGGGGTAAAGGATTCATGTAAGAAGGATGAACATTTTCAGCCTGTATCTGTTGCAATTCTGAAGAATGAGAGGTGATCTTACTGAAAGGAGATGGAAGAGTGAATACCAGGAGGATGTTTCACCTCGTGGGGAACTTGGAAATAGAGTTTCAAAGTAAGAGGAGTTTCCCTTTTTAAGACTGAGGTGAGGAGAATATTTTTTCTCTCAGAGAGCTATTAGAATATGGAATTCTTTTTCTAGAAAATACTGGTGACGAGGTCTTTAAATTTATTCAGGTAGAATTAGATAGATTTTTCGAGATGAAGGAAGCAAATGTTACAGATGCAGAGAGGAGAGTGGGGTTGAGACCACAATTGTTCAAGGAGGCAGCTCACCACCACCACCACCACCATCTCAAGGGCAGTTAGGGACGGACAATAAAAATGCTAGCCCAGCCAGTGATGTTCACACCCCATGTGAATAATAAAAAAACGATGAAGGATAGAGCCAGGTTAAAGGGGCCAAATGGCCTACTTCTCCCCTATGTCCAATGCATCTTTTATAAAAAGTAATGATAGTTTGTGAATATGTAAAACTTTAGCAAACAAATTTCAATATCAGGAAATGTGAGGTCATTCACTTTGGATTTAGAATGGATAAAAGAGAGGAACATTCAAAATAGTGACAAGCTGGAAATGGCATTGGACCAAAGAGACTTGGGGATGGTCCAGGGTCATAGGTCACTACTATATCATGGAAATGTACAAAAACTAGTCAAAAAGCCAATGGAAAGCTGTTTTCTTTTTGTTTTGAGCTCTAGAGTTCAAGAGTTGAACAACAATATGCCAAGATCTACAGAGAAAAGATTAGAAGGGAGACCAAACTTCCCTGCTCACTCAAACTTTCAGTCTCAGCACCCACCAAATTTTCCGATGCATTGCCTAGATTTCCTGATGTTGGGATCTCAGGCGTGTCCTCACAATCCAGAATCATTACAGACAGGAGGCTATTCGGCCCATCAAGTCTGTGTCAGCTCTTTCACTCAGTGAGCATCTCACTCAGTGTCATTCTCCTGCCTTCTCCCTGTGACCCTGCACATTCTTCCTTTTCAAATAACTGCCCAATTCCCATTTGAAAGCTTCGCTTGAACGTGTCTCCACTGCACAGTCAGGCAATGCATTCCAGATCCGAACCACTCACTGTGGAAAAACAATTCTTCCCCACATCATTTTTGCTTCTTTTAATAATTACTTCAAAACTGTGCTTTCTTCTTCTTGATCCATCCATGAGAGTATTTTCTATATACTCTGCTTCCCCCTCTCATAATCTTGAATACATTACTCAGATCTCACCCCAAGGAGAACAAATCCAGCCTTCAGGACTTATTTCTTATCCCTGGAGCCGTTCTCATGAATTTTTCCAAACTCTCTCCAAAGCCTTCACATCTTTCCTCCCCTCGATGGCCCAGAACAGAATGTAATATTTAGGTTCAGGTCAAATTAATTTCTTCTATTCATTCACCATAACTTGCTTATTCTTCAAACCACTGGCCCTATTAATAAAATCTGGAATATTGCTGGAAAAAACCCAATAATTTTGTCAAAGCTTTTTGATTTACATTCATCAGGACATTCACAAAAATGTCAATGAAACGGGGAATAAAGTTCCATGTTATACCAGAGAGTGTTGGCATCCATTATTTCTCTGGTCACAGCCTTGACCAATCAGAGCTCACTTGCCAACCAAATCAACACCCTGTTCTTGTGTAGTATAAATGTTCTTGCCCTTTATATCGATACTTATCGTGAATTGTCCTCGCGGGTGCAAGACAAAAATCTTTAACGTGTGTCTTTTTTTCAAAAAAATACTCAAGTTCTACATTACCAAACCCCCAAACTCTAGGACACTGTGCACTGTCTCCACCAAACCTTTCACCTTTAATGACTCTCACACACACACACACCCTCTGCCCCTATATCCCCTTCAGAAATATCCCCTTCATTTGATAGGAAGGTTGTGAGAGGCCAGGACAGAGTGAATAGAAATAATTCTCACTTGGGAAAGGAGGAGAAGGTTATGTTTTAAAGTCATTGATAAAAAAAAGGCAGACGTGATATGAGGAAAAATGTCTTCATATTTCTCCACGTTCTCTGTATCAAAATGTAGTACCTCACATTTCTCCACATCTGACCCTATTTGCTGATTTCACTAACATCTCTGTCCTTTTGAAGTTCTATGCTGTGCACCTCATGGTTTATATGCTTCCAGGTTTTGTGCCACCTGCAAATTTTGAAATTGTCCTATAACCCAAGGTGGAAGTCATTTACCAGGGGGTAAAATTCCCTCCCTAAGGGCATTGTGGGTCTACCCACAGCACATGGACTGCACCGGTTCTGGAAGGTAGCTCACTCCCACCTTCTCAATGGACAACTAGGGATGGGCAATAAATGCTGGGACCAGCCAGTGACACCCACATCCCACAAGTGAATAAAAAAAGTATATATCTCAGAAAAATCCAGATTCCAACACTGACAGCTAAAGTTCTCCACCCCAAGCCTTCTCCCAGTCCAAAACCATCCATTAACAATGCTCTTGTCACTCAGCCAATTTGCTATCCAATTTTGTACATTTCCTGGCAGAGTGCTCCCTGGGTGCATTCTTCCTGAAAGCAGCTGTTTTAATTGGTGTCTTACTGAGGCTGGGATCTCAACACTCCAGGTCCAGATTTAGTACCTGGGCAGGCCAGTGGGGAGCTGTAGGGGCTGCCTGGGTAGGTTAGAGAGCAGCTCTCCTCAGGGAGGGGTGGATTTAGCAAAGCCAAGAGGCCCTCAAACTGCAGCAGAAATGTGCGTGTCTTGTATGGGTCACAGATGTGGACTTTCTGACCCATAGCCCCTTGCTGGGAGTGTGAAACCTCCACCTCCTGTAGCCCCTTCATTTACCACAGGGGCAAAGTTAAAAATCGCACAAAACCAGGTTTTATCCAACAGGTTTATTTGGAAGCACTAGCTTTCGGAGTGCTGCTTCGTCATCAGGTTATCTGAAAAGCTAGTGCTTCCAAATAAACCTGTTGGACTAATAACCTGGTGTTGTGTGATTTTTAAATTCTGTTCACCTCAGTCCGATGACAGTACCTCCACATCACGGTTGTCACAGGGTGCCAGCCATTGCTGAGGTGGAGACCTGTATATAGATAAGGGTGAGGGTTGGGTGGTGGGGCTGCTCCCCCAGTAGTAAAAGTCTGGCAAAATTCAAAATCCTCCAGGGCTTTCATCACCTCCCAGTGTCCCTTTCTTTGTGGTCACTATTCCCACTCCCCTCACGTCCCAGGGAGAGTTCCTCTGCTGCTCAGAATGTTTTGGGATTCAGTCCCACTCCAATTCCTCATGAGCTTTCCCCAGCCTCCCCCCCCACCCCCGACATTCCACCCCCAAACCTACAACCATGAGGCCCAGAAATGGTAACACTGAGCCAGTGACTCGTATTCAGGATGTTACTCCTACCTGGGAAAGTCATCAGTACATCGCAATTCTCTGTTGGAACGGTCTTCATCCAGGATTTATGGGACATGATGTAGCGTCCCGCCTGCAGGAAGCTTTTGCCGAACAGTTTATCTTTGAAGACAGAGAAGCAGAGTGAGCAGACAGGACACACGAGAAAGAGACAGAAGATACAGTAACATCGGGCTTTTGTGCAAACAGGTTATGAGCATGTTGAGAATGTTCTCACCCTCCACTGCAGCTTCACTGCCCCAGGGCAGCCACATCCTCCAGTGCAGCCTCACTGCCCCAGTGCAGCCTTACCCTCCAGTGCAGCCACATCCTCCAGTGCAGCCTCACTGCCCCAGTGCAGCCTCACCCTCCAGTGCAGCCTCACCCTCCAGGGCAGCCTCACCCCCCAGGGCAGCCTCACTGCCCCAGGGCAGCCACATCCTCCAGGGCAGCCTCACTGCCCCAGGGCAGCCTCACCCTCCAGTGCAGCCACATCCTCCAGGGCAGTCTCACCCCCCAGGGCAGCCTCACTGCCCCAGGGCAGCCTCACTGCCCCAAGGCAGCCACATCCTCCAGTGCAGTCTCACCCCCCAGGGCAGCCTCACTGCCCCAGGGCAGCCACATCCTCCAGTGCAGCCTCACCCTCCAGTGCAGCCTCACTGCCCCAGTGCAGCCTTACCCTCCAGTGCAGCCACATTCTCCAGTGCAGCCTCACTGCCCCAGGGCAGCCACATCCTCCAGTGCAGCCTCACTGCCCCAGTGCAGCCTCACTGCCCCAGGGCAGCCACATCCTCCAGTGCAGCTTCACTGCCCCAGTGCAGCCTCACTGCCCCAGAGCAGCCTCACTGCCCCAGAGCAGCCTCACTGCCCCAGAGCAGCCTCCATCTTTCAGGACAACCTCGCATCCCTCAGTGAAATCTCTCTCCAGCCCAACCTCACCCCTACGTAAATGTACCAGCACAGTGCTGCCTTTCATCCCACATGCTCCGTATATACAGTGCCGTTCACCCAGAGATGGGTCTGCTTGCTGTGTACAGTGTGCTCAGTTTCCATTTCACCAGCCAGTGCCTGACACAGGCTGGGCGCTCTGTCAGACAGAAGCAGCTTTTACTCGGTGTTTGTCCGGCCCTGGAATGGAACAGAAGCTCAGCAATGGAAACACGACCTGTCGCTGAGGAACAACAAATACAGTCACTGGGCGTGTCAAGCCAGGAGATCCAGGGCTCTAACTGCACATCGACAGCTCCGGGCAGCTGACCAGGATGTTGCCTGGACTGGAGAACATGTTTATGAAGAAAGGTTGAGGGAGCTAGAGGTTTTCTCATTGAAACAAAGAAGGATGGGAGGTGTCTTGGCCAAAGTGAACAAGATGATAAGAGGCGTAAATAGAGTAGAGAGTCAAAGACTTTTTTCCCAGGACGAAAATGTCTTTCACAAGGGGCCATAACATTAAGGTGTTTGGAGGAAGTTTTCAGCGGTCAATTCTTTACACAGAGAGTGGAATGCACTACCAGCAGTGATAGTAGAGTCAGATGCATTAGGGACATTTAAGCGACTCTTGGATAGACACATGGAAGATAGTACAATGAGGGGTATGTAGGCTTGTCTGATCTTAGAGTAGGATAGAAAGCTGGCACAACATCAAGAGCTGAAGGTCTGCACTGTGCTGTATTGTTCTACATTCTATCAATTGCTGTGGGATAATGTCAGTGTTACATTGGCTCCAGCCATTCCACTGGTTACCAACACTGTCTGTGGGGTGGAGGCAAGAAGGTTCTATTCTCACTTTCCTCAAGACCCCAGTGATTATACCTGGCCCAATGTAGTTGTAATTATCACTACCATGTAATAAACCTCCTTGTTATCTACAAGCAGAACATCCCATGTAGATACTGTAGGGTGGTGTACCCTCTACCACTAATCACCCAGGGTAAGGCCCCAAGGCAAAGCAAAGTCAAAGGAGGATTGGTGACACCTCAAACAATCCTCACCCAGTACCACACACTGGTACAGCTGGCAGATAACCACAAGGTACCAGCAATGGGCGCTGGGGAAATGGCACCAGTTAGGGGATTCCGTACCTAAGGGACAACTCCTCACACATCAGACATCAACCATCAGGACTCTCCAAAACAACAACAACTTGCAGCTACGTAGTGTCTTCAAGGTTGATAAAGCACGCCAAGGCCCTTTGTATGAGCAAATCCCAGTCAAACTTTGAGTCACATTAAGAGAACTGAAGAGAGGCAGCCACAAACGCCTGGTCAGAGGGATAGGTTTGGAGTAGTTTCTTCATGTAAGCAACTGAGGAAGAGAGGCACAAAGGTGCAGGGAAGACATTACAGAGCACAGGGCCCTGACAACTGAAAGCAAAGCCACCAACGGAGTGAAGAAAATCTACCAGAATTGGGGGAGTGCAGAGATATCGGATGGTACAGGGTTCTGGGGGTGTGCAGAGATCTCGGATGGGTGCAGGGTTCAGGGGTAATGCAGAGATCTCGGATGGTATAGGGTTCTAGGGGAGTGCACAGATCTCGGATGGGTGCAGGGTTCTGGGGGTGTGCAAAGATCTCGGATGGTATAGGATTCTAGGGGAGTGCAGAGATCTCGGATGGGTGCAGGGTTATAGGGGAGTGCAGAGATCTTGGATGGGTGCAGGGTTATAGGGGAGTGCAGAGATCTCAGATGGGTGCAGGGTTATAGGGGTGTGCAGAGATCTCGGATGGGTGCAGGGTTATAGGGGAGTGCAGAGATCTTGGGTGGATTCCTTGTTCTAGGCTGACGTATATTACAGGGATACGGTGAGGTGGAGGTTTCAAAATCGTCACAAAATCCCATTCAGCCCATCAGGTCCACACCATCCCTCTGAAAGGCATCCCACCTAGACCCACGCCCCTTCCTTATCCCTGTAACCCTGCATTTCCCATGGCTAATCCATCGAGCCTGCACATCTCTGTCACTATGAGCAATTTACAGCAAGCAGTCCACCCTAACCTACACATCTTTGGACTGTACGGACCACCTACAGAAAATCCATACAGACACGGGGAGAATGTGCAAACTCCACAGAGACAGTTACCACTGTGTCACTGCTGCCCTTGAATATGTGTGAATGTGAAAGCAAGGATGTGGGTTTGATTGAATTTGTCAGCAAGCAAAGGTACAATCTGAGGGCAGAACTGTTATGGAAGATTGAATTCATCCAAGTCGGGGTACATGAAGCTGAGTGAGGGTACATATTGAGGAGTCAGGCTTGGCTGGAGTTGGGGTGAGTTGGGGATGGGTTGGGGGTGTGGTTTGGTGCTGAAATTATTGAGTCTGAAGGTAAGACAGTGGAAATTTCAGCAGCTGATGAGCAGGGATAGGAGGAAAGGTTTAGGAGGTGGCTGGTGTTGGGGAACAGGGGAGTTGGATCTTTGTTCGTATTGGGAGACAGAGAGGTCTGCAAATGCTGGAGATCAGAGTTGAAAGTGTTTTGCTGGAAAAGCGCAACAGATCAGGCAGCATCCGAGGAGCAGAAAAATGGACGTTTCCAGTCAAAGCCCTTCAGGAATTTTCTTGCTTCTCGGATCTGCTGTGCTTTTCCAGTAAAACACTTTCAACTCTTTGTTCGTATTGCCTGGCGACAGAGTTATAGTCATAGAATCATACAGCACGGTCCAGCTCGTCCCCACTGGCCAGACATTCCAATCTGACCTCTTCCCGTTTGCCAGAACTTGGCCCATATCCCTCTAAAGGAGACAGTAAGGTCTGCAAATGCTGGAGATCAGAGTTGAGAGTGTGATGCTGGAAAAACACAGCAGGTCAGGCAGCATCCGAGGAGCAGGAAAATTGACGTTTTGGGCCGGAGCCCTTCAACAGGAATATCACAGTACCCCTCTAAACCCTTCCTATTTATATACCCTCCCAGATGCCTTTTAAATGTTGTAAATGTACAGCCTCCACCACTTCCTCTGGCAGCTCATTCCATACACACACCACCCTCTGTGTGAAAAAGTTTGCCCCTTAGGTCCCTTTTAAATCTTTCCCCTCTCACCCTAAACCTGTGCCCTCCAGTTTTGGACTACCCCACCCCAGGGAAAAGACTTTGTCTGTTCACCCTATCCATGTCCCTCATGATTTTATAAACCTCTATAAGATCACTCCCCAGCCTCTGAAGATCCAGAAAAAACAGCCCCAGCCTATTCAGCCTCTTCCCAATAGCTCAAACCCTCCAGCCCTGGCAACATCCTTGTAAGTCTTTTCTGCGTCCTCTCAATTTTAACAACATTTTTCATGTAGAAGGGAGACCAGAATTGAACGCAGTAGTCATAAAGTGGCCTCACCAACATCCTTTACAGCTGCAACATGATGCCCCAACTCCTCTACTCAATATTCTGACCAATGAAGGTGAGTGTGTCAAATGCTTTCTTCACTGCCCTGTCTACCTGTGACTCCAGTTTCAAAGCCAACACTGGAAGGTATCACCAGAAATGAGATAAAGTGGCCATTCTTCGCTTGTCTCGTCACAACTGGAAGTTCACCAACAAGAACCAAAGACTCTTGGAGAAAGGCCAATTTTGATGGTATTAGGCAAGAATGTTCAAAAGCTGATTGGGGGCAGGTGTTCGCAGGTAAAGGGACGGTTGAAAAATGGGAAGGCTTCAAAAATGAGATAACGAGAATCCAGAGAAAGTATATTCCTGACAGGGTGAAAGGAAAGGCTGATAGGTATAGGGAATGCTGGATGACTAAAGAAATTGAGGGTTTGGTTATGAAAAGGAAGGAAGCATATGTTAGGTATAGACAGGATAGATCGAGTGAATCCTTAGAGTATAAAGGAAGTAGGAGTATACTTAAGAGGGAAATCAGGAGGGAAAAAAGGGGACATGGGATAGTGTTGGCAAATAGAATTAAGGAGAATCCAAAAGTTTTTTACAAATGCATTAAGGACAAAAGGGTAACTAGGGAGAGAATAGGGCCCCTCAAAGATCAGCAAGGCGGCCTTTGTGAAGCCACAAAAAGTGGAGGAGAACCTAAACAAGTATTTTGCATCAGTATTTATTGTGGAAAAGGATATGGAAGATTTAGAATGTAAGGAAATAGATGGTGACATCTTGCAAAATGTCCATATTACAGAGGAGGAAGTGCTGGAGGTCTTGAAACGAGTAAAGGTGGATAAATCCCCAGGACCTGATCAGGTCTTCCTGAGAACTCTGTGGGAAACTAGGGAAGTGATTGCTGGGCCTCTTGCTGAGATATTTGTACCATCAATAGTCACAGGTAAGGTGTTGGAAGACTGGAGGTTGGCAAACGTGGTGCCACTGTTTAAGAAGGGTGGTAAGGACAAGCCAGGGAACTATAGACCAGTGAGCCTCACCTCAGTGGTGGGCAAGGTGTTGGAGGGAATCCTGAGGGACAGGATGTGCATGTATTTGGAAAGGCAAGGACTGATTAGGGATAGTCAACATGGCTTTGTGCGTGGGAAATCATGTCTCACAAACTTGATTGAGGTTTTTGAAGAAGTAACAAAGAAGATTGAGGAGGGCAGAGTGGTAGATGTGATCTATATGGACTTCAGTAAGGCGTTCGACAAGGTTCCCCATGGGAGACTGATTAGCAAGGTTAGATCTCATGGAATACAGGGAGAACTAGCCATTTGGATACAGAACTGGCTCAAAGGTAGAAGACAGAGGATGGTGGTGGAGGTACGTTTTTCAGACTGGAGGCCTGTGACCAGTAGAGTGCCACAAGGATCGGTGCTGAGTCCACTACTTTTTGTCATTTACATAAATGATTTGGATGCGAGCATAAGAGGTATAGTTAGTAAGTTTGCAGATGTCACCAAAATTGGAGGTGTAGTGGACAGCGAAGAGGATTACAACGGGATCTTGACCAGATGGGCCAATGGGCTGAGAAGTGGCCGATGGAGTTTAATTCAGATAAATACAAAGTGCTGCATGTTGGGAAAGCAAATCTTAGCAGGACTTATACATTTAATGGTAAGGTCCTTGGGAGTGTTGCTGAACAAAGAGACCTTGGAGTGCAGGTTCATAGCTGCTTGAAAGTGGAGTCGCAGGTAGATAGGATAGTGAAGAAGGCGTTTGGTATGCTTTCCTTTATTGGTCAGAGTATTGAGTACAGGAGTTGGGAGGTCATGTTGCGGCTGTACAGGACATTGGTTAGGCCACTGTTGGAATATTGCATGCAATTCTGGTCTCCTTCCTATCGGAAAGATGCTTTGAAACTTGAAAGGATTCAGAAAAGATTTACAAGGATGTTGTCAGGGTTGCAGGATTTGAGCTATAGGGAGAGGATGAACAGGCTGGGGCTGTTTTCCCTGGAGTGTCGGAGGCTGAGGGGTGACTTTATAGAGGTTTACAAAATTATGATGGGCATGATTAGGGTAAATAGGCAAAGTCTTTTCCCTGGGGCCGGGGAGTCCAGAACTAGAGGACATAGGTTTAGGGTGAGAGGGGAAAGATATAAAAGAGATCTAAGGGGCAATCTTTACACACAGAGGGTGGCACGTGTATGGAATGAGCTGCCAGAGGAAGTGGTGGAGGCTCGTACAATTGCAACATTTTAAGAGGCATTTGGATGGGTATATGAATAGGAAGGGTTTGGAGGGATATGGGCCGGGTGCAGGCAGGTGGGATTTGATTGGGTTGGAATATCTGGTTGGCATGGACAGGTTGGACCGAAGGGTCTGTTTCCATGCTGTACATCTCTATGACTGTCGTAGACTGGGAAAACGCTACTATCATAGGGCAAGCCAGACAGAAAACAGCCAGGGAATTTCTAGAGGCATGGCATTCATCCACAAATTCCATCAACAGACACATCGACCTGGACCCAATATACCAACCACTACAGCGGACAGCTGAAACTGACACCCGGAAGCGGCAAGGACAGACCACTATAAATACCGGAAGAAACATCAAAGAAGCGCTTCGCAGGAGGCTCCAGAGCACTGATGATGTCACCTAGCCAGGGGACGAAATGTTTGCAACAAAAACTTCCAGCTCGACGAACAGAACCACGACAACAAGCACCCGAGCTACAAATCTTCACACAAACTTTGATCTCTATGACTCTATGACTCACTCAACTCCCAGCTCTCAGGAGTGTACAAAATACTGAACCACTATGGTTAAAACTGGAATATTACTTTACCTTCAGCTAGAAAAATACAAACGCTGGGATTATATTAAGTGAAATATTGGAAAGAGAAAAACAAAATACACCAAATGTTGCAAATCTGAAACAGACATCACTGGAGAAACTCAGCAGGTCTGGCAGCATCTGTGGAAAGAGAAACAAATTACTGCAGAAGCTGGAATCTGTAAGAACAAACACTGGTGATCACAGCGCAGTCAGACTGCTTTCATGGAGAGACAGCAAGCTAACATTTTGAGTCTAGATGACTCCTTTAGACAGATTTGGAGAGGCTGGTGTTGGACTGGGGTGGACAAAGTTAAAAATCACACAACATTAGGTTCTAGTCCAACAGGTTTATTTGGAAGCACCAGCTTTCGGAGCGCTGTTCCTTCATCAGGTGATTGTGGAGTATAAGATCATAGGACACAGAATTTATAGCAAAAGTTTACGGTGTGATGGAACTGAAATTTATATTGAAAAAGACCTGGATTGTTTGTAAAGTCTCTCATCTTTTAGAATGAACATGTTGATTTCAGTTCTTTCACACGCAAATCACAGAACATTTAAAAGTTACGTTCTCAAGTGAACTTTAACAATTGATTAGATTAGATTACTTACAGTGTGGAAACAGGCCCTTTGGCCCAACAAGTCCACACCGACCCGCCGAAGCACAACCCACCCATACCCCTACATTTACCCCATTACCTAACACTACGGGCAATTTAGCATGGCCAATTCACCTGACCCGCACATCTTTGGACTGTGGGAGAAAACCAGAGCACCCGGAGGAAACCCACGCAGACACGGGGAGAACGTGCAAACTCCACACAGTCAGTCGCCTGAGTGGGGAATTGAACCCGGGTCTCAGGCGCTGTGAGGCAGCAGTGCTAACCACTGTGCCACCATGCCCAGATAATGTATCGAAGGTGTGAGGTGCCCTGTGTGAGACTGTCTGTGCCACAATGGTCAGACCAATTCTCATCTGAAAAATGGATTTACAGAATCTTACATGAATTCACGCGGTTTTTGAGCAATTGTTAAAGTTCACTTGAGAATGTAACTTTTAAATGTTCTGTGATTTACATGTGAAAGAACCAAAACCAACATGTTCATTCTAAAACATGAGAGACTTAACAAACAATCCAGGTCTTTTTCAATATGTAATTGCAGTTCCATCACACTGTAAACTTTTACTGTAAATTCTGTGTCTTACGATCGTATACTCCATAAGCACCTGATGAAGCAAGAGTGCTCTGAAAGCTAGTCCTTTAGACTGTAAATGTTAACTTGTGTTCTCTCTCTCTCTCTCTCTCTCTCTGGATGCTGTCTGACCCTCTGTGACCTCCAGCATTTGTTGTTAACATTTTGAGTTTGGTTTTATTCTTCTTCAGAAATTCAGAAGGTTAGAAAAACCCTTTTACTTTGGTGGGAGAGTTGGTATGCTTGAAGGATGAATTATTGTGGAAGAGGTTGTGCATGGGAAGGTTTGATACCAATGTGCAAAACAGTCTGTATTTATCAGCATCTTACATTCAAAATCCTTATCCTGCTGAATCCTGAGATTTCAAATAAAATAATCCAACAAGCTAAAAATAATTTCAACATTAGTGTTTTCAAACTTCAGAAGTCCATGTTAAGAATCTCCAATGGCTCGGATGATCAGTCATGATCATATTGAAGGGCTGAATGGCCTACTCCTGCTCTGATTTTCTATGTTTCTTATATTTATTTGTTGTTGGTTCTGCAGCCCTTGGGGTCAGTTCGCTGGATGGTTGGCTTTCATTACAGAGAGGCGCCAACAATGGGTTCAATCTTTCCACTGGCTGAAGTTACTCTCCTTCTCAACTTCCCTCCCCTCCCCTGGGGTATGGTCTCCCTCAGGTTAAACCACCACCAGTTCTCTCTCTCTCTCTCTCTCTTCCTAACAAGAGTGCAGCCCTCAGGTCTGGTAGGATTGTGATGGCTTTACCTTTGGAGTCGAGCAGTAAGTGTACCTGAAGCAGGCTTTAGGTATACTGATGTACACTATATCAATAGAAGACACATTCAAAGGCCTCTGGCCTGTGACAGCACTGTAACACTGTCTACAGATCCTATTAAGTTGCTGTCAGTGATGAATCTTTGAACAGAGCATGAATCAAACATTGATTTGCTGTGAAGAGGGTGAAGAGGTGAGTGTTTGGAAACAGTGGGTCGTGAGGCAGATTTATTCCAGTGAAGAGTGTCGCAGATATTCTGTCACAAAGTGTTGCTGTCAACTTGTTTATCAAATTTGTTAGACACCGTTTCACAGCTTCTTACAAGCTCTTGGCCCTAATTATAGGAACTCTAGCCTGTGTATTATTTTTACAAAGGTCATGGGATATCTGATATCTCCAGTGCTGTCTTTGAATCAGGCTTTACGGTCCCATGCAGGCTTTAGCTGTTACACACCTCTGGCTGAGAACAAATCGCAGGAAGGAGTAAAGTTAGGACAAACATGACTCCAAACCAAATTCACAGAATGGCTACAGTACAGAAAGGGGCTATTCGGCCCAGTATGTCTGTACTAGATCTCTGAAGGAGCAATTTACATCATCCCATTCCCCTGCCTTTTCCCTGGAACTCTGCATTTTCTTCCTTTTCCGAAGATAATCCAATTCCCTCTTGAAACCTCAAATGAATCGGCCTCTCCCACACTCTCAGACAACACATTCCAGAACTGAACTGGACACAAGACTCCAGCTGATGCTGAACCAGTCTATTACACATGTTTAATATCATCTCCTTGCTCTAGTATTTGCAGCTGCTATTATAGAGATAACACTCAGTCATATGGTACAGAAACAGACCCTTCAGTCCAACCCATCCATGCCAACCAGACATCCCATTCTGATCTAGTCCTGTTTGCCAGCAATTGACCCATATCCCTCCAAACCCTTCCTATTCAGGTAGCAATCCAGATGCCTTTTAAATGTTGTAATTGTACCAACCTCCACCACTTTTTCTGGCAGCTCATTCCATACACGCACTATCCTCTGCGTGAAAACGTTCCCCCTCAGGTCTTTTTTAAAGGGCAGCACGGTGGCACAGTGGTTAGCACTGCTGCCTCACAGCACCAGAGACCCGGGTTCAATTCCCGACTCAGGCGACTGACTGTGTGGAGTTTGCACGTTCTCCCCGTGTCTGCGTGGGTTTCCTCCGGGTGCTCCGGTTTCCTCCCACAGTCCAAAGATGTGCGGGTCAGGTGAATTGGCCATGCTAAATTGCCCGTAGTGTTAGGTAAGGGGTAAATGTATGGGTGGGTTGCGCTTCGGCGGGTCGGTGTGGACTTGTTGGGCCGAAGGGCCTGTTTCCACACTAAGTAATCTAATCTAATCTAAATCTTTCCCCCCTCACCCTATACCTATGCCCTCTCATTTTGGACTCCCCCACCCTGGGAAAAGTCATTGGCTATTTACTCTATCCATATCCCTCATGATGTTATAAACCGCTATAAGGCTCTAAAAGGTCACCCTGGAGATTCGACGTTTCAGGCATAAGCCCTTCTTCAGGAAGGAGGGCTTATGCCCGAAACGTCGATTCTCCTGCTCCTTGGATGCTGCCTGACCTGCTGCGCTTTTCCAGCAACACATTTTCAGCTCTGATCTCCAGCATCTGCAGACCTCACTTTCTCCTCTAAAAGGTCACCCCTCAGCCTCCAATGCTCCGGGGAAAGAGTGCAGGATATTGCATACTTTATTAACAGGTTTCTCAGGTTATCCTGCCACCCTCAATGACATAAATACATAAATTGCCACGTCCATCTGCATCTGCAAACCGTTTAAAGTTGTACAATATTTCATACTCTCTATGCTAGTCTTACCAAATGAATTCACTTCACATTTCTTCACACTAAACGTCATCTGTCATGTGTCTGCCCAGACCGCCAATCTGTCTGTGTCCTTTTGAAATTTTACACTACCCTCTTCACAGTTTAGAATGCTCCCAGGTTTTGTATCATCTGCAAATTTTGACCACGTGCCTGGAACATTAAGATCTCACTCATTAATCCATCAGTAAGAGCAAGGGTCCTAACCTGTCCCTTCGGAAACTCTCCGACAAACTGCCTTCCCGTCTGAACGACATCTATGAACCATTATGCCGTTACCTGTAACTCACCCATTTTTGTATCCTTGGTGCTACTAACTGTTTGATTCCACATGATCTAACTTTTATTCAGGAGTCTCATGCGGCACTTTATCAGATGTGTTTTGGAATTCTAATCCTAACTTGATTCTACCCCGAATCTTCATCCTAAATTTAAGCCTGAACCCTAATCCTGGTCTGGCTGGGCCCAGCATAACTCCAAAACTGTAGAAGTATTAAGAATAGAAGACAGTGGAACAGGAGGATTCAGCCCGTTGATTCTGTTCTGCCATTCAACATGATCATGGCTGGGCTGATGATAGCCTCAGATTTTCTGTCATACTTATTCCTTGTAACCTCTGGCTCCTTCATAGATCACAAATCTGCCTATCTCAACATTGAGTACATCAATGACCTGGGTTCCACTGGTCTGTGGCAAAGAGAATTCCAAAGATGGCCAATCCTCCAAAAGAAGAAATTCCTCCCATCTCTATCTTAAGTGGGAGACCCTTTACTCAAACTATACTACTTAGTTCGATGTTCCCCCAACAAGTGGATACACCCTCTGTGTACTTGCCCTGTCAAGTCCCCTCAGAATTTTACATGTGTTAATAAACTGCCCCTCTTTCTTCCGAACCCCAATGAGTAAATAATCCAACCTGCTCAGTCTTTCTTCCTAACTTTTTCTCTACTATTCCTGGGAAGCTTGCTGTGTTTCAACTGCAAAGCCCGAGACAAAATACTTTGTTTAAAGACTGTGCCATTTCCTTGTTTCTTGATATTAATTCCTCAGTCTCATCCTATGACGAACCAACCCTTAACAACTCATTTTTTACTCACGTGTAGAAGCTTTTATTGTCTGCTTTTGAATTTCTTGCCTCAGGCTCGCCCTCAGGTTCTAATAACACTTGCTTGATTAATCTTCATCACCAGGCAACACAGCTGTAGTCCCCATAACTGGCATCTCCTCCATCTCTGACATAGAAGCTTATCAAAGCCTCCTCCAAGTTCAATTTCATAGGCTCTAGCTGTTTAGTTAATCCCTGTGGGTTTACAATCATAACCAAATCCTCTAACAAGATAAGACATTTCTTCCCGAAGATCAATGCGTGGAACTGTATTAATCTGATGATACAAACTCCATGATCGTATGAGGAAAGGCTTAGGCACTTGGGGCTGTTTTCATTGGAGAAAAGAAGGTTTAGGGGTGACTTGATAGAGATGTACAAGATGACTAGGGGTTTAGATAGGGTTGACCATGAGAACCTTTTTCCACGTATGGAGTCAGATATTACGAGGGGGCATAGCTTTAAATTAAGGGGTGGTAGGTATAGGACAGATGTTCGGGGTAGATTCTTTACTCAGTGAGTCGTGAGTTCATGGAATGCCCTGCCAGTAGCAGTGGTGGACTCTCCCTCTTTATGGGCATTTAAATGAGCATTGGATAGGCATATGGGGGATAGTGGGCTAGTGTAGGTTAGGTGGGCTTGGATCGGTGCAACATCGAGGGCCAAAGGGCCTGTACTGCACTGTATTTTTCTATGTTCTATGTTTTTCTATTTAAATCCTGAGCATTGCTTTCACATTAAGAACAACAATGTTCTGGAGGAGTGAAACATCAGAGAGTTTAATCCTGGGAGATTCAAGGTAAGGCCAACAGCATTTTATTATACCCTTGGCTGTGTAGCTGAACCTGAAAGCTTTATGACTGGTCTAGTTACTG
This sequence comes from Hemiscyllium ocellatum, assembly GCF_020745735.1. Classification (NCBI taxonomy): domain Eukaryota; kingdom Metazoa; phylum Chordata; class Chondrichthyes; order Orectolobiformes; family Hemiscylliidae; genus Hemiscyllium; species Hemiscyllium ocellatum. Next base: position 3,488,226 of record NC_083428.1, read on the forward strand.
CTGTCAGAACCTTGCCCCACCTCCCCCACAATAGAAGCCCTTCACCAATGCTCTAAGCTCTCAGCTTTTCTAACACCGCCCCGCACGGAAGGTCTCTCTCACCACCCATCTCCCTGCGCTCTCCAACCAACAGTGGCTTCCCATCCAGCAATTATGTTCAAATCCCTCCAATGCCACTCCAGCCCCCACCTAATCTCCCCCCACTCCCCCCCCACCCCCCAACCTACCTTCCTTCCTAACCAACTTCCTAATGCACCTTCCCCATTCCTCCAACTCTGGCCTCTAGATTTATCTGACATGAGGTCAAGATGAGAGGTCTCCCAAGAAGATGAAAATCTTTCTCTCAGAAGTTCAGGAATTCTCTTCCATAGCCAGCAGTGGGGTCTGGGTCAGTGACTGTATTCAAGGTGAAGGGAGATATTTCATTGACAAGGGAGTCAAGACTGGACCAACCCTTGTTGAAGTCACAATCAGATTGGCCATGATCTTATCAAATTCCAAAGCAGCCTGACAGGCTAAAAGCTGAAAATGTGTTGCTGGAAAAGCGCAGCAGGTCAGTCAGCATCCAAGGAACAGGAGATTCGACGTTTCAGGCATAAGCCCTTCTTCAGGAAGGGCTTATGCCCGAAACGTCGAATCTCCTGTTCCTTGGATGCTGACTGACCTGCTGCGCTTTTCCAGCAACACATTTTCAGCTCTGATCTCCAGCATCTGCAGACCTCACTTTCTCCTGACAGGTTAAAAGGCCTACTCCTGTACTTCATTGGAAATAGCAAACGCTGGAGATCACAGTGGGTCAGGCAGCATCCATGGAGAGAGAGCAAGCTAACGTTCCGAGTCTAGATGACTCTTCATCAGGGCTGAAGTGAAGTGTGGAGGGGGCAGCATTTATGCAATAGTGGGGGTGGGTGTAGAATGCTGGGGGAGAAAGGACGTTGATAGTTCAGATTAAGTGATCGGAATGTGAGAATGGAAGAACAATGGGTTGCCTGACAGTCAGACTGGAAAGGACAGACAGTCTCACTGAGGTGGGGGGAGGGGAGGAGAGAGGGAGACAGAGAATGTAACAAGTAAAGCTAAAAGAAAGGAAAGGAATGGGAGTGGGTTCACACTCTGAAGGTGTTGGAACTCAATACTGAGCCCAGAAGGCTGTAAGGTGCCCAGTCTGAAGATGAGATGGTTTTTCCTCCAGTTTGTGCTGTGATTCACTGGAACACCCCAGCAGGCTGAGGACAGACATGTGGGCATGGGAGCAGGATGCTGTGTTAAATTGACTGGTTATGGTCCTACTTGCGCACAGACCAGAGGTGTTCCACAAAGCAGTCATCCAGTCTGCGCTTGGTTTCTCCACTGTAGAGTAGAACACAAAACATTAACTTGCTATCTCTCCATGGATGCTCTCTGACCCATGGTGATTTGCAGCAATTTTTGTTTTCAGTTCAGATTCCAGCATCTGCAGTAATTTGCTTCTGCTTTTAATTCTGCTGTTCTCCTTCACATCCCCAATTTTCAAATGCTCCACCATTGGTGTCTGTGCCCTGAGCTCTTCAATGCTGTTTCTGAATCTTCCTGTTCTTGTTTAGGTCACTCCTTAACACGTCTATGTTTTTGACAATTTGGCCACATTGTCTCCTTATGTGACTCGGTTTGGATTATTGCCTGATTCACGTCATTATGAAACCCTTTGGGAGATTTTTAAATTGCGCTAAAGACGCTATACCAATGTAAGTTGTAGTAGTGTCTGAACGATAACCTGCCAAACAAAGTTTGACCTTAAATCTTCTCTCCTTAGCAAAATGTAATTTCTGCTTGTTACTGAGGTCTGCATTCTGTAGCATGAACTTCACTTTGAGATGCTGCCAGCAAGTTTATACTGCCAACAAAGTTGCTGCAGACTCAGCCCTGACTTCAGTTTAACAACTGCCCTTGGAGTCAATTTACAAAAAGATGTTCATGTTCCCAGCATGATACTAACCCATTGGGCACAGACTCTCAACTACACTGCTTCAGAAGTGGCAGTACCAGACAGTTTTGTGCCTGGCCTACTCTGGCCGTGATGAAAGGTTTTACAGATTTAGACAGATTCAACAGCTCAGAATCTGCCGGTTCAGCTCAGCTGCTGTTTGCCTGTCTTTATAACCTGGCAGGTTCAATAGTAAAAGGCAGTTAGACAAGTACTGTAAAAAGGACAAAGTTGCAGGGCTCGGAGTAGGATGGTGGCACTTGTCAATGACCAAATGGCCTCCTTCTGTGCTGTAATGCTCTATACCTCCTCTCCACACCAATCTCCTTCTGCCCTGCTCCCACTCACCTTCATCGATCCCTCTCTCCACCTCTGTGTTGCGCATTAACTGTTCATTTTCCTGTGCTTTCTTGTTTCAAATACAACTCGTGACAGTGAGTTCTACAGTCTCTCAAAATACATTCTACTAGTTTGTTCAGGTGGGGGACATTGGTATTCTGGTGATGTTATTGAACCAGTAACCGCAGAGACTACAAACTCTGGAAATGCAAATTCAAATATCATCATCATATAGTTATAATCATAGAGATGTACAGCGTGGAAACAGACTCCACAGTTCAACATGTCCGTGCCAAACAGATATCCTAAATTTATCTGTTCCCATTTGCCAACATTTGGCCCATATCTCTCTAAACCCTTCTTATTCATATACCCATCCAAATGCCTTTTAAATGTTGTAATTGTCCAGCCTCCACCACTTCCTCTGGCAGCTCATTCCATACATGCACCACCTTCTATGTGAAAATATTAGCCCTTAGGTCTCTTTTAAATCTTTCCCCTCTCACCTTAAACCTGTGCCCTCTAGTTTTGGAATCCCCTGCCCTGGAGAAAAGACCTTGGCTTTTATCCTATCCATAACCCTCATGATTTTATACACATCTGTAAGTTCACTAGAAGAATCTTAATTCAGTTAATGAATGTGAGATAAAATCTGAGTCTCACTAATAGCAACAATGAAGTGAATGGATTTTTATTGTAAAAACGAATCTGGTTCATTCAGAGAGAGATAACGATAATGGCTATTCTCACCTAGTCTGACCTACATGGGACTCCAGGCCAACAGCAATGTGATTGACTCTGAAATGGCTGAGTGAGTCACTAATCTGTTCTGGGGCAAATTGAGATGGGCAATAAATAAACCTTTTACCAAAACAAATAAAAAGGAGTCACATCTCGGGCATCTGGGGTGGGGGGGGTGCTGCACACGGCAGTCCCCTGCAACCGCAGATTGCGGTGGTTCACAGACTCCCAGCCCAATTGCTTGTTCTGTAGTGCTGTGGGGTCTGTGGACCATGTATATAATGGGTGTGGGTGTTTGCACTCTCTTTTTAGTTTTCTAGAGAACCTTCTCTTCTGTTTCTGGTTGCACTTCAGTCCCACGCTCCTGATCTTTGGGTACCCAATGCAGAGGTAGGTCAGAGGATCTCCTCGTGGGTCTGCTCCTGGGCCTGGCCAAACTGGCCACAAACTGGTCCAGGTAGTGGGCCATGGAGGGGGTTGTTTGGGCCAAATACCTGTCCCTCTTCCGCAGTTATAAAGAACAAAGAAAATGTACAGCTCAGGAACAGGCCCTTCAGCCCTCCAAGCCTGAGCCGATCCAAATCCACTGTCTAAACCTGTCACCCAATTCCTAAGAATCTGTATCCCTCTGCTCCCCACCTACTCATGTATCTGTCCAGACGCACCTTAAGTGAATCTATCGTGCCTGCCTCTACCACCTCTGCTGGCAACGCATTCCAGGCACCTACCACCCTCTGTGTGTAAAGTACTTTCAGCATGTGTCCCCCTTAAACTTTTCACCTCTCACCTTGAACATGTGACCTCTCATTATTGAATCCCTCACCCTGGGAAAAAGCTTGTCTCTATCTCCCCTGTCTATACCCTTCATGATTTTGTCAACCTCAATCAGGTTCCTCCCTCCATCTCCTTTTTTCTAGTGAAAATAAACCTAACCTACTCCGCCTCACTTCATAGCTAGCACCCTCCATACCAGGTAACATCCTCGTAAACCTTCTCTGCACCCTCTCCAAAGCGTCCACATCCTTTTGGTAATGTGGCGACCAGAACTGTACACAGTATTCTAAATGTGGCGAAACCATTGTTTTGTACAATTTTAACATGACTTGCCAGCTCTTATACTCAATACCCCGTCCGATGAAAGCAAGCATACTATATGCCTTCTTGACCACTCTATCCACCTGTGCAGCAACCTTCAGGGTACAATGGGCCTGCACTCCCAGATCTCTCTGCTCATCAACTTTTCCCAAGGCTCTTTCGTTTACAGTATAGTTCACTCCAGAATTAGACTTCCCTAAATGCATCATCTCATATTTGTCTGGTATGAAATCCATCTGCCACGTTTCTGCCCAACTCTCCAGTCTATCTATATCCTCCTGTATTCTCTGACAGTCCCTTATGCTTTCTGCTACTCCACCAATCTTTGTGTCATCTGCAAACTTGCTGATCCTACCAACAGTGCCCTCTTCCAGATCATTTATGTATATTACAAACAACAGTGGCCCCAACACTGACCCCTGTGAAACACCACTGGTCACCTTTCTCCATTTCGAGAAACTCCCTTCAACTACTACTCTCTGTCTCCTTTTGCTCAACCAGTTCTTTATCCACCTAGCTAGAACACCCTGCACATCATGTGACTTCACTTTCTCCTTTAAGTCTATCATGGGGAACCTTATCAAAAGCCTTACTAAGGTCCATGTATATGACATCAACAGCCCTTCCTTCATCTATCAACTTGGTCATTTCCTCAAAGAAGTCTATTAAGTTGATAAGGCACGATCTCCCCCCCACAAAACCATGTTGCCTCTCACTGATAAGCCCATTCTTTTCCAAATTAAATAGATTTTGTCCCTCAGTACCTTCTCCAGCAACTTTCCCACCACTAACGTCAGGTTCACTGCTCTGTAGTTACCTGGAATATCCCTACTACCCTTCCTGGACAGGGAGATAACATGAGCAATCCTCCAGTGCTCTGGCACCTCACTTGTATTTAAGGATGCTACAAAGATATCGGAGAGGGCCCCAGCTATTTCCTCACTCGCCTCCCTCAGCAACCTGGAATAGATCCCATCCAGTCCTGGGGATTTGTCCACCTTAATATCTTTTAGCCTACCCAACACATCCTCCCTCCTTATGTCAGTGTGATCCAGAGTAAACAAACTTCTGTCTCTAACCTCAGCATTTATCACCTCCCGTTCATCAGTGAACACTGATGCAAAGTAATCATTCAGAATCCCACCCATTTTCTCAGGTTCAATACACAACCTTCCTTCCTTATCTTTTACTGGACCAACCCTTTCTCTGCTTACCCTCTTGCTTCTTATAGAACATAGAACATAGAAAAGTACAGTACAGAACAAACACTTAGGCCTGATGTTGTGCTGAGACTTAATCCTAACGTAAGATATCGTAACTTAACCTACGCACCACTCAATTCACTGCTACCCATCTGCATGTCTAGCAGTCGCTTAAATGACCCCAATGACTTTTCTTTCACCACCACCGCTGGCAATGCATCCCATGCATTCACAACTCTCTGCGTAAAGAACCTACCTCTGACGTCTCCTTTATACCTTCCTCCTAATATCTTCAGACTATGACTTCTCGTACCAGTCAATTCTGCTCTGGGGAAAAGTCTGTGGCTATTGACTCTATCTATTCCTCTCATTATTTTGTACACCTCGATCAGGTCTCCTCTCTTCCTCCTTCTCTCCAGAGAGAAATGTCTGAGCTTATTCAACCTTTCTTCATAAGGCAAGCCCTCCAGTCCAGGCAGCATCCTGGTAAACCGTCTTTGCACCCTCTCCAAAGCCTTTGTATCTTTCCTATAGTAGGGCGGCCAGAAGTGGACATAAGATTCCAAGTGTGGTCTCATCAGGGACATGTAGAGCTGTAGCAAAACCTCTCAGCTCTTAAACTCGATATCACTGTTAATGAAAGCCAAAACACTATATGCTTTCTTAACAACCCTACTCATTTGGATGGCAACTTTGAGGGATCTATGTACTTGAACACCCAAATCCCTCTGTTGCTCCACATTGCCAAGAATTCTGTCTTTAATCCTATATTCAGCATTCGAGTTCGACCTTCCCAAATGCATCACTTCGCATTTATCCAGGTTGAACTCCATCTGCCATTTCTCAGCCCAGCTCTGCATCCTGTCTATGTTGCGCTGCAGCCTGCAGTAGCCCTCTATACTATCGACGACACCTCCAACCTTTGTGTCATCTGCAAATTTAATAACCCATCCCTCAACCTCCTCATCCAAGTCATTTATAAAAATTACAAAGAGCAGAGGCCCAAGAACAGAGCCCTGCGGGATCCCACTCAACACTGACCTCCAGGCAGAATACCTTCCATCTACAACCACTCTCTGCCTTCTGTCAGCCAGCCAATTCTGAATCCAGATAGCCAAATCTCGCTGAATCCCATACTTCCTGACTTTATGAATGAGCCCACCATGGGGAACCCTATCAAATGCCTTGCTGAAGTCCATATACACCACATCCACCATCGTCGACCTGTCTTGACACCTCCTCAAAGAACTCAACAAGATTTGTGAGGCATGACCTGCCCCTCACAAAGCCATGCTGACTGCCTTTAAACACAGTATGCTTTGCCAAAGAGTCATAAATCCTATCCCTCAATTCTTTCCACAACTTTGCTGACCACAGACGTAAGACTGACTGGTCTGTAATTGCCAGGAATTTCCCTATTACTCTTCTTGAAAAGAGGACCACCATTCATCTCCTTCCAATCCTTAGGTATGACTCCCATGGAGAGTGAGAAGGTAAAGATCCTCGCCAGTGACTTAGCAACCTCCTTTCTCACTTCCCAGAGCAGCCTAGGATAAATCTGGTCTGGCTCTGGGGACTTATCAATCTTAATGTTTTCCAAAATTTCCAGCACATCATCTTCATCAATCTTGATCTGGTCAAGACTGTGTCCCAGCTCCAGTTTTCATTTACAACAAGGTCCCTTTCCTTGGTGAAAACTGAAGCAAAAAACTCATTTAGGGCTTCCCCTATCTGCCCAAACTTCACGCACAGGTTCCCTCGCTACCCCTGATTGGCCCTACCTTCTCCCTGATCATTCTCTTATTCCTCACGTATGAATAAAATACCTTTGGGTTCTCCCTAATCCTTCTTGCCAAGCTTTTATCATGCCCCCTCCTGGCTCTCCTCAGTCTGTTTCTGAGCTCCTTGCTAGCAAGCCTGTAATCCTCTAAAGCTGTGCTAGATCCTTGCTTCCTCCACCTTACGTAAGCTGCCTTCTTCCTTTTGATGAGAAGCTCCTCTGTTCTCGCCATCCAAGGTTCCTTAATCCTACCCCTTCTTACCTGTCTCAGAGGAACAAATTTGTGCATCACTCACATCAACTGCTCCTTAAACAGTCTCCACATGTCTGCTGTGCCCCTACTGTGGAACAATTGTTCCCAGTCTGTACTTCCCAACTCCTGTCTGATAGCATCATAATTTCCTTTTCCCCAATTAAATATCTTCCCTCAGTAACTGCCTCTTTCCCTCTCCAAGACTATGGTAAATATGAGGCAGTTGTGATCACTGTCACCAAAGTGCTCTCCCACCGCGAGATCTGACACCTGTCCTGGCTCGTTGCTGAGCACCAAATCCAAAATGGCCTCTCCCCTTGTCGGCCTGTCTATACACTGAGTAAGGAAACCCTCCTGAACACACCTGACAAAAACAGCTCCATTCAAACCACCTGCACTGAGGAGGTTCCAGTCAATATTGGGAAGGTTGAAATCACCCATAACAACAACACTGCTATTTTTACATTTTTCCAGAATCTGCCTGCCTATGAGATCTTCAATCTCTCTACTGCTATTAGGGGGTCTGTAGAAAACCCCCAATGCGGTGGCTGTTTCCTTGCTGTTCCTAACTTCCACCCACACTGACTCAGTCGACAAACCTTCCTCAACAACCTTCGTTTCTGTAGCTGTGATACACTCTCTGATCAGCAATGCTACAGCCCCTCCTCTTTTTCCACCCTCCCTGTTCTTTTTATAGGTTCTAAACCCTGGAACATCAAGCGAACATTCCTGCCCCCGTGAAACCCACGTCTCTGTTATGGCCACAACATCATAGCCCCAAGTACTGATCCATGCTCCAAGTTCATCACTCTTATTCCGGACACTGCTTGCATTAAAGCGTACACACTTTAACCCTTTGTTTCATCACGTGAGAAACTTTCCCGATAGATTCGATATATCCTGTCACTGTCCTGTCTGCAACTGACCCCCTCTCAGACATGTGGCTCCGATTCCCACCCCCTTGCCAAACTACTTTAAACTAAAAGGCCTTGGGATTCTTCTTAATTCTGCTCACTAAAGTTATTTTGTGACCCCTTTTAGCCCACTTGATTCCTCTTTTAAGATTGGTCCTACTCCCCTAATATTCCTCCAAGGCCCGTTCTGTTCTTAGCTGCCTGGACACTTCACTTTTCCTCTTGGCTAGTCCCATGATTTCTCCTGTCATCCACGGTTCACAAATCTTGCCCTTTCCTATCCTTTGTTTTCAAAGGGACATGCCAATCCTGCACTATCTTTAACGTATCTTTGAAAGCCTCCCACACCTCAAATGTGGACTTTCCTTCAAATAGCCGTGTCCAATCCCATTTCCCAGCTCCTGCCTAATTTTGATATAATTGGCGCTGGCCCAGTTTAGTCCTCGTCCTTTCGGACCACTCTCACCTTTGTCTACGAATATTCTAAAACTTACAGAATTGTGGTCATTATTCCCAAAGAAATCCCCTACTGCAACTTCTACCCGGTTATGTTAGAGCCCGGTTATCCCTGGAAAAGGAGCATGTGTGTCCAACACCCTGGAGTTGTTCAGGGAGAGGTGGGCACCGCAGGGTCTGGAGTGTATCATTTCCCTGTCCAACTCTATTTTGGTTTAATCCCTGCCCTCCCCTCCACTGTTTGATCACACAGCATTGCCCTTTGATGTGAAGGGCACTGCTTGTCACTGGCCACTCAGGTGTTCCCTTTTTTCCTGGGGATGGCATATAAATAAAGATTTACACACTTGTTGTACTTCACTGTGTCCTATACCTGCACACACACGACATGGGGGCTGGGGGATAATGAGCACTACTGCAGTTAGGGGAGTGTTGGCTAAAAGGAAACAAAAAGAAATTAAAATGAGAAAAAGGAGTCACAATTTTCAATAAACAAGAAATGCTTTCATCCTGCACTGCATTTTGTATTTTTAAATCTGTATAAGTGACCTGTTCTTTGAGAGTCAGCACATAAAATCATATCCTGCTTATAGCAGCACTTTCCAATGCCATACAGTGTATGTGCCAGAGTGCAGCACAGTGTGATAACACTGCAGCATGTCTGCTGTGATACTGTGCACTACAGTGTAGCACGGTGCAGTATGGGTTGGTCTTGGATAGTGCAGTACAGCAGTGTCAGACCAGAAGGGGCTATGGTCAAGACTGATCCGCCCACTCCCCTCAACACAGAAAGCGTCAGCCCACATGTGTGCTGTCTGTATCTATGTGAGTGTGTCTGTCTGTGAGTTGTCTGTGTGTGGGTGTGTATATGTCTGTCAGTCAGGGACAGGGCTGTGACCAACCCACATTGCCATTTGCAGTTGAGAAGTTCAGAGACAGCCAGCCGCTTGGTTCATGCATTGTTAAATGATAAATGGAACGGTTTCATTCGCTGTGGATCCAGGATCATTTCCAGCAAAATAAAACTGAAACGCTTAGTAAAACAAACCTGAACAAGCCCATGGGAACGAGACCCGGCGATCCGACTCCGTCTAATCCTCTTTGAAAATTGCCAAAAGGCTCAAGAAATAATCGGTGGCCGCACATTGTCAGCTGTTAACAGAGCAAAGACTTTTAGCTGATCAGAAAATTCCGTGCTCCTCACGGAATCTTAAAGCTCTCAGCTACCTCCCTCTCTCTCTCTCTCCTTTTAATCAGGAGGGCACAAGATTAATCTCTCAGTCCAGTTTTGGGAGTCACACTGAAACTCACTGCCGCTCGTAATCCAATCACCAGCTTCTCATCGATTTGCCCGGACCCAGTGCAGGTATTGATCGATCGATCAGCTCCCAGTCCCTGAAAGCCAGCAGGGTGAGGGAAACCTGACTGTGCACAGACAGCGGGCTGGGGCTGGCAGAGGGGGGTCTGGGCTCAAATTTCCCCCGTGTTGAATCTTTTATGAAGAGTTGCCAACAAGCTGGATGTAATCCTGCAGATTCATCACATGACTTGTAACCTCCTGAATGGGAAAATTTATCCATTGGAGTTGGCAGAAGAAACACTTACCCACAATTCTTTAATTTTTTTTATAAATAATCAGTGGGCATGTTGAAAGAATTCTTTTTATTTAAAAAAAAGTGAAAGCTGAAATTGATTTGCAGTTAATGTTTCTAATTCCCAGAGACTCCAGTCCAATCCTGGAGGGCTGGGAGCTCTCAGTTTTCAATGAGGATGTATCTGTGTGTGGGTCAGGCAGGGACCTTGGCTAGTTAGGCACAGCGTGGAGATTTAAGGTAGTTCGGCTCAGCCGTAAGGAAATTTGTTTGGAATCCTGTCAGTACATTGGATCAAGACCCAACTGAAACCTAACCCAGACCTAACCTAGACCCAGGCCACACCCAGACCTGAACTTGATCTCGACCCTGATGAGATTCAACCTATTCCTGATGAAGGGCTTATGCTCGAAACGTCGAATTCTCTATTCCTGAGATGCTGCCTGGCCTGCTGTGCTTTGACCAGCAACACATTTGCAGCCGAGATTCAACCTAGACCTGGACTCAACTTAAATGCAGACTCAATGCAGGCCTGGAATCAGCCCAGACCGAATCCAAAGCCGCATGGTCAGAGGTAAGAAGTAACAAGAGAAAGGAGACAGTGGATTATAACCCCCACCCCTCCCAGGCAGAACATAGATCAGGAGATGATGAGGAAAAAACAGTATATTGATCATTGTGACTTTGATGTCCGTGAAAACTGGGAAAATCAAATTGGCAGAGGTAGCAATGAGGATGAATTTACAGAGTGCATTTAAGACTGGTTTCTGAGACATCATAGAATCCCTACAGTGTGGGAACAGGCCATTCAATCCATCAAGTCCACACCAACCCTCTGAAGAGTGACCCACCCAGACTCCACCCCCCTCCCCACACACACAACTCCTGTAACCCTGCATTTCCCATAGCTAATCCATTTCACCTGCACATATCCCTGGTCACCATGGGGCAATTTAGCATGGCCAATCCAGCATAACCTGCACATACTTGGACTGTGGGAGAAAACCTGAAACCCATGAAGACATGGGGAGAATGTGCAAACTCCACACAGTCACCCAAGGGTAGAATTGAGCCCGGGTCCGTGGTGCTGTGAGGCAGCAGATCTAACCACTGAGTCACCGTGCTGCCCAATCTTTTCCTTTCAGAATTAATGAATTATAGATAGATAATAGATAGTGGCTCTAGGGATCATGCTATTTTGGATCTGGTCATGTGTAACGAGGCAGTTTTAATAAATGACTTAGGAGTAAAAGATCCCCTTTGGGATAATAATCATTACATGGTCGAGTTTAGCAGTCAGTTTCAGAGTGAGAAATTTGAATCAGAAATAATGGTGCTGAACCTAAATGAGGATAATTACACAGGGATGCATTGGGTGGATTTGACTGGGAAAGGAATTTTACAGAAAAGATAGTTAAAGAACAATGACGTGTTTAAGAAAATAGTTCATTGATTAAATAATCAAATTAAGGATAGTACCAAATCAAAAGAAAAAAAAACATACAATGTGGTAACAATTAGTGGTTGTCTAGCGCTTTGTCTGACTTAGACAGAACATAGAACAGAACAGAAGGGGAACAGGCCTTTCGGCCCACAATGTTGTGCCAAACATGACGCCAAATTAAACTCAGGCAAAAGTGACAACTGCAGATGCTGAAAACCAGAGTTTAGATCAGAGTGGTGCTGGAAAAGCACAGCAGGTCAGGCAGCATCCAAGGAGCAGCACAATCGACATTTTGGGCAAAATTCCTTCACCAGGAATGCAGGCAGGGAGTCTCCGGGGTGGAGAGATAAATGGGGAGGAGGTGGGGGGGGGCTGGGGAGAAGGCAGCAAAGAGTACAATGGGTGAATGGGGGTGGGGATGGAGGTGATAGGTCAGAGAGGAAGGTGGAGCGGATGGGTGGGAAGGGCGATTGGCAGGTAGGGGATGGTGCTGAGCTGGGAGGATGGAACTGGGGAAAAGCGGGGGGGAAGGGAAATGAGGAAACTGTTGAAGTCCACATTGATGCCCTGGGTTGAAGTGTTCTGAGGTGGAAGATGAGGCGTTCTTCCTCCAGGCGTCGGGTGGTGAGGGAGTGGCAGTGGAGGAGGCCCAGGACCTGCATGTCCTTGGCAGAGTGGGAGGGGGAGTTGAAATGTTGGGCCAAGGGGGGGGTGGGGTTGATTGGCCAAATTAAACTCATCCCTTCTGCCTACCCTTGGCCCATATCTCTCCATTCCTTGTATATTCATGTGTTTATGTAAAAGTCCCTTAAATGCCCCGATTGTATCTGCCTCCACATCCCCCCCCCCCCCCGGCAGCGTGTCCCACACTCCTACCACACGCTGCATAAAAAACTTTACAACACATTCCACCCAGATGCTCTGTGTCATCTCACCACCTACACCTCACCACCTACACCCAACTCCCTCCTCACCCCAATCCCCTCCCAACTCCCTCCTCACCCCAATCCCCTCCCAACTCCCTCCTCACCCTAATCTCCTCCCAACTCCCTCCTCAGCCCAACCTCCTCCCAGCTCCCTCCTCACCCCAACCTCCTCCCAGCTCCCTCCTCACCCCAACCCCCTCCCAGCTCCCTCCTCACCCTAATCTCCTCCCAACTCCCTCCTCAGCCCAACCTCCTCCCAGCTCCCTCCTCACCCCAACCCCCTTCCAGCTCCCTCCTCACCCTAATCTCCTCCCAACTCCCTCCTCAGCCCAACCTCCTCCCAGCTCCCTCCTCACCCCAACCTCCTCCCAGCTCCCTCCTCACCCCAACCCCCTCCCAGCTCCCTCCTCACCCTAATCTCCTCCCAACTCCCTCCTCAGCCCAACCTCCTCCCAGCTCCCTCCTCACCCCAACCTCCTCCCAGCTTCCTCCTCACCCCAACCTCCTCCCAACTCCCTCCTCACCCCAATCCCCTCCCAACTCCCTCCTCACCCCAACCTCCTCCCAACTCCCTCCTCACCCCAACCTCCTCCCAACTCCCTCCTCACCCCAATCCCCTCCCAGCTTCCTCCTCACCCCAACCTCCTCCCAGCTCCCTCCTCACCCTAATCTCCTCCCAACTCCCTCCTCAGCCCAATCTCCTCCCAGCTCCCTCCTCACCCCAACTCCTCCCAGCTTCCTCCTCACCCCAACCTCCTCCCAACTCCCTCCTCACCCCAATCTCCTCCCAGCTCCCTCCTCCCCAACCTCCTCCCAGCTCCCTCCTCCCCAATTCCCTCCCTGCTCCCTCCTCCCCCAACCTCCTCCCAACTCCCTCCTCACCCCAATCTCCTCCCAGCTCCCTCCTCACCCCAATTCCCTCCCAACTCCCTCCTCACCCCAACCTCCTCCCAACTCCCTCCTCACCCCAATCCCCTCCCAGCTCCCTCCTCACCCTAATTCCCTCCCAACTCCCTCCTCACCCCAACCTCCTCCCAACTCCCTCCTCACCAACCTCCTCCCTGACCCCATCACCCTATCTTTCTATTTCTTTACCCCTTGGGTTTCCTTTCAATACTGCGACATGATTCACCTTCATCACCCACCAACAGCAGTGAATACCCACTCACCGTCCCCATCCTGCTCCCCCCTCCAATCCCCTCGCCTCCCCCAAATTCTCGGGTTGGATCTATTTGTAAGTGCCTTTTTAAAGATGAAATTGTTTGATTACATTCTATGAATCACTTTGGAATGTTTTAGTGTGTAAAGGGCGCAGATTAAATATAAAGTGTAAAGATTCAAATTCAGATCATGGGAGATTCCAAATTGCTTACTTTGCTTCTTTTTTCCAATTCTCTACCAGGCAGAGGAACAATGTTCCTGCAAATGGATTATTTATGGAAGGAAAACACCGAATTAAAATCCTTACCAAACTATTCAAAATTCCTGGAATTCGATGTATTTAAAATTAAGTCTGGTCTGGTCCAGGTCTCGTCACAAAGTGTGAGATGAGATTGCACAGATGTGGAAGCCTATCAAGTCCGTTTCTGAACTGTGTGATCCCTTACTCGGAGATTATCCAACTGGTTGTAGGCTCTCCCTCCAAGGGGTACTGCCTCACCACAAATACTCTGTCAAGCCTTTTTAAGAATCTGCATGTTTCAATAAGGTCACCTCTTGCTCTTCTAAACTTCAACAGGCCCCAACCCACTCAATCTCTCCTCATGAGACCAGGATCAGCCGAGTGAACCTTTATGGACTGCCTCCAGTACCAGTATATCTTTCCTTAGATCAGGGGAGTAAAACTGTTCACTGTATTCTTGCTGTGGTTTGATTAATGCCTTCCTAAAGAAAGGCTTATGCCCGAAACGTTGATTATCCTGCTCCTCGGATGCTGCCTGACCTGCTGCGCTTTTCCAGCAACACATTTTCCAGCTCTGATCTCCAGCATCTGCAGTCCTCACTTTCTCCTACCTGACTAATGCCTAGCATAGTTTTAGAAAGACCTGCCTATATTATAACCCATTTCCTTTGAAATAAAGGCTAACATTCCATTTACCTTCTCTGAACTACTGCAGACATCGAATGCTAAATTTTTTGGATTTATGCACAAGGAGTGCCAAATCCCTCTGTGCAATAGCTTTCTGCCATTTATCTCCATTTAAATAATATTCAGCTCCCTATCTTCCTGCCAAAGTGCATCAGCTCACATTTTTCTGCATTATATACCATTTTCCAAGTCTTTGCCCATGTACTTCAACTGTACACATCCCTCTGCAGACTCTGCCAAGTTTAGCACTTGCTTTCCCACCTATTTTTGAGTAGATTCGCTTCCTTCAACCTCGTTGTTCATAGATAGTATAAACTATTGCGCCCTCAGCACTGATTCTGTAGCACTTATAGAGTCATAGAGATGTACAGCATGGAAACAGACCCTTCGGACCAACCCTTCCATGCTGACCAGATATCCCAACCCAATCTAGTCCTACCTGCCAGCACCCTGCCCATATCCCTCCAAACCCTTCCTATTCATATACCCATCCAAATGCCTCTTAAATGTTGCAATTGTACCAGCCTCTACCACTTCCTCTGGCAGCTCATTCCATACACATACCACTCTCTGCCTGAAAGAGTTGCCCCTTAGGTCTCTTTTATATCTTTCCCCTCTCACCCTAAACCTATGTCCTCTAGTTCTGGACTCACTGACCCCAGGGAAAAGACTTTGTCTATTTATCCTATCCATGCCCCTCATGATTTTGTAAACCTCTGTAAGGTCACCCCTCAGCCTCCGACGCTCCAGGGAAAATAGCCCCAGCCTGTTCAGCCTCTCCCTGTAGCTCAAATCCTCCAACCCTGGCAACATCCTTGTAAATCTTTTCTGAACCCTTTCAAGTTTCACAACATCTTTCCAATAGGAAGGAGACCAGAATTGCATGCAATATTCCAACAGTGGCCTAACTAATGTCCTGTACAGCCGCAACATGACCTCCCAACTCCTGTACTCAATACTCTGACCAATAAAGGAAAGCATACCAAACGCCTTCTTCACTATCCTATCTACCTGCGACTCCACTTTCAAGAAGCTTTGAACCTGCACTCCAAGGTCTCTTTGTTCAGCAACACTCCCTAGGACCTTACCATTAAGTGAATAAGTCCTGCTAAGATTTGCTTTCCCAAAATGCAGCACTCTGCAATAATCTGAATTAAATTGCATCTGCCACTTCTCAGCCCCTTGGCCCATCTGGTCAAGATCCTGTTGTAATCTGAGGTAACCCTCTTCGCTGTCCACTACACCTCCAATTTTGGTGTCATCTGCAAACTTACTAACTTCATCAGTTACAGGGTTGCCATCCTGAAAGTGAGCCCCTTATCCCAACTATCTTTGATGAGTTAACCAGTCCTCGGGGACTGCAGATGCTGGAGAGTCAGAGTCAATAACGTGTGGCTCGGGATAAGCACGGCCAGTCAGGCAGCGTCTGAGGAGCAGGAGAGGCGATGTTTTGAGGGTGAGCTCCTCATCAGGAGATGAGTCTTGATGAAGGTGCTGCTTAAACTGTTGACTCTCCTGCCCCTCGGATGCTACCAGACCTGCTGTGCTTTCCCATTGACACACTTTATTGAATCTATTCAATCCTCTATCCATGCTAACGTACCACCCCAACTAATGGGCTCTTATCTAATGGGGCAACCTAAAATGTGGTACTTTATCGAATATCTTCTGAAAATCTAAATATGTTTCATCCACTGCTTCCCTGCTTGTTACTCCAGTGAATTTGTCAGGTATGATTTCCGTGCCGAGTCTGCTCGATCATGTTTTTCTCAATGCTCTGCTATTACAACCTTTACAATCATAGAATCCCTACAGTATAGAAACAGGCCATTCAGCCCATCAAGCCTACCACAAGCCTCTGAACAGCCTCCCACCCAGACCGACCCACACTGCTGTCTCATAGCACCAGGGACCTGAGTTCGATTTATGCCCAAAATGTTGATTCTCCTGCTCCTTGGATGCTGCCTGTTCTGCTGTGCCTTTCCAGCACCACTCTCTCAGCTCTGATCTCCAGCATGTGCAGTCCTCACTTTCTCCTAATTCCTGAGTTGTCCTAATGAGTGCAATGACGAAAGATTCAACAAAGTAAGTCTTTTCTCAGTAATAGTTATGTCTATCCAAACGTCTATCCCTCAAATGCCATCAATAAAATATTAACAGATCATTGCTTTATGTGGGATGTTGCTGTGCACAAATTGGCTGCGACATTTCCTACATCATAACAGCGAATGCATTTCATGGGTTGTGGAGACTTTGGGACTTGCTGAGGACATGGTAGGTGGCTACAGAAATGTAAATATTTCCTTCTGTACGTTTCTGGCTTCCACATGGTATGATCTCAGACTCCGGTCAGCACCTCCCCCAAGAGTCGAGAGAACGAGCTTCAGACCAGAGTCTGTGCAAGGCTGGGGCACACCCTGAGACACAATGCACTGACTGTTCTGCACGTGGACTGGAGCTAGGCACTTGGGCCTTGGAGAGGGGGGGGGGGGCGGGGGGGTGGTCCGGCTCTGTGTGAATACTCGCTGTGTTCTCAATGAGATTGCTACTTGACAAATAAGGTCATGGGTCAGCAGGCGGAGGATAACAAAACGACTACACATTCAGCAACTCCACTCTTTCACTGGTGTAAGAAACCTAAATTATGTTCCAAAAAAATGTGTGAATGATTATGCACATGTGACAGAGCAAATGTGAGCATGAGAACACTACAGTTACACTTTCACATGTTTTAGTAAAGGTCCTTCTAGGATGTCCCAAAGCTTCATGATCAATGGAGCTTGAGTTGTTTGGGCTGAATGAATGAGTATTTGGAGTCTCCTCGCTGGTGAAAGTTTAGTCCACTCTGGCTCTGTGCTGTTGTGAAATGGGAATTAATGTTTACAGGAAGCTACTCGAGTTTATTTATGGGATATGTTTGTAACTGATAGGATCAATGACTCTGTTTGTTCATGAGACATGTTGTTGATTGGTTAATGAATGTACTCTTGCTACCTGTGCTAATTAGTGCTGTGGTCCTCGGACTCTTCCCCTCTCACCCACACTTTGCTATACCCGAAATATAGTTTGCATTCCATCCCCACCATGTGCTGTAACTCAGCGGCTTGCTCTCTTACATGTGGGTCAGCAGGTTGTGGGATTGAGTCAAGCACACAATCTCCAGACTGAGTCTCTCTGGGCACCAGTGCTGAGGCACTGCCAAACTGTTGGCGATGCTCTCTTTCACTCTGCTGCCCTTCAGATTTCAGACAGAGACCAGGGACAAATAATCCTGAACAGTCAGTGCTTGGGGTATGCATTGAGGTAGTCTTCTTCTGCTTTTAAATTGAATGTGCGGAGGTAGATGCAAAAAAAAGATTCTCTAAATAAAAGCCAAAAGATCTGCGGATGCTGTAAATCAGCAACAAAACCAGAAATTGCTGGACAAGCTCAGCAAGTTTGGCAGCAAGTGAGCTTTTCCAGAAAGTTCTGTTTTGGTTTGTGAAAATAAATTCTCTCTTTCCTTCCTTCCTTGGTTTTGCTGCCTTTTAGCTGATTTACTTCCCCAGCCAGCTAAAACTGCCACTCAAAGCCCCTGAAGAGACAGGAGTTTGCAAATCTTAGTTTTCATCTCTTGCCCTTCCCATCACATTCCCCAACAGGACCGCACATCAGTTTTAGATTTGACCTCCCAAAAGATGTCAGCTACATTTCACGATGGAGTCCCCCATATTGTCAGCGGACACTTTGACTGGCACAGAATGATTCCACACTCTCTCAGATTCCCCCATTAGTCACTCGGCTGAGTGTACTTAAGCTGTGCCCCCTTGTCTGCAAAGCTCTCCGTCGAGATGCAGTAGCGAGCACACTCAGTTCTGAGTTTGAAGGTGATTTGAGGAGCTTTAGGGCCTGTTCCAATGCTGTATGACTCCTTGATGCCGTGGTAATGGCATTGGCCTGGCAAAGGCCCAGGATAACACACTGGGACACATTCAAATTCCACCAACACAGCTGCTGGAACTCCTAAAAGAAATTGCTGGAGAAACTCAGCAGGTCTGGCAGCATTTGTGGAGAGAGAAACACGGAGTTAATGTGCTGGGTCCAGTGACCCTTCTTCAGAATTGATTGTAGCTAGGAAAATGTTGGTATATGTTGTGGTTCTGCTCGCCGAGCTGGAAGTTTTTGCTGCAAACGTTTCGTTCCCTGGCTAGGGAACATCATCAGTGCTGTTGGAGCCTCGTGTGAAGCGCTGCTTTGATGTTTCTTCCGGTATTTATATTGGTTTGTTCTTGCCGCTTCCGGGTGTCAGATTCAGCTGCAGTGATTTGTATGTGGGGTCCAGGTCGATGTGTCTGTTGATGGATGTTCTTGCCTTTTCCGGGTGTCAGTTTCAGCTGTAGTGGTTTGTATATGGTGTCCAGGTCAAGGTTAAACACTTACGTTGGTATATATGCTGAAGGTTTGGAGCAGGGTGGGGGAAAGAGGTAAACAATATGTGGAAGTGGAGCCCACAGTCAGAAAGACAGAAGCAGCAAGTAGGGGAGACAAATGGATGGATAATAGTGAGCTGGGGAGAAAGCAAAGGCACTACTGGGGTCCATTGGTGGGTGAGAATGGGTTGGCTGGGGAAACTTGAATTTGATTAATACATCCGGAATTATAAAGTTAATCTTAAAAATGGAAACCATGAAAACATCATCCACTGTTTTGAAAAAAAACACCTGGTTCACTCTTGTTCTGTACAGAAGGAAATCTGCTATCCTTACCTGGTCTGGCCTACATGTCACTTCAGACCCACAGCAATATGGCTGATTCAAAACTGCTGTTAGAATTGACCTAGCAAGGCCAATTAGGGATGGATAATGAATATTCAATGGAGGTCATTGTATCTAACTTGAAAATATTCAGTCATGTTTTGCAAAGGAATGAAAGGTTATGGGGTGTTGATCCCAGCTGAGGCTATTACTAGACAAAGGGGAAAGTGAGGATTGCAGACGCTGGAGATCAGAGTTGACAGTGTAGTGCTGGAAAAGCACAGTAGATCAGTCAACATCCGAGGAACAGGAGAATCAATGTTTCAAGCATAAGCCCTTCATCAGGAATCAAGGCCTAATGAAGGGTCTATGATTGAAACGTTGATTTTCTTGCTCCTTGGATGATGCCTGACCTGCTGTGCTTTTCCAGCACTACACTCTGTTACTGGACAAAATCAAAAATCACACAACACCAGATTATAGTCCAACAGGTTTATTTGGAAATACTAGATTTCATTGTGCTGCTCCTTCATCAGGTAGCTGTAGAGCAGAATCACAAGACACAGAATTGATAGCAAAAGATTACAGTGTCATGCAACTGTTACAGTATACTGAACAAACCTGGATTGCTGTTAGGTCTTTCATCTTTTAGAATGGGTTGCAGGTTTCGGTTCATTAATATGAATGCAATATGACTAAAGAAATTGAGGGTTTGGTTAAGAAAAAGAAGGAAGCATATGTCAGGTATAGACAGGATAGAACGAGTGAATCCTTAGAAGAGTATAAAGGCAGTAGGAGAAAATTAAGACGGAAATCAGGAGGGTAAAAGGGGGACACGAGATAGCTTTGGCAAATAGAGTTAAGGAGAATCCAAAGGGCTTTTACAAATACATTAATGACAAAAGGGTAACTGGGGGAGAATAGGACCCTTCAAACAACAGCAAGGTGGCCTTTGTGTGGAGCTGCAGGAAATGGGGGAGATACTAAATGAATATTTTACATCAGTATTTACTGTGGAAAAGGATATGGAAAATATATACTGTAGGGAAATAGATGATGACATCTTGCAAAATGTCCAGATTACAGAGGAGGAAGTGCTGGATGTCTTGAATTGGGTAAAGGTGGATAAATCCCGAGGACCTGATCAGATGTACCCAAGAACTCTGTGGGAAACTAGGAACATGACTGCTGGACCACTTGCTGAGAAAAGTGGATCATCAATAGTCACAGGTGAGGTGCTGGAGGCTGGAGATTGGCTAACGTGGGGTGCCACTGTTTAAGAAAGGTGGTAAGGACAAGCCAGGGAGCTATAGACCAGTGAGCCTGACGTTGGTGTTGGGCAAGTTGTTGGAGGGAATCCTGAGGGACAGGATTTACACATATTTGGAAACGCAAGGACTGATTAGGGATAGTCAACATGGCTTTGTGCGTGGGAAATCATGTCTCACAAACTTGATTGCGTTTTTTGAAGAAGTATCAAAGAAGATTTATGAGGGCAGAGCAGTAGCTGTGATCTGTATGGGCTTCACGAAGGCATTCGACAAGGTTCCCAATGGGAGATTGATTAGCAAGGTTAGATCTCATGGAATACAGGGAGAACTAGCCATTTGGATACAGAACTGGCTCAAAGGTAGAAGACAGAGGGTGGTGGTGGAGGGTTGTTTTTCAGACTGGAGGCCTGTGACCAGTGGAGTGCCACAAGGATTGGTGCTGGGCCCTCTACTTTTTATCATCCATATAAATGGTTTGGATGTGAGTGTAAGAGGTATACTTAGTAAGTTTGCAGATGACACCAAAATTGGAGGTGTAGTGGACAGCAAAGAAGGTTACCTCAGATTACAAATGGATCTTGATCAGATGGGCCAATGGGCTGAGAAGTGGCAGATGGGTTTCACTTAGATAAATGTGAGGTGCTGCATTTTGGGAAAGTAAACCTTAGCAGGACTTACACACTTAATGGTAAGGTCCTGGGGAGTGTTGCTGAACAAAGAGACCTTGGAGTGCAGGTTCATAGCTCCTTGAAAGTGGAGTCGCAGATAGATAAGATAGTGAAGAAGGTGTTTGGTATGCTTTCCTTTATTGGTCAGAGTATTGAGTACAGGAGTTGGGAGGTCATGTTGCGGCTGTACAGGACATTGGTTTGGTCACTGTTGGAATATTGCATGCAATTCTGGTCTCCTTCCTATTGGAAAGATGTTGTGAAACTTGAAAGGATTCAGAAAAGATTTACAAGGATGTTGCCAGGGTTGGAAGATTTGAGCTATAGGGAGAGGCTGTACAGGCTGGGGCTGTTTTCCCTGGAGTGTCAGAGGCTGAGAGGTGACCTTATAGAAGTTTACAAAATTATGATGGGCATGGAAATGGTAAATAGGCAAAGTCTTTTGAACAACATAGAATGTGTCTGCAATTATAATTGTGCAAATGCAAATTCACCCCATAGACTTATATTGTGTGTGCGCTCATGTGTGTGTGAGAGAGAGAGTGAGTGAGTGTGTGTGTGTGCGTGTGTGTGCACAACCTCACAGGCTTATACTCAGACACACTCATGCCCACACGTACACACACAAGCTTAAGTCCATGTGGTGAATTTGCAATTGCACAATTGTAATTGCAGACACATTCTATTTTGTTCAATCTGCAGTCACTCAATTCATGCAACATTTTATAAATTCCTACTTTGGAAATAGAATCAGTCTGACTCAAGATTAAGATACAGACAGACTCTAACCTCACACCTTGAATACATTGTCTGAGCTGAAATGATATCTTTTTTTATAAAACCTTAATTTATCTCGAGAAGGTGACTTAGAAGTAGTTCTGGGATTTACATATTAATGAACCAAAACCTGCAATCCATTCTAAAAGGTGAAAGACTTAACAGCAATCTCGGTTTGCTCAATATATTGTATCATTTGCGTGACACTGTGATCTTTTGTTATAAATGTTGTGTCTTACGATTCTGCTCCATAACCACCTGATGAAGGAGTGGCGCACTGAAAGCTCGTGCTTCCAAATAAACCTGTTGGACTATAACCTGGTGTTGGAGGATTTTTAACCTTGTCCACCCCAGTCCAACACCCACTCCTCCACATCATCACTGCAGAAGTAAGATCCTAGGCTGAAATCTGGCCTGACAGCTCATTTTTGTTGTGCTTTCATTTTACACGGTGATCTTTCTCTAAAGCACAAGTACATAATGTTTTTGGTTTGGTTTAATAATAAAGTCAAAGTACGGGAGGTAAGGTTGCTCAGTGGTTAGCACTGTTGCCTCACAGCACCAGGGTCCCCGGTTCAATTCTTGCCTCGGGTGACTGGCTGTGTGGAGTTTGTGCATTCTCCCCGTGTCTGTGTGGGTTTCCTCTGGGTGCTCTGGTTTACTTCCACAACCCAAAGATGTGCAGGTCAGGTGAATTGGCCATGCTAAATTTCCCATAGTGTTAGGTGCATTAGTCAGAGGGAAATGGGTCTGGGTGGGTTACTCTTCAGACGGTTGGTGTGGGCTTGTTGGGCCAAAGGGCCTGTTTCCACACTGCAGGGAATCTAATCTGTCCCACTCTATTATTCTCAAAGTTAACTATGCAAAAGAGAAGATAAAAAAGAATTTATATGTAGCACAATTGGAAAGATTTCCAAACACAATCCAAGCACAGTAAAAATACAATCCCATCCAACTTATCATCATTATGCCACAGTACTCCAACACCAAAAAGAATTGCCTTCTCTATCACATCTATAAGCTTAATTGTTTCTTTCACTTCCCATTCTTTACAGTTTGATAGCCTTTATTAGTCACACAAATGTGCTTAGAGTTTCTCAGCTTCAAATAAGCTCTTCAAGTTTCTACCTAAACACTTCCAGTCTGGAACTTTGATCGAAAGCATTTACACTGAGCTTATCCATTTCCTAACTTTTCTGAACTAACTGCTTTCTCTGGGACTGATCGTTTCATACATCTAACTTCAAACTGGATCTCTGCAGACTTTAAAAAAAGCTTTCCCAAGGTGTAATAAAACATTCCTGATCCTTCCAGAAAACACAATGGTGCTCCTCAATGTTTACTCTTCCAGCCCATTAAATTCTCCCAGTGTAAACAAATCCTTTTAGCACCAAGGAACTCCCTCTCTCCTACTAGTTTAAAAACAATCACAGTTCCCGAGATACTGACAAGTTCATCATTAAAACCCCTCATATACATACATCAAAGCCAACTCAATCCCAGTTCCTCCTGCAAACCAAAAGTAAATTGTACTAATATATAATTATTTCCCTCACATGACAGGGGATTGATAGGAATGTGGAATTTAAATCACAAACAGATCAGTCATGATCTACTAAATCGAGAGAGTGGTGCTGGAAAAGCACAGCAGGTCAGGCAGCGTCTGAGCAGCAGAAGAGTCAACATTTCGGGCAAAAACCCTTCATCAGGAGTGATCTACTGAATGATGGAGCTGGCTCAAGAGGCTGAATGGTCAACTTCTGTTCCTATTTTGTCTGAATCCCTCATCCCAATAAAAAAAGTAAGCAGCTTCTGGATCCCAGGCCCTAAACATAACAGTTAAAGATCACAAACCAGTGCAGTACTGAGGGAGTGCCGCACTGTTGGAGAGTCAGTACTGAGGGAGTGCCGCACTGTTGGAGGGTCAGTGCTGAGGGAGTGCCGCACTGTCGGAGAGTCAGTGCTGAGGGAGTGCTGCACTGTCGGAGGGTCAGTACTGAGGGAGTGCCGCACTGTCGGAGGGTCAGTACTGAGGGAGTGCCGCACTGTCGGAGGGTCAGTACTGAGGGAGTGCCGCACTGTCGGAGGGTCAGTACTGAGGGAGCGCCGCACTGTTGAAGGGTCAGTACTGAGGGAGCACTGCATTGTCAGATAGGTTTTCAGGTGAGACATTAATCTGAGGCTCTGTCAGGGTCATTGAAGCTTTTAATGTTACTGTGTTGTGAATACAGAGGTAGAAAGGCTGATTTGATTCTGCAATGTTCCTTCACCCTGCATTGGGCTCCAGTTAATCTCAATCAGTTACCATTTCTCCAAAAATAATTTGGGGTGTCGTCTCTTGAATTGGACATTGCAACAGGCTGGAGTCAGTATTAAAATCAAATATGAGCTTTCCTGCTTTCAAAAGCAACAAGGCAACCGTGATTTGGACACCTCACCTCACGCTGGTCACAGGGTGCCTCCTATCCCAGTTACATTGCCAGCTGATGATCTTCCATGCAGGCTTCTGCAGACTATTTTCTAACTCTTCTTCTCAGTGTTCTCAGGCTTTAGTGACCTGCCGGCTGTGTCTCTTCCCATTCTTATACTCCCTGATTCACAGGGAGCTTTAAATCAGATGTTTCACTTCCAGGCCTCGTCCTTCTTGCCGTCTGAGTTAGAACTTTCAATCATGTCACTGAGGACACAGTCATCCGGAATATTCTTCATCAACTACCTATCTGTCTTGACAGCAATCTGTTCATAATTTAGACCAGCTTGAACATCATGTACTAAGGCATAGTCCTCCTCTGCTGAGGTTCATAGAATCTCTATAGTGCAGAAAGAGGCCATTCAGCCCATTGAGTCTGCACCGACCCTCCAAAGAACATCCCACCCAGACCCAGTACCTACCCTACCACGGCATTTCCCACTGCTAATGCACCTAGCCAACACATCCCTAGACATTACGGGCCAACTGAGCACCTAACCTGCACACCTTTGGACTGTAAGAGGAAACTGGAGCACCTGGAGGAAACCCAAGCAGACACGGGGAGAATGTACAAACTCCATACGAACAGTCACCCAAGGCTAAAATCGAACCTGGGTCCCTGGCGCTGTGAGGCAGCAACGCTAACCACTGAGCCATCATGCCACTTATTTTTTTCACATTTTTACTTTCGGAGCGACAGCTACAAACATTCCTCTTTTACACAAAATTGCAATGGTGGCACTGTCACATGCTTGATTTCCCTCGCTCTATCACTGATGGCCATGTTGACAGCTGTCCTGCTCCCGTGCTCTGAAATCTCCCGAAACCCGCTCGTGCTCTCTCCCCATACTCCTCTCACCCCACACTTTCAGAAGCTCCTTTCCATCAGTTTTTGGTCATATGTCCTCGTATCTCTCTGTGTGGCTGGGGGTCAAATTTTGCTGCATGATTGTTCCTGCAAAGTCCCACAAGGAGAGTTATGTCATGTCAGACATTGTTGTTATAAAACAAGAGTGACACAATCTTTTGTAACCATGGAAATGCTGACTATGTCCCTTGCAGCAGAGAAGGCTGAGAGGAAATTTAACAGAGGTGTCGTCAGTTACATTGCTTATTCTTTGAAATTAATCACACTCTATCTTGTTGTGGTCCCTGGTCAATCCTTTACATTTTCATGATGGACCCCTGTCAAAGTGTGTCATCTTCCTCAGCAACTTCCTTCCCAGCAGCATTCCAACAACATCTGACAACTACTCATAATCTCTACACAGACTGCCACTTCTGTTTGAATTAGAATTAGAATTCCTACAGTGTGGAAACAGGCCCTTCAGCCCAACAAGTTCATACCACCCCTCTGAAGATTATCCCACCCAGACCCATTACTGTACATTTCCCCTAATTAATGCACCTAGCTTATGCATCCCTGATCATTGTGGACAATTTAATGTGGCCAATCCACCTGACCTGCACATCTTTGGAATGTAAGAGGAAACTGGAGCACCTGGAGGAAACCCACGTAGACACAGGGAGAATGTGTAACTCCACACAGACAGAGGCTGGAATTGAACCTGGGTCCCTGGCGCTGTGAAGCAGCAGTGCTAACCACTCAGCCACCATGTCACTCCCCCCTCCCCCGTCCCGCAATATAACTTGGCTATAACTTTGAAATTGTACTAATTGGAGTTTAAAAGACTGAGAGATGAGCTTATTAAAACATTTAATACCCAGAGGGGGCTTAACAGGGTGAGTGCTGGGAGGATGCATCCCATTTAAGATGGAGGTGAGGAGGAACTTCTTCATTCAGAGGGTTGGAGTCTTCAGAATTCTGCAGCCAGTCTGTAGCAGAGGGAGGACTATTTAACTTGATCAAGGCTGAGTGTGTCCCACCCTGATCTGAACGACCTCCCACTGGCAGCACCTTTGGCTGATGTGTTTGGGACTGTATAAGACCACTCCAGATGGACAGTGCACAAAACAGCCTTTTAAAGATGGGGCCAGTGTCAGGAATGTTGGTCAGTCCCAGGATATCTGGGCAGCAGTGAGTCCATCTGGGAATGGCACATTCAAGAAGCAGCCACAATTGGATGAGAGGAGCTGCAGAGGTGGAGTGGGCCGTTAATGAGGTGAAAGTGAGGATTGCAGATGCTGGAGATTAGAGTCTAGATGAGAGTGGTGCTGGAAAAGCACAGCATCTGAGACGAAGGAAAATTGAAGTTCTGGGCAAAAGCCCGTCATCAGGAATCTGATGAGGTGAGTTTGGTGAGAAATGAAGAAAACTCACCAGGCCTCACCGTAAAAAATCCTGTGAAAAAAAAACTCAGTACAACTGACACTAAGTCAAAGAACACTGTCAGATTCATCTCCTCTATTACTTTAGTCGGAGACTGTTACTCCCTGCTCACTATCTTTATCACCTCCTCTCCTGACGGCCTTTTGTATGAAGTGAGTCAGCCCAGCCCATGCCCTCTATTATGAGTTTCTCCAGGAAATTAGACCATCTTTGTGGCTGGGCCTGTGAACTGTACCCGGCCCTGATGGGCTGAATGGTCTTCTCCTGTTCTGGGTGTATCATCCAGGTTTAGCCACGAATTTGAGACATTCATGAATCCTCGTTGAGACAATCACTGCAGTTGGCAGGGAGTGCTGCACTGTCAGAGGTGTCCACTTTCCGATGCTGGATATAAATGATCCTGTGGCACTAATCTGAAGTAGTACAGAGTAGTTTTAGGGATGGGCATTAAATGAAAAGCCAGCAACACCCACATCCCATGAGTGACCATGAAATTTGGTCTTGGCATTGCCAAGTGACCCTCAGACTTGGCAGCTTTTTGTTGCAGATTCCCACTCACCATTGGGTGAAAACAATCATTCTGACATCAACCCTGGCCTCACATTTTATGGCGATATCTCCTGGATCTGAGCTCCCCCTGAAACAGTGACACAATTTCAGACTCATTGGGCCAGAATGTTTACGAGCACAGGATCACATGATGTGAGACAAAACAAAGATCAAATTCCATTTCAATATAAATGAGAGGGCAGATGTGATGAATTCTTGGCATCAGTGTGGGCTTGGCTGCTGGAGTCTTTGCTAAAACACAATTCCATGAACTAGCAGCTCCCCATACCAAGCTGACCTCCTTATTCTTTTATGATGTGAGTGTTGCTGTAATAACCACTTCTTGGCCATCCTTAATTGCCCTCCTACAGTTAAGCATGAACCACATGTAGGCCAGACCAGGGTGAGGACTGTAGTTATCCCTTCCTGGATTTTACAATAATTTCAAGTTCTCTATTACTGGCACTAGCTTCATGTTCCAGATTTGTTGATTGGGTTTAAATGCCATAAACTATCCTAGTGGGATTTGAACACATGTGCCCAAAACTTGGCCTTCTGGTTGACCAGTTTAACAACATTATCACCAAGCCATCTTCTCCACAGAGCTGGAGAACTGTAAACATGGAGAGGCACCTTTCAGACTTCAAATCTAATGTTGACCTCACACTTTGTGCACCTTCTCTACATAACATTGGATTCCTCGCTCTGGTCTATCACTCTTCTGTGCTTTGTATGTTATTATCTGCCTGCACTACACTCAAAACAAAACTTTTCACTCTCCCTAGGTACTTATGACAATAACAAATCAAATCAAATCAAACTTCCTTAGCCAACAAACATCTCTGATAGAGAGACAAGAGAGAGCGCAATTCAATTTAATAGTCTTTTAATAGATTCAGCCTGAAGGCAGGACCTCAGCTCATTACTGCTGATGCTTTATCCTGAGCAGTTTTTATCAGCGGTACTTTGTCATTGACTTCCATTGTCAGGGACAGCGCGAGGAGGCAGGTCCTGAGTCTACTGCAGTGGAATGAGAATGAACCTGTGCTGTTGGTGTATCTGAACTGTATGCTCAGCTAGTTAGACAACTCAGATTAATGTCTCAGCTGCGGGAGAACTTTACAAAAGACTATGGGGTTCATTAAGACAGAGAGGTTGTTTCCATCTGTGGGGTGACCAAGATTAGGGACAAGATAATCATTAATAATATAATCATGAATTATTCCAACTGCAAATTCAGGGAAATAGCACATGGAACAGACTCCCTTACAGAGTTGTGAAGGGGAATCTTCTCCTTGCTTGTTCAGGCAGTTTGGGTATCGTTGGTTGACAATAGACAATAGGTGCAGGAGTAGGCCATTCTGCCCTTCAAGCACCACCATTCATTATGATTATGGCTGATCATCCTCAATCAGTATCCTGTTCCTGCCTTATCTTCATAACCCTTGATTCCACTCTCCTTGAGAGTTCTATCCAACTCTTTCTTAAACGAATCCACAGAGTGGGCCTCCTGGGGCAGAGCATTCCACACACCCACCACTCTCTGGGTGAAGAAGTTTCTCCTCATCTCTGTCCTAAATGGCCTACCCCTTATTTTTAAGCTGTGTCCTCTGGTTCGGGACTCACCCATCAGCGGAAACATGTTTCCTGCCTCCAGAGTGTCCAATCCTTTAATAATCTTATACGTCTCAATCAGATCCCCTCTCAGTCTTCTAAACTCAAGGGTATACAAGCCCAGTCGCTCCAATCTTTCAACATAAGATAGTCCCTCCATTCTAGGAATTGACCTCATTGATCCTACACTGCACTCCCTCAATAGCCAGAATGGCTTTCCTCAAATTTGGAGACCAGAACTGCACACAATATTCTAGGTGCGGTCTCACCAGGACCCTGTACAGCTGCAGAAGAATCTCTTTGCTTTTATACTCAATCCCTCTTGTTATGAAGGCCAGCATGCTATTAGCTTTCTTCACTACCTGCTGCACCTGCATGCTTACCTTCATTGACTGATGTACAAGAACACCCAGATCTCTTTGTACTGCCCCTTTGTCTAACTTGACTCCATTTAGATAGTAATCTGTCTTCCTGTTCTTGCCACCAAAGTGGATAATCATACATTTATCCACATTAAACTGCATCTGCCATGCATCTGTCCACTCACCTAACCTGTCCAGGTCACCCTGTAATCTCCTAACATCCTCCTCACATTTCACCCTGCCACCCAGCTTTGTGTCATCAGCAAATTTGCTAATGTTACTATTAATACCATCTTCTATATCATTAATATATATTGAAAAAAGCTGTGGTCCCAGCACTGATCTCTGCGGTACCCCACTGGTCACCGCCTGCCATTCCGAAATGGAGCCATTTATCACTATTCTTTGTTTCTTGTCAGCCAACCAATTTTCAATCCATGTCAGTACTTTGCCCCCAGTACCATGCGCCCTAATTTTGCTCACTAACCTCGTATGTGGGACTTTATCAAAGGCTTTCTGAAAGTCCAGGTACACTACATCTACTGGATCTCCCTCGTCCATCTTCAGAGTTACATCCTCAAAAAATTCCAGAAGATTAGTCAAGCATGATTTCCCCTTCACAAATCCATGCTGACTCTGACCTATCCTCTTACTGCTATCCAGATGTGTCATAATTTCATTCTTTATAATTAACTCCAGCATCTTTCCCACCACTGAGGTCAGACTAACTGGTCTATAATTTCATGCTTTCTCTCTCCCTCCTTTCTTAAAAAGTGGTACGACATTAGCCACCCTCCGATCTGCAGGAACTGATCCTGAATCTATTGAACTCTGGAAAATAATCACCAACGCATCCACGATTTCTACAGCCACCTCCTCCAGTACCCTGGGATGGAGACCATCAGGCCCCGGGAACCAAGATTTGTTGCTTGTCCCTAGTTGCCCTTTGAGGTGAGGGTGAGCTGCCTTCTTGAACCACTGCAGTCCATGTGCTGGAGGTAAACCCGCAATGCCCTTAGGGACGGAATTCCAGGAGTTTCATCTAACAACACTGAAGTGCGGTGATATATTTCAAAATCAAGATGGTGAGCAGCCTGGAGGGGAACTAGTGAGAAATGGTGTAGCTGCTGCCCTTGTCCTTCTGGTTGGTACAGGTTGTGGCTTTGGAAAATGTTCTTGAAGCATTTGAATTTTGGAAGTACATCTTGTTATATATCTGGTTCACAAAGTTGCTACTGTGTGTTGATGACACAGGGGGTGAATGTTGAGAGTGGAGGATGAGGAACCATTTAAGCAGGCTGCTTTACTCTGTAGTTAACCCTCTTTTCGCTGTTGAGCTTCTTGAATGTTGTTGGTTCACTGGCCTCAAAATGTTTCTCTCTCCACAGACGCTGCCAGACCTGCTGAGCTTCTCCAGCACTTTGTTTTTATTTCATATTTCCAAGCATCTGCAGCATTTTATTTTTCTTACATTCTTGAATGCATCTTGTAGATGGTGGACAGAGGAGTCTGGAGATGAGCTAATCTCTGCAGTATTGCTAGCCTCAGATCTGCTTTTGCAGTCACAGCATTTATAGGTGAGTCCAGTTCAGTTTCTGGTCAATGGTAATCCCCAGGATGTTGATAGTGGGGTATTTTGTGGTGGTACATCCATTAAATGTCAAGGGGCAATTTTCTCTATTGCAAATGATCACTGTCTGGCATTTGTGTGGCACAAATGTTTCTTGCTACTTGTTAGCTCAAGGCTGGATGTTGTAACGGTCTTGCTACATTTGAATATGGATTGCTTCACTTCTCTGAGGACTCATGAATGGTGCTGAACACTGTGCAATCATTGGCAAACATTCCCACTTCTGACGTTATGATGGTCATTGATGAAGCAGCTGAAGATGGTTGGACCTGGGACACTACCCTGAGGAACTCCAGCAGAGATGTCCTGGAACTGAAATAATTGACCTCCAAAAACCACAACCATCTTCTAATTTGCCAGGTATAATTCCCAATAGCAGAGTTTTCCACCTGATTTCCACTGACTCCAATTTTGCGAGGGCTCCTTGATGCCACACTTAGTCACATGTAGCCTTGACATCTGTAGTCCTGCATCTCCCCTCACTTTTTTGTCCGTGTTTGAGCCAAGGCTGTGATGAGGTCAGGAGCTGAGTGGCCCTGGTGGAACCCAAACTGGATGTCACTGAGCAGGTTATTGCTGAGCAGGTGCTGCTTGATAGCACATTGATCCTCTCTTCGACTTTACTCTCAAGGTGGTTATTGCTCAGTCATAGTATTAATACATGCAAGAGGGAGCTGGATAAACATATGGGGGAGAGAGGAGCAGAGACAGCATATCCTGACCGGATGGAAGGCAGTGCCTGTGTGTGGACCAGCTCATCTGAATATGCGACAGATCAATATCACCCCTTCAACTTTCAGGCAAAGAAACTTGCTCAAATCTGAGATGTTCAAGCACCTTCACATTGACGGGAGATTTTAAATTTTCATAATTTCAAATCCCTTCAATGGTCTTGTCCTTCTCTGTTATAGAGTCATAGAAATGTATAGATTAGAAACAGACCCTTCTATTCCAACTCATCCATGCTAACCAGATATCCTAACCTAATCTAGTCCCATTTGCCAGCACCTGGCTCATATTGCTCCAAACCCTTCCTATTCATATACCCATCCAGATGCCTTTTAAATGTTGTAATTGTACCAGCCTCCACTACTTCTCTGGCAGCTCATTCCAGACATGCAACACCCTTTGCATGAAAAACTGCCCCTTAGGTCCCTTTTATATCTTTCTCTTCTCACACTAAACCTATGCCCTCTAGTTTTAGATGCCCCTACCCAGGGGAAAAGACATTGTGTATTTACCCTATACATGCCCCTTATGATTTTATAAACCTCTATAGGTCACCCCTCAGCCTCTGATGCTTCAGGGACATCAGCCCCAGCCTCTTCAGCCTCTCCGTATAGCTCAAACCCTCCCACCCTGGCAACATCCTTGTAAATCTTTTCTGAAATCTTTCAAGTTTCACAACATCCTTCCTAAAGCAGTTCTCTCCTGAAGTACAACAACACTTTAAAATCTCTGCATTTTTCTAATTCCAACTTCTCATACATCCCCAATTTTAATCTTTCTACAGCTAGCAGCCTAGTCTCAGCTGCCTGGTCCATAAGTTCTGGAATTCCTTTCCTGAATCTTCTCAGTATCACCATCTCGGTTTCTTCATTTAAGATGTTCCTTAAAGACATTCCTCAATCAAGAAAGGGATTGTCACTTGACCTAACATCTCCAATGTAACTCATGTTAAATTTTGTCGGATTGCGTTCCTGTGATGCCTTGGGATGTTTCACAACTTTAAAAGGTGCCACCTAAATACAAGCTGTTGTTATATATTTGGTTCCCTCTTAACATTACTCTTAATTTTGCTTCCACCAGGTAGAATTTGTTTTAAATTAAACACACACACACACACACACACACACACACACACACACACACACACACACACACACACACGATCACACAATGCGAGCTTCTCCTCAGAACTATGTCTCACATTGGGAAGAGCCGTAGGAAATGTTAGCTCTCACTATTCCCAGGAAGTATGAAGCAGTTGGGTCTAGTGCCTATGCTTCACTGGCAATGTGCCTATCCCTGACCCTCACAGTCACTAACTATCTCAGGATGTAGCAAAGCTCTTTACAGCCAACGATCCACTTTTCAATTTCTATTTCCTGTCGTCACAGCAGCAGCCAACTTGTGCACAGCTAGCTCTCACAAGCAACAATGCCATCATCACCAGACAGTGTATTTTTGGTCTTGGTTGTGGGAAAAATATTGTCAGCACATCAGAGAAAGCCCCTCATTCAGTTTTGAATATGGGTCATGGGATCCTTTTTGCCCATTTGAGAGTAGTATTTTGGTGATACTCACTCAATGGGCTGAAGCTCCTTTTCAAGGAGATGATTCCAGCTCAGGCGGGACCTCAGTTTAATATCCGATTTGAAAGACTCTTGAGGGACACAGAATGTTTTCATCTGAAGCTCTTCACTATAATATTGATTCTAGTGAATATTTAAACAGGTCTTTCAGAAAATTTCCCCTGCCTGCTCCCTCCCTCCCTAAAAGACACAAACTCCTGGGCACTGTCCCATTGGACTGATTCCCCACAACAGCTTCAGCCTGGCTCATTCTGAGGGAGGGTTAGAAAGACACTGAACAGAGGTCGCTTCACAAACACACACACATACACTGACACTACACACACTCACACACACACACACACACACTACATACACTCACACACACACATTATATACACACACACACTTTACACACACACTGACACTACACAAACACATTATATACACACACACACTGACACTACACAAACACACAAACACATTATATACACACACACTGACACTACATACACTCACACAAACACATTATATACACACAGACACTTTATACACACACACTGACACTACACACACACACAAACACATTATACACACACACACTTTACACACACACTGACACTACACACACACACATTATACACACACACACTTTACACACACACTGACACTACATACACACACACACACATTATACACACACACACTTTACACACACACTGACACTACATACACTCACACAAACACATTATATACACACACACTTTACACACACACTGACACTACATACACTCACACAAACACATTATATACACACACACTGACACTACACACACAAACATATTATATACACACACACTTTACATGCACACTGACACTACATACACTCACACAAGCACATTATATACACACACATACTTTACACACACGCTGACACGACACCACACACACACACACACACACACACACACACACACACACACACACACACACACACACACACACACACACACACACACACACCACACCACACCAGAATCAAGTTGATCTTCTGACCTCTCAAACGCAGGGCAATGTGATACGTGGCAAATTCTAGTACTCAGTAGAATTGGGGCGACATCCTATTCTGAAGGGAGTGGAACAGCCTGGAGGAGTTTGGTGTTACTCCTGACGTAAACAATATATGGGGAAAGTGAGGATTCAGCAGCGTCACAATTACTTCTTGCTGATTCATCAAAATGTTGGTAACTCCACTGGGAGAGGTGACAGGTCAGTTGGTATGTGACGAACGTTTCACTGGTGCTTCAAGGAAAGACAACAGTTAGCATTCAGTCAAGGTTGCAAAGACACTGTTTCATCTGACCTTGGATGTTTGTTGAGGAAGCTTTACTTTCATTTCAAGAGAGTAAAAGAAGCTTTATTTTTTGTTTACAGAGTAAAGGGAGCTTTTTGCTATAGCTAACCCCATGCTGTCTCTACCCTGGAGCGTTTGAAGGGGACAATTGAGAGGGAGCTTGACATTCCATTTAAAAGAATAGCGGGAGTTCTCGGGACTGTGTGGAAAAGCATTAACATGCACGACTTTTGCAAATATTGTACCAAATTCAATAAATATTTGTTAAAGCAAATGGTATTTTTGTGACGATATACGGTTTCTGTGGCAACACAGCAGTGGAGTTTTAGATAGAAGAAAATTGTCTTGAGAAGATATTCTGAGCTGTTGATAATACCCCTTTAACTGATCATTCTGTGAAGTCAAAACAAATGAGCAGGCATATTATTTACTCAGAAGGAAGTGGCTGTTTAATTAATTAGTATTTTAGTTAAATAGAGTTGAGCGACTGCTCGAGTCAACTGCATTTTCCAAACTTACTGGTACTTCCTGTTCCCCAATCCCATTATGAACTGGAATATTTCCCAATCACAACATGCCCTGGACCATTTCGCAGGCCGGATCCCCTCAGAACAGCTGACACTCCATGAAAGCCACCTCCAGAGGGGGAGCTGTAAAGGGGGCAAATAGGACACTACCCCCTGGTCTGGAAGGGAATAGCACCCTGGGGTCTTGCATTTGTTTGTGTGTGAGTCTCACCCACATATGTTTGCCTGTATATGCAACATGTGTAAGCACATGTGGATCAGCATGTAGGTGACTGTGAGACCATGTCTATGTATGAGCTGTTTATATGCCTTTGTGGTGTGTGTGTCCTTAAGCCCATCTTTATGTATGTTTGCATGTATGTAACTGCATGCACAAGTGAGTGTACACTTGTGTGTGTGTATATCCATCTGTGTGCATGTTCATTTGTCATAGTGTGTGTATATGTGTATGCATGTGATATCTTCAAGTATCTATGTATCTGCATATTTGTTTGTCTTAGCTTGTGTGTCTATCTCAGCACATGTGTGTATCTGTGTCCCTATATTGGTGTGCACATATCCCCAATTGGCTTCGGATGCAGAGTGAGGGGGACAGTGCAGGCTCAACTTACCACACTAGCTGCAGTTACTGACAGATTCCCTTTCTCATCCTCTCCCCTCTCCTGAGGCCTGGGGACCCTCAGGTTAAACCACCATCAGTTATCTCTCTCTCTCTCCCACACTCAGTAGAACTATGCTGACTTGACCTTTACGTGTGCCAGTATATGTGTTTCTTTGTCTGTCTGTATTAATGTCAATGTGTCTGAACCTGTCTATGGGTATCTGTGCATGTGTGTGTAGCTGTGTGCATGTGCTTGTCTATATCTGTGTCAATGTGTGTATGTAACTCTTGATAACCTGGGAGTAAAATGTTAGGAACATACAAACAGGAGCAGGCCATTCAGCCCATCGCGCCTTCCTTGCCTTTCAATATGATCATTGGCTGATCGACCACTTCAAAGTCGATTACCCACCCCATCCCCCAATACCCCGTACCCCACTCCGAGTCAGAAATCCATCAATCTCGACCTTAAACATACTCAAAGACTGAGCCCTGTGTGGTCAAGAATTAACTATGTCTGTAGGTAACACCTTCAATGCTTCTGGGATGATGATTATCACGGGTGAATGGCAATGTACTCAGACCTGCCCTGACCATATTGAAGGGCAGAGCAGGCTTGAAGGGCTGAGTGGCCTTCTCCTGCTCCAAATTGATTCATTTATATTTGTTGACAATTGTTCGATTTCTTTGATCAATTTGTGCATTGGTCTTGATCTGCTTTGGTCTGTTTGTTTGGAGACTTCAGGCTGTCAGATTTATCATCAGTCCAGTCACCTCTGCCCTAACCCTGTGCAGCCACACCTGTCTCTGCACCTGATCTCTCCTCCCTGTCCCAGACCTGAGCCCTGGCCCGTGCCGTGCTGTCTGACACAGACTACACTTGTCCTTTCCAACATAGGCACTGGATGGTGATCACTGGACCCAGCTCTCACCCTCACTCATGGGCATGCAGCCTAAAGCCTGACCATTAAATCAGATCATTCCTGATCTACAGCTTTTCTCTGTTCTTCCATCTCTGCTTCCATATTCCCCCAAACTCCTCCCTGACAGAAATCAAATGGCCCAAAACTCAAATTGCCCCCAACATCATCAGGGAGAGAGTTCCAGACACTTCTCCTGCTCTCTGCATTTCAATTCATTCATGGGATGTGGGTGTCACTGTCCTGGGTCTGTATTTACTGCCCGTCCCTAGCTGCCCTTGAGAAGGTGGAGTGAGCTGCCTCCTTGAACTGCTGTGGTCCACATGCTGTGAGTGAACCTGTAGTGCTGTTAAATAATAGGAGCAGCTGGAGGCCATTTGGCCCTTTTAACTTGTTCCACCATCTATTATGCTTTCCCCCAACCCCCATCCCAGACTCTTTGATCCCTTCAGTCTTAAGAACCATATCTAAGTTAGGGATGGTGTGGAGGAGCCAGTATTGGACTGTGGTGGACAAAGTTAAAAATTATGCATTCTATTTTGCTCAAAAAATGCACAATCTGCAGGCAGTCAATGCAGACAGTCAATCCATGTAATATTTTGTAAATTCAGCTTTGGAAATAGAACCAGTCTGACTTAAATGAAGATACAGACAGACTTAAACCTCACACCTTTAAGGCACTGTCTGAGCTGAGATAGTCAGACAGTCACAGAGACGTACAGCACGGAAACAGACCCTTTGGTCCAACTCATCCATGCCGATCAGATATCCTAACTTAATCTAGTCCCATTTGCCAGTGCTTGGCCCATATCCCTCCAAAACCTTCCTATTCATATATCCACCCAGATGCCTTTTAAATGTTGTAATTGTACCAGCCTCCACCACTTCCTCAGCTCATTCCATACACGCACCACCCTTTGTACGTGAAAATGTTACCCCTTAGGTCCCTTTTATATCTTTCCCCTCTCACCCTAAACCTCTAGTTCTGGACTCCCCGACGCAAGGGAAAAGATTTTGTCTATTTATCCTATTCATGCCCATCAGGTTTTTATAAACTTCTATAAGGTCACCCCTCAGCCTCCGACGCTCCAGGGAAAACAGTCCCAGCCTGTTCAGCCTCTCCCTATTGCTCAAACCCTCCAACCCTGGCAACATCCTATCACCATTAAGTTATCTCGAGAACGTGACTTAAAAGAAGTTCTGGGATTTACATATTCATGAACCGAAACCTGCAACTCATTCTAAAAGATGAAAGACTTAACAACAATCTAGGTTTGTTCAATATATCATTTCAGTTGCATGACAGTGTGATCTTTGCTATAAATTATGTGACTTATGATCCTGCTCCACAAACACCTGATGAAGGAGCGGCGCTCTGAAAGCTAGTGCTTCCAAATAAACCCGTTGGACTATAACCTGGTGTTGTGTGATTTATAACTAAATTAGGGAAGGAATTCCAGGATTATGACTCAGTGACACTGAAGGAATGGCCTCATTTGCCAAGTCAGGATGGGTTTGTTCTGCTTTGGCTAACATCCCACATTATTGGGTGGCAGGGAGTGTTACAGCTGGAGGATCCAGTTTGTACAGCCTGACCCCAGAAATTAACCCTTGCAGGACTGGCAGAGTTGCTGTCCCTTGCCAACGCAAGCATTTCCCTCCTGAGGAGTGGTACTCAGAACAGAACTCGTTTATTCCAAGTGGGCTCCTACCTCTTTACAATTAAACCATTACTGCCGCCCCCTTGAGAGAAAATCTAACATTTCAACAGCTCCTTTGATTATATTATGAACCTACTCACTAATAATAATAAAATTGTTCACTGGAATTTTCCAATCCCTTTCTTCCTGCTCTGAACCACTCATTCCAGTTAGCCTCACACACAAAACATATAAATGAGGAGCAGGAGTGGACCATTCAACCCATTGATCCTAACCTGCCATGGCTGGCTGGTTAGCTGGATGGCTGGTTTACAGCACAGAGTGACGCCAGCAGCGTGGGTTCAATTCCTGCACTGGCTGAGGTTATTATGAAGGACTCTCCTTCTGAACCTCTCCCCTCAGCTGAGGCATGGTGACCCTCAGGTTAAACCAACAGCAGTCATGCCTCTCTCTCGATAGTTACAGTCCAGCCCAGTGGGACAATGGTGATTTTACCGTTCATTCACTAAGTTCATCACAGATCCAGCAATCGCCTCAGCTCCACTTTCTTGTCTACTCCCTCGTCAACTGAAGAAGCTTCTGATGAAAGGCCTTTGCCCGAAACGCCGATTTTCCTGCTCCTTGGATGCTGCCTGACCTGCTGTACTTTTCCTGCACCACTCTGATCTAAACTCTGGTTTCCAGCATCTGCTCCTCACTTTTGCCCAACTGAAGAAACTCTCTAACTCAGCCTTGAATATATTCAACTCCCAGTCACCAGTGGTCTTTGGGGAAGAGAATTTCAAAGATTAATAATTCTAAAGAAGAAATTCCTCCTCACTTCCATCTTAAAGCAGAAACCCCATTATTTTGAAATCCTGTTAATTCTGCTCCTACGTCTTATTTTAAATTAACCTCTTCACAGCCACTCTGTCAAGCCCCTTCTCAATCTTATGTGTTTCAACAAGATCACCTCTCAATCCTCGAATTCCTGTCTTCTCCACTTTTCCTCATAAAACAAACCTCTCGATTCCAGGAATCAGCCAAGTGGACCTTCACTGAATTGTTTCCAAAGCATGTGCCATCTTGCATAAGAATTAGCCAGTAAATTTGCATATGACACCAAAATTGGAGGTGTAACAAAGAAGGTTACCTCAGATTACAATGGGATCTTGATGAGATGGGCCAACAGGCTGAGAAGTGGCAGATGGAGTTTAATTCAGATAAATGTGAGGTGCTGCATTTTGGGAAAGCAAACCTTAGCAGGAATTATACAGTTAATAGCAAGGTCCTGGGGAGTGTTGCTGAACAAAGAGACCTTGGAGTGCAGGTTCATAGCTCCTTGAAAGTGGAGTCGCAGGTAGATAGGATAGTGAAGAAGGCATTTGGTATGCTTTCCTTTATTGGTCAGAGTATTGAGTACAGGGGTTGGGAGGTCATGTTGCAGCTGAAAAGGACATTGGTTAGGCCACTGTTGGATGCATGCAATTCTGGTCTCCTTCCTATCGGAAAGATGTTGTGAAACTTGAAAGGGTTAAGAAAAGACTTGCAAGGATGTTGCCAGGCTTGGAGGATTTGAGGTACAGGGAGAGGCTGAATAGGCTAGGACTTCTTTCCCTGGAGCGTCAGAGGCTAAGGGGTGACCTTATAGAGGTTTTTAAAATCATGAGGGCCATGGATTGGATAAATAGACCAAGTCTTTTCCCTGGCATGGGGGAGTCCAGAACTAGAGGGCACAGGTTTAGGGTGAGAGGGGGAAGATATAAAAGAGACCTAATGGGCAACTTTTTCATGCAGAGGGTGGTACATGTATGGAATGAGCTGCCTGAGGCTAGATCAATTGCAACATTTAAAAGGCGCCTAGATGGGTATATGAATAGAAAGGTTTTGGAGGGATATGGGCTGGGTGCTGGCAGGTGGGACTAAATTGGGTTGGGATATCTGGTTGGCATGGACAGGATGGACTGAAGGGTCTGTTTCCATGCTGTACATCTCTATGACTATGTTGGTGAGATATTGTGTCTGGTGGCCTGGATTGGATACCAACACAACTGCAATGGTGGGGCAGTGCCCAGAGTGCCAACAAGGACAAAAATCACTCCCCCACATTCACAGGAATGGCCAGGTAAACCCTGGACTTGGTTCCATGTCAGGTGTACAGCTCCCTTCATGGGCTCAATATTCTTAGTCATTTTGGGTGCACACCCCAAATGGTTGGACATACACAGTAGATAAACAGGAGGCTGGAAGAACACAACAAGCCAGATAGCATCAGGCAGTGGAGAAGTCAGCATTTCGGGTATAACGCTTCTTCAGGACAAAGTCCATTCGTCAAACATGGAGATGACGATAAAAAACTCTGTGCATCTTTTGCAACAGACAGACTCTTGGAAGTGCTGGTCACTAATACTGGGCCATCATTTACCAGCCAGGAAATTGGGTATTTCCTAATGTGGAATGGTATTTGCCATACAAGAACAGCTCCATACCATCCGTCATCCAGTCTAAACTTTGAAGGCAGGCTTAAAGAAACAGGCTACAGCATCACTCGATACCAAACTGTCCTGGTTCCTGTTTGATTATAGGACCACCCCTCATGCAACTACAGGCATAGCTCTAGCAGAGGTGCTAAAGTTAAATCTATTCTTCCTGGATCGGGAGGGAGGGTGAAATAATGTCAGGAATGCCAACACTGGACACAAGACTCCTGTAAGCAAGAGAGGCAGTTCACTTCATGGTGTAGGAACCACAGGAATGGCTCTGCAAGGGTATGGAGCATGGTCGATGTGAGGCCAGGTCCAGAGATGTATAAAATTCGAGTCGGTGAGATGGTCCGGACCAAGCACCTGGACCATATGAAAGCTGCAAACTCACAGACGGTGCGGGAGCAAAACATGCCTGGCCCCTCGACAGCCTTTCCGACCGTTCCTGAACCCGAGAGTTCTCCCTCAGTCCAGCATTGAAGGTATCTCGGAATTGGAGATGGACACAAGGATATTGCTGCCTCAATGCCTTTGTTGCCTGAAGAGGAGAATGAATTTCGGGGAGGTCGTGTTGTGGCTGTACATGACATTGGTTAGGCCACTGTTGGAAAATTGCAA
Organism: Hemiscyllium ocellatum; assembly: GCF_020745735.1. Taxonomy (NCBI): domain Eukaryota; kingdom Metazoa; phylum Chordata; class Chondrichthyes; order Orectolobiformes; family Hemiscylliidae; genus Hemiscyllium; species Hemiscyllium ocellatum. The sequence continues at coordinate 3,529,821 of NC_083428.1, forward strand.
GCAATTTTGGTCTCCTTCCTATCGGAAAGATGTTGTGAAACTTGAAAGGGTTCAGAAAAGATTTACAAGGATGTTGCCAGAGTTGGAGGATTTGAGCTACAGGGAGAGGCTGAACAGACTGGGGCTGTTTTCCCTGGAGTGTCGGAGGCTGAGGGGTGACCTTATAGAGGTTTACAAAATTATGAGGGGCATAGATAGGATAAATAGACAAAGTCTTTTCCCTGGGATCGGGGATTCCAGAACTAGAGGGCATAGGTTTAGGGTGAGAGGGGAAAGATTTAAAAGAGACCTAAGGGGCAACTTTTTCACACAAAGGGTGGCACGTGTATGGAATGAGCTGCCAGAGGAAGTGGTGGAGGCTGGTACAATTGCAACATTTAAGAGGCATTTGGATTTGTATATGAATAGGAAGGGTTTGGAGGGATATGGGCCAGGTGCTGGCAGGTGGGACTAGATTGGGTTGGGATATCTGGTCGGCATGGACGGGTTGGACCGAAGGGTCTGTTTCCGCGCTATACATCTTTATGACTCGATGACTCTATGAGACACTCCGGGCGCAAGAGGTGAGCTAATGTGTGTTACACACCGTCCAGATCCGAGGCAGAGTCGGGTGGTACCTCAACCACCCCAGGAAGCGCAAGGGGAAAAAAAGGAACTGGCCTGTGCCTTCAGAATCAGGGGGCAGGGATGTGGTGATTGTAATGAGGTCAGCCAGGTTGATCTCACAGAATCTGAGTTCCCTGATTGGGGCTGTTGATATGGTCCAATCAGGGAGCCCTGGCTGACAGCTATAAACAGGAGTATCAGAGGTTCTGTTCACTCTGAGAGCTGGCTCTAAGGGAGCTGGGGTAAAAAATGAGGTCTGCAGATGCTGGAGATCACAGCTGCAAATGTGTTGCTGGTCAAAGCACAGCAGGTTAGGCAGCATCTCAGGAATAGAGAATTCGACGTTTCGAGCATAAGCCCTTCATCAGGAATAATAAGGGAGCTGGATCAGTGCCAAGGACACTCTAAAGGGTGACGTGGTGATGGGATACTGGCCTCTGTGAAGTGATTTCATCAACATTCTATGGTGGACAATTCCACAAGTTTATTATCCCTTGAGTGAAAACATTTTTCCACATCTCATTTATAACTGACCTAGTGTGTATCCTGAAACTATGTCTACACTCTAAAACCAGGGGAAATATTTTCCCCATATCTAGTCTGGCCAGCCCTGTTTCAATTTTATACCTTTCATTCAGATTCCCCTCTCATCACTCTAAATGTGAGAGTTAGTCCATCAGACAGGGGCAGACTGGATTGTGTTATAATTGCTGGAGTGAAGATGGAATTGCTGGCTGCAAGGGAACGAAAGGAGAGACAATCACTGGACTTGGGCTGACATTGAGAGCAGGAACCAGTGAATCCAGACTTAAACAGGAGTGGGAGGCAAGTTTACAGTCTGCAGAGGAGCAAGATTTATGATAGAGAGAGAGAGAGACGGAGAGGGAGAGAGAGGGGGAGAGGGAAAGCTGCATTTGAGTGGACCAGGCCTCACAAGCGACAAGAGTTTCATCTGCATCTTGACAAATTCTGCGACAGCCTCTGCTGAACAAACGTGTGTCCTTCACAATCCAGCAGCTCTGCCAGACTCAAGGCTAAACACTCCAGTAAATACAGAGGGAATGCAGTGTCCTGTACTTCCCCATGCATCCTGCAGCTTTTTAGATCATCCTGTGAATCAGCTGCCCCCAAATCCCAGCAGAACCGACCTGTGCACTGCTTCAGCTACAGATACATAATGTCAAACATGCTCCCAAAGGCTGGGCACACACACAAAATAAAACACAATTACAACCATTCGTCTCTCCTGCAGAACCTCCCAGCATGCACAGAAAGATCCCATAGAAGATGGGTCATCGGGGGCGCATACAGTGTCCCCTTTAACCAGCTGCTGCATCGCGTATTGGTTCCACCTCGACCCAGAATGTCTTGTCCCTCCGTTGGGTGGAGGGAGGAGAGGATTTAATTCATTATTATGCATTATTTATACGCTTTTTTTTAAAGAAAGGAAGCATTAAGCAACACATCTCCCTCCTCTCAATGTGAATGTATTCTCTTCCCTTCCCCACCCCTCCCCTCTCTCTGGGGAGGGGGTGTTTTAATGCCTCACTTACCCAGGACCCCAGCGGTGCTGGTCCGGTTGTCAGGCGCCTCTCCCATCTCCTTGGCCGGCTGAGGGCTCCGCTCCGGCTCGGTGTCCTCTCTGCCTTTGCTGGGAACCGGCATCTCCTGCTGTTCACATGGGGGCCAGGGGCTCTTGATCCGCTCTGTCTGCTGTGGTTCCTCTGGGGATGGACATTCCCCCCTCACCCCACCTCCTCCCCAGCCCTAGCTCCACACCTCCCCTTTTTTGAACGCTTTGTGCAATTGTCTGCGACTGATGAACAAAACACCCGAAAGACTCTCTCTCACACACACTCTCTCTCTCTTTACACACACACACACACCACAGAGAAACAGCAAGGTTAACAGATGAAAGCAAAACGCACCGACGGATTAATCATCCGCTTTGTATCCCCGCCCGAACCAGAAACAATGAGTGAGAGAGAGAGAGATGGTTAATGAGGGGTTTGAGAGGACGGAGTGGCGGAGTGAGAGAGAATAGTGGAAGATGAGGGGGAAGTCCATGAGAACACACATTACGAGGGAGTCTGGGCTGATTTTGAACTCCCATCACACATGCAGAAGGGTAAATAAACAGGAAAATTTAAATTGAGCATACTGGTGTTTTCAGGAGCTCTGTTTGAGGTACATTATAGTATGTGCCATGCACCAGTTTCACAGGTTTTTCCTGTAGTTACTGAACCTTTCCCCAAGGGCTCTCTCCCTGTTGGTTCTTTCTTGAGTCTGACAGCTGTGGGGACAAGAGCCATTCCTGATACCTGCCTGTGTGGCTCTGCTGACCCAGTGCAGTCCTGAGGGATAGCTGAACTCCTGGCCATGTTTCTTGTTGGATGAGACATTAAACTGAGGGTCTGTCTGCACTTCTGCCTCAACTGGATAACAGAATTGTTACAGTGCAGAAGGAGGCCATTCAGCCCATTGTGTCTACACCAATTATATTACCCAGTGCCAATCTCCTGCCTTTTCCCCATCTCTCTACACTCGATTTCGATCCAAATAATCATCATGAATGCCTCAATTGAATTGAACCTACCACCTCCTCATTTCCAGGTAGTGCATTCCAGATCCTAACTAGAACCTGAGTGAAAAAGTTCTTTCTCACATCATTCTGAAACCACGTGTGCCCTCATTTTTGTTCCTTTTATGAGCAGGATCAGCTTCTCCCTATCTCCTTGATCCAACCTCGATCAGATTTCCTCTCTCAACGGAGAACAGCACCAATTACTTCAAGCTGTCCTTATCACTGAAGTTTCTCATTCCTGGAACCATTCTTGTAATTCGCTTCTGCACTCTCTCCACTGTGTTTACGTCTCTGTTATACTGTACCACCCACAGCTCGGCACAATTCTCCTGCTGAGGTCAAACAAATGCCTTGTGCAAGTTCAATATCACCTCCCTGCTCTTGTACTCACTAATAAAACCAAGGACATTGTGCACTTTATTAACTACTCTCTCCCCCTGTCCTACCACCTTCAATGCTCTGTACACAAACACAGTCAGGTGCCTTTATTCCTGCATCTCATTTACAATTATGATGTTACTGATCCCCTTGTATTATTTAAAACAAACAGGAGTATTCTCTTTCTGGGGCCAACATTGATCTCCCAACCAACATCCTTCAATCAAAATCACTTAAAAAAGAAATCCAGTTATCTGGTCATGACACATGGTGGTGTCTGGGATCTTGCTCTGTTTATTGTTGATTTATTTTGAGTCATAGAGCAGCATGAAAACAGAGCTTTCAGTCCAATCCGTCCGTGCAACCAGATATCTTAAATTAATCTAGTCCCATTTGCCAGCATTTGGCCCATATCCCTCTAAACCTTTTCTATTCATATACCCATAAGTTTTGTAACAATACCTGTCTCCACTTCCTCTGGCAGCTCATTCCATACACACACCGTCCTCTGTGTGAAAATGATGCCCCTTAGTTCTCATTTATACCTTTCCTCTCTCATCCTAAACTTATGCCATCTTGTTCTGGACCCCCCTACCCTGAGGAAAAGACCTTGTCTATTTACCCTATCCATGCCCCTCATGCTATTATAAACATGTATGAGGTCACCCCTCAGTCTCTGATGTTGCAGGGAAAACAACCCCAGCCTACTCAGCCTCTCCCTAGAGCTCAAACCTTCCAAACCTGACAACATCTTTGTAATCTTTTCTGAACCCTTTCAAGTTTCACAACATTTTTCATTTAGCAGGGACACCAGAATTGAATGCAGTATTCCAAAAGCAGCCTTACCAATGTCCTGTACAGCCGCAACATGATCTATACTCAATGCACTGACCAGGAAAGGCAAGCACACCAAACATCTTCTTCACTAACAAAAACAGACATTGCTAGAAAAGCTCAGCACATCTGGCAGCATCTGTGAAGAGAAATCAAAGTTAACATTTCAGGTCTGGTGACCCTTCCTCAGAACTGTCTTCTTCACTATCCTATTTACCTGCAACTCTGCTTTCAAGGAACTATCAACCTGCACTCCAGGGTCTCTTTGTTCAGCAGCACTCCCTAGGACCTTATCATTAAGAGTATAATTCCTGCTCTGATTTGCCTTTCCAAAATGCAGCATCTCACATTTAGTTAAATTAAACTCCATCTGCCACTTCTCAGCCCATTGGCCCATCTGATCAAGATCCTGTTGTTCTCTAAGATAACTTTCTTTACTATCCACTACACCTCCAATTTTCTTCATTATCTATTGCACCATCGCCCATTTTGGTGTCATCTGCAAACTTACTAACTATACCTCCTATATTTACATCCAAATCACATATATAAATGACAAAAATCAGTGTACCCTGCAGAAATCCTTGCAGTACACCACTCAGGCCTCCAGTCTAAAGAGCAGCCTCCACCACCATCCTCTGTCTCCCACCTTCAAAACAATTGTGTATCTAAATGGCTAGCTCTCCCTGGATACCATGTGATCTAACTTTGCTAATCAGTCTATATGTGGAACTTTGTCGAATACTATGCTGAAGTCCAAATAGACAACTTCCACCGTTCTATCTTCATCAATCTTCTTTGTCACTTCTTCAAACAACTCAATTAAGTCAGTGAGATTTGCCTACAATACATCAATGACGGCACTTCAGAAAATATTTTCTTGCTTATGCAGCTCGTGGTGATGGCTTGAGGTAGGTGAAGGCACTTTCCTATGTTATTTTCAAACGACCTTATGCAGGAGCCAGAGTGCTTGGACAATCATCACACCGTCCAGAGAAAGCGCGGAACAGAAACACAGGGAATGGTAAAGAATGTTGAGAAAAAGAGAAACAGGGAGAGAGAAAGAGAGAGATAAAGCAAAGTAAGCACATTAAAGAACAATCTTTTTACATCAATGACGAGGAGAAAGTGAGCAGTGCAGGTGCTGGGGATCAGAGTTGAAAAGTGTGGTCCTGGAAAAGCACAGTCGGTCAGGCAACATCTGAGGAACAGGGCAATCGATCATTCGGGCAGCCCCCAACTCCTGCAACCCCCCAACATCCCCACCCCCACCCCCTCACCACATTCCTGATAAAGGGCTTATGCCCGAAAAGTCGATTCTCCTGCTCCTCGGATGCTGCTTGAACTGCTGTGCTCTTCCAGCACCACATTTTTGGACCAATGCAGAGCACCCGAGGCAGCACCTGAGCTTTTAGTTAATGATGTGTCAACTTTGAACTGGGTGGGGTACCGTACACACCGTACAGGCACCATTGCAGAAAATCCACTTTGTTTAGGAGACATTATTCTGCTTCAGTTATCTTCCAAAGACATAACCACATCCATGTAGAAGGAAAAAGGCAGCAGATACATGGGCCCCAACACCGTCCCCCAACCAATCTCCGTCCCCTCCCCCATGACCAACCCCACCCCCACTCCCAGCTCCAGCCCCACACCAGGTCCTAGCTCCCAGCCCTGTCGTGTTTTCACCATCCTTCCAGACCTCCCCCTCTCTGAGGATGAAAGATCAGTCCTCAGCAGAGGCCTCACCTTCATTCCCCTATGCTCTCAAGTTAACGAGTTCAACACGCGGCGAGACATTGAACAATTCTTCCGCCGCCTTCGCCTCCGCGCCTACTTCTTCAGCCAGGATTCTCGCCCACCCTCTGACGACCCCTTCTCCCGCCTCCAACACACCCCATCCACCTGGACACCCCTTGCTGGCCTCTTACCCACCCTCGATCTCTTCATAGCCAACTGCCGCCGCGACATTAACCGCCTCAACCTCTCCACCCCTCTCACCCACTCCAACCTCTCACCCTCGGGACGTGCAGCCCTCCACTCCCTCCGCTCCAATCCCAACCTCACCATCAAACCGGCAGACAAGGGAGGCGCGGTAGTAGTTTGGCGCACCGACCATTACACCACTGAGGCTAAATGCCAGCTCGCGGACACCTCCTCCTACTGCCCCCTTGACCATGACCCCACCCCCCACCACCAAACCATCATCTCCCAGACCATCCAGGACCTCATCACCGCAGGGGATTTCCCATCCACCGCCTCCAACCTCATAGTCCCACAACCCCGCACCGCCCGTTTCTACCTCCTGCCCAAAATCCACAAACCTGACTGCCCCGGCCGACCCATTGTCTCAGCCTGCTCCTGCCCCACCGAACTCACCTCGACATGGTCCTGTACCCCTTAGTCCAAGAACTCCCCACCTACGTTCGGGACACCACCCACGCCCTCCACCTCCTCCATGATTTTCGCTTCCCCGGTCCCCAACGCCTTATTTTCACCATGGACATCCAGTCCCTGTACACCTCCATCCCCCATCACGAAGGACTCAAAGCCCTCCGCTTCTTCCTTTCCCACCGTACCAACCAGTACCCTTCCACCGACACCCTCCTTCGACTGACTGAACTGGTCCTCACTCTGAACAACTTCTCCTTCCAATCCTCCCACTCCCTCCAAACCAAAGGAGTAGCCATGAGCACCCAGATGGCCCCCAGCTATGCCTGTCTCTTCGTAGGATATGTGGAACAGTCCATCTTCCGCAACTACACTGGCACCACACCCCACCTTTTCCTCCGCTACATTGATGACTGTATCGGCGCTGCCTCGTGCTCCCACGAGGAGGTTGAACAGTTCATCCACTTTACCAACACCTTCCACCCCGACCTCAAATTCATCTGGACTGTCTCAGACTCCTCCTTCCCCTTCCTAGACCTTTCCATTTCTATCTCGGGCGACCGAATCAACACGGACATTTACTATAAACCGACTGACTCCCATAGCTACTTGGACTACACCTCCTCCCACCCTGCCCCCTGTAAAAACATCATCCCATGCTCCCAATTCCTTCGTCTCCGCCGCATCTGCTCCCAGGAGGACCAGTTCCAATACCGTACAGCCCAGATGGCCTCCTTCTTCAAAGACCGCAATTTCCCCCCAGACGTGATCGATGATGCCCTCCACCGCATCTCCTCCACTTCCTGCTCCTCCGCCCTTGAGCCCCGCCCCTCCAACCGCCACCAAGACAGAACCCCATTAGTTCTCACCTACCACCCCACCAACCTCCATATACAGCGTATCATCCGCCGTCATTTCCGCCACCTCCAAACGGACCCCGCCACCAGGCATATATTTCCCTCCCCTCCCCTATCAGCGTTCCGAAAAGACCACTCCCTCTGTGACTCCCTCGTCAGGTCCACACCCCCCACCAACCCAACCTCCACTCCCGGCACCTTCCCCTGCAACCACAAGAAGTGTAAAACTTGCGCCCACACCTCCTCCCTTACTTCTCTCCATGGCCCCAAGGGATCCTTCCATATCTGCCACAAATTCACCTGCACCTCCACACACATCATTTATTGCATCCGCTGCACCCCTTGTGGCCTCCTTTATATTGGGGAGACAGGCCGCCTACTTGCGGAACGTTTCAGAGAACACCTCTGGGACACCTGGACCAACCAACCCAACCACCCCGTGGCTCAACACTTTAACTCCCCCTCCCACTCCACCAAGGACATGCAGGTCTCAGTCAAATCCCTCGAACTCAGCACCGCCCTCCTAACCTGCAATCTTCTTCCTGACCTCTCCGCCCCCACCCCACTCCAGCCTATCACCCTCACCTTGACCTCCTTCCACCTATCACATCTCCAACGCCCCTCCCCCAAGTCCCTCCTCCCTACCTTTTATCTTAGCCTGCTGGACACACTTTCCTCATTCCTGAAGAAGGGTTTATGCCCGAAACGTCGAATTTCCTGTTCCTTGGATGCTGCCTGACCTGCTGCGCTTTTCCAGCGACACATTTTCAGCAGATATATGGGAACTACATGTCCTGCAAGTTCCCTGCCAAGCCACTCACCATCCTGACTTGGAAATACAACATCGTCCCTTCACTGTCACTGGGTCAAAATCCTGGAATTGCCTCCCTAAGAGCATTGTTGGACAACCCACAGCAAGTGGACTGCAGCGGTTCAAGTAGACAGTTCACCCCCACCTTCTCAAGGGGCAACTAGTTACAGGCAATAACTGCTGGGCCCAGGCAGCATCACCCACATGTTGTGAGTGAATAAAAGAAATTCTTATAACGTGTGTGTGATAAGGAGGATATAGAGGGAGCTTTACTCTGCATCTAACCTTGTACTGTCCCTGTTTGGTGAATGTTTGATGTGCATAGTGTAGAAAGAGCTTTATTTTGTATCTAACCCCATCTTGAATTCCTTCGATTTCATGGTGTTCACATAAAGATGTCAAAACATAAAATGTAACAGAATCTCTGTGAATGAATTCTCACTCGGAAGGCTAGGAGGTACTTTGGGAATAGCTTTAAATGTCAGGCTAACAATATCAAGCAGTCTCTGAAATTACTGCCTGGTTTGCCATTCACTCAATACATTGAAGCTAAAAGAGACAGAGAATTAAACCGGAAATGGTTTGTTAAAATTCAACTGATTTTTCAGATAAATTGTACTGCCCCCTGTAGCTCTTGTGAAGATGACTCATTATTGGGAATTATAAGCAACACTGAGATTATCCAAACACCAAACAATTGCAGCCTGTATTGATGTCGTACCTTTAATATTGAAAACACCCCAACAGTTTTCACTGGTGTGAATATCTTGCTGCCAAACCCTTTAACAAAATAGTCAGACTTGTAACCAACAGCTTGATGGAAACTGTAGAAACACAGGCCTTTCAGCCCCTCAAACCTGTTTCACCTTCTGTACAATACATGCTGCGGCAGCACACTGCCGTGGGTAAACCACACTTGGAGGATAGTGAACAGTTCTGGTCACCTTGCCATGGAGACAACATATTGACCTTGGAGGAGTTGATGGCCATTTTTACTTGAAGGATGCAAACATAGAACATAGAACATTACAGCACAGTACAAGTCCTTTGGCCCTCGATGTTGCGCCAACCTGTGGAACCAATCTGAAACCCATCTAACCCACTATTCCATTCTCATCCATATGCCTATCCAATGACCAATTTAAATGCCCTTAAAGTTGGCAAATCTACAACTGTTGCAGACTGTTGCATTCCATGCCCCACTACTCTCTGAGTAAAGAAACTATCTCTGACATCTGTCCTATATCTAACACCCCTCCATTTAAAACTATGTTCCCTTGTGCTAGCCATTGCCATCTGAGGGAAAAGGCTCTCACTGTCCACCCTATCTAACCCACTGATTATCTTATATGTCTCAATTCAGTCACCTCTCAACCTTCTTCTCTCTAATGAAAACAGCCTCAAGTCCTCAGCCTTTCCTCGTAAGACCTTTCCTCCATACCAGGCAACATTCTCGTAAACCTCCCCTAAACCCTTTCCAAAGCTTCCACATCCCTCCTATAATGTGGTGACCAGAACTGTACACAATACTCCAAATGTGGCTGCACAAGGTCTCACAGTTCTGAAACTTAATCCCTCTACCAATAAAATCTAACACACAATATGCCTTCTTAACAACCCTATCAACCTGTGTGGAAACTTTCAAAGATTTATGTACCTGGACACCAATATCTCTCTTCTCATCTACATTGCCAAAAATCTTACCATTAGCCCAGTACTTTTTATTCTTGTTACTCCTTCCAAAATCAATCACCTCACACTTTTGCACATTAAACTCCATTTGCCACCTCACAGCCCAGCTCTGCAGCTTATTTATGTCCCTCTGTAACCTACAACATCCTTCGTCACTATCCACAACTCCACCAACCTTAGTGTCATCCGCAAATTTACTAACCCATCCAGGTCACTTATAAAAATTTACTAATTCATCCAGGTCACTTATAAAAATGACAAACAGCAGTGGACCCAAAACAGATCCTTGCGGTACACCAATAGTAACTGAACTCCAGGATGAACATTTCCCATCAACCCCCACCCTCTGTCTTCTTTCAGCTTGCCAATTTCTGATCTAAACCACTAAATCACTCTCAATCCCATGCCTCCGTATTTTGTGCAATAGCTTACTGTGGGAAACATTATCAAACGTTTTGAGTCTGATGACTATACATCAGAGCTCTGATTAAGTCAACTAGACTTGAAACGTTAGCTTGCTCTGTCTCCATGGATGCTTTCTGACCCGCTGTGATCTCCAGCATTTGTCGTTTTCAGTGCAGATTCCAGCATCTACAGTCACTTTCTCCTCTCTACTAGAATGATGGACAGCAAGTGTTAAATTAAGGTTCAGACCAGTAAGAGACAGATTGGGGATGCTGGGTGAGTCTTAGAAACAGAAAATTCAGGAATGAAATTAGAAAATACTTGTACAAAAAGTAGTGGTGGAGTTTAGAATTCTCTCCCTCAAAGGACATCTGATGCAAGATGAGTTGTAAATCTGAGATTAATATATTTTAACAGAGGATCATAAGAAATGGGAACAGCACACAGACATTAGGCTCCTCAAGTCATTCCATATGATCATATAATCTGCTGAGGTTTAAATCACACTAAAGCTTGGTTTGAGGTCTACCAGAACAGAAATTACTGGAAATGCTCAGTAGATCTGGCAGCATCTGTGGAGTGAAATGTTTCGGATACAGTGATCCTTCCTCAGAACTTGGTCTGAGGTCTTCCTACTGAAGTTAAATGTGGGTCCATTCCATTTTTGGATCCTCCTGGTGCCTTAAATGCATGTAAATATTATCTGTTTCAAGAAAGAAATGCATTTTGTTTGTTTGGATAGAGTCAAACTTCAAGGTTTGTTTGTTTGCTTTATACAGAACCAAACTGAATTTGTGACTATGTATATATAAGATAGTTTTAGTGAATAAAGAATATTGGTGAAATTTTTAAAAATGCACAAAAGCTTGGGGTGGCTGTCATTAAGGTTCAGTGGGGAAAGATTTATTGCCTAAGGTCTTTATGCAAAGGGCAATGAGGGTCTTCATCCCGCTGTGCCTCTGATACCTGGAAAAAGTACCTGCGTAATCTGTATACAATGCCTTTGGTTTATTGCAACAGTAGAGAAAGTCAAATTTCAATGTTTGATTGTTCTCCATATGCAAAACCTGTACAGAACAGAACTACTTTTGTAACTGTGTGTACATAAAGATTTTTGCACGAATAAAGGATATTTTTGCAATTAAAAGGAATCTCTACCTTCCTGTCTACCCCCTTGACACCCCGTCACTGAAAGTGATTGGGGCAGAGAGAGGGTATTTAGTTCAGTGGCAGATCAACTTATTGAATATTCAAGGAGGATTCAACAGGCTGAAATGCCTCCATCTGTTCCTGTGTTTCTACATCTTCCATCAAGCTGTTGGTTGCAAGTCTGACTATTTCCATAAAGGACTTGACAGCAAATGTTCATGCCAGTGAAAATTGTTGGGGTGCTTTCAATGTTAAAAGCATCACATCAAAACATGCTGCATTGTTCGGTGTTTGGAGAGTCTCCGTGCTGCTTATAATTCCCAATCATGAGTTATTTCCACAAAGAGCTACAGGGGGCAGCACAGTTTATCTAAAATGTCAGATGAATTTTAACAAACTGTTTCCAATTTAACTTTCTCTCTCTTTTATCTCCTTGTGTTCTAATTTTCTAGATATTAAGGCCAGCATGTTTGATTATATTCTGTACATGTCCATGATATTGTAATAATTTGTGTATCTGACACCACCCCTTCCTGCCAGCTTTCTCAACCTCCACTGTTTCGAGTTAAAAATCGCACAACACCAGGTTATAGACCAACAGGTTTATTTGGATGCACGAGCTTTTGGAGCACTCAATCATCTGATGAAGGGGCAGCGCTCCGAAAGCTAGTGCTTCCAAATACAGCTGTTGGACTATAACCTGGTGTTGTGTGATTTTTAACTTTGTCCACCCCAGTCCAACACCGGCTCCTCCACATCATGGCCACTGTTTCTGACATTTTCACAATTTTGGAATTTCCTGGTTTTAAATGTTTTATGTTCAAAGTGAATGACCTCATATTTGCCAACATCGAAATCCATCTGCAGGTCAACTCACTGTGTCTCTTTGTTAACCTATAGTTCTAGCCACACCCTACAATGTGGCTTATCCTCAGTAAATTTGGGTACTTGGCTTTCTATGCCACCACCTGAATTAATAATGCATGAGGTGAAGGGTTGAGATCCCATTATTGATCAGCTTAAGGATACATTGTGTTAATTCCTACTACATTTAACAGAGTGTGTTGTCCCAACTCAGGAGATAGGCTGCAGCCATTAAAAGTGGTCTCTGTTATCCATCTGTGTGTGCCCAGTCACAGTGGCACATTTAGCAGACCTTCTGTAAGTGGAAAAGCAGCCTTCAAGCATTGTCGCATCAACATCTGCAGCATTGTAAGGTTGCATTGATCTCACAGAACCTGGTTTACAGTTGAAGGCTTCCAGTAACTTATGGAGTTAGTAATTTCAGCCATTACTGATGCCATTCCAGAAATTTTGCAGTTTTCAACTGCTCCACCGTTTCTCTTGCTGATACTGCAGAATAGCTCATTATTAAAACCCTGCTTTCTAAATTAACACTGTTATGATTGCCATTGCCTCTTTGACTACTGCAGAACTGTAAAGGTGGGCTCAGTATTTTCTAATCAACCTGTTCAGAGATGTGATTATGGAGTATAACAATTTCAGAGTGTATTTAGAGAATAGCAGGAACTGTATGAGGCTGCTATTCTGCAGAATATAAAGATGGCCTGTTATTCCCTACAATAGACACAGGGGCTATTCTCCATAATATACACTGCGGCTGCTTTTCTCTATAATGTAATATGTGTGTGAACATGTGAACACTCCCGTTCCTTCATCATCATAGCAAAGTACTTATCAAACCAAGTCAAGATTTTTTTAAGAGATTGATGGGGGTACTTTAAGTGTCAAAAGAAGTAAAATTAATTTCCAGGTTGAAATCTCCGTCTCTGACAGTTTGTTCATTATTTGGATATTCAGCCCTCACTGAATGTAAAAAAAAGTCTGGCTATATATAATAAAAATTCTAAAACAGGATTCTTTGATTCTGACCAGTTCTTCCTGTTTTGTGAATGGGAATGATAGACCTTATGACCACCAGCATTCTGTAATAAAGGCAGAGACACTGTCAGTGAGACAGATTCTGTTGATTTTGTTTCTCATGGGGATGGAGGTGCTGTTTTGCTTTTTATAAACTTTGACGCCAGAGGAACTTGTTTTTTCTTGGGAATATTGGCCTTGGCTCCTGTCCAGACCCCTGTTTTATTGTTTCAGGTCAGAAACTCTCTGTACAGCTTAAGAACCAATTCTGCCTCTCATCGCAGTCACGCTCTGTTTGTGACATGATGTGGGGGTGCTGGCACTGGACTGGAGTGGACAAGGTCAGAAGTCAGACGACACCAGGTTATAGTCTGGCAGGTTTATTTGAATCGTCCTTACCCTGCTGAAGGGGCAGAGCTCCGAAAGCTTGTGATTTGAAATAAACCTGTTGGACTATAACCTGGTGTCGTGACCTTGTTTGTGATTTGACTTTCTTATTGTCCTTGTGCAGGTTGGTGGAGAAAGGACCTGCCTCTTGATATGAAACACCCTGTGTCCATTCGCAAGAGTTTGGGTGCATTTTCAAAGACTCATTAGCCAGCATGGTGACTGAGGGACAACATCGGGAGTTGGGAGGGGTCAGGATCAGGCTGGGTGAGGGGATAAGCTTGAGAATATGAAATGAAGAATGCTGCTCCTCCATGGAAAAGTCAAAGAATTTTTATTTTTGCAGAACCATACAGTCATAGAGTTATCCAGCACAAAAACAGACCCTTCGGTCCAACCAGTACATGCTGAACATAATCCCAAACTAAACTAGCCCCACCTGCCTACACCTGGCACATATCCCTCCAAACCTTTCCTACTCAGGTATTTACTAAATGTCTTTTAAATGTTGTAACTGTATCCACATCTGCCACTTCATCTGGAATTCATTCTATGCATTAACTACGCTTTGTGTAAAAACATTGCCTCTTATGTCTTTTTAAAATCTCTCTCCTCCCCCTACTCTTGAAATCCACCACCCTAGGGAAAGGACACCTGTCATTCACCCAATCTATACCCCTCGTGATTTTATAAACCTCTGTAAGGTCACCAATCAACCAGTTTGATCTCTCTGCCTTTGCCATGTTGGGGAGTTCCTGTGTGGCTCTCCCTAATGAGGATGATCAAACATTACTGTAATGCCTCTCATTGCAATTTGAAATGGACCATGGGCTGGAGACCTGGCCAATACCTTGCAAGAAAATAGAACATAGAACATAGAACATAGAACAATATGGGACAGAACAGGCCCTTCGGCCCACGATGTTGTGCCGAACATTTGTCCTAGCTTAAGCACCTATCCATGTACCTATCCAATTGCCGCTTAAAGGTCACCAATGATTCTGACTCTGCCACTCCCACAGGCAGCGCATTTCATGCCCCCACCACTCTCTGGGTAAAGAACCTACCCCTGACATCCCCCTTATACCTTCCACCCTTCACCTTAAATTTAAGTCCCCTTGTAACACTCTGTTGTACCCGAGGAAAAAGTCTCTGACTGTCTGCTCTATCTATTCCCTTGATCATCTTATAAACCTCTATCAAGTCACCCCTCATCCTTCACCATTCCAATGAGAAAAGGCCTAGCACTCTCAACCTATCCTTGTACGACCTATTCTCTATTCCAGGCAACATCCTGGTAAATCTCCTCTGCACCCTCTCCAAAGCTTCCACATCTTTCCTTAAGTGAGGCGACCAGAACTGCACACAGTACTCCAAATGTAGCCTTACCAAGGTCCTATACAGCTGCAACATCACCTCACGACTCTTGAATTCAATCCCTCTGCTAATGAATGCTGATACACCATAGGCCTTCCTACAAGCTCTATCCCCTGAGTGGCAACTTTCAAAGATCTATGAACATAGACCCCAAGATCCCTCTGTTCTTCCACCTGACTAAGAGCCCTATCGTTAACCCTGTATTCCGCATTCTTATTTGTCCTTCCAAAATGGACAACCTCACACTTGACAGGGTTGAACTCCATCTGCCACTCCTCAGCCCAGCTCTGCATCATATCTAAGTCCCTTTGCAGCCGACAACAACCCTCCTCACTATCCACAACTCCACTAATCTTCGTATCGTCTGCAAATTTACTGACCCACCCTTCGACTCCCTCTTCCAAGTCATTAATAAAACTTACAAACCGCAGAGGACCCAGAACTGATCCCTGCGGAACTCCACTTGTAACTGGGCTCAAGGCTGAATATTTACCATCTACCACCACTCTCTGACTTTGACCGGTTAGCCAGTTCTCTATCCAACTGGCCAAACTTCCCACTATTCCATGCCTCCTGACTTTCCGCATAGGCTTACAATGGGGAACCTTATCAAATGCCTTACTAAAATCCATGTACACTACATCCACTACTCTACCCTCATCCACATGCTTGGTCACCTCCTCAAAGAATTCAATAAAATTTGTAAGGCAAGACCTACCCCTCACAAATTTGTGCTGGCTGTCCCTAATCAAGCAGTGTCTTTCCAGATACTCATAAATCCTATCCCTCAGTACCCCTTCCATTACTTTGCCTACCACCGAAGTAAGACTAACTGGCCTGTAATTCCCAGGGTTATCCCTATTCCCTTTTTTGAACAGGGGCACAACATTCGCCACTCTCCAGTCCCCTGGCACCACCCCCATTGACAATGAAGACAAAAAGATCATTGCCAACGGCTCTGCAATTTCCTCTCTAGCTTCCCACATAACCCGAGGATATATCCTGTCAGGCCCGGGGGACTTGTCTATCCTCAAGTTTTTCAAAATGCCCAACACATCTTCCTTCCTTACAAGTATCTCCTCTCGCTTACCAGTACATTTCATACTCTCCTCTTTAACAATACGGTCACTCTCATTTGTAAATACTGAAGAAAAGTACTCATTCAAGACCTCTCTTATCTCTTCCGACTCAATACACAATCTCCCACTACTGTCCTTGATCGGACATACCCTCGTTCTTGTCATTCTCATGTTTCTCACATACACATAAAAGGCCTAGGGGTTATCCCTGATCCTATCCGCCAAAGATTTTTCATGTCCTCTCTTAACTCTCCTAATCCCTTTCTTCAGCTCCCTCCTGGCTATCCTGTATCCTTCCAACACTCTGTCTGAACCTTGTTTCCTCAACCTTATGTAAGCCTCCTTCTTCCTCCTTACAAGACATTCAACCTCCCTCATCAACCAAAGCTCCCTCACACGACCATCTCTTTCCTGCCTGACAGGTACATACATATCAAGGACACGTCGTATCTGTTCCTTGAAAAAGTTCCACATTTCAATGACATCCTTCCCTGACAGGCTATGCTCCCAACTTATGATCCTCAGATCCTGTCTTGCAGCATCATATTTACCCTTCCCCCAATTGTAAAATCTACCCTGTTGTGCGCACCTATCTCTCTCCATAACCAAGGTGAAAGTCACAGAATTGTGGTCACCATCACCAAAATGTTCACCCACTAACAAGCCCATCACTTGTCCCGGTTCGTTACCAAGTACCAAATCCAATATGGCCTCCCCTCTGGTCGGACAATCTACGTACTGAGTTAGAAAAGCTTCCTGGACA
This sequence comes from Hemiscyllium ocellatum, assembly GCF_020745735.1. NCBI lineage: Eukaryota > Metazoa > Chordata > Chondrichthyes > Orectolobiformes > Hemiscylliidae > Hemiscyllium > Hemiscyllium ocellatum. Next base: position 3,547,015 of record NC_083428.1, read on the forward strand.
CACTGCACAAACACCGCCCCGTCCAATCTACTTGATCTAAAGAGGTTCCAATCAATGTTTGGGAAGTTGAAATCGCCCATGACCACTACCCTGTGGCTTCTGCACCTTTCCAAAATCTGTTTCCCAATCTGTTTCTCCATATCTCTGCTGCTATTGGGGGGCCTATAGTAAACACCCAACAAGGTGACTGCTCCTTTCCTATTTCTGACTTCAGCCCATACTACCTCCAAAGGCAGATCCCCCTCAAACTGCCTTTCTGCAGCCATTATACCATTTCTAATTAGCAATGCCACTCCCCCTCCTTTTTTACCACCCTCCCTAATCTTACCGAAACATCTGTAACCAGGAACCTCCAACAACCATTCCTGTCCCTCTTCTATCCACGTTTCCTTCTCCACTCAAACTTCTTACCTCCCCAGAAGCTGTTGACGATTTCCAGGTTCCCGCTCCTAGTTGAAAAAAAATACAGACTGCGAAAAGAAAAACATTAATCCATTGGAACAAGAGGAGGCCATTCAGCCCCATTTAACCATGCTATTTCATGAGGTTACAGTCTTACTTATCTATGTCTATATCCTTTTATACCCATACCTAGCAAAATCCACATCTGGTTTTAACCCCACCCACACCATTTATGCTGGGTAAGGTGGGCAAATGTTTATAATCAATTTCTCAAAGCCTCAGATCTTCATTGATGGAGTACAGAATACTGAGCCCCCAGCGATTAGTACCCAGTTCCCACATCCTGGAGGAACCACGATACCTTCGGAAAAGGGGATGCAGCCTGATTTTCTTTCCTCTGCTGTCAGCCTTCTAATCAACAAACGTCGGAAGCAGGGACAAGCTGAGCCTTATACTTTGTGTTCCCAGGGTCAGGAACATACGGAGCTAAACAAAGGAAACAGTCGGTCAATGTTTACCAACAGCAGAGGCCCAAGTTAAACAAAGATGGGACCCACAGGATATGGAGCAACTCATTTATCATGCAGGAATATCCAGTTACAATACTTCAAAACAACATTTATACAACTCCTCATGACTAACATGGGAGGTGAGGGCTTATTGTTAGATTAATAGTCCAGAAACTCAGCAAATGTTCTGGGATCCTGAGTTCAAATCCCACCACTGTGGATGATGGAATTTAAATTCAATTTAAAAAATCTGGAATTAAAGAATCTACTTTATTGTCAGAAAAACCCAGAAGGTAAAAACAATGATTGCAGATGCTGGAAACCAGATACCAGATTTTGGATTAGTGGTGCTGGAAGAGCACAGCAGTTCAGGCAGCATCCAAGGAGCAGCGAAATTGACGTTTGAAGGGCTTTTGCCCGAAACGCTGATTTCCCTGCTCCTCGGATGCTGCCTGAACTGCTGTACTCTTCCAGCACCACTAATCCAGAAAAACCCAGAAGGTCATTGAAATCTGTCATCGTCACCTGGTCTGGCCTCCATGTGACTGCAGATCTACAGCAACTGGTCTCTGAAAAGGCTGAGCCTTTCAATCATACCAATCTCTACAAATCTCAAAGAAATGTAACTAGATGAATCACCTGGCATCATTGATCCTGGCATCGGAAAAGATGATGACAGAAACAGCCCTGTCGACCCTGCAAAATCCTCCACAGCAACATCTGGGAGGCTAGTGCCAACATTGGGAGAGCTGTCTCACAGACTAGCTAAGTAACAAACCTGACATTGCCATTTCATGGAATCATACCTTACAGACAGCCGTCATCATCCCTGGATATATCCTGTCCCACCGTAGGACAAACCCAGCAGAGGGGGTGGCACAGTGGGATACAGGCAGGAAGGAGTTGCTCTGGGAGTCCTCAACACTGACTCCAGACCTCATGAAGCCTCATGGCTTCAGGTGAAACATGGGCAAGGAAACCTCTGACTTGTTGACATGTACCACCCTCCCTCAGCTGATGAATCAGTACTCCTCCATGTTGAACAACAGTTAAAGGAGGCACTGAGAGTAGAAAGGGCAAAAAATGTTATCTGGGTGGGGTTTTCCAATGTCCACCACCAAGAGTGTCTCAGCAGCAGCATTACTGAGTGAGCTGGTCAGGTCCGAAAGGACTTGGCTGCTAGACTGGGTCTGCAACAGGTCGTGAGGGAATCAACCAAGAGGGAAAAACATACTTGACCTCATCCTCACCAATCTGCTGGCTGCAAATGCTTGTGTCCATGACAGTATCAGTAAGAGTGACCACTGAACTGTCCTTGTGGAGACAAAGACCTGCCTTCACTTTGAGCATCCCTTCATCGTGTTGCCGGGCACTACCACTGTGCTAAATGGGACAGACTTCAAACAGATCTAACAACCCAAGACTTACCATCCATGAGGTGCTAAGGTTCATCAACAGCAGCAGCAGAGTAGTCCAGCACAACATGTAACCTCACCGCCCGGCATATCCCCCACTCAACCATTACCGCCAAGCCAGAGGATCAATCCTGGTTCAATGGAGAGTGCAGGAGGGAATACCAGGAGCAGAAGCAGGCATACCTGAAGATGAGGGGTCACCCTGGTGAAGCCACCAAAAAGGACTAGTCATAGAGTCATAGAGATGTACAGCATGGAAACAGACCCTTCGGTCCAACCCGTCCATGCCGACCAAATATCCCAACCCAATCTAGTCCCACCTGCCAGCACCCGGCCCATATCCCTCCAAACCCTTCCTATTCATATACCCATCCAGATGCCTTTTAAATGTTGCAATTATACCAGCCTCCACCACTTCCTCTGGCAGCTCATTCCATACACGTATCACCCTCTGCGTGAAAAAGTTACCCCTTAGGTCTCTTTTATATCTTTCCCCTCTCACCCTAAACTATGCCCTCTAGTTCTGGGCACCCCAACCCCAGGGAAAAGACTTTGACTATTTATCCTATCCATGCCCTTCATTATTTTGTAAACCTCTATAAGGTCAGCCCTCAGCCTCCGATGCTCCAGGGAAAACAGCCCCAGCCTGTTCAGCCTCTCCCTGTAGCTCAGATCCTCCCACCCTGGCAACATCCTTGTAAATCTTTTCTGAACCCTTTCAAGTTTCACAACATCTTTCTGATAGGAAGGAGACCAGAATTGCATGCAATATTCCAAAGTGGCCTAACCAATGTCCTGTGCAGCCGCAACATGACCTCCCAACTCCTGTACTCAATACTCTGACCAATAAAAGAAAGCATACCAAATACCTTCTTCACTATCCTATCTACCTGTGACTCCACTTTCAAGGAACTATGAACCTTCACTCCAAGGTCTCTTTATTCAGCAAAACTCCCTAGGACCTTACCATTAAGTTGTTAGGTCCTGCTAAGATTTGCTTTCCCAAAATGCAGCATCTCACATTTATTTAAACTAAACTCCATCTGCCACTTCTCAGCCCATTGGCCCATCTGGTCCAGATCCTGTTGTAATCTGAGGTAACCCTCTTCGCTGAACACTACACCTCCAATTTTGGCGTCATTTGCAAACTTACTAACTGTACCTCTTATGCTTGCATCCAAATCATTTATGTAAATGACAAAAAGTAGAGGACCCAACACCAATCCTTGTGGCACTCCACTGGTCACAGGCCTCCAGTCTGAAAAACATACCTCCACCACCACCCTCCGTCTTCTACCTTTGAGCCAGTTCTGTATCCAAATGGCTAGTTCTCCCTGTATTCCATGAGATCTAACCTTGCTAATCAATCTCCCATGGGGAACCTTGTCGAACGCCTTACTGAAATCCATATAGTCCACATCTACTACTCTGCCCTAATCAATCCTCTTTGTTACTTCTTCAAAAAACTCAATCAAGTTTGTGAGACATGATTTCCCACGCTCAAAGCTATGTTGACTAAACCTAATCAGTCCTTGCCTTTCCAAATACATGTACATCCTGTCCCCCAGGATTCCCTCCAACAACTTGCCCACCACCGAGGTTAGGCTCACCAGTCTATAGTTCCCTGGCTTGTCTTTACCGCCCTTCTTAAACAGTGGCACCATGTCAGCCAACCTCCAGTCTTCCAGCACCTCACCTGTGACTATCGATGAAACAAATATCTCAGCAAGAGGCCCAGCAATCACTTCTCTACCTTCCCACAGAGTTCTCGGGTACACCTGATCAGATCCTGGGGATTTATCCACCTTTACCCATTTCAAGACATCCAGCACTTCCTCCTCTGTAATCTGGATATTTTAAGCAGCAAGTGATAGACAGAGCGAAGTGATCCCACAACGAAAAGATCAGATCTAAGCTCTGCAGTCCTGCCACATCCTGGTGTGAATGGTGGTTGGCAATTAAACAACTCACTGGAGTTGGAGGTTCCACAAATCTCCCCATCCTCAATGATGGAGGAGCCGAGCACATCAGTATAAAAGATTAGGCTGAAGTTTTCCCAGCAATCTTCAGCTAGAGGTGCTGAGTGGATGATCTATCTTGGCCTGTTCCAGTGGTCAGAGCTGAAAACGTGTTGCTGGTTAAAGCACAGCAGGTCAGGCAGCATCCATGGAACAGGAAATTTGACGTTTCGGGCATAAGCCCTTTCCTGAAGAAGGGGTTATGCCTGAAACATCAAATTTCCTGTTCCTTGGATGCTGCCTGACCTGCTGTGCTTTAACCAGCAACACATTTTCAGCTCTGATCTCCAGCATCTGCAGACCTCACTTTTTACTGTTCCAGTGGTCCCAGTATCACAGAAATCAGCAATCCATGTGATATCAAGAAACGGTTAGAGACACTGGATCCTGCAAAGGTTGTGGGTCCTGACAACATTCCGGTAGTAGTACTGAAGACTTGCACTCCAAAACCTGCTGCTCCCCCAGTCAAACTCTTCCAGTACAGATACAACACAGACATTTACCCAACAATATGAAAAATTGTCCAGGTAAGTCCTGTACACAAAATGCAGGACCAGTCCAAGCCATCCAAATATTGACCCATCAGTCTTCTCTTGATCATCAGTAATAAGGTGGAAGGTCAGAATTAGAGAGTCATACAGCACAGAAACAGACCCTTCGGTCCAACCAGTCCATGCCTGAACATAATCCCACACTAAACCAGTCCCACCTGCCTGTTCCAGGCCCATATCCCTCTGAATCTTTCCTATTCATGTATCCATCCAAAGTCTTTTAAATGTTGTAATTGTACCCGCATCCACCACTTCCTCAGGAAGTTCATTCCACACTCAAACCACCATCTGTGTAAACAATTTGCCTCATTTTTTTAAAATCTCTCTCCTCTCAACTTAGAAGTGTGTCCCCTAGTCTTGAAATTCCCCACCCCAGTGAAAAGACAACTACCATTAACTCTATCTATATCTCTCACTACTTTATAAATTCTATCAGATCGCCTATCAACCTCCTACGCTCCAGTAAAAGAATTCCCAGCCTATCCAGCCTTTCGTTATAACTCAGACCTTTCAAATTCAAGTTTATGTAGGAATGCTGGGTGAATGAGGAGGAGATATTGATTAGCCATGATCTGAATGAACGGTGGAACAGACTGGACAGAGTGAATGACATCCCACTCTCCCAATCTTCCTTGGCATCACCTAATCACTGCTCAATCTCTAGAGTACCTCATCTCTCCATAACATTTGCAGGTTCAGATAGAACCATGAGCTTTATCCTCAGTGGGCTTGTATTGTGAAGGAGGCTCTGATTCACTCTGGTGTGAATATGTTGATGTGTGTAACTGTGTTCTGTACATGTTAGTATGTGTACACGTACATGCATAGTCTCTGTTCAAGTGCAATGATGTGGTACATAGCAGCCAGTGCAGCATTTAACACACTCATTTATTGAGTTAAATCTTTTTATTTGTTTTAAGTGAACAACATAAAAGCTGATAACAAGAAATTCCAAAATTTTCAAAGCCCCAAGTTAGTTTCATAAAATTTCTCCATCTTCCTGGCCTCTATTTTGATCTTACAAATGCAGCCCTCAGGCAGAGAACAGGTTAAACTGATCCAGAGCCGGAACACAGGAGGATGACAGTGAGATCAGACGTGTAGTGGTTAATATGGTATATGGAGAGAGGGGCTGAGAAATACAATAGAGGTGTACATACTGCAGACACTATAATACCAAGCAAATCTAATAATTACAATCTTCAAAAAAACTCACAAATAAATGTACTTAGTAAATAGCTATTAAATCAAGAACAGGTACAGAATATAACTCTACTAACTATAACTCTAACAACCAGTGTTTCAGTCATTGAATTCATAACCTGTGGGTTACAAGGTCAAAATTCAACCAGTAATTTTGGGGAGAGGCAGAGGAAAATGGAGTTACATCCATTAGTTAACACTTATTAGTTCAGAAAATAACACAATGATTAAACATTCACTGGTTTATGTATATTGGTTGCTAACATTAGTTCATGTTTATTGGTTAAAACCTTTAGTTACTATCTCAGAGATAACATTGAATGTTTGGTTAATAATGATGAATTAACATCCATTGCTTTATAAACATTCATTAACACCAGACACAGCACTCCATTCATTTATTTCTTTTAGGGAACAAATTTTAACAACAAGTGGGTGTGAGCCTAAATTTACACATTCACACTTTACACTCAGCCACAAGTGATTAGGGAATTAGCCAAATACATGGAGGAATATATAATGAAAACAATTATATTGATGTACAGTCACACTCACACCCACAATCACACTGACACACACACAATCACACTGCCCCACACATACACAGTCACTAACACCACACACACACACACACACGAATCCAGTTATACTGATCATTACTCAGACCAGCCTTGACCAAATTCTGCTTCTGCATTGAAGCCTTATGTGAAACAATCCATCTATACCAGGCATGTCCTACATAGCTATAACCCCAGGGTCTGAGGTAGCACTAAACTCTGCCAATCTAATATTACCCAAACAAAACTACTCTGTTTAGATTTCCTATCTATTGGATTTCATGACTGCAAGGCTTGGAAGAGAAGGTTATATCTGTGTGGTCTCACTGGTGGGCAAATCCTAAATTAAACTTCCAATACCTGACAGTGAATCAGGAAAGCTGTAATGAGGACAGGAAATAAGCTGAATCATTAACACAGGGGAGTTCCCGGGAACCTGTCATTTTTCAAGCACTGCACAATATTTTAAATTTATTGTAGTTTTGCTGGACACATATTAGATCAATTCCTAAACTAATTCCACTGTCCTGCTCTCTCCTCATTACCCTGTATGAATCCCTAAACTGATCCCACTGCTCCATAATCTGCCCACAGCCCTGTGTCAATACTCCAACAAATTACACTGCCCTACTCTATCTCGCCACTACCCTTTATCAATCCCAAACTGATCCTGGTGACCCATGCTCTACCCTTAGCCCTGTATCAATCACAAATAAATCCCAATACCCTGCTCTGTTTCCCCAAAGCTCTGATCTCTCCCCATTGTCCTGTATCAATCTCATAACTAATCCCATTGCCTGAGGCTCTCCCCATAATCCCATACTATTCCCTAAACTAATGCCACTGTCCAGTGTGTTCCCATTGTCCTGTATCAATCCCTAACTAATCCCACGGGTCTCTTTCCATAACCAACTATTAATCCCTAACTAATCCCACAGGTCTCTCTCCATAATCATCTATTAATCCCTAACTAATCCCATGGGTCTCTCTCCATAACCATCTATTAATCCCTAACTAATCCCACAGGTCTGTCTCCATAACCGTCTATTAATCCCTAACTAATCCCCTAATCTCCATGGTTTGGTAATTGCTTTTACATAAAATAATTTTTACTCAAATGATGCAATGATTTCTGTTTCAATCACTCTTTGGGGTAAAATGTTCAAGATTCAAAAACAGTCTACTCAAAGCAATCATTCCTGGACCCTTTCCTTCTACTCACTCCACTCAATAGTTACATTCAGCAGAAGTGGGTACTGAAAAGCTGGAGATCAGAATCAAGATTAGAGTGTTGCTGGAAAAGCACAGCAGGTCAGGCAGCATCCGAGGAGCAGGAAGAGCTTCCTGCTGAAGGGCTTTTGCCTGAAACATTGATTTTCCTGCTCCTCAGATGCTGCCTGACCTGCTGTGCTTTTCCAGCCCCACTCTAATCTTGACTCAAAAGTGACATTGTTTGTGAAAATGGGGACTGTTGTCTACACAAGGGGTCTGAATTAACTTTGTCTACCAATGAGGTAGATGAGCATGTCAGGTTTCCATTGAATGTAGCTGTAGGGTTATGGGATGGTGTTCCCTAACTGTCCAAGGTTCCAACGTTCTCCATCCACTCCATCTGTCTTCATTCCATCTACCCCGTCATTCTGTAAAACAGAAACATTTTTATCTTTCATTTATTTTTGCCTGTTTCAGATCATTTGAAGGCTTGGTCAATTCCAATGCTCACCCTGGGTTATATCCTTATGTTAGTAAGTGGTTTCACACGCTCCATCAGAAATTTCCACTCAATCCTATCCATTTACACTCAGCTCACTCAAGTTCTCGGGGAATGGGAACTTGTCTGGGTCTGAGCAGGACTCTGGTTTTGGGCTGTTGGTAATTAGGGATAAGAAATTAATAGTGCCTGGCCTATGGCACCCAGGGCCTTAAATCAACTTCCAATCTGGTTGCTTTTCTCATGATAACACCTATTCCCAGCATACCATCCTGCTCTTTTCTCACTACATCACTCACTTATCCCATTCACCCATTCCACCTCATTATCCAAACCCATTGCATTTCCGATTTCTCTCCCAACTCTGGACCTGAAATTAAACAGAGTTCCTCCATTCATATCCCCCACCCTCACATCCATCCATATTTCTTTGGCTATTACTGGGTGATGAGACAAAAACAGAGAAAACAGAGCTAATGATTGAAGAAGGATCACTGGACTTGAAACGTTGACTCTGCTTTCTCTAGGGCAGCACTGCTACCTCACAGCGCCAGGGAACCAAGTTCAATTCCAGCCTCAGGTGACAGTCTGTGTGGAGTTTGCACATTCTCCCTGCATCTGTGTGGGTTTCCTCCAGGTGCTCTGGTTTCCTCCCACCGTGTAAAGATGTGCAGGTTAGGTGAATTTGCCATGTCAAATTGCCCATAGCGATAGGTGCATTAGTCAGAGGAAAAGGGTCTGGGTGTGTTACTCTTCGGAGGGTCAGTGTGGACTTGTTGGGTGGAAGGGACTGTTTCCACACTGTAGGGAAACTAATCTTCACAGATGCTGCCAGAACTTTGCCAGAAATGTCTGATTTCTAGCATCTTTCTTTTTTTTGCAATAAGAGATCAGAGTTTTGGGAGAAGGGATATCAGATTTAAAACAGAGATAGGGAAAAATGACTTCTGCCAAAGGGTTGTGAATCTGTGGAATTCACTCCCCCAGAGTACAGTAGATGCTGGAACACTGGATAAATTTAAGGATGGGATAGATAGATGTTTAATTACTAACAGGTTGAAGGGTTTTGGAGAGAGGTCAGGAACCTGGAGTTATACAGTCATAGAGATGTACAGCATGGAAACAGACCCTTCAGTTCAACCCATCCATGCCGACCAGATATCCCAACCCAATCTAGTCCCACCTGCCAGCACCCGGCCCATATCCCTCCAAACCCTTCCTATTCAAATATCCAACCAGATGTCTTTTAAATGCTGCACTTTGTCTGGCAGCTTATTCCATACACGTACCACCCTCTGCGTGGAAAAGGTTGCCTCTTAGGTCTTTTTTTATATCTTTCCCCTCTCACCCGAAACATATGCCCTCTAGTTCTGGACTCCCCCAGCTGAGGAAAAAGATTTTGTCTATTTACCCTATCCATGCCCCTCATGATTTTATAAACCTCTATAAGGTCACCCCTCAGCCTCTGATGCTCCAGGGAAAACAGCCCCAGCCTTTTCAACCTCTCCCTATAGCTTAAATCCTCCAACCCTGGCAACTTCCTTGTAAGTCTTTTCTGAACCCTTTCAAGTTTCACAACATCCTTCTGATAGGAAAGAGACCAGAATTTCACGCAATATTAGAAAAGTGGTCTAACCAATGTCCTGTACAGCCGTAACATGACCTCCCAACTCCTGTACTCAATACTCTGACCAATAAAGAAATGCATACCAAACGAAAAAAGAAAATTCTGGAAAATCTCAGCATGTCTGGCAGCATCTGTAAGTAGAGAAAAGAGCTGATGTTTCAAGTGTAACTGACCCTTTGTCAAAGCATACCAAATGACTTCTTCACTATCCTATCTACCTGCAACTCCACTTTCAAGGAGCTATGAATCTGCACTCCAAGGTCTCTTTGTTCAGCAACACTCCCGAGGACCTTACCATTAAGTGTATAAGTCCTACTAAGATTTGCTTTCCCAAAATGCAGCACCTCACATTTATCTGAATTAAACTCCATCTACCACTTCTCAGCCCATTGGCCCATCTGATCAAGATTCCATTGTAATCTGAGGTAACCTTCCTCACTGTCCACTACACCTCCAATTTTGGTGTCATCTGCAAACTTATTAACTATACCTCTAATGCCCACATCCAAATCATTTATATAAATGATGAAAAGTAGTGGACTCAGCACCGATCCTTATGGCACTCCACTGGTCATAGGCTTCCAGTCTGAAAAACAACCCTCCAACACCACTCTCTCTCTTCTATCTTTGAGCCAGTTCTGTATCCAAATGCTAGTTCTCCCTGCATTCCATGAGATCTAACCTTGCTAATCAGTCTCCCATGGGGAACCTTGTCGAACGCCTTAGTGAAGTCCATATAGATCACATCTACCACTCTGCCCTCTTCAGTCCTCTTTGTTACTTCTTCAAAAAACTCAATCAAGTTTGTGAGACATGATCTCCCACGTATAAAGCCATGTTGACTATCTCTAATCAGCCCTTGCCTTTCCAAATAGATGTACATCTTGTCCCTTAGGATTCCCTCCAACAACTTGCCCACCATCGAGGTCAGGCTCACTGGTCTATAGTTCCCTGGCTTGTCTTTACCGCCCTTCTTAAACAGTGGCACCACGTTAGCCAACCTCCAGTCTTCCGGCACTTCACCCGTGACTATTGATGATACAAATATCTCAGCAACAGGCCCAGCAATCACTTCCCTAGTTCCCACAGAGTTCTCGGGTACACCTGATCAGGTCCTGGGGGTTTATCCGCCTTTATGCGTTTCAAGACATTCGTTTAGTATCTCCCCCATTTTCTGTGGCTCCACACAAAGGCCGCCTTGCTGATCTTTGAGGGGCCCTATTCTCTCCCCATTTACCCTTTTGTCCTTAATGTATTTGTAAACACCCTTTGAATTCTCCTTAATTCTATTTGCCAAAGCTATTTCATGTCCCCTTTTTACCCTCCAGATTTCACTCTTAAGTAATCTCCTACTGCCTTTATACTCTTCTCAGGATTCACTTGATCTATCCTGTCTATACCTGACATATGCTTCCTTCTTTTTCTTAACCAAACCTTCAATATCTTTAGTCATCCATCAGTCCCTACACCTACCAACCTATACTTTCTCCCTAACTGGAATATACTTTCTCTGGATTCTCGTTATCTTATTTCTGAAGGCTTCCCATTTTCTAGCCGTCCCTTTACCTGCAAACACCTGCATCCAATCAGCTTTTGAAAGTTCTTGCGTAATACCGTCAATATTGGCCTTTCTCCAATTTAGAACTTCAACTTTTAGATCCAGTCTATCCTTTTCCAGATCAGTCCTGATTCTACTGAGTGACAGAGCAGGCTCAAGGGGCTAAATGGCCTCCTCCTGCTCCTGGTTCTAAGGTCCATATTCAGGGTTCCTGTTTCTAATTGGTGTCCCATTATCCCTGTGTGTAACGTGTACATGTGTTCCAGGTAAAGAACATCAATCTGGACTGCGATGCCTCTGTGGAGGAATAGCTGGTATGTGCTCACTTTCAGGGATGAAACACAAAAGAAATGGCTACTTGGAGGAGAGTCTTTGAGGGGCTGAGGAGAGAGGGCAAGAGGGATGACCTTATAGGGGCATGGACAGAGTAAGTAGACAAGGTCATTTCCCTTGGGATGGGGGAGTCCAGAACTAGAGGGCATAGGTTTAGGGTAAGAGTGGAAAAATTTAAAAGGGACCTAAGGGGCAATATTTTCAAGCAGAGGGTGGTACGTGTATGGAATGAGTGCCAGAGGAAGTGGTGGAGGCTGGTATAAGTACAACATTTAAAAAGCTTCTGGTTGGATATATGAATAGGAAAGGTTTAGAGGGATATGGGCCAAATGCTGGCAAGTGGGACTAGATTGGGTTAGGATATCTAGTTAGCATGGACAAGTTGGACCGAAGGGTTTGTTTCCATGCTGCATACCTCTATGACTCTATGAAAGGAATGACATCGTAGAGAGTGTCAGGCCAATGGGGTAGAAAGAAGGAAACATTCAGATTCAGTGAGAGGAGAGGACTCCAGCCCAGGGTAACCGCAGCTAACTCAGTGTATCATACCAGCAAAGCTATGGTGAGTTATTTGATAGGAAGTGTTGGTGGTGAGGGGGGAATGTGTTACAGCCCTCTCCCAGGTTACTGACTGGAACAGCTTGAATTGTGATAATTGCCCTGATTAAAAATCTATCCAGCTCAGAATGAGTGTATTAATTAACTCAGCCTCAACAGCCCTCTGCAGTAAAAATTCTACAGAATCACTTCTCTCTCAGAGTAGAAATTCCTCCTTATCTCTGTCTGAAATGTGTGTCCCTTGTTCAGGGATGATGCCCTCTGGTCCTTGGCTCTCCTTCAAGGGCTAACAACCTTTCCACATTGACCCTCAAATCCCCTAAGAATCTTACTTGTTTCAATTCTTCTAAGTTTCAATGAGTACAGGCCCAATCTGGTTAACTTCTCTTCCTAAGTCAGTACCTCCATACCCAAGATCAGCTGAGTGAACCTTCCTTTAGTCTGCCATTCACTCCATGTAAATGCTAACACTTGTTTCTCCCCCCACTTATTGGCTACAGCAGGAATATCACATTAACTGTGGCAAAGGAAAGGCCAGACAAGAGGAAAATTGGGACGCAGTAGTTCACACAACAGAACAGACACTTGCAAAATGTCTCTCCAATTATTTAAAAAGTAAATCTAACCCCAAGAGTAAAGAAAAACACCAAGAGTAAAGAGAAACACTCCATTGATGGTTCCTACCTGCAGCCCAAACGCTTCTGCAGTTCTGCAAGATTGTAGCAGCCTTCCAGCTGTTGTTTCAGTGTTACCAGTTGTTGTTCCAGTTTGATTTTATGATCTGGTGGCAAGGAAGCACAGAATAGACCATCATAGAAGGAGGCCATTCAGCCCACTGAATCCGTGTCAGCTCTCTGCAACCTGATTTTTCACACTTTCTCCATTTGCTGCAGTTTGTTGCTTAGCACCCACCCTTTAGACTGAGCTGTGGATCATCACTCCTCATGTCCTAGCACGTGGATCAGCATCAATTGTGACTCTCCTGCTATGAAGCACCTTGGGACATTTGGCGTAATTGCTGTCCTTGAAGTGACAAAGTACAAAATTGTCAGCTGAGCAGGGTCTTGTCATTGGCTGAACCCCAGGGATGGACTGGGCACCAGGAATTGGAAATCCCACCCCAAATCCATTAACCCCCTGGTGACTGGGAGCAGCAGGTGGTCCTGTGGATTGACCCATACTTATAGCACAAAACAGTTAAGGCTTATGCTCCCATACATACAGAGGGAGTGCTGCACTGTTGGTTGGTGCTGTCTTACAGATATAATGTTAAACCAAAGCCTAATGTGACAGGCCAAATGGAAATGATCTTTAGTCACTGGTTTGAAGAGGAGCAGGAGCAGAGGTGTTATCGCTGGTGTTCTGGCCAATATTTAATCTTCAATCAACCTCATTTAATCTGATGCTGATTACTGTTTATGGGAGCATGCTGTATGCAAATTGACTGCTGTATTTCTTACTTGAGAACAGTGACGATATATCACAACGACAGCTCGGGAATCCTTTATCCAAAAACCTCAGGGCTGGGTTTTCGGACAAAGATATTTTCAGTTTTTGGGTCCACTGCAATTAATTTGGCTCCAATTTATTTTCCTAAAGGCCACGGTTAGATCTGTAGCCACTGAGAGTGTGGCCCTTTGGAAAAATCTTCACTTTTATGTCTATTTGAATCTGTTTGGCAAAAGGCAAGTTTTATTCCAAAGGAACCCAAACTGAATGTGGCTATCAGACTGTTCTTGTCTGCTTCTTAACAGACATTTGGTTTTTAGGTATTTGTCATTTTTGGATGTACAGATAATGGATACCTGACCTATATCTCTTTGGCCACACAGCACTTTGAGACATCCAGGGCAATATGAAAAATGCAATTGATAAAATTTTCCAATTCCAGACAAGAGAGGCAGGCAGCACTGATAATGTAATCAATATACCAGAGAAAGAGTTCTGTTGAAGACTTACTGGACTCAAAACGTTAACACTGATTTCTCCCCACAGATGCTGCCAGACCTGCTGAGTCTCTCTGGCAATTTCGGTTTTTGTTTCAGATTTCCAGCATCTGCAGTTTTTTTTTGTTGTTATTGGCCTGGATGGTGTCAAGCTTCTTGAACGTTGTTGGAGCCATCCAGGTGAGTGGGGAGTATTCCATTCCACTTCTGACATGTGCCTTGTAGATGGTGGTCAAGTGGACACCATCCTGGATGAAGCAGTCTGCCTAACTGGTATGACCTAGGAGCTTCAACTTCCACTCCCACCACTACCAATACACAGTGGCAGCAGTGTGTACCCCCCCAATGACCACCCCTGCTAAGGTAACTCGGTCCTTCCCATCCATTCTATCTATGCCCCTCACAGTTGTGTACACCTGAGTCAGATGTCTCCTCAGCAACCTCTCTTCCAAGGAGAGCAACTCCCAACCTTTTCTTAAAGCTTGGAGAAAATGAGGATGGCAGATGTTGGAGCTCAGGGTTGAGAGTGTGGTGCTGGAAAAGCACAGCAGGTCAGGCAGCATCCAAGGAGCCCGTCATCAGCAGTGGGCTTATGCCCAAAACATCGACTCTCCTATTCCTCGGTGCTGCCTGACCTGCTATGCTTTTCCAGCACCACACTCTCTTTTCTCATATCTGGATAATTTCAGCCCTGACAACACCCTTGTACATCTCCTCTTCAATACAATTAATCCTTTTTGTAATTACACGACCAGAACGGCACACAGTACTCAAGCTATGACCTAACTGATGATTTATACAGTTCTAGCAGAATCTCTAGCTCCCTGTGCTCACATATTCAATTCCTTGGATAATAAAGGAAAGGATTTTAAATCCACCCTAATCACGTTAATGGTCTGTCCTGCTCCCTTCTGGAATGTGTGCACATTCACTGCCAGGTCCGTCACTATCTCTCGACATCTCCCAAGTGCTCTCTTATCAGTGTAGAAGCAAGTTACTGCAGATGCTGGAATCTGGACTGTCAACTTGCTCTTTCACCGTTGATACTGCCACACTCCACTGTGATCTCCAGTATTTTTTGTTTTCACTATTTTCCCATCAATTGTACGCCCTTTTATCTTGTTTGATGTCCTCAAATTTATCATTTCACATTTAGAGTCATAGAGTCAGAGAGATACACAGCATGGATGACTGTCAATGTCCTATAGAGCTGCAACATGACCTCCCTACTCTCTTTATCCAAATTAAACTCCATCTGCCACTTCTCAGCCCATTGGCCCATCTGATCAAGATCCTGTGGTTCTCTGAGGTAACTTTCTTCAATGCTCTGGCTGGTAAAGAAAAGTATAGCAAACGCCATCTTCACTATCCTATCTACCTGCAACTCTACTTTCAAGGAGCTATGAACCTGCACTCCAAGGTCTCTTCGTTCAGCATCACTACCTCGGACCTCACCACTCAGTGTATAGGTCCCGCTCTGATTTGCTTTTCCAAAATGCAGCAATTCACATTTATCTAAATTAAACTCCATCTGCCATTTCTCAGCCCATTGGCCCATCTGATCAAGATCCTGTGGTTCTCTGAGGTAACTTTCTTCACTGTCCACTTTTCCTCCAATTTTGGTGTCATCTGCAAACTTACTAACTGTACCTCTTATGCTCACATCCAAATCATTTATACAAATGAAGAAAAGTAGTGAACCCAGCACTGATCCTTGTGGCACTCCACTGGTCACAGACCTCCAGTCTGAAAAAACAACCCTCCACCACCACCGTCTGTCTTCTACCTTTGAGCCAGTTCTGTTTCTAAATGGCTAGTTCTCCCTGTCTTCCATGTGATCTAACCTTGCTAACCAGTCTCCCATGAGGAACTTTGTCAAATGCCTTACTGAAATCCATATAGATCACGTCCACCGCTCTACCCTCATCAATCTTCTTTGTTACTTCTTCAAAAAACTCAATCAAATTAATGAGACATGATTTCCCATGCACAAAGCCATGTTGACTATCCCTACATTCACAGTGGCTCAGTGGTTAGCACTGCTGCCTCACAGCACCAGGGTCCCAGGTTCAATTCCAGCCTTGGGCTACTGGCTGTATGTAGATTGCACATTCTCCCTGTGTCTGTGTGGGTTTCCTCTGGGTGCTCTGGTTTCCTCCCATGGTCCAAACCTGTGCAGGTCAGGTGAATTGGCCATGCTAAATTGTCCATTGTGTTAGGTGCATTCATCAGAGGGAAGTGGGTCTGGTTGGGTTACTCTTCAAAGGGTCGGTGTGGACCAGTTGGGCCGAAGGGCCTGTTTCCACACTGTAGGGAATTTAATCTAATCAGTCCTTGCCTTTCCAAATACATGTATATTCTGTCTCTCAGGATTCTCTCCAACAACTTGCCCACCATCAATGGCAGGCTCACCAGTCTGTAGTCCCCTGGGTTTCTCTTGTCCAGGTTGAATGTTATTTTCACTTAAAAAGTCCTCAATTTTGACCATACCGTGAGCACAAAACCCAAGGCTGTCATGTCAGTGCGGTACTGAGGGAGTGCTGTGTGCTGACCCTGTGCAAGAGGACAGTTCCTGGTAACACTTTGTGAGGCCGGAGTGTTCTCAATTTCCAATCTAGTTTTATTTGATTGTGTAAATTCTAGGGGGTTGGCTGAGTGGAATTTACAACATTTCAGCCCCAGCTTTTAAACTGGGTATGGCTCCCTGTGTCAAACTCTGGATTTCAGCAAAGTAACTGGTCTTACGAGAGAGTGCACAGTTTACCAGCATTATACCAGGATGTGTGAGGTCAATAGTGTCAAGAGACTGGAGACATTGCCTTTGTTTTAGAGAAGGGAAGATGAAGGAGGAATCTGACATTCAAACTTTTTTATATTTTTGGTAGAGTAGGTAAGCAGAACACATGCCCGAGGCGAGGAGAGTCCAAAAGTTTAATTCATCAAGGAAAGGACCAGTGGGTTCATGAGCAAACATGTAAATATAAGGCTGCAAACCACATGTACTTAAACATGTGAGAATTTATAGAACGAGTGAATATTCATTGTTCACGCACTTACCTTCCAAAGCAATTTTTTCTTTCTGCAGCAGCCAGAATTCTCTGATGGCGCTCTCCTGTTGGGGCAGAAAGCAAGTTGGTTTTTACAAACTCTGCAAGGATTGAACCTGGGAATCCAGTGTTAGGAGAAAATGAGGACTGCAGATACTGGAGATCAGAGCTGAAAATGTGTTGCTGGAAAAGCGCAGCAGGTCAGGCAGCATCCAAGGAGCAGGAGAATCGACGTTTTGGGCATGAGCCCTTCTTCAGGAATGGGGAGAGTGTGCCAAGCAGGCTAAGATAAAAGGCCCTCCTCCCTACCTTTTATCTTAGCCTGCTTGGCACACTCTCCTCATTCCTGAAGAAGGGCTCATGCCCAAAACGTCGATTCTCCTGCTCCTTGGATGCTGCCTGACCTGCTGCACTTTTCCAGCACCACATTTTTAATCCAGTGTTAGGGACAAGACAGCATGCTTTTCCACCAAGCTATAATGAATTATATTTTGAGATCCCCTCTCAGCCTGAATGGGAATGTTAATAGTTTCCCTTCACATTTTGAAAATGCCTTTTTTGTTCAACTGGATTGAAACTCTGAGAAATGTCAAAATTCCACTGTACTTTCTGCAAAGTCTGTACAGAGCTGTTTTATACTTGTACTTACTTTTTAATTATTTATGAATAAAGTATATTTTTGAATTAAAAACAGAGACTGCTGTCAAATGAGGTGCTACTGGAAAGTCTCAGAGACCTGCTCATTGAATATAACAATATCAGAAAAAGGAATTGAATGTATATTATGTGAAAATTGTCTCTAAGTTCCCACTTTCCCAATTACTGTAGCAAACACCCACCCTTCGCAATGTACATTTCCAATTCCCAGCATCCTTTCCATTCATACTCAGTCTCACAATAACATAATCAAAAAGGAAAAATGAGATTGATATTGGAAGGAAACAATTGCCGAACTGAACAAGGAGGTGGGCTGGCTGGATTGCTCTGCGAGAAAAATAAAAAAACTGACGGGCTGAATGTCCTCCTGTGCCATAAGTGATTCTCTGACTCTGTAATATCCTCTTTAATTTCTGGGCCAAATGCTGGCAAATGGACAAGCCGGACCGAAGATTCTGTTTCCATGCTGTACAGCTCTATGACTCTGACTCTAATTGGGAATTGGGAACTGAAATGAGCTCTGACAACATAGAATACAACCTTTTTCCAATGTGTCATCGGCATAATCAGAAAACAAAGAAACTGCAGATGTTGGAAATCTGAAACAAAATGCAGGAGAAACTCAAAGGTCTGGCAGCACCTGAGGAGAGAAAGCAGAGCTCACGTTTCAGGTCTTCCCCAGAACTGACTTGAAATGTTAACATTGACCTCTCTCCACAAATACTGCGAGGCCTGCTGAATTTCTCCAGCAAATTTTCTAAAAACAATTTCAGTAATAACCTTTTCAGCCAGGGAGTGGTGAGAATGTGGAATGGACTCCTAAAGGGTGTGTCGAAAGTGAGGACTGAGAATGCTGGAGATTAGAGTCGAGAGTGTGGTGCTGGAAAATCACCTGAGGAGCAGGAGAATCAATGTTTCTGGCAAAAGCCCTTCATCATTCCAGATGCTGCCTGACCTCGTAAAAGGTGTGGTCTGTGCTCCTGATAATTTGCTTTCACACACTGTATGGACCTTTGATGTCCTGAACCAGCAGTTATCTCTGAAACTAGGAATCGATGTCATCAACACACCAATCATCGGAATGTCAGACTGGTTGTGAGACTACACAGCTTAGAGGGAACTTTGGAAGTTGTTAAACTCCTGCAAATGTTAGTAGGATGCAGGGTGATGTAGTGGTTTGCACTGCTGCCTCACAGCTACAGGAACCTGGGTTCAACCTTAGACATGGGTAACCGTCTGTGTCAAGTTTGCATGACCTCTCTGTGTGTGGGGTGCTCTGGTTTCATCCCAAAGGCTTAATTTATTATTGTCACATGTACCTTGTTACATTGAACAGCACTACAGGGAGATCATACCAGATAAGGTGCATTAGGGTAATAGAACAGACTGAGGAATACAATATTACAGCTGCAGAGAAGGTGCACAGAGAGCGAGGTCAACATTAAATTTAAAATTTGAGAGGTTCATTTGGAAATGTAACGACAGAGGAGGAGAAGCTGTTCCTGAATCTATTGGTACGTGTGGTTAAGCTTATATACCTTCTGCCTGACAGAAGAGGTTGGAAGAGATTATAACTGGGTGGGAATGTTGGGTAGCTTAACCAAGGTGAAATGGGGGTGTGGTCAGGGTAGAATATTCTTCAGAGGGCCAGCCTGATGCAATTAACTGAATGGCCTTTATCTGCACTGTGGGGATTTTATAATAGAACAAATAGTGTTAATACATTTAAGGGGCAGCTGGATTAAAAACATAAGGGGAGAGGATAAGAAGCTGAGAGAATGAGCTGAAGGTGGGTAGGGGAAGGCTTCCATACAGCATAAATGCTGAAATGGACCAGAGTCTTTCTCTCTGCTCCGAACAGAACTGGAAATATTGAGCTTCAAAACTGGGAGAAGGTCTCAGGTCAATTCGACAGACATGGCCAAGGGGAAGGATGGAAGTTTCTGAATGGCCACCAGATATAGACAGAGCTTGTCTGGGGAAATGGTGGCATATATAATACCATGACAGGATGCTGTTAACCAGACACCCAGAGTTAATTCAGGGGTCATAGGTTCAGTATGAAACACAGGAATTCTCTCCCTTTCCAGTTCTTTCCCCACCATTAAGACACTCTTTAAAAACTCAGCTTTTTAATCGCCTGCCTTGATATTTCCTCAGGTGGCTCAAAGTTATGTCTTATTTTATAATGCCTCATCTTATAGGTGCTATATTGATGCAAACTCTTCTAGATGAAGCACAGCATTAGCTGCAACTCAGTTGTCTGTGTTTAAATCCCTCTGAGGAGAAAGTGAGGGCTGCAGATGCTGGAGATCAGAGTCAAGAGAGTGGTCTGGAAACGCACAGCAGGTTAGGCAGCATCTGAGGAGCAGGAGAATCGATGTTTTGGGCAAAAGCCCTTCACCGACGAAGAGCTTATGCCCAAAACATAGAATCTCCTGCTCCTCAGATGCTGTCTGACCCGCTGTGCGTTTCTAGCACCACACTCTTGACTCAAATCCCTGTGACCCGAGCATAAAATGTAAGCTGACACTCCCTGTGCCCAGGACTGAGACAGTGCCACACCCTCAGGTACAGTCTTTTGTACAAGACGTTAATCTGAGACCCCACCTGCCCTGTCAGGCTGGTGTAAGGCAGTGGGCAACAGCAGCGGATTTATCCCTGTCTTATGGGCTAATAGCTATCCTTCACCCAATATCATGAAAAGCAGATTATCTGGTTGATATGTGGGATCGTGCTGGATACAACTAGTTGTGTTCTTTCATGGGATGTGCGGCTAGCATATTTCTCATGCATTCACCCATGGAATGGGATGGAATGTTCCAGATTACAACAATGAATGACATTAAAAAAAAAGCGTTGTTGGGTCTTTTAATGCTTTTGGATGTCCCAAGGCAGCAAAGGAGACTGAAATAAAGGACTATTTTTCTCCTGTAAACCATATTAAGAAATATTTGTAAGGAAATGTTATGAAGGAAACAATTGAGGAGCTTCTGGTTGGAGTCAAGGTAATCAAACTGTGAGCCAAAAAGACATTCTGGAAAGGAAGTTGTGTCTCACAAAGTGATTGGGATTTGCATCTTCCTGCAGGTTTTTCCTCTCTATACAAAAGGAGCTGCCACACGCCATGCTCCAGGATCCTGGTTTACTCAAAGCAATTACACTCCAGCTGAAGCCTCTTTAATCGTCATGGTTAAAACTGCTTTGATGTGTTAGACAGTGACACAACGAGGGGAGGAAACTTCCACTTGTGACACAATCCAAAACGAGGGGCACACTCGCTAATCTCTGGATAAATCGATAGAAGGTTGGCTGACTGCAAAAGTTATTGTAGAAAATAGAAGCAGATGGTGTGGGTGAGGGGGAAGGGAGCAGATTAGCTGGCCAACAGGAAGCAGAGCATCAGTGAACTATCTGTATCTCCTTGTTGTAAACATCCAATGTTTTTGCATCCAATGCTTTCTGTGGCAGAGAATTCCACAGGCTCCCCACTCATTTCTCGTCATCTCCATGCTATATGGTTTCATAGAGTCATAGAGTCATAGAGATGTACAGCACGGAAACAGACCCTTCAGTCCAACCCGTCCGTGCCGACCAGATATTATAACCTAATTTAGTCCCACCTGCCAGCACCCGGCCCATATCCCTCCAAATCCTTCCTATTCATATACCCATCTAAATGCCTTTTAAATGTTGCAATTGTACCAGCCTCCACCACATCCTCTGGCAGCTCATTCCATACACGTACCACCCTCTGCATGAAAAGGTTGCCCCTTAGATCTCTTTTATATCTTTCCCCTCTCACCCTAAACCTATGCCCTCTAGTTCTGGACTCCCCCACCCCAGGGAAGAGACTTTGTCTATTTATCCTATTCATGTCCCGCATAATTTTTTAAACTCTATAAGGTCAACCCTCAGCCTCTGACGCTCCAGGGAAAGCAGTTCCAGCCTATACAGCCTTTCCCTATAGCTCAAACCCTCCAACCCTGGCAACATCCTTGTAAATATTTTCTGATCCCTTTCACGTTTCACAACATCTTTCCGATAGGAAGGAGACCAGAATTGCACGCAATATTCCAACAGTGCCTAACCAATGTCCTGTAAAGCTGCAACATAACCTCCCAACTCCTGTACCCAATACTGTGACCAATAAAGGAAAGCATACCAAACACCTTCTTCACTATCCTATCTACCTGCGACTCCACTTTCAAGGAGCTATGAACCTGCACTCCAAGGTCCTTTGTTCAGCAACACTCCCCAGGACCTTACCATTAAATGTATAAGTCCACCCCCACCCCATTCTTCGAAACTCTGGGGAGTATATTCGGAACTGAAGAGCCTCTCTTTATGTGGCAGTGCTGCCATCTCTGCCATCCCTGCCATCCCAAAGGAGTCCTTTGTTGCACTCTCTTCCCACTCAGAACATCTATCCTCAAATAAGGAGACCAAAGGTATATGCAAAACTCCATGTAAGGTCTTGTTGAAGTGTTGTTGCCAAACATCCTGGTTTACCAGAGTAATGTTTGGAATAGGCAAGCTGTCCCTTGGAGAAAGGTTGGCCAGGTTGTGTTTTGGGGGGGAGGATTGAGCAGGCTGTGGTTTGGGGAAGGATTGGTCAGGCTGTGGTTTGGGGAAGGGTTGGGTAGGCTGTGGTTTGGGGAAGGGTTGGGTAGGCTGTGTTTTGGGGAGGGGTTGGGTAGGCTGTGGTTTTGGGGAGCGGTTGGGTAGGCTGTAGTTTGGGGAAGGTTTGGGTAGGCTGTGTTTTGGGGGGATTTTGGGCAGGCTGTGGTTTGGGTAAGGGTTGGGCAGGCTGTGGTTTGGGGAGGGGTTGGGTAGGCTGTGGTTTGGGGAGGGGTTGTGCAGGCTGTGTTTTGGGGAGGGGTTGGGCAGGCTGTGGTTTGGAGAGGGGTTGGGTAGGCTGTTGTTTGGGGAGGGGTTCTGCAGGCTGTGTTTTGGGGAGGGGTTGGGCAGGCTGTGGTTTGGAGAGGGGTTGGGTAGGTTGTGTTTTGGGGAAGGGTTGTGCAGGCTGTGGTTTGGGGGGAGGGGTTGTGCAGGCTGTGGTTTGGGGAGGGGGTTGTGCAGGCTGTGTTTTTGGGAGGGGGTTGGGCATGCTGTGGTTTGGGGAAGGGTTGGGTAGGCTGTGGTTTGGGGAAGGGTTGGGCAGGTTGTGTTTTGGGGAGGGGTTGGGCAGGCTGTGTTTTGGGGAGGGGTTGTGCAGGCTGTGGTTTTGGGAGGGGGTTGGGCATGCTGTGGTTTGGGGAAGGGTTGGGCACGCTGTGTTTTGGGGAAGGGTTGGGCAGGCTGTGGTTTGGGGAGAGGTTGGGCAGGTTGTGTTTTGGGGGGAGGGGTTGTGCAGACTGTGTTTTGGGGAGGGGTTGTGCCGGCTGTGGTTTGGGAAGGGGTTGGGCAGGCTGTGGTTTGGGAAGGGGTTGGGCAGGCTGTGGTTTGGGGAGGGGTTGTGCCGGCTGTGGTTTGGGAAGGGGTTGGGCAGGCTGTGGTTTGGGAAGGGGTTGGGCAGGCTGTGGTTTGGGGAGGGGTTGTGCCGCCTGTGGTTTGGGGAGGGGTTGTGCAGGCTGTGGTTTGGGGAGGGGTTGGGTAGGCTGTGGTTTGGGGAGGGGTTGGTCAGGCTGTGGTTTGGGGAGGGGTTGTGCAGGCTGTGGCTTGGGGAGGGGTTGTGCCGGCTGTGGTTTGGGGAGGGGTTGGTCAGGCTGTGGTTTGGGGAGAGGTTGTGCTGACTGTGGTTTGGGGAGGGGTTGTGCAGGCTGTGGTTTGGGGAGGGGTTGGTCAGGCTGTGATTTGGGGAGGGGTTGTGCCGGCTGTGGTTTGGGGAGGGGTTGGTCAGGCTGTGGTTTGGGGAGGGGTTGTGCAGGCTGTGTTTTGGGGAGGGGTTGGTCAGGCTGTGGTTTGGGGAGAGGTTGGTCAGGCTGTGTTTTGGGGAGGGGTTGTGCAGGCTGTGGTTTGGGGAAGGGGTGGGCAGGCTGTGGTTTGGGGAAGGGGTTGTGCAGGCTGTGGTTTGGGGAGGGGTTGGTCAGGCTGTGGTTTGGGGAGGGGTTGTGCCGGCTGTGGTTTGGGGAGGGGTTGTGCCGGCTATGTTTTGGGGAGGGGTTGTGCTGGCTGTGTTTTGGGGAGGGGTTGTGCCGGCTGTGGTTTGGGGAGGGGTTGGGCAGGCTGTGGTTTGGGGAGGGGTTGGTCAGGCTGTGGTTTGGGGAGGGGGTTGGTCAGGCTGTGGTTTGGGGAGGGGGTGGTCAGGCTGTGGTTTGGGGAGGGGTTGGGCAGGCTATGGTTTGGGGAGGGGTTGGTCAGGCTGTGGTTTGGGAAGGGGTTGGGCAGGCTGTGGTTTGGGGAGGGGTTGTGCCGCCTGTGGTTTGGGGAGGGGTTGTGCAGGCTGTGGTTTGGGGAGGGGTTGGGTAGGCTGTGGTTTGGGGAGGGGTTGGTCAGGCTGTGGTTTGGGGAGGGGTTGTGCAGGCTGTGGCTTGGGGAGGGGTTGTGCCGGCTGTGGTTTGGGGAGGGGTTGGTCAGGCTGTGGTTTGGGGAGAGGTTGTGCAGGCTGTGGTTTGGGGAGGGGTTGGTCAGGCTGTGATTTGGGGAGGGGTTGTGCAGGCTGTGGTTTGGGGAGGGGTTGGTCAGGCTGTGGTTTGGGGAGGGGTTGTGCAGGCTGTGTTTTGGGGAGGGGTTGGTCAGGCTGTGGTTTGGGGAGGGGTTGGTCAGGCTGTGGTTTGGGGAGGGGTTGTGCAGGCTGTGTTTTGGGGAGGGGTTGGTCAGGCTGTGGTTTGGGGAGGGGTTGGTCAGGCTGTGTTTTGGGGAGGGGTTGTGCAGGCTGTGGTTTGGGGAAGGGGTGGGCAGGCTGTGGTTTGGGGAAGGGGTTGTGCAGGCTGTGGTTTGGGGAGGGGTTGTGCCGGCTGTGGTTTGGGGAGGGGTTGTGCCGGCTATGTTTTGGGGAGGGGTTGTGCTGGCTGTGTTTTGGGGAGGGGTTGTGCCGGCTGTGGTTTGGGGAGGGGTTGGGCAGGCTGTGGTTTGGGGAGGGGTTGGTCAGGCTGTGGTTTGGGGAGGGGGTTGGTCAGGCTGTGGTTTGGGGAGGGGGTGGTCAGGCTGTGGTTTGGGGAGGGGTTGGGCAGGCTATGGTTTGGGGAGGGGTTGGTCAGGCTGTGGTCTGGGGAGGGGGTTGGTCAGGCTGTGGTCTGGGGAGGGGGTTGGTCAGGCTGTATTTTGGGGAGGGGTTGGTCAGGCTGTGGTTTGGGGAGGGGTTGGTCAGGCTGTGGTCTGGGGAGGGGGTTGGTCAGGCTGTATTTTGGGGAGGGGTTGGTCAGGCTGTGGTTTGGGGAGGGGTTGGTCAGGCTGTGGTTTGGGGAGGGGTTGGTCAGGCTGGGGTTGGGGGAGGTGGTTGGTCAGGCTGTGGTTGGGGGAGGGGTTGGTCAGGCTGTATTTTGGGGATGGGTTGGTCAGGCTGTGGCTTGGGGAGGGGTTGTGCCGGCTGTGGTTTGGGGAGGGGTTGGTCAGGCTGGGGTTGGGGGAGGGGTTGGTCAGGCTGTGGTTGGGGGAGGGGGTGGTCAGGCTGGGGTTGGGGGAGGGGGTGGTCAGGCTGGGACGTATCCTGGGAGGTTACAAGATGGAGAAGTGACTTGATTGAAATGTGTCAGATCCTGAAGGATGTGAAGAGGACGTTTCCTTCTCAGGGAGGATCCAGAACGAGGGCTCACTGTTTCAAAATGAGGGGTTCGCCTTCTTCAAACAGAGATCAGATTATTTTTACTTGTCAGAGTCTTTAGAACTCTCTTCCTTAAAATGTGATTGGTCGATAGTCTTTGATTATTTTCATGGCAGATACAGAGAGCTGTAGGGGCTGATGGAGGTCAACCGGGCTGATCATGTTACAATCACTACCCCCTGCCTATCTCTGTCACCCCCTCCAGCCCCTACACCCCTCTCTATCTCTGTCACTTCCTCCAGTCCCTACACCCCTCTCTATCTCTGTCACCTCCTCCAGCCCTTACAACCCACTCTATCTCTGTGAACTCATCCAGTGTGTGAGATTTCTGCCCTCCACCATTTCTGATTCCTTGTGCATCCCGTGATTCCTATTGATCCCTCTCTGAGCCCAAAGCCTGGAATTCATTCCCAAAATGACTCCTTTGTCTCTACCTCTCTCTCCTTAAAGCTGGTCCCTTTATCCTGCCTCTGTCACACAGATTTTGGACACCAATAATGAAGTGTCCCCAGGTTCCTCAATGTTACAAATTACTGTATATGGTGTTGTAATTTTACTAAATCTCCCCCTACACTGTCCCCGTCAAACCTTCCCAGGGACAGAACAGGGTTAGATACAGAGTAAAGCTCCTTTTCCACTGTCCCCATCAAACCCTCCCAGGACAAGGATAGCACAGGGTTAGATACAGTGTAAAGCTCCCTCTACACTGTCCCCATCAAACCCTCGCAGGACAGGGACAGCATGGGGTTAGATAGAGAATAAAGCTCCCTCTACACTGTCCTCATTTAACACTTCCAGGTTGTGTGGGCACTATTATTATTTTGTTCAAAAAGTGTGTTACTGTCTTTAAAACACTTTGTGATATGCTGCAATTGGGAAAGTTGTTCTGTAAATGGAAGTTCTTTTTTTGTCTTTATCAGAGTGTTTCCCATTTTTCACACTCTGCTCCAGTGTCTGTTTCTATGAAACTGAATCTTGATAGTGATCATCAACTGACGATTCGACTGTTGGGTCTTCACTGCTAAATCCATCATTCTCTGAGTCTATGGGTCAGAAGAGCATTTCATCTTGGAGGGGTATTGCACAGTTAGGGGTCAGATTCCAGGCTGAACCATTCCTAACCCATCAGCAGTAAAGCCTAAAGTCTCTGTGTCAAAGAACAAAGAACTTTACAACACAGGAACAGGCCCTTCGGCCTTCCAAGCCTGTGCTGATGCATTTTGCCCTTCCATATTAAAACTGTCTTCACTTACAGGATCCGTATCCCTCTATTCCCTTCCTATTCCTGTATTCGCCCAAGTGTTTCTTCAATGTTGCTATTATGTTTGCTTTCACCAACTCCTCTGGCAGCATGTTCCAGGCTCTCACCCCGCTCTGTGTGGAAAATGTCACCCTTTTATCTAGTAAAGAATGGCCCACAAGCAATGGCTTTGCCAGCAACCCAGCCGCACACATAGAGTCATAGAGATGTACAGCAAGGAAACCCTTGTGAAAAAGTTGCCCTTTAGGTCTCTTTTATATCTTTCCGCTCTCACCTTAAATCTATGCCCTCTGGTTCTGGACTCCCCCACCCCAGGGAAAAGACTTTGTCTATTTATCCTACCCATGAAAGACAGGATTTTAAAAGATTTGCTACAGTTCCCGTCACCACCACCCCCACTACCAAACCCCTCCCCCACTCCCCCGGCCCTGTGACAGCATGAGGTAATTCGTAGAAAGAGCTGTGCAGTCCTTTCCCCTATACTTTATAATCACACCTTTAGCAGGTTAGACACCTGGTGGCATGGTGTAACTGAACAAAATCAAAAGCTCAACCAGAGTTTATCACAATTAAATCATGTTATAATTGTACATGTTTCCACCACTTTCTCTGGTAGTCCACTCCCTGTGAAC
Organism: Hemiscyllium ocellatum; assembly: GCF_020745735.1. Classification (NCBI taxonomy): domain Eukaryota; kingdom Metazoa; phylum Chordata; class Chondrichthyes; order Orectolobiformes; family Hemiscylliidae; genus Hemiscyllium; species Hemiscyllium ocellatum. The sequence continues at coordinate 3,574,705 of NC_083428.1, forward strand.
TACTCTGTGTAAAAAATGCTGCTCCTCATGCCCTTTCAACATCTTTTTTCCTCTCACCTTAAAAAAAATGTCCCCTAGTTTCGAACTCCCCCACTCTAGTGAAAAGACCCTTGTCATTCACCTTGTCCATGCCCTTCAAGAATTTATAAACCTCTACAAGGTCACCCCTCAACTTCCTACACTGCAGTGAAAAAAAGCCCCAGCCTTTCCAATCTATTTGTTGAACTCAAACCCTCCATTCCCGGATAAATTCATGGTTCGGAAAGGTTTGGAGGGTTATGGGTCAAGTCCAGGCAGGTGGAGCTAGTTTAGTTTGGGAACATGGTCAGTGTGGACTGGTTGGACCGAAAGGTCTGTTTCAGGTTATAAATCAGGAAGACAGGAGCTGAATGCAATTACATCCGTAAGTCCCGGCTCATGGAACTTGATTTCACAACTTTACCGCCTTCCAGACTTTAACAACCTGCTGCTTGAACCAATCTCTTCTCATGTTCCCTGGGTCTCTTTGCCAATTGGTTGAAGCCCTTGGTTCTGGTTTATGACCCTGGAGGCTCCTGTAATCTGATTGGGTTTCTCACCCACCCTGAAATGAATGAGCCAAGCCATCAGTTTGATCAATGTCTCCCACCTCCCCCCCCCCATGGCCTTGCAAACTCACATATTCACTTTGGCAGGAAGTGGATCTGGTGTTGCTGGATCCCGGGTTGAGGAAGAAATTGGATTGGTGGTTTTTGGCTGCCAGCTGAGATCTCAGCAGATTCCGTTCCTGCAGGAGCTGCACCTTCTCTTCAAGATAACTCTCCTTCTCGGTCTGCAACTGAGACTCTTTTCTCTTGAACTGTTGGAGCTGGACTGCTGCTTCTCGCTGACATTCTTCATTCACCTTTTCCAGATTGCTTATCCTTGAGGATTGTTCATTGTTACTCTGCCAGATGTGTTTGAAGGTTGCAACAAAACCATCGATCCTCTGCTGGAGCTGTGTCCGAAAGTTGGAAGTCAGCGCTGTGCAGTTTGCTCTCATTTGTTCCAGGTGTCTGCTCAGGTTCGGGTCATAGCGCCCTCCTACCTTCGCCACAACCTCCCTGAATCCTGCTTCATAAACTGCACTGGTTTCATCCATCATCTTCTTAAAGTCCTTGCTCATGGATGTGCAGTTCCCTCTCTGATTTGCCAGCTGCCTGAGCAGTTCTGCCTTCTGACTGTTCAGTTTTGTGACTTCCAAGATGTGTTTGGCCTGTTGGAGCTCATTGTCAGCTTTCAACGTCACAATCTGCATTTGGGCAGTCGAATAGTTTTGTTGCAGCATTGTGCAGAACCTAAACTTTTCAAACGCTGTTTGCGGGTTGTTGTCTGCGGTTATAAAAGATATGAAGATAGTTAACATTTTCTACTTGGTTCAAAACTATCTCAAATGTAACTGCTTCAATACATATTGCCTGGGCGATACCATGTCCTACATCAATGCACATTATGTACAGTTGGGTTGGCTGTGTTGTTAATTGCAATGCAAAGTGAGAATGGGATTGAATTTGCCACATGTGGATGGTGAGGACAAAAGAATCACACAATCACAAAATTGTTACAGTACAAACGGAGGCCATTTGGTCCATCATGTCTGTGCCTAGTCTCCTGATCAACATCTCACTCAATGGCATTCTCCCATCTTCTCCCCATGAGCCTGCACATTATTCCCTTTCCATGTTGCCTGTTTAGAGGGTTTGAGCCATAGGGAGGGGCTGAAGAGGCTGGGGCTGTTTTCCCTAGACTGTCAGAGGCTGAGGGGTGACCTTATAGATGTTTATAAAATCAGGAAGGGGCATGGATAGGGCGACTAGACAAAGTCTTTCCCCCTAGATAGGGGAGTCCAAAACTAGAGGGCATAGGTTTAAGGTGAGACAGGAAAGATTTAAAAGGGACCTAGGTGAGTATATGAATAGGAAGAGTTGGGAGGGGAACGGGACAAATGCTGACAAATGGGACTAGATTAATTTAGGATATCTGGTCAGCACGGATAAGTTGGACCGAAGGGTCTGTTTCCGTGCTGTACAGCTCTTTGAATCTTTGACAGCCCTCTGATTCCCTTTTGAACAGTTCAACTGAACCTATCTCCACCAGACTGTCAGGCGAAACCTTCCAGACCCTAACCACTTACTGCAGGAAAAATGTTTTCCCCACATCGCCTTTTCATCTTTTGTGCATCAATTTAAGGCTGTTACATGAAGTGTGTAACAGAACTATGCCCTCAACTAGTAAAGGATCAGAATGTGTCAGTTTAGCCTCTTGAGACTGTTCCACCACTCAATTAGACCTTGGTTGACTTTGGTCCTTTGTACCAGCCTTGGTCTGTAACCTGTAAACCCCTAATCCAATAAAAATCTATCAATTTCAGCTTTGAAATTCTAAATGTCCTCAGTCCATAAGAAGCAAGAATGAAAATAAGGGGCCATTTGGCTCATTGAATCCATTCCACCATTCAATGAGATCATGACTGATCTGATTATCCTCCACTTTCCTGTCTTTTCTTTATGTTCTTTGATTGCCTTACCGATTATAAATCGATTTGTCTCAGCCTTGAGTATACTTAATGACCTGGCCTCAAGACCCTCCGTGGAAAAGAATTTCACACATTCACTGCCCTCAAAGAAGACATTCCTCCTCATCTCAGTCTTAAATGAATGGCCCCTTATTCTGAGATTACGTCCTCTGGTTCTAGACTCCATTAGAAAGGCAACAACCTCTCCACAAGACCCCTGTCTAGTCCTCTAGTGTTGTATATGGTTTCAATAAGGTTGTCACTCTTTCTCTAAACTTCAATGAGTACAAGCCCGACTCTCCTTGTGAGACAGTCCCTCCATACCCAAGGGATCAGCAGCTTCTCAGTTGGGGTAGCGGGAGGTTTAGTTCCAGATGCATCTTTGTATGAAATAATGCTTCCTGATATTTCCCCTGAGCAGCCTAGCTCCCAGACGGATGGACTGAACCAGACATTCTTGTGCAGACTTACCGTAGGGGGGTGGTCCTCGCGGCTGTGGTTTGGTGGTGTTCTGTTGGTGCAAAGAGACCAGAGTTATTGTCGCTCAACACTGTGCATTGTTCCTAAATAAAAACCAAAACAACTGTGTATGCTGTAAATCAGGAGCAAAAATAGAAATTGCTGGAAAAGCTCATCAGGTCTGGCAGCATCTGTAGAGAGAAATCTGAGTTGATGTTTCGGGCTGAGTGACTCTTGCTCAGTTATGGAGGCTGTGGTTGGAAGATGCCAAAGTTGGACTTGGTGTGACCTTGGATTCAGAAGGAAATGAGAGGCTGAGGAGGAGAGGGAGGGAGATCCTGGGATCACCGAGTGCAACAACAGCTTGCATTCACTTAGCGCCTTTGCTGTGGCAAAAGATCCCAAGGGCCTCCACAGGTGTGTTATTAGACAAAGTGTGAGAGGTCACCATGTAATGGTGACCAAAAACCTGGTCAAAAAAAGTAGACTTTAAGGAGCAGCTTGAGGGCGGGAGAGTGGAGCGAGTCAGAGACAGAGAGAGAAGGTGTGTGAAAGAGACAAAGAGAGGTTTAGGGAAGTCTGGGCTCAGGCAGCTGATAGTACATCCACTGATAATGGGTCAATTAAAATTGGGGAAATGAGAAAGGATGGAATTGGAGGCGTGAGAGATCTCAGAATGGTGTAAATATCATAGTTGTTAGACCTGGATAAAATGAGAATTTTTTAACTCATTACTGGAAGGGGAGATGCATATTTCATAAGGCGCTGAACTCAATCCAATGACTCACATATACTTCCATCAGGATCAGGCTATAACTATTGGCAATTTGGATGAGAAGGAGAATCGAGTCAGAGCAACATCATACCTCAGCATTGTTTATCGAATTTCCCCAGGAAGCTGCACGGGCCCCACACCTCGAAATCCCTTTTCTCAAACTATCCACATTCTCATCCTTTGGACACTCCTTGATTAGATTAGATTCCCTACAGTGTGCAAACAGGCCCTTCGGCCCAACAAGTCCACACTGACCCTCTGAAGAGTAACCCATATCTCTCTGACTAATATACCTAACACTATGGGACAATTTAGCACAGCCAATTCACCTGACCTGCACATCTTTGGACTGTGGGAGGAAACCCACGCAGACACGGGGAGAATGTGCAAACTCAACACAGACAGTTGCTCAAGGCTGGAATCAAACCTTTGACCCTGGTGCTGTGAGGCAGTAGTGCTAAACCACTGAGCCACTGTGCTGCTTTGGCAAATCTTTTGATCATCTGCCCTATTAACTCTAATGCAGTTTGGTGTCAAATATCGTTTCATGGAATAATCAAACAATTTGTGATGTCTTGCTCTGCTAAAGGTGCAGCTTAAATAGAAGCTGTTCATGTTGCTGTTGCATTTCACACTATAACTGTTAAATGATTTAATATCTACTTAGTGACTTTCATGGTTCTCAAATGCAACAAAACACTTTACAAAAAACAATCTATGTTTTCTCGGAAGCATAGAGTCTACAGAATAATCTGAGGAGAGGTTAAAGACTCTGGGTCTGTATTCGGTGGAGTTTAGAAGGATGGGTGGGTGGCGGGGTTGAGGAGATCGTGGCGGGGAGGGGGGCGGGAATTGTATTGAAACTTAGAGAATACTGAGGGACCTGGATAGAGTTGAGGTGGAGAAGATGGTTCCCCTCGTTGGAAAGATGAGGACCCATGGGCACAGCCTCAGAGTGAAGGCTGTAGAGAACTTTAGAACTGAGATGAGGAGGAATTTCTTCCAGCCAGAGAGTAGTGAAGCTGTGGAACTCATTACCACCGAGGGCTGTGGTGGGCTGTATTTAAGATGGAGATAGATGGGTTCTTGATTAATAAGGTTACAAAGGTTACACAGAAAAGGCAGGAGAGAAATACATCAGCCATGATCAAATGGCAGAGCTGACCTCAAGGGTATAATTGGCCTAATTCTGCTCCTACATTTTATGGTCTTATAATGTTAGCCCCTGTGGAGCTAAGGGAAAACTAAGAGAAGAAAATTCAGAGTTAATGCTAAAGTTAATTACTCAGATATGTAAATTATGTGAAGAGAAATGCCCCATAGAAATTGGTGCTAAGACACTCATCTTAATTATCCTTGTTGACCACTCAAACAATTTCGGACACACAATTCCAAAATTTGATGATGTCATAAAATCATTACTAATGAGGAGGAATGGAATGAGATACCTGAAGATGTTAATAAACATTCTGAACAGCAGCTAAATAACAAATTGCAGCATAGGTGAGCATGAGGGGTTTCATTCTGTCAGCAGAACAAAGACGCACATTCTCCTTTGAAAATACAACTTTAAATATTGTCAAGGAAAGAGAGGGCCTTGAGGTCAGGAAGCACAGATCACTAAAAAGACCAACAAAAGTCAATGGGACAATAAAACAACACAGCGACAGCATTAATTCCTATGGAGTGAGAGAATGGAAAACCACCAAGGTCAAGAGGATATGCTGAACCTCTATAGTCTCTTGGTTCGACAATATTTGAGTACTATGAACAGTTTTAATTCCCAAATTGCATGGGACATGGTGAAGGTGCATAACACCAGGACTGAGGCTCTGGGAAAGATCTAAAGTGTCAGGGTCATTTCCCCAGCAAAGGGAAGCCTGATGAAAGCCTTTGAGAGGATAAAATGGTCATCAGTAAGCTCATGAAGAACAGGTGGGAAGTGATTTTACTCACAGAATACTGAGAATGTGAAACTTTCTCCCACAGGAGGTGGCTGGAATGAATGCTATTGAAACATTTAAGTGAAAAGTAGATAAACACATGAGAATAAAATAACAGTAAGGTATTGTGATAAATTTACCAATGGAATTTACATATTAGAAATAGACTATTCTACCTAACTAATCAATGCTGGCAACTTTCCTTATACATCACTCTATCAGCATCACCTCTATTCCTTTCTCTCACCTGCATTTCTCATCTTCCCTTCAATACATCGATGCTGTTCACCATACCCCCTCCCTGGGATGGTGAGTGCACCTTCCCACTACTCTCCAGGTTAAGAAGTTTCTCCTGGATCCTCTGTTTGATTTATTGACTGCTGGAGTCTCTTGGTATTTGATGGGGGATAAGGCAATGCTGAGTGTATTGACCAGAACCCATCAACTGGAACAAAGAGTCTGCTCCACTTCTGTCCAACATTGGCCAATGCTGCAAATAAGGAAATGTGGCAGCTCATTTGTGCACAACAAGCTCCCATACACTACAACATGTTACACAGATAGATAACCTGTTTGAGATAAGGGTCGGGACTCTGGGGAGAAATCCCCCCAGTTTCCCTTTGATATAATGTGACGGGATCTAGCATGTTGGTTCCATTGGTAAGACAACACCACAACGTGCAGCACTCCATCAGGAGGGGACGGGGAGTGTCAGTGGGTCTTTGGAATGAGTTCAGATCCCACAACCTTCTGAGGCCAGGGTTGAGAGTGTGACTTACTCATAGACCAATGCTGAAACCCCAAGGCATGGAAAGCTGGCGGAGAGCAGGGGAGGGAGGGGCAGCATTACACATTAAAAATTATGAAAGAGAAAGACTTGCCTTTTTGATGCAGACCCTCAGAGAATTGGTGACCCTTATCAGATGGATTGTTAGATTGGACACAGTAGACTGGCACGTCTTCAATTCTTTACTCTGGCTGCTCAGGTTGGTGTGTAGTTCATTAATATCACCGATGAACTTGACCGATTGGTTGCGACTGGTCTCCAGGCGACTCTGTTGGCTTCTTTGATTGTTCCCATAGACCATGAAGAGGACAAGCCCCAGGATGATCAGTAACTGGATGATGCTGGTGCAAAGGAGAAAGTATTTAACATAATAATCACAGCTGTTGGATTTCGCTCTCTGGTAGTCCTTGCTGTCATAGCCCAGTTTCTTCATTGGGTAGCTGTTGTGGTCCATGTCTAGACTCCTCACACTGCCCAGTTTCTCGATGAAACTCACAAGAGCATTGGAGTACAGGAAGGGTGGGACAAACTAATCAAGAGAAACACACTTTTGCACAGACGTAATTTGTCAGATGTGACCCTATCCCAAGAGAGCATGCAAATGCATCATCCGGAATAATCCATAAACACTTTGTCTTATCAGCTTCTCAAGCTCCTTCCTGCAGTGTTCCTTGTGTTCATTCAGGCAGGATTCTCAACAAATCTCCAACTCACCGCTGCGCAGGGGAAAAAAAACATCTACTGTTTGTGACGACTGTTTAGATTAACTCTGGGTGTGCCTCCTGTCCCTTGACACTGAGGGAAATGGAGATAGATTGTGAAGGATCTGACAAGACTGACTGGGAATAGCAGATAATCAGAAATGAGGAGAGGAGGCCACCGATTGGGTAGAGTTTACAGTTAGGGTACAGAGTACATCATGGTGTTACAGTGAGGGGTTGGTATATATCAGGCGGTTACAGTGAGCAATGTGGGGTACATCAGGGTGTTACAGTGAGGAGTGTGGGGTATATCAGGGTGTTGCAGTGAGGTGTGGCTTATATCAGGGTATTACAGAGAGGGGTGCGGGGTGTATCACAGTGTTACAATGAGGGGTGTGGGGTATATCAGTGTTATAGAGAGGGGTGCTGGGTATATCAGGGTGTTACAGTGAGAGGTGTGGGTATATCAGTATGTTACAATGAGGGGTGTGGGGTATATCAGTGTGTTACAATGAGGAGTGTGGCATATACCAGCGTGTTACAATTAGGGGTGCAGGGTGTATTGGGGTGTTACAATCTTGGGTGCAGTGTATAACAGAGTGCTACATTGATGGGTGCGGGGTATATCAGTGTGTTGCAGTGAGGGGTACAGTGTATATCAGGGTGTTACAGTGAGGGGTGTGGGGTATATCAGTGTTATAGTGAGAGGTGCTGGGTATATCAGGGTGTTGGAGGGATGTGGGATACATCAGGGTTACAGTGAGGGGTGTGGGGGATATCAGAGTGTTACAGTGAAGGGTGTGTGGCATTTCAGAGTGTTAAAGTGAGGGGTGTGAGTTATATCAGTGTTACAGTGAGGGGTGTGGGGTACATCAGTGTTACAGTGAGAGGTGTGGGGTATTTCAGAGTGTAACAGCGAGGTGTGACTTATATCAGGGTACTACAGAGAGGGGTGTGGAGTATATCAGCATAACAGGGCGGCACGGTGGCACATAGGGCGGCACGGTGGCACTAGGGCGGCACGGTGGCACAGTGGTTAGCACTGCTGCCTCACAGCGCCAGGGACCTGGGTTCAATTCCCGCCTCAGGCGACTGACTGTGTGGAGTTTGCACGTTCTCCCCGTGTCTGCGTGGGTTTCCTCCGGGTGCTCCGGTTTCCTCCCACAGTCCAAAGATGTGCGGGTCAGGTGAATTGGCCATGCTAAATAACCCATAGTGTTAGGTAAGGGGTATATTTAGGGGTATGGGTGGGTTGCGCTTCAGCGGGTCGGTGTGGACTTGTTGGGCCGAAGGGCCTGTTTCCACACTGTAAGTAATCTAATCTAAACAGAGAGGGGCCTAGGGTATATCAGGGTGTAACAGTGGGGGGTGCAGATTATATTAAGTTGTTACAGTGAGGGGTGTGGGGTATATCAGTGTTATGGTGAAGGGTGTGAGGCATTTTAGAGTGTTATAGTGAGGGGTGTGGGTTATATTAGTGTTACAGTGATGGGTGTGGGGTATTACAGAGTGTTACAGTAAGGGGTGTGGGATACATCAGTGTGCTACAGTGAGTGGTGTGGGGTATATCAGTGTGTTACAGTGAGAGGTGTGGGGTATTTTAGAGTGTTACGGTGAGGGGTGTGGGGTATATCAGAGTGTTACAGTGAGGGGTGTGGGGTATATCAGTGTGTTACAGTGAGAGGTGTGGGATATATCACTGTGTTACAGTGAGAGGTGTGGGGTATATCAGTGTGTTACAATAAGGGGTGTGGGGTATATCAGAGCATCACAGGGAAGGGTGTGGGATATATCAGAGTGTTACATTGAGGGGTGAGGGGTATATCAATGTGTTACAGTGAGGGGTGTGGGGTATATCAGAGTGGTACAGTGTGTGGTGTGGGATTTATTAGTATGTTACAGTGAGGCGGGTGGGGTAGGTCAGTGTGTTACAATGAGGGGTGTGGGCTATATTAGGGTGTTACAGTGAGGGGTGTGGGTTATATCAGAGCATCACAGGGAAGGGTGTGGGATATATCAGAGTGTTACACTGAGGGGTGAGGGGTATATCAAGGTGTTACAGTGAGAGGTGCGGGGTATATCAGAGGGTTACAGTGAGGGGTGTGGAGTATATCAGAGTGTTACAGTGAGGGGTGAGGGTTATATCAATGTGTTACAGTGAGGGGTGCGGGGTATATCAGAGGGTTACACTGAGGGGTGTGGGGTACATCAGAGTGTTACAGTGAGGGGAGCAGGGTATATCAGAGGATTACACTGAGGGGTATGGGGTATATCAGAGTGTTACAGTGAGGAGTGAGGGTTATATCAATGTGTTACAGTGAGGGGTGCGGGGTATATCAGAGGATTACACTGAGGGGTATGGGGTATATCAGAGTGTTACAATGAGGGGTGTGGGGTATATCAATGTGTTACAATGAGGGGTGCGGAATATATCAGAGCATCACAGGGAAGGGTGTGAGGTATATCAGTGTGTTACAGTGAGGGGTGCGGGGTATACCAGAGTGTTACAGTGAGGGGTGTGGGTTATACCAGAGTGTTACAGTGAGCAGTGAGGGGTATATCAAGGTGTTACAATGAGGGGTGAGAGGTAGATCATAGTGTTACAGTGAGTGGTGGGCTATATCAGGGTATTACAGTGTGGGGTAAGGGGTATATCAGGATGTTACAGTGATGGGTGTGGGGTGTATCACACTGTTACAGTAAGGGGTGCGGGGTACACCAGCATGTTACAGTTAGGGGTGCAGAGTATATTGGGGTGTTACAATCTTGGGTGCAGTGTATAACAGAGTGTTACAGTGATGGGTGCGGGGTATATCAATGTATTGCAGTGAGGGTTACGGTGTATATCAGGGTGTTACAGTGAGGGGTGTGGGGTATATCAGTGTTATAGTGAGGGGTGCTGGGTATATCAGGGTGTTGGAGGGATGTGGGATATATCAGGGTTACAGTGAGGGGTGTGGGGTATATCAGAGTGTTACAGTGAAGGGTGTGTGACATTTCTGAGTGTTATAGTGAGGGGTATGGGTTATATTAGTGTTACAGTGAGGGGTGTGGGGTATATCAGAGTGTTACAGTGAAAGGTGTGGGGTATTTCAGAGTGTAACAGTGAGGGGTGTGGGTTATATCGGGGTGTTACAGTGAGACGTGTGGGGTATATCAGAGTGTTACAGTGGGGGGTGTGGGGTATATCAGTATGTTACAATGAAGGGTGTGGGGTATATCAGAGCATCACAAGGAAGGGTGTGGGGTATATCAGAGTGTTACAGTGAGGGGTGAGGGGTATATCAAGGTGTTACAGTGAGGGGTGAGTGGTATATCCGGGTGTTACAGTGAGGGGTGCGGGGTATACCAAAGTGTTACAGTGAGAGGTGTGGGGTATATCAGAGTGGTACAGTGTGTGGTGTGGGATTTATTAGTATGTTACAGTGAGGCGGGTGGGGTAGGTCAGTGTGTTACAGTGAGGGGTGTGGGTTATATCAGAGCATCACAGGGAAGGGTGTGGGATATATCAGAGTGTTACACTGAGGGGTGAGGGGTGTATCAAGGTGTTACAGTGAGAGGTGCGGGGTATATCAGAGGGTTACAGTGAGGGGTGTGGAGTATATCAGAGTGTTACAGTGAGGGGTGAGGGTTATATCAATGTGTTACAGTGAGGGGTGCGGGGTATATCAGGGTGTTACTGTGAGGGGTGAGGGTTATATCAGAGGGTTACAGTGAGGGGTGTGGGGTATATCAAGGTGTTACAGTGAGGTGTGTGTGGTATATCAGAGGGTTACAGTGAGGGGTAAGGGGTATATTAAGGTGTTACAGTGAGTGGTGTGGGGATATCAGTGTGTTACTGTGAGGGGTGCTGGGTATATCAGGGTGCTACAATGAGAGGTGCTGGGTATATCAGAGAGGTACAGTGAGGGGTGCTGGGTATATCAGGGTGCTACAATGAGAGGTGCTGGGTATATCAGAGAGGTACAGTGAGGGGTGCTGGGTATATCAGGGTGCTACAGTGAGAGGTGCTGGGTATATCAGGGAGTTACATGAGGAGTGTTTCTGTGTTAGTCTTTCTCTATTTCCCTCAAACGACTGCCCACTCTTTTACCCTGCCTGTCTCCTTTCTTCTGACTTTCTGTGTCTCTGTCACTGTCTCTGTGTTTCTCTCCCTCTTGCCCTGTTCTCTCTCTACTTCTAACCTTCTCTTTCTGTCTTTCTTTCCTTCGGACTCTCTGTTATTATGATTCTCTTTCCCCATGTCCTTCTTGCTCTCTCTCTTCCCTTCTCTCTCACTTGCTTGTGATTCTAGCTCGCAATCATGAGGTGTTTTCAGCTGGAGAACAGATAAAATTGTTTGATTTTGATAATTTTTGTGTATCTGACGATATGTCAAGCATGTTCTGACGTTGTTGTGTTACCCTGCCCTCTGGAGGCTTGGTCGTTAGTGAAAAGTTGTTTGTGTCGACCAGACAGAAGAGAATCAAAACTGACCATTGCATTGTCCAAGACAAGGAAACTGCAGATGCTGGGATCCAAGAGAGACAGGCAGGAGACTGGAGGAACACAGCAAGCCAGGCAGCATCAGGAAGTGGAGAAGTCATCATTTTGTGTGTCACCCTTCTTCATTGCAATGTCCGGGCAGGACAATGGAGATACGGGGCAGATCGAGGCTACAGACTGAGGCAGTGGAGGAGAGGACTAGGATCCTGACGGGACAGGACACACACACAGACACAGACAAATACACACACAAACCACACACACACACACCACACGAACACACACACACAAACAAATACACACATACAGACAAATACACACACATACACACACACACGTGCACACACACACCATATGCGCACACACACACCACACCCACATGCACCACACGTGCGCACACACAGACACAAATACACACACACAACACACATAGACACAGACAAATACACACACAGACACACACAAATACACACACACAGACACAGACAAATACACACGCGCACACACCATACGCGCACACAGACACAAATACACACACACAACACACACAGACACAAAAACATACACACAGACACACACAAATACACACACAGACAAATACATACAGACACAGACAAATACACACGCACACACACCATACGCGCACACACACAGACACAAATACACACACACAACACAGACACAGACAAATACACACACAGACACACACACAGACAAATACACACAGACACAGACAAATACACATGCACACAGACAAATACACACGCACACATACAGACACAAATACACACACACAACACAAACAGACACAGACAAATACACACACACAGACACACACAAATACACACACAGACAAATACACACGCACACATACAAATACACACATGCACGCACGCAAAGACACACACAGACACAGACAAATGCACACACCACACACACACACACACACGATTGGGATGGAGATGTTACAGTGATCAGATGAAGAGATGTCCATGAGAGGGAAAATAAAGTGAAAGAGGAAAGTAAATGCAGAGCCTGTAATATTCCAATTAAAGCCGTGAACCAGGAGCTGGCAGGAAGACAGGAATGTTGTGACATTACAATCACCAAGGAAAAGGTGCTGCCCTAACCAATTGAGCTGTGGACTGACGCTAAGCCCCTGCATCCCGATTTACTCCTCCCTAAAATATGTCACTAAATAGATTGTACAGGTGATGCTAATCTTTTCAAAATTCACAAGGTTTTGGCAATGCTCCATCAGACTTGGAAAAAACAAATAAACTATCGATTCAAGAAGGGAGGCAGGCAGATGAAAAGAAAGAACAGGCTCATTAGCCTGACACCTGTCATGGGGATGGTGTTAGAATTAATCATTAAAGAGGTTATAGCTGAGCACTTGGAAAAACACACAGTATTTGGGAAGAGTAAGCATGGTCTTGTTGAAGGGAATTAGAATTTAGAATCCCTACACTGCAGGGAGAGACCATTTGGCCCATTGGGTGTGCACTGACCTTCCAAAGAGTATCATCCCATGCACACTCACTCACTATGATTTAGCATGACCAAACCATCTAACCTATACATCTCGGGACTGTGGGAGGAAACCAGAGCACCCCCACACAGACACAGGGAGAATGTGCAAACTCCACACAGACAATCACCGGAGACTGGAATTGAACACGGATCCATGGTGCTTTGAGATAGCATTGAGCCACCATGCATTTATTAGACTAGGCAAAAGTGGGTACTGCAGATGCTGGAGATTAGAGTCAAGATTAGAGTGGTGCTGGAAAAACACAGCAGGTCAGGCAGCATCCGAGGAGCAGGAAAATCGATGTTTTGGGCAAAAGCCCTTCATCAGGAATGAGATGTGTGAATGAAATGAGTGCATTTATTAGAGGCTGTGGGACTTCTTTGATGGTGTAACATGTGTTGTGGATAAAGGGTAACCTTTCGATGTACTGGAGTTGCATTACCAGAAGGCACTTGACAAGGTCCCACATATAATCTAACTGTGCAAAGTTTAAGCTCATGGTGTAAAGGGTAACGTATTAACATCGATTGAAAGTTGGCTAGCTGTCGGAATTCAGAGGTCTGTTTCTCATTGGCAGGATGTGACAAATGAAATTGTTGGGGTAGCTACTTCTTACGATTTATATCAATGACAGATGTGGGGAGTGAAGGCATGGAGGCTAAAAGCATAGACAACACCAAGATAAGTAGGAAAGTATGTGGGGAAGAAGGCATAAGAACGCTGCAGACAAATATAGGTAGGTTGTGGGAATGGGCTAAAAAAATGCCAGGTAGTGGGAAACTGCAAAGTTGTTTACTTTGGCAGGAAGAACTTTTTAAAGAGTATTACTTAAAGAGAGAATTTCAAGAGGCAGAGGGCTCTGGGTGTTCTAGTGCAGGGGTGACAAGGATGTAGAATGTAGGCACAGCAAGTACTCAAAAAGAATGCTCTTATGAAAGGAATTAAACGTACAATAGAGGAGGTTAGGCTTCAGTTATACACGATATTGGTGACACACATCTCAAATACTGTGTGCAGTTCTGGCCTCCTGCAATAAGGCGATATGTAAATGCATTGTTGGTGGTTCAGAGGAGATTCACTTAATTGATACCTGGAATGAATCAGTTGTCTTACGAGGCAAGATTGGACTGACCAGGCTTGTTTCCACTGAGTTTATGAGAATAAGGGTTAGGGTTAGACTTAGACTTGACTGGAGTGTGTAAGATCCTGAATGGCCTTCAAGGTGGATGTGGAAATGACTTTTCCTCATGTGAGTCTGTCCAGATCTATTTAAAAATTCAGGTCACCCTTTTCGGACAGAGATGAGGAAGTTGTTTTTTCTCTCAGATGGGTTGTATGACTTTGGAACTCTCTGTCTCAGAACACAGTGGAGCTCGGGTCATTCAGTGTTTCTGAAGCAGGTAGATAGATTCTGGATAGGAAAGGAATGAGGTTATTGGCTGTGGATGGGAATGTGGAAGATCAGTCATGTCCTTAATAAGTGGCAGATTAATGTCGAGAGGCCGAATGTCCGATGTCTGTTTGTCTGAGCGGATAGCTGTGGTCGGTGGGGAGCATTTCACTCTTAGTTTGAAGAAAGCAGGTTCAAGAGCCACTCCAGAGACTTAAGCAGAAAATGTAGGCAGACCCACTGAGTGCAACACTGAGGTAGTGCTACACTGTCCCATCTGTGGAGGGGTGCTAAACACCAGCTCCTTCCTGCTCTTTCAGGTGGGTGTAACCTATCCCATGGTCCAACTTAGAGTCACAGAGTCAAGTCCATCCTGTGCAGGGCTAACATTTCCTGCTCACTTACCATCACTGATTAACGGACCTCTCCCCAATTGTCTTTTATGGGATCCTGCTGCTCTACCAATAAGCAGCCACATGGTGGCAGCAATTACATTGGAATCCCTTGGAGTTAAATGGAAGGAAAGCAAAGTGCAACTATTAATCCGTCAGGCTACTGCATTCGATCCAATCTGGTGAGGAAGGGTCGGTCAGCTCCCCTCTTTTTTAGTTTCCTCGGTTCATTGAACCACAGGATCACAGAATGCTTACAGTGTGGAAGAAGGCCATTCGGCCCATTGAGTCCACACCAAAGATATGCCCAGCCCATCCCTGTAACCCTGTAGTTCCCATGGCCAACTCACCTAACCTAAACATCTTTGGACTATGGAAAAAAGTCGGAGCACCTGGTTAGGGATGTAAATGATTTTAAGACCATAGGAGTGGAAGTAAGGCCATTCGGCCCATCGAGTCCACTCTGCCATTCAATCATGGCTGATGGGCATTTCAACTCCACTTACCCCCATTCTCCCCATAGCCCTTAATTCCTCGTGACATCAAAAATCTATCAATCTCTGCCTTGAAGACATTTAGCGTCACAGCCTCCACTGCACTCTGCGGCAATGAATTCCACAGGCCCACCACTCTCTGGCTGAAGAAATGTCTCCGCATTTCTGTTCTGAATTGACCCCCTCTAATTCTAAGGCTGTGTCCACGGGTCCTAGTCTCCTCACCTAACGAAAACAATTTCCTAGCGTCCACCCTTTCCAAGCCATGTATTATTTTGTAAGTTTCTATTAAGTCTCCCCTTAATCTTCTAAACTCCAATGAATACAATCTCAGGATCCTCAGCTGTTCCTCGTATGTTAGACCAACCATTCCAGGGATCATCCGTGTGAAGCTCCGCTGGACACGTTCCAGTACCAGTATGTCGTTCCTGAGGTGTGGGGACCAAAACTGGACACAGTCCTCCAAATGGGGCCTAACCAGAGCTTTACAAAGTCTCAGTAGCATAACGGTGCTTTTATATTCCAACTCTCTTGAGATAAATGACAACATTGCATTCGCTTTCTTAATCATGGACTCAATCTGCATGTTTACCTTTAGAGAATCCTCGACTAGCACTCCCAGATCCCTTTGTACTTTGGCTTTACGAATTTTCTCACCGTTTAGAAAGTAGTCTATACTTTTATTCTTTTTTCCAAAATGCAAGACCTCACATTTGCTCACGTTGAATTCCATCAGCCATTTCCTGGACCACTCTCCCAAACTGTCTAGATCCTTCTGCAGCCTCCCCACTTCCTCAGTACTACCTACCTGTCCACCTAACTTTGTATCATCAACAAACTTTGCTAGAATGCCCACAGTCCCTTCATCCAAATCATTAATATATCATGTGAACAGCTGCGGCCCCAACACTGAACCCTGCGGGATACCGCTTGTCACCGGCTGCCATTCCGATAAAGAACCTTTTATCCCAACTCTCTGCCTTCTGTCAGGCAGCCAATCCTCAATCCATACCAGTAGCTCACCTCGAACACCATGGGCCCTCACCTTGCTCTGCAGCCTCCCGCGTGGCACCTTATCAAAGGTCTTTTGGAAGTCTAGATAGACCACATCCACTGGGTTTCCCTGGTCTAACCTGCTTGTCACCTCTTCAAAGAATTCCAACAGGTTTGTCAGACACGACCTCCCCTTACTAAATCCATGTTGACTTGTTCTAATCAGACTCTGCTCTTCCAAGAATTTAGAAACCTCATCCTTAATGATGGATTCTAGAATTTTACCAACTACCGAGGTAAGGCTAATTGGCCTATAATTTTCCTTCTTTTGTCTTGATCCTTTCTTGAACAATGGGGTTACAACAGCAATCTTCTAATCATCCGGGACTTTCCCTGACTCCAGCGACTTTTGAAAGATCTCAACCAATGCCTCCGCTATTTCCTCAGCCACCTCTCTCAGAACTCTAGGGTGTATCCCATCGGGGCCAGGAGATTTATCAATTTTAAGACCTTTTAGCTTTTCTAGCACTTTCTCTTTTGTAATGGCAACCATACTCAACTCAGCCCCCTGACTCCCTTTAATTGTTGGGATATTACTCATGTCTTCCACTGTGAAGACTGACGCAAAGTACTTGTTAAGTTCTTCTGCTATTTCCTTATCTCCCATCAATAGGCTTCCAGCATCAGTTTAAAATGGCCCAATGTCTACTTTTGCCTGTCGTTTGTTTCTTATGTGTTGAAGTAAAAAATGAGGTCTGCAGATGCTGGAGATCACAGCTGCAAATGTGTTGCTGGTCAAAGCACAGCAGGTTAGGCAGCATCTCAGGAATAGAGAATTCGACGTTTCGAGCATGGCTTATGCTCGAAACGTCGAATTCTCTATTCCTGAGATGCTGCCTAACCTGCTGTGCTTTGACCAGCAACACATTTGCAGCTCTTATGTGTTGAAAGAAACTTTTACTATCATTTCTAATATTACTGGCTATGTGTTGCTGGTCAAAGCACAGCAGGCCAGGCAGCATCTCAGGAATAGAGAATTTGACGTTTCGAGCATAAGCCTTTCATCAGGAATGGCTTCCTGATAAAGGGCTTATGCTCGAAACGTCGAATTCTCTATTCCTGAGATGCTGCTTGGCCTGCTGTGCTTTGACCAGCAACACATTTTCAGTTGTGATCTCCAGCATCTGCAGACCTCATTTTTTACTCTAATATTACTGGCTAGCCTACCTTCATATTTGATGCTCTCCTTCCTTATTTCTCTCTTTGTTATCCTCTGTTTTTGTAGCCTTCCCAATCTTCTGATTTCCCACTGGTCTTGGCCACTTTAAAGGATCTCTCTTTTTCTTTAATACATTTCCTGACTTCCTTTGTAAGCCATGGCTGTCTAATCCCTCCCTGGATAATCTTTCTTTTCTTGGGGATGAACCTCTGTACAGTGTCCTCAATTATACCCACAAACTCCTGCCATTTTTGCTCTACTGTCTTCCCCGCTAGGCTCTGCTTCCAATCTATTTTTGTCAGTTCCTCTCTCATGCCTTCATAATTGCCTTTATTTAACTGTAACACCATTACATCTGATTTTGCCTTCTCTCCTTCAAACTGCAGACTGAACTCTACCATATTATGATCGCTGCTTCCTAAGGGTTCCCTTACTTAAAGATCTTTTATAAAGTCTGGTTCATTACAAAGCACTAGGTCCAGAATAGCCTGCTCCCTTGTGGGCTCCATGACAAGCTGTTCCAAAAGCCATCCTGTAAGCATTCCATGAATTCCCTTTCTTTGGATCCACTGGCAACATTATTTACCCAGTCCACCTGCATATTGAGGTCTCCCATGATCACCGTGACCTTGCCTTTCTGACATGCCTTCTCTATTTCCCGGTACATGTTGCGTCCCTGGTCCTGACCACTGTTAGGAGGTCTGTACATAACTCCAATTATGGTTTTTTTGCCTTTGTGGTTCCTCAATTCCACCCACACAGACTCCACATCATCCGACACTATGTCATTCAGTGCCATAGATTTAATTTTGTTCTTAACTAACAAGGCAACCCCACCCCCTCTGCCCACCTCCCTGTCTTTTCGATAAGTTGAAAATCCTTGGATATTTAACTGCCAGTCCTGACCCCCCTGTATCCACGTCTCTGTGATGCCTACCACATCATAATCATTCACTATGATCTGTGCCATTAGTTCATCTGCTTTGTTATGAATGCTACGAGCATTCAGGTAAAGTGCCTTAATGCTAACTTTATCATTAGAGATATTGGAAGTCATAAAATGTCCTAAGTTATCCTTCCTTTTTGCTGCATTCCCAGTCTGCCTCGAGTTTAGATCCGCCTGCACATATGCTATCCTGTTGCTTATGTTTCCATTTAACTCCATACTCCCTGACGCTTTCACTTTCCCTTCCCCCCAACTCAGAAGTTTAAAGTCCTACTGACCACCCTATTTATCCTCTTCGCTAGAACATTGGTACCTGATCGGTTCAGGTGGAGTCCGTCCCAACGGTCCAGATCCCCCCTGTTCCAAAACTGATGCCAATATCCCATGAAGTGGAATCCCTCTTTCTCACACCAATCCCTTAGCCACGTGTTTACTTGCCTAATTTTCTTATCCCTATGCCAATTGGCACGTGGCTCGGGCAGTAATCGGGAGATTATGACCCTTGAGGATCTGTACTTCAATTTCCTTCCTAGTGCTTCGTAATCCCCAAACACTCCTCCACCCTAGCTTTGCCTATGTTGTTAGTACCAACATGGACCACAACAACTGGATCCTCCCCCTCCCGCTCCAATATCCTTTCAAGCCGGTGGAACATGTCCTGCACCCTGGCACTGGGGTGCCAGGGTACCACTATCCTTTATAAGAGTTCCTCACCTTAAATGGGCGGTCCCTTATTTTTCAACAGTGACCCGCAGGTTTCCATGTAGGCCAGACCAGGTAGATATGGCAGATTCAAGGCAGATTCTAACTGTTCAAGATGGCGGCACATTAAGATGCTCCAGTCGGAGATCCTCTGCTTGCCAATTCCTTTTCGTTTTTGCTTCCCCTCTTTGCAGCAGTTTTTCTCCCCAGATAAAAACAATGACTGCAGATGCTGGAAACCAGATTCTGGATTAGTGGTGCTGGAAGAGCACAGCAGTTCAGGCAGCACCCCAGCTGAGTCCCGGAGTGGGGAGCAGGATGAGAGTGAGTCCGGATGGAGGCAGCTTAGCCTCATGTTCTGAAGGGTTATAAGGTGAGTACTTTACAGAAACTCTTTAATACTCTGTATT
The DNA here is from genome assembly GCF_020745735.1 of Hemiscyllium ocellatum. Classification (NCBI taxonomy): domain Eukaryota; kingdom Metazoa; phylum Chordata; class Chondrichthyes; order Orectolobiformes; family Hemiscylliidae; genus Hemiscyllium; species Hemiscyllium ocellatum. The sequence continues at coordinate 3,594,468 of NC_083428.1, forward strand.
CCCATGCAAGCCTTTCTTTTTACAATTTCAACTCTGTGACAAGACATTAAGTATCTGTACCTAGGTACCATTGAACCTCAGGTGGCACAGAGAGGCAATATTCACTGCATTCATTCAAGTACCTGGAACAATGAAGGCTAATCTTTCCTTTCCTACAAGTGTTACGCTGATGGTTCTATTTGAGCTATGAAACAGGAATGTCTGAGGAAACTCTGCACTTCCGGCAGCATCTGTAGGAAGAAAGCAGAGCTAAACTTTTTTAGCCCAGTGACTCTTCATCAGAACGAAATGTGGAAGGCATTGCCTGGAAATGTGGCAGAGGCAGGTTCAAGGGAGGTGTTCATGAGGGCATTGGATGGTTATTGGAGGGCATAAGATGCAAGGGTTCGGGGGAAAGGCAGGTGATTGGCACGAGATAATGATGCTCTTTAATGAGCCAGTACAGGTACAATGAACTGAATGGCTTCCTTTCACACAGTTCCATGGTTGTGTTTTCCAGCTATCTCTTCTAAATCCCCTCTGCTACAGTATCCCATAAAGCCATAAGAAACAGGAATGGGAGTAGGCTGTTCGGCCCCTCAAGGCATAAGTGAGGACTGCAGATGCTGGAAATCAGAGTCTAGATTATAGTGGTGCTGGAAAAGCACAGCAGGTCAGGCAGCATCCGAGGAGCAGGAAAATCGACATTTTGGGCAAAAACCCTGTTCGGCCCCTCGAATCAGATCATGACTGATCCTGGGGATTGATTACATTCTTCTCGAACAAAAAGTAGTCAGTAATCAATCAGTAAAATATAACTTTTCAATAACTTATTCCAGGAGGTGCCTGTGACTTTAAAACAGATTGTTACAGGGTAGCCCCTCCTATTCTAATTGAATATTAATCTATGTAAAACAGGACATGTGATTGGACGATGTGATTGGACGCTAGAACGATGTGATTGGTCAATAGTGCCGGTATGTTGCAGAATCACTCAGCTTTCATTGGTTAATTGTTGTATCAATCAGACCCATACCCGGATCTGATTGGTTGAAAAAACCGATACAATTTCCTTCCGGATGCTGAGGAACGTGGTTGAGATTCAGTGACAGGAAGGGAAAGAGAAAGAGAAAATTAAAATGAGTGAAAGAGAATAGAATAGAAATATATGTAATCTGGGGGAGGAAGAGGAGAGGGACAGGACCAGAGACAGAGAGAGAGACAGAGACAGAGAGTTTAGATAAGGATACACATAGACAAACAGAGTGGGATCAAATCATTAACGGATGGTGAGCAGAGAGGGATAGAGGTATAATTGCAGATGTACAGATAGTCTGACAGGAAGCGAAAGAGAGGAAAGGAGCTGGAGTAATAGGGAGACAGGATTGAAACAGGGATACAGACTGCAGGGTAAAGAAAAAGGAATAAAATTCCCAAGGAACAGGGAGTTGAGGGCGGCGTTGAGCTGGGGTCCCCTCAGAACTGTGGAAACATTAGGTATCGACAGTGTGGGGAGAGGGAATGGACTAAGAAAGACCAGTTAACTGAGGGGACCAAGGATTAAGGGGGGAGGCAGCGAAGTCCAAAAACTGGAATTATCGTCTCAGCTTAAAGTTCGGAGTTCATCTCCTGCTCAGGCAGAGTTCAGTTTGACCCTCAGAGCTGGTCAGTGGCCGGAGACTGGACAGAGAGCCCGAGGAATCTCTGAGAACTACGCAGTCTTTGAGTTTGATGAGTGCAAGCGCAGAACTTGAATGTGTAGGTGCAAACTCTCCATGAAGAAGAAAAAAACACTTGCAGGGAAAAAAGAAGCATTTTGTGCACAGTGTGCTGATACTGCACGGAGATAGGTTGTTTTATATAGGGGGAGTGAGAGTGGCCCATGGCAGTTGTGAGAAACTTCAAGGTTAGATAGTAACCTGGAGATTAGGCTCTTTCAGGAGTTTTTCACACTTAACATCCTACAGGCTGGAAATTTCAAGCTGACTTTGAGAATTAAGAGCGGAGTAGATTTCTTTTGCAGAGCATCATTTAAAGATTGGAGTTAGTTCAGTCAGTGGGTTAACCCTGCCCTCCCAGTAGAGAATGCCTGCTCCTCCAAACACAGCTTTCTCTGTCCGCCTGCTCGCTGTTTGGAAATCTCTCTTCACTGGCAAATATCTGTTCGTCACTAACACTGTTAGCTGCGGGGCTCTGATGGCGACTGGGGACTTGATACAACAAACCCGAGAGATCTGGCGGGAGCCCGACCGTGTGCGGGAATGGGCTCGAACAGGTAATGCATTTAGGTAGCGCCTTCCACCAGTTCAGCGCCTCCCAGTGGCGTTGCCCTGAAGTGCGGTCGCTACTGAAGATACTGACGAGAGCGAAATATCCGCGCAGGGACGGGCACTCCTCTTCAAGATAAAAACTGAAAGAACTGCTGGAAATCAGAAACCAAAACAGAAAATCTCAGTAGGTCTGGCAGCATCTGTGGAGAGCAATCGGAGTTACAATCCGGAGCCAGTGATACTCTCTCTGTTCGGATGAAGGGTCACTGAAGCCGAGAGGTTAACTAGATTTCCCTCCAATGTAACACTGGGGTACAGTACTGGTGGGGGCAGGTCTGTCCCTGTATAACACTGGGGTACAGTACTGCTGGGGACAGGTCTGTCCCTGTATAACACTGGGGTACAGTACTGCTGGGGACAGGTCTGTCCCTGTATAACACTGGGGTACAGTACTGCTGAGGGCAGGTCTGTCACTATAACACTGGGGTACAGTACTGCTGGGGACAGGTCTGTCCCTGTATGACACTGGGGTACAGTACTGCTGAGGGCAGGTCTGTCACTATAACACTGGGGTACAGTACTGCTGGGGACAGGTCTGTCCCTGTATGACACTGGGGTACCGTCTATCACTGTATAACACTGGGGTACAGTACTGGTGGGGACAGGTCTGTCACTGTATAACACTGGGGTACAGTACTGGTGGGAACAGGTCTGTCACTGTATAACACTGGGGTACAGTACCGGTGGTGACAGGTCTGTCACTGTATAACATTGGGGTACGGTACTGGTGGGGACAGGTCTGTCGCTGTATAACATTGGGGTACGGTACTGATGGGGACAGGTCTGTCGCTGTATAACACTGGGGTACAGTACCGGTGGGGACAGGTCTGTTGCTGTATAACACGGGTACAGTACTGGTGGGGACAGGTCTGTCACTGTATAACACTGGGGTACAGTACTGGTGGGGACAGGTCTGTCCCTGTATAACACTGGGGTACAGTACTGGTGGGGACAGGTCTGTCACTGTATAACACTGGGGTACAGTACTGCTGGGGACAGGTCTGTCCCTGTATAACACTGGGGTACAGTACTGCTGGGGACAGGTCTGTCCCTGTATAACACTGGGGTACAGTACTGCTGAGGGCAGGTCTGTCACTATAACACTGGGGTACAGTACTGCTGGGGACAGGTCTGTCCCTGTATGACACTGGGGTACAGTACTGCTGAGGGCAGGTCTGTCACTATAACACTGGGGTACAGTACTGCTGGGGACAGGTCTGTCCCTGTATGACACTGGGGTACCGTCTATCACTGTATAACACTGGGGTACAGTACTGGTGGGGACAGGTCTGTCACTGTATAACACTGGGGTACAGTACTGGTGGGAACAGGTCTGTCACTGTATAACACTGGGGTACAGTACCGGTGGTGACAGGTCTGTCACTGTATAACATTGGGGTACGGTACTGGTGGGGACAGGTCTGTCGCTGTATAACATTGGGGTACGGTACTGATGGGGACAGGTCTGTCGCTGTATAACACTGGGGTACAGTACCGGTGGGGACAGGTCTGTTGCTGTATAACACGGGTACAGTACTGGTGGGGACAGGTCTGTCACTGTATAACACTGGGGTACAGTACTGGTGGGGACAGGTCTGTCCCTGTATAACACTGGGGTACAGTACTGGTGGGGACAGGTCTGTCACTGTATAACACTGGGGTACAGTACTGCTGGGGACAGGTCTGTCACTGTATAACACTGGGGTACAGTGCCGGTGGGGACAGGTCTGTCGCTGTATAACATTGGGGTACGATACTGATGGGGACAGGTCTGTCGCTGTATAACACTGGGGTATGGTACTGGTGGGGACAGGTCACTGTATCACTTAAAATCACACAATACCGGGTTACTGTCCAACAGGTCGACTTAGAAGTACAAGCTTTCGGACTGCTGCTCCATTGTCAGGTCGCTTGTAGAACAGGATCGTAGGACACAGACTTCATAGCAAAAGATCATTTTGTCATACACTGATGCAATATATTATGCCAATCTTGATTGCGGTTCAATCTTTCATCCGTAAGAATGGGTTTTAGGTTAAAGTTCACTAATATGTAAATCCCAGAACTACTTTCAAGTCATATTCCCCAGATAACTTAAGGTTTGTTTAAAAAAAGTGACACCTCAGCTCAAACAATGCATTAAATGTGCGCAGTTAGAGTCCATATGTGTTCCAATCTTGAGTCAGACTGGTTCTCTTTCCAAAGTATGAGTTTGTAAAATGTCACATGGCTTATAAAAAATATTGACTGCCATTTAACAGCAGTCTAGGTTTGTTCAATATATTGCGTCAGTTTATGACACTATGGTCTTTTGCTATAAATTCTGTGTCCTGTGATCCTATTTCACTAGCTCCCTGATGAAGGAGCAGCACTCAGAAAGCTGGTACTTCCAAATAAACTAGTTGGACTATAACCCAGTGTTGTGTGATTGTTAATTTTGACCATCCCAATCCAAAACTGGTACCTCCACCTCACTGTATCACACTGGGGTAAAGTACTGGTGGGGACAGGCCTGTCACTGTATAACACTGGGGTATGGTACTGGTGGGGACAGGTCTGTCACTGTATAACACTGGGGTACGGTACTGGTGGGGACAGCTCTGTCACTGTATAACACTGGGGTACGGTACTGGTGGGGACAGGTCTGTCCCTGTATAACACTGGGGTACAGTGCTGGTGGGGATAGGTCTGGTTGTGAATCCTCCCTACAGCCAAACACCTCCATGCACTGGGAGGCAGACAACGTGCCAAGTCCTGAAGGTGGAAGTGCAGCTTGTGATGCCATTGTAGGTTTGAGCAGCATCTGAGGATTAATATTTTCTGTGCTTCTTAATATTTATACATAGAAGGATTATTCCTTTGTCTTAATTTTGATTCCAGACTCCATATTCACAAAGGAGCTCTGCTTTTCCCAATGTCAGTCTCTCCTCCCTGTTTCTCTCACTTATCCACAGGACGAATGTTTGCAACTGGCTGTTTAATGGGCCCCTTTGGGCATTTCTGGTACGGGGCCCTGGATCGAAGGTTCCCAGGAAGGACCAAACTCATTGTGCTGAAGAAGGTCTTGTTGGACCAAACCATTGCCTCGCCCATCTTTGGCCTCATCTATTTTGGCGGTACGTGTAACTAACATCCCTGCGCCCAAACCGACCTACCTCCAACCACTCCTACCTCAGGGTTATAGGTGTGTGAAACCTTTCTCCTGTCCCCATTCAATCTGTGTCTGACAACTCATTAACCTGCAAGGCAGCATGACACTGCGCTGTAGAGGATATAGTAACAGTGGGACAGGCCTGTCACTGTATAATACTGGGGTACAGTACTGGTGGGGACAGGTCTGTCACTGTATAACACTGGGGTACATTACTGGTGGGGACAGGTCTGTCACTGTATAACACTGGGGTACATTACTGGTGGGGACAACTCTGTCACTGTCTAACACTGGGGTACAGTACTGGTGGGTACAGCTCTGTCACTGTATAACCACTGGGGTACAGTACTGGTGGGTACAGCTCTGTCACTGTATAACCACTGGGGTACAGTATTGGTGGGGACAGGTCTGTCACTGTATAACCACTGGGGTATAGTACTGGTGGGGACAGGTCTGTCACTGTATAACCACTGGGGTACAGTACTGGTGGGGACAGGTCTGTCACTGTATAACCACTGGGGTACTGTACTGGTGGGGACAGCTCTGTCACTATATAACACTGGGGTACAGTACTGGTGGGGACTGTGTACTGTGGGGGTAAATTGAAAAGGTTTAACTTGAAAGCAAAGATTGCGTAGACTCATGTTGATTGTAGAAGTTTGAAAACGTGCTCTAATCATAGAGTTGATGCTGATTAGTAAAGTTTAAAGGATAAAGGGCAATAAATTGTTTTATATTTGTTCAAGGTATGTGGAAGCATTATCTTGGACAACATTTATTGCCTGTCCCTAATTGCCCCTTGAGAAGGTGGGGGTGAGCTGCCTTCTTGAACCGCTGCAGTCCGTGTTCTGTAGGAAAACTCCCAATGCCCTTTGGGAGGGAATTCCAGGATTTTGTCCCAGCGACAGTGAAGGAGCAGCGATATGTTTTCAAGTCAGGATGGTGGTGGTTTGGAAGGGAACTTGCAGGTGCTGGTGTTCCCATATATCGCTGCCTTTGTCTTTTGCGATAGAAGTGGTTGTGGGTTGGAAAGGTGCTGTCTGAGGACCTTTGGTGAATTTCTGCAGGGCAAATTGTAGCTAGCACACACTGCTGCTACTGAGCACCGGTGGTGGAGGGAGTGGAGGAGGTGGATGTAGTGCCAGTCAAGCGGCTTCTTTGTCCTGGATAATATTGAGCTTCTTGCCCTTGGTCATCAAGAATCTATCTTTCTCTGCCTTAAAATGTTTAAAGTTTTCAACGTTTGGGAGAAGATTTGTAGCTCGGGTGCTCGTTGTTGTGGTTCTGTTCGCCGAGCTGGGAATTTGTGTTGCAAACGTTTCGTCCCCTGTCTAGGTGACATCTGCAGTGCTTGGGAGCCTCCTGTGAAGCGCTTCTGTGATGTTTCCTCCAGCATTTGTAGTGGCTTGTCTCTGCCGCTTCCGGTTGTCGGTTCCAGCTGTCCGCTGCAGTGGCCAGTATATTGGGTCCAGGTCGATGTGTTTGTTGATAGAATCTGTGGATGAGTGCCATGCCTCTAGGAATTCCCTGGCTGTTCTCTGTTTGGCTTGTCCTATAATAGTAGTGTTGTCCCAGTCGAATTCCTGTTGCTTGTCATCTGCGTGTGTGGCTACTCAGGATAGCTGGTCGTGTCGTTTCGTGGCTAGTTGGTGTTCAACTAAATGTTTAAAGTTTGTACACCTACTGACATTTCGGGAAGGGAATTCCAAAGACGCTCAACCCTCTGAGGAAAATCCTCATCTCCGTTTTAAATCGATGGCCCTGCATTTTTAAACTCTGATCGATAATCCTAAATTCTCTCATGAGCAGAAGTCGTTTCCACATCGACCCGATTGCATTCGTTTAGGGTTTTATATTTCAATCAAGTTATCTCTGTTGCATGCAGGTGCTGACAGAGGTGAGAAAAATGACAGGGAATGAAGCCGAACTGTTGTCAGCAAGCAGGGGGCTGGAAAAACGCAGCAAGCCAGGCAGCATCAGGAAGTAGTACACCCGAAACATCGACTTCTCCACTTCCTGATGCTGTTTTCGTTAGAGAGAAGGTTGAGAGGTGACTTAATTGAGTCAAAAAAGATAATCAGAGGGTTAGATCAGGTGGACAGTGAGAGCCTTTTTCCTCGGATGGTGATGGTTCGCACAAGGGGACATAGCTTTAAATTGAGGGGTGATAGATATCGGACAGATGTCAAAGCTAGTTTCTCTACTCAGAGCAGTAGGGGCATGGAACGCATTGCGTGCAACAGTAGTAGACACACCAACTTTAAGAGCATTTAAATGATCATTGGATAAATATATGGATAAAAATAGAATAGTGTAGGTTTGATGTGCTTCAGATTGGTTCCATAGGTCGACGCAACTTCAAGGGCCAAAGGGCCTGTACTGCTTTAGGTTAGTGTGGAAACAGGCCCTTCGGCCCAACAAGAAATACCGACCCTCTGAAGACCCACACCCATTCCCCTACATTTACCTCTTCACCTAACACTATGGGCAATTTAGCATGGCCAATTCACCTGACCTGCACATTTTTGGATTGTGGGAGGAAACCGGAGCACCCGGAGGAAACCCACGCAGACACGGGGAGAATGTGTAAACTCCACACAGTCAGATGCCTAAGGTGGGAATTGAACCCAGGTCCCTGGTACTGTGAGGCAGCAGTGCTAACCACTGTGCCGCCCATATGTCCTGATGCTGCCTGGCTTGATCTTCCAGCCTCCTGCTTGTCTCCTTTGGATTCCAGGGACTGCAGTTTTTCTTTTCTCTAGGAATGTTGTCAGGGCCCACAGCCTTTGCAAGTATCCAGTGCCTCTGGCCATTTCTTGATAGTTCGTGGAATGAATCGAATTGGCTGAAGACCTGGCTCTGTGATGCTCTGGCCTACTGGAGGAGGCCGAGATGGATCGTCCACTCAGTGCTTCTGGCTGAAGATGGATGTGAATATTTCAGTCTTGTCCTAATGTACTGCTCGTTCCCCTAATTAAAAAAAATTGTAAAGGAGACTTATCAAACTAAATTAGAATGTTATTCCAGGGCTGCCAACACCCAGTCCAACCCTTACAGCACCCCCTTGTCATGGACCTTGTGTGCACCGCTCCATTGATACCATTAACATAAACAGCCACTGTTCAGTCTCCTCTCGATAGTGCTTGGACTTGAGGATTTTGTTGAGAAGAAAAATCTCAGACATCGGTTTCGCTCCACCACAAACATCTTATTTATTAAAATAAACCTCCTGATACCTTGATGTGAAGTATCTAAAGTAATCTCAATGACACAACACTTTTATTGGCTCTTCTAATTTAAAACACCCTGTAATGTAACCTTGGCTCTCGCCCAAAACACATGCAGGCCCCACAACTTATCAGAAGCACACCTTTATTGAGAAAGCGTAGGAAAAGCCTCATACTCTGCACAAGCCGTAGTTAGTTCAGAGTTCGGTTGTTACCCTTGAGTTATCTTAACCTCTCAGTTCCAGTACTTTTTGGATTTGACTGATTTAGTTTACAATCCTTCATGTGATTGACTTTTCCCACGAGAACTGCAGCCACATGAGCAGTTTGACTGTCCCTGACCCACCTCGGTGCCTGCAGACACCTCCTGACCAAGATTATTTCGCTGGAGATTTACAGTTCCCTACACGATCCAGCATTGATTGTGGCCTGAGTCAGACTGACCAATTCTTTACTACAGTTGGAAGACAGGTCAGTTGCTTCAATTCCAACCTGCTTTTGATTAAAGTTGAACATAACCACACCAACTATAATCTCGTGTGAAGAAGTGGGACTGGACTTGGAATGTTAACTCTGTTTCTCTCTCCGCAGATACTGCCAGACCTGCTGAGTTTCTCCAGAAATTCCTGTTTTTGTTTCAAATCTTCAGTATCTTTGTTTTCATAAAATCCTGACAAGTGCGGTTAGAGGCCATTTGGCCCATAAAGTCTGCACTGACCCTCCAAAGAGCATCCCACCCTATCCCTGTAATCCTGCATTTCCCATTCCATGGCTAATCCACCTAACTTGTACATTTTTGGACTGTGGGAGGAAACCAGAGCACTCGGAGGAAACCCACACAGACACTGGGAGAATGCGCAAACTCCACACAGACAGTTGTCCGAGGCTTGAATTGAACCTGGGTCCCTGTTGCTGTGAGGCAGCAGTGCCAACCACTGAGCCAAGCAAAAATTTGTCTGTTGCTCAGGATGTCTGAGAGCTAATTGTCCTTGATGTACAGTCTGTTCTGATATAACGTGATAGTTCCATTCTCTTGCCATCTCATGTTATAAGGAAATTGCACAATAGCTGCCCCCATTTAAACTGATCGGGTCAGAATCACATTATAGCCAGTACAGGTAAGTTCATGTTCTACAAATAACGGTATAAATTCTTCAATTGCTTTTATACCAATACACGCTGAAAAAACAAACACTATAGCCGAACTGACTGTATTTCACACTGAGCCTAGCTGAGAATGGTGATTGACACAATGCAGTTTTTCTCCACGGAGAGACCAGTTCTGAAAACACAGTTCATTAATTCTGGGTTGAAACCTCTCCTGCTGTTTGAACATGACACAGCAATTCCACAACGATGGACAGAGGTTTGAATTAGCCATTTCTCTCCACAACAGGAAGTTTTTTTCACCAGTGGTCAGATTCCAATGCTATTGTATTTACTGATCAATCTCTGGACTGCACTAGAGCCAAGGCATTTCCCTGCACTATTGACCCGTGTTATAATGTTGATTCCCTCATGCTGAGCCAGTGTCTGTATTTGTACAGGGGGTTTGATATTTACTTGCAGCTGTGTGTCCACTGGGTTTGAGGTGAGTTCTCCTATTTTAGAGAGTAATTAATGGAGGGATCCCATAGCCTGGGTCCGATAGGATAGAGGAACATTCAGATTTCAATAGTAAGCTAAAATCTCTTGAGATGAATGTTGAATTGAAGACGTGGTGATATGTTTTGACAGGAATGGGGATGTTAGAAGGCCATCATCCAATCAAATGCCTGATGGAATTCAAGAGGAAATTCTGGAAATTTTATATGGTAAAATATTGAAATTCTGGTTCTTTGATGAATTGATTTTGGATGATTTATCATGATTTTGTCCTTTATAACTGTGGACCTCTGATATTTTAATCCGTCGACTTCTTTCCAGGCGGATTTGATGTTGTGGCCTGGAGCCCAAATGATCAACTTCTACTTCCTTTCTCCAAAATACCGCGTCCTCTACGTGAATGTAGTGACTGTCGGCTGGGATACTTTCCTCTCCTACCTTAAACATCAGGTAGGTACTTACTGCACGGAGCTAAAGTCTGGTGATGGATTTGATTAGATTACTTACAATGTGGAAACAGGCCATTCAGCCCAACAAGTCCATACTGACCCTCCAAAGAGCAACCCACCCACACCCATTCCCCAACATTTATCCCTTAACACTACAGGCAATTTAGCAAGGTCAATACACCTAACCTGCACATTTTTGGATTCTGGGAGGAAACCGGAGCACCCGGAGGAAACCCACGCAGACACAGGGAGAATATGCAAACTCCACATAGCCCAAGACTGGAATTGAACCTGGGACTGTGGTGCTGTGAGGCAGTAGTGCTAACCACTGAGCCACCGTGCCGCCCACTGTTTGACCTGAATACTCATCCACCTCGTCCTCCTTCAATTACACCCTATGTGAGGTCAGATACCAAATTAAACTCCCTCTACTCTTAAATGGAAAGTGAACCTTTCTCAACTCCTTTCAACTGAGTAAAGCTCCCTCTACTTGCTTGAACTAGAAGAAAAGCTCTCTTGAAGGACCTGATCAGGTGTACCCTAGAACTCTGTGAGGAGCTAGGGAAGTTATTGCTGGACCCTTGCTGAGATATTTGTATCGTCGATAGTCACAGGTGAGGTGCTGGAAGACTGGAGGTTGACTGACATGGTGACAATGTTTAAGAAGGATGGTAAGGACAAGCCAGGGAACTATAGACCAGTGAGCCTGATGTCGGTGATGGGCAAGTTGTTGGAGGGAATCCTGAGGGACAGGATGTACATGTATTTGGAAAGGCAAGGACCGATTAAGGATAGTCAACGTGGCTTTGTGCGTGGGAAATCATGTCTCACAAACTTGACTGAGTTTTTGAAGAAGTAACAAAGAGGATTGATGAGGACAGAATAGTGGATGTGATCGATATGGACTTCAGTAAGGCGTTCAACAAGGTTCCCCATGAGAGATTGATTAGCAAGGTTCGATCTCACGGAATACATGGAGAACGAGCCATTTGAATACAGAACTGGCTCAAAGGTAGAAGACAGGGGTGGTGGTGGAGGGTTGTTTTTCAGACTGGAGGCCTGTGACCAGTGGAGTGCCACAAGGATCGGTGCTGGGTCCACTACTTTTCATCATTTTATATAAAATGATTTGGATGTGAGCATAAGAAGTATAGTTAGTAAGTTTGCAGATGACACCAAAATTGGAGGTGTAGTGGACAAATTACAACAGGATCTTGATCAGATGGGCCAATGGGCAGATGGAGTTTAATTTAAATAAATGTGGGGTGTTGCATTTTGGGAAAGCAAATCTTAGCAGGACTCATACACTTAATAGTAAGGTCCTCGGGAGTGTTGCTGAACAAAGAGACCTTGGAGTGCAGATTCATAGCTCCTTGAAATTGGAGTTGCAGGTAGATAAGATAAGGAAGGAGGTGTGGAGTATACTTTCCTTTATTGGTCAGAGTATTGAGTACAGGAGTTGGGAGATCATGTTGCGACTGTACATGATGTTGGTTAGGCCACTTTTCGACTATTGAGTGCAATTCTGGACTCCTTCCTATCGGAAGGATGTTGTGAAACTTGAAAGGGTTCAGAAAAGATTTCCAAGGATGCTGTCAGGGTTGGAGGATTTGAGCTACAGGGAGAGGCTGAACAGACTGGAGCTGTTTTCCCAGAGTGTTGGAGTCTAAGGGGTGACCTTTATAGAAGCTTATAAAATCATGAGGGGCATGGATAGGATAAATAGACAAAGTCGTTTCCCTGGGATGGAGGAGACCAGACTAGAGGGCATAGGTTTAGGATGAGAGGAAAGATATAAAAGAGACGTAAGGGCAACTTTTTCACACAGAGGGTGGTACGTGTATGGAATGAGCTGCCAGAGGAAGTGGTGGAGGCTGGTACAATTGCAGCATTCAAATGGTATCTGGATGGATATATGAATTGGAAGGATTTGGAAAGATATGGGCTGGATGCTGGCAGATGGGACTAGATTAGTTTAGGATATCTGGTTGGCATGGACGAGTTTGACCGAAGGGTCTGTTTCTGTGCTGAACACCTCTTTTAAACTGAAGTAACACTTTTTATTTAAAACACAGTCCTCTTCAAACATTCCCAGGACAGGGTTTGCATGCAGTTATATACAGAGTGAAGCTCCACCTACTCTTTTAAACTGAAAGCAAAGTTTTGTCCACAATTTTGCACTGAAAGTAAAGCTCTCTGTACAATTCCCCCTCTCTCCATATCAAACACTCCCAGGACAGGGAGAGCACAGGGTTAGATACCAAGTAAAGCTCCCTCTAGACTGTCCCCATCGAACATGGGTTGGATATGGGAGAAGACTTCCCTCTGTGCTTTCCAGGCCTACTAGCTGAGCATTGCCTGCTACAACAGTATTGTAATATTTACTCTACAACACCATTGGTATTATGATTTGTATTGTGAACTTTGGTTTTGTGCTGAGCCTATTAGCTGAATGGGAGGGTAGAATTGAGGAGACACTGCAATTAAACTCTAACTTCAGGGTGAGAATTGTAACTGCGACAAAATCAGGAAGCGTTAGTGTGGAGGCAGGTCATTGTTTTTCAGGGACAGGGAAGGTGACTGCGAGATTTCCTGTTCTGTATTTTAATTACTGTCTGTGGAGAGAAGATTAGACTGACTTTAGTTGTCTCCTTTTCACAGAATCTCCCAGCATTGTGCCTGTAAAGAAAGATACAATTAATTATGTCCTCTCCCTCGCCCTGTTGCTCGTTCCCCACTGCTGCGCCGTTAGTGTCACCCCTTTTAAGTATCTACCCAGGTCTTAATTCAAAGTTACTGTTCAGTTTGGTTCCACCATGTTAACAAATTCTATCAAAAGAAACCAAAAAGATGTGGACTTCCTTTGAGTGGAGAGTTGATAGACTATAACAGCACAACAGGTCTCTGCCCCACTTCCAGCTGAGGGCCTGTTATAAATAATTTTTTAATCAATCTCTCTGGACCTGTTATGACACACCTCCCGGGCATGTGGAACTTGAATCCAGAACTGTAGTCCTGGAAGTAATGACATTACCACGACCACCAAGAGCTTTGTTACCCTTTTGTATATCTAGATATCAATTAGTTCACAGCTATTGCGTTAAAACATAGAAAAGTGGACTAGAAGTAGGCCATTCAGCCCATCGAAGCCTCTCCACCAATCGCCGTTGTCGCTGGTCCTCTATCTTGACACTATATTCCTGCTTTCTAACACCTCTCGATACTTTGAGCGTCCTGAAATCTATGGCTGTCTTAAATCATTTCCATAGCCTTCCATAGCACTTTACAGGCACTTCCATCACTTCCACAAGTTCACTGCCGTCTGGGTGAAGAAATGACTCCTGATCTCAGTCCGAAATAGACCACACCATGCCCTGAGACGGTGAGTCATGTGGGAGGGGAAATTGCAGTCCTTGAAGGAGGAGGCCACCTGGGATGTTCTGGAGTGGAATCAGTCCTCCTGGGAGCAGATGTGGCAGAAGAGGAGGAATTGGGAGCAAGGAATAGCATTCTTACAGGTTGTTGGGGGGAGAATGAGCATGCGGGAGGGGGGAGCGTGGGGGAGGTGGGTTGGGGTGGGGGGGATTGGGGTGGGGGGTGTGGGGGAGGGGTGGGTGTGGGGTGGGCTGGGAGGAAGTGTATTCCGGATTAGTGGTGCTGGAAGAGCACAGCAGTTCAGCCAGCATCCAAGGTGCAGCGAAATCGACGTTTCAGGCAAAAGTCCTTCATCAGGAATAAAGGCAGTGAGCCTGAAGCGTGGAGAGATAAGCTAGAGGAGGGTGGGAGTGGGGAGAAAGTAGCATAGAGTACAATAAGTGAGTGGGAGAGGGTATGAAGGTGATAGGTCAGGGAGGAGAGGGTGGAGTGGATAGGTGGAAAAGGAGATAGGCAGGTAGGACAAGTCCAGACAAGTCATGGGGACAGTGCTGAGCTGGAAGTTTGGAACTAGGGTGAGGTGGTGGAAGGGGAAATGAGGAAACTGTTGAAGTTCATATTGATGCCCTGGGGTTGAACTGTTCCGAGACAGAAGATGAGGCGTTCTTCCTCCAGGCGTCTGGTGGTGAGGGAACGGCAGTGAAGAAGGACCAGGACCTCCATGTCCTCGGCAGAGTGGGAGGGGGAGTTGAAATGTTGGGCCACGGGGCGGTGTGGTTGATTGGTGCGGGTGTCCCGGAGATGTTCCCTAAAGCGCTCTGCTAGGAGGCGCTGAGTCTCATAATCCAGGTAGCTCTGGGAGTCACCTCCACCACATCAGCTCCCAGGGGGAGCAATTCCACTCCAGAACATCCCAGATGGGCCTCCTACTTCAATGTATACAATTTCCCCACCCATGTGTCAACGATGCCCTCCAGCATATCTCCTCCACATCCCGCACCTCTGCCCTTGAACTCCACTCCTCCAAAGTAAAAGGTGCACCCACCTCTATCCAAGGCCCCAAAGGATCCTTCTACATCTGACAGAGATTTTCCTGCATATCCAAACACCTCATCTACTGTGTCCGTTGCTCTCGAGTGGTCTCTTCTACACTGGGAAGACAGGACGCCAGCTTGCGGAATGTTTCAGGGAACACCTCTGGGGGGGGGGACACTAGCCAACCCCACCGCCCTGTGACCGGACACTTAACTCCCACTCCCACTCCGCTAAGGTCCTGGGCCTCCCCTATCACCCCTCCCCTACCACCTCCACGCCTGGAGGAAGAACGCCTCATCTTCCACCTTGGGACCTTCCAACTACATGGGATCAATGTCGATTTGACCAGTCTCCTGATCTCCCCTCCCCCCATCTCATCCCAGATCCAAACCTCCAACTCAACACTGCCCTGTTGAATTGTCTTACCTGTTCATCTACCTTCCCACCTATCCGCTCCACCCTCCAGTCCAACCTATCACAATTACCCCCAATCTTCATCTGCCTATCGCATTCCCAGCTACCTTTCTTCCAGCCCCACCCTCCTCCCATTTATCTCTCAGTCCCCTTGGCCACACCCCCCCCCATTCCTATTAAAGAGCTTATGTTTGGAACGTCGACCTCTCCTGCTCCTCGGCTGCTGCCTGACCCCAGCTGTGCTTTTCCAGCATCACAGTCTTTGACTCTGATCTCCAGCATCTGCAGTCCTCACTTTGTCCCAGGAGAAATATACACCCTGCATCCAGACTGTCCAGCTCTGTCAGAATTTCATGCTTCAATGAGATCCCTCTCATTTTTCTAAACTCCAATGACCACAGGCCAAGTGGACCCTCCTATTACAATGCTACTATTCCAGGAATAGTCTTGTGAATCTTCACTGCATTTCCTTTGTGGAAAATATATCTTTCCTTGATTAAGGAGATACAAAATGCACACAATACTCCAGGACCCCTTACAGCTCCAGTTAGACATCCTCGCTCCTGTGCTCAGTGTAGGCCACCATTCCATTTGCCTTCCTGACATTGTGCTCCACCTACATCTTTGTCCTTGTACACCAGTCACTGAAAGCAATCGGGTCCATTTGTAAATCAGCACTTTCCTAATCTGTCCTGAATTGGAAAGGTTTGGTGGGATACGGACCAGGAACAGGCAGGTGGGAATTGTTTAGTTTGGGATTATCTTTGGCATGGATTGGTCAGACCAAAGGGTCTGTTTCTGTGCTGTATTAGCCATGCTCTAAAGATGCCAGTGTTGGACTGGGGTGGACAAAGTCAAAAGTCTCACAGCACCAGGTTAGAATCCATTGGACGAAGGAGCAGCACTCCGAAAGCTTGTGATTTCCAATAAACCTGTTGGGCTATAACCAGGCGTCGTCTGACTTCTGACTTTGACTATTTAAGCACATTTCTCCCATTCTGCTTTTCCTACCAAAGTGGACAACTTCATATTTATCAGCATTATGCTGCATCTACCACACATTTGCTCACTCTTTCTACTTGTCTAAATTGACCTGAAGACTCTTTGAAGCTCCTTTACCTCTCTCGGCCCCACCTGGTTTTATGAAGTCTTGGAAATATTACATTTGGTTCCCTTGCCCAAATTGTTCAGATACATTTCCTCCGGGTGCTCTGGTTTCCTCCCACAGTCCAAAGATGTGCAGGTTAGGTGAATTGACCATGCTAAATTGCCCATAGTGTTCAGGGATGGTGCAGGTTAGGTGCAGTGGTCAGGGGCAAATGTAGAGTAATGAGGAATGGGTTTGGTTGGGCTACTCTTTGGAGGGTCGGTGTGAACTTGTTGGGCTGAAGGGCCAGTTTCCACATTATAGGGATTCTGAGTATGAACAGTTGGGGTCCCAAGCACTGATTCCTGTCGTGCCCCACTCCTCATGGTCTTCCATTCTCAAAATGACCCATTAATTCCTCTCTGCTCACCAATTCCATGATATTACCCTCAGTCCCATGTGGTTTAATTTCTTTCAGTATCCCCGGATATTGGACTTTGTCAAAAGCCTTCTGAAAATCTAAATACACCATGTGCACTGTTTTCCCTCATCTAGCTATGTCCTCAAAACAAAAAAATTTCGGAAATCCATGTTGACTTTGTGTCATCCTATTGGTATGTTCTAAACATTCTGTTTTTAAATTCTTTATGATACTCGTTGGGAAGTGAGTCTGTGGAATTCTTTATCACAGAGGGCTGTTAGGGCTGGATCAATAGGTATATTCAAGGCTAAGACAGACTTTTAATCAGGATGGGGAAAACATAAGAAAGTGGAGTTGAGCATTATCAGATGAGCCAGAATCTCTCTGAATGACAGAGCAGCCTGGATGGATTGAATGGCCTACATCTGCTGCATTGACCTATGGTCTATAGACTCCAGCGGTTTTCTGTGAGGCTAATTGATTTTCTCCATCCCTCCCATTACATCTGCAACCTCCAATCTCATGGAGCTGTTCCAGAAAAACTAGAGAGTTTTGGAAGATAGAGGTAAGTTTTGGAAGATGCCAACCAATGGATCCATGTTTCTGTTGCTATTCCTTCCTCCTCTGGCTCGTAGGTTAGCGGGCCTTGGGAATTTACCAACTTTCAGGCCCAGTGATTTCTCCATCACTATTTTTTTAACTGATAATTTCCTTCAATTTCTCCTCCCTAATAGACCCTTGCTTTCCTAGCATTTCATGAAATTATTTGTTTTCTTCTGTGGAGACCAACCTAAAGTAATTATTTAATTGTTTTCCATGATCAACTCTTCAGTTTTTACAAATTTGATGTACACGAATTTGTTTATTTCATTTGAGCCCTTGTAGTCTGTTCTTGTGTTTCTTTGAAGTTCACACTCTGAATTCGTTTTTCCCTTTTAATCAATCTCTTTACCTTCCTTTGCTGAATTCTAAACTCTGCCGTTCCTCAGGCTTGCTACTTTTTCCAGCAACTTTGTGTGATCCCCTCTTTGAGCCTAACTTTATCCTTCATTTGTTATGATAGCCATGGTTGAGGGCCACCTTTTCTGTTCTGACCTTTAACCGAAAAAGTATGTCTAATTGCTGCAAAGCATGCATTTGTTCTTTAAATATTAATCATTACCTACCCACTGTCATTGTATTTAATGGAGTTGCCCAGTCTGTCTCAGCCCTCAACCTTAAACACACAAGAAATTGCTGGAGAAACTCAGCAGGGGCAGCTGCATGGAGAGAGCTGTTCTGTAGAATGGTCACTGCCTTCGAAATGTAGACTCTTGTTTTCTCTCCACAGATGCTATCAGACTCTGAATTTCTGCAGCAGTTTTGTTTTTGTGTGTATTTCAGGTCTCCAGCACCTTCAGTTCTTTGTTTTATTTCACCCCCCCCCCCATACCTTGGTAGTTTCCTTTAGTTGAGATCCCATTCCCCTTTGAACCTGAATTACTTCCTGTATTGACACACTGTCCTTTCAGTTATGGGATTCCAGGTCACAGCATCTGATTGCAGCAACAGAAACTATGATTGTCTTACTCCACCCCCTCCCACCAAAAAAATGTATTTTTTATTTGCCAATTATCTTACTAACTGTGTTCACTCAGTGCTGGCCCTTCTGAGAGTGACACAGTACCTTTGGGGATGTGTGTGAAAATATTTTGTACATGCAAATAAAGTTGTGAAAGCCAAAAGGCTGTGATGTTTAGAGCCATACAGCATGGAAACAGACCCTTCAGTCCTACCAGTCCATGCTGACCATAATCCCAAACTAAACCAGTCCCACCAGCCTGCATTTGGCCCATATCCCTCCAAACCTTTCTTCGACTCTTTAAATGTTCCAACTGTACCTGGGTCCACCATTTCCTCTGGAAGTTCATTCCACACACGAACCACTCTGTTGTAGTGGTTCTGTTTGCCGAGCTGGAAGTTTTTGTTGCAAACGTTTCGTCCCCTGGCTAGGAGACATCATCAGTGCTCTGGAGCCTCCTGCGAAGCGCTTCTTTGATGTTTCTTCCGGCATTTATAGTGGTCTGTCCTTGCCGCTTCTGGGTCTCAGTTTCAGCTGTCCGCTGTAGTGATTGGTATATTGGGTCCAGGTCGATGTGTTTGTTGATGGAGTTTGTGGATGAATGCCATGCCTCTAGGAATTCCCTGGCTGTTCTCTGTCTGGCTTGCCCTATGATAGTAGTGTTTTCCCAGTCGAATTCATGTTGCTTGTTGTCTGAGTGTGTGGCTACTAGGGATAGCTGGTCGTGTCGTTTCGTGGCTAGTTGGTGTTCATGTATGTGGATTGTTAGCTGTCTTCCTGTTTGTCCTATATAGTGTTTTGTGCAGTCCTTGCATGGTATTTTATAAACTACATTAGTTTTGCTCATGTTGGGTATTGGCTCCTTTGTTCTAGTAAGTTGTTGTCTGAGCGTGGCTGTTGGTTTGTGTGCTGTTATGAGTCCTAAGCGTCGCAGTAGTCTGACTGTCAGTTCTGAAACGCTCCTGATGTATGGTAGTGTGGCTAGTCCTTTTGGTTGTGGCATGTCCTCGTTCCGTGGTCTATCTCTTAGGCATCTGTTGATAAAGTTGCGTGGGTATCCGTTTTTGGCGAATACCTTGTATAGGTGTTCCTCTTCCTCTTTTCGCAGTTCTGGTGTACTGCAGTGTGTTGTAGCTCTTTTGAATAGTGTCCTGATGCAGCTTCGTTTGTGTGTGTTGGGGTGGTTACTTTCATCTACAGCGGACAGCTGCAACTGACACCCGGAAGCGGCAAGGACAGACCACTATAAATGCCGGAAGAAACATCAAAGAAGCACTTCACAGGAGGCTCCAGAGCACTGATGATGTCTCCTAGCCAGGGGATGAAACGTTTGCAACAAAAACTTCCAGCTCGGCGAACAGAACCACTACAACAAGCACCCGAGCTACAAATCTTCGCACAAACTTTGAACCACTCTGTGTTTTGAAAAAAAAGTTACCCCTCAAATCTTTTTTAAATCTCTCTCCTCTCACCTTAAACATAGGTCCCCTAGTCTTGAAATCCACCCCCCTTGGGAAAAGATGCCAGTCATTTGATTGGAAAAACAGGAAGTGAGAAGGAGTATTGCAAACGTTCAGGGTGTGAATGCCTGCGTATGTTTGAAGACAATTAGTAATAATGTTGTTTTCGCTAATTGTTAGCTGGTATTGGGCTCACCTGCACAAAAGTTCCAAATGATGGGGTCATGATACTAAGACCGCCAAGCACACGTACTGGAATTCACTCAGGAGAAGCTGTTTTAATCGGGGAATGGGGAGCATGTAGAACTCGCTTCTGGGGGAGCGATTGAGTATCGATACATCTTGAGAGGAAACAAGACCAACTGCCTGAGGGAGAGGGGAATGGAAGGAGATGATGGAGAGAGGCTCTCGGAGGTAGCTGTTGTGGAACCAGCATGCAATGGATGGGCTGAACGGCTCACTTATGTTTTGTGTGCAGTTGAGAACATTCCACTAAATGTGACCCCCCATTGTCATGATGCACAGCAAGATCCCATTACTGGTGGTGAGCAATTTGTTCAGTTTAGTTCAAGGGTGGGGATGGTGGTTTGAGGCCCAGTTGGTGAATTTCCACACTATTCCCGGTGGAATCTTTTTATTAGCTGCCTCTGGAAAGGTGCATTTCCTTAAGTTCACTTCCGACAGTGTGGGGACTGCAGAGGTGGTACCACAGCAGCTAGCTAACCCCAGTGCCCTGTAGCACCATCCCAGCTGGTAATGGTGTACCGTGTGCCTCCCAGAGATGCCAGCTTCTAGGAGTCCCTGTGAAAGGTTTGACATAATCTCAGCTTTGTCTCGCCATCGAGGTCTGTATCTCCCCTTGAGCCAGAGCTTGCGCGATAACACGTGACATTGAGCATCGAATCCAGGCCTGATGCCAAGTACAGTACCCAGGGGGTGCAGCCCTGTCAGAGATACCATCTTTTAGATGAGATGTTAAACTGAAATCCATCTGCTGTTTCAGCTGGATGTGACCGGTCCAACTGCGCTCCATCAAAACGGAGCAGGAACCTCTTCCTTCTGTCCTGATCAACATTGATCAATATCAATACTGATCAATACGTCTCCATCAACCAATGTTGCTGAAGGACCATAATTTCATTGTTGTCTGTGGGAACATATTTTATACACATTGCTGCATTGTGCCAGTGACCACTCTCTGAGCAAAAAGTGTTGGTGTCCGCAAAGTATGTTTCAGTGTGCAGGTGCTATATAAATGCAAGTGGCTTTTTTTGTTTCTTGCCTGTTTTGTCTTTCAGGAGCAGGACGATGCAGCTCTCGCATTGGACGAACAGCAAGCTGGATCAGGGAGCTCGGTGAAACTGCAGTAAGATGAACCGTCGCTGCTCCGAGTCCCTGATGGCCTGTAGGCTGAAGAGCAGTCAGTCTCTGATGTCTGGTCCAGGCAACCCTGACCTTCAATGTGCAGGCAGCTGGCAGTTGGAGAAAGGTCTCCGCTGCGATGTTCTGAACAGTTTTTTTTTTACTCATTGAAATTATCATTCTAAACTGTTAATAAATTTAAACTTTTTTAAATGAGGAGATAAGGAAATGGTCTGGCATTTCTGTAGCATCTTTCACAACATCAACTTGTCCCAAATGACCTGTCAGTGCAGGAGCCCAGTGCCGTGATTACTGGAGGGCATGCAGCAGTAATTAGTACACAGGACAATTCCACTAATAGTTACCAGCTTCACATCTCCGCTATTGCTCAGAGAGGGAGCAGGTTAGCCCCATGTCAGATAATTAAGAGGTGACCTTATTGAGGTGTTCAAAATTATGAATAACTTCCACAGGGTAAAGGAGGATAATCTGTTTTCACTATTTGGTATGTCAGTAACTAGGGGTCACAATTTCGGGGTTGTCAGTAAGAGAGCTAGGAGTGCAATGAGGAGAAACATCTTTACGCAGAGTTGTTAGGATTTGGAATGCGCTGCCTGGGAGATAGGTGAAGGAGGATTCCATAAGAGATCTCAAAAATGATATATATTTGGAAGGAATGAAGTTAGAAGGCTATGGAGATTGGGCTGGAGAGTGGGACTAGCTGGAAAAGTCTTTCTGGAGCTGGTACAGACATGATGGGCCAAATGGCCTCCTGGACTGTAAAATTCAATGATTCTATGTTTGTATCCACAAGGACCCAAACAGGATGTGTGTGTGATCTACAAGTGCAGCACTGTGTAGCATAACGATGATCATGTAGCAGCTGTCAAATGCTGTAAATGGTCCCATCTCGTTCACTGCTGTCCTTTAAGGAGAGGAACTTGCCAGCTTGACCTGATGGAGGGGCTTGAACCTACAACCTTCAGCCAATTGATCTGAGGGTGTTAGGCATCGAACTGCAGCTAGGTGGTGCCATTGGCCTTGCTGTCACACACACTCCTTCACTAGATTAGATTCCTTACAGGACAGAAACAAGCCCCTCGGCTGAACCAGTCCACACCGGCCCTCTGGCGAATAACCCACCCAGACCCATTCCTCTAGCCTGTATTTACCCCTGACTAATGCACCCATCACTATGGGCAGTTTAGCATAGCCAATTCACCTGACCTGCACACCTTTGGACTGTGGGATGAAACCGAAGCACACCTACACAGACACGGGGAGAATGTGCAAACTCCGCACAGACAGTTGCCCGAGGCTGGAATCAAACCTGGGTTCCTGGCGTTATGAGGCAGCAGTGCTAACCACTGAGTCACCGTGCTGCCACTCAAACAGAAGTGTAGTGTAACATCTCCTGACTGAGGTCAGGTCAGTGTTCTGTCAAAGTGAAGCTGTTGGGGTTAGCTGAGGTGAGGAGGGAGAACTCTTGATTCCTTGAGAGCACTCCAAATGGTACGTGGCTCAGTGGTTAGCACCGCTGTCTCACGTCACCAGGGAACCTGGATTCAAATCCAGCCTCTGGCAAATGTCTGTGTGGGTTTGCTCCCATAGCCAAAGATATGCCTGTTTGGTGAATTGACTGCTAAATTGCCCATAGTGTTCAGGGGTGTGTAGGTTAGGTGTATTGGTCAGGGGAAATGGAGAGTAATAGATTAGGCAAATGGATCTGGGTGGGATACTCTTTGGACGGTCAGTGTGGACTTGTTGGGCCAATGACCTGATTCTATGATTTCTGGACAGCATACAGCATAGGATATAAACTACTGCATGAATTGATAGTGGGCTAGGAAGAGTGAATTTATGAGGAAAAAGTTGCACAGGCTAAGCAGATTATTTGGTGCAATTTAGAAGATTTGAGGATGCTCTTTGCTTGTGTTTATGACTCAAGATTTCTTTATACTAATAGCAGATAAGGTTCAGGGATGAAAATGTGTTGCTGGTCAAAGCACAGCAGGCCAGGCAGCATCTCAGGAATAGAGAATTCGACGTTTCGAGCATAAGGCTTATGCTCGAAATGTCGAATTCTCTATTCCTGAGATGCTGCCTGGCCTGCTGTGCTTTGACCAGCAACACATTTTCAGCTGTGATCTCCAGCATCTGCAGACCTCATTTTTTACTCGAAGGTTCAGGGATGTCCTAACATAGAGATTAGCTAAAATACTGAGGTGTTTGAGAGAGCAATTGGAAAACTCTTCTCACAAGCCAGAAGCAATAGATTTAAAATAATTGACAAGGTGCTTAATCTTTGGAATTCTCTGCTCCAAAAGGTGGTGATCAAATAGATTTATGTATTTTTACTTTTTGGCTTTCAGGCGGCTGTATTTTTATTCTCACAACTCCTTTGTCAGGTGACGCAGTCACACAGGAATAATTTGTGTGCATTTGCCGAGTTTATTTTTAGGAGTTTATTTTCTTCAGATAGTCAAAACAGCAAATAACGAAGATCACATACACAATATAAAGTGAAACAGTTTAATCATGAATCTGTAGGTAATATGTTTTTGTTAATTTGTCATAAATAAACATTCCATACACTCTCACTTTCTACATTCATTGAAATAAATAGTTAAATACATACCATCTGAAAAATGATGCAACAGTAATACTGATTTTCAAGAAATTATTTTTGCATCACAGATGCACAACGAAATATTTCTTCAATGTTACAGGCAGTGAGTTCCACATCCCCACCAGCCTCTTGGTGGAAACAGTTTTCCTCTAACTCTCCTGCCCCTTATCTTAAATCCATGCCCCCTGGTCATTGATCCCTCTATCAAGGAGAAAGTGGTTCTTCCTATCTACCCTATCTCTGCCATCATTTTATCCATCATGTCTCTTCTCAACCGCCTCTGCTCCAAGGAAAACATCCCCAGGCTGTCCAATTTCCCTTCATCTCTGAAACTCTTCAGACCAGGCAACATCCTGGTAAATTCCTCTCTGACAGAATCACATTGCTCCATAATGGGTTTCCAGAACCACACAGTACCCTAGCTGTGGCCTAACCAGATAAGCTATTTGCAGATTATCTGCCACGTTGTACCCTGGGGTCCCAGCTAACCCGATTGCTTCTCCTTTACTGAAATTTCTCCTGTGAATCCTTATAGAAATAAAAGACTGCAGATGCTGGAAATCTGAAATAAAAACAGACTGCTAGAGAAACTCAGCAGGTGTGGAGAGAGAAATAGGATTAATGTTTTGAGTCTGAAATGATCTTGGGAACTGAAAGTAGGTGGAATATGGTGGGTTTTACGCTGTGCCTGTTTTGAGCAGGAAATACAGTTAACGCAATCAAAATAAGCTGCTGTATGTTCCGTTCACCAGCCAATAGTCAGGCCTGGCCCACTTGAATGCCTTCCGCCTTTCTCTCAATACTGCCCTCTCCCGGACCACCCTCTTCTCAATACCATTCCCCCCCACCATACCCTCCTCTTTCTAAGCACTCTCTCTCTCAATACCCTCCTGTCTTAGAGAGTTTTGAGAAGATTTGTAGCTCAGGTTGAAGTTTTGGATGTAGGTTTGCTCACTGAGCTGGAAGGTTCATTTCCAGATGTTTCGTCACCCTACTAGGTAACATCTTTAGTGGGCCTCCGGCGAAGCACTGCACATGATTCCAGCTTTTAATTTTTATGTTTGGGTTTCTTTGGGTTGGTGTTGTCATTTCCTGTGGTGATGTCATATACTGCTCTTTTTCTCAGGGGGTGATAGATGGGGTCTAACTCAATGTGTTTGTTGATTGAGTTCTGGTTGGAATGTTATGCTTCTAGGAATTCTCATGCATGTCTCTGTTTGGTTTGTCCTAGTCAAAGTGGTGTCCTTCCTCATCCGTATGTAAGGATACTAGTGAGAGAGGGTCATGCCATTTTGTGGCTAGTTGATGTTCATGTATCCTGGTGGCTAGTTTTCTGCCTGTTTGTCCAATGTAGTGTTTGTTACAGTCCTTGCAAGGTATTTTGTAAATGACATTAGTTTTGCTCATTGTCTGTAAGGGCTCTTTCAAGTTCATTAGCTGCTGTTTTAGTGTGTTGATGGGTTTGTGGGCTACCACGTTGCCGAGCTAGGGTTTCTGGACGTGTTTTACCCTCCTCTGTCAATATCGTTCTCATTTTCTCAAAATACCCTCCTTTCTCCCTCTATAGCCTCCTATCTCTGAGCACTCTCCTTCCTCTCTCTCCCTCACTGTGTCAATACACTCCTCTCTCTGTGAATGAATGAAACAAATTAACATTACCAAGGCAAATGGGAGAATGGATTTATAGCAGCTGCTTAATCGTGACCCAGTTGATTGGTGAAGTGGGCTGAATGGTAACTCTGATCTCCTTTTCGCATTCATTGTCAGGATGTGGATGTCAATGACTGGACACAGCATTTATTGTCCGTCCCTAGTTGCCCCTTGAGAACGTGGGGGGAGGGGGTTGCCTTCTTGAACTGCTGCAGTCTATGACGCAGTTTGTGTGGGTTGTATTACTGTGAGCAAGTTGACAGTGTTTGGTTATTTAAGGGAAACAGCACAGCAGATGGAAAAGAAAGAGTCACACCATTTCCCAGGATGTTTTCCTGGTGTGTGTCAAACAAAGATATTGTGAAAAATTACTAAAAAGGGTGGGGAGGCTTTGAAAGGTCAAATCTCTCTCCCTGTCAGTGCAGGAGATGGAGATGAGTGATTACCACAAGGTAAATGTAAGCAGGCAGTTCTGATCTAGGAATGATTAACCTGAAGAATTTCAGTCAGATGTTTTTATGGTGTTGATGAAGTATAGGTACAGGGGGAGATTCGTAATGAGAATTTCAGAAATATAAAAGCTTCTCTCCTGAAGCCTGGTGAACCGAATGATATATTGTACATCTTTGAGGAAAAAGTAAATGGAATGGGGTTCATGTGGTGCATGAATTGTGCACAGTATTGGTCTGTTTATTTTAGAATGGATGTAAATGTGTTGGACGCAGTTCAGAGACTGATACCTGGAATGGAGGTGCCGTCTCATGAGGAAAGGTTGGACAAACCCAGCTTGTCTCATTTCCTTTTACTCATTCCCAGGATGTGGGCTGCATTGGCTGAGTCAGTATTGAGTGCCCATCTCTAATTGCCCCTTGAGAAGGTGCAAGTGAGCTGCCCTCTTGAACCGCTACAGTCCATGTGCCATCGATTGATCCGCAATGCCTTTAGGGAAGGAATTCCAGGATTTTGACTGATTCTATTTCCAATCCACTGGTGTTTAGTAGAGTAAATGTCAACTGGGAGGCATGGTGGCTCAGTGATTAGCACTGCTGCCTCACTGTGCCAGGTACCCAGGTTCGATTCCAGTCTCAGATGACTGTCTGTGTGGAGTTTGCACATTCTCCCCAAGGCACAGACAGCATCAGGCAGATTGCAGCAAGTTTAATCAATGAGCTTAAGGCACTTGTTGCTTTTCCAAAGAGTGAAATCTACATTCCAGAATTAATCTTAATGATGTCCCATCAGAAATCCACTGGCGAGCAACTATCTGGGAAAATGTGGTGGGGTCTCTGTTGGGGGAGCTAACCCCATGCTGTCCCTATCCAGGGAGCAATTGATGGCAACAGTGTAGAGGGGGTTTTACTCTGTGTCTGACCCCATCGTGTCCCTGTCCTGAGAGTGTTTAATGGTGACAATGTAGAGGCAGCTTCTCTTTGTATCTAACCCTGTGTTGTCCCTGTATTGGGAGTATTTGATAGGGGCAATGTAAAGAGTTGGTTAATTAAAAAGAGTAAAGGGAGCTTTACAGGCAGTTCAAACGGAGAATGGCAGCTGTATTCTCTACCTCACCCCATGGTGCCCCGATCCTGGGAGTGTTTGATGGAGACAGTGTAAAGGGAGCTTTCCTTTCAGTTCCTGTCCCACAATGAGGACAGACCCAACAGAAGGAGCTGCTGAAAGGAACTCACCCAAATGGACTTCATGTCCCAGGAAATCTCATGACACTGTCACATTCTCTGCACCCCCCCCCCCAAAAAAAAGCTGATAAATCAGTACTCCTCCATGTTGAACATCACCGGAAGGAAGCACTGAGGTTGACGAGGCCGCATGATAAACATTGGGTGGGGAATTTCAATATCCACCAAAGAACAGTTCAGCAGCAGCACTGTTGAATAAGCGGGGGTCAGATCCGAAAGGACATCATAACTGGACTGGGTCTGCAGCAGATGGTGAGGGAACCAATAAGAGGGAAAAATATACTTGACCTCATCCTCACCAATCTGCCAGTGATGCATGTACCTCACCCTGACATTGTTGGTAAGAGTGACCACCGTAAAGTCCTAGTAAAGGCAAAGTCCCATCTTCAGATTGAGAATACCCCTCATTGTGTTGTGTGACACTATTGCTGTGCCAATAGATGTAATAACTGAAGACTGGGCATCCAGGAGGCACTATGCACTGTAAGAGATGTCCTCATCACAACTCACCTTGATGTAAGATCCAGCTGGTGGAATTTGCTGCTACCATGCTGTTTCGTAGTCTGGATCTAGTTTAGATTCCCTACAATGTGGAAACAGGCCCTTCGGCCCAACAATTCCACCCCGACCCTCTGAAGAGCAACCCGCCCACACCCATTCCCCTACATTTACCACTTCACCTAACACTACGGGCAATTTAGCATGGCCAATTCACCTAACCTGCACATCTTTGGACTGTGGGAGGAAACCCGGGCACCCAGAGGAAACCCACATAGACACGGGGAGAATGTGTAAACTCCACACAGACAGTTGCCTGGGGCAGGAATTGAACCCAGGTCGCTGGTGCTGTGAGGCAGCAGTGCTAACCACTGAGTCACCCAAGGCCCATTTGGTCTAGTGTGGCAGAGGAAAACCACCAGGTGATCTAAGGCTATATTAAACACGATGTAGTTTATAACATGAGGGCAGCGAGGTATAAGCTTCATTAATATGAAAGACATCATTTGAGAGAGGAAGACCCACATTGCAGGAAGTCTCATACTATTGTGTGACACCCAAATATAGCACAGTCCTCTGATTTAACCCTTTCATGCTCTTACAACTTGATACAAGACTGTGGGCCATCAACCTCAGTGTGTTTGATTGAATTCAACCATAAAATGCGACCTCATGCCTGGCATATTCCCCATTCTGCCTTCTTTCAAGTTAAGGATTAGCCATGGTTCAAAGGAGAGGGGAGGGAGGTGAGGAGCAGCACCAGGCATTCCTAAAAATGAAGGGGCAGCTGGTAAAGTAACAACACAGGAATACTATGTGCCAATCAGCATAAGTAGCTTGCAATCGATGGGGATTAGCAATCCCATAGTCAACAGGTATGCTCTGAGCTCTGCAGCCCTACCATCTCCTATCATGACTAGTGGTGGACATTCACACATTTGCCTGAAAGAACAGCCTTCATATATATTCTCATCCTCAATGATGGAAGTGCCCATCATATCAGTGTCAAAGACAAGAGCAAAGTATTCGCAACAAACTTCCGCAAGACGTGCTGACCCGACACTCCATCTCAGCCGTCTCCTGTGGCCCCCAGCATCACAGATACCAGTCTTCAGCTAATTTGATCCACTCCATGTGATTACAACAAATGGCAGAAAACATTAGATACTGCAAAGGCTATGTGTCCTGACAACATGAAGGCATGCTCCAGAATTATCCCAGCTACCGCCAAGCTGTTCCAATATAGTTGTGACATTGCCACCCACCTGACAATGGCAGGAAAATTGCCCAGGTATGTCCTGCACACAAAAAGCAGAACAATTCAAATCCAGCCAGTTACTGCCCCATCAGTCTACTCTTGATCATCAGTAACGTGATGGAAGGGGTCATTAACAGGGCTATCAAGCAGCACCTGCTCAGCAATAACCTGCTCAGTGACACCCAGTTTGGGTTCCACCAGGGCCACTCAGCTCTTGACCTCATGACAGCCTTGGTTCAAACATGGACAAATGAACTAAATTCCAGAGGGGAAGGGAGAGTGACAGCCCTTGGCATCAAGGTTGCGTTTGACTGAGTGTGGCATCAAGGAACCAAGGGTTACCATTGTCAGAATCTGAGTTGAACCAGACATATGAATATTGAGACTCCAAAAGCAGGTCAGAGACAGGGATCCTGCAGCAAGTGATTCATCAACACAGAACAAGTCAGGAGTGTGATAGTACACTCCCCAATCGCCGGAATGGGTGCAGCTCCAACTCAAGAAGCTCAACATCATCTAAGAGAGCAGCAGCTTTATTGGCACCATAACCCACAGCATCCACTCCCTCAACCACTGACACTCAGTAGCAGCAGCATGTACTATCTACATGATGCACTGCATAAATTCACCAAAGTTCGTTAGATAACACCTTCCAAACCCAGGACCACTTCCATCTAGAAGGACAGGAGCAGCAGCTGCATAGGTACACCACTCCCTGCAAGTTCCCCTCCAGGAAACTCACCATCTTGACCCGGAAATATATTGCTGTTTCTTCAATATCACTGGGTCAAAGTCTGGATTTCCCTCTGTACCAGCATTGAGGATCTGCCTGTAACACATGGACTGCAGTGGTTCAAGAAGGCAGCTCACTATCACCTTCTCAATGGTTATTGGGAATGGGCAATAAATTTTGTGGCAGCCAGTAACACCCAAATTATGAGAAAATATTTTTTAAAAAACATAAGATTTAATCAGTTGTTGACTTTGAAATTCTAATTGGAGAGGAAGTGGTGAAGCTGTGGTCAGATATTTGCACTCAGCCATTGACTTCATTTCCACTCTTTAATATAAAATACCAAATGCCTCAAAAAACCGAAAGAAAGACTTGCAGTTCTATTCACAACCTGATGACATTGTGTAGTACTGTGACCATCATCCACTTTCAAAATGAAGCACACCCCCCCACTCACTCAAATCCTCCAATCTCACCCGCATTCCACCCCGCACCACATCACTCAATATCACTCACCCATCCACCCTCAAACTCCCCACATCACTCAATCCCACCCTCACACACATCTCTTTGTATCTCTGAATCCAACCCACACTCTCCTCATCTCCCTCAGTCCCACTCAATTGCCTACAATCTCCCTGTATCCTGCAATCCCTCCCTCTCATCCTTCCCTATGACCCAGTTGGTCCACCACACCTTGCTGATGCATTGGGACAACACATTGCAAAGTAAGCGACAAAGTAAGTTTTGGACTTGATGGAGTGTGTACGAACAGTAAGGGTTTCAGGGAGTACAGCTGGTTGATGTGTGATCCTCTGCCAGTTTTCCATTTCCTCTCTTTAAGTTGTGAAAGCTTTAATCCATAAGGGAATCTTGTTATTCTTTCTGCATCATAACTAGTGGACGGAGCTGATTCAGGGATAAGCAGACAGTCTGGAGCAGGTCCATAACAGCACTTAAGGAATCTAAGAGAGTCGATGGAGTTGTCAGAGGGTGGATTAAACTGTCT
This sequence comes from Hemiscyllium ocellatum, assembly GCF_020745735.1. NCBI lineage: Eukaryota > Metazoa > Chordata > Chondrichthyes > Orectolobiformes > Hemiscylliidae > Hemiscyllium > Hemiscyllium ocellatum. The sequence goes on from NC_083428.1 coordinate 3,625,395, forward strand.
TCAAACAGCTGAGACATATAACAGTCTGAGGCGCATTTTGTACCAAGACACTTGATATATAAACATTCTGATAGAAATCAATCTGTTTAACTGGGTTTCTGTGGTCTCCTGTAATAAAAATATCCAGTTGAAAATACCCTGTAGGTCAGGCAAGTTCTGCAGAGAGAAAAAAAGAGAGATACAATTTCAGAACCGTGAACTCCTGACAAAATCTCATCCTGCATTTCCCAATGGCTAATGCACAGTTTTGGACTGTGAGAGGAAACCGAAACCCAAAGGCAACCCGTGCAGACAGAAGAGAATGTGCAAACTCTACTCAGATAGTTGTTGAAGGGTGGAACTGAACCCAACCCCTGGAGCTGTGAGGCAGCAGTGTTAACCACTCAGCCATCATGCCACTCATTTTGAAGAGGTGCAGTGAGTTCTTCCTGATGTACAGGGAGTTGGGTGGCAAAGGAGTATCTCCCCAGCCCACACCAATGAAAACAGACCATCAGGCCGTTTACACACAATGCTAATTGTGGGATCGTGCTGTGCACCAACTAGTTGATGCATTTTTCTGGATGACAACAAGGAATATACTTCTGAGAGGTCTTGATTGGCTGTCAGGCACTGGACATTCTGATGCAGTAATAGGTACCATATAAATGCAAGTTTTCCTTTCCTTTCTCACTTCCATTTTAGGAACATGAATTTCCAAAGGTGCAGCAACACAATACTCAACTAAACTCTTTTCTTTACTTGCTCATGGGACACAAGCAACTCTGGTAAAACACTCTTATTTGTTCCTAATACTTCTTGTGGGTTTTGTTCAGCGTGATATCTTTAAAGATACTCAATTAAATTTAGGGCAGAATTAGGCCATTCAGCCCATTGAGTCAGCTCCATCATTCAATGAGAACATGGCTGATCTGATCATCCTCAACTCCACTTTCCTGCCTTTTCCCTCATAATCCTTGATTCCCCCCTTACTGCTTAAAAATCTGTCCATCTCAGCCTTGAATATACTCAATGACCCAGCCTCGAAACCCTCTGTGGTAAAGAATTAAACAGATTCACTTCCCTTTGAGAGGGAGATTTCTCCTCATCTGTGTCTGACCAGGTGACTCCTTGTTCTGAGGTGATGCCATCTGGACGCAGACTCTCCCACAAGGGAAACAGCCTCCAACATTTACTCCCTCAGGAGGTTATCACTCTCCAAACCCGTGACTGTACTGAGGAAGGGTCACTGGACCTGAAATGTTAACTCCGCTTTCTCTCCACAGATGCTGCCTGACCTGCTGAGCTTTTCCAGCAATTTCTGATTTTGCTTATGACCTCTTCCATGTAGAAGGACAAGGGAAGCAGACATATGGGAATACCACTCCCCTCCAAGTCACTCACCATCCTGACTTGGAAATTTATCGTCGTTCCTTGACCCACCACATACATCCATTTAGTGAAGAATTAGTTTACCCTTCCTTGCTGCGAGGGGGTGTGCACTGAGGAGCTAGGGTCTGCTGCTGGTTGTCTTGCTCAGTAAAAAGCAAAAGTAAATTCCAGCTGATAAACCCGTCTAGAATATTTTCCTCTGCCCTTCTGGTTAATGACATTTTGCAGAGTGTGACTCAGAAAGAGTTAACCTGATGTTGCTGATACTGTGTAATTATCAAGCACTTTCCACGGAATGGGATTACATCGGTGCACACATTCAGATTTGTGAGGCTCTGGGGGCGGGTTGTTCTCACTTAGAAAGCTGGTGAGCCACAAACTCAGACCAAGCACCGACTTGCTTGCTGAAGTTTCAGCATGACTCACAGAGAAGGTAGAAGCTGAGAAAGAGAGAACATTCAATAATTGGGAGGGTTCTCAAACTCAAGAGAAAACGGTGCGTTATCAGTAAACTCTTCAAACAATTGGAGTCCAGACGGTAGGAAAATATCATTAACTTGTAAAAACTTTTTAAACTCATGAGCTCCCTCAGTGTCGGTTGAAGTGTGTAATGCTGTGTTCTCTTTGACTGGCATTGTAATTTACTGCAGTTCATTTCTTTGTGAGGTAATATTTAGGAGTTTAAAGAGTGATTTTCATAGTACATGAGGGATAAAATCTAATTGGAGAAAATGCAGAACAAAGAGGATTCATTTCAGCTGATGTAAAAACAGAAATTGCCGGAAAAGCTCAGCAGATATGGCAGCCCTGTACTGAGGAAGGGTCACTGGACCTGAAACATTAACTCTGATTTCTCACCACAGATGCTGCCAGACCTACTGAGCTTTTCCAGCAATTTCTGTTTTTGTTTCTGATTTTCAGCATCTGCAGTTCTCTTGGTTTTTTCCTCATTTCAGCTGACATCAGTAAACTGCAGGTTTGTAACCATCAAAAGAGATCTGAGCTCTTCCAGATACAGGAAGGTCGAGCAGTGGCTTGTCAGAGGTCTTTCATGGAAGTTTTTTCAGGCTGATGTAGTGAAAGTGTTTCCACCTGTGTGGGCTGATCAGATTTAGGGGCCAACACTATGAGACTGTCACTAAAATAACCAATAGGGTAGAGAGATTTCACCTGAATTGTATGAGAGCACTGAGATTGTGGAACCCACTCCAAAAAGGACTGGTCAAGGTCATTAGTACCAATACCTTGAAGGGGAAGCTGGGTGGACACAAGAAGGAGAGAAGAATAGAAAGATGAGGTGAGATTGGAAGGTAGTTTAAGAGGTACAGAAACACTGGTCTGTCCCAGATGGACTGAATGGCCTTCACTCTGCTGTAAATTTTCTGCAGTCATGTGGAATTTTCTGCTACTTGGAACTCCAGTTAATAACAATAAAAAAAATTGCATAGTGTTTTAAATCCAAAAACTACCTAATAGTACTTCACAGGAGCATGGTAAAGGGAAATATTATATTGGATCAAGTGATGAGATAATAGGACAGTAACCCAAAAGCTTACTAAAACAGGTAGGTCTGAAGGGGAGGGGGGAAGAGAGAGAGAGAGAGAGAAAAAGCGCGAGAGAGAGAGGTTAGAGGAGGGAATTCCAGAGCTTCAGGTCTAAGCAGCTGAAGGAGTGTAGAGATGGAAATCTGAAAAGTTGAAGCGGCTGGAATCAGAGGGGTACAATTATTCTGAGGGCCATAGTGTTGGAGAAGATGGCAGAAGTATGGAGGGGTGAGTTCACAGACAGATTTGATGATGTGAATGAGAATTCTAAGGCCGAGATATTGCTTAAGGAGGAGCCAATGTTGGGCAGCACATGCAGGGGGTGCTAGGTGAATGAAACTAGTTACAGTGAAGGAAATGGGCAACTTAGTAATGGATGACCACAAGTTGACATTGGAATAGTTGGATCTTGATGTAACAAAGACATGATTGAGGTTTTCAATAGCAGGCAAACTGGGGCAGGAATGGAACTGTTTCACTGCCAGAACTTTAAGCATTAAATGACCTTATTTTTAAAAACAGTTTTCTTTCAGTCAATCAATCATGTTCCCCTTCAGAATATTAGTGTCCTCCATGATTCTGACAGGATAGATGCACCACCCAGTTAAATATACTAGAAATGCCTCCCACACTATCAATGCCCTGGAGATGTTGACATTTTGTAGGAGCTGTGATTAGTTTCAGTTTCTTCTTCACCACCCCCTGATCATCAGCTGGAAATTGCATGTGTCATAGGAAGGCAGGGCTGGGCTTGACAGTGAGGACCAGCCACAATTAAACAGCTTGCCAAGATTCATTATCTGGATGGGCACTTGAAGGAAGTCAGGGCAGTTGCATGTGGAATCCGAATGCTGGTGAGGGTTTTGCCTGAAGGGATTTTGAGAGAGAATGAGTAAGACTGTAAAGGGTTTCCCACTAATGCTTTTCCCAGACATTGCTGATTGTAATGTTAAGAAGTGTGAGACATGGTGAGGAGTAGGGTCCCAGTCTGTGCAGATCAGTAGCACGTTGAAGAGATACTCATTCATATTGAGAGTTAACAGCAGAATATAGCTGCCTAATGGTCTAGTGAGATGTATTTCTTTGACATGTCCACGTTGCAGTTTCCTGGTGTGAATTGGGTGGAGCTGGAGAGAGAAGAAAGACCCACTGTGCTAGCTCACCGTCACATCATCAACAAGGAAATCAGGTCACATCTGTAAAAGCAATAAACAGCCCAGAAACACAGGTCTCTCATAGTGTTGGTGAACAGATCAAATCTCTTCATGGTCTCTCTCTCACCTGCCACCTCCTCTATCCACGTGATCCAATGAGATTCCTTCAGGTCCTACCTCATACAGATCCCTGATTTCCATCACTCACCATTGGCTTCTGTTGCCTTTTTCCTAAACTTTGAGATTCCCTCCCTAAACTCCATCCTCTCTCTCTCTCTCTCTCTCTCTCTCTCTATCTCTCTCTCTCTATCTCTCTCTATCCCTCTCTCTCTCCTCTTTGCAACTCTCATTAAAGCCGCCTTCCTTGATTTAGCCTGGATGTCTCCCGACATGATTCTTTCTAACTTTTGCTTGGTGCTCACTTCAAGTTAGGTGATACATAAATTCAAGGTATTGTTTTTATTATGTGAATTATTAGAGTCAGTCAGAACAATTGTAGTTAGTTTACTCAACCTGCTTGGACCTTCCTTGGTCCAGGTGGGACTAGGACCTGGCTCTCCTGACCCAGAGGTACAGACACTACAATGTCCTACAAAGCCTATTTAGAGCAGCTGCTGTCATTGGATTTGATGTTCCTGGATGCTAAAGTGGGACAATCAGATAGGTCCCCAGGTGACATTATAGAAATTTCTAAAATACTGAGGAATGTGGATAGGAGTAATGATACTTGTCTTTTCCCGAGGATGGGGATTTCAAGGCTACGGGGCCCATTTCTAAGATGAGAGGAAAGAGATTTAAAAAGGACATGCAGGGCACATTTTCTACACAGAGTGTGGTTTGTGTATGGAGTGAACTTCCTGTGGAAGTGATAGATGTGAGTACAGTTACAATGTTTAAAAGACATTTGAATAAGTTCACAAATAACAAATGTTTGGAGGGATATGGACTAAGTACCGGCAGATGGGACTAGTTCAGTTTGGGATTAGGTTCGGCATGGTCTGATTAGACCAAAGGGTCTGTTTCTGTGCTCTATGACTCTGACTTTATAAGGACCAAAAAAAAGAGAGATATAGAGTCACAGAGATGTACAGCACGGAAACAGATCCTTCGGTCCAACCTGTCCACGCCAACCAGATATCCCAACCCAATCTAGTCCCACCTGCCAGCACCCGGCCCATATCCCTCCAAACCCTTCCTATTCGTTTACCAATCCAAATGCCTCTTAAATGCTGCAATTGTACCAGCCTCCACCACTTCCTCTGGCAGTTCATTCCATACACGTACCACTCTCTGAATGAAAAAGTTGCCCCTTAGGTCTCTTTTATATCTTTCCCCTCTCATCCTAAACCTATGCCCTCTAGTTCTGGACTCCCTGACCCCAGGGTAAAGACTTTGCCTATTTACACTATCTATGCCCCTCATAATTTTGTAAACCTCTAGAAGGTCACCCCTTTGTCTCCGACACTCCAGGGAAAACAGCCCCAGCCTATTCAGCCTCTCCCTGTAGCTCAAATCCTCCAACTCTCGCAACATCCTTTTAAATCTTTTCTGCACCCTTTCAAGTTTCGCAACATCTTTCTGATAGGAAGGAGACCAAAATTGCACACAGTATTCCAACAGTGGCCCAACCAATGTCCTGTACAGCCGCAACATGACCTCCCAACCCCTGACCAATAAAGGAAAGCATACCAAACATCTTTTTCACTATCGTATCTACCTGTGACTCCACTTTCAAGGAGCTATGAACCTGCACTCCAAGGTCTCTTTGTTCAGTAACATTCCCTATGACCTTACCATTAAGTGTATAAGTCCTGCTAAGATTTGCTTTCCCAAAATGCAGCACCTCGCATTTATCTAAATTAAACTCCATTTGCCGCTTCTCAGCCCATTGGCCCATCTGATCAAGATCTTATTGTAACCTGAGATAACTCTCTTCGCTGTCCACTATACCTCCAATTTTGGTGTCATCTGCAAACTTACTAACTACTGTATACCTCTTACGCTCACACCCTAATCATTTATGTAAATGACAAAAAGTCGTGGACCCAGCACCGATCTTTATGGCACTCCACTGGTCACTGGCCTCCAGTCTGAAAAACAACTCTCCACCACCACCTCCTGTCTTCTACCTTTGAGCCAGTTCTGTATCAAAATGGCTAGTTCTCTCTGTATTCCGTCAAATCTGACCTTGCTAATCAGTCTCCCATGGGGAACCTTGTCGAATGCCTTACTGAAGTCCATATCGATCACATCTACCACTCTGCCCTCATCAATCCTCTTTGTTACTTCCTCACAAAACTCAATCAAGTTTGTGATATGGACTGAAAGCATTAAATAATGAGGACAGTTTATTTAAACTGGGCTTGCATTCCCTTGTGACAAACTGTTTGTTGTTTTAGTTTTGCATTCCCTTGTGTTTAGAGGTTTGTTCAGTGGGAGGTAGTGGTGGTTAGGATTTGGGTTATACCAATCCGAGCAATACCATTTCTGTCAGTGTATCCCTTTCACTGACTGTGGGCTGATACTAGGTAAGGTCTCAATCTCCCCTGAGGTGACTGGCCACAGCTCCATTTCATCAGGAGGACCCACTGGAGAGCTCTCACAGCTGGTTGGTATCTGCATTCAGGGACACAGTCCTCTTTCAAGGATCATGCATTGTTCCTGGCACCATGCACTCTTGCCTTTAATCTTTCATGTGGTGAGGGTGTTGCTCTTGAGGGCAGCACCTGCTCAGCTATTTCTGAGGGTGGTTAAGAGTTAGCCACATTGCTGTATGTCTGGAGTTATGTGTCGGCCAGACCAGGTAAGGGAGGCAGATTTCCTTCCCTAAAGATTATTGGGGAGCCACATGAGATTATCCAACAATCAATTATAGTTTTGTGGACATTATTCCAGACTGATTAACCAAATTTCAATTCCACCAGCTGCTAAATTGGGATTTAAACCTATATTATTGTAGGACACTAGTATTCCAAAGGAACTGCAGCTACTGGAAATCAGAAACAAAAACATAAATTGTTGGAGAAATTCAGCAGGTCTGACAGCATCTGTGGAGAGAAATCAAGGTCAATTCTTTGAGGAAGGGTCACTGGACCTGAAACATTCACTCTGATTTCTCTCCATGGATGCTGCTAGAGCTGCTGAGATTTTCCAGCAATTTCTGTTCTGGTACCATTAGAATTACAAGCTTGGTGGTATTATCACTACGAGGAGAAAGTGAGGACTGCAGATGCTGGAGATCAGAGCTGAAAATGTGTTGCTGGAAAAGCGCAGCAGGTTAGGCAGCATCCAAGGAGCAGGAGAATTGACGTTTTGGCCATAAGCCCTTGGATGCTGCCTGACCTGTTGCGCTTTTCCAGCAACACATTTTCAGCAGGTATTATCACTACGCCTATACCTCCCCATAGAAGTGAGCTCATCAACATCCTGGGCATCACCATTGACCAGAAACTGAGCTGAATCACCTATGTCAGTTTCTGGCTACAAGAGCAGGTCAGAGGCTGAGAATCCTGCAGTGAGCAACTCCCCTCTTGACTCCCCAAAGCCTGTCCACTGTCTACTAGAGTAAAAAATGAGGTCTGCAGATGCTGGAGATCACAGCTGCAAATGTGTTGCTGGTCAAAGCACAGCAGGCCAGGCAGCATCTCAGGAATAGAGAATTCGACGTTTCGTGCAATAGCCCTTCATCAAGTCAGGAGTGTGGTGGAATACTCTCCACTTGCCTGGATGGGTGCAGGTCCAACAACAGTCGAGAAGCCTGACATCATCCAAGACAAAGCAGCCTGATGATTGACATCGCATTTAATGAATTCAACATTCAGTCTCTCCACCACCGACGCACAGTTACAGCAGTGTATACTGACTACAAGATGCACTACAGCAACTCACCAAAGGCAACACCTTCAAAACCTGAAACTGCTACCATCTAGAAGGATGAGGGCAGCATATTCAGGAAACACCCACACCTGCATATTTTCCTCTGACTCACTCACCAATCTGACTTGGAAATATATCATTGTTCCTTCGTTATCGCTGGAACAAAATCATGGAATTCCCTCCTTTAGCACCATTGTGTGTGTCCCTAAACCCCTCAAATGTCATGGTCCAGGAGCAGTTCTCGCCCACTTTCTCAGTTAGGCCAGGCCAATAAATGTTGGCTTCGTCAGTGACGACTGATCAAACGATTGATTGAAAAAGAATCTGTTAGGAAAGGCTGTTAAAGGTTTGGGATCTAAAGTAGAGAAAGTTAAGACACAAATCAGACATGATCTTAATCAAATGGCAGCGGCCTGGCCCCCTCCAAATCCGAAAGGAGAAAGGAACAGTTTTCCACAATTTACTTCCAACGCATGTCACACAAACTGTTATTAGTAAAAAGCCAACAAGGAAGGGAGGGGAGGTTTTGAAAGGTCAACTCTCTTTCCCTGCTAGTACTGAGTGATTACTGTGTGGTAAATACGAGCAGGCTGTTTGGACTAAGAATGATTAACTTGGAAGAATTTCAATTTGTTGTTTTTCATGGATATGATCAATATCTTAATATGGTTATTTGATGGCTAGGAACAATTCAGAATATTGCTGATAAAAAACATGTTGTCAAATCTTTTTATCTCTCACTCACCAGGACAATTCACAAGAATACCAAATAAAGGGAAAATGACATTTATACTAAATGATAGGAGAGTGCTAATTGCTTGGCAAGGACACTCTGATAGAGGGGTTGCCATAGAGATTACACCAGTTAATAATGACAGATAGTCAACTGCCAATTTCTTTTCTGATGTAAATGAAGTTTGCCCTTTAAATTGGTTACCTTTTGTAAATTGATCTGATGTAAATAGGATGAAAAGCTTTGACAAAATGCATCTTTTTCCAGCAAAAGTCAAGTTAATATGGATCATAGTATAAAGGTGTGGTGCTGGTAAAGCACAGCATCTGAGGAACATTCCTGATGATGAACTTATGCTTGAAATGTCGACTCTCCTGCTCCTTGGATGCTGTGCTCTTCTAGCACCACACTCTCAACTCTGACCTCCAGTAGCTGCAGTCCTCACTTTCTCCCCCTTAATATGGATTATGGCAAGCAGAACTAAAACCTGGGTCTCCATTTTGACTGAGGATTGAATTGCTGGGCATGATGTACAGTTAGGTTACTCTGAGGCTAGTTACAATACCTTCTTCATCCAGCAAGTACACTTGAAATGCAGACAGTATGACTGTATTTCTGAGATGGGGCAAACAGAGAAGTATCAAATTGTGGTCAACTGAGTCAGGAAGCAAGGCTCCCTCTGCACTGTCCCTGCCAAACACTCCCAATGACAGGGACAGCATAGGGTTAGATACAGAGTAAAACTCCCTGTATTCTTTTAAATTAATAATAAACTGAAGGTAAAAATTCAGTGACACTGTCTCTATGAAACAGTCCCAGGACAGATACAACACAAAGTTAGATACGGAGTAAAGTTCCCTGCACTCATTTAACCTGAAAGTTAAGCTCTCTCTACACTGTCCCCATCAAACCCTCCCAAGCCAGGGACTGTACGGGGTTAGATAAAAAGAAAATCTCTCACTACTCTTTCAAACTAAAGGTAATGCTCTCTCTGCCCTTTTACCTCCATGCTGTCCCCATCAAACATTCCCAGAGCAAATGTGGCATGAGGTTGGGTATGGAATTAAGCCCCTTCTTCACAGTATGTATTGATTCACTCCTGAGGACTTTCTGCAATGGTGACCTCCTTGAACAGGACAGAGTGAGTGAGATGGGCAGTTGGAGTGGTTGTAGTATTTGTAACGATTGAGGTTTCTGTATATCTTGTGAAAGACTTTGCTTGATGTCAATCCATCCCAGTGGATAGCACACAGCTACCCCTATGTCAGAGCACTGTGAGTTCGATTCCCTGCTTTCCTTAAACTGAGCACAGATCCAGATTGACATTCCCAATGCAGTGCTGTGGGAATGCTGCAGGGTCAGATAAAAATACAATGCTGATGGCTACAACTAAAAGCAGAGGGATTCTCTCTCATGTCCCAGCCAATAGTTATCCCCAATTCAGCACCAGACAACGGACTGGCCAGATATTCACCTGGCCACAGCTCTTGGGATCTTGCTATGTTGAAATGTTGACCAATGTTGCAACTCTGGATCCTGAGTTGCTGAAATCCTGATGGCGGGTTTATGCCCGAAACATCAGTTCTCCTGTTCCTTGGATGCTGCCTGACCTACTGTGCTTTTCCATCACCACACTCCCGACAATGTTGCAACTCTTTTTATTTCACAGAAAGCACTTTGGAACTTGAGTTCTGAACGACATCTCCTCTCAGATGGGAGTTTGAAAGGTTGGAAGGTAACAGGACCAGCTTATCAGCCTTTCTAGTGGTTAACACACTGGACAGATCTGCTGACAGTGACCAGCACAGCAGCAGTTTTGCGTCATTGGGGGTGTTAAGGTGTTAAGTTGATTAACGACATTGTAACGTGAAGCCTGGTCTGTGTTTATCTTGATTTGTAGAAACCAAGTGGCAGTTAGTGCCTGACGGAGGAGAGGAATGTGAAGGAGGGAAAGTGAGATAGAGACTCCAATATAGAACATGAACATCAGCCGAGATTAGAAATGTATCTCGCTTTGTGATATTTTCTCTGTTGATGTTATTTTGTTGCAGCCAGCAATGAGAATCTGACCGTGGATGACTCGAAGCTGCTTAGCACATTCTGGTTTTAAAATGTAATCCATTGTTCAATCCAGTTGAAGGAATATGTAACAGTATTCTAAAACACTCCTAAAAATGTCAATAAACGTCTCTGAGTAACCACTTCAGATACTTGGTCACATAACTCAGACTGACAGCCCTTGGTGCCTTCACTGAGGTGGGGGAGGGCAGACCATTCCTCAGATGAGACATTGAGCCAATGCCTTTAATCCCTAACCTCCCCACCCCCCCACCCCCCTCAATTTGTAGGGAAGGTGTTATAAGATCCCAAAAGATCTTTTCAAAGAAGAGGGGAGGTGTTCTCGTAAGATATTGGAATAGAATCAGGCCATTCAGCCCATTGAGTTTGCTCTGCCATTCGATCATGGCTGATAGGTTTCTCAATCCCATTTTCTAGCATTCCCCCCTCCCCCATAACCCTTGATCTTCCTGCTAATCAAGTACATATCTATCTCTGTCTTAAAAACACCTACTGACTTGGCCTCCACAGCCCTCTGGGTAATCAGTTCCACAGATTCCCCACCCTCTGGCTGAAGAAATTCCTACTCATCTCAGTTCAAAAGGGTCATCCCTTCACTCTGAGGCTGTCCCCTCAGGTCCCCATCTCTCCTATCAGTGGAAAGATCTGTACATCTGCTGAACTCAGGCCGCTCAGTATTCTGTAAGTTTCAAACAGATACCCCCTCATCCTTCTAAATTCCATCAAATGCAGATCAAGAATCTTCAACCACTCCTCATATGACAGGGTCTCCATCCCCAGGATCATTCCTGTAAACCTTCTCTGAACCCTCTCCAAGGTCAGAGCATCTTTCTTTAGATATGAGGTTCAAAACTGTTCACAATATTCTTAATGTGGTCTGACCAGAGCCTTTATACAGCTGCAGCAGTATATCCCTGCTCTGGTGTTCTAGCCCTCTTGAAATATTGCATTTGCTTTCCTAACTGCCAACTGAAGGGCATGTTAACCTTATGAGAATCCTTTATCAGGTTTCTTAAGTCCCTTTGTGCTTCAGATTTCCAAAGCCTTTCACCATTTAGAAAATGATCTGTGCACCTATTCCTCTGACCAAAGTGCATACCCTCACACTTTCCCACTTTGTATTCTATCTGCCATTTCTTTGCTGACTCTCCTAACCTGTCCAAGTCCTTTTGCAGTCTAGATCAGAGTGGTGCTAGAAAAGCACAACAGATCAGGCAGCATCCAAAGAGCAGGAAAATCAATGTTTCGGGCAAAAGCCATTCATCAGGCCTCATTCCAGATGAAGGGCCTTTGCCCGAAACATTGATTTTCCTGCTCTTCGGATGCTGTCTGACCTGCTGTGCTTTTCCAGCACCACTCTAATCTGGACTCTAATCTCCAGCATCTGCAGTACCCATTTCTGCCAAGTCATTTTGCAGCCTCCCTGCTTCCTCAACATGACCTGTCCCTCCACCTATCTTTGTGTCATCTGCAAACGTAGCAACAGTGTGCTCAGCTCCTTCATTGAGAAAATTAATATGTAATGTGAATAGTTGTGGTTCCAACACTGACCACTCCAGAATTCCCCTAGTCACCGGCTACAATCCTGAAAAAGGCTCCTTTTTTCCCCACTGTCATCCTTTTACCAGTCAGCCAATCCTCTGTTTATGTCAGTACCTTGCCCCTAACACCATGGGGTCTTACTTTATTTTGCAGCCTCCTGTTATTGTTGGTCCACTATTTTCCTGCTAGGCTTCCCTTCCAATCAACTCTGGCCAGCTCCTCCCTCATTCTTTCTAGTTACTGTTACTCAGTTGTGATACTGTGACATCTGTTTCAGCTTCCCCCTCTCAAACTGCGGGGTGAGTTCTATCATATTATAGACTCTTACAGACCATAAGCTCCCTAAACAAGTGTGCCTCATTAAACATCACCAAATCCAGAGCGGCTGTTCCTCAGTGGGCTCTACCACAAGCTGCTCCCAAAAAAATCATGTAGACATTCCACAAATTCCTTTTCTTGGGATCCCTGGCAAGTCTGATTTTTCCCAGCCCACCTGCATATTGAAGTCCCCCATGATTATTGTAATAGTGCATTTCTTACATGCCTTTTTCTATTTCCTGATTTATTTTCTTTCCAACATCCTGACGACTGCTAGGAGGCCTGTACAGAAATCTCAACAGGATCTTTTCTCCTTTGCAGTTCCTCACCTCTCCCCATACAGATTCTATGCCGCCTGACTGTATATCACTTTAGGAGAAAGTGAGGACTGCAGATGCTGGAGACCAGAGTTGAAAAATGTGGTGCTGGAAAAACACAGCAGGGCAGGCAGCATCCGAGGAGCAGGAGAATCGACGTTTCGGGCATAAGCCCTTCTTCTGAAGAAGGGCTGTATGTCACTTTAGATTAGATTAGATTAGATTAGATTAGATTAGATTAGATTACTTACAGCGTGGAAACAGGCCCTTCAGCCCAACAAGTCCACACCGACCCACCGAAGTGCAACCTACCAACACCCATTCCCCTATATTTACCCCTTCACCTAACACTACGGGCAATTTAGCATGGCCAATTCACCTAACCTGCACATTTTTTGGATTGTGGGAGGAAACCGGAGCACCCGGAGGAAACCGGAGCAGACACAGGGAGAATGTGCAAACTCCACACAGAGAGTTGCCTGAGGCGGGAATTGAACCCTGGTCTCCGGTGTTTTGTATCTTACAAACTAGGTAACCTTGTCCCCTTTGTCCATCTGCCTGAGATTTCAATAGGATGTATATCCTTGGATATTCAGCTCCCACTCCTGATCCCCTTGCAGATTCTGAGATACCCATAACATCGTACCCACCAATTTCAATCTGCGCCAAATGCTCATTTAACTTGTTTCGTTTATTGGTGTTTCAGGGCCAACATTGAGCCCTCAGCCAGCATCACTAAAACAGTTTGTTTAGTTATTATCATATTGCTGTTTGTGGAATCTTGCTGTGTTGCTCCTGGCAACTGCATTTCTCACATTACAACAGCAGCTACACGTGACAAATGCTTCATTCAGTGAAAATGCTTTAGGATGTTACAATGTTCTGCTATATAAATGCAAATCATAGACTCATAGAGTCATAGAGATTTACAGCACAAAAAAAATCCATTTAGCCCATCAGGTCTACACTGGTCGAAAGCAACCACCTGATTATTCTATGTTCCTGCACCTAGCCTGTAGCTTTGGTATCACAAATGTACATTGTCACAAAGCTAGTGCCTTCTTTCCTAAAAGCTGTTCCTCGGCTCAAGGGGATTCTGTCTTTGATTTTTTTTTATTCAGAGAAGCAATAAACCGGGCCGATCTCCAATTAGTCTGGTTTGGTACAGAGATGAAAAAGGATTTGGAGAGATTTTGTTAATATGTAAACAGATGCGACTTTAGGCCAAAGTGGTCATGCTTTAGAAGTGATCTGTATAAAGAGAGGGGAGTGGTCAGCTCTCTAGCTGAGCTCAGCTGAGTTGTTTTTAGTTGAGTCTTGAACTGAGAAGTTCAACAGGGAGCTGTGTGGAAACTCTCTCTCTCTTTTCTGCCTTTCAATTTCAACCAGTAAGCATGTGTTCCATTTATACTGGATTTTAAAAGGAGTTTGCTTATTGGGACTGTTGTGTATATTTGGAACAGCATAATTACATCTAGCTGGATAGGTTGAGTTCTGTAGGGGTTCTTTGTTCTTTGTGTTTCATTGTGCGACTTTATGAATAAATTTTTGTCTGATTTAAAATCTAGTAGTCAACCTAGCTATCTTACTCTGGGTAATTTTCACTGTACACTTACTGAAATAAATTGCAGAGTTAGGTCTAGGCTGCCCACTTAAGAATGTTTTGATTGGTCTGGCCTAGTCCATAAGAACATCAAAATATTTCTTCAATGTGATGAGGGAGTGAGTTCCCGATTCCCACCCTCTAACTGAAAACGCTTTTCCTCACAACCGGTCTAAACCTCCTGTCCCTTACCTTAAATCTACCATCTCTCTTCATATCTCAAAGGAGAAAGTGAGGACTGCAGATGCTGGAGATCAGAGTTGAAAGTGTGGTGCTGGAAAAGCACAGCAGGTCAGGCAGCATCTGAGAAGCAGGAGAATCAACATTTTGGGCATATGGACATTTCCTTCATCAGGAATGTGGTGCTTATCTGGAGCTAATCACACAGCAAGTTTGGTCTCTCATTACATCCATCATTTAGTTATTCATTAATCCACTGACTCTCATACCAGTTCATTCCAAACATGTAACACACCTTTTCCAATGAAGTATGTACATTTTGTACAATATAGCCTGCTTGACTGGCATTATGTTCACAAACATCCATTCTCTTCACCACCGACGCTCATTAGCAACAGTGTGGACTATCAAAAGATGTACTGGAGAAATTCACCAAAGATTCTCATACAACACCTTCCAAACCCACAGCCACTTACATCTAGAAGTGATGTGGAGGTGCTGGCATAATACTGGGGTAGACAAAGTTACAAATCGCACAACACCAGTTTATAGTCCAACAGGTTTATTTGTAAGTATGAGCTTTTGGATCAAACTTAGCAACAGTGCCCTTGGTTCCTTCTTCTAGAACATTACACATTAATGTGAATAGTTGTGGTCCCAGCACTGACCACTGCAGCACTCACTAGCCACCAACTGATATCCTGAAAAAGACCCCATGCTTCTACTCTCTCTGCCTTCTGGCAGAAGTGTTGTGTGATTTTTAACTTTCATCTAGAAGGCAGTAGATATATAGGAACACCACCACACTCTCGTTCCCCTCCGAGCCACATACCACTCGATTTGGAAATACATTGCTGTTCCTTCACTGTCATTGGGTCACAATCATGGAATTCCCTCCCTAAGGACATTGTGGGTCTACCTACAGCAAATAGACTGCAACAATTCAAGAAAGCAGCTCACCCCCACCTTCTCAAGGGGCAACTGAGGATGAGCAATAAATGCCCTCCCAGCCAGCGAGGCCCGCATCCCACAAATGAGTTAAAAATATCTACAGATATATACACATATGTAGGGCAGCACGGTGGCTCAGTGGTTAGCACTGCTGCCTCACAGCACCAGGGACCTAGGTTCGATTCCTGGCTTGGGTGACCGTCTGTGTGGAGTTTACACATTCTCTCCGGGTGCTCCGGTTTCCTCCCACAATCCAAAGATTTGCAGGTTAGCTGAACTGGGCAGGCTAAATTGCCCATAGCGTTAGGTGTGTTAGTCAGGGGTAAATGTGGGGAGATGGGTCTGGGTGGGTTACTCTTCGGAGGGTCGGTGTGGACTTGTTGGGCCGAAGGGCCTATTTCCATACTGTAGGGAATCTAATCTAGTTACTTTAAAATGTGGGAACTGCAGAAAGAGATAGTAAATAGTTGAGTCAAAGGGAATTTGAGTTACCACCCGCATTACCAACTCCACCTAAAATGTAATCAATTGGGATGTAGGTCAAGAGAACCTGGGCAAGTGGGACATTAATAATTGGGAAAATGATATTGGACATGTGATCAGGAGGTTATAGATCCTTTATTGTTGGCTTGAGGGGATCTGCATCACTCATTATTCTTGCACTTCAAGTTGTGGTTCCTCTTCTACACACATAACAACAAATGTTTGGAATAAACTCCAGATAGAATAATGAAGACAAACCAAACTTCAACCATTGAAGAAAGATTTGAATGAAACATTAGGGTCTCTCAAAGATGGAGTCATACAACACAGAAACAAATCCTTCGGTCCAACTTGTCCAAGATGGCTGAATTAATGAACCGACGATTCTGTGCGACTTGCAGAAGTGATGGATGCTAGAGGGAGGTTACTGGGACTGCCAGTCTTTACACAGACTCACTGCAAGAATGGGTTTTCTGTCCAGAATCAACACTACCTTCTTGATAAAACCTATTTCATAACCGACAGCTTATAAATGAAGCTGCAATTTGTAGAACAACACAATGTTCCATCTCAAACCTTGGTGTAAACCTTAAATACAGCATCAATTACCAAGAAATCCAGAAATCTTTGGAAAATTGTGAAAAGTAAACACATTAAAAGCCATCTAAAGGGAGAATGATTGTAGCATAATGGGATGTGAATATATTAGTTATGAGCATGTTTACAATGGCACTGATATCAACAGAGCAGATTAAGTGAAACATATGAGCAAGACTCGAAGAGGAGCAGGAGGGCATTGTCCTGGAGACCTGTTGGCTATGTAATGTATATTATTGTCTAGACATAGGATTTTAATGATTTACTGAGGGGAAGAGAGACTTGCTGTAAGTTAAGAGCAAGGCAGCGATGCAAAGAAGTCAGAGTGGTAGCAGTGCATTGCATGTAACCTTGCACTGCAGACCCCAATAGCAAAGAGAACACAGACGTTACTGAATCCAGGAAAGGACAACCATTCAGACTGGAATTAATGGGAGAACCACAATCCATGGACACAGCTGCAGCAGCCTAAAGCAACATTACTACAGAGTTCTCTCAAAACAATGGCTAGTTTGGAAAACATGCTGGACGTGGGGAAATATAATTTTATTTTGAGGGAGGCAATGGCCTAGTGCTATATTTGCTGGATTGTTAATCCAGAGACCCAGATAATATTCTGGGGACCCAGGTTCAAATCCTGCCACGGCAGACTGTGGAATTTGAATTCAATAAACATTTGGAATTGAGAATCTAATGATGACCATGAATCCATTGTCAATTGTTGGAAAACCCATCTGGTTCACTAATATCCTTCAGGGAAACTGCCATTCTTACCTGTGACTCCAGACCCACAGCAATGTGTTTGACTCTTAACTGCCCTCTGGGCAATTAGGAATGGGCAATAAATGGTGGACTAGCCAGTGACATCCTCATCCCGTGAATGAATAAAACAAATTGGGAAAAGAATGAATGGGATATGATTAACTGGCTATGGATACCTTAGCAAGTTGGCTTGTGGGACGTAGATGAGTGAGTAATCCTGGTGACTTCAGTGAAGCTGTAACCCACTGATTACATCCCCAACCGAACAGTCTCATTACAACAATCTCATTACAGTCCTGGTCAGGTAAGGATACATTGTAACCATTCCAGTCCAGTTTTCATTAGACTGAGAAGTGATTTTTACACAGTTATTGGAACCCAGATCATGAACACTGGAATTGGGAAGAGATCAGAGGGTGTCGGTGGGGACGGAGCTGGTAACATTTCTCTTCTAGCTAGTTTAATATCAGCTCTTATTATTTCAATAAATAAGTCACATTTCAGCAATGTCCTGATCATCTCAACCATGCCCACGACAATGTGATTACTATCTCGATATTTCTCTCCCACAGTTTCCACCATCTAGAATAGAGGCTATCAACCATACCCTGGCAGTGACTGAGTTCATTATTCCTTTCAGGACAAATTGGAATCCAGGCTGGTTCTGATAATTAACTTATTGAGACCAGTAACATTACCTGAAATGTTAAAGTCATGCTTTTTGAGCCCATTTCCCAAAGACTTTAATCTGTTCCTGAGATTTTGAATTTCTGCAAGTCAATAAAATATTACGGAGCACTCTGCAGGAACATGACTGGTGCTAAAAGGCCAAAAGGGAGCTATTGGTATGTCTGCTGAAAACCATTGATGTAGCTGCAGTGGAGACAGTGTAGGGGAAGCTTTACTCTGCAACTAATCCTATGCTGTCACTTTCGTGGAAGTTTGATAGGAACAGTGTAGATGGAGCTTTACTCTGTATACAACCCTATGCTGTCTCTGTTCTGGGAGTGTATGATGGGGACAGTGTAGAGTGAGCTTCACTCTGTATCTAACCCTATGTTTGACACTGACACTTCTGTTAAAATATTAAATGCCATATTTCTATTTCAATCATTGAAAGATGTCCTAATGTTATTTATTAATTGTAGATTTATTGTGTTTAACTACATGCAGGCATTTGACATCAACTAGGGTTTCAATTGAACCAATAACAAGCAACACTAGCTGAAATTGCAGTTTGGTTGAATTTGAAGTTTCTTGTTTCATTCCATGTATAAGCACAAAGATTAGCTCGAATACCATCCTTCACGAAGTGGCTTTGTGTATATTCAACAAATGAACATTGACAATCTTCTGGGATGAAGAATTCTAACAACTCTCCATCTCAGTCCTAAATAGAGTCATAGAGATGCACAGCATGGAAACAGACCCTTCGGTCCAACTCATCCATGCTGACCAGATATCCTAAACTAATCTAATCCCATGTCATGCACTTGGCTGATATCCCACCAAACCCTTCCTATTCATACACCCATCCAGATGCCTTTTAAATGCTGTAATTGTACCAGCCTCCACCACTTCCTCTGGTAGCTCATTCCATACATGCACTATCCTCTGCCTGAAAAAGTTGCCCCTTAGGTCTCTTTTATATCTTTCCCATCTCACCCTAAGCCTATGCCCTCTAGTTTTAGACTCCCCACCCTAGGAAAGTGTCTATTTGTCCTATCTATGCCCCTCACGATTTTATAAATCTCCATAAGGTCACCTCTCAGCCTCCGACGCTGTAGGGAAAACAGCCCCAGTCTATTCAACCTCTCCTGTAGCTCAGATCCTCCAACCCTGGCAACATCCTTGTAAATCTTTCTGAACCCTTTCAAGTTTCACATCATTCTTCTGATAGGAAGGAGACCAGAATTGCACACAATATTCCCAAAGTGACCAAACCAACATCCTGTATAACCACAACATGACCTCCCAATTCTTATACTCAATGCTCTGTCCAATAAGGGAAAGTATACCAAATGCCTTCTTCACTGTCCTATCTACCTGCGACTCCACTTTCGAGGAGCTATGAACCTGCACTCCAAGGTCTCTTTGTTCAGCAACACTCCCCACGACCTTGCCATTAAGTGTATAGTTCCTGCTCTGATATGCTTTTCCAAAATGCAGCATCTCACATTTATCTAAATCACACCCCATCTGGAACTTGTCAGCCCATTGGCCCATTTGGTCCAGATACTGTTGTAATCTGAGGTAACCCTCTTTGCTGTCCACCTCCAATTTTGGTGTCATCTGCAAACTCACTAACTATACCCCCTATGTTCACACCCAAATCATTTATATAAATATGAAAAGTAGAGGACCCAGCACCGATTCTTGTGGGACTCCACTGGTCACAGGCCTCCAGTCTGAAAAACAATGCTCCACCACCACCCTCTGTCTTCTACCTTTGAGCCAGGTTTGTATCCTAATGGCTAGTTCTCCCTGTATTCCATGAGATCTAACATTGTGAACCAAACTGTCATAGGGAACCTCGTTGAACGCCTTACTGAAGTCCATATAGTTCACGTCCATCGCTCTGCCCTCATCAATCCTCTTTGTTACTTCTTCAAAAAACTCAATCTAGTTAGTGAGACAGGATTTCCCATGCACAAAGCCTTGTTGACTATCCTGAATCAGTCCTTGCCTTTCCAAATACATGTACATTCTGTCCCTCAGCATTCCCTCTGACAACTTACCCACCACTGAGGTCAGGCTCACCAGTCTATAGTTCGCTGGCTTTTCCTTACACCTTTCTTAAATAGTGGCACCACATTAGCCAACCTCCAGTCTTCCGTCACCTCACCTGTGAATATCAATGATACAAATATCTCAGTAAGAGGCCCAGCAATCACTTCTGAAAATGTGTTGCTAAGAAAAGCTCTGCAGGTCAGGCAGCATCCAAGGAGCAGGAGAATCGATGTTTCGGGCATGAGCCCTTCTTCAGAATTCCTGAAGAAGGGCTCATGCCCGAAACGTCGATTCTCCTGCTCCTTGGATGCTACCTGACCTGCTGAGCTTTTCCAGCAACACATTTTCTGCTCTGATCTCCAGCATCTGCAGTCCTCACTTTCGCCCAGCAATCACTTCCCTAGCTTCCCACAGAGTTCTAGAGTACAGCTAATCAAGTCCTGTGGACTTATCTACTTTTATGCGTTTCAAGACATCCAGCACTTCCTCCTCTGTTATATGGACATTTTTCAAGATGTCACCATCTATTTCCCCACATTCAATAATCTTCCATGTCTTTCTCCACAGTAAACCCTGATGTTCAGGACTGAGAATTCTGAAGACTATACATTTTGAGTTTCATCTCTGGACCTGGGTCCATGTTATAGGCTGACACTCCTATTGCAGAACAGAAGGGGCACTGAAGTGTCACAGGACTATCCAGTCAGTTCATCTACAATGGGATGGTTGCGTTATTGTGCAACCACGCGTTATAGAAAAATCACATGTTAGAAACAGCGCTTAAAGTGTTGGCAATGTAACCGTGTTATAGCCAACATGTGTTTTAAAAGTTCATGCTTTAGAAAAAGCATCTGCAATTCGTCAATTGCACTATAGGGAATTAGCATTTACAAAACGCATGTTGTAACAGAACCACATGTACTGAGGGAGTGTCTCATTGTTGGAGGCTCAGTACTGTGAGAGCGGCGCACTGTCGGAAGGTCAGTGCTGAGGGAATGCTGCACTGTTGGAGGGACGGTGCTGAGGGAGTGCTGCGCTGTCGGAGGGTCAGTGCTGAGAGGGTGCCGCACTGTTGGAGGGTCCGTGCTGAGGGAGTGCTGCACTGTCGGAGGGTCAGTGCTGAAAGGGTGCCACACTGTTGGAGGATCCGTGCTGAGGGAGTGCTGCACTGTCGGAGGGTCAGTGCTGAAAGGGTGCCGCACTGTTGGATGGTTCGTGCTGAGGGAGTGCTGCACTGTTGGATGGTTCGTGCTGAGGGAGTGCTGCACTGTCGGAGGGTCCGTGCTGAGGCAGCGGGGAATGTCGGGGAGTCAGTGCTGAGGGAACGGGGAATGTCGGAGATTCAGTGCTGAGGGAGTGCCGCACTGTCAGAGGTGATTTTGATGAAATGGTTATGTTTTGCCTATTCCTGAATTTTTGTGTTTTTTTGACAATATATGTGTTCAGCAACCAATTATTGACATTTTGCAAGTATTGGACGCTGAGAAAAGGAATGTTTTTTCTGCTCTTCCTTGTGTTTTACCTTTCTGCCTCAGTTCTTTGTTAATTTATGGTGTTAGAGCTTGGAACTCGTGATGAAATGAGAGAGAATTTTCAGTGCTTGACTGAAGACAGGGAATGTGGAAGGAAAGAAGAGGAGGATTGTGCAGAGAATTCTTTAACGTGTTCAAACACGGTTCTTTGCCTGAAGCAATTTTTTGAAAAACCTACTGGAAGCACATAGCAACCTCATGTCTGTAAGTGGAATTACCATGTAAACATTCCAAATGCAGATCCTTCCCCAGAATTGCCAGATCTCAGATTGAGGAGTTAAACTGAGACCTATTCAGCTGAAAATGCAGAAGGTACAACAGATGCTGTTGGTGAAGGGAGGCCGTGTACGGATGGCAGTCCTCTCCAGTTTCCGGGGACCAGTATTCATTCCTTCCCTAACCTTTGTTGAGGAAGAAGAGCACTCTGTCATTATGTTATTGCGGTTTGTGGGATCTTGCTGTGCAAACTGACTGCCACATTTCCTGCACTACCACAGAGAACACCCTTCAAAAGTACCTCCGTGACTGTAAAATGCATTGTGATGTTCAGAAGTCATGTCAGGTGCTCTATAAATTCAAGACTGACTTCTTTCTTAACATGTGTCCACAGAGGTGGTTGTAGAGAAAGTTGTGCAAACTGAAAAATACAGTTTGTTTGATTAACTCAATGTGATTTACTGTGGTGAATAGATTCCAATGAACATGAGCATAACACCAACCATTTTAGATCAAAAGAACAGAACAGACCATGATTTAAATGATGCAAAGCACAGAATAAATTGATTTGATTTGATTTATTATTGTCATAAACAGTGAAAAGTTTTATTTTCCATGCAGTACAGAGAGTTCATACCGTACAAAAAGCATAGTGTTATTGAACAAAGCAAAGAATAAAAAGTTACAGCTTCAAGGAAGGTGTACAAGAAGTGAGGTCAACATTAGATTTGAAATTTGAGAGGTCTATTCAAAAGCCTTTGCTGCAATAAAGAAAATAAAGGGGTTACTTGTTCTTCGTTGGCTGGAATTTGAAAGAGGTTTCTCTTTGAATTCTAATAATGCTGCACAAGGCAGATAGAGTCACAGAGCCATAAAGGTCTGCAGCATGGAAACAGGCCCTTCAGCCCAACCTGCTCATGCTGCCCAGTTTTACCATTTAAACCAGTTCCATTTGCCTGCATTTGGTCCATATCCCTCCATATCTCTCCATACCTATCCCATCCATGTTCCTGTGTAAATGTTTCTAATGCAGGACAAAATGTTTTCCCCAGCTGGTGACTCAGGGACAGACTCAGGGTAGAAACAGACCATCTCAGGTTGAGATAAGGAGAAATTTCTTCACTTGGAAGCTGGTGAATCTTTGGAATTCTGTATCCCTGAGGGCTGTGGAATGTTAATCATTGAGTATGTTCAAGACTGTGATTAATAGATTTCTACTTATGAATTACTTCAAGGGATATGGGGATAGCAAAGCAGAATGGCTCTGAGGTAGATGATCAATCATTGTCTAGAATGACAAAACAGGCTCAAGGGGCTGAATGGCCTACCCCTGCTTCAGTGCTCACTCATTAGGATAGATATATCGGGGCATTTCACATTAATGGACATCTCCAAAACAACGGGACATAATCTTGAAGTCTGAGCCAGACCCATGTGGGAGATAGTTTCGGAAATATCTCTTCAATATGAGAGAGAGTTAAAATAGATATGGGGGGCAGTTTTTTTCGTGCAGAGGGTGGTTCGTGTGTGGAATGAACTTCCTGAGGGTGTGGTAGATGTGAGTACAGTTACAATGTTTAAAAGACATTTGGATAAGTACATGAATAGGAAAGTTTTGGAGGGATATGTTTCATTTGGGATTATGTTCGGCTTGGATTGGTTTGACCAGATGGTCTGTTTCTGGTTATATGACTGTATGAATGGTGGTGGAATCCTTTCCACTAAAAGCAATAGATGCTATTGCTTATTAATCATTTGAAATACTAAATGAAGTACTCAATGAAATGCAAAAGGCAAGGAAATGCAGAGGAGCTGTCAGATCTTGGAATGCTTATCCATAAATCCCTGAAGGCAGTAGGACAGGTTAAGAAAGTGTATGGGACACTTGCCTTATTAATAAAGGCATAGAGTGTAAGAGCAAGGACATCATGTTGGAGCAGTACAGAACTTTGGTTTGGTCACAGCTGGAGTAGTGTGTGCAGTTTTCATTACAGTACTATAAGAGGGATGTGATTACACCGGAGGGGATGCAGAGAAGATTCACCAGGATGTTGTCTGGGTTGGAGCATTTCAGTGATGAAGAGGCTGGATAAGCTCGAGGTGTTTTATTTGGAGTAGAGAAGGCTGAGGGGGAATCTGATAGAGCTGGATAAGATTATGAAGGGAAAGGACAAGGTGGATAGAAAGCAGCTAATCCCTTTAGTCAAAACATCTAAAACAAGGGGCACACTTTAAAAGTGAAAGACAGACAGGCTGTTTAGAGGGGATATGAAGAAAACCCTTTCTCATCTACAGGGTGGTGAGGGTCTGGAACGCATTGCCTGAAGCGTAGTTGAGGTAGGGACCTCACAATTTTTAAAACATTCTTGGATGCGCACTTGAAGGTGTCTTAACATTCAAGGCTGTGGGCCGAGAGCAAGGATGTGGGACTGGTGTAAGTATTAGTGTATCTTTGGCAAGGTCGATGGGCTGAATGACCTCTTCTATGATTCAATGTAATCGATAGATTTTTACTAGGGATGGGCATAAAAGCAGATGGAGACAAGACAGGTTAATGGAAATAACTTACAGATCAATCATGCTCCCAGGCATGAGGGGCTGAATGGCCTCTTGCTGCTCCACTGAGCCTCATGTATTTACCCAGTTTTATTTTAAATTAAACTGAATGTGAAAGGTTCAGAGCTGGCTCCGGTGGTAGTTGTATAACATGTGCTTGTAAACAAATTTTATACACTTCCTGCAGAGGAAATGTATATCTAGAATCATTGAATTCGGACCAGTCCTTGGGGAATTTCCCTAACTTCCCAAACTCTCTCTGCAGAAACTGCGGATCGCATTTGTTTTTCCACAAGTTTTTAAAAAAACCTTTGAGTTCTTTACATCCTTGATTACAGCTAATTCCACTGTTTGCAGTTTGTAACATTGCAATGTTTTCAAGAAGGAGTGAGATATAGTTCTCAGGGCCAAAAGGATCAAAAGGGTATGGGGAGAACATGGGAACATCGGACTCGGTTGGATGATCAGCTGTGATCATATTAAATGGTGCAAAAGGCTCAAAGGGCCGAATGGCCTCCTCCTGCTCCATTTTCTGTTTCTTTCCCACAAGGGTCTGACAATGTATTGAAGATTGAGTTAGACAGACCTTTAGTCAACAAGGGAATTTGAGGGTCAGGCATGAAACTGGATTTGAGGCCACAATCAGGTCATCCATGGTTTTAGTGAATTTTGCAACCAGCTTGAGGGACCGAATGGCCTATTCCTATTTTTTATTCATTCACGGGATGTAGGCATCACTGGCTGGGCCAGCATTTATTGCCCCTCCCTAATTGTTCTTGAAAAGGTGGGGGTGAGCTGCCTTCTTGAACCCCTACAGTCCATGTCCTCTGGATTGACCCACAATGTCCTGAAGGAGGGAATTCCAGGATTTTGATCCAGCGACAGTGAAGGAACAGCAATATGTTTCCAGGTCAGGATAATGAGGGGCTTGGAGGAGAACTTGCAGGCGATGGTGTTCCTATGTATCTGCTGATTTTGTTCTTCCAGATGGAAGTGGTCATGGATTTGGAAGGTGCTATCTGAGGATCTTTAGTGAATTTCTGTGCTCCATCTTGTAGTTGGTACACACTACTGCTACTGACCGTCGGTGGTGGAGGGAGTCGATGTTTGTGGATGTTGTGTCAATGAAGTGGGCTGCTTTATTCTGAATGGAGTCAAGCTCCTTGAGCGTTGTCAGAGCTGCACCCATCCAGATAAATGGAGAGTATTCCATCATACACCTGACACTTGTGCCTTGTTTCTTATGATCTGGATATGGAGATTTTCTCAGTGAACTAGTTGGATTTTTAAATGATAATCCGACAACTGCATGCCCCTTTTACTAATACTATTTATATTTCTCTGCTTACCTTTAGCTGAGCAAAAACTGTCAAACTGACTCAATGGGATTTGAGCTATTGATCCCTGGTGTCAACGCCAGCAACATGACTACTGTACTCTGTCCCTCCCTGGATGTAATGTATTTCTTCATTTCTGTAATCTGAGGCAGTTTGCATCTTTAGGAAGAATAGATAGCAAGGCCTTGGAAGATCACGAAGACGTGCTGCAGTTAGGACCTGATGAAGGGACATCGCTTATGTGAAAAGATTGGAAAAACCTTGGAGCAGAGATAGTTAAGAGGAGCATTCAAAATCATGAAGGACTTTGACAGAGTAAATGTGAAAGAATTGTTTGGAGTGATGGGACAGTCAATAAGCAGAGCGACACAGAGAAACAAGGAAGGCCTGCTCCACCACTTAACATGATCATGGTTGATCACTCAAGGCAATAACCCACTCCTTCAACAGAGATGTGGGGAGTGATTATATGCAGCAAGATTAAAATATAACTCTCAAACTGCATCTTGGTAAACAGCTGAACGGATGAAAGTAAAAGGCCATAGGGGAAGGGTAGGGGAGTAAGACTAGTTGGATAACTCAAAGCATAGTGGGCCAAATGTCGTCCTGTTATGCTGGCTCATTCTATAATGGTCACTGAACATGCAAATTGTGATCCCGTGACCAACAGAAGACTAGAAACTGTGCAAAGGTACTGAGTTTTAGTGTTTGCTGTGTGTGAATAAAGGTGTCACAAGACAAGCACACTCTAACATGAAACAACATCTGTTTGTAACTCAAACAGCAACGGCACAATGACATTTTGTTTCAAGAAAGCTTTTATTGTTTTCTTGTATCTTTACATTTATCAGATTGTCAAACCAAATCTCACTTCAGGACAAAATCAGTTCTCTTACGCAAGTTATGTTTGTCGATTGTGATAAGCTTTTAACGGGAGATTAAATTGGAACGTTCAGAGTTTTTCAAGATTGTATTTTAACAAAAGGTGGAATGAGGGGGATTGGTTTAACTCGACCAGCTCTAGAATACCTCTCTCATTTGCCGCCACCTTCGAAACAGAGCCACTTTAGTCAGCAAACACCTCAGACAAATCAAAAGATCATTTCTTAAAAAAAAACAGATTTTACATATCTTGTTAACATTGTGAAGAGATTAAGAGAAAATGCTGGAAAAACTTAGATTTGTGAGGGGGTCGGTTTCAAGATTAAACTCTCAGTTCTGAGGAAGAGTTATGCTGGACTCAAAGTATTAACTCTGTTTCTCTCTCAGAGATGCTGCCAGACCTGAGTTTCTCCAGCAGTGTCTGTTTATATTTCAGATTTCCAGCATTCAGAGCATTGACTTTATTAGAAATAGATTTTAATTGATCTCAATAGTGGTTTAATCTCCTGAGGAGAAAGTGAGGTCTGCAGATGCTGGAGATCAGAGCTGAAAATGTGTTGCTGGAAAAGCGCAGCAGGTCAGGCAGCATCCAAGGAACAGGAGATTCGACGTTTCGGGAAGCCCTTCTTCAGGAATGAATCTCCTGAGTTGAGTTTTTGAGTTCTGTCAAGATCAAGGATGAAGGTTAATAATCCCACAGATAGTAGACATCATCTCTCTGGATCTTGATTGACATTTTAACCTTCTGAGGTCTCACAAGATCATCCCACCTGAGGACACACAGTTATTTGAGTTAAAGAGCCTTTTAAACTAGGGAAGAAATTGGCTTCCAATTTACCAATGCAATGGATTAGGGTCAGAGTCAGGGTTAGGGTTAAATTTAGGGTCCGAACAGGGTCAGGAGGCAAGCAGTTGAGAGTCAACCACGTTACTGTGGGTCTGGAGTCACAGATAGGCCAGAGCAGCAATTTCCTTCCCTCAAGGGCATTAGTGAAACAAATGGGTTTTTCCTGACAGTCAATAATGATTTCACAGTCATCATTAGACTCAATTTCAGGTTTTCACTGAATTCAGTTACAAATTCCACCATTAAGCCATGGCATAATTTGAAACTAGCTCTCCAGGTAAATAGTCACCTCCCCAGGTCACTGCGTTGAAGCTTCATGTCTTGTTATGCAACAAAGTAAATTCCATTTGCTGGACAAATTTTCAGGGCAACGCTTTGGCCAATCAGAGTCTGCTTGCCAACCAATCAGCACTCTCACCTCTTGCAGTATAAATGTTGGGCTTCCTCTTGAATTGGGAAATTGTCCTAATGCATTAAAGATGAAAAGTTTTGCCAAATGTGTCTTTTCTTCAGCAATTCTCAAGTTCCGTACAATGAAACAACCATCAGGAAAATCAGCAGCCACGCGCAAGATTTTCAGAACAATGGAACCAGCTGGAAAGCTGGCACAGATCCGATTAGCTGGAGCTACAGGGGAGACTATTCAGCCCCTTTCCACCATTCAGTTTGATCATGACCAATCTAACTCCACATAATCTTCCTCACTTTGTCTTCCCTAAAACCTTTGATGAAGGAAAATCAATCTCAGACAAAGAATAAGCAATTGATCTTCCATCTTTTCCCAGTTTCTTAGAATCCCTGCAGTGTGGAAACAGACCATTTGGCCCATGGAGTCCACACTAATTGTCTGAAGAGCATCCCACTCTGACCCACCCCTTAAACACTGTCTGGCCCATGGCTAGACCGGGGTCAAATGCGTGGTGTTGCAAAAGCACAGTCTGTCAGGCAGCATCTGAGAAGCAGGAAAGTCTGTGGCTAATCCACCCTAACCTGCACGTCTTTGAACTGTGAGGAGGAAACCAGAGCACCCACAGGACACCCTCACAGATACAGGATTACACACAATTATCTGAGGGTGGAATTGAACCCAGGTCCCTGGCGCTGTAAGGCAGCAGTGCTAACCACTGAGCAACTGTGCTGCTTTGTGGAGGAGAGTTCTACAATTCTAGCTCTCTTTGCTTGAAGAAATGTTTTGTAATTTCACTCCTGCAAGGTCTACCTGAATGTTTAAACTGCTCCCCCTCATCCTTGGTTCCTCAACTGGCAAAAAAAAAGCTTCTTTCCATTCATATTGATATCTTAAACATTGGTTAAATCAATCCTTCACCTTCTAAGTTCTACAGGATAACTCACTAGCTCATTCAATCTCTCCCTGTAATTTACACTTGGTGTGTTGATATCATTCTGGTGAATCTAAGCAGTACTCTGTTAAGGGACAGTATTTCCATCCTCGGGGGAAATGTCTGGAACTGTTCACAGACTGTACAGTACAACTAAAGTATGACTTTTATCTGGCTGCACTTGTGGAGAGAAATCAGAGTTAGAGTTAATGTTTCAGGTTGAGTGACCAGTCCTCAGATGTTCTGTAGAAGGGTCACTCGACCCGAAACATTAACTGATTTCTCTCCACAAGTGCTGCCAGACTTGCTGAGCTTTTCCAGCAATTTTGTTTCTGATTTATAGCATCCACAGTTATTGCCATTTTGACTTTTACCTCCCTTTCCATTAGAAAGACCAATAATCCTTTAGCATTTTTGATCATTTTCTGCACACGTCCATGATATTTTAGTGACTTCTGACCCTGGGCTGCCACAAGTCTCTTTGAATCTTCCCCTATTCCAACTTTTCACCAAGTCTCTCTCTTCTGAACAGAGTGATTCACAGGATGGGAGCAATGGAGTCATGGTTAGAAAATCTGCTTCTTTCATCATAATGGCTGCAGGACAAAGATTGGCTAAAAAACAAAGAGAGATTACTAAGAAGCTTTTGAATTGCTGTATCCACCCTAACCGGTTCAGTAACGCACTTCAGAGTATGACTGAATCTGACCTCTGTGTGACTCCAGTCCCATACTAACTCTTTTGATTGTGGGTGCCCTCAGGACACATAGCGAAAGGCAATAACTGAACTGGGTATGTTCATAACAAATATTAAAACCCAAAGAAACATGCACTGGAAAGTAATAATCAACAAAAGAGGAAACAGTCACTGTCTGTGTGCTTATCCTATTCCTTGCACATGTATCCAGGGCTGATTAATGACCTTGAATGCTTGCTATAGCTAAGAATGTAAGCAATAAGAGCAGGAGGAGGCCCTCAGTTAGTCCAGCCAGTTCTGACATTCAATAAAATCTTATATCTGATCTTTGACCTCAAGACCATGGTTCCTCGCCATGCTCAAGTCCATGAATTCTCTGAGACAGCATATAGTCATAGAGATGCACAGTATGAAAACAGACCCTTCGGTCCAACCAATCCATGCCAACCAGATATCTCAACCCAATCTCGTCCCACCTGCCAGCACCCGGCCCCTATCCCTCCAAACCCTTCCTATTCATATACCCATCCAATTGCCTCTTAAATGTTGCAATTGTACCAGCCTCCACCACGTCCTCTGGCAGCTCATTCCATACACGTACCACCCTCTGTGAAAAAGTTGCCCCTTAGGTCTCTTTTGTACCTTCCCCTCTCACCCTAAACCTATGCCCTCTAGTTCTGGATTCCCCGACCCCAGGGAAAATACTTTGACTATTTATACTATCCATACCCCTCATAATTTTGTAAACCTCTATAAGTTTTCACTTTGCAAACTTTTTCCCATTTCAAGATTTGAAAAGTACTGCAACCCCTCAGTCAGTATTTTTGGGGTTGGGCTGTGGGATGGAGGAGTTGACTTTTGTTGCCCTGGAACTTGCAACCCTAAGATTTTAGCTCACAACCTCGCTTTGGGAATCCTTGCTACAGTGTCCAAAATCCCCGCGTAAAGTCAGTACCTCCCTCATCTCTGCTCACAGACAGCTCTCCTCTGGGTTTGATCACCTCTGTGCAGGAAGCTGTTGTGCCTCAATCCTGCGGCTGAATCAGGGACACACGGAACCTTCCCTCCGGGCTGCTGCTGCTGGTCCCTGGATTGTCTTTCAGGCAGCACTACCTGAGCATCACTCAGCGAGAAGCCTGCAGTAGTGAGAGGGTTAGAGCTCTACGAACAAAGACACGCTTTGGGACGATGGGCAGGCACAGTGGTGAGATGATGCAACGTGACATAATTTATTTTAATCAGTAATAAAACTGAAATTGTTCTAGCAAATTATCATCTCAGCCAGATATGTTAACCCTGTTCCTGTTCACTGAAGTTGTCTCAGCAACAGAGTTTCTCCAGCAGTTCCTTTTTAGTTTAGATTCCCAACTTGAATTTTGTAACATTTTCTCATGTGCATCAGTGGCACACCTTTTTTCTCAAATTCTCATGTGCTATTTCATTGTGTTAAAGTTGCCATGTAAGTTGTTGTTGCACTGCTCCTGTCAGACCCAGCTCAGTGAAAAGGAATACTGCCCCAAAGTGGGATGGGCACCTCATGATTTATTCTCATCTGCTGTTGCTCAATCCATCCCATTCGCTAGCCTTTGTGTCTGAAGGTTGCGTGTTGAACATAGAAAATAAGAACAAGATAGGGCCATTCGGCCCTTCGGGTCAGCTCCACTACTCAACACGACCATAGCTAATCAACCAACTCAGTACCATGATGCAATTTTCACCCCTCACACTTTGCTCCCTTTAGTCCTAAGAACTCTATTGAACTCTGATGTGGAGGAGCCGGTGTTGGATTGGGGTGGACAAAGTTGAAAGTCACACAACACCAGGTAGCTGATGAAGGAGCAGCGCTCCCAAAGCTAGTACTTCCAAATAAACCTGTTGGACTATAACCAGGTGTTGTGTGATTTTTAACTATATCTAACTCTTTCTTGAAAACAGTCAATGTTTTGACCTCAATCGCTTTCTGCAGCAGAGAATTCCACAGGCTCCCTGCTCTCTGGATGAAGACATTTCTCCTCATCTCTGTCTGAAATAATTTACCCCACATCCTTAGACAGTGAGACCCCTGGTTCTGAAGTCCTTAGTCATCAGGAACATCCTTCCTGCATCTACCCTGTCTAGTCATAGATTCATGGAGATGTACAGCACGGAAACAGACCCTTTTGTCCAACTTGTCCATGCCAATCAGATATCCTATGTTAATCTTGTCCCATTTGCCAGCACTTGGCCCATATCCCTCTAAACTCTTCCTATTC
The DNA here is from genome assembly GCF_020745735.1 of Hemiscyllium ocellatum. Taxonomy (NCBI): domain Eukaryota; kingdom Metazoa; phylum Chordata; class Chondrichthyes; order Orectolobiformes; family Hemiscylliidae; genus Hemiscyllium; species Hemiscyllium ocellatum. The sequence goes on from NC_083428.1 coordinate 3,657,294, forward strand.
ATGTAGCCATCCTGAATGCTGTAATTGTACCAGCCTCTACCATTTCCTCTGCCAGGCCATTCCAATGGGCAGCACAGTGGCTCAGTGGTTAGCACTGCTGCCTCACAGCACCAGGGACCCGGGTTTGCTGGCTTCCTCCCACAGTCCAACAATGTGGATTAGGGGGATTGGCCATGCTAAATTGCCCCGCAGTGTCCAGAGATGTGCAAGCTAGGTTGGTTAACTGTGGTAAGCGTGGGGTTATGGGGATAGGGTGGGGATGCTCTTCAGAGGGCTGGTGCGACTTGATGGGCTGAATGGCTTTTATTTGCACTGTGGGGAATTCTATGATTCTCTGGTTAAAAATATACAATCGCTCCTGCTAGTGGGACATTTCCTTCACCAGGGTCTACAAACACAATATAGTTACAACAAAGCAGGAAACGTATTCTAATTTCTTTACTCAGGAAGTGATTCAAATGTGGAACTCACTACAACAGGAAGTGGTTGAGACGAATAGTTCAGATGCTTTCAAAGGGAGTTTATATAAAGACGAAAGAGACAAGGAGTGGAACTTTACATTGGATTAGGTGGAAGGGTGAAATGGGCAAACACTGATATGGATTAGTGGGCTGAATAGGTTGGTGCACCCTCTATATTCAGTGGAAATACACAAGGCTGAATCTGGTTTCTTTGGTTAAATGATTTTTTTTGGAGGGATTCTCACCATGGGGCTTCCTTAAATTTCTGTCTGATTTGGACCTGATTAGCAATGACCTCACCCCATGGTACACGTCACGTCCCATTCTATCCCAGATTACCAAACACCATTCTCAAAACAACCCACCACCAATGGATATCCGCTGAAAGACTATCATCTCTTGTGTCCGCACTATCTGTCAAACACCATATGCATCCAGACAGATCTGGGATTCTGAAACTGAAACTCTGTCAAGGACATTTTTTGACAATCTCTAAGACCTCGTGGAAGGATTAGAGAAGAAGTGAGGAAAAACATGCGTACAGATGGTGGCGGGTGTCTGGTGTTCGCTGCCTGAGATGGTGCTGGAGGAAGAGATCCTGAACTCTTAATAACTTCCTGGATCTGCACCTTCAGTGCTATAAGCTGCAGGGCTATGGGCCGTGTGCAGGAAGATGGGGTTAGAAAGGGCATCTGTGTGTCTTTGGATAGGCATGGACAAGATGAGATGAATGGCCTCATTCTGTGCTGTCATTGCTGTGGTTCTAAGGAAGGGAGGATGGCCATGCCATTCCCCAGGATGTCCTGGGCAAGAGGGTGGTGCAAGGGAGAGGAGTCAGCTCCTGAGAGACCATGGTCTGAGATCACCAGCTGGGTCAGTGCTATCCCCAAGGTGCGGAGGAATGGCCAGCGGGTACTGTAAGAAGGTTAATGACCTTCTCAGCTGTGCTACATTCTTCTGTCTGCAGTCCCAAAGTCTCTCTCTGCCTCTCTATGTTCCTGCGTCCACCTCCCATCACGGCTCACACACTTGCTCCCATGGTTACCTGCTACATCTTCCACCACTCTCAGTGATTGCACCGTCCCCTCTCTCCCCACTCACAACCTCCCACACCATCAACCCTCCGGTTCCTCTGCACTGCCTCCTCATCCCTTCAGAATACCTCACCACCTGCACCAACACAAATGGCTATGCCAAACACTTTCACCTCAAACACTCACTGCTGCCTCACAGCACCAGGGAGCCAGGTTCCATTCCAGCCTCGGGCGACTATCTGCGTGGAGATTGCACATTCTCCCTGTGTCTGCGTGGCTTTCCTTGGACGCTCCAGTTTCCTCCCCCAGTCCAAAAATGTGCAGATTAGGGTGGATTGGCCATGGGAAATGTGAGGTTACAGGGAAATAGTAGGGGGATAGGTGTGGGCGGGATGCTCTTTGGAGGGTCAGTGTGGTCTCGATGGGCCGAATGGCCTGCTTCCAAGTAAAGTCATATAGTCATACAGCACAGAAATAGACCCTTTGGTCCAACCAGTTTGTACTGATCATAATCCCAAACTACCTGCCTGAGCTTGGCCCATATCCCTCCAAACATTTCTTATTCATGTCAGGATTCTATGGTTTCTGTCCTTACAGTCCAGAACAGAGCACAAAGAATTTGGGCGGGTTCCTGACATTTAGCGCCTGCTCCATTTGACAAAGGGTCAGTAATCAAGGGCATACTCTCAGAGATATAAACCAAGCAGAATTCTTTATAATGCAGTGGGGTGCAATTTTGGAACCTGCTATTTGAGAGGAAAGTGGCAGTAGATTCAATAGCACCATATACTGAAGGCTCAGTGATAAAGACTGGTTTATAATTAGAGATCACCCTTTTAGGACAGAGATAAGAAAAATTGCTTCTCTCTCTGAGAGCTGTACAAATTTGGAACGTCCTGCCCCAGAAGGCAGTGGAGATGGGTTATTGAATACTTTTAAGGAGAAGGTGAATAAATTGTTGTAAGGCTGAGGAATCAGAAGTTATCATGGAACACAGGAATGTGGAATTTAAACGACAATCAGCCATGATCCTTTGGAACGCACAGCACACTGAATGGTCTATTCCTACTCCAATTTCACATGTTTGTCTGCTCATATATGCCCGAAACGTCGAATTTCCTATTCCTTGGATGCTGCCTGGCCTGCTGTGCTTTAACCAGCAACACATTTTCAACTGCTCATATAAATAGACATGTTCCAGAGGAGAGAGTACAGAAGGTGAATGGGAGGAGCTCACTGTTTTGGAGAGCCAGCAGAGACACTGTGGACTGAATGGCTTCCCTCCATAAGGTCTTTTGCCCGAAACATCGATTTTCCTGCTCCTCAGATGTTGCCTGACCTGCTGTGCTTTTCCAGCACCACTCTAATCCCAACTTTATGATCGAGTCTAGGCTTTAATTTATTTTTAATTTTGTTCACTTCAATCCAGCAGTAGTTTGCCATTTCTCTTTGAATCCCCTTTTGTGTCAAATGCAGTGCTCCCAGTCTCAGAGCACAGTGGAGAGTCCTGACATGCTGTAAGTGGTAACTGTGTACACAGTGTGACAAACAGCTGTCCCCCTGTGTACAAGTCAATGTCATGGACAGACCAGAGGCATGACTCCATGTTGTTTTTGTTAATTTCCTGCGGGCCTCTGTCTAAATGTCACCTGCCCTTTCTGATGAAGGACTGAATCCTGTTGGTCACAGAGAGGGCTCTGACCAGCTAAGAGCCAGCTGGACATTGCAGGAGAGATCTCGATTCCTGGTCCCTGCTCCATGGGGAGATTAACTGGGGGTCTTCAACCTGATTCTCTAACCGAAAAATGATTCCTGGGATGCCAGTTTTGATGCATGAAGAGCTGCTGGGTTGGTTAGGATTGTATTCACGAGAGTTTTGAAAGATGAGGAGAAACTTATCAAATTCCAACAGGATTTAAAAAGGATTTGAGGGACAACCTTTTCACACAGAGGGTGGTGCATGTATGATGAGTAGATTCCCTACAGTGTGGAAACAGGCCCTTCGGCCCAACAAGTCCATAATACCCCTCCAAATAGTAACCCAGGCAGACCCACTTCCCTCCGACTAATGCACCTAACCCAATGGGCAATTTAGCATGGCCAATTCACCTGGCCTGCACATCTTTTGGACTGTGGGAGGAAACCAGAGCACCCAGAGGAAATCCACGCAGACACGGGGAGAATGTACAAACTCCACACGGACAGTCACCTGAAGCTGGAATTGAACCCAGGTCCTGGCATGTGAGGCAGCAGTGTGGAATTTTGTAGATTCTTGATTAACAAGAGAGTCAAAGAGTACTGAGGGTAGGCAGGGAATTAGAAGTCACCATTGAATCAGACATGATCTTATTGAATGGTGGTGGAGTAGCCTAGTCCTCTCTGTACATTTGTACATTTGTATGGAAGAGATCTTTCCACTGTTCAATAAAACCCAACGGCTTCATTCATGTTCTTTAAGGAATGAATGTTGCTGCCCCAAGCCCATTCGAGGTCCATATATGACTCCAATCCTGCAATCATATGATTAGCTCTTAAAATAAAGACATAAAATTGCTGGAGAAGCTCAGCAGATCTGGCGGTATCTGTGGAGCGAGAAACAGAGTTAACATTCCCAGTCCAATATGACTGAGACTAAAAGGGACTGGGCAAGGGACTGGTAACCTATGAAGTGGTTTGACTTGTATCTATTCCCTGACTGTGGTTCCACCAGTAGTTCACCATCACCATCACAGTCAGGGTAAAGAAGGGGGTGGTCCTCAAATGCCAGCCTTGCCAGCAATGTCCACATCCTGTAAACAAGTCACCAAATTCTCCCCAAGGAAAGTTGATAAATTGACTGGAAATGTCACTGACAGGAAATAGTCAAACACGTCTTGGTTACAGAGATAAACTGTCAAACAGGCACAATTTTCCAAACAGTTTTCAGTAATTGCAATTTCCTCTTATTCTCAGGAAGTCTGCAGTGCAGTTGGAGGAGGATGGCCGAGCCAGAAGTTTATCCCATGAAGAAAAGTTTGAGCTCGCACTCTGTGGGTGGGCAGGAGGTAAGGTGGAGCTTAAATCATGGGCGTCCCACCGTTGCACGTTTCTCCAGGATGTCTGCAGTTGGAGGGGCAAAGTGACCTCTCACAAGGGGGTCCCTGACCCACAGGTCAATGTCCTGACTCTCTGACCCATGCTGACGTCCTCACGTTGTTTGGCCAGTACAGCTGGAAGCCTCCAAGCTGCTTGATCTTTGCGCTCTGCAGCTCACTGGAGAGAAATAACAGCTCTAGGGGCAGCAACCCTCACAATGTAAAGTCCCTGGTGATTTATCTGCTTCTCAGAAATGTCCAGTTACACACCACGGCCAGTCAAAACATTCCCCCAGGCCATTTTGCCCCCTTATCCCACAAAAATGAATCTCCAGTTTAAAATTTCCAATTGCATCCCACTGCAGTCTCAACAGCAGCTTGTAGGAGAGAGGCTTCCAACCCCCTAGTGTGAGAAATTGCTTCCTGACAACACCCCTGAATGCACATTTCCATAGAATTGTACAGTACACATTGAGGCCATTCAGCCCATTGAGTCTGCACTGGCCCTCCAAAGAGCTTCCTACCCAGAGCATATAACCCTGTATTTCCTATGGCTAACCCACCCAGTCAGTACATCCCAGGACACTATAAGCAATTTAGCAAGACCAATCCACGTAACCTGCACATTTTTTGGACTGTGGGAGGAAACTCATGCAGACAAGGGGAGAACGTGCAAACTCCACAGAGACAGTTGCCTGAGGCTGGAATCAAACCCAGGCCCCTGGTGCTGTGAGGCAGCAGTGCTAACCACTGAGCTACCGTGTTATTGTAATAATTGATATGCTTGCAATGTCCTGGCTTGAATAAGGTTCTGACTCTTGTTGTGGTATTCCTACTGCCTGATAAACTATTTCTCTCTCTCTGTCCTATGGAGTCCTGTTTGCTAAATTACCTTGACTACACCTTGTGGGATTGAACAGCTTATTTAATGTCAGGTATTGGTTGTGAAGGAGTCCGCCGATTCTGCATTGATCGGACAAAATAGGCCGATAATTCCGTACGTGAGAAGGAGCCTGGTTGAGTTTATGTCCAGTCAGGCAGCTTATCACTCTTTCTTAAAGGGAATATCCCTGCTGCACAGCCTCTGTGTGGACTATTGCGGAAGCTTCCAGATTACTGTTTGGAGGCACATCCTTGGAAAGAATAGTGCATTGTGCCCAGTCCTAACCCCCAAACCCTCTCTGTGCCAACCCCAACTCCCTGACACCAACTCCTTTCAGCTCCCCTGTAACTAGCATTAAACAATTGCTCCTGGCATATCTAACTGTGGGGAAGGAGAGGCAGCCTGAAGGTTTCTTACTGACAGCAGATGGCAGCGTTACCTCTGTTTGTCATGTGTCTGTACATGCAGAAGTTTCCTTGTCGGAATTGTATCATCAGACACAGATCTGTTTGAATGAATAGTGGTGTTTGTGTATCGCAGAATTACAGAGTCATGTGTTCATCTCCCTTCCTCTGTCAACCCACTCTCAGAAAGAGAGAGAGAGAGAGAAAGAAAGACACACACAGACACACATACTCTAGATTAGACTTACAGTGTGGAAACAGGCCCTTCGGCCCAACAAGTCCACACCGACCCGCTGAAGCGCAACCCACCCATACCCCTACATTTACCCCTTACCTACCACTACGGGCAATTTAGCATGGCCAATTCACTTGACCCGCACATCTTTGTGACTGTGGGAGGAAACCGGAGCACCCGGAGGAAACCCACGCAGACACGGGGAGAACGTGCAAACTCCACACAGTCAGTCGCCTGAGTCGGGAATTGAACCCGGGTCTACAGGCGCTGTGAGGCAGCAGTGCTAACCACTGTGCCACCGTGCCGCTCAGAGAGAGAGAGAGAGAGAGACACACACACACACACATAGACACACATACTCTCTCTCAGAGAGAGAGAGAGAGACACACACACACACACACACATACATACTCTCTCTCAGAGAGAGAGAGACACACACAGACACACATCTCTCTCTGAGAGAGAGAGAGAGAGAGAGAGAGACACACAGACATACATACGCTCTCAGAAAGAGAGAGAGACACACACACACACACAGACACACATACTCTCTCTCAGAGAGAGACACAGACACACATACTGTCTCTCAGAGAGAGAGAGACACACACAGACAGACACACATTCTCTCTCTCAGAGAGAGAGAGAGACACACACAGACATACATACGCTCTCAGAAAGAGAGAGAGACACACACACAGACAGACACACATACTCTCTCTCAGAGAGAGAGACACACACACAGACAGACACACATTCTCTCTCTGAGAGAGAGAGAGAGAGAGACACACACACAGACATACATACGCTCTCAGAAAGAGAGAGAGACACACACACAGACAGACACACATACTCTCTCTCAGAGAGAGAGACACACACACACAGACAGACACACACACATACCCTCTCTCAGAGAGATAGAGAGAGACACACAGACAGACAGAGACAGAAACTGACAGAGTGAAATACAAATACAGAGGCAGAGAGAGAGGGAGACAGTGAGAGGTAAAGAGGGAAACAGTGACAGACAAACTGAAACAGAGATGAGAAGGAGACAGTGAGAGAAAGAAAAAGATACTGAGATAGAAAGGACGCAGACAAACATAGACAGGCAGAGAGCAGACAAAGAGAGATAGAGAGATAGTGATAGGGTCAGAGAGATTGTGGCTGAGAATTCTAGACCATGAGGCTCAGGGAGATGAAGGTGATGAAAGTTCGACAGGACGAGAGGCCAGATGCAGTGTTCGAGATTTGTGGAGCCCGATGAGGTTACAGTGTCAGAAACCGATGAGGCCATGCAAGGATTTGATCATGAGGATGAGAATGATACAAGTGGTACATTTCCAGTTCAGGCTGAGTGTGGGCCAGCAAGCTTAGTACATCCTTCCTAAAGTGCAGTGCCCAGAACTGAACAATTATAAAGCAAACAACTCCAGGATCACTTCCTTCCTCCCAATCCATCTGATTAGCTGCCTCCAAATCTCTGCACCTGACTCCCTGGCAGCTGAGCTCCGAAATTAAATCACTTTAATCTAAGATATGTTTTCCTTCTGTCTGTGTATCATTTGAGTTCTTTGAGCTTGATTGAAGGATGAAGCAGGTTTAGCTACATGATCAGTAAATCAGTAAATATTAATTAGAATTTGTTAAAAACCAAACAATAGCTGCCAATAAACTAACAAACTAGGGTTTGATTCAGTTTCCGAACTGGAGATTAATTGTCTCTTTCAAAACCCTTCCTGTGCACGATATTCTGTTTCATTATTCATAATTGTTAGTTTAATTTAAGGCAGAATCTCAGCATCAAACATTCCCAGGACAGGGGCAGCACATGGGTTAGATACAGATTAAAGCTCCATCTACACTGTCCTCATCAAATGCTCTCAGGACAGAAATAGTGTGGTGTTAGATACAGTGTAAAGCTCTCTCTACACTTTCTCTATCAAACACTCCCAGGGCAGGGACAACATGGCGCTAGATACAGATTAAAGTTCTGGATGTAGATTTGCTCACTGAGCTGAAAGGTTCATTTCTAGACGTTTTGTTACCTTACTAGGTAACATCTTCAGTGGACCTCATGAGAAGCAATGCTGAAAATTCCTGCTTTCTATTTATATGTTTGGGTTTCTTTGGGTTGGTGATGTCATTTCCTGTGGTGATGTTATTTCCTGTGGTGAAGTCACTTCCTGTTCCTTTTCTCAGGGGGTGGTAACTCGATGTGTTTGTTGATAGAGTTCCAATTGGAATGCTATGCTTCTGGGAATTCTCGTGCATGTCTACGAGGAATTCTCATGTGATTAAAGTTCTGTCTACACTGTCCCCATCAAACACTCCCAGGACAGGGACTGCACAGGGTTAAATACAGAGTAAAACTTCCTTCACACTGCCCCCATCAAACACTCCCTGGAATTGTTGTATTATGTATGATTTGAGTAAAAGTCTCTGAAGGACATTAATGTAAAGGTTGGTTTCATGATGGTTCCCACCCTCAAACACATCATTTTCAAACCTTCCCCACCAACTACCAAATTGTGTGAATTCAGTCGATGGTGAGATTTGAACTTGAAGATGCAGCTTAATTTTTGGAGTTGCCTTGAAGACTCCCAAAGCAGGGTAATGAACAGAAAGCCCCAGTGGTGACTCGGTCCCTGTGCCCATGTGCTGTGACCATCTTCTAATGTGAAAGGTCACTGACACACTGATTGCATTGAACATAGAACATAGAACATTACAGCGCAGTGTAGGCCCTTCGACCCTCAATGTTGCACCGACCTGTGAAACCAATCTGAAGCCCATCTAATCTACACTATTCCATTTTCATCCATATGTTTATCCAATGACCATTTAAATGCCTTTAAAATTGGCGAGTCTACTACTGTTGCAGGCAGTGCGTTCCATGTCCCAACTACTCTCTGAGTAAAGAAATTACCTCTGACATCTGTGCTATATCTATCATCCCTCAATTCAAAGCTATGTCCACTCATGCTAGCCATCACCATCTGAGGAAAAAAGGCTCTCACTGTCCATCCTATCTAATCTTCTAATCATCTATTAAGTCACCTCTCAACCTTCTTCTCTCTAACAAAAACAGCCTCAAGTCCCTCAGCCTTTCCTCATGAGACCTTCCCTCCATACCAGGCAACATCCTAGTAAATCTCCTCTTTCCAAAGCTTCCACATCCTTCCTATAATGCAGTGACCAGGACGGCATGCAGTACTCCAAATGCAGCCACACCAGAGTTTTGTACAGCTGCTTTGTTCAAGAAGGGAAGTAGAGGCAACCCTGGTAATTATAGACTGGTGAGCTTTACTTTGTTTGTGGAAAGGATTATAAGTATTGAATGATATTTGTGCCCAACATTCTGTATCTTTTTGTGCCAAAAGGAAGAAAAAGACTCAAGTTGAAACACCATGTTATAACCTTTTGGATTATGAGCTGAGTAGCATCAAATCTACTCTGTTTTGTACTGTTACACTTGTCTATCTTGTGTCATAGGCCAGAGGGAAAGTGAGAAAGTAACAGAGGCAAAGAGAGACTATGAAAAAAGACAGGCAGCTAATGTAATAGTGAATGCAAATGTTTTCTATTGGCCTATACATAGTGGATGAATGGTTCGAGGAGGAGTTGGTCTCAATACATTGGAGATTGGGACTTATGAAAGTAAACAGAAGGCATGTCTGGGAACTAAATGCACCCTTTCCACTTGTTTTTCCCAAGACAAAAATAGAAATAGGAATAAAAATAGAGAAGACATTTGGGAAACTGGATGAGCTACATGTGAATAATGATGAGGAATTAGAAAGGTTGTCTGCCTTAAAGTTGATGAGTCACTGAGATCTGAAAGGTTTCTTGATGTCACGATGGGGAGAATGCGGGTAAGTGGAGTTGAAATGCCCATCAGCCATGATTGAATGGTGGAGTGGACTCGATGGGCCGAATGGCCTTACTTCCACTCCTATGTCTTATGGTCTTATGGTCTTATGGTTTATTCCGAGGATGCTGAGGGAAAGTAAGGTCGGAAGTTGCAGTGATACTGACCAAAATCCTTTGTGTTTATTGGGATAAAAGGATTGCAAATGTTCCAGTATGTTCGAGATAAAAGGGTTCAAGAATAAATCTAGCAATTACAGACCAATTAGTCTTGGTGCTGAGGCAGTTTTTGGAAGTGTTTATCATTTGGACAATAAAGAAAGCTGGAGAGTGGGATTTTTTAAAGACAAGTTCAGTTTAACTAACTTGATGGAGCCTTTGAGGCAGCAGCGAGGGTTGATGAGGGTAATGCGGATGCTGTGGTGTATGTGGACTTCCAAACATGAGTCAGTAAAAGTGAACACATGGGAGGGTGGCAGTTTGGATACAATGTTGACTGAGGGACAAGGAACAGGAAGCAGTGGTGAATGGCTGGGTTTCATATTGAAGGGATGTTTATAGTTGGGTTCACAGTGGTTGACATGAGGATCACTGCTTTACTTGATCTTGTGTCACAATCTGGACTTGGATCAAGGAACAGTTTGAAGGTGACACTATGAGGCAGGTATTAATAAACTTCAAGAGAATATAGACAAGTTGAGAAAGGGCATGTACAGATGGAAAGTAATGAAGACAAGTGTAAAGTGATATTTTTCACTCAGTAGATCTGGAGACACAATATAAAATACAAGGTCTGATTCTAAGTAGAGGTGCAGGAGCAGAGGGACTTGGAGGATTGTACATAAATCATTGAAAGTGGCAGGGCACTTTGAGAAAATTGTCAATACCACATGTGGGATTCTGAGATTTATAAATAGAGGTTAATAAGGGAATTATGATGAATCGTTGTAAAATACTGGTTCAATCCCAACTGAAGTATTGTAACCAGTCCTGGGTTCTGCACTTTAGGAAGGATGTGAACACCTTAGAGACGGTGCAGGAAAGGTTTACACAAATGATTCCGGTCAGTGGATTGTTTGAAGAAACTGGGATTGTTTTCCTTTGGGAAAATGGGATTGACAGGAGATTTGATAGGGATGTTCAAAATCATGTAGCACCTGGACAGAGTGGAGGGGGAGAAAAGTCTCACCAGAGATAGGGTCAGGAACCAGAAAAATCAAATTTCAGGTGATTGGCAAAAGAATGAATGCTGATGTGAGGAGAAGTGCAGGGTGTGGTTGGGATCTGGAACGTGCTGCCTGGGAGTGTGGGGGAAGGAAGATACAATCATGCTTTTCATAGATTTGCAGGGTTATGAGGAAAGGGTGAGAGCTTTGGCCTCAGTTGGAATGCCGTCGCAGTGGTCCACATGATGGAATGAATTGTCTTCTGTATTAGAACCATTCCATAATAGACACTGTATGTCACATTTTCTTCTGTTCCTGTATACTTTATTTCATTTAAAGAAAGTTTCTCCCCTGTTTCTCCCACCGACATGAGTTCATTCTATTGAGAAAACATTGAGAATCTTATTTAGATTTTAGAAACTAAACTTGTTTTAGATTTAGATTATCTTTTAACTTTTTGGTTTTATTGTCACATGTAGTCAAGTACAAAGGTACAGGAGCATAGGGCAACTGTACAATATCATCATTCCCAGCACGATCTTTGGTGTAAATGTGCCTAGGTACAAAACCTTCTGCACAAAAATAGTAAAATAAAGAAATAAGTTAACAAGTTCAAAACTACAGTTCTTCTCAATATAAAGTAGAAAAATCAAATTAAAAGTTAAACATTATAGTCCCTCCGTTCTCCTTCAACAATTCAATTCCATTTGCCATGTTCCTTGTTCCATTCCTAGCCACGGGATCTTTTACATCCATCTGAGGGACCAAAGAGGACCTTGGTTTAACATCTCATTGAATACCATACCATTTGCTAATGCAATGAAGAGCAGGAGAAATCTTCACCAGAATCCTCATTCAACATCAACCCCCAACCAGCATTGTTCCCTCAAACAATCAGGTCATTTATTTCATTGGTGCTGATGGCATCTTGCTGTGCATTTATTGGCTGTCACTTTTCCTTCATCCAAAATGGCTCCACTTTAAAAAGCACCTCATTGACTGCAAAGCATTGAGTTATTCTGAGCTCACACAAGGCATTACAGAAATGTAAACATTTCTCCGTATTTCATTCTTTGAATCATTCATTGAGTTTCATAGTCACAGTCATAGAGTCAGAGTCATAGAGATGTACAGCACAGAAACAGGCCCTTCATTCCAACTCGTCCATGCCGACCAGATATCCCAATGCAATCTAGTCCCACCTGCCAGCACCCAGCCCATATCCCTCCAAACCCTTCCTGTTCATATACCCATCCAGATGCCTTTTGCAAATGCAAATGTTGCAATTGTACCAGCCTCCACCACTTCCTCTGGCAGCTCATTCCATACACCCTCTGAGTGAAACAATTGCCCCTTAGGTCTCTTATATACCTTTCCCCTCTCACCCTAAACCTATGCCCACCCCAGGGAAAAGACTCTGTCTATTTACCCTATCCATGCCCCTATGATTTTATAAACTTCTATAAGGTCACCCCTCAGCCTCCGATGCTCCAGGGAAAACAGCCCCAGCCTGTTCAGCCTCTCCCTGTAGCTCAGATCCTCCAACTCTGGCAACATCCTTATAAATCTGTTCTGAACCCTTTCAAGTTTCACAACATCTTTCTGATAGGAAGGAGACCAGAATTGCATGCAATATTCCAACATTGGCCTAACCAATGCCTTGTACAGCCGCAACATGACCTCCCAACTCCTGTACTCAATACTCTGACCAATAAAGGAAAGAATATCAAACACCTTCTTCACTATCCTATCTACCTGCGACTCCACTTTTAAGGAGCTATGAACCTACACTCCAAGATCTCTTTGTTCAGCAACACTCTCACGGACCTTACCATTAAGTATATAAGTCCTGCTAAGATTTGTTTTCCCAAAATGCAGCACCTCGCATTTATCTAAATTAAACTCCATCTGCCACTTCTCAGCCCATTGGCCCATCTGGTCCAGATCCTGTTGTGATCTGAGGTAACCTCTTCGCTGTCCACTATACCTCCAATTTTGGTGTCATCAGCAAACTTACTAACTACTGTATACCTCTTATGCTCACACCCTAATCATTTATGTAAATGATGAAAAGTAGCACTGATCCTTGTGGCACTCCACTGGTCACAGGCCTCCAGTCTGAAAAACAACCCTCCACCACCACCCTCTGTCTTCTACCTTTGAGCCAGTTCGGTATCCAAATGATGAGCTCTCCCTGTATTCCATGAGATCTAACCTTGCTAACCAGTCTCCCATTGGGAACCTTTTTGAATGCCTTACTGAAGTCCATATAGATCACATCTACCGTTCTGTCCTCATCAATCCTCTTTGTTACTTCTTCAAAAAACTCAATGTGAGACATGTTTTCCCATGCACAAAGCCATGTTCACTATCCCTAATCAGTCCTTGCCTTTCCAAATACATGCACATCCTGTCCCTCAAGATTCCCTCCAACAACTTGCCCACCACTGATGTCAAACTCACCAGTCTATAGTTCCCTGGCTTGTCCTTACCACCCTTCTTAAACAGTGGCACCATGTTTGCCAACCTCCAGTCTTCCGGCATCTCACCTGTGACTATCGATGATACAAATATCTCAGCAAGAGGCCCAGCAATCACTTCTCTAGCTTCCCACGGAGTTCTAGGGTACACCTGATCAGGTCCTGGGCATTTATCCACCTTTATGCGTTTCAAGACATCCAGCACCACCTCCTCTGTAATATGGACATTTTTCAAGATGTCACCATCTATTTCCCCACATTCTATATCTTCCATGTCCTTTTCCAAAATAAATACTAATGCAATCTCTAGCCAACTCTATCTTCTAAATGAAGGTCCTTCCTGTGCTGCCGACCTCTCCTTTGCTCACGGTCTCTGACTGACTGGTTTCTCTCTACCACTGCTGGCTGCAGCCCTGGTCAAGGCCTTGCTGTGTTCCTGTCCACCGAGGGGCAGCACATAGACTGATGTGAAACTTTGGAGATTCTCAGTGATACACGGGCACTATTGTCTTCAACAAGAAACCTGTAAAGAACCTACTACCCCTGGGACTGAAAACCATTGGAAAGCAACTGTATGAAAGTGTGAGCTCCACTCTTAGTCCAGACTGCTGATGAAAACTTCAGTGAGACAGTCACGCTCCTGACATCTGCAGGGAGATCACAGCTGTGTTTTACCCGGCTAATTGCACTGCGTTGCTCCCAGCATCTTGCCATTTTTGCCTGACAGCAATCACTATATTAAACATCATCTGGTTACCAAGCACCAGGGAGTTAATCTGCTGTGCAGCCAGCTTTCAGAGGATCAATTCCTCCCAGAGCTTCCTGACTATTTGGCTTTCGACTTGATTTATTCTGGTCTTCTCTCTCCTTCATTCTTTAATTAAAAGGCATTTAATCTCTCAACCCTTACTGTGCTAATTCTGCTTGAAAATCTGTTCTAACCACATCTCACATCGAAGTTATCACAATTGCAATTGGAGTCTGCTGTACAGGTTTGCATGAGTTCCAGCTTCAGTCCCAGCTTCCCTTATGTGCTGGATGGTGAGTGGGGGGGGCAGTTAGTTTACCTTTTCATGGGATGTGGGCATTCGTTGTTTGTCATCCCTAATTGCCCCAAACAGGCTGCTTGCTATCCTTGGAGGGTAATTTAAGAGTCAACCACAGTGCTGTGTGTCTGGAGTCAGATATAAAATTGGAACAACAGAGTTCCTTCTCCAACAAACCAGAAGGGTTTTTATGATAATCAATGAGAGTTCCATGCTCACCAATTCCTGAGCGCAGATTGTTATTTGACTTTGAGCCACACAGAGTGCCTTGATTTGAATCCCTCTCCTCAGTTTATTTGCCTCTTGGAGGGTTCCTGTGGCACAGTGGTACTGTCCCTGCCTCTGAGTAAGGAGGCTTGGGTTCAAATCCCACAATGCTCCAGGTGTGTGTCATAACATCGTTGCAGCGGCTAATTTAAAAATATCTGTAAAGGGAGAGCTGGTAGCATTGTTGTGTGAATCTGACAGAAAGCTGAGTAGGCAGTGAACAGACGTGGAATACCACAGAAAGTAGCAGAGAAGTTGTGTGGGAATCTGGATTACAACTCCAGCGGCATTATCACTGCACCATCGTCCTCTGGGTAGCTTATAACCTGGGGAGTGGAGGAGGATGATCAGCCATGACCTCATTGAATGGTAGGGCAGACTTAGAATCACAGGATCCCTACAGTGTGGAATGAGGCTCTTCAGCCCATCAAGTATGCACTGACCCTCTAAAGAGCATTGCAATCCCCACCCAATCCTCATAACTTCACATTTCCCATGGCTAATCCACCTAGCCTGGACGGTAGGGGCAATTTAGCACAACCAATCTACCTAACCTGCATATCTTTGGACTGTGGGAGGAAACCGGAGCACCCGGAGGAAACCCATAGACACAGGTAGAATGTGCCACAGTCAGACAGCTGAGGCTGGAATCAAACCTGGGTCCCTGGAGATGTGAGGCAGCAGTGCTAACCACTGAGCCGCCGTGCCACCTGATTTGATGGACAGAATGGCCTACTTCTGCTCCTAAGCCTTACAGTCTGACCTCACTCACTGCCCATACCAGCAGTTGCTGTAAGTACCTGCTATGGGTCAGGTTTGTCACTGAATCTGTGGGTTACAGGATGTTGCTGCATCTGTAGACCATAGTGCAATGTCCAGCTGACCTTCAGCATTGGGGGGGATTTGCCCAGTTATCTGTCTCTCAGATGCAGGTTGTAGGTCTCTCTGCCTCTACCAGTTTGATGGAGACTGGATGAGAAGAGCAGGGAGTTTTAGATCCCAGTTTGTTCTGCTTTGCTGTGCTGAGTCTGCTACACTGATGGTTTCTGAGTTAAGGTCCATCTGCTCAGACTCCAGTGCAAACATCACATATGTCTCTGAGATTCAGAGACGAGACTGTTCTAATGTGCTCCTGGCCTGCCTCCTAGCTTCCACAATCCATTTTGATTCAAAGCCTGCCTGTATTCTAGTCCACACCCGGTCTCACCCACTCTGTTTGCTAACTTGCACTACACCTTGACCTAGCAATATCTCAACTTTAATATTCTCCTCCTCATGCTCGGATCACACATCCCTACGTCTGGAATCTCTTCCAACCCTCTGGGAATTCTTCACCATTTTATGGGATGGGAGCATCACTGATAAGGCTAGTGGTAGTTGCCCAGCCCTAATTGCCCTGGAACTGAATGGCTTGCTCGGGCCATTTCACAAGGCAGTAAACCGTCCATCACATCACTGTGGGAGTCACACATAAGAAATAGGAACAGGAAGAGGCCATTCAGCCCACTCTGCCATTCAATCGGAACGTGGCTGATCCAACACTCCTAATGACCACATCCCTGCCCTTTCCCCAAAACCCCTGATTCCCCAACTGATCAAGAATCTCTCGATCTCAGCCTTAAATCTTCACAAAGACTCTGCCCAACAGTCCTCTTCTCCAACCCTCCTCCCACCTCTCTGTAGCAAGGAGTCCCAAAGTCTCTGAACCCTCTGAGAGAAGGAATTCCTCATCTAGGTGTGAAAGTGGCTCCCTTTTATTCTGAGACTGTGCCCTCTGGTACTAGACTGTCCCATGGGGGGAACATCCTCTCAGCACTGACCCTGTCAAGCCCCTTAACAATCGATATATTTCAATGAGATTATCTCTCATTGTTCTAAACTCCCGTGAGTCAGAGAGATGTACAGCACGGAAACAGGCCCTTCAGTCCAACTTGTCCATGCTGAACAGGTATCACAAAATAATCTAGTCCCATTTGCCAGCACTTGGCCCATATCCCAGGAAACGCTTCCTATTCATATACCCATCCAGATGCCTTTTAAATGTTGTAATTGTACCAGCCTCCACCACTTCCTCTGGCAGCTCATTCCATACACACACCACCCTCTGTGTGAAAAAGCTGCCCCTAAGGTCCCTTTTATGCCTTTCCTCTCTCACCCTAAATTTATGCCGTCTAATTCTGGACTCCCCCACCCCAGGGAAAAGACTTTTTCTATTTATCCTATCCATGCCCCTCATGTTTTGATGCTCCAGGGAAAACAGCCCTAACCTATTCAACCTCTCCCTATAGCTCAAATCCTCCAACCCTGGAAACATCCTTGTAAATCTTGTCTGAACCCTTTCAAGTTTCGCAACATCCTTCTTATAGGAAGGAGACCAGAATTGCACACAATATTCCAAAAGTGGTCTGACCAATATCCTGTACAGCCGCAACATGACCTCTCAACTCGTATACTCAATACTCTGACCAATAAAGGAAAGCATACCAAACACCTTCTTCACTATCCTATCGACCTGTGACTCTACTTTCAAGAGTCCTGCTCTGATTTGCATTTCCAAAATGCAGTACTTTACATTTATCTAAACTAAACTCCATCTATCATTCCTCAGCCCATTGGCCCACCTGATCAAGATTCATTGTAACCTGAGGTAACCTTCTTCATTGTCCACTATGCCTTCAATTTTGGTGTCATCTGCAAACTTACTAACTATACCTCCAAATTATTTATATAAATGATGAAAGGTAGTGGATCCAACATTGATCCTTGTGGCATTCCACTGGTCACAGGCCTCCAGTCTGAAAAGCAACCCTCTACCCCCCACCCTCTGTCTTCTACCTTTGAGCCAGTTCTGTATCCAAATGGCTAGTTCTCTCTGTATTCCATGAGATCTAACCTTGCTAATCAGTCTCCCATTGGGAACCTTGTCGAACGCCTTACTGAAGTTTATATAGATCATGTCCACTGCTCTGACCTCATCACTCCTCTTAGATACTTCATCAAAAAACTCAATCAAGTTTGTGAGACATGATTTCCCACGCACAAAGCCATGTTGACTATCCCTAATCAGTCCTTGCCTTCCCAAATACATGTACATCCTGCCCCTCAGGATTCCCTCCAACTACTTGCCCATCAGATGAAGCTTCACTTAAAACCCATTTGAAGGTGTCAGTTCTGACAGTGAGGTGCTGCCTCAGCACTGACCCTCCGACAGTGCAGCACTCCCTCAGCACTGACCCTCCGACAGTGCAGCACTCCCTCAGCACTGACCCTCCGACAGTGAGGCACACTCTCAGCACTGACCCTCCGACAGTGTGGCACTCCCTCAGCACTGACCCTCCGACAGTGCAGCACTCCCTTAGCACTGACCCTCCGACAGTGCAGCACTCCCTCAGCACTGACCCTCTGACAGAGCAGTACTCCCTCAGCACTGACCCTTCGACAGTGTGGCACTCCCTCAGCACTGACCCTTCGACAGTGTGGCACTCCCTCAGCACTGACCATCCGACAGTGTAGTACTCCCTCAGCATTGACCCTCCGTCAGTGCGGCACACCCTCAGCACTGACCCTCCATCAGTGCGGCACACCGTCAGCACTGACCCTCCGACAGTGCGGTGCTCCCTCAGCACTGACTGTCCGACAGTGCAGCACTCCCTCAGCACTGATCCTCCGATAGTGGAGCACTCTCTCAGCACTAACCCTCCCATAGTGTAATGCTCCCCACGCACTGACCCTCAGACAGTGCGGCACTCCCTCAGTACTGACCCTTCGATGCTTCTGCACTCCCTCAGCACTGATCTTCTGACAATCCAGAACTCCCTCAGTACTGACCCTCCAATAGTGTAGCACTCTCTCAGCACTGACCCTCCGATAGTGCAGTGCTCCCCACGCACTGACCCTCAGACAGTGCGGCACTCCCTTAGTACTGACCCTTTGATGGTTCTGCACTCCCTCAGCACTGACCTTCTGACAATCCAACACTCCCTCAGTACTGACCCTCCGACAGTGCAGTACTCCCTCAGCACTGACCCTCCAACAGTGCGGCACACCCTCAGCACTGACCCTCCGATAGTGCAGCACTCCCCCAACACAACCTCCAATAGTGTGGCACTCCCCCAGCTCTGACCCTCCGACTGTGTGGCACTCCCTTAGTACTGACCCTCCGACAGTGGAGCACTCCCCAGCACTGACCCTCTGTTAGTGTGGCACTGCCCCAGTACTGACCTTCCAACAATGCAGTGCTCCCTCTTTACTGGGACTGGAAGAATTTGCCTTTTTTTTGCAAGTTTCAGGGGGGTTGTGGTCTTAAGTCCATGACATATTGATACACAGTCAGGAGTAAATGCTTCCCACTGACTCCTAGCCAATATTTTAAATAGCAAATAGAATGTGCAGTGCTGGTGACCTAACGTGTATGTAACAATTAAAGTTAAGCTGAGGTGGCAACTGTGAATGTGTGGTGAAATATTAATGACTCCTGACTAATTCCCTTGATGGCTTGATGGAATCCTAGGTGTAAACACAGAGACTAAAAATAGAACAAATTTCTTTTCCTTTGAGGAGGATAGATGAAATCACCATCATCTTAAAAGGCAATGGACTGCTCTCTCATTCGAGAGAGAACTGGTGGGAGTTTAATCTGAGAGTCCTTCACAATAACCTCAGCCAGTGAAGAAACTGACCACATGCTATTGGTGTCACTCTGCATCACTAACCAGCCATCCAGCCAGCTGAGCTAACAAATATCCTTTCCCTCCCTTTGGTAAGTGGGTCTGAGCAATGCTGTCCAGTCAATGAACTCTTTAAACAATAAACATAGTCATTATTTCAGGCAGGGAAAAAACTTTGATCCAAACTGTCTCGCCAAATAGTTTGAAGTTTGTTCTGGAGCCAAAGAATTTGAGATAGCTTGGGATATTTTGAAAGGTACATAGGTTCAAAAATGCAGTGCTGCAAATTAGTCAGTTCTGTATGAGTTCTGTTTCCCAGGGATTTGTTGTCAGAGTGAATGAGTTCATTTGATTCCAGTTCACACAGAGAATGCAATAAATCTTATATGTAAAAGAGAGATGGAAAAGTAAGATTGGGGAGGGAGTGCAGATGATCAATCAGAGTGAGGGACTAACAGCTATCAAATGGACAATAAATGCAGACCCTTGCAATCAATATGTCACATCACATCAAAAAGATCACAGAAATCAAGAAGATCAGGGGCAGCATAGTGGCCCAGTGGTTAGCACTGCTGCCTCACAGCACTGGGGACCCTGGCTCACTTCCCGCCTCAGTCTGTGTGCAGTCTCCCCAGGTCTGCATGGGTTTCCTCCAGGTGCTCTGGTTTCCTCCCACAATCCAAAAGATGTGCAGGTCAGGGTAGATTGGCCGTGTTAAATTGCCCATAGTGTTAGGTGCATTAGTCAGGGGTAACTGTGGGGAAATGAGTCTGGGTGGGTTATTCTTCAGCGGGTCAGTATGGGCCTGTTGGGCCAAAGGGCCTGTTTCCATACTGTAGGTAATCTATAAAAAAGAGATGTCGTGGCCATTCGGCCTCTTAAGCCTGTTCCATCACCCAGTAGATTGCTGCTGTTTGATGCTTCGACTGCACTTAATTAACATGAGAAAGTGATGAAAAATCTCTGCATTTGTGGAGAGATTAACTAAGTCAATGTTCCAGGTTGATGGCTTTTCGTTAATGAGAATAGAAGATTGAGCTTTAGAGTGAAGTAAATGGAAAAGTATGTGATAGGGAACAGGAATGGAAAGATTCGATCAGAAAAGGAATGATAGTGAAAGACAAACTGGAGATGTGAATAGGACGTCTAAAAGCAAACGATGGATTTACAGGAGACCTAAATGTCAACACAACAATAGAGAAATTAGAAACAATGGTTAGAATCTTTTTCTCTCTCTTTCTCTCTTTTTCTTAATTAATTCCTCCCCGTTCTCCAACATTCTCTTTCTTTCTTATTCTCACTTTCCCTTCCTCTCCTTTTCAGTTGTCCTCTCTTCTTGTCACTAAACCCCTTATTAAGGGCAAAAGGAATGGACGATAAATGCAGACCTGTTACAGGCCTTCACATCTCATGAAAGAATTGAATAGGATTCTGTTTTCCTCCCTCCCTCTCCTTGTCTCTCTCTTCTTCCAGTTTTTTTTCTCAGTGTAGTCTGTCCCTTTCACTTTCTCCTCTTAGACTTCTCCTTCTCCATCTATCTTTCTGCCTTTCTCTGTCTCTCCATCCTACTCGCCTGAATCCTCCACAGTCAGATTTCTGATATTCCCAGGTTCATTAAGTCAGTGAGTCAGGATAGAATGTGCTTTATATTGATGAATGTCCTGCCCAGATGTTTTAATGTTTTCAGTCTGTCTTGTTTACGTCATAGTGGAACTTTCCCTGACACAGTTCACTGATTCTGTCAATTCCTTCATTTCTCCATCTGCACCACCATTCTCTGTCTATCCCACATTCCCTCCCTCTCTCTTTCTCATTGCCTCCTTGTCCCTCTCTCTGTCTGTGCATGACTGTCACTGTCTGTCTGTCTCTCCCTCTCTCTCTGACTGATTTTCTTGTCCATTTTTTTTATTTTTCTCCCTCTCTCTGTCTCTGTCCCTCTCTCTTTCACTCTATCCAGACTGTTTTAAAGGACTCTGACAGATTTGACTCGGGTTGGATGGAGGGTTTGAGCCATGGAGAGACAGAGCATGATGGAGCAGACAGGAGGCAAAGAGAGTGAGAGAGGAAAGCAAAGTAGAAACAGCAGCTGAGAAAGGCCATTTCAGGCTGTCCAGTGTTCTGCCACACTGCTTTGTTACACACTGCTGTGTTACACACTGCTCTGTTACACACTGCTTTGTTACACACTGCTCTGTTACACACTGCTGTGTTACACACTGCTCTGTTACACACTGCTTTGTTACACACTATTCTGTTGCACACTGCTCTGTGACGCTCACTGTTATGCACTCTGTTACACACAATCTATTACACACTGCTCTGTTACACACTCTGTTACACACATTCTTTGTTACACACTGCTCTGTTACACACACTCTGTTACACACTCACACTCTGCTCTGTTACACACTCTGTTACACACATTCTCTGTTACATACTTTCTCTAACACTCTCTGTAACACACTCTATTACGCACTGCTGGGTTACACACTCTCTCTTACACACTCTCTGTTACACTCTGTTCTGTTAACTCTGCTGTGTTACACACTGCTCTGTTACACACTGCTTTGTTACACACTATTCTGTTGCACACTGCTCTGTGACGCACACTGTTATGCACTCTGTTACACACAATCTATTACACATTCTGTTACACACACACTCTGTTACACACTCACTTACACACTGCTCTGTTACACACTCTGTTACACACATTCTCTGTTACATACTTTCTCTAACACTCTCTGTAACACACTCTATTATGCACTGCTGGGTTACACACTCTCTGTTACACTCTGTTCTGTTAACTCTGCTCTGTTACACACTGATACACACTCTCTTACACACTCCTCTGTTAAACACTGTCTGTTACACACTCTCTGTTACCCACACTCTGTTACACACTGCTCGGTTACACACTCTCTATTATACACTGCTCTGTTACAGACACTCTGTTACATACTCTCCGTTACACAATCTCTGTGACATGCCATTTTACACACTGCTCTGTTGAACACTCACTGTTACACGCACTCTGTTACACACTCTGTGTT
The DNA here is from genome assembly GCF_020745735.1 of Hemiscyllium ocellatum. Classification (NCBI taxonomy): domain Eukaryota; kingdom Metazoa; phylum Chordata; class Chondrichthyes; order Orectolobiformes; family Hemiscylliidae; genus Hemiscyllium; species Hemiscyllium ocellatum. The sequence continues at coordinate 3,679,931 of NC_083428.1, forward strand.
ACGCACACTCTGTGACACACTGCTGTGTTAACACTCTCTGTTACACACACTTTCTTACAGAATGCTCTGTTATGCACATTCTGTTACAGTTCTGTTTACACTCTTTACAGACTCTCTGTTATACACACTCGCTTACACACTGCTCTGTGACACACTCTCTGTGACACACTCTCTGTGACACACTTTCTATTACATACGCTGTTACACACACTCTGCGACACATTGCTGTGTTACAAACTCTGTTACACACTCTGTTGCATACTCTCTGTGACACATTGCTGTGTTACACACTCTCTGTTACACACCCTCTGTGACACACACTCTTTAAACACTCTCTGTTTCATACTCTCTTACACGCTACTCTGTTAAACACTGTTATATGCACTCTGACACAGAGAGAGAGTGTTATAATGGAGAGTCTCACATTGGGGTCAGTGTGAGACACACAGAGAATGTTATAATGGAGAGTCTCACACTGGGATCGGTGTGACAGAGAGACAGGGTTATAATGGAGATTCTCACATTGGTGATCAGTACAACACAGAGAAAGTGTTATAATGGAGAGTCTCACACTGGGATCAGTTTGTCAGAGAGAGAGAGTTATAATGGAGAGTCTCACACTGGGTATCAGTGTGACACACAGAGAGAGTTATTAATGATGAGTCTCACACCGGGGGTCAGTGTGACAGAGAGAAAGTATTATAATAGAGATTCTCACACTGGGGCCAGTGTGACACAGAGAGGGAGTGTGTTATGATGGAAAGTCTCACAGAGGGGGTCAGTGTGACACAGAGAGAGAATGTTATAATGGAGATCTCACCCTGGGGATCAGTGTGACAGAGAGAGAGAGAGAGTGTGTTATAATGGAGAGTCTCACACTGGGGTCAGTGTGACACAGAAAGAGCGTGTTATAATGGAGAGTCTCACATTGGGGATCAGTGTGACAGAGAGAGAGAATGTTATAATGGAGAGCCTCACAGTGATGTCAATGTGACACACACACACACACACACACACACACACACACACACACACACACACACACACACACACACACACACACACACACTGTTATAATGGAGAGTCTCACAGAGGGGTCAGTGTGACAGAGAGAGAGAGAGAGAGAGAGAGAGTTATAATAGAGATTCTCACCCTGGAGATCAGTGTGACACAGAGAGAGCGAGTGTGTTATAATGGAGAGTCTCACACTTGGGGTCAGTGTGACACACACAGAGTGTTATAATGGAGAGTCTCACCCTGGGGATCAGAGTGACAGACAGAGAGAGAGAGAGAGAGTGTTGTAATGGAGAGCCTCACACTGGGGTCAGTGTGATACAGACAGAATATTATCATGGAGAGTCTTATATTCAGCTGTGATGTGTCATGTTTTGCCCCTAATTTCATTTTCACCACACACTTTGGAACCAGATAAAATACTTTCCAATAATTACACAGAAGTCCAGAGTGTAATTTTTCTGGATCTGCATATTTTGTTACTTTCGTTTAGGAACCTTCCTGAATTCCTCCCATTGACAAGTCTGTTTTCCATTTAGCCAAATGACCAATACTGTGGTCAAAGAGAGGATTTTAATGAGGATCATAAGAGTAGACCAAATGGCAGGGTTCTATAGAGTGATAAAACTGTAAGCTTTTCACTGGAGTAACACCACACAACCGTACCAAATAGGATCAGGAGGGGGCCATTCGGCCCCTCAATGGTGCTCTGCTATTCAATAGTATCATGGCTGATCTGACATTCTTCACATCCACTTTCTTTCCCTTTCCCCACTATTGTTGATTCCCTGACTGCTCAAGAACCCACGTCATCATTAAATATACACAAGGACCCTGCCCCCACAGCCCTCTGTGGCAAGGAGTTCCAAAGACACTGGACCATCTCAGTCTGAAATTGGTACCCCTTTATTCTGAGACTGTGCCCTCTGGTCTGAGATTTTCCTATGAGGGGAAACACCTGTCAAGTCACTTAGGGTCCAATATGTTTCAATGAGATCACCTCTCATTCTTCTAAACTCCAATGGGTAGAGTCTCAACCTGTCTAACCTTTGCTCATTAGACAATGCCTCCATACCAGGGATCATCTGAGTGAACCTTGGGTTGGTCAGCCAATTTACTGGGTGTTTCCTCCAGTTTGATTACATGACCAAGAGCATGGTAAGATGGCAGATTAAAAGCATGTTTTACAGGATAGAGCAAGAATAAGAGGCAGAGAGGCTAAGAAAGGACACTCAGCAGCTAATGCATGGTTCCTAGTGATGGAGCTGTTAAAATCTGAGAGGCCTGAGAATCTAGAATTGGAGGAACTGTGAAATTGGAGGGTAGTGGGGCTGAAGGAGATCAACAGAATATCAACAGAACTGAGACAGATCAGCAATGACAAGGGGTGATTGGAGGCTGGACCTTTGTGCAAATGTACATCTCACTTATACAGTACAGAACTTAGATTTAAACAGTTCAGAGGATGGAAGGCTGACCAGGAAAGTTTTAGACTTGTCAAGACAATACTCAGGATGAAACAAAAGCACAATGAGGATTGCAGCAGTAGATAAACTGAGGAACTTTTACCAAATCTGAGCTGTGTCCCTGACAGATTGCCAGGACTCTCTAGTCTTTTAATTGTAAAACAAAGTGACTGATACAGATTTATTGCTCTGTGATTAAGTCATGTATCACACTTATTAATTCGAATTGAAATAGATTAGATTAGGGACTTAGAGCATTGAAATGGATGACTTTCTCCTGATAACAAGTTGTTGAGAGATCTGACTCATTTTTAATGCTGCTGGAGGAGTTTTTCATCTACTTTCCCAATCGGCGAGTCTCCTGGGGTGTCAATTGATGTTTCACTTGTCTGAAATGGAAATGATCGAGAAGGGAAGACTGAAGTTTCATCGGAGTCAATAAAATTGCAATTCACATTTGAGTTCCATATCTGAGCTGCTGTTTTTTTCCTGTTGTCGAATGATCCTCTCTGACTGCTGATCTTCCAGGATATCCACCGTCAAATCAACTCAAATCCAAAGGACTGACATACAGCAGGTATCCCGATGGAAGCCTGGCTGAATTCATCGACCTCACCCAACATCGCTTCAGAAAAATAAATTGTCTACTCATTTATCACTTTGTTTGTTACTATCTAACAGGCTTCATTAATAAATATTAAATATCTAGTATTTGAAGGGAACAAGAACTTAAAACATAGGAACAGAAATAGACCATTCTGCCCATCTAGTCCACTCAGTCATTCATTGAAATCATGATTGATCTGATAACCCTCTACTCCAATTTCCTGCCTCCCATAACCCTCAATACCCCCTTACTGATTAAAAATCTGTATATCTCAGCCTTGAATATACTCAATAACCGAACTCTCTGCAATAAAGAGTTCCACAGATTCGCTCCCCTCTGAGAGAAAACTCTTCCTCCTCATCTCTGCCTTAAATGGGCAACATCTTATTCTGAGCCAATACCTTCTGGTTCTAGACTCTCCCAGAAGTGGAAGCAGCCTTTCCACTTCTACCTTGTCAAATCTCCGAAGAGTCTTAATGTTTCAATAAAATTTCCTCTCACTTTCAATTTGGAAGCTTGGTTGGTATGGACGGGTTGGACCGACGGGTCTGTTTCTGTGCTGTATCGCTCCATAACTCCATAAGTCTAACCTACTCAACTTCTCAGAAGGAAATCCCTCTATTCACAGAATCAGCCAGTGAGCCTGCTCTGGCCTGTCTCCAATGCCAGGATATCTTTCCTTGGTCACAGTATTCCAGCTGAAATCTGATTAGTGCTTTGTATAATTTTAGCAGGAATTCTAATTTTAGAGTGGATAAACAGGCATCGAGTATTGATGAGAGAATCACACTAATGTGTATTACCCCCAGGTTAAATTTGGTCATTGTTTTTTGCAAAAGTGAACATAGTGATTGTGACTATACGTTCAGACCCAAAGACCTGGGTTCGGGTCCCATCCTCCCCATTGGTCTGTCATGGTAAGTCCAAACAGTGTTTATTGAAGAACAGCCAGCCAGCACTGGGGCGGGATTGTTCAGAGTGGACATGTTAGCTCTGTGTAAACAGAAAGAACTGTAGTTGCTGTAAATCAGAAACAAAAACAGAAGTTGCTGGAAAAGTTCAGCAGGTCTGGCAACATCTGTGGAGAGAAATCAGAGTTAACGTTTCAGGTTAAGTGACTCTTCCTCAGAGCACACCCCTACTGTTAGTCACTCACAGTCTCCGTTAACAGCTATAGATTAGATTACTTACAGTGTGGAAACAGGCCCTTTGGCCCAACAAGTCCACACCGACCCACCGAAGCACAACCAATCCATTCCCCTACATTTACCCCTTACCTAACACTACGGGCAATTTAGCATGGCCAATTCACCTGACCTGCACATCTTTTGACTGTGGGAGGAAACCGGAGCACCCGGAGGAAACCCACGCAGACACAGGGAGAACGTGCAAACTCCACACAGTCAGTTCCCGAGGCAAGAACCCGGGTCTCTGGTGCTGTAAGGCAGCAGTGCTAACCACTGAACCACTGTGCCACCCCAAAACCACCGTGCTATGAACCCTCCCAGCCTGATCGTTATCCACTCCTTTGTCTGTTCAACTGTCCTTTTCTGTCTTTGGGTTTTATCCCCACCTGTCATTTACTCCTTATCCCCTCCCCCCACCCTATCTTCTGCATATAAACATTTTCCTAGCTATCATCAGTGCTGAGGAAGGGTCACCAGACCCAAAATGTTAAGTGATTTCTCCTCACAGATGTTGCCAGACCTGCTGAGCTTTTCCAACAATTTCTGTTTGTGTTAGCTCTGTGGTAAGCTAGATTTGGTGTATTCATTTACAAACAGGTTCGAAGATCCTCTAACGTACATATTGGATCTTGCTGTGCACAAATTGGCTACTGCTTTTCCTACATGGCAACAGTGACTTTATTTTGAAAACGTATTTGATTGGCTGGAAAGCATGTTGAAATCTCCTGAGATTGTGAAAGGTGCTATGTAAATATAACTCTCTTTCTATTTGTCCTTTCCCACTTCTCTGACCAAGTGGCATAGAGGCGAGTAATTGCATTCTCACTCAGAATAGAATCAGCTAATTGCATACTGCATCTGAAGTCAATCTGGGCCTGAAGTGTTTCTGAGCTACAGTGCTGCAGTGAACATCACCCTGAGAGGAATCCAAAGGCTACATCTAACTTCCTTTCCCTGTGCGGATCTGAACCGTATCCCCAGCACTGACCCCCTGTATGTATCCATTGAGCTCGTGACAGCTGAAGCAAAACTACTATTATCTGCGAATCTTATACACAGTCAACCAGCATTGGGTCTGTGCTGATTGATTCAAAGAGCTGTCAAAATTGGTTTCACTTCCCTGCCCTATTCTCAAAGTGCTGCATTTTCTTCTTCCCTTTCAATTCCTTTTTTTGAAAGTTGCAATTGAATCTGCCTCCACTTCCCCTTCAGACAGCATGCTCCAGATCACCACGACTCACTGCATCAAAATCCTCTCTTCATCTCTCCCTGATTTGCTTGCCAATTTTCTTCAATCTGTGTTCTCTGTTTGACTGGGCATTCTTGCTCTTGGAAGCACATTCCCATGATATACTTGGAACAACCAATCCTGCTCTTCCTTCCTCCTGCAAGTGAGCTGTGTTCCAATCATATTTAATTGACTTGGGTCACCAATCCCTTTCTCCTTCATCTGTTTTTCTCTCTCTGTCCTGTTTAATCTTGACTGTCAACAGAAACACAGAAACTGAATTTGAAAACCTCGAGCCTCTGTATTCAGCTGTTTCTCCTGCCTCGTTCAAGTCTCTTAAATTAACCTGACAGGGGATGCACAGCACATAAACAGGACATTGGCTCTCTAATACCCCAGTGTTTATGTTCCACATGAGCTTCCTCCCATTCCTTGTCATCTCACCCCATCACTAGACCTTTCTATTCCTATCTCCCCCATTGACTTATCCAGCTTCCCCTAAATCTACGTTACTCCTCTAATTTTGACAGAGCGAGTGGGAGGATGGAAGGATTTGGAGAGATGTTGGGATCAGCGTGGGTCAGCTATCACTCTCAATGCTGCCAGTTTCCATTATTAGTTTCCATCTACGATTTTAATGTGCTGATGCAAACCAATAAATAGTCACAGCAATTTCCAATCATCATCTTCCAGATCCAGTGCTGCCCCTGAGTGTAGCATCACTTGCAGAGGGAAAGGTAGGACTTTAAAGAATTTTCAGATCCCCGCATCATTTTCTTCATTACTCATTCACAGGATGTGGGTGTCGCTGGCTGAGCCAGCAGTTATTGCCAGTTCCTAATTGCCCCTTGAGAAGGTGGGGGTGGCTTTTCATTGATTGAAAACTATCACAGAATGATGCAACTCAGAAGGAGGCCACTCTGTTGGTCTTTTGTAGGGCTGTTCAATTAGTCCCACAGCATTCTTCTCTTCAAACATTTATTTAATTCTCTTTTCACCGTTTTGAACAGAATCTGCTTCCAATGCCCTTCCAATGTCAGAAGTCACTTGACACTAGGTTATGGTCCAACAGGTTTATTTGAAATCACAAGGTCTCTGTGTGATGCTCCAACATCACCTGACACAGGGGCGGTGCTCCAAAAGCTTGTTATTCTAAATCAACCTGTTGGGCTATAACCTGGTGTCATGTGACTTCTGACTTTGTCCGCCTCAATCCAACCCTGGCACCTCCACATCATGGGGTTCAGACAGTGCTCACCACATTGTAACAGCTCCCCGCATAAAGAAAGTTTCCTCATGTTACTTATGATTCTTTTGTCAATCAAAAGGCATTCTGATAAAGTTCAATCTGATGTGCCTTTTGTGGTTTTCAATATGTTAGCTCACGTAACATAAACCACATCTCAATAAAACGCTGGTTAGGCCCCAGCTGGAGTATTGTGTGCAGTTCTGGTTACCACACTGTGGGAAGGAAGTGATTGCACTGGAGAAGATACAGAAGAAATTCACCAGGACATTGCCTGGGATGGAGGGCCAGAGCTATGAGGAATGATTGGATAGGTTGGGAATATTTTCTGTGCAGCAGTGAAGATTGAGAGGGCATATGATAGAGTTGGTTAAGATCGAACATCGAAACATAGAACATTACAGCACAGTACAGGCCCTTCGATCCTCAATGCTGCGCCGATCTGTGAAACCAATCTGAAGCCCATCTAACCTACACTATTCCATTCTCGTCCATATGCCTACCAATGACTATTTAAATGTCCTTAAAATTGGTGAGTCTACTACTATTGCAACCATGGCATTCCACTAGCCTCTGTGTAAATAAACTACCTTTGACATCTGTCCTATATCTATCACCCCACAATTTCAAGCTATGTCCCCTTGTGCTAGCCATCGCCATCCGAGGAAAAAGGCTCTCACTGTCCACCCTGTCTCAATTAAATCACCTCTCAGTCTTCCCCCTAATGAAAACAACCTCAAATCCCTCAGTCTTTCCTCCAAGACCTTCCCTCCATGCAGGGAACATCCTGGTAAATCTCCTTTGAAACCTTTCCAAGCTTCCACATCCTTCCAATATTGTCGTGACCAGAACTGTGCGCAATACTCAAAATCTGGCCGCAGCAGAGTTTTGTTCAGCTGCTATCCAACCCTATCAATCTGGTTGAAAATATGTTGCTGGAAAAGCGCAGCAGGTCAGGCAGCATCCAAGGAGCAGGAGAGTCGACGTTTCGGGCATGAGCCCTTCTTCAGGAATGAGGAAAGTGTGTCCAGCAGGCTAAGATAAAAGGTAGGGAGGAGGGACTTGGGGGAGGGGCGTTGGAAATGCGATAGGTGGAAGGAGGTCAAGGTGAGGGTGATAGGCCGGAGTGGGGTTGGGGGCGGAGAGGTCAGAAAGAAGATTGCAGGTCAGGAAGGCGGTGCTGAGTTCGAGGGATTCCTAACCTGCAATCTTCTTCCTGACCTCTCCGCCCCCAACCCCACTCCGGCCTATCACCCTCACCTTGACCTCCTTCCACCTATCGCATTTCCAACACCCCTCCCCCAGTCCCTCCTCCCTACCTTTTATCTTAGCCTGCTGGACACACTTTCCTCATTCCTGAAGAAGGGCTCAGGCCAAAACATCGATTCTCCTGCTCCTTGGATGCTGCCTGACCTGCTGCGCTTTTCCAGCAACACATTTTCAGCTCTGATCTCCAGCATCTGCAGTCCTCACTTTCTCCTATCAACCTGGTTGGCAACTTTCAAGGGTCTAGATACCGGGACACCAAGATCTCTCTGCTTATCTACACTACCAAGAATCTTACCATTATCATCCAAGTCACTTATAAAAATGACAAACAGCAGTGGACCCAAAACAGATCCTTGTGGTACACAATAGTAACTGAAATCCAGGATGAATATTTTCCATCAACCACCACCCTCTGTCTTCTTTGAGTTAGCCAATTTCTGATCCAAACCGCTAAATCACCCTCAACCTCAGGCCTCCATATTTGGTGCAATAGCCTACCATGGGGAACCTTATCAAATGCCTTACTGAAATTCATATACACCACATCAACTGATTTACCTGTTGGACACCTTCTCAAAGAATTCAATAAGATTTGTGAGGCACATCCTACCCTTCACAAAACTGTGTTGACTATTCCGTAATCAACTTATTTCTCTCTAGATGATGATAAATCCTATCTCCTATAACCCTTTCCAATACTTTACCCACATCCGAAGTAAGGCTCACAGGTCTGTCATTTCCAGGGTTGTCTCTACTCCCCTTCTTGAACAAGGGGACAACATTTGCTATCCTCCAGTCTTCTAGCACTATTTCTGGAGACAATAATGACATAAAGATCAAAGCCAAAGACTCTGCAATCTCTTCCCTGGCTTCCCAGAGAATCCTCAGATAAATCCCATCTGGCCCAGGGGACTTATCTGTTTTTACACTTTCCAAGATTGCTAACACCTCCTCCTTGTGAACCTCAATCCCATCTAGTCTAGTAGCTTGTATCTCAGTGTTCTCCTCAACCACATTGTCTTTTTCTAGTGTGGATACCGATGAAAAGTATTCATTTAGCACTTTCCCTACCTCCTCTGATTCAATGCACAGCTTCCCACAACCATGCTTGATCGGCCCTAATGTTATTCTAGTTATTCTTTTATTCCTGATATACCTCTAGAAAGCTTTAGGGTTTTTCTTGACCCTATCCGCCAATTACTTTTCATGTCTCCTCCTGGCTCTTCTTAGCTCTCTCTTTAGGTCTTTCCTGGTTAACTTGTAACTCTCAAGTGCCCTAATTGAGCCTTCACATCTCATCCTAACATAAGCCGCCTTCTTCCTCTTGAGAAGAGATTCAACTTCCTTAGTAAATCACAGCTCCCGTGCTCATCCACTTCCTCCCAGCCTGGCAGATACATACCTATCAAGGACACACAGTCGCTGGTCCTTGAATCAACTCCATATTTCAACTGTACCCATTCCCTGTAGTTTCCTTCCCCATCCTATGCATCCTAAATCTTGCCTAATCACATCATAATTGCCTTTCCCCCAGCTATAACTCTTACCTATCCCTTTCCATCGCTAAAGTAAATGTGATCGAATTGTGGTCACTATCACCAAAGTGCTTACCTACCTCCAAATATAATGCCTGGCCGGGTTCCTTACCCAGTACCAAATCTAATGTAGCCTTACCCCTTGTTGGCCTGTCTACATACTGTGTCAGGATACCTTCCTGCACACATTGGACAAAAACTAATCTATCTAAATACTTGAACTATAGTATTCACAGTCAATATTTCGAATGGCATAGATAAGGTGGATAGGAAAATGCTTTTTCCAATACTGGAGGTGTGAAAACTAGTGGTCACAGATTTAAGATATGAAGTGGAAGGCTATGAGAAGAGGTGAGATGAATGTTTTTTCTGATTTCTGCGTATCCTGAGGGAGCTGGGAATCTGGAACTCATTGCCTGAGAGGGTGGATGAATCAGAAAATCTCATAATATTTAAGCAGTATTTAGATATTCACTTGTGTTGCCATAGACTCCAGGGCTTCAGGCCAAGAGCTGGAAATGGGAGGAGTGTGGTCAGATCTGTGTTGACTGGTAAGGACACAATGAGTCTCCTTCCGTTCTGTAAACATTTGCGACTATGTGAGTTGTGTTATTATTGAGTCAGGGATGTGGAAATTTATTAACAACTATGTATACTATTATGATATGTTAGACTTATATATACAGTCTGGGTTATGTGCTTATTTAGATCACTATTGTAGTCAATACATAGTTGACTAACTGACTCACTGGAATACTGATAGACAGGCTAACTGCTGACTGAATGGCTGAGAACTGAATACAGAGTAAGTGGAAATCTCTTACACTAGAGTGTCTCAATGTCGTCTAGCTGTCTTAAAGGGTTACTGTGTAACACACAACACTTCTACCCCCGGAAACGTCCACTGGTGTATTTGTGTAAATTTCCCAACCTTTGGTCATTGTCCTGGGGGTACAAAGTTTTGTCCCAGGCCTCAATATCACTTTACTCACATGGAGTCAATCCTGCATCTGTGATAATCCTGTACTCATAATTGTGATGGCTGTGTGCGAAATGCCTGGAGCCTCATCAATTAACCTTGAGGAATGCAGCCTAACCATGCATGATAAGTTACTGTTTTCCATTGCTACCTAGAATCCTGCATGTACTGTTCAGCTCCTTCTGCCCACCACCTTTGGAATATATCATGTCCCCTGGATTAAATTTTTCTCCTGATGGCCTTATATGATGCTATTAAATTTGCCAACATTTCTTCAAAATTCCAGCCTTAAGGAATGTCTTTCTGTCAGCATGCAGGGTGTCCAGATACTCAGAAAATATGAACTAAGTACAGCCTGCCCTCAAGCTCCCAGAGTATTATCATTGGGCTGTTATAGACTCAACTCAGCACAAAAACAGGCCCTTCAATCAACTCGTCTACACTGACCAGGCATCCCAATCTGATCTAGTCCCACTTGCCAGCATTTGGCCCATATCCCTCTAAACTCTTCCTATTCACACATCCATCCTGACACCTTTTAAATGTTGTGATTGTACCTGATGTCATCGCTTCCTCTGGCAGCTCATTCCATACAGAGACCCAGGTAATGCTCTGGGTGCCTTAGGTTCAAATCCTGCTACAGCAGCTGGTGGTTTTGAATTTAATAAAAAATCAGGAATTAAGAGTCGATAATGATCATGAATCAATTGACAGAAAAATCCATCTGGTTCACCAATATTCTTTAGGAAAAGAAACTGCCATCCTTACCTGGTCTGGCCTACACATAAGTAGGGAATTAGATTCTCTACAGTCTGGAAACATGCATTTTGGTCCAACAAGTCCACATTGACCCTCTGAAGAGTAACCCACCCAGGCCCATTTTCCTCTGACTAATGCACCTAACACTATGGGAAATTTAGCATGACTAATTCACCTGACCTGCACATCTTTGGACTGTGGGAGGAAACCCTTAGAGAATGTGCAAACTCCACACAGACAGTCACCTGAGGCTGGAATCAAACCTGGGACCCTACTGCTGTAAGGCAGCAGTGCTAACCACTGAGCCACCGTGCCACCCAATAAATGGACAACAAATGCAAGTCCAGCCAGAAAAGCCCTCATCCTGTGACTGAATAATTTAAAAAAAGCTGGGGACTGATTGTCCAAGGAAATGGTTGAATTTCACCCAAAACATAATTGAAATGAAAGGTAAACCCCAACTATCTGCTGTGAGACCCTCAGGAAGGTGTTCATTTCTGCGTTGGTTGATTTACTAAGATTTTAAGTGGCATCTCATACTCCATTGTTCCATTGCAATGTTAGGGTCCTCAAAGAGGCACTTCCACTGAAATAGTTGATGTGCAGTTTTAATTTTCCAATATTCCCAAAATTTGGGGAAGTTTCTATTAGATTGAAATATAGTGAGTATGACTGCTTTGTTCAAAAAGGGAAAATAGCAGAAACTGCAGGCCAATTAGTTTAACATCTGTCTCAGGGAAAATGTTTGAAGCTACAACTAAGACAGTATAGCAAAATACTTTGAAAATTTCAAGATAATTAAGAAAACCAATGGTTTTGCGAAAGAGAAACCATGATTAACCAAGTTATGAAGTTCTTTGAGAAAGTAAAATGAGCTGTGGCTGAAAAGGGACCAGTGGATGGATCTTACTTAGATTTCTAGACGGCATTTGATAATCAAAGGCTATTGTAGAAAATAAAAGCTGATGGTGTAGGGGATAACATATTGATACAGATAGCTGATTGGCAGCAAACAGAAAATGGACAAGAATTGGTCATATTCTATTTGTCAGAATGTAATGAGTGGTATCCCACAGGAGTCAATGCTGAGACCTCCACTTCGAGAGTCATAGAGATGTACAGCACAGAAACAGACACTTCAGTCCAACTCATCCATGCCAACTAGATATCCCAACCCAATCTAGTCCCACCTGCCAGCACCCAGCCCATATCCCTCCAAACCTTTCCTATACATCTACCCATCCAGATGCCTTTTAAATGTTGCAATTGTACCAGACTCTGCCACTTCCTCAGGCAACTCATTCCATACACATACCACCCTCTGTGTGAAAAAGCTGCCCCTTAGGTCTCTTTTATATCTTTCCCCTTTCACTCTAACCCTATGCCCTCGAGTTCTGACTCCCCCACCCCAGGGAAAAGACTGTGTCTATTTATCCTATCCATGCCCCTCATGATTTTATAAATATCTATATGGTCAACCCTCAATCTCCGAAGCTCCAGGGAAAACAGCCCCAGCCTATTCAACCTCTCCCTATAGCTCAAATCCTCCAACCCTGGCAACATCCTTGTAAATCTTTTCTGAACCCTTTCAAGTTTCACAACATCTTTCCCATAGGAAGGAGACCAGAATTGCATGCAATATTCCAAACGTGGCAGAACCAATGTCCTGTACAGCCACAACATGACCTCCCAACTCCCTGTACTCAATCGTCTGACCATTAAAGGAAAGCATATTAAACGCCTTCTTCACTATCCTATCTACCTGCAACTCCACTTTCAAGGAGCTATGAACTGCACTCCAAGATCTCTTTGTTCAGCAACACTCCCAAGGCCCTTACCATTGAGTGTATAAGTCCTGCTAAGGTTTGCTTTCCCAAAATGCAGCACTTCGCATTTATCTAAATTAAACACCATCTGCCACTTCTCAGCCCATTGGCCCATCTGATCAAGATCCCATTGTAATCTGAGGTAACCCTCTTCGCTGTCCACTACACCTCTAGGTTTATGTAAATGAGTCATAGAATGAATGGAGAAAATTACTGATAAGTTTTAAAATAACTAGACTTTTTTCCTATTTAAATTTCCAATTGCACCTCTTTAATATATTGATTAGGGAAGTTAGGTCTTGTTAAAGGGATATTATAATGTCTAGATTGTGTGAACTGTAGATCAACTGACTTCCCAAAAACAATTACTTTGTTACATTCCATGAGCAGTTCTACCCTGTTAGTAGATGTTCCGCACATTGATAAAGCGATTTCAGTTAATACTATGTCTATGCTGATTAACTGGTTAACTGATTAACTGGTTAACTGGTTTGCCTCAGCTACTTTACAGTGATTTTGGGGGTGTGGGGTGAGGGTGTAGAGGGTGGGGGGAGGGAGGGTGTGGTGGGGAGAGTTTCAGCACTTTGTCATCCTGAAATTTGCAGTGCCCCAGGTGACCCCTCAAATTCCTCAATCTTACTTTGATCTTTATTATTACAATAAAGCATTGCTAATCAGAGGGTGTGTCACAGCTACAGAAATGAAGGTTGTTGAGGAAAGTTTGTTTACTGAGTCAGTCTGGGTGGAAGTTAGGAACAGCAAGGGAGCAGCCACCGCATTGGGGGTTTTCTACAGACCCCCTAACAGCTGTGAAGAACTCATAGGCTGACAGATTTTGGAAAAATGCAGCTGTAGCAGGGTTATTGTTATGGTGACTTCAACACTCTCAATATTGACTGGAACCTCCTAAGTGCAGATGGCTTGGATGGAGCCGTTTTTGTCAGGTGTGTTCAGGAGGGTTTCCTTACTCAGTATGTAGACAGACTGACGAGGGGAGAGGCCATTTTGGATTTGATGCTCGTCTATGAGCCAGGACAGGTGTCAGATCTCGTGGTGGGAGAACACTTTGATGACAGTGACCATAACAGCTTCATATTTACCATAGCCTTGGAGAGGGAAAGGAGCTGTTACAAAGGGAAGATATTAAATTGGGGAAAAGGAAATTATGATGCTATCAGTCAGGAGTTGGGAAGTACAGACTGGGAGCAATTGTTCCACAGAAAAGGCACAGCAGACATGTGGAGACTGTTTAAGGAGCAGTTGATGTGAGTGATGCACAAATTTGTTCCTCTGAGACCGGTAAGAAGGGGTAAGATTAAAGAACAGAGGAGCTTCTCGTCAAAAGGAAGAAGGTGGCTTACGTAAGGTGGAGGAAGCAAGGATCTAGCACAGCTTTAGAGGATTACAGCTTACTTGAAAGGAGCTCAGAAATGGACTGAGGAGAAACAGGCTTGGCAGGAAGGATTAGGGAGAACCCAAAGGCATTTTACTCTTATGTGACGAATAAGAGAATGATCAGGAGAAGGTAGGGCCAATCAGGGGTAGCGAGGGAACTTGTGCGTGAAGTCTGAACAGATAGGGGAAGCCCAAAATGAGTTTTTTACTTTGATTTTCACTAAGGAAAGGGACCTTGTTGTGAATGAGAACTTTGAGGAGCTGGGAAACAGACGTGAACAGATCAAGATTTAGGAAGTTGATGTGCTGGAAATTTTGGCAAGCATTAAGATTGATAATTCCCCAGAGCCAGACCAGATTTATCCTAGGTTGTTCAGGGAAGTGAGAAAGGAGGTTGCTAAGCCACTGTCGAAGATCTTTGCTTCCTCACTCTCCACAGGACTCGTACTGGAGGATTGGAGGGAGTCGAATGTTGTTCCTCTTTTCAAGTAAGGTAATAGGGAAATCCCTGGTAATTACAGACCAGTCAGTCTAACGTCTATGTTCAGCAAGGTTTTGGAAAGAATTCTGAGGGTTAGGATTTATGACTATTTGGAAAAGCATCAGTTTGATTAAAAGCAGTCAGCATGGCTTTGTACAGGGCAGGTCATGCCTCACAAATCTTATTGTGTTCTTTGAGGAGGTGACGAGACAGGTTGATGAAGGTCAGACAATGGATGTGGTGTATGTGGACTTCAGCAAGCATTTGATAAGGTTCCCCATGGAAGGCTCATTCACAAAGTCAGGAAGTATGGGCAGAAAGATTTGGCTATCTGGATTCAGAATTAGTTGGCCGACAAAAGGCAGAGAGTGGTTGTAGATGGAAAGTATTCTGCCTGGAGGTCAGTGTTGAGTGGTGTCTCGCAGGGCTCTATTCTTGGGCCTCTGCTCTTTGTAGTTTTTATAAATGACTTGGATGAGGAGATTGAAGGATGGGTTAGTAAATTTGCTGATGATACAAAGGTTGGAGGTGCCATTGATAGTATCAAAGGCTGTTAACAGTCTGCAGCATGACATAGACAGGATGCAGAGCTGGGCTGAGAAATGGCAGATGGAGTTCAACCTGGATAAATGCGAAGTGATGCATTTTGGAAGGTCGAACTTGAATGCTGAATATAGGATTAGAGACAGGATTCTTGGCAGTGTGGAGGAACAGAGGATCTGGGTGTTCAAGTGCATAGATCCCTCAAAGTTGCCACCCAAATGAGTAGGGTTGTTAAGAAAGCATATGGTGTTTTGGCTTTCATTAACAGGGGGATTGAGTTTAAGAGCCGCGAGGTTTTGCTGAGCTCTGAAAGTCCCTGGTGAGACCACACTTGGAATATTGTGTCCAGTTCTGGTCGCCCTACTATAGGAAAGATACAGAGGCTTTGGAGAGGGTGCAAAGAAGGTTTACCAGGATGCTGCCTGGACTGGAGGGCTTGTCTTACAAAGAGAGGTTGACTGAGCTTGGACTTTTCTTTCTGGAGAGAAGGAGGAAGAGAGGAGACCTGATCGAGGGCTACAAGGTAATGAGAGGCATGGATAAAGTCAAAAGGCAGAGAATTTTCCCCAGGGCAAGATTGACTGGCATGAGGGGTCATAGTTTTAAGGTGTTAGGAGGAAGGTATAGAGGAGACATCAGAGATAGGTCTTTATGCAGAGAGTTGTGATTGTATGGAATGCGTTGCCAGCTGTGGTGGTGGAAACAGAGTCATTAGAGACATTCAAGTAACTGAAGAACATACACATGGACAACTGTGAATTGAGGAGGTGCGTAGGTTAAGTTATTTTAATTTAGATTAAGATTAATCCTCAGCAGAACATCGTGGGCTGAAGGGCCTGTTCTGTGCTGTATTTTTCTATATTCTATGTAAAAGATTCCATTAACATTTTAAGTAATCCATGACACACACTCTGAATGTGCATCCATTGTCTAACACAATGCAATTGAACAAGTCTCCAGCAAAAATATCTATTACTGGTCTGCAGGTTTTTGTAATTAGTATAATTTCCTCTCCCTGATCATTATCACCAACTTCTCTTTCCAAACCTTGGATCATAGAATCCCTACAGTGTGGAAATGAGCAATTTACCCAACACATCCACAGTGACCCTCTGAAGACTAACCCACCCAGATTACCCTATTACCCATGGCTAATGCACCTAACCTACACATCCCTGAACACCAGGGGCAATTTAGCATGGCTAATTCACCTGAGCTGCATATCCTTAGATTGTGGGAGGAAACCAGAGCACCCGGAGGAAACACACGCAGACACAGGGAGAATGTACAAGCTCTCCACAGACAGTTGCCTGAGGCTGGAATTGAACCCTGGTCCCTGGCGCTGTAAGGCAGCAGTGATAACCACTGAGCCATCATGCTGTGTCACATGTAATTTCAAAAAACCTTGTTAATCCATTGAGGACAAATCATTCCATAATAATAATTTGAGTCACATCTAAAATACATGTTGACCATATTCTGGGCACTTCCAGCATTCATTGTTGTGTTATAGTTCCCCAATTCATGTTGATGTCCTAATTGCCAGAGACACCTCTGTACCCATTCCCTCTGATTACGATCCTCCTTTCATATTGACAGTTTTAGCCTGAGTCTGGACAGTCTCGCATTGCTGCTACTATTCAGTGCTTCATTCTTAGCATTACTGCTGATTCCCATTTGAATTGGGAAGCAATATTTTCCCCGGAATTTTTTTAAGGCTTAAGACCATCAGAACCAGGAGCAGGAGTAGGCTGTCTGGCCTCTCAAGCCTGCTCCACTATTCTATAAGATCATGGCTGATCTTTTCATGGACTCAGCTGCACTTCCCCGCCCTCTCACCGGAACCCTTAATTCCTTCATTGTTCAAAAAGCTATCCATCTTCGCCTTAAAAACATTTAACGAGGTTGCCTCAGCTGCTTCACTGGGCAAGGAATTCCACAGATTCACAACCCTCTGGGTGAAGAGGTTTCTCCTCAAATCAGCCCTAAGTCTGCCCCCCCCTTATTTTGAGGCATTGCCCCCTTGTTCTAGTTTCACCCACCAGTGAAACTAATCTCCCTGCTTCTATCTTATCTATTCCCTTCATAATTTTATATGTTTCTGTAAATTCCTTCTCATTCTTCTAAATTTCAATGAGTATAGGCACAGCCTACTCAATCTCCCCACATAAGCCAACCCTCTCAGCTCTGGGACCAACCTAGTGAACCTCCTCTGCACCCCTTCCAGTGCCAGTACATCCTTTCTCAGGTGAAAGCTTCTGACACTATGTTCCAAACGTGGGTATCTTTCTGAAAACCCAACTCCAGTTAATACTGG
The DNA here is from genome assembly GCF_020745735.1 of Hemiscyllium ocellatum. Lineage (NCBI taxonomy): Eukaryota > Metazoa > Chordata > Chondrichthyes > Orectolobiformes > Hemiscylliidae > Hemiscyllium > Hemiscyllium ocellatum. Next base: position 3,697,783 of record NC_083428.1, read on the forward strand.
AATGAACATAGAGTTTATCTATGTCTGACACCACAATTTAAAAACAAGCACTTAATTAAGAATTTTCAACAAGTATGTTTGCAATTTTGCATATATTCTGTTAAATTGCATTATACTGTACATTCTTCTATAAAATATCCATCCTGCTTTCTAATTTATCAATATCTGACAGTGCCTCATATGTATTTGAAAGATCACCTTTCTGCATTTCTAAATGTCCGATTGCTGAGCCATATCTCCGGGAATACGTTACACCTGATCTTGTTTCTCTTAGAAACTGACAGTACCAAGGCGTTATCTTGCTGTGGCCACATACTCACTCCATTTTTCCATTGACCTTAAGGTTCAACTTCTGTTGTAAATGCATTTAAGAATTATGAGGAACTGGAATATGGAACTGTTTGAACATTCTGGATTAAAAAGCTTTTGAAAGGACACTGGGAGTTATGTTCAGCAGCAATTACTGAAGCCAAGCATTTAGTATTTAGCGTAAGGGATCTGCTTTTTATTGGAAGCCATGTAATTTTGGAAAGTAGATAAGAAAAGGGAGATAAGCAATGGCTTTTATGGCTTTAATCACTTGACAAAGCTGGTTTGAGAGTGATGTGGCCTGTATTGAAGGTTGCCTAGAAACAGCCTCTGAAATAAAGTTGTTGTTTCTATACGCACCAAGGTGGAACAGTTGAATGAAAATACTTGGTGAGACAAAAGTCAAGACATCTTTCTTTATGGAGCAAGGTTATTAACGATTCAATCTTACAGCTCCTTCCATGCATAGATCACAGCTGCCCCCCCTGACCTTTATATTCTCTTAGTCAATTAATTCATTAATTAACCCAATCATCTGTTTAACTGCTTGTTGTGTTAACTCAGCATCCACTCTGTCAAGCCTCTGCAAAATCTTCTTTGTTTCAACAAGATCACCTCATTTTTCTTACTTCTAACGAGGGCCATGAGTCCATAACATCTTGAAGCAGAATGAGGCCATTTGGCCCATCAAGTCTGCTCCACCATTCGATCATTCGATCAATCCCATTCTCCCGTCTTCGCTCCGGAACCCTTGATCCACCGACTGATCAAGAACCATCTATCTCGGTCTTAAATAAGTAAATAATTTGGCCTCCACAGCCTTTTATAACAATGAGTTCCACAGATTCACCACCTCCTGGCTGAAGAAATTCCTCCTTATCTCAGTTACAAAGGATCATCCTTTCACTCTGAGGCTGTGCCATCAGGTCCTTGTCTCTTCCCACTAATGGAAACATCCTCCCCATGGTACACTTAAACATTTAAAAGGCATCTGGATGTGCGCATGAATAGGAAGGATTTAGAGGGATATGGGCCAAATGCTGGCAAATGGGACTAGATCAGTTTAGGATATCTGGTCGGCATGGATGAGTTGGATCAAAGGCTCTATTTCCATGCTGTATATCTCTATGACTCTATGTGCTCTCTGTGCAGGTCTCTCAGAGGAAGGTGCAAACTGCTTAACCTTTCCTCATAAAAGATCCCTTACGACCCAGGAATCAGCCCAGTGAATCATCTCTAACTCATTCCAATTCATGTATATCCTCCTGAAGTAAGCTGTCCGATAATGTATGCCGTACATTTGGTGTGGTCTCATTAATGTTCTGTACATTTGTAAAGAGTTTTTCCTTCTTTTATACTCAGGCCCCTTTGCAATAAAGATCAACATTGTACTTGAGATTGACATACCGAGATTCCTCTGTACAATAGCATTCTGCAGTCAATTTAAACAATGTTCTGCTTTTCAGTTCTTAGAACCAAAGTTGATAAGGTCACCTTTTGCCACATTATACTCCATCTGCCAAATATTTACCCAATCAGTGAATGTATCAATATCTCTTTGCAGACTCTTTGTGTCCTTATCACAATTGGCATTAATGTAAACACACACATACATATATACACACAGACACACAGACACACACACACACACACATACAGACACACACACACACACATACAGACACACACACACACACAGACACACACACACACAATTGTGTTCTCCACTGCCATTAAAATCAGAAGTTACATGACACCAGGTTATAGTCCAACAGGTTTTTTTGAAATCACAAGCTTTTGAAGCACTGCCCCTTCAAAGTGACTTCACCAGACGAAGGCGCGGTGCTCTGAAAGCTTGTGATTTCAAATACACCTGTTGGGCTATACCCTGGTGTCATGTAACTTCTGACTTGTCCACCACAGTGCAACATCAGCTCCTCCACATCATGGTCATTCAATGAGATCATGCCTGATCTGATAGTTTTAAACATCACTTTCCTACTTTTTCCCCATTACCCTCGATGGTCCTTACTTATTAAAAATCTGTCTGTCTCAGCCTTGAATATACTTAATGACCTAGACTCGACAGCGCTCTGTGGGAAAGCATTCCACAGATTCACAGATTTCTCTGAGGGGTGAAATTCTAACTGGGCAAACCATGACTCTGTGATGATACCCTCTGGTTGTAGATTTCACACAAGGAGGAACAACGTCTTAGCATCAAGTCGTCTAAGAATCTTACATGTTTCAATAAGGTCGCGTCTCATTCTACCAAAGTCCCATGAACACAAACCTAATCCACACAAACTCTCCTTAGGAGACAGTCTTTCCATATCTGATATTCTGATGAAGGGCTTTTGCCCAAAATGTCAATTTTCCTGCTCCTCACATGCTGCCTGACCAGCTGTGCTTTTCCAGCACTACTCTAATCTAGACATATCTGGTATCAGCCTACTGAACACTCTCTGGGACTGCCTCCAATGTCAGTATGTCTTTCCTGAGATAAAGGACCCAAAACTGTTCACAGTGTTACAGCTATGGTATGATGAGTGTCTTGTATAGTCTTAGCAAAACTTCCTTATTTTTATACTTCACTTCCTTGGAAATAAAGGCCAACATTCCATTTGCCTTTCCTATTACCTGCTCAACTTCTTTCCAAATGAGTTCACCTCCCACTGCCACTATAAAAGGCCATGACAATGTTAAATACAGAAGTTGCCCATTGATCTCATCCTCCCCAGCTTTTCATTTTAAATTGTTTTAATACTTCAACACGTTATTGATTATGTAAAGCCTCTAATCCACTCGCTGTACAAGAATTATTGCCATGTCCACAGGCCAATCAATTATGCATTGACTTAGAATGTGTGGGTGGTTTCATCAATGTGTGAATCTCATTCTTCAGAACTGAGTTTTTGATGTATTACAGTTAGTCGTGAGACATTGACTCAGTCTTAGTTAAGTCAGGAAGACCAAATAATGGACCAGAAACACGCAGAACATTGTCTGGGTGGCTCATTCTTGGAGCTCCTTGGATCTACTCTCCTCTTCCCACCATCTCTCCTCCTTCAATCCCAAGACCTTTCCACTATTCTACAATGTGGCCTTGGCTTCTCAGCTCATTGGTCACTCTCTCCCTTTCACCCGTGAGTCAGAAGGTTGCGTGTTTGAGATCCTCTCCAGAAGTTTTGGTCCATATCCCAGAGGAATACTTGCAGTGCAGTCCTGAAGCAGTGCTGCACTATTGCAGGTGTCATCTCTTGGATGCAGCACAAATCTGTTTAAAGATAAAATTCTGTGCATGCTGGAAATCTGAAACAAACAGAAAGAATGCAGGAGAAGCTCGGCATGTCTGACAGCAGCTATAGAGAGAGAAAAACAGAGTTAAAGTTTGAGACGACTTTGACTCTTCTTCAGAACTGAAAGGTGTTGGAAAACAGGTTCTTTTTTATAGCTTGATCGAGGCAGAGGAGCAGCAAGAGGGCAGATGGTACAGAGGCCCAATGCAAAAGGAAAAGAGGTTGTAAGAAGTGGAGAGAGAATAATAGTCTTGTTAATGGGTGGATTTATAGTCAATTAATGTGTGAAAGGGAGAAAATGAGTCTTTGCTATTAAATGCAAAATAAGCAAGATTAAACCATTTTCCCTCCTAGATAGCTTTGAAAGATTGTATGATACTCACATGAAGAAGGAAATTTGCCTTTGTCTCTTGCTCAATAGTATCCCTTAAGCAATTACACATAAAAATGTTATTTTGTAATGCCATGCATTCAAATATTTGTGTGGTCACATGTTCATATGATTTTTAAAAATATTAATTTGACATGGGCATTGCTGACTGGAACAGCATTTATTACCCGTCTATAGTTACCCTTAGGAAGTTGATGGCAATCTGTTAACTTGGACAGATGCACATTTAGAAAATTCCTATAGTCTTACCAGATCATAGGGCTGTTCATTCATTAGAGAGAGAGATGACTGGTCAAGAGAGCAGCAGCACAGTGGCTCAGTGGTTAGCACTGCTGCCTCACAGTGCCAGGGTCCTGAGTTCTCTTCCATCCTTGGGCGACTGTCTGTGTGGAGTTTTCATTCCTCCAGGTGCTCTGGTTTCCTTTGACAGTCCAGAGATGTGCAGTTGGATGAGCTGGCCATGCTAAATTGCCCCGTAGTGTCCAGTGATGTGCTAGGTGGATTGGCCATGGGAAATGCAGGGTTACAGGGATATTAGCGGGTCTGGATGGGATGGTCTTTGGAGCATTGCTATGGACCTGATGGGCTGAATGGCCTGCTTCCATACTGAAGGGAATCTATGGTGGTGCTTTAACCTGAGGGTCACCTCATCTCAGGCAAGGGAAGAAGTTGAGGAGAAGAGACATTTGGGGTAACCCCAGGCAGGAATTGAACCCATGCTGTTAGCATCACAACCCAGCCATCCAGCCAACTGAGCTAACCAACCCTTTCCACATTTGCATGCTCGTTCCAGCATTCACTTATGAAAATGAAAGTATATCATATCCGCTTGATCAGATTGTTATCATGCTGCATGGTTGTGACTAATGAAAACATTTGAGAGTTATTTTGTTTCTAATCACCATTCTCTCAGATCCCCCGCCCTCACACCATTACAAATGCACCATTTCTTTCACCATTTTCCTTCTCTCCTAATCCCTTTTACTTTCCCATTTGTTGCCAGAGAATGAAAGACTCGCTCGATCTTCTGTCACCAGGCCAGCCGTCCATGTTTGGCTTGGTGAAGAGACACTCATCAGGGACTCTGCAGCTGCCTCCGTTGTCTTGGCGACAGTCCACACTCTATGAGGGCTATAGACAACTGAAAGAGGACCAGGGCCTGAGGCTCATCGTCCCTGCACAAGATGAGGCTTTACCTGCTGCGGCACAGAACAACAGCCCAAGGTAAGGGAGGAGTGGACCCTCTGTTCCTCACTGTGTGAAATATCTCAGAGATGCCTGTTCTTTGACAGTGGGAGTTTTCATGTGCACACACTTACAGTGTGTCTGCCTGTAGCGTGTGTAGATAATATGTGTTTGGAAATGTGCAGTTGTAGATATCTTAAATCAACCTTGGTGTGTCAGCTGACCTGCTGTGGTGTTACGAACCCAATCTCTGCTGTAACTCACGACGAGGAGTGCAGGAACTGGTGTTGGACTGTGGTGGACAAAGTCAGAAGTCACATGACACCAGGATAAAATCCAACACCTAACAAAGGAGCAAAGCTCCAAAAGCTTCTGATTTTGAATAAAGCTGGTGGACTATGATCTGGGGTTGTGTGACTCTGACCCTGCTGTAAATAGTTCTGTGTCCAATCTGTGGGACAGACATTAACACCATCAATGGAATCACTGGACCTCAGGAATGGAACAACTAGAAGTACATGGATTTTCATTGATGTAGGAAAACCGGCAGAGAAAGAAACAGCATTAAAGAAGATAACAACAAAAAAAAAATTGGAACTCTGACTGTCTGGCAGAGAGTGAAACCATTAATCAATAATACTTGGAGAGGACCATTGTGGTCTTACTGGTCATCCAGTTCAAAGTTTACAAGTCTGTGCATTCTGTAGGAGTAAATTACTGTAGGTGTTGAAATCTGTACCGAAAACAAAAACTACTGGGAATCACGGCAGGTCATCAGCATCTGTGGTGAGAGGGCAAGATAAAGTTTTAAGTCAGATGACTCTTCATCAGAAATGTAAACTTCACGGATGCACCCGACCCGCTGGGATTTCCAGCATTTTTGTTTTTGATGTGTGCATTCTCCAGTCTGCTGTTTTCTCTGTGGGGAAAGGGGTGTGGGTGTTGGTTGAGTCAAAATGGATTTGCATATTCCATTTCCTGCCACTGTGGAAATGAGAGGAGATATAACAAAGGATTGTTTTTTTTCCACTCTTAGTCTAAAAATTATGAAAAAACAATAGATTTATTTAAAAGACTTGAGCTTATAAGAGTTGTAGCCCTGCTATCAGTCCTAGGGAACATGTGTCATAAGCTGTCTTTCAGTCTCGATCTGACTGAATTAACAGCAAGGCAAAAGTGGTGTTGCAGGTTTTGATTACATAATGAGAACTCCACATTAATCTTCCTTACGAGCAGTATTTATTTAAAAATCAGAACTCAATGGGAGAGGCAGACTATTAATCAGTACGTAACAGCACCGATGTGTTCAATTGAATCCACAAAACTATAAAACTATGAGACACTGAAACAAAATCAGGCCATTTGGCCCATCGAGTCTGCTCTGTGATCATGGCTGGTCTGATAATCTTCAACTCCACTCTCCGACCTTTTCCCCATGACCCTCGATTCCCTGACTCCTTAAAAATCTTTATCTCAGCCTTGAATACACTTGAACAACCTTGACAGCTCTCAGCAGCAAAAAATTCCACAAATTCACTCCCTCTGAGAAAATAAATTCCTCCTCATCTTTATTTTAAATATGTATCCTTTTATTCTGAGATTATGCTGTCTTTGTCTGCAGTGTGTGACAGCCACTGAGCACATTACTTGAACCAAGGTGTGTTTGTGTGTCTGTGTGTGTCTCTCTCTGTATACGTGTGTGCGTGCACATACATGTGCTTATGTTTGTGTCTGTAAATATTTGTGTGTCTGTGTATGCATGCGTGTGTGCTTGCATAAACGTGTGTGTGTGCACGCGTGCCTGTGTGAATCTGCGTGTGTGTGTGTGTTCACTGTGTGTTTGTCTGTGCCTGTGTGCGTGGGAGTTTATATGTCTATGTGTGTGCATGCGTATATGTGTGTGTAAATGCATGTGTGTATATATACGAGTGTGTGTATAATTCCTTTCATTCCTTCAGTGTATTCTATAATAGGGGTCAATTAGCTCAGTTAGTTGGATAGCTGGTTTGTAATACAGCATAATGCTAATAGTTTGCACTTGAATCCCATATCCTCTAAAGTTTCCCTGAAGGGCTCTCCTCAATCTCTACCCTCAGGTTAAACCACCACCAACTTTATCTCTCTTTCTCTCTCTCTCTCTCTCTCTCTCTGTAAAAGGAGAGTAGCCTCATGGTTCAGTCGGACTGCTGATTTTACAACCAATCAACAGATGTCATCATATTCCTTACTTGTTTATGAGTCATGGCCATCGCTGGCTAGGCCAAAATTTATTACCCATTCCAGGATTTTGACCCAGCAACAAGTCAGGATGGTGAGTGGCTTGGAGGGGAGCTTGCAGGGGGAGGTATTCCCATATATCTGCTGCCCTTGTCCTTTGCAATGGAAATGGTTGTGGGTTTGGAAGGTGCTGTCTGAAGTCTCTTGGTAACTTACTGCAGTGCAGTTTGTGGATAGTACACACTGCAGCAACTGAGCTTCAGTACGGGACAGAGTGAATTTGAAAGGCAATGAATGGAGTACTGATCAAATGTGTTGTTTTGTCCTGGATGTTGTCGAGCCTTTCGAGTGTTCTTAGAGCTGCACCCATCCAAGCAAGTGGCAAATAGTTCATCATACTCTTGACTATTCGTTTTCATTTGTAGATAGGCTTTGGGGGGTCAGGAGGTGAGTCAGTCACTTCAGAATTTCTAACTGAAGACCTGCTTTAGCAATTGCAGTATTTATTTTGAAAAGCCACACAGAATTGCAGATGCTAGAAATCAGAAACAAAAACTGTTGGAAAAGCTCAGCAGGTCTGGCAGCATCTGTAAAGAGAAAGCAGAGTTAATGTTTTGGATCCGGTAACCCTTTTTCCGAACTGCAGTGTTTAAGTTTGGCTGTGCTAAATTGCCCATCATGTCCAGGGATGTGCAGGCTAGGTGGGTTAGCCACGGGAAACTCAGGGTTACAGGAATAGGGTGGTGGATCTGGATGGGAGGCTATCTGGAGGGTCAGTGTGAACTTGATAGGCTGAATGGTCTGCTTCAACACCATATGGACTCCATGATTCTATTCTATGAAATAAGGCTGGTCCAGTCCAGATTCTGATGATACTCTGATGGTGAAGTATTCAATGATGGTTATATTACTGGAGATAAGTGTGCTAGATCTTTTCTCACTCATAGACAGTCACAGCAGAGAAAAAGGCTGTTTGGCTCATTGTGTCCATGATGTTTCACAAAGATCTGACTACACAAATCATATTTTCCATCTCTAAGCTCATAGCCCTGGTGGATATGGCAATGCAAATGAATATCTAAATACTGCTTGAATAAATCTAGAGTTTCTGACTCATCCACCCTTTCCAGGCAGTGAGTTCCAGACTCCTAATGTTGTCTTGCTGAAAAACTTTCTCATCAACTGAACCTTTAGCTTCTTTACCTTAAATCTGTGTTGACTACTCTATGAATGGCAAAATGTCTTCCTATCTATCCTATCTATGTCTCTCATATTCTCATCCACCTCTATCAAGATCCACTCAATATTCTCTATTCCAATGAAAATGACCCCCAGCCTGTGAGATGTGGGAAATCAGAGACACCTCCAGTCTCCATGTTGACTACATCTACAGGAAAAGTTTCCTCATAGCTCAGACCCTGCAGCCCAGGCAACATCCTGGTAAATCTAGTCTGCACTTTCCACTAGTGTAATCACATCCTTCCTATTATTTAGTGACCAGACCTGCATACAGTACTCTAGTAGTGGCCTAGGTAGTTCCAGGATAATCTCCCTGCTCATGTATTCGTGCTTTAGCTACCTGATGAAGGAACAGTGTTCCGAAAGCTAGTACTTCCAAATAAACCTGTTGGACCATAACGTGGTGTTGTGTGATTTCTAACTTTAGCTAATAAAGGCAAATATCCCACATGACTTCTTAACCATATTACCTCCCTAACCTGCTTTCTTCAGGCATCTTTGCATATGCATACCAAGGTCCCTGAAATCAACAGTACTTTACAGAGTCAGACCATTTAGAGTGTAGCCCCTTGCCTTATTAACCCTCCCAAGAGCATTACTTCACATTTTTTGGGGTTGAATCCTAACTTGCTTGTTAGAGATGGTCAATGCCTGGCAGCTGGGTGCTCTGAATACTATCTGCCATCTCGCCCAACTGAGGTCATGCTGCAGTTTGCGTGGACTGTTTCAGTAACAGAGGAATAGAAGACACTATTGTCAAGTGGGAAATGAGAATTGGTGTAAAAATAAGAAGTTGATTAATACATTGTAAATGCCTCAGCTTTCTATTTTAACAAGGCTAGCTCGGTTAGTGAGTAAGTCTCATTCTAAAATTGCAGTTAAAGAAATCTAATTTTAATATATTCATGAATCAGAATGATTCATCTCTGAATATAAACAAGGATATTTAAATCAGGAAAAAGAGACATTTCTCAAAGATGATTAATTAAGGGTCCTCCTGAATGTAAAATGGATTTCCTCAGATTCTAGAAACAGAAACCTTATCAAGGTAATGTGTAGAGAGAGACAAAGTGCTTACTTTTTGTCATTGTAGTCTGCTCGGGCTAGAGAGTGGGAGTGAGAAACCGGAGTTTGCTGACTATTGAATAAGGTTGTGTAATCAGTTCCTGGATCATTCTCTGTAGTTGATAAGATTGGTTTAATCGACAAGTTTTGAAATGGCAGGGAACCCAGCCCATGGAATGCTCCTCCTGTGGGATGTGGGAAATCAGAGACACCTCCAGTCTCCATGGTGACTACATCCACAGGAAGAGTGTTAAGCTGAAGTTCCTGATTTGCCTCGTGGAGCGCCTGGAGCTGTGGATGGACTCCCTTTGGAGTATCCAGGAGGCTGAGGATGTCAGAGATAGCACATTTAGTGAGCTGGTCACACCACCAGCAAGGGCTACACAGACACAGAAGTGTGTTGCCTCCCTAGTGCTCGGGTCAAGGATGTCTCTGACAGAACACAGGATATTCTGAAGGGGAGGGCCAGCAGAGATGGTGGTCCATATTGGCACCAATGACATGGACAGGAAGAGAGATGTGGCCCTGCAGAGGGAATTCTGGGAGTTAGGTGGGAAGTTGAAAAACTCAGACCTCTAGCGTAATCTTGAGATTCCTTTCTGTGCCACATATCATTGAGGCTAGGCATAAGAAGATAGTATTGTTAAATAAGTGGCTAAAGAGCTGGTAGAGGAGGATGGGCATCAGTATGTAGGTTATTAGGATGTCTTCCAAGGCCGATGGGACCTGTACAAGAAGGACGGGTTGCACCCAAGCTGGAGAGGCACTAATGTCCTGACAGGGATGTACGACTTAAACTAGTGTGGCCAGGGAACCTTGGCTGACAAGAAAAATTGAAATCTTTGTAAAAAGGAAAAGGAGGCATACATAAGGTTTAGAAAACTGAACACAGACAGAACCTTTGAAGAATACAAGATAGCAGGAAATAACTGAAATAGGGAATTAGGAGAGCTAAAAGGGGCCATGAAAGTCTTTGGCAAATAGGATTAAGGAAAATCCCAAAGCATTTTATGCAGAAAAAAGAGCAAGACAGTAGCTCGGGAAAGGGTAGGTCCATTCAAGGACAAAGAAGAGAATATATGCATGGGGCCAGAGGAAGGGAGTGAGGTCCTTAATGAATATTTTGCATCAGTATTCACAAAGAAGAGGGATACAGTGAATAGTAAGTCTTAGGAAGGATATATTGATATTCTGGGGCATGTCAATATGAGAAAAGGAGGTGCTGGGTGTTTATAAAAGCATTAAGGTTGACAGGATCCAAGGACCTGATAGGATTGATTCCAGAATGTTGAGCGAGGAAGGTGAGAAAGTTGCTGGGCCTTGTAGGACACCTTTGTACCCTCTTTAGTCACAGGAGACATCTCAGAAAGCTGGAGAATAGCCAACGTTGTTCCTTTGTTTAAAACGGGCAGCTAGGATAATCCAGAAAATTACAGGTTGATGAGTTTTACGTCAGTGGTAGGAAATTATGAGAAGAGGTTCTTAGGGATACAATTTATTCACGTTTGCAACAGTACTGATTGATTAACAATAGGCAGCAGGGCTTTGTGTGGGGAAGGTTATGTCTCACAAATTTGATTAAGTTTTTTGAGGAAGTGACAAAGATGATTGATGAGGGCAAGATGGTTGATGTTGTTTACATGGACTTTGACAAGGTCCCTCATGGCAGGTGAGTCATATGCGATATCCAGTGAGCTGGTAAGATGGGAACTGAACAGGCTTAATCATAGAAGGCAAGAGTAGCAATGGAAAGTGTTTTTCTGACTGGGAATCTGTGACCAGTGGTGTTCCACAGGGATCAATGCTGGGACCCCTGTTGTTTGTAATGTATATAAATGATTTGGAGGAGAATGGAAGTGGCCTGATTAGTAAGTTTGCGGACCACACAAAGACCGGGGGAGCTGCAGACAGGGAGGAGGATTGCAAAAGGATACAGCAGGATATAGATAGGCTGGAGACTTTGGCAGAGAAATGGCAAATAGAGTTTAATTTGGACGAATGTGAGGTGATGCATTTTGGGAGATCCAATGCAGGAAGGAAGTATACAATAGATGGCAGAAGTCTTAAAAGCATCAATATACAGAGAGATCTCGATGTACAGGTCAACAGTCCCCTGAAAGTGGCAACATGAGTGGATAAGTTGGTCAAGAAGTTATATGCCTTCATTGGTCTGGACACAGAGTATAAGAATTGGCAAGTCATGTTGCAGTGGTGTAGAACTTTAGTGAGGCCACATTTGGAATATTGTGTACAGTTCTGATTGCCACACTAGTAAAAGGATGTGGAGGCTTTGGAGTGAATATAGAAACAATTTACTGGGACGTTGCTTGGTTTAGAGAGTAAGCTACGAAGAGAGACTGGTAAAACTTGATTGTTTTCACTTGAACGTCAGAGGATGAGGGACAATCTGATAGAAGTTTACAAAATAATGAGAGGCATGGATAGATTGGATAGTCAAACTTTTTCCCACAAGAGAAATGTAAATTACTGGGGAACATAGTTTTAAGGTTAAAAAAGGGAAAGGTTTAAAGGAGATGTGAGAGGCGAGTTTTTTATGGAGCGTGTTAAGTGCCAGGAATGTGCTGCCAGAGGAGATGGTGAAGGCAGATACAATAACAATGTTTAAGAGGCACCTTGACAAGAGACATGAATAGACAAGGAATAGAGGGATGGGGACTGTGTAGCGGCAAAAGGATTTTAGTTTAGAAAGGTGTCATGTGTCAATACAGTCTTGGTGAGCTGAAGGATCTGTTTCTGTGCTATATTGTTCTTTGTTCTTTGAAGCTCAGGCTGAGTGTGAAAACCTGACACTTTGACACTTTGACGTTATGTAGCTTGGTGGCAAGTTTTGTCTGATAATCACAGCTGAAAAATACCTCAGTGTGTATTACTATGTTAAAGGTGCTACATAAATGCAAGTCCTTGTTGGGGAAAACAACAGTGTAGTATTTGTTGCTGGAGCACTTGATCAGTGTATCAGTGCCAGGATCTGCTCTTTTATAAGTAAGTAATTTTTTTCTGAATCATAAATATTGCTACAGCGCTGGGTAATTAGGGGCTATTGGTGTGCTGTGCCATAAAGACTGACAACACTGCAACATTTGATTAAAGGCAATGATTTTGCATTATGCACATTTGTGTCAAGACAGACAGGTCACTGATTCTTTTTATCACAATTATTAAATTAATTTTGCATTTGCTAAATTCTCTGACCTTCAATCATTATTTAAGGACAATAAACTGGGCAGTTAGCTATGCCCGTAGTGGAAACATTTATTGGATTCCCTCAATCATATGGGACATTTTATTTGCTGTGTTGACAAGGGGACAAGGAAAAAAGTTGACTTCTCTGCTGGGGGTGGGGATTGGTGGATAAAGCAATGGATAATCAGAGAATTCTTCCCACCACGTAGACGATGCACTAATTGAAGAGTTTATGATGAGTAAATCAATTGACAGATTTATTGGAGAGAAAATATTTTTTCCATTGAGAGAAGTTGAGATCAATTCAAGTGTATAGAGGTTTGGAACAGTGTACAAAACTGATATCAGGAAAGCATTCTTCACACAAAGGGGAGTGGAAATATATCACTATTCTTTCAGTGTTACTGTGTCAAAATCCTGGAACTCCCTCCCTAAGGCCAACTAGGGACTGGCAATAAATATTGGCCCAGTCCTCATCCCATGCAGGAGCAAAAACTGGAATTTTCTCCCTCAAAAGGTTGTTGAAGCTGGAGGCCCATTGGAAACATCAAAAATGATCCTTGCCGCCTATCAGCCCAAGCCTGGATATTTTCCAGACCTTTCTGTACTTGGACATAACTGTTTTGGTATCTAAGGAGTTGAAAATGGTGCTGAACATTGTGCAGTCACTTCTAACTTTACGATGTAGGGAAGGTCATTGATAAACACATAAACACAGGAAAGGGTGTTCCTGAAGACCAGGGATCCCAGAACCAGGGCTCATAGTCGAAGGATATTGGCTAAGCATTTAGGGGGGTGGCACGGTGGCACGGTGGCTAGCACTGCTGCCTCACAGCTCCAGAGATCCGGGTTCAATTCCCGCCTCAGGCGACTGACTGTGTGGAGTTTGCACGTTCTCCCCGTGTCTGCGTGGGTTTCCTCCGGGTGCTCCGGTTTCCTCCCATAGTCCAAAGATGTGCAGGTCAGGTGAATTGGCCATGCTAAATTGCCCGTAGTGTTAGGTAAGGGGTAAATGTAGGGGTATGGGTGGGGTGGGTCGGTGTGGACTTGTTGGGCCGAAGGGCCTGTTTCCACACTGTAAGTAATCTAATCTAATCGTTACTTTACTGCTGAATGAGATGAGGACAAATGTTTTCACCCAGTCAGTAATGAGCCTGTGGAATTCACTGCCACAGAAAACAGTTGAGGTGAAGACATTAAATGCTTTCATGAAGGAGTTAAAGATGGTTTTCTGGGCAAAAGACTGTCATGATAGCTCAGTGGTTAGCACAGCTGCCTCAGAGCATGATGAGGGACCTTGGATTGAATCCAGCCTTGGGTAATTATCTGTGGAATTTGCACATTCTCCCTGTATCTGTGTGGGTTAGCTCTGGGTGCTCAGGTTTCCTCTCACTGTCCAAAAATGTGCAGGTTAAGTGGATTGGCCCCGGTAACTGTGGGGACATAGGGATAGGTGGGGGCTTGATTTGGATGGGATGCTTTTTGAAGGGTTGGTGCAGGTTCAATGGGCTGAATGGCTTCTTTCTGCACTATAGGGATTCTATGATCAATGTTTATGGGGGGGTTACAGGAATGCAGGAATTGGATGATCATCCACAATCACATTGAATGGAGGAACAGACGCTGTGGGCTGAATGGCCTTGACCTGCTTCTATGTTTCTATGAAGCAGCTGAAGATGGTTGGGCTTATCACACTTGAGGAATTTGAGTTGTGGCCGTCACAACCAACTCTTTCATCAATGTCTGAACTAAGACTGACTTCCACTTTATTAACATACCAATGAATCTTTAACTGTGTCCTTCATTATAAATCTGATCACGGACTAGCCCCAGCTGATCTCACCTTTCAGCAGCTTCCAGTTTTCGAACTCACTGACCACTCCAGCCACACCCTCCTGCCAAACCTAACTTTAACTTCATCAGGCAGCGCCAATCCACAGCCACTCTCTCCCCTGCACTCATACGTTTCAGGTACCCTCTTGCCCAGGTTCAAACTCTTTGTAAAAGAGCAACTGCAGCCAACCATCTTCAGCCTGTCTCTCCCTCATTTGACTGTTCTTCATTGTGTATGAAAAAGGTTGAGCATTTTCCCATAATTTAAGGTAGAGCTTCTCATTACAGCAACTCATCATCATCATGAGTCAGATGAAGCTTTATAAACATTATGTCATTCTGTTCAATGAGTTCTAATAAAAGTAATTAATGTTGGCACTGTGTCTTTGTGTGTTATGATTCCAAATTGATAGCCCTCCTTAAGCATAATTCTGTATTTAATGAAAGTAATCTGTTAAGTTAAGAAAATTTAATTCTCTATATTTAAATGATTTCTAATCCTTGTTCTGATCCTGTTTCCTTTTACCATGCTTTGAAGGGTAGATTCTCCATTGTTTCCCCATCTTTTCTCCAACGTTTGGTCTAATTTCTAACTTGCATTTTTAAGCTCATTTTAGATGAATGACTAGCTTCAAAAATAGTATAATTGAACCAGGAAATGTATATCAACTACACCCTCTGTCTTGGCTTGCATTCTGATTTCTCCCTCCTCTATCCTTGTCCCTCCCCCATATCAGACCTCTCTATCCCTTAACTCACTATTACCCCCTCCTGTCTCCAATTGCTGCCCTATTTTCCCCCATGTCACCAGGTTCATCAAGGATGGGGGGATGGGTATATCAGTGCTTGCCGCTACCCTATTTCCCCTCCCTCTAATCCCATCCCTCTCCATTTCCCCTTTCTCTATCCCTGTCACTCCTCCATTCCCCCCACCCCCCATACCCTGTCCCTCCCTCAGATCCCCCTGCTGTTCATGTGTCTCCACTATTCTCCCACACCCCCATCCCTGTCCCTCCCTCAGTCCCCCTTTCTACATCAATCTGTTCCCCATTCCCCCACCCACATCCCTGTCCATCCCTCAGTACCTCCTTTACCACCGTCCCAACCCCATTTCTTCTTTCCCAAACCCTGTTATTCCCCCATTCCTCTCTCTATCCCTGTCATTTTTCCATTACCCTCCTCCCCCCCATCCCTGAGCTCCCCCATTTCCCTTCCTCTATCTCTGACTCTCTACCTAATCCCTCAGGCTGGATTGCAGTTACAGTGTTAAACATTCATCAGTGCAGGTACCTCTGACTGCCTTTATTGCTGTACTCTATTTACACACCATTAACATTAGCCTGACATATAGATGGCAGCCATCACAGAGAGATAAAGTCACAGGCATGAAAATAACTGTAGGAACAGAAACCTCATCATTCAATGAGTCTGTGACCTTTTCCTAAGCACAAAAAACTAATTAAATAAATCTGATAAGTTTGAGTTTCCTTTATGTTTGGAAATGATTAGGGCAAAATTTCAATATTTGTTAAAGTTGAAACACCTGCTGTCTCTTTTCTGTGACTTTAATAACCAGCTGTCCTGCAATTCTGTTTCCTAATTTCTTTGCTCTATCCAACACCTCTCCATCAACTTTCACTTCAGGGACTAATTCACACTTTGGTAATAGCCCCACAGGCACAACAACATCAAATTGCAGTTGTATAGCACTTTCAACATATCAGCATAATTAATATCCTGTGGTTACCATTGACCAGAAACCAATCTGTACTAGCCATATAAGTACTGTGGCTACTAGGATAAGTCAGAGGCTGGAATCCTAATATGAGTAACTCACTTTGGGTCTCCTCAAAACCTGTCCATCACAGACAAGCTACAAGTCAGGAGAGTGGAATATTTCACACTTGCCTGAATGGGTGGAGATCCAACAACATTAAAGATGCTTGAGACCATCCAGGACAAATCAGTCCACTTGATTGGCTCCACATCCACAGACATCCACTCTCCCCACCACCTTCAACATTCACTCCCTTCACCATTGATGCTCAATAGCAGAAGTGGGTACCATCTGCAAGATGTAATGCAACAACTCACCAAGGCTCCTTTGACTGCACTTCAATAAAGCATGTCTTAACAAAATGTAACACTGAGATACTTAGTATTATCAGGATCAGTGGTCAAAAGGCAGAGGTTTTCTAGGAGTGTCCTTCAAGGAAGCAAAAGAGGTGGAGAGCTGAAGGAAATTCCAGAACAGTGGTTGAGAAATGGAAACCAAGAATACGCCCAAAATCAAAGAATGGAGAGACATGGAAATGTCATAGGGTTAGAGGTTGAGGAGATTGAGACAGACCAAGCCATGGGAGAATTTGAACAGAAGGGTAAGACTGATGGCCATCTGGGAGCTAATGTAAGAATCGTAGTTATCGTTGAGACTCTGTGCGAGTTAAATACAAGCAGTGTTTTTAATTAGCCAAAACTATCCAAGGCATTAGCCAGAGCACAGCTGGAATGCTATGAACAGTTTTGGTCCCCTTATTTAAGAAATGATAATATGAAATTGAAGGCAGTTGAGAGAAGTCTCACGGGTTTGGTTCTTGGTATGGAGTGACTGCCTTATAAAGGCAGATTGAGTAGGTTGGGCCTGTACGCATTGGAGTTTAGAAGAATCCTAAGATTTATTTTTAAATATATATGATTCTTAGGGACTTGTAGGATTGATGAAGAGAAGAGTCTAGGGCCAAATGGACTAAGAGATAAGGAAGGTGTTTTTCTCTCCAAGGGTAAGAAATCAGTGGAATATTTTACTAGAAAGGGCTGTAGAGATGGCATCATTAAGAATATTCAAGGCTGAGAGAGATTTTTAATTAGTAAAGGAATGAAGGATTGTGGAGAAATTGGAGTTGAGGATTAACAGATCGGTCATGAATCCATTGAATGGCTGAGTGGAATTAATGGGCTGAATGGCCTACTTCTGCTTCTATACCTTATGGTCTGTGATCTTACAATGACAGATAGACAGGGAGAGCATTGGAATAGTCAAGACTGGAGATAAAAAAAAGGCTTGGATAAAAATTTTCAGCAACAGATGAGCTTGGTATCTTGGTATCAATAAGTGTAATGACAAAGTGGAAATAAGTGGTCTTATTTATGGAACCAATATCTGATTAGAAGTTTGTTTCAGGGTGAAACATGATACCAAAGCTGTAAACAGTCTAGGTCAGCTTTAAACACAGACCTTGGACAACAATGCTGTTGGTTACTGTGGTGAAAGCCAAAGTTAATGATTTAGATGGAGGGATTTTCAGTTCATTCAGTGTTATATGTTGGACAGGCACCATGACAAGGCAGAGATAGTAAATGTTGGGAGACAGATAGCATTTTGGGGAAGGGGGGAGGGGGTGTTGCAATTGAGTGAGATGGCAGTGAGGGAGAGTCGGGTGCCATCAGCATGACTGAAACCTGGCCTTCTGTAATAATTACGCTGTTTTCTTGTGTACTTCAGTAACAATTACAGAGCTGGTGCTATGGGAGCTGGATGAATCAGTATTGTGGGGGAGTCTGTTCATTTTAGAAGAGAATTTTCCATTTAAAAATTGCTCAACGTTTATTGTTTCCCTAATTTCCTTTTTAGTGTATCTTTGTTTTTGCCTATTTTCTGATACCAGCTCCTGCAATATCAGAGGTACTAGTCATTGTTGGAGTACAGATGGCCATGTTGTACCTCATCCAAGAAGGTATTCTTCATGACTGAACTGAAATGGCATCTGACAGTGGGAAGAATCATTGCTAAGACACCCTGTCTCTGCACCTAGCTGTTCTGTACCTGGCTGAGACAGCTTGATCCTTCTCCCTGCCCTCACTAATTCTGGACTCGACTGTTCCAAACTCTTCTGTTGAACTATCCACCGTACTGAGTTCCTCCAAAACACTACTGCTTGGTTTATTCATTCTCGCCAAGTCTGTTCAGCCATTATCCTTTGTGAACACTAACATTTTTCCCAAACCACTAATGCTTCAATTTTAACATTTATTTCCCTATTTTCGAAATCCTCCTTGGCCTTACTCTTCCCTATCTCTGCAACCTATCATTTTCTCCAATTCCCTCTAATAGAGTCATACAACACAGAAACAGTGCCTTCAGTCCAGCCAGTTCATGCTGATCATAATCCCAAACTGATTCAGCTTTTACATCTGTGATAGTGAACCTACTTGAGTCAAAAACTGCATGATCAACTCTCATTTGCATTCTTTTAATTCTTAAGCAATATGTAATGTCTCAAAAATTTCGTGCTATAACAATCTGATAAATCCAGTGACAATCCGTTCAATATCAAACACTGCCAATTAGTTTGCATTTATAGAACTAAAATGCTATTGTTCCTTTACTGATATTGCGCTTTGCTGACATAGTGCCAAATATTTTCTTCTTAAAAGAGACTTTCTGTAAGTTTGACATTGACCTTAACTTTGTTCCCCAATTTCCCTTTATGAATGCATTTTGGGCAGGGAGCCAATGGGGAGTCAGTAAAGTGATTGAAAACCATCCCTGATACTAGACAGTAACTGTGGGTGTGCTGTGTGGCTATGGGTGAACCACATCCCCCCCTCCCCCCCCCAACACACACACACACACACACACACACACACACATATGCACACGCAGACATGTACATGCACACTGTGTTGGGTCAGAGGGATTTGACAAAGATTGTGATTACAAGTTGATTTTCTGCCCTTCTTGACTTCCAAGCATTATCCCCACCTCCAGCAGTTACTTTCATTTATGCATACCTATAACAAAGTAAAAAGTCCAAAAGGGTTTCAAAGGTTATCAGATTAAATTTAACACCAAACCATATCAGAAGACATTAGGACTGAGGACCAAAAGCTCAATCAAAGAGATAACAATTAAAAAATATCTAGAAGGAGCAGAGTGGCGTTTGAAGATAAAATTCCAAAGCTTAGCATTCAGATCGTGTAAGTGGTCATGAGTTTGGAAGGTGTTGTCTAAGGAGCTTTGGCGAATTTCTGCAGGGCATCCTGACAATGGTAAAATTGACATGTAGATTGCTGGTGAGGTTTCTAATTTGTTTTCACTTAATGAATGTCAGAATTGGTTCCAGTTCCCTAGTTCCCAGCTTGGTCTTATTTCTGTCAACTTGGTACCACCTTGACGTCAGCCGCCAGTCGCACCTCCTGCAGCAGGCAGCAAAAACTACTTCTTCAACTCTACCCAGCTAGGATGCTGTTGTGCAAGTGAGAGTTTGTATTTGCTAAATCACCCTGCCTGCTTCTTTCATAGCCACCACTGAGAAAAGCAGGCCAAAGGGTTAGTAGTGATGAGGTATTTGTTGATGGTCAGCAGAATCCAGGACTGCCTCTCCAACATACAGCCTCTCCCTCTGAAAAGGACAGGGAAACATGATAACCTTCATGTACCATTTCACTTGCATGAATATGGAGCTGCGATTTCAGTCATGACTCATCGCCATATAATCAGCTCCCTGACTACAGACAGTTCACAAAGCACCCACCAGTCACCCCCATTTAATGAGGGTAAGATTGACTGGGCCCAGCATTTATGGTCCTTCCTTAGTTGCCCCTTGAGCAGGTGTTGAACTGAGTTCTTGAACCTCTACATTCCATTTTGTGTAAGGACAGTGTCATTAGGGGGAGAATACCAGCATTTTGATCCAGGGACTCTGGAGGAACAGCAACATATTTCCAAGTCAGGATGGTGAGCGGCAATGAGTGATGGCCAATGCCATTCGCTGTCAGATACTGAGAATAAATGTTCTTAATCTATGTACATTTGACAAATCTACATTCCTAAAATAGATTTCATAATGATTCACCAAATTCTCACAAAGGTCACTGGTTTCCCTATTCAAAGCCAATAAGTTATTGTTCAAAATGAAGAGAGATAAAATGATATGGAACTATTTCAGATGTAGTTGTCAATGTGAGGAAGCAGTGTGTGTGTGTGTTTTGCTTAGTTTGAGATTGTAAGTGAATTCGCTTTTACTGAGGTGGTCATTGTTGGCCTGGTGAAGGGGGGGGGGGGGGGGTCCTCCTCCTCTTCCTTTTTGTCTTCCACTTTCAAATCCATTTCAAAGGCGGAGCCGTTTGATTCCGATCCACGGAAACTCTGAAAAATCCAGAGGGCAGCCAGTCCAAGGGGTGACGGGGCGGGGGCTGGGGCTGTGAGAACCGAAAGGGGACGAACCGCCCCGAAGATGGTGTCAGTCACTGAGCTCCGGGAGCTGCCGTCTGTGCAGAGGATGCAGGGCGGATTCTGCAGAGTGGAGCAGCAGGGATTGAGTTAAAGCTGGCTGTGATTGCGGTTTCTGGGGCTGCTGGATCTGAGATGGGAGTTAGTCAGGAAAAAAAACCATGAGATTTCTCTCCTCCCCAGGACGCCCATGTTCGTTCTACTGATTAATGAGCTGCGTTCGAGTTATTTATTAATTATTTGAAATCGATCGAGCCAGTCAGCTTGTTAGAACCTAATCCCATTATAAAGGGCTCCAGCGAGAAGCTGAGATTTCAGCTTCACCTGTCTCCCAGTGACCCGGGAAAGAAAGATCGCCAATTTAGATCCCCGGTCCCTAAACAAAAAAAGTAATTTGGGTATAAAATAGATGTAAGTTTTACCAAATAGTAACTGAAATTATTTTTTATCAGTTAATCTTTGTTCAGGCTGTAAGTATTTTTATATTTTAAAAAGTTTTTTTTAAACTATGAGGATAACTAGGATTGGATTGAAATGTTTAAAGGTCTTTTTGTTTAAAACGGACCAGTTGAATTTCTGTTGATTGTAGTTTAGGAATCGTTTTTTGAACCAATCAGTTTCCTTCTCATAATTCACCTGGATGTTAGACTGCACTAACCGGCTTCTGAATCTCCATCAGTATTGTTTTTTAAATTGAGACTCAGCACAGTGTCTGTTTGCTAGCTCGGCTTGGGGTAAATCTGGGCAGTTTCTGGGTGAAAACGGTCTGAGAGTGGGTCTCCCGCTGAACTTTCAGCACCAAGACGTGGACAGCGACCGGGTGCTGACCCTAGTTTCTCACTTAACTCTTCGAATATTTTTTGAAGATTTTTTTAAGAGACTTGGTGGGTCAATTTTAGAGATTAGTTCCTTGCTGTGACTGGACGCCTTCTCCAGCTCTTGCCCTGTTTTTTTTTGTTTTGGTTGGAGCTGCTTAAATCCAATCCAACTCTCTTCACCCCCAAATGGAGACGGTGAAATGTTCAGCCCTGGTCAGGGATGGGGTCGGCACGGCCAAACCCCCCAAACACCTCTGGAGGCAGCCCCGGACTCACATCAAGATCAAGCAGAGGTTCTACTCGGATACCGAGAGGTACATGTACCACCGAGTGGAGAACTTTCAAACCTTGGAGAACGGCGACAGACCCGGCCTGAAGAAACCGCGGATGTCTTGGCCAACGTTCTTCCACGGCCTCAGGCGGTAAGCGAGAAACCGGGGGGAGGGCTGGCCGGAGCTGAAAATCGGTCCTCATGAGAAACAAAAGTTTTGTTCCTTTAAAATTAAACCTCCATCAGAGTGTGGTGTGTGAGAGCATGTGTATATGTGTGAGGTTGTATGTATAGGTGTGTATTTGGGTATGGACATATGTTAGGGTATACGTTCGGTTGTGTGTCTGTATTTGGGGTGTATGTATGTTTGTATATGTCAGGATGTGTGTATGGTTGTGTATCCTTATTTAGGGTCTGTGTATGTGTTTGTATACATCAGAGTGTATGTATGGTTGTGTCTCTGTCTTTGAGATATGTTGACTCTATATGTTTGTATATGCCAGACTGTGTGAACTGCAATGTATCTATATTTGGGATATGTGTATGTTTGTATATGTCAGAGTGTATGAATGGTTGCATATCTATTTGGGATGTGTGTATGTGTTTGCATGGAGCAGGATGTATGTATAGTTGGGGTGTGGATGTGTGTGTCTGAAACACACTTCATTACATAAAATTGAAACTCTAAATGGAATTAACTCTGAGATGAGAAACCAGGGTGGGGAGGATTGGACCTGTTTATGTTTTTGCACAATCTAACTGAAGGTTCCAATCCTCAACGTCTTCCTGTAGTCCTATTTACCTTTGATAAAACTGACAGCGTCTGATTATTCCTCACTGGCAGTCCAAACAATCTGATATCTCTCATTACTGTCACTGACCTCTTCAACAATCCTCATTGGGAACTAGAGTGATACACATCACTGTGAAAGAGGTTTTGAATTCTATCAGACTTTATGGATACTGCTTGTTTTGGCACCTACTTAAACATCTTTCAGTAATTGATGGAGTGGTGCACAAATATACACTTGACCTCAAAAATCCTGTGGTACTTTGTGAAGGGGAGCACACACATGGCTGAAGGCACCTATAAAAAATTGAATAATGGAGATGTGAAAATATTGTTCTGGTTGGTTAGCATTGGGGATTAGAAGCATTGAGTGATGAAATAAATGGAGAGAGTCTATGATGGGACACAGGGTACATGGCTTTGGAAGAAAAGAAATGGATAGATAGAGTCCAAGATATGCTTCAGAAAGAGATTAACTTGGGTGGGTGGAGTAGGTTTGATCCTATGAAAGGTCTTTCTTGAATACTTTATTGCATTTAGTCTTTTGAAAATCAAAGATTCCTGTCAAGTTACATTACCTTTGTAGTTCAAATTGGGAAGGTGAGTGTGGTGGGGTGGGGGTAGAATTTTAAATCAGTGCTATTGAAAGTGATGTAATTTCAGTGCTATGGGTGGTTTGGAGTCATTTTGATCTGAATTACTTAATTGACATTGATGGCAGATTAAGGCACTGGTTTCATTGCGCATTGCTACATTTGGAAGACAAGAGTAGAGAGAGAGATTAACTCCCTGCTATGCTGCTGCTGTTGTGCTTGATTCGAGTTGACTTTGTTGTTGAAAGATGCAGCTATAAAATGTGTGCATGGAGCTCTGGTCAAAAGCACAAACTCGAACCTCCCACTTCTGGTTACTTAGTGCTCAGAAAATCTCATTAAATCAGCTCTTACCTTCTACAGTTTGTTTATAGTTAACCATTTCTTAAGCAGTGTCTGATTGTAAAACCTCTGTTAAATACATGTTGTGTTTTCAAATTTTCCTCTCACCCCCACAAATCTTCTCTTCATCTACATTTAGAAATCCCCTTTATAATTTTAAAGACTTCTTTCTGGCCATCCACTAATCTTCACTTTTCCAAAGGATGTGTATATGTCAGGGTGCAGTCTCCATCTGTTCAGCTCGTTCTCATAAAATTGTAGCCTCTTAGTTTTGGTAATATCTTGTGAATTTTTCAATGCATCTTTTCCAGTGCCCCTATTTTTGTGTGAGAGAGAGTCAAAACTGTGCAAAGTACCACTGGAACAATGTAAAATTGTCAACTCTCTCTAAATGAAGAGGATCAGTAGCGATGATATATGCTATACAGACACTTTTATTTATCATTTTGTTCAGGTGTTGAGACTCATTAGGGCAGGATTCCAGCAGCACTAAATGAAATAAGGCCAGAGAGACTATTATTGCAAAATTACAAGATGTAAAAAAGAAGTTGTTGTATTTAAAAACCATTCAGCTTCACATCTGCTTCATTCAGTCAGTGAGTAGTCAATCAATGAAATTAACTCCCTCAGAGATGATTGGTGATGTTAGTATTGATTCATTAAAGTGCAAACTGTTTTGCTTTCTTTCTGAAAGCATCAGTCTTCAATTAAGTATATGAGTAGGTTGAGAATAGTGGGCGGCATGGTGGCACAGTGGTTAGCACTGCTGCCTCACAGCACCTGAGACCCGGGTTCAATTCTCGACTCAGGTGACTGACTGTGTGGAGTTTGCACGTTCTCCCCGTGTCTGCGTGGGTTTCCTCCGGGTGCTCCGGTTTCCTCCCACAGTCCAAAGATGTGCGGGTCAGGTGAATTGGCCATGCTAAATTGCCCGTAGTGTTATGTAGGGGCATGGGTGGGTTTCGCTTCGGCAGGTCGGTATGGACTTGTTGGGCCGAAGGGCCTGTTTCCACACTGTAAGTCTAATCTAATCTAGAATGACACGCAGAAAGTGTAAAATTTTTGGAAGAAAGGTGCAACTTTAGGCCAAATATTCCCAAAGCACTCCAAACAGAACTCTTCCTTGTCTTATGTTTGGGTCTGCTGTTGACTAATTATTAGAGATTTAACATTGTGATTAGCAAATACAGTAATTCCATTATGATTGTACAATATGATGGTCAGAACTGTAGAGTAAGAACAATTAGACTTCAAGAATTGTTATACAATAAAAGGTTATGATCAGCTACATTTCACTATCTTAGAACAACCCCAGGCATTTTATACTGAATGAAACACTTTTGAACATTGTTGCTGCTGCAAATGGAGGAAATACAACCATTTTGAAGATGGCAAGGTCCCTTGAACACCAGTGAGACGGGTGACCAGAGTATCTTTTCGATATTGGTCAAGGGACAAACGTTATACAGGACCCGAGGGAGAGCAGGCTTTCTTTGCCTTTTGATCAAATAGAACTTGTGCATTACGGAAAAATGGAAGTATGTGTTCTGTTGCAGCCTTTCATCTTTCTTCCACCAGGACATTCACAAGAGTCCCATTGAAAAAGGGAAAACCATGCTCGACTATACGAAAAGAGAGTGTAGCACTGGAAGCAACATAGATTCATACATAAAGCCCTATTATTTGCAGATGGAAAGAATATGTACACTCACAGCACCTGGTTCAAATTCATTTTAATAGGTGCCAGTATTCTGAATTATTCCTCAAGGCAATGTTTTGACTAATCAGAGTGTGGAGGTGCTGGTGTTGGCTTGGGGTGGATAAAGTTAAAAATTGCACAACTATTGGTTGTGCACAATTGCACAATCTGTTGGTTATAGTCCAACAGATCTTTCTGGAACTACAAGCTTTCGGAGCACTTCTACCTGATGAAGGAGCAGCACTCTAAAAGGTTATACTTCTAAATAGACCTGTTGGACTATAACTGAGTGTTGAGTGATTTTTAATTTTGAGTAATCAGAGTCAATCTTCACTGTTTAAATTTAAACAAAACTTGGTAATTAACTGTAAGCCATCATTTAACCGGAATCTCCATGCCAGCATCTGTCCCGATCAAAGTTCACTTGTCAACCCAATAAACACCCTGTTTTCTATAGTATAAAATGCTGTTTTCTTTTATGTTGGGATCCTTGTGAATTGTCCTGACCTGTGCAAGATAAAATATGCCAATTAATGCCATTGAATAATTTATAATCTCCTTGAAGGGCCAATGGTGACTTGGTTAAATGTCATATCAGAGAGAGCACAAGTACCAGGAGCAGCAGGCCAAATCCTGTGTTCAAAGCTCTGGAGTGAACTTTGAAACTCATAGCCTTCCAGCTGTGAGGCCAAAGAAACAAGGGCTAAAGCTGAAGTGACCCTGAACTTTAACTTTCTCATGTTCCTTGCCTCAGAACCAAATAAACACAATTTTGGGTAGGAAGTGATGTGACGAGTCTTTGTTTCAGACTTACGAGGATTTGGAGGGGGTGGGGGGAGGGTTGTGTATAGTGCTTTATTTGCAACCTTGGAGGAACAAGAGAGGAAAGTTAAGAGGATTTCTCTGTTTTGTGAATCAGAGCAATTGAATAGAAGGTTCAGTGCGGTGACCTCACTCTTGTATATTTAAATTAGCAAACAGTGTCCTCTCTAGTGTAATAACCCACCTCAGCCCACTCAACGCAATTACTGTAATTACAGTTATGCAAATAAGATTCAGGTAGGATGACCAGAAATAAATTAAACTGACATCCAAGATAAGAGCTGGGGAGAATCAAAGAGATAAAATGCGATGAGTATTATTCCAGTGTGCGGAATACAGAATGTGGGAGAATCTTGTTTACAAGACAAGCTGGGGTCATTGAAGTAACATGATAAGAATTACAATGAATGTTCACCACAGAAACAGGCTAGTCAGCCCAGCTCATTCATGCCAGAGTTTCTGCTCCACATGAACCACTCCATACCCCTCTTCATCTCCAGATATTTTTCGGTTTTCCTTCTCCATTATATGCTTATCTAGTATCTCTTATATTCACCTCAGCTTCTTATTGGAATGAATTCCCTATTTTCTTTCCTTTGTCCTTAGGCAGAGAACTGATTCAGTGGATTCATTACTTCTGCCTTATACATACAGCCCCATAGTTTTACTCATCCTCATTCGGGGAAACATCAGGATCAGTTTTCCCAGTTCCTTGGACACAGTTTAGGAATTGTTACAGGAATCAAAGTTGGAATGTCACACAAAAGCAAAATACTGTGTCACAGAGTCATAGATAGAGATCTGCATCACAGAGAAAGGCTGTTCAGCCCATTTTGTCCATGTCAGTCAAAAATAACTAACTATTCTCATCCCATTTTCCAGCACTTGGCCCAGAGCCTTGAATGTCTGGGCTTTTCAAATTCACATCTAAATACTTCTTAATGTACTGAAGATTTCTGTCTCTACCACCCTCACAGGCAATGAGCTCCTCACATCCTCTTCAAATCTCCTGCCCCTTACCTTTCTATTGTTTCCACTCATTGATCTCTCCATTAAGGGAAAATGTTTCTTCCTGTCTACCCTGTCTATGACCCTCATAACTTTATACTTCTCAATCATGTCCCCCCCTCAAACTTCTCTGCTCTCACGACACCAACTTCTGCCTGTCCAATCTCTCTTCATAGCTGAAACTCTCCAGCTCAGGCAATATTCTAGTAAATCTCCTCTGCATCCTCTCTTGTGCTATCACATCGCACCTATAATGTGGATTCCAGGACTGTGAATGCTGGAAATCTGAAATAAAAACAGCAAGTGCTGGGGAAACTCAGCAAGTCCGGCAGCATCTGTGAAGAGAGAAACAGAATTAACTTTTCAGATTTGAAATGTTTCTTCTTCAGAACTGAGGCACATGTTTG
The DNA here is from genome assembly GCF_020745735.1 of Hemiscyllium ocellatum. Taxonomy (NCBI): domain Eukaryota; kingdom Metazoa; phylum Chordata; class Chondrichthyes; order Orectolobiformes; family Hemiscylliidae; genus Hemiscyllium; species Hemiscyllium ocellatum. The sequence continues at coordinate 3,725,507 of NC_083428.1, forward strand.
AAATGCCCCTCAGGAATACTTCCTCATTTCAGCATTGCCCATCTCTTAAGTGGGACATCACCGTGAGCTCTCTGTTTGAACCTTCTGCTTTCCTGGTCCTGCCACCATTCCAAATTGGCTTGGGCTTTTGGGTTTTCTTTTCAAATTGGTCAAAAGTGAACAATGCTCCATCCACAATCACTAGCAGAATCCTGATTCTGAGATGAATTCCATATCAAGACTGCAACCAACCATTCACATCGGCCAGACATCTCTGTCTATTCTCTTAAACCACTTCATAATCTTAAAGACCTTTATAATCTCCAGTCTCAGCCTTCCCTGTTCTAGAGAAAAAAATTCTTTAACTTCCTACTAAAGCATTTGTCAAGGTTCCTCATGGTAGGCTGGTCCAGAATTTAAATCACATGGAATCCGTGGTGAGTTAGTAAGTTGGATATAAAATTGGCTTGGCAATAGAAGAGAGAGGGTGGGTGTGGAGTGATGTTTTTCTGACTAGAGGCCTGTGACCAGTGGTGTTCCATGAGGATCAGTGCTGGGACCGCTGTTGTTTGTAATATATTGAAATTATCTGAATGAAAATATTAGTGGTCTGATTAGTAAATTTGCAGTATCTTCCACTTATCCAAGTGCTAATCCTTGCAGCGTAGCCTACTGGTCTGTCATCTGAGTGTCAGTTTTACATCACAAATCTATTATTCTGCTCACATTATGGCTTTTTCAGTTCTGAGGAAGCATCAAATCAAACTTGAATCCTTCTCTCTGTTTCTCTCTCCACATTTGCCGCCAGGCCTGCTGAGTTGCTCCAGCATTTTCTATGTCTTTAATCTTGGAATTTAATGCACAATTTAAGGCACCACATATTATAACCGAACATTCTCATTACTTTGTCATTTTTTGAGACTCACTGTCTTGACTAGTAGCTCAAGTGCTGCTGCCATTATCTCAAGAGTAAATACTTTGCACTTTCCTCCCAGCAAAATAATCTAAGTCTTCCTTTGATCTTTAACAATTAAATTACCCAGGTTTGCTGTCAGGCAGATTTCAAAACAGGTCCCAAGGCCCATTTTATTCTGTCATAAATACAAATATAAATCCCAAAACATAACATAACTCCATAACTGTAACACCCTAAATCCTGCACAATTTTGAACATTTCTGTTAACTCTCTCCTTATTTTGTCTTCTCTAAGAGGAACAACCCCAGCTTCCCCTGTCCCTTTGACACTTGTCGTCCCTGATCTTGTACTATTCTCAGAAATCTCCCCTGCACCCTTTCCAAGACCTTGACAAACTGACTCCAATCACCGTGCCTGGAATTGGGTCCAGTACTCCTGTTGTGGCTGGCCCCATGATTTCTAAAGTATGAAACTGACTGAGCTTTCCCTTGCACTTGACCATCTGCGGGCAGAAGGTAGTATCTGGTTTTCTGAAGCTAAATACAAACAAGGAGGTAGTAAGTATGTGTAACTGTGTTAGCGTACAATATGGTGAAGGCAGGATTCGAGGTATTTCCAGCATACTGTTGCCTCTTTGCAAGAGACATTGATGTGTGCACTAGGGAAGGTGAAGAAAATTAGCTAAGCATAATTTAGTAAACATTTTTTTTTGCTTTATTTGCAAATTCACCATGATTAACATCATTCCAAAAAGTCAATCATCAGCACTTGACTAGCCTCAGATCTCCTGGGCTGAGTCCCAGATGGTGTGTTTACCCACTGGAAAACTCTGAAATTAACTTTAAATCATTTTAAATTTGATTTTTACACTTGATAGAAGTAAAGGCAGAAAAGGAATGCTTTCACTGAACTTCTGATCAAAGTATTCTGCCAATATCAACAAGTTGAATTCTTATAGAATCTTAATGTTGGTCCAGACCTTCCAAGTAATGACAACAATAATTGGATTGCTGATGTACTCAACAATTTCAGCCCAATGCCTGACTGATGTGCATTTCTTCTGGGATCTTTCATGCCTGGTTTTGTCAGGAATGCACAGTGTAGTGTTCATTGGGGATCTCTGTCAAAACGGAGTCCAGGGGAGACAGGAAATACCCAGTGTTGCTATTTTGTCCGATTGTGAGGCACAAGTTGCTGTATAGAATATTTAGAGCTCCAGTTTGAAAGTTAGTGAATGGTTGAGAGAGGTAAGGGAGTAGTTGAGGAGATTGGACGGGTAGTCTAGTTAGAGAGCTTGTCAGGTCTGGTAAGGGTAGGTCAATGAGGTAGTGGGGTTGTTTGTGGGAGATAGTTCGGGATAAATCAGATTTGGAAGGGTTGTAAGGTTGGAGCAGTGACAATTGGGTTGGGTCGGAGTTGGGTGGGAGTTAGGATTTGAGCTGTTGGGAATTCAGTTATAGGCTTACCCAGATGAGGTCTTAATTTGTTTAACATTTCCTGGGTAATTATTCAGGTGATTGATTAGTAAACATGTTTTCTCATTTAACTTTTAAAACCCAGAAGTTTTGACTAGTTATAGAATAGTTATTAATAATAGTAAAGCTTGTCATTAGTAGTAGTGTTTATTTATTATGAATTGAGAAATAATTAATTCACAAAGAATAAATATGGCTAGGTGATGTTATGCAGCTGTAGTAGGTGAGGAAAATGGAGGGCAGTGTAATCCACTATCTACAGTAAATGTCTGGTACTCAAGGAACTTTAATTCAGAATCAATGTGGAGGGAGGACAAGATGCAGATACTACAGGCTGAAATGGGGGGAAAGTTATCTGCAATCCTTGTTCCAGCCCTCAGGATACCCTCATCTGATTTGTTCCATGATTAGGGACAGAAGGGTGTGGCTATGAGAATTGAGAAGGTAGAAGTGGAACAGTTCCTCTCCTCTCAAAGGCTCTTGCACCTGTATGGATGAGAGTCAGAGCTGCAGGGTGGATGAGTGAACTGATCACGGCGCCATGATACAGGAAGCCATTCAAGTGGTGTTGTATGCACAATGAGACCTTATAGTAGAACGCAATTTAATCAGAGGATAGACACGGTTCTCGACAGCTGAGAGCTGGACTCAGGCAGCCGTGTTTCCCCATGCCAAGGTTCGAGACATATGCTCAGGGCTGGAGAAGAACTTGCAGTGGGATGTGGAGAATCCAGATGTCATGGTCAATGTGTAGACCAATGATAGAGGTTGGGCTAGGAAAGACGTTCTCATAGAGAGCATTAGGACCCCGGGCTTAGTTAATAAACAGAGTCTCTAAGGTATTAATCTAAAGTATGAGGGAAAGCTTGGTCATAATATAAAGACAGACAGTATGAGCTTCTACAAGTATTTACATAGCAAAAGAGTAAGAACAGTTAATGTTGGCCATAGAATCCCGACAGTGTGGAAACAGGTCATTTGGCCCAACAGGTCCACACTGAGCCTCTGAAGAATAACCCATCCACAATTACTCTACGTTTACCCCGACTAATGCACTTAACCTACATATCCCTGAACACTATGGGCAATTTAGCACAGCCAATTCACCCTAACCTGCACAGCTTTGGGTTATGGGATGAAGCCAGAGCGCCCAGAGGAAACCCACGCAACACGGGGAGAATGTTGCAAACTCCACAAAGTCACCCAAGGCTGGAATCGAACCTGAGTCCCTGGAGCTGTGCGGCAGCAGTGCTAACCACTGAGCCTCTCTGTATCAAAGATACCAAGAGATATGGGGGTAGTGAGGTAACCTGATTTTGAGCCAGAGGATCAGCTTTGATCTCGTTCAATACCAGAGGAAGCTCAATGGACTCAAAGCCTTGCTCCTGCTCTTGTTTCTTCTGTTCCTCTATGCTGGAGTATCCATGGTTAAGCTGCTCACTACCATCCCCTTTAAGCTGTGTAGCTGCCGAGGTCCCATATACGTCGATGGCTTGATGGCTTATCGACCCGGCAATGCACAGACCTCGGAGATCTGAGCAGCAGAAAATAAATTAGTGGGAAACATAGCTGTTGACTGGAGTAAACTTTTTAAGTGACTGTCAGTAAAAATATCAGATGTGTGGCTGTAATCTATCAGAAGGGAACTAAATCTCGAGTTCTGATCCACCAGCAGGCTGAGATTCTACTTTACATTCTAGAGGTTGAGTCTGGGGAACTGATAATGGAAAGCAGGAAAGTGCAGCTATTTTGTGTCAAAGTATTAGCACACTTTCAAAGAGATTTGAAGACCAAGAAGTGAAAGAGAGGGAAGAACTTCTAATGCAGGGTTACAGGAATAGGATAAAGGGGTGAGTCTGGGTGGACTCGACGGGCCAAATGGCCTGCTTCAGTAGAGTCACAAGTAGATAGGATAGTGAAGAAGGTGACTAGTATGCTTTCCTTTACTGGTCAGAGTATTGAGTACAGATGTTGGGAGGTTATGTTGCGGCTGTACAGGACATTGGTTGGGGCACTGTTGGAATATTGAGTGCAATTTGGTCTCCTGCCTATCGGAAGGATGTTGTGAAACTTGAAAGGGTTCAGAAAAGATTTACAAGGATGTTGTAAGGGTTGGAGGATTTTAGCTTAGGGAGAGGTTGAATAGGCTGGGGCTGTTTTCCCTGGAGCATTGGAGGCTCAGGGGTGACCTTACAGAGTTTTATAAAATCATGTGGGGCACAGATAGGGTAAATAGACAAGGTCTTTTTCCTGGTATGGGGGGAGTCCAGAACTAGAGGGAATAGGTTTAGGTGAGAGGGGAAAGATATAGAAGGGAGCTAAGGGGCAACTTTTTCATGCAGAGGGTGGTACCTGTATGGAATGAGCTGCCAGAGGAAGTGGTGGAGGCTGCTACAATTAAAAAGGCATCTGGGTGGGTATTCGAATAGGAAGGGTTGAGAGGGATATGGGCCAAGTGCTGGCAAATGGGACTAGATTAGGTTGGGATATCTGATCGACATGGACAGGTTAGACTGAAGGGTCTGTTTCCATTCTGTACATCTCTACGACTCTATGACTCTATGTAGGGATTCTATGATTCTATAATGAAACAGGGAAAAATGCAGAAATTGCAATAAAGCATTTAAATTGGATAGCTGCACCTTTGGCATAGGATACTTGGTAGGTGGCTTGAGCTCTGGTTCTCCCCGCACACTGGTTTCTGTAATGGCTAAAGTCAGGGTTCACTGATAAACGCTGGGATGAGTTGGGTTCACACACAAACCCAACAAGAGCATGAAGATATTGTGGCATTGTTGGGAAAGGATTTCCATAATGCTGTGGTCTTTATCTATGGACCTCTGCATCTAACTGCCACAGTAATCTTCATCAGACACTGCACCAGAGGGAAAGATGCACAGATCTCAGAGCTTTTACACTGCAGCCACTCTTTTTCAGTATTTTCTTTATATTTTAGTAATTGGCTTCTGAGTCACTGGTTATTATCTGAGGCTTTCACCAAGCTTTCTTTCAGTTCCCTGCTGACTCACACTCGCTGCAGAGAGCTATAAGAGGATGGATGGCCCCGAGTACAAGGCGCAGGGAGAATTTTGTCAGGCAGTCTTCCATGAAAAGTACCTGCAAACCTGAGCCAGCGGAGAGAAACACACTCTGAACAGCAGTATTCTGGAGTGAATCTTCTGTACCCTTCCCCTTGACAAGAAAAAGTACAGATTAGAACATTTTCCATTCCATGCACCCACTCCCAGGACAGGGACAACACAGGGTTAGGTACAGAGTAAAGCCCTCTCTGCATTGTCCCCATCAAACACTCCCAGGACAGGACAGCATGGGGTTAGATATATAAAGCTCCCTTGGCACGGTCCCCATCAAACTCTCTCAGGACAGGAACAGTGCAGTGTTGGAGGCAGCAAAAATTTCTCTCTATAAGCATTTTTTTATGTTTCCATAACAGAGCATCTGGATTATGTTGGTTACATATGCAAAAAACTGCAGATTACAGTTTAAGTGTTAATGGAGTGCTCCTTCAGTAACAGGCTCCCAGACTTTTATTTATTCTTGCGGAGAGCAATTTTGGAAACTTAATTCAGCATGAATTGAGTTACCATGGCAACTGCTGCATTACAGCTGGCATTCAAGCCCAACTTTGGGATTTGTTCCCAGGATATTGGCAGAGTTGGTGGTATGTGTGTGTGTGTGTGTGTGTGTGTAAATACACTGGCAAGGCAAGATGATCTAGGAACAAAAGGAGGCCAATAAGCCTCTCTAACCTGTTCTGCTTTTCATTCTAACTCAAGCTAATCTGTTGCTTACCCTCCTTTACCCATTGCTCTTCCTTAGATATTTTTCTAATTAACCTGTTCAGTGATGACACACCTCTGGAGCAGGTGGGATTTGAACCCCAGCCCTCCAGACTCATAATCAATGTGCCTCAACAGCCCTTCCTACTCTCCGCGTTCCTTGAGATGAAACAAGCAACAGAGGAAATGAGATTAATGAGCAGCAACAGTTTTATTTTTTATTCATTCATGGAATGTGAGCATTACTGGTTGGACCAACATTTATTGCCCATCCCTAATTGCCCCAGAGGGGAGCTAAGAATCAACCACATTGCTGTGGTTAAATGTAGGCCAGATCAGTAAAGGATGGCAGTTTCCTTCCCAAAGAACGTTAGTGAACCAGATGGGTTTTTCTGACAATGAACAATGGTTTCATCGTTGTTATTAGACTCTTAATTCCAGATTAGTATTGAATTCAAATTCCACCATTTCCTGTGGCAGGATTTGAATCCGGGTCCTCGGCACATTACCTGGATCTCTTTTCAATAGTCTAGTGATAATACCTCCCTCGGCATCACCTACCCCTGAATTGAATGAAGACAAGTTTAAAATTTAACGGGCTTCTAAGTGGAAGGGAGGATGTTGTTGTCGAAGGAGGTACAGAGCGCGCCATGGGGAGAATGTAGGAGGGAGATGAGTGTCTAAATTTGTCCACATTGGGGGGTTGGTGGAGGGGGTTGCTGTGATGGGTTTAGGTTTATATCCCATTTGGTTTCATGCTGTTGACTCCAATGGAACATAAAATTGGGCAGGTGGAGGAGAAGCAGCTCAGCTAAATCTGTCTCATTCCCTACACCCAGACTGGTCAATATTAGGTTTGATTCTGGCTCCACCAGTCCTCTGGGAACCACAAATCCCAACACAGTTAGTCATAGAGTCCTAGAGATGTACTGCATGGAAACAGACCCTTTTCTGAAACTCATCCATGCCAACCAGATATCCTAAATTAATCTAGTCCCATTTGCCAGCACTTGGTCCGTATCCCTCTAAACCCTTGGAACGGGAGAATCAATGTTTCTGGCCAGAGCCCTTCATCAGAAATGAGGCCCTCATTCCTGATGAAGGACTCCAGCCCGACACTTCAATTCTCCTGCTCCTCAGATGCTGCCTGACCAGCTGTGCTTTTCCAGCACCACACACTCACCTCTGATCTCCAGCATCTGCAGACCTCACTTTCTCCCTCTAAACCCTTCCTATTCATATACCCATCCAGATACCTTTCACACGATGCTTCCTACGGGAGATGTGAGTGAGTGTGTGTGTAATCACTGGAAAAGTGAAGGACATCTTGGACCTTGTTACAAGTGTACTAGCAGCATAATAACAAGAAAGTCTTACTACAATTGTATATTTGAGCCCACATCATGCCCCATTCTGATCTGCATGTCGCAGGAGAAACACTTACAGTGGGGGCAGCAAGGCGAAGATTGGTCCCTGAAGGGGGTGAGACAGTTGTGCTATGGCTGGAGGCTGAGTAAATTGGGTTTGTAGTTTCTAGAATTTAGAAGAATGAGGGAGTAATATCATTTGAAACATACAAGATTCTGACAGAGATTAACAGCCCGGACACTGGGCTGGGGAATCTAGATGATTCACATTCTCAGGCCAAGAGGTTGATCAATAAGGGCTGAAATGAGGAGAAACCCTTTCACTTAAAGGGTGGAGAGAGTTTAGAATCCTCTCCCATCAAAGATTGTGGAGCTTCCATTGTCCAGTTGAGGCTGGGGTAGATCCATTTTTCATCTCTGTGGACATCTAGGGAGTGGGTGTTAAGAAGTGTATAATCCCTACAGTGTGGAAACAGGCCCTTCAGCCCAAGAAGTCCACACCGACCCTCCGAAGTATAACCCACCCAGACTCATTCCCCATACCCTATTATCCTATATTTACCCCTGACTAATGCACCTAACCTGCACATCCCTGAACACTATGGGCATGGCCATAACATGGCCAATTCACCTAACCTGCAAATCTTTGGATTGTGAGAGGAAACCCACACAGACCCAGGGAGAATGTGCAAACTCCACACAGACAGCCACCTGAGGCTAGAATTGAACCTGGGTTCCTGGCGCAGGGAGGCAGCAGTGCCAACCACTGTGCCGCCTGAAACACGTGAACGTGGAGTTGAGGCTGAAGCTCAGTCATGATCATATTGAACATTTGAGGGGCTGAATGGCTTAATCTTTTCCCGATTTCTTATGTTCTTCTTGTCCATTAGCAAGTGGTTGATCTTGTGATGCATGGTCCTGTGACATTGATCATTTTGATATTGGGGAGGTGATGGCCTTATGGGATTATCACTATACTGGGAACTTGGGTTCAAATCCCACCATGGTAGATGGTGGAATTTGAATCCAATTAAAAATCTAATGATGACCATGAACCCATTGTCAGAAAAACCCATCTGATCCACTATTGCCCTTTAAGGGAAGCAAACTACCACCCTTACCTGGTCTGGCTGACATTAACATACGAGGAACGGCTGAGGATCCTGGGATTGTATTCATTGGAGTTTAGAAGATTAAGGGGAGATCTAATAGAAACTTTCAGGATAATACACGGTTTGGAAAGGGTGGACGCTAGGAAATTGTTTCCGTTAGGCAAGGAGACTAGGACCCGTGGACACAGCCTTAGAATTAGAGGGGGTCAATTCAGAACAGAAATGCGGAGACATTTCTTCAGCCAGAGGGTGGTGGGCCTGTGGAATTCATTGCCGCAGAGTGCAGTGGAGGCCGGGACGCTAAACGTCTTCAAGGCAGAGATTGATAAATTCTTGATGTCACGAGGAATTAAGGGCTACAGGGGGAATGCGGGTAAGTGGAGTTGAAATGCCTATCAGCCATGATTGAATGGCGGAGTGGACTCGATGGGCCGAATGGCCTTACTTCCACTCTTATGTCTTATGGTCTTGTGTGACTCCAGAGCCACAGCAATGTGGTTGACTGTTAACTGCCCTCTGAGGTGGGCAATAAATGTTGGGTCCAGCCAATGACACTCACATCCCATGAATGAATATAAAGGAATAATATGACCTGATCAGCTCAGTTGTCTGGGTTGTTGGTTTACAGAGCAGTGGGATGCCAACAGTGGGCGTTCAATTCCCACCACCGGTTTGGGGGTTACCATGAAGGACTCATCCCCAACTTCTTCCCTCGCCTGAGGTCTGGTAGCCCTCACGTTAAATCACCACCAGCCGCTTCTCTCCCGGAAGAGAGCAGGCCCTATGATATGGTAAGACTGAGGCGGCACTACATGACCCGTGAGCAAGCGCTAGTTGATAATGTGATATTGATCATGTCCTGTGGTCCACTGCAGTATTGGTGCATTTAGTTCAGTTTGTCAGTATTACTGAAAGCAAACAAAATACATTTTTTTCTTTCCTTTTCTTTCATTTGGAAGTGTTATCTCATCCAACCGAATAGCTTTTCGCGTCAATGTGGCCATTTTTATCGATTAATCACCATCAGGAAATCTCACGTGTTTCCAATCGATTAACATAAAGCCCTTTAAGGGCAAACTAAGTATGTTTTCATTTTCCTTTCTTTTTAACATCGCAAACAACTAAACTGTTTCTCCACCACCAAATCACCGTGACGTCTTTTGTTTTGTTTTAACAACCAGCCACCCCCACGAGTAAGGTAAATCAGCCGTGTGGACAATTGAACATTAACATACAAAGCCCATTATGAACATACACAATATAGATCCCAGTGATAAAATGACACAGATGAAGGTCATTTACTCGTAAATCCACGAATTAAAGGATAACTTATAAATTGAACCATGACCGATTGTCTGACTTCGAGTCATAGAGATGACTTGTTTCCGATTTATTTCAAACGCTTTCTTTTTTACTTAGTCTTTGTCTGGTCATATCCCTCCTTTCTCTCTATCGGACCTTTGTTTTTATTGCAGCTTCCCTCTCGCTCCTAGCTATATTAGCCCTGTCCTATTTCTTTCTCTGTCCCCATTCCCAGATTCTGGGTATCACTGGCAAGCTTGGCATATATTGGAAATCCCTTGAGAAGGTGGTGAGCTATCTTCTTGGACGGCTGCGTGTTGAAGGTGCCTTTCTGTGCTGCTGGAGAGGCAGTGTTTGCTTCTCTGGTCCCCCTCATTGCAGACTGCGGAAGTCTCCTTCCAGTAAAGGTGTTTTGAAAGGTCACTGTACAGAAGGTAATTCAGCCCAACATGTCAGTACAATCTCTCAGCAAGAACTATCCGCGTTGTAACTTCATTCAGTGCCCTTTGCTTTTTGATCCTTCCACCAATGGGAACAATCTCTCCTGCCTATCCACATCCGTCACGGTTATAAACACCTTGATCAAATCTCCTGCTAACCTTCTCTGTCCTAACGTCTGTCAGTCTGCACCATTGCAATTTCACATCCCTGGAACCATTCCTCCTGAATCTTGACTGTACCCTCTTTAATGCCTTCACATCCTCCAAGTGTAGAACCCAGCTTTGCTACAATATTCCAGTTGAGGTTGAATTGGAGATTTGACCACGTTTATTGTCACTTATCTACTTTTGTGCTTAATGCCCCAACCTGGCAAAAGTACAATGGGTTTGAGAGTGCATAGCCCTCCCTCCCCCACTCTAGTCTCCAATTTTGTTCGGTTTCAAAACTCTATTGTTATGAGGATGTGTAAATTTCTCCTATCAATAGTCTTGTTACTCATTTGATGGGGATAAGATTGTTTCATGGGAACAGTGCATAGGGAACTTTACTATGTATCTAACCCCGTGCTGTCCCTGTCCTGGGAGAGTTTCCTAGGCGGGGAGTGGGGAGAGAGACCGATTAGAGGGAGCTTTTACACTGTATCTAATCGCGTGCTGAGTTTTCTTGCAATTTACATTCCTTAAATTCTATCAATGATTACATTTCCAAAAAAAGGTGCTTAATTGGCTGTAAAGTGCTTTGGAAAGTCCTGAGGTTATTAAAACGCTGTGCAAATGCCTTTCATTCTCTCCCTTTCTCAGTCCCTGATATAGGCGGGGGTCTCATCCTGTGCTTGAACTGAGACTGACCTGTCCCAGATCTGAGCAGAAACAGTCTCGAGGCATTCCCGATGTCATGGGAAACTGGAAGCTTCTGCCTCCCAGACACAGGACAGTGGTTAGACACACACCTCTCACTTCATGCAGATGTAACGCATTGTTGCTCAGCAACCACAAAAATAGCCTTAAAGTATAAGGCTTTATATAAATTGGTGCTCCTGATTAACCTATTGGCTGGGGTGGGAAGTGAATGACAATCCTGCTAGATTGAACTAAGCAAAGCTATACTCAGCAGGAAGTCTCCTTGCTTTACACTGCGTGCCTTAAGTCAGTTAGAAACCCAGGACTTTTTCTACGTAGGACTTAGGAAGAGTTGGCAATTTGGCCCCTCAACACTGTCCTATACCATTTGTTAGCATCATGGCTGGCATTTTGTCACAATTAAACATTCCTGCTTGATTTCCAAAATCCTCTATTCTTAGGGCAGGGGAAGCACGAGATTCGACACAAAGTAAAGCTCCCTCTACACTGTCCCCCATCAAACACTCCCAGGACAGGGACAGCATGGAGTTAGATGTAAAGCTCCCTCTACACTGTCCCCCATCAAACACTCCCAGGACAGGGACAGCATGGAGTTAAGATAAGAGTAAAGCTGCCTCTACACTGTCCCCCATCAAACACTCCCAGGACAGGGACAGCACAGGGTTAGATACAGAGTAAAGCTCCCTCTACACTGTCCCCATCAAACACTCTCAGGACAGGGACAGCATGGAATTATATGTGAAGCTTCCTCTACACTGTCCCCCATCGAACACTCCCAGGACAGGGACAGCACAGGGTTAGAGATATTCTTATGGAGACTGGGTCAGAGGCAGACCAGTCTTCAATCCCCCGAAGCCAGGTTCCCGCTTTGATGTGGACCGAGCTACCTCCAGCGGCAGTGTAGGCTGGTTGGCCAATTACATGGCTGCACACATTAACGGGAAATCTCGAAGCCACATCAAGGAAATGGAGGCAGAGCAGAGCCGACTGTGTTTCATCCACCTAGCCTCCCCTAACTCCCTCCTTATCCATAAGTCCACAACTATGTCTCCTGCCTGTCCATTGGAACCATGATTACCATGTAGTTGAGACTTCGTTCAGAGTCGAACCCTCTCCAAGCTGTTTAGGGGGTGATTGTGAAACAGCTTCCCCTTCCTCCGTTAGTGACTCCCACATCAGACAGAGGCTGCCGGCCTCTCCATACCTAAAGACTTTCTCTTAGCCGTCCCATCTTGAAAACCTTCCACCGTGGGTCAGGGATCCTGGGGGTAGGTACTTCATTGACCAGGAGGTTACAAACTGTCCTGAGTCCCATCGTGTGTGACCTGCTGCAAACTATGGGATTCGAAGCAGCAAGAGAAAATCCATAGATTTTCTGGTTGGATAAATCTTGATCCAGTCTATCTGCCCCCAGTTGTAATGTTTTAGTAATTAGTAAAGGTGTATTCATTGAGAATCCAAAACTCCCCTTATGATTTATTTTCCTTCTTGGTGTCCAGGAATTTACTCCGTCATTGTCGGTGTTTCGGGGGGGGGGGGGGGGTTGGGAGCTGAACTCTCTGCAGGCTATACAACCCATTACTGCCCTTGTTCTCTCCTGATTAGTGTTTTCGTCTGTTCCTGACGTTTAATTGTTCTGCGTCAGAAAATAAAGACGCCAATACCTCTTTGTTTATCTGTGAGCAATAGGTTGGGAAGGTGACCGAGCGGTAAAACAGCTCCCTCGATTGTATTATGCTCGCATCTGCTGAGGTAGTTAACCCTTTCTCGGGAGAAGGAGATTGCATTTCGATGGCGTCTTTCACAAGCTCTAGATGTGTCAAAGCACATTACCGCCAATGAAATCCTTCTGAAGCGTAGTCCCTGCTGTAATGTGGGAAATGCAGCACATCAAGCTCCTACTAATAACAGTGTGGGATTTGAGGGTAGTGGGTTTGGGAATGTTGGTTGTAGGATAAATATTGACAAGGACACTGCTATGTCCTTCCTGGACAAATGGTCCTGGGATATCTCGCATCCATCCAAGAGGGAAATCCAGGCCTTGGCTTAAAGTCTCGTTCGAAAGTGTTCAGAGGACATATGGAACTCCCCTCCCTCCAGAGAATCATGGGGGCCTTTTAAAAGTGGATGACCTCTCCTGGGAGGAGGATTTACCACCAGGTTCACCCTGACAGCGCCTAGGCGCACTCCTTCCTCATCCACATCACCTCGGGAGACTTTTCATTCGGGACAGTTTTCATTGTCTCTCCCTAACTGTCCAACTATAGCCCCTGTCCATAACCCACAACCAATAGCACGGTACATGAAGCCCGAGCCTGGGAAAGGAGTGTCTCAGAGAGAAGCCAATGGGGTGGGAGGAAGAGGAAAAGCCTCTGTACTCTAATGGTGCCTCAGAGAGAGTTATCTGAGCCAAGTGGTTTATCCAATATGTTCGTGTTGAGGAAGGTATCAAGGCAAATGGAACCAAGGGGGGATGGAGTTGAGTCAGCCATAACTTAATGGAATGGCGTAGTAGGATTAAAGGGGCTGAAAGGCTTTCCCCTTGTTCCATGCAATAATGGACCCCCCCTCCCCCCGATCTAGTGGAGAGTGGCGGGCTGCTCAGGTGCTGATCTTCCCAGCTCACGCAGTAAATAGCGGCTCCTTTGCGGTTTCCGAAATGTAAGGATCGCCTTCTGGATAGAGAGGGAGAAACTGGGAACGGACCCCGGCCTGGCTCCGATCAAACCCAGTGATTCAGGAGGAAACAGAAGCCAGTATTAAAAGGGGTGGGGGAGGAGCAAAGGAGGAATGTATCACGTGTTCCCTGCTGATGTGTGTGGGAGTGAAGGCCTTGGATGTCAATGCAGGAACAGACAAAGTTTCAACTGTGTGTGGGCTGCAGTATTGACGTTATCACAGTGCAGACTCTAAGTGCTTCCCTGCCGTGCGTGGGTGTACAAGGCTTTATACAGAAGTGTGTATGTGAGCATAATGTATATGTACACATAGGAACCTTGATAAGGTGTCGCACAAGAGGTTGTTACACAAAATTAGGACTCATGGGACTAGGAATAATATATTGGCATTGATTGAGCATTGGATAATGAATAGAGATAGGAATAAATGGGACTTTTTCAGGTTGGCACACTGTGATTAATAGAGTGCCACAAGGATCAGTGCTTGAGACAGCCATTTATAATCTATATCAATGAGTATTGCTGAAAAAGGACAGATTGTCGTAGCTGTTTGTCTTGTATTCATTGGGACAATTCACAAGAACTACCGAGTGGAAAGGAGAAACAATGTTCGCCAAGAGTCAGTCAGGGAGTAAATGATGAAGGTGGTGGAGGTGGTGCCGATCAAGCAAGCTGTTTTGTTAGGGATCATGTCAAGCTTCTGAAGTGTTGCTGGGGCTGCACCCATCCAGGCAAGTATCCATCCCACTGCTGACTTGAGCCCTGTAGATCAATGGGGAGACAGGAAATGTATTATTCACTGCAGGATTCTCAATAAAGACCTGCTTTTGCTGCTACAGTATTTATAAGGCTAGTCCCATTTAGATTCTGGTGATGGTGTATCATTCAAATATGGTCATTTTATTGGACATTAAGGGGTGATGATCAGATTCTTTCTCACTCACAGTGATAGTGCTTCTCCCTTGTTTGAGATGGTCATAATCTGCATTTGGGTGGCATCAATGTTACTCACCACTTTTCAGCCAAGCCCTGGATATTGTCCAGACCTGATTGCATTTGAACACAGACTGCTCCAGTACCTGAACATGGTGCTGAACACTGTGCAATCATGGTGAACATTCCCCTTCTGACCTTATGATGGAGGGAAGGTCGTTGATGAAGCAGCTGAAGATGGTTGGGCCTGGGACACTACCCTGAGGAACTCCTGCAGAGATGTCCTGGAGTTGACCTCCAATGACCACAACCAGTAGATCTTTCTCAAAGATGGTCAGATGGGAGCCTTTCCCTGATCTCCATATCATGTGTGTATATTCAATAAAATGTTCTGGATAGACAGATTAGCTACATCATGTACTACAGTCAATGTCTTTGATGTAGGGTACCATCTCCATTCTGCCCCCACCACAAGCTACTTGACAGAATAGTGTACTTCAGTTAGGTGTAGTTTGTTAGCTTGCTATCTCATACTCAAGTGTCATTGTCACCATGACAACCTTTAAGCTCTGAAATCACTTCAAGCCATTAAGAATACAGACCTTGGACTTTGCTCTACTCACTATCTGCCTGTTTCCTGGTGATGCTTTACCTACTGTACAAATATTAGTTGCTGAATATGCAATGTGTTGGGTTCAGAGAATCCTCCACCCCATTTTATTTTGCAAATCCAATGTCCCAGACTTTATTTTTGGACTAATTCCCAGTAGCAATGACTGGAGTCAAAATAAAATAAGATATTACCGGGGAGCTAATTAGTGCAGTAATTCCAGTGATTTCATGATCAGAAGGAAAGGAATTAAGTTTTAGAATGGGAGAGTGGCTTTGTGTGGAAGAGCCTTTAAGCTGTGCCTCAGAGGGGTATTCACTATCCCCTCTCCAAAAACTATTTCACACTATGGCTGGGTCCTAGTTCTTTCCAACATGTCCCTGGATAATGCCCATTGATGTCTGAGACTGTCAGCTGTGGCTCAATGGGTAACATTCTTGTCTTGGTGTGAGCGATTGTTGGTTCAAATCTCCACTCTAGAAATTCCAGGCCAGCAATGTGTTTGTCTTTTCCCTTGCTCTGGGCAGATGGCTGGAGGTTGCTCCTGAGACACAATAATATGTCTATGGTTTTACATCCAATCCCTGGGTCAGGATATCCCAATCCATTCTAATTCTGAATGGGATACGCCCAAATGATAATGCTCCTGGATGAGCCAAACTTATATTTTAAAAGAATCAGAGAACTATATAGTACAGAAGAGGTGCTTGGCTCATCAAGCCTGTATCATCAAAGATGCAACTTACACTAGTCCCACTTCCCCACATTAGGCCCATAGACTTGAATGTTATGACACTTCAATTCTTCATCTAATTCCTTTTTAAAGGTTGTGAAGTTTCTAGCCTCAACAGTCCTCCCAGGCAGTGCATTCCAGACCCAGCCACTCCATCCCTTCTAAACCTCCTGCTATTCACTTCAAAATGATGTCCCCTTGTTCTTGACCCTTCAACTAAGGGAGGCAGCTGCTTTCTGGTCACCCTGTCCATGCCCTTCATAATCTTATACACCTCCATCAGGTCCCTCTTCAATCATCTCTGCTCTAGAGAAAGCAACCCAAGCTCAACTATAAGACCACAGACGTAGAAGCAGAAATTAGGCCAAACAGCCCATTGAGTCTGCTCCGCCATTCAATCATGGCTGATCAGTTTCTCAACCCCATTCTCCTGCTTTCTCCCATTACCCTTGAACTCTTTGACAATCAAGAATGTATCTATCTCAGTCTTAAATACACACTACCTTCTGTGGCAGTGATTTCCATTGATTCACCACCCTCTGGCTGAAGGATCTTCTCTTTATCCCAGAAATGCTCCATCCCAAGGAACATCCTGATGGATCTCCTCTGCACCCCCTCCAGTGCAATCACTGTCCTTCCCACAGTGTGGTGACCAGAACTGCACACAGTACAGTCTAGCCCAAGTTCTGTAGAGCTCTTATAATCTATGCCACAACTGATAAAAACAGATGTCCAATATGTTTTATTAACTATCCTTTTTGTCTGTTCTGCATCTTCAGGGATCTATGGATAAGCATTACAAAAGGAGCCAATTAAACCAGCATTTCTTGAGCTTTAAGAAGGAGTGAGTTTATGAGCTACTTAAACATGAAAGAAGAAACATTAAAAACATGACACATATTCATGCAGATTAGTAATATAAAGTGAGACCATAAAGTTAAAGTGAAACAAAATACGATTCAGTGTTTGGACTTGCCATGATGAATAGATAATGAACCATCATGACCATCAAGGGGGAGATTCTGGGAATGCAGTCTTTGGTAATTGAGCTGTCAGCAGAAGTGGTTGAGGTGGGTACACTAACAACATTTAAAAGGCATTTGGACGAAGACATGGATAGCAAAGGTTTAGAAGGACATGGGTCAGGTGCAGGGAAATGGGGTTAGAGTCTCTGTGCTATAGGACTCTATGAGCAGTTGTTTGGATATTCTCAATTCTGCAGTTAGCTGAAAGAATTTTGTCCAGTTTCCTTCAAAAATAGGTTTGCTGGCTAGACCTCATCTCAGCAATCAGAGAGAGAGAGAGACTTGATTTCTTTCTACTAGCAGACGGAGGGTGTCTAGTGGATAAAGTTTAAACAAGGTTCCTACACAGAACTGTCCTTCTTTTAACTCATTGTCACAGTTGGGACCACAAAATCACAAGACATTATTTCCTGCTGATGGGGGACATTAGCCACTCATTATCTCTAGCCACAAGAGATCACAGTATTTTGAATTGTATCCCTCCCTTTGAAATCACAAAGTCAGAGAGATGTACAGCACTGAAACAGACCCTTTGATCCAACTCATCCATGCTGGCAAGATATCCCAAACCAATCTAGTCCCACCTGTCAGCACCCGGCCCATTTCCCTCCAAAGCTTTCCTAATCATATACCATTCAGATGCCTTTTAAATGTTGCAATTGTACCAGCCTCCACCACTTCCTTTGGCAGCTCATTCCATACATGCACCACTCTCTGTATGAAAAAGTTGCCCCTTCAGTCTCTTTTATATCTTTCCCCTCTCACCATAAACCAATGCCCATTAGTTCTGGACTCCCCCACCTCAGGGAAAAGACCTTGTCTATTTACCCTATCCATGCTCCTCATGATTTTATAAACCTCTATCAGGTTACCCCTCAGCCTCTGATGCTTCAGGGCAAACAGCCCCAGCCTACTCTACCTCTCCCGACAGCACAAAGCCTCCAACCCTGGCTTCATCCTTATAAAGCTTTTCTGACCCTTTTCAAGTTTCACAACATCCTTCTGATAGGAAGGAGACCAGAATTGCATGCAACATTCCAACAGTGGCCTAACCAATGTCCTGTACAGCTGCAGCATGACCTCCCAAATCCTGTACTCAATAGTCTGACCAATAAAGGAAAGCATACCAAACGCCTTCATCACTGTTCTATCTACCTGTGACTCCACTTTCAAGGAGCTATAAACCTGCACTCCAAGGTCTGTTTGTTCAGCAACACTCCCTAGGACCTTACCGTTAAGTTTTTAAGTCCTGCTAAGATTGCTTCCCCAAAGTGCAGCACCTCGCATTTATCTGAATTAAACTCCATCTGCCACTCCTCAGCCCCTTGACTCATCTGATCAAGATCCTGTTTGTGAATCTGAGGTAACCTTCTTCATTGTCCACTACACCACCAATTATGGTGTCATCTGCAAACTTACTAACTATACCTTTTATGCTCACAACCAAATTATTTATATAAATGACAAAAAGTAGTGGACCCAGCACTGATCCTTGTGGCACTCCACTGGTCACAGGCCTCCAAACTGAAAAACAACCCTCCACTATCACCCTCTTCTTTGACCTTTGAGCCAGTTGTGTATCCAAATGGTTAGTTCTCCATGTATTCCATGAGAGCTTACATTGCTAACCAGTCTCCAATGGGGAACCTTGTCAAATGCCTTACTGAAGTCCATATAGATCACATCTACCACTCTGCTCTCATCAAACCTCCTTGTTACTTCTTCAAAAACTCAATCAAGTTTGTGAGACATGATTTCCCATGGACAAAGCCATGTTGACTATCCCTAATCAGTCCCTGCCTTTTCAAATACTCCTGCATCCTTGTCCCTCAGGATTCCCTCCAACAACTTGCCCACTACCGACGTCAGGCTCATTGGTCTAAAATTCCCTGGCTTGTTCTCATCACCTTTCTTAAATAGTGGCACCACGTTAGCCAACCTTCAGTCTTCTGGCACCTCACCTATGACAATCAATGACATAAGTATCTCAGCAAGAGATCCAGCAATCACTTCCCTAGCTTCCCACAGAGTTCTAGGGTACACCTGATCAGGTTCTGGGGATTCATCCACTTTTTTGTGTTTCAAGACATGCAGCACTTCCTCCTCTGTAATATGGACATTTTTTAAGATGTCACCATCTATTCCCCTACATTCTATATCTTGCATGTCCTTTTCCGTAGTTAACTCCCCCATCTCCTGCAGCTCCACACAAAGGCTGCCTTGCTGATTTTTGAGGAGCAGTATTCTCTCCCTAGTTAGGAGAAAGTGAGGACTGCAGATGCTGGAGATCAGAGCTGAAAAATGTATTGCTGGAAAAGCACAGCAGGTCAGGCCGCATCCAAGGAGCAGGAGAATCGACGTTTCGGGCATAAGCCCTTCTTCTTCTGGAATGAGGAAGGTGTGCCAAGCAGGCTAAGATAAAAGGTAGGGAGGAGGGACTGGGGGAGGGGCGTTGGGAATGCGATAGGTGGAAGGAAGTTAAGGTGAGGGTGATAGGTCGGAGAGGGGGTGGGGCGGAGAGGTCAGGAAGAAGATTGCAGGTTATGAAGGCAGTGCTGAGTCCGAGGGTGGGGTCTGAGACAAGGTGGGGGAGGGGAAATGAGGAAGTGGTTGGGTTGGTTGGTGCGGTGCCCCAGAGGTGTTCTCTGAAACGTTCCGCAAGTAGGCGGCCTGTCTCCCCAATGTAGAGAAGGCCACATCAGGTGCAGCGGATGCAGTAAATGATGTGTATGGAGGTGCAGGTGAATTTGTGACGGATATTGAAGGATCCCTTGGGGCCTTGGAGAGATGTGAGGGGGGAGGTGTAGGCGCAAGTTTTGCATTTCTTGCGGTTGCAGGGGAAGGTGCCGGGAGTGGAGGTTGGGTTGGTGGGGGGTGTGGACCTGACAAGGGAGTCACGGTGGGAGTGGTCTTTCCGGAACGCTGATAGGGGAGGGGAGGGAAATATATCCCTGGTGGTGGGGTCCGTTTGGAAGTGGCGGAAATGATGAAAGATGATACAATGTATCTGGAGGTTGATGGGATGGTAGGTGAGGACCAGTGGGATTCTGTCCTGGTGGCGATTGGAGGGGTGGGGCTCAAGGGCGGAGGAGTAGGAAGTGGAGGAGATGCGGTGGAGAGCATCGTCAACCACGTCTGAGGGGAAATTGCGGCCTTTGAAGAAGGAGGCCATCTGGGTTGTTCGGTATTGGACTCGGTCCTCCTGGGAGCAGATGCGGCGGAGGCGAAGGAATTGGGAATATGGGATGGCATTTTTACAGGGGGCAGGGTGTGAGGAGGTGTAGTCTAGGTAGCTGTGGGAATCGGTCAGTTTATAGTAAATGTCCATGTTGAGTCGGTCGCCCAAGATAGAAATGGAGAGGTCTATGAAGGGGAGGGAGGAGTCTGAGAGTGCAGGTAAATTTGAGGTCGGGGTGGAAGGAGGTCAACAAGGTGGTGCTGAGTCCGAGGGTTGGGGCTGAGGTAAGGTGGGGGGAGGGGAAATGAGGAAGCTGGAGAAATCTGCATTCGTCCCTTGTGGTTGGAGGGTTGGTCCAGGTAAATTTGAGGTCAGGGTGGAAACGTCGATTCTCCTGCTCCTTGGATGCTGCCTGACCTCTCTCCCTCGTTACCCTTTTGTCCTTAATGTATTTGTAAAAGTCTTTGGATTCTCCTTAACTCTATTTGCCAAATCTGTCTCCTGTTCATTCCTGATTTCCCTCTTAAGTATAATCCTACTGCCTTTATTTTCTTCAAAGGTTTCATTCGATCTATCCTGTCTATACCTGACATATGCTTCCTCCTTTTTCTTCACCAAACCCTCAATTTCCTTTGTTATCCAGCATTCCCTCCACCTCCCAGCCTTTCCTTTCACCCTAACAGGAATATACTTTCTCTGAATTCTCGTTATCTCATTTCTGAATGCTTCCCATTTTCCAGCCGTCCCTTTACCTGTGAACATTTGCCCCCAGTCAGCTTTTGAAAGTTCTTGCCTTTCTCCAATTTAGAGCTTCAACTTTTGGATCTGGTCTATCTTTCTCCATCACAATTTTAAAATGAATAGAATTATGGTTGCTGGCCCCAAAGTGCTCCCCCAGTCTCCTGCCCTGTCATATTTCCCAAGAGTAGGTCAAGTTTTGCATGTCTCTTGGGGGTACATCCACATACTGAATCAGAAAATTGTACAAGCTTAACAAATTCCTCTCCATCTAAACCTTTAACACAATAACAGTCCCAGTCTATGTTTGGAAAGTTAAAATCCCCTACCATAACACCCTATTATTCTTACAGATAACTGAGCTTTCCTTACAAATTTGTTTCTCAATTTCCCTCTATTAGCTTCCAGTCCTGCTCATCCCTGAGCCATGTCTCTTTAATTGCTATGATATCCCAGTCCCATGTTCCTAACTATGCCCTGAGTTCATCTACCTTCCCTGTCAGGCCTCTTGCATTGAAATAAATGCAGTTTAATTTATTAGTCCTACCTTGTCCCTGCCTGCCCTGACTATTTAACTTGCTTCTGTTCTCAACTGTACCAGTCTCAGATTGATCTCTTTCCTACTATCTCTCTGGGTCCCACACCACTTCCCACCCCACCCCTTTCCCCCCTCCCCCACACCTTACGAGTTTAAATCCTCCTGAGCAGCTCTAGCAAATTTCCCTGCCCGCATATTAGCTCCCTTCCAATTCAGGTACAATCTGTCCTTCTTGTACAGGTCACGTCTACCCCAGAAGAGATTCCAATGATCCAAAAATTTGAACCATTCTCCCATACATCAGCTCCTCAGCCATGCATTCATCTGCTCTATCCTCCTATTCTTACCCTCACTCGCTCCCAGTGCCATGAGTAATCCAGATATAGCTACTCTCGAGGATCTCCTTTTTAAGTTCCTACCTAACTCTCTGTATTCTCCCTTCAGAATCTCAACCTTTTCCCTTCCTATGTCATTGGTTCCCATGTGCACAATGACTTCCTGCTGGCCCCTCTCTCCCTTGAGAACATTCTGCTCTCTCCCTGAGACATCCTTAATCCTGGCACCAGGGAGGCAACACACCATTCTGATTTTTCACTGCTGGCCACAGAAACGTCTGTCTGTGCCTCAGACTAGAGTGTGCCCTAACACAATCGACCTCTTGGAACCCAACGTACCCCTCATTGCATTAGAGCCAGTCTCAATACCAGAAACTTGGCTGTTCATGCTACATTCTCCTGAGAACTCATCACCTCCCTAGATTTTCCAAACAGCACACTTGTTTGAAAGGGGGATTGCCATGCAAGGACTCCTGCACTACCTGCCTACCTCTCTTACCTTTCCTGGAGTCAACCCATCTATGTGACTGTATCTGCGACTTTTCTCCCTTTCTATAACTGCCATCCATCACACCCCCTTGCTCTTGTCAATTCCTCATTGCCTCTAACTGTCTCTCCAACCATTCCATTTGATCTGATAGGATTCACAACCAATGGCATTTATTGCAGATATAATCCTCAGTAACTCATAAACTCTCCCTAAACTCCCACATCTGACAAGAATAGCTTATCACTCTACTAAGGGCCCCTTTTGTTTCTTCCAATCTGCAGAGTCAGAAAATAACACTTATTCCTCTTAAAAAAAACTGCTCCAGGCTAACTTAATACTTATGGCTTATATTTTTAATTTTAATCAAGAGACATATCTCAATAAAACATATAATCCTCACTTCTGCAGACTCCCCAAGGCCACATTTAAAACTATTCACTTATCTGTTTCTGTGCTGTGACCTCTCCCAAACAGGTTCCTCCAAGATTAGTTGTAAATTTCACTGTTTGTTAATTTTCCCAGATGCACTTGACATCTAGCGATACATGAATTCATACAGCAAAGGCAGTAACTGTGCAGGTTCACTACTGTGCCAGTTAGCAGCGTGGGTTTCTTTCTCTCTCTCTCTCTCTCTCTCTCTCTCTCCTGCACTGACCTGACCATGTGCTGCCTTTGTCTGTTCCTCTCCTTATTAAAAGTGCTGTTGTTTTGACTTTTCTCCAAAGTTTCAAATGAATGCAACAGCATATAGACAATGATTGCTGCTCTTGGAATTTGAGGCAATCACCTCCAACACCTAAAATACCTCAAAAAAGGACAGCCTGTTACAGCCAGAACTTTTTCCCATCCTCAAGAGTTACTCTATACAGTTCCCTTGACACTCTTCGGGTGCAATGTTGCATGTCCCCTCTCTGGGCTTTGTGCAATTCATAAAAGGTTTTTCCAGGTAGTTTCAAATTTATATTTTCAGGCTTATATGTCCTTCTTTTTTTAAAAAAGTGTATTTAAAAGTTCAGTACATCCAAAAGCAATCAGGGTTATGATCCACTCTTTGGGTAGAGGTGTGTGAGGGGCTTGATGAGCAGCAAGAGTCTCAATTCTCATACTTGCCAAACCAGCCACCCAGGCAACATTAATGAGCATGGAGATGAACGTTATGGAATGTGAGATGTGATTAGAAAATTGACGTAAGAGCAAGAACAGGCACAAAAGTAGACACCCGCATTTACAGGTACAAGTCCTGAAAGGAATATGACACAGGAATTCAGGACTTTAAACTGACTATCCCCCTTCTAGAAACACAGTGACTCAGTGGTGAGGACGACTGCCTCACAGCTTCAGGGACCAGGGTTTGATTCCACCCTTGGGTGAATGACTGGGTGGAGTTTGCACATTCTCCCTGTGTCTCGTGGGTTTCCTCCTGATGCTCCAGTTTCCTCCCATTGTCCAAAGGTGTGCAAGTTAGGGAGGATTGGCCATTCTAAATTGTCCATAGTGTCTAAGGAATGTGCAGGATAGTTGAAGTAGCCATGGAAATGTAGGATTACAGGGATAGGATGGGGGTGTGGATCTGGATGGGATGCTCTTCTGAGGGGTGATAGACTTGATGGGCTGAATGGCCTGTTTTCACACTGCAGGGATTTTATGATTCCATCATAAGGTTAGAAGTGGGGATGTTTGCATAATGTTCAACACCATTCACAATCCTCAGATACTGAAACAGACCATCTCCAAATGCAGCAAGAATGGATAATATCGAGACTTAGGTGGAAAACTGGCACCATGCAAATGTCAGGCAATGACAATCTCAAAAAAGAAAGAAACCAACCATTTCCCCTTAACATTCAATGGTGATATCATCGCTGAATCCTCTACTCTCACCATCCTGTAGGTTACCATTGACCACAAACTGAACTGGACTCCCCATGTTCATACTGTAGTTACAAGAGCAGGTCAGTGGCAAGGAATCCTGCAGTGAGGAACTCATTTACCTCTCCAGAGCCTGTCCAGCATCTACGAGGTACAAGTTAGGAATATGATGGAATACCCCTCTCTTGCCTGGATGAATGCATTTCCAAGAAGCTCAACATCAGGACAGAGCAGCCCACTTGATTGGGACCACATCCACAAACATTCACTCCCTCTCCCCCTGACAGTGGGAACAGTGTGCACCATTTATAAGGTGTGCTGTTGTAAATGGTTTGGACGAAAGTATCAGTTGCCTCATTTGCAAGTTTGCAGATGATACTAAAATTGGCAGAATAGCAGATAGTGAAGGGTACTGTCAGAGAATACAGCAGAATATAGAAGATTGGAGAGTTGGGCAGAGAAATGGCAGATGGAGTTCAATCCGGACAAGTGCGAGGTGATACATTTTGGAAGATCCAATTCAAGAGCAAACTATACAGGAGATGGTAAAGTCCTGGGGAAATTTGATGTATAGAGAGATCTGGGTGTTCAGGTTCATTGTTCCCTGAAGGTGGCAATGCAGGTAGACAGAGTGGTCAAGAAGGCATACGGCATACCTTTCTTCATCGGATGGGGTATTGAGTACAAGAGTTGGCAGGTCATGTTATACAATTGTATAAGACTTTGGTTCAACCACATTGGGAATACTGCATTCGTAAGAACAGAGAAAATTGTAAAAGAGGGTGTGGTGTGGCACTGTGAGTTAAGGATAGTTTTACGGTTGCAAAAAGGACATTTGAGGACTTGTCTACTGAAGTAGTATGGGCTGAGATTAGAAACAGGAAAGGAGAGGTTATCCTGTTGGGAGTTTTCTATAGGCCTCTGAATAGAGATGTAGAGGATAGGATAGCAAAGATGATCCTTGATAGGAGGGAGAGTGAGAGAGTAGTTGTTTTGGGGGAACTTTAACTTTCCAAATATTGACTGGGAACACTATAGTTCAAGTACTTTAGATGGGTCAGTTTTTTGTCCAGTGTGTGCAGGAGGGTATCCTGACACAGTATGTAGACAGGCCAACAAGAGGGGTGGCCACATTAGATTTGGTACTGGCTAATGAACCCAGCAGGTGTTAGATTTGGATGTAGGTGAGCACTTTGGTGATAGTGACCACAATTCGGTTATGTTTCCTTTAGTGATGGAAAAGAATAGGTATATACTGAGGACAAGAGTTATAGCTGGGCATAGGCAATTATGATGCGATTAGGCAAGATTTAAGATGCATAGGATGGGGAAGGGAACTGCAGGGAGTGGGCACAGTTGAAATGTGGAGCTTATTCAAGGACTAGTGACTGTGTGTCTTTGATAGGTATGTACCTGCCAGGCAGGGAGGAAGTGGTCGAGCACGGGAACCATAATTTACTAAGGACGATGGATCTCTTGTCAAGAGGAATAAGTGGCTTATGTTAGGATGAGATGTCCTGCCTCAGTTAGGGCACTTGAGAGTTACAAGTTAGACAGGAAAGACCTAAAGAGCGAGCAAAGAAGAGCCAGGAGGGACATGAGAAGTCGATGGATAGGATAAAAAAAACCCTAAGTATATCAGGAATAAAAGAATGACTAGAGTAAGATTAGGGCCAATCGAGCATAGCAGTAGGAAGTTGTGCATGGAGCCCGAGGAGATAAGGGAAGTGCTAAATGAATACTTTTTATCGTATTCACACGAGAAAAAGACAACATGGTTGTGGAGAATATTGAGATACAGGCTACAAGACTAGGTGGAATTGAGGTGTATAAGGAGGTAGTGTTAGCAATTCTGGAAAGTGTGAAATTAGATAAGTCCCCTGGGTCGATGGGATTTATCCTAGGATTCTCTGGGAAGCCAGGGAGGAGATTGTTGAGCGTTTAGTTTTGATCTTTATGTGGTCATTGTCTACAGGAATAGTGCCAGAAGGCTGGAGGATAGCAAATGTTGTTCCCTTGTTCAAGAAGGGGAGTAGAGACGACCCTGGAAATTATAGACCAGTGAGCCTTACTTCGGTTGTGGGTGAAGTGTCTGAAAGGGTTATAAGAGATAGGATTTCTAAAAATCTTGAAAGGAATAAGTTGATTAGGGATAGTCAATATGGTTTGTGAAGGGTAGGTCATGCCTCACAAACCTTATTAAGTTCTTTGAGATGGTGACCAAACAGGTAGTTGAGGGTAAAGTGGTTGATGTGGTGCAAATGGATTTCAGTAAGGTGTTTGATATGGTTCCCCGTGGTAGACTATTGCACAAAATAGGGAGGTATGGGACTGAGGGTGATTTAGCGGTTTGGATCAGAAATTGGCTAGCTGAAAGAAGACAGACGGTGGTGGTCGATGGAAAATATTTATCCTGGAGTTCAGTTACTAGTGATGTACCACAAGGATCTGTTTTGGGTCCACTGCTGTTTGTCATTTTTATAAATGATCTGATGAGGGTGTAGAAGGATGGGTTAGCAAGTTTGCAGATGACACTAAGGTTGTAGAGTTGTGGATAACGTCAAAGGACGTTGCAGGTTACAGAGAGACATAGATAAGCTGCAGAGTTGGACTGAGAGGTGGCAAATGGAGTTTAATATGGAAAAGTGTGAGGTGGTTCACTTTGGAAGGAGTAACAGGAATGCAGGGTACTGGGCTAATGGTAAGACTCTTGGTAGTGGTAGATGAGCATAGATCTCGGTGTCCAGATACATAGATCCTTAAAAGTTGCCACCCAGGTTGATAGGGTTGTTAAGAAGGCATATGGTGTGTTAGCTTTTATTGGTAGAGGGATTGAGTTTTGGAACTATGAGGTCATGTTGCAGCTGTACAAAACTCTGGTGAGGCCACATTTGGAGTGTTGTGTACAGTTCTGATCACCGCATTATAGGAAGGATGTGGAAGCTTTGGAAAGGGTTCAGAGGAGATTTACTAGGATGTTGCCTGATATGGAGGCAAGGTCTTATATGAAAGGATGAGGGACTTGAGAACATTTTTGTGAGAGAGAAGGTTGAGAGGTGACTTAATAGAGACATCAGAGGGTTAGATAGGTTGGACAGTGCGAGCCTTTTTCCTTAGATGGTGATGGCTAGCACAAGAGGGCATAATTTTAAATTGAGGGGTATTAAATATAAGACAGCTGTCAGAGCTAGTTTCTTTACTCAGAGAGTAGTAGGGGTGTGGAACACACCGCCTGCAATAATAGTAGACTCGCCAACTTTAAGGGCATTTAAATGGTCATTCAATAGGCAGATGGATGAGAATGGAATAGTGTAGATTAGATGGGCTTCAGATCGGTTCCTCAGGGAGGCACAACGTCAAGGGCCTGTACTGCGCTGGAATATTCTATGCTTTATGTTCTGTTCACCACATTATCAAAAGGATGTGGATGCTTTGGAGAGGGTGCAGAGCAGGTTCACCAGGATGTTGCCTGGTATGGAGGGCACTAGCTATGAAGAGAGGTTGAGTAGATTAGGATTATTTTGATTAGAAAGACCAAGGTTGATGGGGTACCTGGTTGAGGTCTACAAAATCATGAGAGGTATAGACAGGGTGGATAGCAAGAAGCTTTTTCCCAGAGTGGGGGACTCAATTACTAGGTCACAAATTCAAGGTGAGGGGGAAACATTTAAGGGAGATATGCATGGGAAAGTTCTTTATGCAGAGGGTGGTAGGTGCCAGCGGAGGTGGTAGAGGTGGGCATGATAGAGTCATTTAAGATGTATCTAGACAGGTACATAAATGTGCAGGGAACAGAGGGATACAGATCCCTAGAAAATAGGTGGCAGGTTTAATTAGAGCATCTGGACTGGTGCAGGCTTGGACGACCAAAGGGCCTGTTCCTGTGCTGTAATGTACTTTGTTCTTTGTTCTTTGTGTTAACTCAGCAAAGCTCCAATGACAATACTTTCCAAGCCTTCCAAATCTTTATCACCCAGAAGGACAGGGGCAGCAGGCACATGGGGACACTATCACTAACAGGTTTCCTTTCAAGCCGCTCACCATCCTGACTCCGAAATACATCCCTGTTCCTTCAGTGTTGCTGGGACATAGAAATAGAACAGTACAGCACCGTACAGGCCCTTCGGCCCTTGATGTTGTGCCGACCTTTTATCCTATTCTAAGATCAAACTAACCAACATACTCTTCAACTATCATCCTGATGAAGGGCTCTGGCCCGCAACATCGAATTTCCTGTTCCTTGGATGCTGCCTAACCTGCTGTGCTTTAACCAGTAACACATTTTCAACTATCATCCATGTGCCTATCCAAGCTTCGCTTAAAGGTCCCTAATGTATTTGACTCTATTATCACCGCTGGCAGTGCATTCCACACACCCATGTCAGTATCCTGGAACTCCCTCTTTAACAGCATTGTGGGTCTACTTATACCCAACTGGTCTGCCATGGCTCCAGAAGATGCTTCAATCCCAACATCTTCTACTGAAAGTAAATGTGTCTTGCTGCAATTGTATAGCATCTTTGTAAGACTGCACCTGATTTATTGTGTACAATCTGGGGTTTTCTTATCTGAAGAAGGAAGTAATTGCCACACAGGGAATGCAACGCAAGTTCACCAGCTTAATTCTGGGGATGGTGGTATTAAGGGGCCTGTATTACCTAGAATTTGGAATGATGCAAGGTAGTCTCATTGAAACATACTGAGTTCTTACAGGGCATGACAGGATGGATGTTGTTAGGATGTTCCCATCTGGCTGGTGGATGTAGAACTAGAGGACTATCTCAGGAGAAGAGGTCAGCTATTTAATACTGAGATGGGGGAGAACGTCTTCACTCAGTCAGAGGTGAACCTTTGGAATCCTCTATCCCAGAGGATTGTGGAAGCTCAGTCACTGAGTAGGTTCTATACAGAAATCATCAGATTTCTGGAGACTAATGATATTAAGAGATAGTACAGGAATGTGGCCTTGAGGAAATGATCCACTATGGCATAGAATAGCAGGGCTGGATCGATGGGCTGAATGGTCTACTCCCGTACCTATATTCTCAGGGCTAAGTAGGATTGGGTCAAATGTTCTGATCAGATTAGAAAGATGTTGATTGTATGGTTGCTGTTGGTTCTGGAACCTTTTCAAAGGGATGGTGAAACCAATCAGTCAATGAGTTTGTTTCAGTGCATTTACTGACAATATAACACCAGTCATCAATAACTAATCACCATTGCAAGAGCACCAGGTGTATTTAACAACTGTCAGATTAAAAAAATTGCAGAATCATTGAGTACCGAATGAACCTTTGAGACCAATGATCATTTTGCAATTTATCCAATTTATCCCACTACCTCGTTCATTCCCCTCAGGTCCATAGAACTGAACTCATTCACTCATGCACAGAAGTTCAATTCCACTCAAAGTCTTTGCTTTGAAATTGCTGCTACTTTGGGGAATAGAAACTGGTAATTCTAAAGCATTGCCACATTGTCAGAATAATTCCAAAGTGTTTTATGGGCAGAGATGTGATTCCATAGACTTTGTTGTGATGTAATGCTGCAGTCAATTTACCCACAGAGAACTCATGCTAATAACTTTATGATAATGGTCAGATAGCTTGACATTGTTCACTAAGACTGAGAAATGTTTGTCACCATCGGAGAACTTCCCCACTCCTCTACAAAATACCAGCTGCACAATTTCTGTACGTCAACCCGAGAGGGCAAAATGTCTTCTATAAATGTGTCATTAACGGCCTTGTTAACTGTGCGTGCGCACGCATGTACTCTCTCTATCTCTCTGATGGTGCAGTGATAGATGTGTGGACACTACTCCAGAGGTGTGTAATAACATCATTGAATAGGTGTGAGAGAGCGCCACAGAAAAGATGGCATGAGGAAAGATAGAGATAAAGAGTATGAAATGATATGAAAGAGAAAGTGAGAATCTCAAAGACAAATATGAAACAATTAATAGAGAGAAACAGACACATAGGAAAGTTAACTTTCTGAGCCAGTGTTTAACGGCATCACATTAACTTACAACTGACACAGCCTACATTGCATTAGTTTTTTTCCAGTACAGTCAGTCCCCAAAACTGAGTAGATTCTAAATCTCCTGGGTTTTTTTTCTCTCTTTCCTTTTTTCTTCCCGTCCTACTGCCTAACAGCGACAGTGTTTATTTTTCCCCATCACCCATGCCATGTGTATGCAGGTATTGGACACAGTGAAGAACAACAAGTGGGTAAATCCTTATTTATATTCCACCACCAGGAAGAAAGGAAACACCCGAGTGGCCACTGACAAGCAGTGCCCTTCTCATCAAAGGGCAATGCCCTACATTGCATTATTCGTGAACTGCCTTAACCTTCACAATAACAGATTTTACTATTAAAAGGCAGCGATGTAATCTGGGGGGCCTGCTTACTTGTTAATCAAATCATTTAAAAACTCAGGAAGTGTTCTTCTCATGATCTCTGCAGGTTTCCTTCCTCATTGTTACTCTTTCACTTCCAGTCAGTAATTGAACCACCAGCCACCGAAACTTCGGTTGATGAGTGGGACTAACATTCCTGCTTGGACTATATCTAAAACATTTTTCAGCCTGTCTTTACTCACCCTGCCCATTAAAAATAACCCTTTAAATACATTTCTAGTAAGTAATAAACAATCTTTTTAAAAATCTGGCAAAGGGGATACTGTCTTTTTCATGTCCCTGTGAACCTTCTCCATTGGGTGTTGTTCTCAGGACTGTCACATCTTCAATTCCCAGAAACGCTGGGCCACTCCTGGGGGATTGGTAATTACTGATGAGGCTTCACCACAGTTCTCTGAGGAATTTTCTCTGCCACAGAGAGTGGTGGACGTGACAAACACAGAAATTGCTGAATAAGCTCAGCAGGTCGGACAGCCTCTGTAGACAGAAGTCAGAGTTAACATTTTGGGTCACATGACTCTTTCTCAGAACTTGGTTTCTCTGATATTTCTCTCCACAGAGGCTGCCGGACCTGCTGAGCTTATCCAGCCATAGCTGTTTTTGTGCTGAAAAATGTGTTGCTGGAAAAGCGCAGCAGGTCAGGCAGCATCAAAGGAGCAGGAGAATCGACTTTTCGGGCACAATCCCTTCTTCAGGGATTCTCCTGCTCCTTGGATGCTGCCTGACCTGCTGCGCTTTTCCAGCAACATATTTTTCAGCTCTGATCTCCAGCATCTGCAGTCCTCACTTTCTCCATATCTGTTTTTGTGTCTGATTTACTACATCCACAGTCCTTTTGGTTTTTATTTAAGTAGTGGAGGTGGGTCATTGAATATGTTCAAGGTGGAAGTAGATAATTCTTGTTAGACAGGGGCAATCGGGGTCAATCGGATGTCGATGGGAATGTTTAATTTGAAACACAAAGAGATCAGCCATGACCTTATTGAACAGCAGGGCAGACATAAACGATCGAACACTCTACTCATAATTCTAGTTTATTTTGTAGAGTCATAGAGATGTACAGCATGAAACAGTCCCTTTGGTCAAACTCATTCATGCCAACCTGATATCCTATATTAATCTAGTCCCATTTGCCAGCATTTGATCCATATCCCTCCAAACCCTTCCTATTCATGTACCCATCCAGATGCCTTTTAAATGTGGTAATTGTATCAGTCTCCACTACTTCCTCTGGCAGCTCAATCTATACACGCACCACCCTCTGTGCGAAGAAGTTGTCCCCTGGGTCCTTTCCTACTGATTTTTAAATTACATTTAAATGAAAGACATTCCTCCCACCCACCCCAAACACACAAGAAGTAACTTTTGTTTAATGTAGATTTATTTTTAGATACAGAGAGAAGGGAACTGATGCAGAATCTTTATGAAATTAGGGTTAGGACTCAACTAGAAAATTGCATTCAGTTCTGGTCACGGCAGTTTTAAAAGGATACGAGGGTGCTCAAAAGGCTGGACAGGAGATTTCCCAGATTGGTTTGCAGATATGGAATTTTAACTACAAGGTTAGGTTGTGGAATCTAGAATTGCTCTCCTTAGACAAAAGGAGATTTGATGCAGTACACAATATTAAGAGAGATTTTAATAAAACAAACAAGGAAAATCTCTTTCCATGAGTTGGTGGGTCAAGGACAGTAAGGGTACAAGCTTAATGCATTGTGCAACTGGTGCTTTTCAGACAGAGTGGTAATGATCTGGAACTCTCTGCCCAAAAGGAGAGTGGAAGAGATCATCAATTATTTTGAAAGGAAATTGGATGGGTAATTCAGGAAATGAATTTGTAGGCACATGGGGATAGAACAAGGGGCAAAGACCAATTGGATTTCTGTATGAAGAACCAGTGCTGACTCGATAGACCAGATTTCAGCCAATTTGATTCACTCCACACAATATTAAGACATGGATGAAGACATTGGATACTGCAAAGGCTAGGGGCCCTGACAACATTCTGGCAATAGTCCTGAAGACAATAGTTCCTCCAGAATTTGCTGCTTCCCTAGCCAAGCTGTGCCAGTACAGTTACAACACTGGCACCTGCCCGGCAATGTGGAAAATTGCCACAAATGTCCTGTACATACAAAGCAGGACAATTCCAACTGGACCAATTATTACCCCATCAGCCTACCCTCAATCATCAGTAAAGTGATGGAAGGTGTCATCAACAGGGCTAAAAAGCAGCATCTGCTCAGCAATAACCTGCTCAGTGACACTTGATTTAGATTCTGTCAAGGCCTAACCTCATTACAGCCTTGACTCAAGCATGGGCGAAATGGCCCATCACAGAATCGGAGGGGTGAGAGTGACTGTTCTTGTAATCAAGACAATATTTGACCAATTGTGGTATAAAAGAGCCTTAGCTAACCTGGAGACAATTGGAATTGGAAATGACTCCTCTGGTTGGAGTCATACCTGGCACGTAGAAAGGTAGTTATTGTTATTGTTGGAGATCAGTCATCTCAGCTCCAGGACATCTCTACAGGAGTTCCTCAGGGTAGTGTCCTAGGTCCAATCATCTTCAGCTGCTACATCAATGACCTTCCCTCCATCATAAGGTCAGAAGTGGGGATGTTCATCGATGATTGCACAGTG
Organism: Hemiscyllium ocellatum; assembly: GCF_020745735.1. NCBI lineage: Eukaryota > Metazoa > Chordata > Chondrichthyes > Orectolobiformes > Hemiscylliidae > Hemiscyllium > Hemiscyllium ocellatum. The sequence goes on from NC_083428.1 coordinate 3,758,957, forward strand.
TTCAACACCATTCGTGACTCCTCAGATACTGAAGCAGTCTGTGCTCAAATGCAACAAGATCTGCACAATATCCAGGCTTGGAATGACAAGTGGCAAGAAACTTCACACCACACACATGCCAGATTATGAACTGTCTCCAATAAGAGACAATCTAACTACCACTTTTGAATGTTCAATGATATTGCAATCACCAAATCCCCCTCTAACAAAGACCTGGAGATTACCTTTGACCAGAAGCTCAATTGATCTCTACATATAAATATCGTGGCTACATGAGCAGGTCAGAGGCTGGAAATTCCATTGCAAGTGACTCATTTTCTGACTCCCTGAAGTCTGCCCATCATCTCCAAGACACAAGTCAGGAGTGTGATGGAATATTCCCCACTTGCCTGGATGGGGGCACCTCCAGCAACAAGCAAGAAGTTTGAGACCATCCAGGATAAAGCAATTCACTTTGATACCTCATCTACTCTCCTCAACATTCATTCTCACTTTCACTAACACCCAGCAGCTGCAGTGTGTACTATCTGCAAGATGTACTGCAGAAATTCACCAAAAGTCTTTAGATAGCACCTTCCAAACCGACAACCACTTCCATCTTAAAAGACAAGGGCTGCAGGTACATAGAAACACCACCCCCTGCGGGTTCCACTTCAAGTCACTCCCCATCCTGACTTGGAAATATGTCACTGTTCCTTCAATGTCACTGGGTCAAAATCCTGGAATTCCCTCCTTAAGGGCATTGTGGGTCTACCCACAGCACATGGACTGCAGCGGTTCAAGAAGGCAGCTCACCCCCACCTTCTCAAGGGGCAACTAGGGATGGGTAATAAAGACTAATCTAACAAGTGCCTCTCAGATCTTGTGAACAAATTAAGAAAACACACCAAATAACATGTCACACTGTCGCTGCTATGACATCATGAGCTATCCTGTCGATAGTTGCAGTGTTATACTACCAGCAGCACTTCCCAAACAGTTTGCCAATTTTGAGGCTTGAAAATCGTCAGGGTCCTTGAGAGGTGGGTGACTGGGGAGTGGGAGAGAAATGGGGAGTGGGAGAGAAATAGGGAGGAAGGGCTAAGTGCTCAGTGCAAGTCATTCCTGTTGTGGAATTTCAACATAAATGGTTCAGTTTGTGACCCGACTTGGGGTTCTGACCTTCGCTTTGGAAAGTTGAAGGGTTGTGTGGCAGCCCCTTGGTCCCAGCAAGATCCCAAAGGGCAATCTGTGGGAGCTGAAAATGTGTTGCTGGAAAAGCACAGCATCCAAGGAGCAGGAGAATCGACGTTTCGAGCATGAGCCCATCTTCAGGAAGGCTGTGGAATCTGTGGAAGATCAGGTGATCAGTTTGTTTTGAATTGATGATTTAATAAAAAACACTGATCCTAGGCTGAAGTGCCCACCTGTTCTCCAGGAGCGGTCTCTTCAACATCATCCGAAGATGATGAACAACGCTTTGGTTTAACATCTTATTCCAAACAATGGCACCCCGGGATAGAATAGGACTCTCTCAGGGCTGCACTGGGGGATGTTTGGCCTGAATGATGAACCAGAAAAAACCTAATACCCATTTCTGACCTAACTGAATCATGGCTAAAACTTTATACCTGGAAGTTTGGGAGGACCCAGTTAATTGACACTTATCAAACAGCTCTTCAGATTTTTGGTGGGAGGTTAATGACTGTTGTGTGGACGTCCCCTTGTGGCGTATTCATGAGTAACAACTTAGCCTCTCAGTGATCGAACATTCTCCAGCTCCCATGTGATCCTTTTGTTTCTAGTGTCATTGATTAGACAGTTACATTTTTAAAATGTGATTGTATTCACCACAGAATTTTTGAAGCTTAAGTTTAATGAAGAAAACCACAAAAACATGCATAACTCACTGCTTGATCTAACTATCACAAATTTCTAGGAAAAATAATAAAACATTAACACGTTCCTCTTCTGATACATATCTATATATTTCCAGAGATTTACTTTGTAAGTAACACTGCACTGTCCCTGTCCTGGGAGTATTTGATGGGGACAGTGTAGACAGAGCTTTACTTTGTATCTAACCTTGTGCAGTCACCTGTCCTGGGAGTGCTTAATGGGGACACTGGACTCTGTATCCAATCCTTTGCAGTCCCTGGCCTGAGATTGTTTGGTGGGGAGAGTATGGAAAAAGCTTTACTCTACACCTAACTCAGTTTTGTGCCAGTAACAGTGTAGACTAGTCTTTACGTCATAATGATATTTATAAACTTCATTGCCAGGGTAAGGAGTTGGCCAGAAAAGTTGATATTTGTTGGACAACCTTGTTTTGTCTTGCGCATATGTTCCTTTGTTTTGACATGATTTAAGAGACACTTCAGACAGCATTAACAAGAAAACTATGTTAGTGTGTGACTGAAGTTAACTACTGACACAAACCTGGAATACATCCTTCCCCAAAATGGCCATTAGTGAGCCATTGGGGTTTACACCACAACATGACCATTTGTTATTTGACGCCAGACTATTATCTTCCAAATTTTTCAAGATTGAATTCAAGTTTTCCAAAAGGCAGAGGGAGAGATAGTTAAGATGATGAGTTATGAATCAGCTGCTTACAGAGTGGTGGCCACTTCTGAAGAGAGTTGGATAAATTCATGAAAAGGAAAGTGTGCCAGGCGATGGGGTTAGAGCAAGAATGTCATAATTGAATAGGTCTGTCGATAGAGCTGTCACAGACACAATGGGCCAAATAGCCTCCGTCAGTGCTGTGGGAACCTACTTTCTGAAAGTACACTAGTTGGTTCTTGCAACATAAATGTTAGAGAACTTGATAAAGGACAGTCCATCAATTATTATCAGATTTGGAAACTATCAAAACATTCTAGAGATGATTAAACAACAGACAAGGTCGAAAACAATACAGCAAAATAGATTTAATCAGCCTTGGATGTTGCTTTGATCAAGTTTATTTTATTGATGTTTATCATTCACCATCAAAGTGTCTCTTGTACAACAATAAACTTACTCACCTTTTTACTTCTAATGCTCTGTGTTTGAATAGTTCTCCTACACTGTCCCCCATCAAATATTCCAACTTAGGGACAGCATGGAGTTAGATTCAGAGTAAAGCTGTCTCTACACTATCCCTATCAAACACTCCCCGGACATATACAAAACAGGGTGGGATTAGGTACAGCGTAGAACTCCCCTATACACTATCCCCATCAATCACTCCCAGGACAAGAATAGCACGGAATTAGAAACAGAGTAAAGCTCTCTCTATACTGTCCTTATCAAATACTTGAGAACAGGGACAACATGGGGTTAGATATAAAGTAGAGCTCTCTCTACATTTGAAATAGCTCTGTAGAGGCTAGTATCCCATGACCAAGTCCCCCTTTATTTACACATGGGGAGAGTCCTTGAACTGATCCAGCTCCCTCAGAGCCAGCTCTCAGAGTGAACAGAACCTCTGACACTTTTGTTTATATCTGATTGGACCAGATTAACAGCTGAAAATGTGTTGCTGGAAAAGCGCAGCAGGTCAGGCAGCATCCAAGGAACAGGAGATTCGACATTTCGGGCAGAAGCCCTTCTAGATTAACAGCCTGAATCAGGGAACTCAGATTCTATGACACCCACCTGGCTGATCTAATTACAAACACTACAACACAGTCCATACCACACCCAGGGCAGGTGCCACACAGGGTCAATTACAAAGTAAAGCTCCGTCTACATGTCCCACTTAAACACTTCCAGAACAGAGTCATCACAAGCTTAGATATAGGGCAATAGTTGTGTCACTATCTCTGAGCTAGGTGGCCCAGGTTCCAATCCCAGCAGCTCCAAAGGTGAGTAATCACCGTCCGAAAAGGTTAATGCAAAAACGCCGAAAGGTTTTCTGTGTAGTCCCTATCAAACAGTTACTCACCTGTTGGTGAAAATAACCATTTTTTGGAAGGATTTTTATGTCAATTGGTTAGGCCTCTTTTGGAATATTGTGTGCAATTCTGGTCACCCCCCGTACTGGAAGGATGTTGTGGAACTTGGAAGGGTACAGAAACGGTTTACAAGGATGATGCCAGGGTTGGAGCATTTCAGCTACAGGGAGAGGCTAAATAGCTAAAGGGAGATTTGTTTGTGCTGGCTGAGGGGTGACCTTATAGAGGCTTATGAGGGGCAGGGATAGGTAAATAGACAAAGTCTTTTCCCTGGGGTGGGGGAGTCCAGAACTAGAGGGCATAGTTTTAAGGTGAGAGGGAAAAGATTTAAAAGGGACAGAAGGGGTAACTTTTTCACACAAAGGATGGTACGTGTATGTAATGAGCTGCCAGAAGAAGTGATGGAGGCTGGTACAATAGTAACATTTAAAAGGCATTGGGATGGGTATATGAATAGAAAGAGTTTTGAGGGATATGGACCAAGTGCTGGCAAATGGGACTAAATTAATTTAGGATATCTGGTCGGCATGGACGAGTTGGACCAAAGAGTCTGTTTCCATACTGTACATCTCTATGACTCTATGACATAGAATTTCTAGCACAGATGCAGGCCACTTGCAGCAACTGTTGTTGTTGGTGTCTATATTCCACTTGAGAATACTCGAAGGCATCTTCATCCCACGTTACCAATCTGATCATCTCTTCCTGTCTTTTCCTTTCCCCTTGTATAAGTATCCAGTTCTCATCAACTCCCGCTGGAGTTGTCTAAACATAGAAACAAAAATAAGTCAGACATCCCCTTCAGCCTGTGCAGTTATTGATGGGCCATTAATTGTCTGCATTTCCTAGAGTTGGGAGTGAGTATATGAAATGATAAAGGTCTGAGTGACACGTTCACCATACTCCCTGATGGAATGTGCTGATAACTCTCCTGCAGGGATTGCTGACTGCTTCGTGAGTTCTGAGCAATTTGTGCAAACTTGGCCTGTCCTTCCAGTTGCTCAGACGCCCCATGTCCAGTTGTTTCCTGGTGTTGAATGGGGTTTGTTACTGCATTCGCTGGATTAGAGGAGGACACAGAGTATTGTAGAGTGACAGAGATTTAAACTCTGAGGAACATTTCATCGCTGACTCCCAACTTCTACATTGTTGAATGTTTGAATGTGAAAGTTGTTATGTCAGTGTTAATTCTGTGACCATTCCCAACACTGATTGAAGGCCAGAATTTGTGGGAAAATTGAAATTCCATACAGGCAGCGAGCCCTATTGGTGCCCATCACTGTCCCACCCACTCCCCTCCACACCAACCCCACTCTGCCCCCACTCCCCTCCCACAATCCCCACTCCCCTCCACACCATCCCCACTCCGCCTCCACACACCTCCCACAACCCCCACTCCACCGTCCCACCCACTCCCCTCCACACCAACCCCACTCTGCCCCCATTCCCCTCCACACCAACCCCACTCTGCCCCCACTCCCCTCCCCTCCCACAATCCCCACTCCACCATCCCATCCACTCCCCTCCACACCATCCCCACTCCGCCCCCACTCCCCTCCCACAATCCCCACTCCACCATCCCACCCACTCCCCTCCACACCATCCCCCACTCTGCCCCTACACTCCTCCTACAGCCCCACTCCACCGTCCCACCCACTCCCCTCCACACCAAATCCACTCCACCCCCACACCCCTCCTACAGCCCCACTCACCATCCCACCCACTCCCCTCCACACAACCCCACTCCGCCTCCACACCCCTCCCACAACCCCCACTCCACCGACCCACCCACTCCCCTTCACTCCAACCCCACTCCACCTCCACACCCCTCCCACAATCCCCACTCCACCGTCCCACCTACTCCCCTCCCCACAACCCCACTCCCCTCCCCACAACCCCACTCCGCCTCCACATCCCTCCTACAACCCCACTCCACCGACCCACCCACTCCCCTCCACTCCAACCCCATTCTGCCCCCACATCTTTCTCACAACCCCCACTCCATCACCCACACCTCGCACTTGTCCCCATACCCCACTCCCCCCAAATCCTATGCACACCCGGGCTGCACTACACACCTCACACACCCCGTCACCCACATTCCCCTACGCCCATACTCTCCCAACCTCTCCACTCCCCCACAAACACCCCCATTCCTCTGCCACCCACATATTCCTATACCCCTCCACTCCTCCATTCCACCACCCACTCCCCCCAACCCCGCTCTGCTTCATCACACCTCTCTCCCATCCCTCCACTCCACCACCCACAACCCCACACATGTCCCTACTTCTCCACCATTCACACCTGCCCACTCCTCTGTACCACCCGCAACTCCATCACCCACTCACCCCCAACCCCCAGCCCACACTCTCCCATCCACACAACCCCACACATCCCCCATTACCCTCTAATGCCCCACCCTAATACCCACTCTCCCCACTATACTCTGCAGATAGAATATCAAGACCTCACTGCCTTTGGGGAAGGTGTTCTTTAGGCTTCTCCATTCTAAGACCCCATTTTGAATCCCCATCTCTTTCTTCCCAAATTACCTTGATCCCATTTGGAAGCTCTTCCCATTCCCTCCCCACTTGCCCTATTCACTAGACAGGCTCTAATTTAGAGAGACATAGAAAACAGAAGCAGCAGTAGGCCATTCAGCCCTTTGAACCTGCCCCACCATTCAATATGATCATGGCTGATCATCAAACTCAGTCCCTTGTTCCAGTTTTCACCCTATACCCTTTGATCCCTTTAGCCCAAGAACTATATGTAACCTATTCCTCAAAACATTCAATGTTTTGGCCTCAACCAAAGTCAGAGAATTCCACAAACTCACCACTCTCTGTGTGAAAAAAATTCTCCTCATCTCAGTCCTAAATGATCCACCCCATATCCTTAAAACTGTGACCCCTGGTTCTGGACTCCCCAGTCATTAGGAACATTCCATTTCGAGTCCTGTTGGATTTTTATAGGTTTCTATGAGATCTCCTGTCATTCTTATAAGTTCCAATGAACTCCAGTCCTAACTATTCCAATCTTTCCTCATACATCAGGCCTGCTATTCGAAGAATCAGTCTGTTAAACCTTCATTACACTGCCCCCCCCACCCCACCCAGAGCCAGAACTTCCTTCCACAGATAAGGAGACCCCAAAACTGCACACAATTGACAGTTTGACATCCACCACAATCACTAAACACTTTGCCATTGAGTATAAAAGTTGGCAAGTCATGTTGCAGCCTCATAAGATTTTAGTTAGGCTACACTTGGAGTATTTTGTGCAGTTCTGGTCACGACACTAAAGAAAGGATGTGGAGACTGTTCCCAGGATGTTGGCTGGAATGGAGTGTATTAACTGGAAAGGAAGGTTGGGCAAACTTGCTGGAGCTTCAGAGGCTGAGGAGCGACGTAACAGAAGTTTATAAAATAATGACAGGCATAGATAGGGTGGATTGCTGGAGTCTTTTTTTCCCCAGGGTTGAAATTTCAAATACTAAGGTGAGAGGGGGGAAGTTTAAAGGAGATGTGCAAGGCAGGTTTTTTTTGCACAGAGGGTGGTAGGTTGCTGGAATGCTCTGCCAAGGAAGGTGGTGGAAGCAGATACAATAGCAAAGTTTAAGTAACATGTAGACAGACACATGAACAGGCAGAAAATAGAGGGATAAGGAGCATCTGAAGATGGATGGGATTAGTTGAGAATGTCATCACGGTTGGCACAAACATGGTGGGCCAGCAGGCCTGTTCCTGTACTGTACCATCCTATATTCTGGGTTCTACATAAAGGCCTCTCTGATGATGAGTAATGACATTGGTGGAGGAGAGAGAGTGACTCAACGTGATTGTTGAAAACCCCAAGGGAGCATTCCATTTCTGAGTGTATTTATGGAGCGGGTGCCATATCAGCTACTATGATGATGGTGCCTTTAGTGATGAGAAGATGTCCCCTCCCTGTGGTGTTCGGAGAGTTGGATTGAGGGTTGGGCGAAATTGACCATAGTTTCTGCTTCTGCCGGAAAGCACAGCACCTTGACCTGGAAGTGTTTGCTCACACACACCTACTGTCCCCTTTCACCTGCAGGGTCAGGCCCAGCACCAGCTGCTGAGTTTCAATGTGACTCAAGATAGTAATTTAAACCAGTGCTCTTTGTATTTGTTCACCTTTAGCTCCACTTATCTCTCTGTCCCTATTATATTACTGTGTCCTTGTTATGTTGCTAATCACTTATTTGTCTTCATTCAACTCTTCTCATTTAGCTTGTTCTCTATTTCCCTTTCGTTATTTTGTTTTGTCCTTTTCTTCATCTGTTTCCTTTCCCTCCTCCTCATTCTCTCTTCATTCTTATTGTCTCCCCCAATTTTGTTTTCTCTGTTGTTTCTTAATTCTCCTCATCTAATGGCATATCTGTCTCAACATTTACCTGATTGTCTCTGAATTTCTTCCTCTCTGGATCTCTCTGACTCACTTTCTCTCTGTATGTCCATCAGTCTCTGTCTCTGTTTCTGTCTCTCTCTCTCCACATCACCCCCCTCCCGTCTCATTCTCTGACTCTGTTTTTTCTCTCTCTTTGTATTTCTCTCTTTCTGACTGTCTGTCTCCCTGTTTCTGTCTCTCTCCGTCTCTCTCTGCCCTCTCTCTCTCTCTCTCTCTGTTCTCCCTCTCTGTTCTCTCCCTCTATCTTTGTCTCTGTCTTTCTCTCTCTCTCTCTCTCTGACTCTCTCACTGTCTCCTCTTTGTGTGTGTCTCTCTCTCTCGCTTTCTCTCTCAGTCTCTCTCTCACTGTCTGTTTCATTCTGTATATCTCTTTGCCTCTGGATTTGTCTCTATTCTGTCTTTGTCTTAATGCATTTGCCAGCTGACACAGGGTCAGAGTAACAAAAAAAGCCTTATTGAAGTATTATACAAACACCAATCACAATCTGAGACACGCGGTAGAGATTGGAAGAGAGAAAAATTTCACGTGGAATTCTCAAACCGTGTTGTTGCAGTAACGTGGGGTAATTCTGTCCAACAGAAACATCTATCTGTGAGAATGTTAGATACTGTGGTGACAATTCAGAGTCAAAAGGTTTGTCTTTGTGATGATATCACCTCTCATTCTGACAAGGACATTATACAGTCATTAAGGACGTGTGGGAAGAGAACTGTAGATTAGGAAATTTCTAGAAATATATTAAAAAAGCTTGAGTGTTACACAAAAAGAGAAATTTCTCTGTGTTTTGTTATCATAGCTGTCTCTATCAGCAGCTCTAGGAAGTTCGAACATTCCTTTCCTAGGAGTGAGCAAGCTAAATTAAGAGATCCAGGAAACACAAAAAATTAGCTTTAAAATAGTTGACAAATGAACCAAAAGTGGAGATGAGAATTTTCTCCAGACAGTGAGCTGTTGTGACCAATGCACGTTCTGAGAGGGCAGTGGAAGATAGATTCAACAGTAATTTTCAAATGGAAATGAAGACAGATTTTAAAAGGAACAATTCACTGGATTGTAGGCAAAGAGCAGGGAGAATGGGACAATGGGTTTTCTCGTTTCACAGGATGTGAGGGTCGCTTTGCATTTTGTTAAATGTCCGTGAGGAGGCAGTGGTGAGTTGTCACCTTGATCTGCTGCATTCCTTATAGTCCACACTGAGTGTGGCCTGCTCCTCACCTGCTGTGTTCACACACTGTCTTCATTGAGGGACAGCAGGCTGAGGGAACAGAAGGGCAAGGGGACAGTCTTGACCAGTTGACATCAACAGTGTCTCAAAGTTTCAAACTTGGTTCCTGCTCAGCTTTGAATACTATAGGAATCACACACTGAACCAACAGACAGCCTTGACAAGTTAATATTTCGTGTGGAAGGATGGAGTTAATATTCAGTGTGTGAGGATGATGGGTTAAAAAACTTGATGTGATTTCCAGTGAAACTCAATACCAGTTGATTTCTTGACAAATCAGCAGCAGCAGCCGAACACACAGGGAATCCCAACACAACTGGAGGTCAGAAAATTTGACCAGAAAAGTTGGAAGTCTTTAAATTGAATCTGTTGGGACAGGAATTGTGACAGGAGCAAGGTTAGATGGAGAGATAACATTGAGAATAAGAAGCTGATTACAGGCATCCATGACAGGCCATTCAGCCTGACTAGTGTTTGCTGCTGTCCAGATTTCAAATGAATCTACCCCCACTCCTATTGCCTTCCCTATCCTCTACCTCATTCTTTCTGTCTCTCTCTCCCTCTCCCTCTCTGTGTATAGAGTCATAGAGTCATAGAAACAGACCCTTTGGTCCAACTTGTCCATGCTGACCAGATATCCCAACCTAATCTAGTCCCATTTGCCAGCACCCGGCCCATATCCCTCCAAACCCTTCCTATTCACATACCCATCCTGATGCCTTTTAAATGTTGCAATTGTACCAGCCTCCACCACTTCCTCTGGCAGCTCATTCCATACATGCACCACCCTCTGCGTGAAAATGTTGCCACTTAGGTCCCTTTTAAATCTTTCCCCTCTCACCCTAAACCTATGCCCTGTAGTTCTGGACTCCCAGAATGTTCTCTGCTTCAATCACCGTACATGACACTGAGCTTCACATTCTTGCCTACTGCATAAAACAAACCTTTCCTATTCCTTTTTTATTCCCAAAGCCCTCGCTCTGGTCATTCTGGTCTCCCATGCAAATGGAAACAGCTCCTCCATCACCTCCATCACCTCCATCACCTCCATCACCTCCATCACTTCGATCACTTCCATCACCTCCATCACCTCCATCACTTCGATCACTTCCATCACCTCCATCACCTCCATCACTTCGATCACTTCCATCACCTCCATCACCTCCATCACCTCCATCACTTCCATCACCTCCATCACCTCCATCACCTCCATCACCTCCATCACCTCCATCACTTCCATCACCTCCATCACCTCCATCACTTCCATCACCTCCATCACCTCCATCACTTCCATCACTTCCATTACCTCCATCACCTCGTTGTAAACCCCAACATACTTTGTACGGCATCTGTCCACTTCCTCTTCACCTTTGGCTTACCAGGGAAAAAAATAGCTCTGTCTGTTCCAAACAATTGAAGCTGGTAACATCTTGGTAAATCTTTTACTCCACCTTCTCCAATTGGACTTTGACATCCTCAGGACATGGGGTGGTGACGAGGCCAGTATTTACTGTACATTCCTAATTGTCCAATCCTGTTACTGTGGCTCTGACGTCATGTATAGGTAAGTCCAGGTAAGGCTAACAGACTCTTCGAGTAAAAAATGAGGTCTGCAGATGCTGGAGATCACAGCTGCAAATGTGTTGCTGGTCAAAGCACAGCAGGTTAGGCAGCATCTCAGGAATAGAGAATTCGACGTTTCGAGCATAAGCCCTTCATCAGGAATAAGAGAGAGAGAGCCAAGCCGGCTGAGATAAAAGGTAGGGAGGAGGGACTAGGGGGAGGGGCGATGGAGGTGGGATAGGTGGAAGGAGGTCAAGGTGAGGGTGATAGGCCGGAGTGGGGTGGGGGCGGAGAGGTCAGGAAGAGGATTGCAGGTTAGGAGGGCGGTGCTGAGTTGAGGGAACCGACTGAGACAAGGTGGGGGGAGGGGAAATGAGGAAGCTGGAGAAATCTGAATTCATACCTTGTGGTTGGAGGGTTCCCAGGCGGAAGATGAGGCGCTCCTCCTCCAGCCGTCGTGTAGTTGTGTTCTGCCGGTGGAGGAGTCCAAGGACCTGCATGTCCTCGGTGGAGTGGGAGGGGGAGTTAAAGTGTTGAGCCACGGGGTGATTGGGTTGGTTGGTTCGGGCGGCCCAGAGGTGTTCTCTGAAGCGTTCCGCAAGTAAGCGGCCTGTCTCACCAATATAGAGGAGGCCACATCGGGTGCAGCGGATGCAATAGATGATGTGTGTGGAGGTACAGGTGAACTTGTGGCGGATATGGAAGGATCCCTTGGGGCCTTGGAGGGAAGTGAGTGTGGAGGTGTGGGCGCAAGTTTTACATTTCCTGCGGTTGCAGGGGAAGGTGCCGGGGGTGGAGGTTGGGTTGGTGGGGGGTGTGGATCTGACAAGGGAGTCACGAAGGGAGTGGTCCTTGCGGAACGCTGATAGGGGAGGGGAGGGAAATATATCCTTGGTGGTGGGTAACAGACTTCCTTCCCAAATGTGAAGCAGGTGGGACTTTAGGACCATTGACAATGTTTACACAGTCACCAGAGTTTTAAAATTCTAGGGATTCATTGAATTCAAATTCTACCATGGTGACATTCGAATCTAAGTCCTCAGAACATTAGACTGGTTTTCTGGAAAGCCAGGAGATAGAGAGGACTGCAGATACTGGAAAGTCAGAGTTGATAAAGTGTGGAGTTGGAAACAGCACACCACGTCCGGCAGCATCAGAGGAGCAGGAGAGTCCACATTTTGGGATGGACCCTTCATCAGGAGTCCTGATGAAAGGTTCCGACCTGGAACACTGACTCTCCTGCTCCTCTGATGCTGCCGGACGTGGTGTGCTGTTTCCAGCTCCACACTTTCTGGAAAACTAGCACAGTGACATTATCAGTCCACCACCACCTTCCCTTCAAAGTCAATCCAATCTGTTTCCATCTGCTTGCTATCCAGGAAAACAACTAAAGGAAATGGATCGTATTTTACTCAGTATGGTGGGAAATTAAAAGCAGGATCAGTCCATTTGACCCGTTGAATTAACTCTGCCGATCAATAAGATAGGACTATAAGAAATAGGAGTGAAAGTAAGGCCATTCGGCCCATTGAATCCACTCCGCTATTCAATCATGGCTGATGGGCATTTCAACTCCTCTTACCCGCACTCTCCCCGTAGCCCTTAATTCCTTGCGAGATTAAGAATTTATCAATTTCTGCCTTGAAGACATTTAACGTCCAGCCTCCACTGTGCTCCCACCACTCTCTGGCTGAAGAAATGTCTCCTCGTTTCCATTGTAGATTGAGCCCCTCTACTTCTAAGGCTGTGCCCACGGGTCCTAGTACCCCACCTAATGGAAACAATTTCCCAACGCCCACCCTTTCTAAGCCATGAATTATCTTGTGAGTTTCTATTAGATCTCCCCTCAATCTTGTAAACTCTAATGAATACAATCCCAGGATCCTCAGCCCTTCATCGTATGTTAGGCCTACCATTCCAGGGATCATCTGTGTGAATCTCTGCTGGACACGTTCCAGTGCTAATATGTCCTTCCTGAGGTGGGGGGCCCAAAACTGGACACAGTACTCTAAATGGGGCCTAACCAGAGCTTTATAAAGTCACAGTAGCACATCACTGCTTTTACATTCCAACCCTCTTGAGATAAATGATGACTGATCTCTGTTTTAAATGGGCGCCCCTTGTTTTCAGTCTGTATCCTCTCGTGCTGGTTTCTTCTTCAAAGGGAAGCATTCTTTCATTTTTGATTCATAAATATCTTAAAATAACCTGTTCAGGGATTAGAATTCCTACAGTATGTAGAGTAGAGAAACCCACCCTACACCTACCGCTGACACTATAGGCAATTTAGCACAGTCAATTCACCTGACATTGGACTGTGGGAGGACAGTGGAGCTAACCCATGCAGACACGGGGAGAACATGCAAGTTACTAGTGTGACCCATACTCAGGAGTCCCCAGTGAGCATGTTTTGTTAGCGAATGAGAGGGTTAACATCGAAGGTGACAGCTATTTGATCCATCTTAGCTCTTTCAAAGCAACCAATAACTTTTTGCATCTACATAGCACCTTTGAAATAAGAAATTGCCCCAAAGCAATGTGAAAAGGAGCAAGTATCAAACACAATTCAACACTGAATTTTACGATAATGTAGCAGGGCAGGGGACTGAAAGCGAGGACGAGAGGAGTAAGGGTATGGAATGTTTTGCCTGCAACGGTAGTAGATTCGCCAACTTTAAGTACATTTAAGTCGTCATTGGACAAGCATATGGATGTACATGGAATATTGTAGGTTAGATGAGTTCAGATTGGTATGACAGGTCGGTGCAATATTGAGGGCTGAAGGGCCTGTACTGCGCTGTAGTGTTCTATTTGTTCTGTGAATAGGTGGGTATTAGGGACTGCCTAAAACAGAGCTTCCCAAGGTGAGTGGCCATGATCCCAGTTGGACTAAGTGGAGCTCTCACCAAATTTGAACAGCTCTACTCCCACTCCCTCTTACTCTCACACTCACCCCACACTCTGCCTCTCACTCTCACTCTCACCCTCACACTCACTCGCACTTGCTCTCACTATTACTCTCACTCTCACGCACTCTCACTCTCACTCTTACTCTCTCACTCTCACCCTCACACTCACTCTTACTTTCTCACTCTCACTCTCACACTCACCCTCACACTCACACTTACTCTCTCACTCTCACACTCACTCTCACATTCACTCTCACACTCACATTCACTCTCACACTCACCCTCACTCACACTCATCCTCACCCTCACTCACACTCTCATACTCACTCTCTCACTCTCATACTCACTCTCACACTCTCACACTCACTCTGCCTCTCACTCTCTCTCACTCTCACTCTCACACTCACACTCTCACTCTCATTGTCACTCTCACTCTCACACTCACTCACGCACTCACACGTACTCTCAATCTCACTCTCACTCTCACTCACACTCACTCTCACCCTCACTCACACTCACTCTCACTCTCACACTCTTACTCTCTCACTCTCACACTCACACTCATTCTCACTCACGCACTCACACGTACTCTCAATCTCATTCTCACTCATACTCACACTCACACACACTCTCACACTCACACTCACTCTCACTCACGCACTCACACGTACTCTCAATCTCATTCTCACTCATACTCACACTCACACTCTCACACTCACACTCATTCTCACTCACGCACTCACACGTATTCTCAATCTCATTCTCACTCATACTCACACTCACACACACTCTCACACTCACACTCACTCTCACTCACGCACTCACACGTACTCTCAATCTCATTCTCACTCATACTCTCACATTCACACTCATACACACTCTCTCACAGTCAGTCATTCTCACTTTCACTCACACACTCACTCTCTCACAGTCACTCTCACTCTCACACTCACACTCACTCTGTCTCATTCTCACCCTCACTCTCATTCTCACTCTCACACTCACTCATGCACTCACATGAACTCTCAATCTCATTCTCACATTCATTCTCACTCTCACACACACTCTCACACTCATTCTCACACTCACACACACTCTCACACTCACTCTCTCACTCTCACTCTTCCTCTCTCCCTCCTGCTCACTTGCACTCTCATTCTCAATCTTCCACTCACTCTCACACACTCTCACATTCACTCACATTCACTTTCACTCTCATTCTCACTCTCACACATTCACACTGATTCTCACACTCACACCCACACTCTCACTCACTCTCCTCTCCCTCTCCCTCTCCCCCTCCCACTCTCACTCTCAATCTCATATTCACACTCATACTCACACTCTCATAGTCATTCTCACTCTCACATTCACTCACGCACTCACACATACTCTCAATCTCATTCTCACTCTCACACTCACACTCACTCTCACAGTCACAGTCACTCTCACTCGCACACTCACTCTCTCACTCTCACACTCACTCTCATTCCCACTCTCACACTCACTCTCACACTCACACTCTCTCACACACTCACTCTTACTCTCACACTCACACATTCACTCTCACTGTTACTCTCATTCGGGAGGTCGAAACCATTTTTTAACTTCGAAGTTAGTCTCAGTGGGAAAGATTCGGGAAAAACTGGTCTAGAAGGAAGAGACGGTCAAGGCTGTGGTTGACTCTTTAACTGTCCTCTGGGCAATAACTTCTGGCCAAGCCACATCCCATGCACGAAATTCCAAAAAAAAGAGTGGTAAGGTTTAGAGAGAGAATTCTAAAACTTAAAGTCAGCTGCTGAGGAGGTGACTGTTATTGGTGGAGTGAGGTTAAAATTGGGAATGTATTGAAAAACCAGAATTAGGGAATTAGTGGGAGGTTGTAAAGACTGGAAATGCTTCCAGTGATAGGCAACGGTTTGTCACAATTCATTTACACAGAGCCTCCTCAGCCCTGGAGCTTTCAGCTTGTTGAGCAAGTTGCTCGGGCTCTCTTTTTGTGGTTTTCCAACCTGAACACCTTTCCTTTTCATGTCAAGGGGAAGTTCCTGCTAACCAGGCAGGCTGCTTAGTGCAGAGGCTTGTAGTCCCTCAATACCTCCCTGTGACCATTGACCTACAGTAATCCTTCTCTGGCAACACTTCAACTTGAAAATTCTCTTCCTTGTAATCAATTCCCCCACGGCCTCTCACAACCCTTCCCAGTCAATTGTGGTTTTAGTCATAAGAAACTTTGGTTGATGAATTTCTGCAAAAGAAATCAAAGATATTTATGGGCCCACTGTACAAAAACAATTCTGTCATGAGAATGAGTATTACTGTAAATGAGCCCTCCGTGAGTACTGGGTGGCTGTTTGAAGGAGGGGATTCAGGCTGAGTGGGAATAACTAGTCATCTGAACAAGCTCAGAGTTGGTGAGTGAGTTCCATCTCTCAGAGGCTGGCACAGAGAAAACTTAAGGCTTTGAGAATGGTCAACCTGCGAAATGGAATGTGTGATTTCCCCCTGACAGTGGTCAACAACAGAGAGAACAGGAACTGAAAATATTCTACGTTTCATTGAACTTTTCAACTTCAAGAGCTCGAAGAACTCAGTGGCTTTTATTTTTGTCTGGCTGTTTGTTGTCAGAAGGGAAAGGCTGTGTTCTGTTGGTAATTATAGTTTTATTCGGAGGGGCGATGTGTCATCATAAGTAAGTGCTTTGCACTTTGGAACTTCCTCAGATCCGGGGGGATGGGGTTTTGAAAGAGTTTGGAGAGTTTGGCTGGCTTCCAAAGATCTTGCTTTTGTCCTGGGCGCTGATTTTCTCTCCTGATTTTGAAGAAGGTGAACTGGAGAGCCGAGGGTGCAACGTGCCCCTCTCCCCTCTCTCAGACTGCAAGTTACTTTTTCGCTCTTTTTCTGATATCTCTGGCTCCAGGTTTTATTTTTGCCTGCAGATATCTTTATGGTTTTATCTTCCTCGCTCTATATATAATCCCAGTGCAGTTCAAAGTGAACAGGAGTCAGCAGGGCCGACTCTGTGTGCCAACTGCAACTCTTCTTTTATTAATTGTTTGAAAGAAAGGGATTTGTTGTGAGGACGAATTTGGATTTGTTTCCTTTTCTGAGACATTCTGAGGTACTCGAAGTGTTTCTCTGGAATGACTGAATGTGCTGACTCCTGATTGTGTGGAGAGCCTGTTTTATAAAAGTCAGCGAGAGCTGGGTCTGAGCAGCGGGCAGGGGGTAGAGATTTCACATTGACTCTCCCTCTGCAGTCTCTCACCCACTCACACACAGACTATCACTCACTCCTCACTCACTCACTTGCTGGCTCACTCAGACGCACACACACACACTCTCACTCTCACACACTCTCACTCTCACACACTCTCACTCTCATTCTCACCCAAAGGACTGTTTTCCACCTGGACACCGCATGGCTTCGCTGAAGCAGGAGCCTTGCCCTGTGTGTGAAGATGGCACAGCTGAGGGGCAATCCCAGACTGGAAACTACTTGCTCCCGGCACCCAGAGCCTCTGGCAAATCCCCCGCTGCGTCCCCTAAAGCATCTCCTCGGAACTCGCCGCGAAACTCCCCGCTGCTCTTCCGCAAACTCATGATGAACAGGAGCATCCGGCTGCAGCGCCGTTTCACCGTGGCACAGACCTGGTAAGAGCGGTATGGTGAGGGTGAGGGGGCAGGAAGAGTGAGGGGGCTGAGTGGTGAGGGGCAGGTTTGGGAAGGAGCTGGCTTT
Organism: Hemiscyllium ocellatum; assembly: GCF_020745735.1. Classification (NCBI taxonomy): domain Eukaryota; kingdom Metazoa; phylum Chordata; class Chondrichthyes; order Orectolobiformes; family Hemiscylliidae; genus Hemiscyllium; species Hemiscyllium ocellatum. Next base: position 3,776,754 of record NC_083428.1, read on the forward strand.
GGTGAGAGGGTAGATTTGGTCAAGGTGAGGTGTAGATGGAAGGGAGGTGAGAAAGCGTTATTTTCCTGTAGGATCACACCAAACCAAGATAGAGGACTGAGGGTGGACTCACTGCCAGAGTAAAATGCTCCTTAAATTCAGAACACAATTGTATTACTGAGTTTTAAATACATTGTTGCTGGCTACCACACTATATTGTATCCCACTGTTACTGGCTACAACATTGTAAAGTTTCAAACTGTTACCTGTCATAACACTGTATATTGTATAGGGTACATTGTTATGTTATAAAGTTTCACGCTGTTACTGTGTATCATGCAATGTATTGTTTTACTTAGTGCTGGTGGTATAAATGCGCAAATGAGAGCATTTTATTGTGTTTCTGGGTAAAACACTATATAACCATTACATTAATTGTATTGATACAAACATTCTATATCTTATAGACCATCAAACTGTGTAAATGGGGTATAAACACTATGTTTGAGACTAATCTTTGTGTGTTCCTAGCTCTGAATACTATACAATGTAATGTGATGTATCACACCCGACATGCTTCAATTGGTTCAACAAGATGGAACAGAAACAGGAAGCCTGACTGAAATTGTTTCTGCCTTACCCAATGATGAGCTGTCTTCTGACTGAATCACTACATTGTGCAGTTTATACTGTACAGTCACAGTACTGTTAGGGATGGGGTTCCCACATTCTGACTGACACTGAAAGAATGGTGATTTGGTTCTACAGAAAATGCTGCTGAAACTCAATGGGTCTGGCAGCAGAAAGAAAAATAGAGTTAATGTTTCGAGTCAACATTTTGAGTCTGGTATGACTCTTCTACAGAATGCTGTAAAAACATCACATTGGATTTAAAATGTGAATTGTTTCTCTTGCTATAAAACTGCCTGACCTGCTGGGTATCTATGGCATTTTGTGTTTGTTTCTGATTTCCAGCATCCACAATATTTTGGTTTTATTGCTTTTAAATCAAAATGATGTATAGCTTGGTGATACTGGTGTTACATCTGGGTTGCTTCTGCATTCCTGTACATATTACCCCAGGTCTGGTATCCATCACCTTTTCCAAGAACATTGTTCACAAAGAATATGACTAAGATAATTATTTTGTTGTCAGTAAATATTTTGAACAGTCAGTCTCCCTGCTGCTGTAGAGAATTACTTTTTTCCTGAGTTTGATCCCTGGGATTTCAAATCCCTTTCTGTTTAAACTCAAACTTCCCCTGGCCCATGGCTTGTTTGTTATGAACCTGCTGTTTGACCATAACAAGCATATGGAACCAATTTCTTTGAAATCTACTCGGAATCTACCACCCAGAAGGACAAAGGTAGCAAGTGTAAGTGAGTGGTTTTATGATTATCTGAAACTGGTTTTTAATGTCAGATTGTTCACCAAGTGTGGTCCAATAGTGGAATCCTCTCAAAATTTAGACCTAGTGTTTGGGCATTTGCCAGTGTGGCCTTGTTGTGTAGGGTCTGTTACAAATGTCCAGGGGAAGTAAATCAAAGCCAATGAAGGACTGATGATGAGTCACTGTTGCAGCATTTGAAAAGCAGCAGCCAAATTATGCATAGTAAGATCCCACATTTGGACAAAGGAACAGTGGAAATTAGAATCACAAATCAATTATTGGTCCTTGAGTCTGTTCTGCCAGTCACTAAGATCAAGGCTTTACAGTGGATTGTTGCAAAAACCCACCTGGTTCACTAATATCTTTTAGAGAAGGAAATCTGCTATCTTTAACCAGTCTGGGCTACATATGACTCCAGATCCACAGCAATGTGATTGACGCCAAGGGCACTGGGAAGAGGAAATAAATGCTGGCTTTGTCAATGATGCTCACATCCAACGATTTGATTTGATTTGATCTGATTTATTGTTGTCACATGTACCTAAGTACAGTGAAAAGCTTTGTTTTGTAAACAGTGCAGGCAGATCATAACATAAAAGAACATACAGACCACAGGGTGCTTAGACTGAGTGAGGCATACAGGGTCATGGCTACACAGGAGGTGCACAAAAGCAAGGTCAGCATGATGTGAAGTTAGAGAGGTCAATGCCAGCCTGCTACACTGGGTGCAAGAAAACAACACCACCATGACAAGGTCAGTTAGAGCTAAAAATCACACATCACCAGGTTACAGTCCAACAGGTTTAATTGGAAGCACGAGCAAGGTTTGTGAAGGTTTGTAGCTCAGGTTGAGGTTTAGGGTGTAGGTTTGCTCGCTGAGCTGTAGGTTTGACATCCAGACGTTTCATTACCTGGCTGGGTAACATCATCAGTGGCGACCTCCAAGTGAAGCGAAGCTGTTGTCTCCTGTTTTCTATTTATATGTTTGTCCTGGATGGGGTTCCTGGGGTTTGTGGTGATGTCATTTCCTGTTCATTTTCTGAGGGGTTGATAGATGGTATCTAGATCTATGTGTTTGTTTATAACGTTGTGGTTGGAGTGCCAGACCTCTAGGAATTCTCTGGCATGTCTTTGCTTAGCCTGTCCCAGGATAGATGTGTTGTCCCAATCGAAATGGTGGTTTTTTTCATCCTTGTGTAGGGCTACGAGGGAGTGAGGGCGTGTCTTTTTGTGGCTAGCTGGTGTTCATGTATCCTGGTGGCTAACTTTCTTCCTGTTTGTCCTACGTAGTGTTTGTGGCAGTCCTTGCATGGAACTTTGTAGATGACATTGGTTTTGTTCATGGGTTGTACTGGGTCTTTTAAGTTTGTTAGTTTTTGTTTGAGAGTGTTGGTGGGTTTGTGTGCTACTAGGATTCCGAGGGGTATTAGTAATCTGGCTGTCATTTCTGACATCATCAACAACACCCTCACAGGCATAAAGTTCACTAAGGAGGAAGAAACCTACAACAAACTCACATTCCTGGACATCACAGTTGAAAGAAAGGACAAAGAGAACTACAAACCTGCGTATAAGAAAACCGACAAACACTGACCAAATACTTAACTACACCAGCAATCATCCCAACACAAACAAACGAAGCTGTATCAGAACACTATTCCAATGAGCCACCTCACACTGCAGCACAGACAAACTTCAGAAAACAGAGGAGAACCACCTACACAACGTATTCAAGAAGAACAGATACTCAAAAAATACAGTCCGCAGATTCCTCAAGATCAAACCATGACAAGCAGACCAAACACAGCCAGAAACCCTAACCACCTTACCATACATCAAAGAAGTTTCAGACTGTGTGTATGAGAGAAAGAGACTGTGTGTATGTGTGCGCGTGTGTGATAGACAGTGCTGAGCTGGAAGTTTGGAACTGGGGTGAGGTGGGGGAAGGGGAAATAAGGAAACTGGTGAAATCCACATTGATGCCCTGGGGTTGAAGTGTTCCGAGGTGGAAGATGAGGCATTATTCCTCCAGGCGTCTGGTGGTGAGGGAGCGGCGGTGAAAGAGGCCCAGGACCTCCATGTCCTCAGCAGAGTGGGAGGGGGAGTTGAAATGTTGGGACACAGGATGATGGGGTTGATTGGTGCGAGTGTCCCAGCACCTCTAATCCAGAATCTGGTTTCCAGCATCTACAGTCATTGTTTTTACCTTGTGAGAGAATGTGTATGCTTCTTTGTGTGTGTGTGTGATGGTGGTTGGTGAGCACAGTGTTTGATTCGAGACGGCCTCAGGGCTGGTGTGAATTCCTGAGTTAAAACTCCACCCAGGGCAAGAGAAACCCGGATGTGGGAAGGTCATTGCCCTAGGAGGCCATCCAGGACAGGACTCAAAACAATCAGAGGGAGAATGTGGCTATATTTTGAGTCTCATTGACAACATAATTATGAAGAAAGTAAAGAACATAGTTTTGGAACCTTTCCTTCTATCAGCTCAGTGCAGCCCCATTATTCAGATCGATGTCTGTTTAATTCTGACTGTCACAATTGGGCCTCGTGTTTATGTTGAGCTGAAACACAGCTGCAAAAGTCTGAGAATCATTTTCTTTTTAGACAGTTTAGACTGTGATCACAGAGCTTCGTCCAAGTGAAGTTATTTGTCTTTCTGTGGTTCTTTGGTTTCCCCATGAAAGAATTATTTGCATTTTAAGACCAAACTGAAAGAAAGAATTTTATTTAAATAGTATCTTTCACAAACTCAGGTGACAAAAATACGTGGAGTCAAATCGCTGTCCACCATGTTTTCTACATCACAGCAACTTTCAGTCAGCAAGATCCCACAATGACTCATCAGGTTACCTGTTCAAAGGTGTTGTGTGAAGAGTAAATATTAGCCAGGATACCAAGGAGAATTTCCCTGGACTTGTCTGAAACACAGTAATGGGATCTTTTGTATCTACATGAGAGAGGCTGATGCAGGCTTAATTTAACTCTTCATTGTGAAATGAGCACATTTCTGACAGTGCAGCACTCCCTCAGTGCTGCATAGGGAGTGTACAGGTAGCTTTACACTCAAGCTAACCTTTTGCTGTCCCAGTCCTGGGAGTGTTTGATGGGGATGGTGTAGAGGAAGCTTTACACTGTAGCTAATGCTATGCTGTCCCTGTCCTGGGAGTGTTTGATGGGGACAGTGTAGAGAAAATTTTACTCTGTATTTAACCCTAAGCTGTCCCTGTCCTGGAAGTGCTTGATGGGGATAGTGGAGAAGAAGCTTTACATTGTAGCTAATGCCATGCTGTTCCTGTCCTAAAAATGTTTGATGAGGACAGTGTAGAGGAAGCTTTACTCTGTATCTAACCTGTGCTGTACCTATCTTGGGAGTGTTTGATGGGGACAGTGTAGAGGGAGCTTTACTCTGTATCTAACCCTGTGCTGTACCTGTCTTGGGAGTGTTTGATGGGGACAGTGTAGAGGGAGCTTTACTCTGTATCTAACCCTGTGCTGTACCTGTCTTGGGAGTGTTTGATGGGGACAGTAGAGAAGGAGCATTACTTTCAGTCTAAATGAGTAGAGGGGGCTTTAATCCTGTATCTAACCCCATGCTATCCCTGCCCCTGGGAGTGTTTGATGGAGGACACTGTAGAGGGAAGCTTTACTCTGGATCTAACCCCATGCAGTCCCTGTCCTGGGAGTGTTTGATGGAGACTGTATAAAGGGAACTTTATTCTGTATCTACTCCCATGCTGTACCCAGAATCCCTACAGTGTGGAAGCAGGTCATTTGGCCCATCAAGTCCACACCAAACCTCTGAAGAGACATCTCACCTAGACCCACATCCCAACTTATCCCTGTAACCCTGCTCTCCTATTGGCCAATCCACCTAACCTGCACACCTTTGGACTATGAGAGGAAACCAGAACACTCAGGGGAAACCCACACAGACACAGGGTGAATGCGCAAATTCCAAACAGACAGTCGCCTGAGAGTGGAATCGAACCCAGGTCCCTGACGCTGTGAGGCAGCAGTGCTAACCACTGAGCCACCATTTTGCCCAACACCTGTCCTGCTTTCTGTTTAAAAGTGTAGAGGTAGCTTTTCACTCAGTTCAAAAAATGTGTACAGCGAGCATTACTCTGTGTCTAAATGTTGATGAGCTGGGAAAATCCAAGCTCTCTCGTTCTGATATCATTCATACGAGCAGCAAGGGATTAGCTGCCTGATGTATGAGCCAGTGGCTGGGTGAAGGGCTGTGTAGATTGAATAGAACATAAAGTAAAATAATTTTCAGACCAAAGTTGGCTTACGTCACATGTGGAAACTTGGCAGCGAGCACAATATCAAGTGGAATCTTCTGGGTGAAAGCAAGGCCAGGATAAAATATGTTTTACTATGAAATAAGTATTGTATCAACTAGTTTGAGAGTAAATCCTAACCCTCTCTGGAAATGAGCCGAGCTGAGATGAAAGGTTGCCTCAAAAGTTCCTTCCCAGACCAATCTATCTGATGCTTCATCTACTTAGCTGAGGTAGCATGGCAACAGGATATTTGATTGCGGAGGGATCACAGCCACTAAATATTACAACTCCCTCCATACCCTGCTCTCTCAATCTCTACAATATCCTCAGTCCCTCCATCACCTGGATCTCTGTTCTCTGATACCGTCCTGTTGAGTATCCCTGACATTAACTGCTCCACCACTGGGGGCTTTGCTTGCTGGGGTCCCACTCTCTGTAACTCACTCACTAAAACCTCTTTAAGATACTCCTTAAAATCTACCACTTTGACCAGGCTTCACTCAACTGCCTGTTATGGGCCAGTCTAGACTTCCTCAGAATATTTTAAGAAGGTACGTTAAAGTGAGGGGAGATAGGTATAAGACAGATGTCAGAGGTAGTTTCTTTACTCAGAGAGTAGTAAGGGTATGGAATGCTTTGCCTGCACCAGTAGTAGATTTGCCAAGTTTAAGTGCATTTAAGTTGTCATTGGACAGGCAAATGGACGTACATGGAATAGTGTAGGTGGGATGGGTTTCAGATTAGTATGACAGGGCGGTGCAACATCGAGGGCCGAAGGGCCTGTACTGCGCTGTAATGTTCTGTGCTCTATGTTCTAAGGTAGGTAGACCCTAATTTTCTCTTTTTTTAAAAAAAAGGTGAATATAAAGTGTATGTTCCAGGTGCAAGGCAACTGGTCAAACTATTCAATGTTAAGCAAAACACAATTTATTTAAACACTGTAGTTAAAATACAACCAAAGAGAGAGGAATTTTGAATAACTTAACTCTATTGGAAACTTAACAGAATAACAAGTACAGTAACTCTTACTAATTAACTGTCCAATATAATAACATCCCATAAACACACCCCTTGGCAAAAAAAAGAAAAGTCCAGACACAGATTCTCACATGCAGTTCTCCAATCCAGGAGGAAAAACCATCAAGAGAAAATTCAGAGAGAGTAGCAGCCAGGAGACATTTGCTGAAACCTCCAACTCTGTTGAGATCCCAATAGCTTCTGAGGTGGGGGGGGGAGGGGGAGAGCTGGATCAGATAGGAAGGATGGGGTGGGGTGAGGTGGAGTCAGGCTGTGGTGGGTGATATAGGTCATTGGGGCGGGGGCTGTGATTGGTGGTGATAGGATCTCACCTGGTGTAGTGAGTTATGTCAGGCTGCTAATCACTGACCAGAAATTAAATAACAGAACAATGCTGCGGCAAGTATCCAGCATCAAGCCCCAGTCTCTGATGCTGAGCTCAGTGCCTTCAACAATTATGTCATTGTCCCAGAAAGCTCAAAGCTGTCTCTCAGAAATCTGTGCAATCGCTGTATCTGGGGCAGGACCTCAAGGTCCAACAGCATTTACAGCCAGCATTGGAAAGTGTCAGAACTGCCGATTAGATTTGATGAACGGTGGGAGGGAGGGGGGTGTGAATGTGGTTTGGACAGCTGCTGGATAGTCTGTGCTGGCCTCACAGCCTCCCCAAGTATTGTGTGTGTGTGTGTGTGTGTCTGTCTGTCTGTCTGTCTGTCTGTGTGGGTGTGTGTATGTGTGTTAGTGTCCATGTCTGTGTATGTATATGTGTGTGTGTGTGTTGGTGTGTGCGCGCGTGTGTCTGTGTGTGCGTGTGCATGGCTGTGTGTGTGTATGTGTGTCTGTGTGCGCCTGTGTGTGTGCGCACGTGTATCTGTGTGTATGTGCCTGTGCGTGGGTGTGTGTCTGTGTGGGTGTGTGTATGTGCCTGTGTGTGTGTGTGTGTGTGTGTGTGCGCATGTGTCTGTGTGTATGTGCCTGTGTGTGTATGTGTGTGTGTGTATGTGTGTGTGTGTGTGTGGATATGTATGTGTGTGTGTGTGTGGATATGTATGTGTGTGTGTGTGTGTGTGTGTGTGTGTGTGTGTGTGTGTGTGTGTGTGTGTGTGTGTATAAGGTCTGCCATCACCAATCCAGGCATTGGGGGAGCTCCTATCTTTACTGTGGGAACAGGCAAGGCCATTTCTAACTGTGCCAACAGCTGGTAACAGAATCTGCCCCCCACCCCCACCCAACGTCCAACCCACTGTCCCAAACATCCCCAGGGGTCTGTCTGCTAAAGCTGAAAATGTGTTGCTGGTTAAAGCACAGCAGGTTAGGCAGCATCTCAGGAATAGGGAATTCGACGTTTCGAGCATAAGCCTCTGTCTGCTAAAGTTGACTAGTGTTCTACAAACTTTATAGCACAGAAATAGGCCATTTGGCCCATGCTAACCCTTTTTTCTCCATACAAGTTTCCCCTCTTCATCCCATTAATATATCCTGCCATTTCTTTCTGCCTCATGTGTCCAACCAGCTTCCTCTTCACTGATGCTTTTCCCATCAGTGTCTCCCAGTGGGAGTTCCACATTCTCCGCAGTCTCTGGGGGGAGATGTTTCTCCTGAAAGCCCTGTTGGGTTTCTGAGTGACTGCCTTACAGCACCAAGTCCTAGCCTGCCCCGCAAACACAAACACACTCTCTCTGTCTAACAAGCCCCTTGTAATTATAAAGACCTCTGTCAGGTGATGCTTCAAGGAGAAATGTCTGGTGGAATTTGTGCCAGGCCAGTGAATACTGTATTCCTCCGTTCTCTGTGCGGGCGAAGTCAAATGGAGTAGTCAACTGTTCCCTGGTCTGAGACAGTATCTTTAGGGTGTGAAGGGGGTGGTGGGTGTGAAGTGGGGTGGTGGTGCAGAAGGGGAGTGGTGGATGCAATGATGGGGCAGTGGGTGTGAGGGGGGCAGTGGTTGCAATGGGGCGTGGTTAGTGGGAAGGGATGTGGTGGGTGTGAAGGGATATCGTGGTTGCAATGGGAAGGACGGTGGGTATGAAGGGGTGTGTGGGTGTGTGAAGGGGTGTGTGGGTACGAAGGGGTATGGTGGGTGGGAAGGGATATGAGAGTGTGAATTGTGTGTGGGTGTGAGGGGTGTGTGGGTGTGAAGGGTGTGTGGATGGAAAGGGGTGTGTGGGTGTGAAGGGGGATGGTGGATGCAATGGGGGGGGCGATGGGTATGAAGGGGTGTGTGGGTGTGAGGTGTGTGTGGGTGTGAGGGATGTGTGGATGTGAAGGTATGTGTGTGGGTGTGAAGGGGTATGGTGGTTGCAATGGGGAGGCGGTGGGTGTAGAGGGATGTGTGGGTGTGAAGGTTGTGTGGATGTGAAGGTGTGTGTGTGGGTGTGAAAGGGTGTGTGGGTGTGGAGGGGTGTGTGGGTGTGGAGGGGTGTGTGGGTGTGAAGGGGTGTGTGGGTGTGGAGGGGTGTGTGGGTGTGGAGGGGTGTGTGGGTGTGAAGGGGTGTGTGGGTGTGAAGGGGTGTGTGGGTGTGGAGGGGTGTGTGGGTGTGAAGGGGTGTGTGGGTGTGAAGGGGTGTGTGGGTGTGGAGGGGTGTGTGGGTGTGAAGGGGTGTGTGGGTGTGAAGGGGTGTGTGGGTGTGGAGGGGTGTGTGGGTGTGGAGGGGTGTGTGGGTGTGGAGGGGTGTGTGGGTGTGAAGGTGTGTGTGTGGGTGTGAAGGGGTGTGTGGGTGTGGAGGGGTGTGTGGGTGTGGAGGGGTGTGTGGGTGTGAAGGGGTGTGTGGGTGTGGAGGGGTGTGTGGGTGTGGAGGGGTGTGTGGGTGTGGAGGGGTGTGTGGGTGTGGAGGGGTGTGTGGGTGTGGAGGGGTGTGTGGGTGTGAAGGGGTGTGTGGGTGTGAAGGGGTGTGTGCGTGTGAAGGGGTGTGTGGGTGTGGAGGGGTGTGTGGGTGTGGAGGGGTGTGTGGGTGTGGAGGGGTGTGTGGGTGTGGAGGGGTGTGTGGGTGTGGAGGGGTGTGTGGGTGTGGAGGGGTGTGTGGGTGTGAAGGGGTGTGTGGGTGTGGAGGGGTGTGTGGGTGTGGAGGGGTGTGTGGGTGTGGAGGGGTGTGTGGGTGTGGAGGGGTGTGTGGGTGTGAAGGGGTGTGTGGGTGTGGAGGGGTGTGTGGGTGTGGAGGGGTGTGTGGGTGTGAAGGGGTGTGTGGGTGTGAAGGGGTGTGTGGGTGTGGAGGGGTGTGTGGGTGTGAAGGGGTGTGTGGGTGTGGAGGGGTGTGTGGGTGTGGAGGGGTGTGTGGGTGTGGAGGGGTGTGTGGGTGTGGAGGGGTGTGTGGGTGTGGAGGGGTGTGTGGGTGTGGAGGGGTGTGTGGGTGTGGAGGGGTGTGTGGGTGTGGAGGGGTATGGTGGATGAAATGGGAGGGACGGTGCAATGGGGGGGTTTGTGGCAAAGGGGTTTGGCAGCAAAGGGGGGGGGGGGCGGTTGGTGGCAAAGTTGGGGGAGGGTGCTTGTTGAGGGGGTGTGCAGGGGGTATAAACCAAATCTGGTTGCTGGGTTTCACATGGTCATTGACTCAAGATTGATTATATAGTCATGGTTCAGTGATTTAATCTGAATTAAATGAAAATAAAGCAAATATGTCAGAGATAATTGTTAATTCAATCCTGGCAAGTGGGTGAAGCTGATATTGCACATTCTTTGTTAAGGGACCTGCATTTATATAGTACCTTCCATGACAACAGGACATCCAGAGCACCTTACAGCCAATGCTGTTTCTTTTAAAGTGTAGTCGCTGCTGCAGTTCCAGAAGGACATGAAGACCCTACAAGCAGCATGATGCAAAGACTAAATCATGTAAATACATAAGAAACAAGAGTAAGCCATTCAGTCTCTCAAACTTGCTCATCTATTCTACAAGATTATGGCTGATCTTCCTCAGCCTTCAACTCCTCTGTCTCCCTCCTTTTTAAACATTGTCAGTGATTGAAGTATGGAGCTGGAAGGAACAGGTGTAGCTTGGGCAGTTAGTTCAGTTGGGTGCACAGCTGGTTAATGCTAACAGCACAGAGGCAATTCCCACACTGGCTGAGTTTCCCACAAAGGTTCCACTTTCTCAAACACACCCCTCACTTGAGATGTGGTGACCCTCAGGTTAAACACCATCAGTCATCTCTCTCTCTTTCTCTCTCTGTCTCATGAGAGAGCAGCTCTATGGTCCTCTGGGACTATAGTTACTTCACTGTAACTACTGTTAGGAGCTTATAAACTGCTCCCACCAGTGGTGCCTTATTGTTCCCATTTTTTATCTCTACCTAAACTGATTCTACATCTTGCTCTTTCAAGCTAAGGTAATCTTTCACTCCCATACTAATGTCATCCTTATTGAACAGAATAAAGTTACCACCTTTTCCTAGCTTCCCATCTTTTTAAATGTCAAATACCTTTTAATATTCATGTTCTAGCTTTAGCCACCTTGCAACCATTCCTCTACAATGGCTATCAGCCCTGACATATTTATTTCTATCGCTGTGAACAATTCATTCATTTTATTATGAATGCTGCATGTAGTCAGATGCAGAGCCTTCCATTCCGTGATTGTCTCATTTTTGCAACTTATGACCTTTTTCTGCTGAAGCACTCAGTGGTTTGTGTTCTCTGTCCCTTCCTGCTATATCCTGACCATCACTACCCAAACTGCTACCCTGCTCAATTATCTCGTTTGTTCCCATTAGGTTATCATGAATCAGGCCAGACTTCCTCAAAATGTTTTCGGAGGTTAGCCCAGACCCTAACTTTGTTAGTTGTTTTAGGCAGATGTAAAATGGATATTCCAGGAACGATGCAACTGGTCAGACGGCTTGGCTTCAAGTAAAACAGAATTTATTTTCACACTACTGACTGAAACACAAGCAGAAGAAAACAGAGTTTAGAATAACAACAAATGAAAACCCCACCGACACGATACCACCACATCTTAGCAAATTGAGTGTTCCAATTTCCTCCCACATACCCCTTGGCAAAAATAGTAAATTCAAATAAAGGCTCTTATTGGAGAGATGTTAGAGAGAGAGAGAGAACCAGAGAAATCAGAACCTCTGCCTTTTACAACCTCTCTTGAAAGAAGCCAAGGACAAGATAACCTTGTTGAAGGAGCAGCATGGTTCCAAGGTGAAGGTAGAAGGGTTTATTTGACCCAGGACACTGGGGAGAATTCCCTGCTCTTGCTAGAAACAGTGTCTTGGCATCATCTTTTCTGCACCTGAACAGTCCTACTGGGTTAAGATTCAGCCAAAAACAAACAACATATCTGACAGTGCAGCAATACCTCTGTACTACAGTGGGAGTGTCAACCCAGGAGTTTGAATTCTCTGGATGGGACCAGAACCCATAACCCACTTTCTCAGGCACAAGAACTGCCCACTGAGAGGGGACAGGCAGCTTGTTACTTTAGGGGGTGGGTTGTCTTGAACTGTGCAGTCCCTTAAAATTCCTTGCCCCTCTCATCCTTTTAAGGTCCTCCTTAAAATTCTGAGTCTTTGCCCAAGATTTTAGTCACCTGTCTTATTATATCTTCTTTTAGTTTTTTGTTAAATTTTGCTTGATAGTCACTTGTATGAAACACCTTTGTCCTTTTGACAATGCTACGTTTATTATATAACTGTGCGTTGTGCAACCAATAAGAGTCTGACACAACACCTTTAACTTTAAATTGTTTTATTGACTTTTAATAAGTTAACATTTCAGATATATAACCCCAAATGCAATCATTATAAATTTTAAAGTTTAGGTTAAAGGTAAAGCAATAATTAATTATTTCCAGAAAATTATAGACGGTTTGAATTTCCAAATAGAAAGATATTTTAATTACAAGCAATAGAGTCATAGAGATGTACAGCATGGAAACAAACCCTTTGGTCCAACCCGTCCATGCCGACCAGATATCCCAACCCAATCTAGTCTCACCTGCCAGCACCCAACCCATATCCCTCCAAATCCTTCATATACCATCCAAATGCCTCTTAAATGTTGCAATTGTGCCAGCCTCCACCACATCCTCTGGCAGCTCATTCCATACACGTACCACCCTCTGTGTGAAAAAAGTCAAACTTTCATCAAATAGACTTTTAATAATTATGAATTAACAATGGAACACCCAAGTTAGTTTGATAGAAACATTTAAAAAGACTTTACCTACTTTCAATTAAAATATGTTGATTTAGCAACTGCAGAATTTCAGAAACCCCAGACATGTGGCAAACAAATGATATGTAACAGTGATGGATGCAACTTTTCCTAAAATAGGGAGAAGGGATTGGATACTGAGATTAAAACTAAGAATGCCTTTCCTTTTTCCCCCGTGCAGAGAAGGTGAAGGTACACATGAAGATTTGATCATTATTTCTTGTCTTTATCTTCATCTTCATCCTTAGAACTTAACAGAGGAGATAGCATTTCACTGGCTACAATCATCACTGTTTCAATCGTCTCTTGAGTAATGTCCTGTGGAGTTCAGGATTTCCCTGCTCCTTTGTAATAACTGCACTTGTCTTAGGCCAATCCCTCAGCAAAAACAAAAAAGAGGGATTAATACCTGGTGTTATGGCTATTATGTGAAATGGTTGAGTGTTGATTGAGGGATAAATATTGACAGGACACTGAGGAGAGTTACCTTGCTTGTCTTCAAAATAGAACCATGGAATGTTGTACATCCACTGAAGAGCACTTTATTAATTGATCTGAAAGATGGAGAGCAACAGCATGCGATGAATAACTTGCTGCTGAAATTGGTTTAGATTTTTTGAGGTACCATTCTTCCTTGATCTTGTCATCCAATGCCTTTGGCAGTTTCTCCTGTTGTCCTGAAGTTGGCTCAGCTTTATCAGGGTTATAGAGCTGGCTCCATCCGATAGTTAATTCAGTCCAGAATTTATTTTCTTTGTGAGGTAGGGACTCCTCTTACCATCCTGCTTCGTCTTACCATTCCCTTTGAAGTGGGACATCTGAGGAAAGCAAGAGATTGGAAGGAACAGGGATGCTGTGTGCAGCAACAGAGACAAATTAATTCAGAATCTTTTAGGACTGAGTGCTAGTGACCTTTCACTTCTCACACTGACTCTGGAGAAAGTCTTCCTTCTCTCCTCCTTTTATACTCTTTCCAATCGAACACTGATAGATTTTGCTTCTGTAACATAGAATATAGAATTGAACAGTACAGCCTCTTTGGCCCTTGATGTTTTGCCAAACTTTTATCCTACTCTAACATCAATACCCGACATTTTACTATCATCCATGTACCTATCCGAATCACTTAAATGTCCCCAATGTATCTGACTATATTATCACTGCTGCAGTGCATTCTACGCACCCATCACTCTCTGTGTAAAGAACCAACCTGTGACATCTCCGCTAAACCTTCCTCCAATCACCCTAAAATTCTGCCCCCTCGTGCTAGTGCTTTCCACCCTGGGAAAGGAATCTCTGGCTATCCACTCTATTTATGCCTCTCATCATCTTGTACACCTCTATCAAGTCACCTCTCATCCTTCTTCACTCCAATGAGAAAAGCCCTAGCTCCCTCAGCCTTTCTTCATAAGACATGTCCTCCAGTCCAGGCAGCATCCTGGTAAATCTCCTCTGCACCCCCTCTAAAGCTTCCACACCCTTCCTATAATAAAGCGACCAGAACCGAACACAATATTCCAAGTGTGGTCTAACCAGGGCTTTATAGAGCTGCAGCAAAACCTCATAGCTCTTCTGGTCCAGTTGTGTTTAAAAATCTCAGACCAATTATAAAAATCTCATTTGATAATATGCTCGTGAGATTGCAAGGGAAGTTCTGTGTGGCTGACTTTCAGGCTCAGCGAGATAATTTCTTCCGTACAGTAAATGCTAGGGTGTGGAAGACGTCGCTTTGGAATGAAATGGTGAATAAACCCAATCTCAACCTCAGCTGTAGGCAATGGGCAGCTTTGGGAAAGGAGTTAAAAGACTTGGGGAATGATGTATCCTTGGCATCGAATGGAAAGGCAAGATTATGTATGAAGCAATCCTTTCAAGAACAGACCTGCCAAACATTCTCCCAAATATCAAGCAAAGATGTCTTCACTGGATAGCACATGGTCAGTGTGGAGTAAAGATTAATTTACTTTTACTCTAAGAACAGCAGCTGAGTGTCTTTGTAAAATGAGTTACATTGTAGTTAATTCCTACTTGGGATGTGGACATTGCTGGCAGGGTCAGTAGCTATTGTCCATCCACAATTGCCTAAACGGCAGTTAAGAGTCAGTCGTGTGTTGTGGATCAGGAGTCACATGTAGACCAGACCAGGTAAACGTTGCAGTTTTTCTTCCTGAGATCATAGAATCTCAAAAGGCCATTGAGCCCATCAGGTCCACCCTGACCCTCCAAGGACCATCCCATCCAGACTCACCTCCCTACATTATCCCTGTAGCCCTGGATTTCTCATGGCTAATCCATCTGGGGACTACATATCCAACTGGCCAATCTGCATATGGACCATGGGAGGAAACCTGATCACCCAGAGGAAACCCACACAGGCCCAGGGAGAACATGCAAATTCCACACAGACAGTTACCCAAGGCTGGAATCAAACCCAGGTCCTTGGTACTACCAGCCAGTAGTGCTAACCACTGAGCCACTGTGCCATCCCGAAAGGGCATTCGTGAATCAGATGGGTTTTTGCATCAATCAATGATAGTTTCATAGTCACCATCACTAGCTTTAAATTTCAGATATTTTAATTATAATTAAATTCTACCAGAGGAGGAACTGGTGAAATTTGTACACATTTCCCTAAAGGATTAGCCTGGGATGACTAATCGAGGGCCAGAATCACTGCACCACTGTCTCCCCAGTCAGTGACGTTGGATCAGATGAAACTGAAACCAGAGTATATTGAGTCCCAGAGCTGGCATCTCTTACTATTCTTGTACAGTCTGTTAGTGCCCACACACCTGAGTGCGGACCCCACCCTCATACAATCTGACAAACAGTGACCAGAGCCCTGGACTGCGAAGAAAGAGGTGGGTGTAGTTGATGTGAAACTCAATGACAGTGCAGTGATGCTAGCTGGTTATCGAAACTAAAGTGGGGAAAATCCTGGAGGGAAGGCTTATCTAGTGACTTACTTCATGTCTACAGAGAGGGAGAGGTCAAACAAAAGGCTGAGAAAACCTGAGAATGCAGGAACGTACCAGCAAAAGTAAACAGCCACAATGAGCAAGCTGTTATTGTAGATCAGGAATAAAATCCCTACAGTGTGGAAACAGGCCATTTGACCCAACAAGTTCATACTGACCCTCTGAAGAGTAACCCATTCCTGATGAAGGGCTTTTGCCCAAAATGTCTATTTTCCTGCCCCTTGGATGCTGCCTGACCTGCTGTACTTTTCCAGCACCACACTCTTGACTCTAATCTCCAGTACTCACTTTCGCCTAATAACCTACCCAGACCTATTCCCCTATCCTAATACCCTATATTTACTCCTGACTAAAGCATCTTCACCTACACATCACTGAACACTATGGGAATTTAGCATGGCGAATTAACCCTAACCTGTAGGTCTTTGGATGCTGGGAGGGAACCAGAGCACCCGGATGAAACCCACACAGACGCACAGCTTGAGGCTGGAATCGAACCCGGGCCCTGACGCTGTGAGGCAGCAGTGCTTACCACTGTGCCAGCCACAATCCTTTAAAAAAGTGACTTTGGATCCAATGAAACTGAAACTGAAACCAGAGTATATTGGAAAAGAAAACCGCTCTGTAATCAAAAAAGATAGCAGAAAAAGCAGCAAAACTCAAAAGTCACATTCTAAGAAAATCCATCAATGATAGGGGAAAACCTGGCAGTTACCAGATCCTTCAGATCACACAAAAGCTCCTATCCTGACTGTGTATAGGAAAGCCTGGTGTGTATGGCATGGCACTGACTGTGTATAGGAGAGCCTGGTGTGTATGGTATGGCACTGACTGTGTATAGGAGAGTTTGGTGTGTATGGTATGGCACTGACTGTGTATAGGAGAGTTTGGTGTGTATGGTATGGCACTGACTGTGTATAGGAAAGCCTGGTGTGTACAGTATGGCACTGACTGTGTATAGGAAAGCCTGGTGTGTATGGTATGGCACTGACTGTGTATAGGAAAGCCTGGTGTGTATGGTATGGCACTGACTGTGTATAGGAGAGCCTGGTGTGTATGGTATGGCACTGACTGTGTATAGGAAAGCCTGGTGTGTATGGTATGGCACTGACTGTGTATAGGAGAGCCTGGTGTGTATGGTATGGCACTGACTGTGTATAGGAGAGCCTGGTGTGTATGGTATGGCACTGACTGTGTATAGAAAAGCCTGGTGTGTATGGTATGGCACTGACTATATATAGGAAAGCCTGGTGTGTACAGTATGGCGCTGACTGTGTATAGAAAAGCCTGGTGTGTATGGTATGGCACTGACTATATATAGGAAAGCCTGGTATGTACAGTATGGCACTGACTGTGTATAGGAGAGCCTGGTGTGTATAGTATGGCACTGACTGTGTATAGGAAAGCCTGGTGTGTATGGTATGGCACTGACTGGGTATAGGAAAGTCTGGTGTGTATGGTATGGCACTGACTGTGCTGCTTCAGATTAGAGTCGACCCAAATCCAGGTCAGTGTACATACTCAGTAACGGTACCATCAGTGGTCTGTCCAAGCAAGACTGCAGCAGAAATAAATACAACATACAGTAATTGATTCAACTCCTTTCACAGTTGATAAGAGGTTCATCATTGCAGGCTGGAGCTGGACAAGCTATTGATTATTTTATAAATAATATAAACCATCTCACGGTTATCTGAGAGAGAATTCCAATTGAGAAAGGAGTTGATACAGAACCACACTGTCATGGGTTCTGGATGAAGTCTCATCAAAACTTTTACCTTCCTGCTGATCTAAAATGTCAGCTACAGGCAGTCACACAACACTCTCAAGCCTCAGAGAGTGAGAAAGAAAAGGTTAGGGAAGGTTTACAACAGTTTGTGCAGAGACTGCTGCTTCTCCGAAACAACACACAAAAGGAAGAGAGAATTTTGATAAAATCTCTCATGCTGAGGTACTCAGTGCGAGGATCATTGTGAACTCTTAGCTGAGGAAAAGCATAGAAGTGGTTAAAGGGGGCACTGTAAATGAAATTGGGGTGAGATGTGATGTAAAAGGTTTGTTATCCCTCTATCTACAAATAATTTTACTGGGGGAAAATTGCAGGATCATGACGGAAAATTCAGGTCTTCATCTGAGGAAGGAATGAATTGGCTTTAACATTTGGTTAGAGAGTAATGACCCCAGTGTGTGGGAGGGGAGGCAAGGGTCCTGAAAACTATATTCAGCAGGATAGCAAAGCTGCAGCACCTGGGGATAACCTGAAGTGCCAAGGTACTTTTGATGGGAACTTTTAGCACCATAAAATGACCGAGCCAAGGTTTGACTCAATCTGACAAATGGTGACCAGAGACCTGGACCAGGAGAAAGGAGCTGGGTATAGCTGATGTGAAACTCAGTGACTAAGCACTTTGAGAGATCATTGGTTATGAAAGGTCTCAGTCAGACTTTATTTTTTTCCCAGAAAGTGGTGTAAATTTTGAACTCACTTTTATAAGGAGCGTTCGGTCACTGGATCCCAAAAAGTTAACTTTGCTTTCTCTCCACAGATGCTGCCAGACCTACTGAGCTTTTCCAGCAACTTTTGTCTTTGCTTCTGATTTACAGCATCCGTTATTCTTTTGATTTTTATACAGTGTAGAGAAAGCTATACTCTGTATTTAATCCAGTGCTGTCTCTGACCTGGGAGTGTTTGATGGGGACAGTGGGGAGCAAGATTTACTCGTTATTTAAAAGAGTAGAGGTAGCTTTTCACTCAGTTTAAAAGCTTAGAGAGAGCATTACCCTGTATCTAAATCTTGATGAGTTGAGAACCTCAAAGCTCTCTAGTTCTGATATCATTCATACAATCAGTGAGGGATTAGCTGCCTGATGTATGAGCCAGTGGCTGGGTGAAGGGCTGTGTAGATTGAATAGAACATAAAGTAAAATAATTTTCAGACCGGAATTGGCTTACGTCACATGTGGAAACTTGGCAGCGAGCACAATATCAAGTGGAATCTTCTGGGTGAAAGCAGAGCCAGGATAAAGTATGTTTTGCTATGAAATAAATATTGTATCAACTAGTTTGAGAGTTAATCCTAAACCTGTTTGAAAATGAGTGTGGTGCTGGAAAAGCACAGCAGGTCAGGCAGCATCCGAGGAGCAGGAGAATCAATGTTTCAGGCATAAACCTTTCATCATTCCTGATGAAGAGCTTATGAAGAAACATTGATGCTCCTGCTCTTCGGATGCTGTCTGACCTGCTTTTCTAGCCCCACACTCTTTGACTCTGATCTCCAACATCTGCAGTCCTCACTTCCTCCTGTTTAAAAATGAGCCCAGCTGAGATGAAAAGTTGCCTCAAACATTCCTTCCCAGACCCAACCTCTCTGATGCTCCATCTACAGTGCTTAGCCCAGGTAACATGTCAGTGGGGTATTTGACTGTGGAGGAATCACATCCACTAAATGCTACAAATCCCTCGGTATCCTGCTGTCTCAATCTCTGCAATATCCTCAGTCCCTCCATCGCCTGGATCTCTGTTCTCTGATACCGTCCTGTTGAGTATCCCTCACATTAACTGCTCCACCTTTGGGGGCTTTGCTTGCTGGGGTCCCACTCTCTGTAACTCACTCACTAAAACCTCTTTAAGATACTCCTTAAAATCTACCTCTGACCAGGTTTTGCTTGCTTATCCTGATGTCTTCTCAGGTTGCTGTTTGGAAGAAGGAACTAGACAAGGGAGTATTCAATGAATAGCAGGACACGAGGAAGCTCAAAGGAACAGAGAGATCTTAGTATGCTTCTCCAAGATCCCTCATCCACAGGCCAGGTTAACAGGCTTGTTATAAAGGTATACAGGACACTTGTTTTTGTCAGGAGTGGCATAAATTATAAGAGCAGAGAGGTTCTCTGCTATGGAGAAGGAGAGGATTAGGCAAAATGGGACGATATTTAATTGGGGAAGAGGAAACTATGATGCGATTAGATATGTGGGCGGCACGGTGGCACAGTGGTTAGCACTGCTGTCTCACAGCGCCTGAGACCCGGGTTCAATTCCCGACTCAGGCGACTGACTGTGTGGAGTTTGCACGTTCTCCCCGTGTCTGCGTGGGTTTCCTCCGGGTGCTCCGGTTTCCTCCCACAGTCCAAAGATGTGCGGGTCAGGTGAATTGGCCATGCTAAATTGCCCGTAGTGTTAGGTAGGGGGTAAATGTGGGGTATGGGTGGGTTGCGCTTCGGCGGGTCGGTGTGGACTTGTTGGGCCGAAGGGCCTGTTTCCACACTGTAAGTAATCTAATCTAATCTAATGAGTTAGGAAGCATGGATTGGGGGCAATTGTTCCATGGTAAAGGCACTATAGACATGTGGAGACTGTTTAAGGAACAGTTGTTGTGAGTGATGAATAAATATGTCCCTCTGAGACAGGCAAGAAGGGGTAAGATAAAGGAACCTTGGATAACGAGAGCGGTGGAGCTTCTCGTCAGAAGGAAGAAGGTAGCTTACATAAGGTGGAGGAAGCTAGGGTCAAGCTCAGCTCTAGATGATTACAGGCAGGCAAGGAAGGAGCTTAAAAATGGTCTGAGGAGAGCCAGGAGGGGGCACGAGAAAGGCTTGGCAGAACGGATTAGGGAGAACACAAAGGCGTTTTACACTTATGTGAGGAATAAGAGAATGGTCAAAGAAAGAGTAGGGCCGATCAGGGATAGCATAGGGAACTTGTGTGTGGAGTCTGAGGAGGTAGGGGAAGCTCTAAATGAGTTTTTTGCTTCTGTCTTTACGAAAGAAACGGACTTTGTAGTAAATGAAACCTTTGAAGAGCAGGTGTGCATGCTGAAATGGATAGAGATAGAGGAAGCTGATGTGCTGAAAATTTTGTCAAACATTAAGATTGACAAGTCGCCAGGCCCAGACCAGATTTGCCCTCGGCTGCTTTGGGAAACGAGAAATGCAATTGCTTCACCACTTGCGAAGATCTTTTCATCCTCGCTCTCCACTGGAGTCGTACCTGAGGATGGGAGAGGGGCAAATGTAATTCCTCTCTTCAAGAAAGGAAATAGGAAAGTCCCCGGCAATTACAGACCAGTAAGTCTCACATCTGTCGTCTGCAAGGTGTTAGAAAGGATTCTGAGGGATAGGATTTATGACCATCTGGAAGAGCATGGCTTGATTAAATGCAGTCAACACGGCTTTGTGAGGGGCAGGTCATGCCTCACAAACGTTATCGAGTTCTTTGAGAATGTGACTAGAAATGTTGATGAGGATCGAGCTGTGGATGTGGTGTATATGGACTTCAGCAAGGCATTTGATAAGGTTCCCCATTGTAGGCTCATTTAAAAGGTCAGGAGGAATGGGATTCAGGGGAACATAGCTGTCTGGATACAGAATTGGTTGGCCAACAAAAGACAGCGAGTGGTAGTAGAAGGAAAATATTCTGCCTGGAAGTCAGTGGTGAGTGGGGTTCCACAGGGCTCTGTCCTTGGGCCTCTATTGTTTGTAATTTTTATTAATGACTTGGATGAGGAGATTGAAGGATGGGTTAGCAAGTTTGCAGACGACACAGAGGTTGGAGGTGTCGTTGACAGTATAGAAGGCTGTTGTAGGCTGCAGCGGGACATTGACAGGATGCAGAGCTGGGCTGAGAGGTGGCAGATGGAGTTCAACCTGGATAAATGTGAGGTGATGCATTTTGGAATGTCGAATTTGAAAGCTGAGTACAGGATTAAGGATAGGATTCTTGGCAGTGTGGAGGAACAGAGGGATCTTGGTGTGCAGGTACATAGATCCCTTAAAATGGCCACCCAAGTGGACAGGGTTGTTAAGAAAGCATATGGTGTTTTGGCTTTCATTAACAGGGGGGATTAAGTTTAAGAGTCGTGAGATCTTGTTGCAGCTCTATAAAACTTTGGTTAGACTGCACTTGGAATACTGCGTCCGGTTCTGGTCACCCTATTATAGGAAAGATGTGGATGCTTTGGAGACGGTTCAGAGGAGGTTTACCAGGATGCTGCCTGGACTGAAGGGCTTATCTTATGAGGAGAGGTTGACTGAGCTCGAACTGTTTTCATTGGAGAAAAGGAGGAGAAGAGGGGACCTAATTGAGGTATACAAGATAATGAGAGGCATAGATAGAGTCGATAGCCAGAGACTATTTCCCAGGGCAGAAATGGCTAACACGAGGGGTCATAGTTTTAAGCTGGTTGGAGGAAAGTATAGAGGGGATGTCAGAGGCGGGTTCTTTACACAGAGAGTTGCGAGAGCATGGAATGCGTTGCCAGCAGCAGTTGTGGAGGCAGGGTCATTGGGGACATTTAAGAGACTGCTGGCCATGCATATGGTCACAGAAATTTGAGGGTGCATACATGAGGACCAGTGGTCGGCACAACATCGTGGGCTGAAGGGCCTGTTCTGTGCTGTACTGTTCTATGTTCTGTGTTCTATGTTCTGTTGGGGCTGTAGAGAACTTTGTTGAGACCACAGCTGACGTACTGTGAGCAGTTCTGGTCACCACACTTTAGGAAGGATGTGGTTGCACTGGAGAGGGTGCAGAGGAGATTCACCAGCATGTTGTCTGGAATGGAATATCTCAGCGATGAGGAAAGACTGGATTGGCTCAGGTTTGTTTTCTTTAGAGCAAAGAATACTGAGAGGGGACCTTATTGAGGCCTATAAGACGATGAGAGGCATGGACAGGGTGAATAGAAAGCAGCTGTTCTCGTTAATCGAAGGGTCAATAGCAAGGGGCATAATTTTAAAGTGAAAGGCAGGAGGATTTGAGGAAAACCCTTTTATTCCATAGGGAGCGAGCGTCTGGAATGCAATGCCTGGGAGAGCAGTTGAGCGAGAGTCTCACAACCTTGAAACTATTTGGATGAGTACTGGAAATATCGTAACATTCAAGGCTGTGGTTCTAATGTAGGGAAGTGGGAATAGTCTCGGTAGTGATGTATTTTTGACAGTACAGACTTGATGGGCCAAAGGGCCTCTTCTGTATTCTATGATTCTATGACAAAGCAGCTCACTTGATTGGCACTACATCCACAAACATCCACTCCCTCCACCACCAACACTCAGCAACAGCAGTGTCTACTACCCACAAGGTGCTGTGCAGAAATTCACCAACGATTCTCAAACTGCACGTTCCAAATCCATGATAACCTCCATCTAGAAGGACGAGAGCAGCAGATACATGAGAACACCACCGCCTACAAGTTCCCCTCCACTTCTCCTTTAACCTAGCACCACCCTCCTCAAACTCACTAGTTTTTGGAACTGAAGTGTATCTTGGAGAAGGTTAAAAGTTAAGCATCAAAAGGAGCTCAAACAGGTCAAAGTTAAACATGAATTTGAGCAGCTATGGGCAGTCACACAATATTCTCAAACCCTAGAGGCTGAGAAGGTAAAGGTTAGATTTACAACAATTTGTGCAGAGACTGCTCGTATTCCTAAACAACAGACAGAAGGAAAAGAGACTTTTGGTAAAGTCTGTCATGCTGAAATACTCTGGCGGAAGATCACTGTGAACTCTTAGCTGAAGCAAACCTTGGAAATGGTTCAAAGGGGCACTGCAAATAAATTTTAGATGCAAGGAAAGATTAGAGAGATTGGGCTTATTCATTTTGGAGCAGAGAAGATTAGAGGTGACCCTATTGAGGTATTCAAAATGATGAAATAAAGAGTTTATTATACCTCTATCTATCTGAGCGAAAGTGCAATGTCAATATGAGATCAGGTCACGTGAACTGGAGTCTGACTTTGTAGGGACCAGAGGATGTCTGCTCTTGCTCTCTCGTTTTACAAAACATAGATGTTTTTAATGTTAATTCGTCTTAGGGAGACTTCATCTTGTTATGCACACCCCCGGGGATATGCTATTCATTAAAGTTGCTCATGCTGAAAGAACATAGAGCAGTCAAAATTCTGATTGGAGGATTCTGTCAACATGGGAGGGTCGATCTGGCAACTGACACCAATTGAGGGCGTGGGTTTACGCGCAGGACACCAGAATTTGTCAGAATCTCCCCAAAGCAGACATCACCCGAGATCCTCCTGTACTTCTGGCTTGGGACAAACTGAAGTGTATGTTCAGCCATTGTGATCTCAACAGATTTCAACACCTCTCTGAGGCTGCAAGTGTTAAACTGCACCTACCACGGAATGTACTGGAGAAAAATAACGATTTTATTTGCGTTTGTTATTGCTATTTGTTCAGTGATGGTCATTGAATGTCAAAAGGTGTTTCTTCAGAGCAACTCCAAAGCAGTGCTAATAGACGAGAAAAACTACAGTTGTCAATTTTTTTTGCAACATCCAGACATCTCAGAGCACTTTAAAATCAATTTAAAACTTTCTTGACACAGTCACAGTTTGACTGTAGTAAATGTGCAACATGTTTGAGACATATCGACTGTCTTCAGCACCTTTTCCCAGCTATAATCCCAACTGAACCTGAAATATTAACTCTGTTGCTCCTTCCACAGATGGTACCAGATCTGCTGAGTTTCTGCAGCATTCTCTGTTTTTGTTTCAGTATCTATAGTCCTTTTTATTTATTATTGAGTGTTTAATGTTTGAAATGGTGTGAATGCTTTAGTCCTGTAGCATCTGCATGTTTCCTGGTTTGAGTGTGAACACTGCAGTAATTGTACCACCAGGTGGCGACATATCTCCCGATTCCGTGTCACCAGGTTTGATCACATTCTGTTGAACTCACAGCACAGAAACAGGCCATTCGGCCCAACTGTTCTGTGATGGCGGTCATGCTCCTTGTGAGCTCGCTCCCACCGCTGATTATCTCATTCTATCAACACATCCTTTCACCCCTTCTCCTTTATCTCTTTATCCCCAGTTCACCTGAACTTCTCCCAGTAATTGTAGGTACCATTATTAGACAAAGTTAAAAATCACACCACACCAGATTATGGACCTGATGGAGTCACCTGTGCCACTTGATGAACGAGTGGTGCTCCGAAAGCTAGTGCTTCCAAATAAACCTGTTGGACTATAACCTGGTGTGGTGTGATTTTTAACTTCTCTCGGTATGAGGGAATTCTAAATTCACCTTCCAGGCAAAGCAGCGAGTTACCTGCACTTCACTCAATCTAGTCTATCGCATTCGCTGCTCACAATGTGGTCTTCTGTACAAAAGGGAGACAATTCACAGGCTGGGTGACCACCTTGAAGAACATCTATGTTCTATCCGACAAAATGACCCAGAGCTGCCAGTTGCCTGCCACTTTGACACGCCATCATGTTCCCTGACCAATATCTCTGTCTCAGGCTTGCTACAGTGCTCCAGCTAAGCTCAGTACAAGCTGCAAGGACAAACATTGATAGGATGCCACAAGGCAGGTTGGTTAGCAAATCAGAAATATTTGGAATTGGTTAGTACTTGACAACATGGATTAGCTTTATTCCTGGATGAAAGGCTTTTGCCCGAAACGTCGATTTCGCTGCACTTTGGATGCCGCCTGAACTGCTGTGCTCTTCCAGCACCACTGATCCAGAATCTGGTTTCCAGCATCTCCAGTCATTGTTTTTACCCACATGGATTAGAAGTTGGCTAAAAGATAGGAAACAGAGGGTAGGTATGAATGGGCATTTCTCAGATTGAAGATGAGTTATAAGTGGTGTTCCCAAGGGATCAGTGTTGGGATCCTTGCTTTTTCTGATTTATATAAACGATTTGGAGGTGAGTGTTACTTAAATTTACAGATGATACTAAGCTAGGGAAGTTAGTGAATTTTAAGGACAATGCCAAGAAACTTCAAGGGACATCGGTAAGTTGGCCAAATGGATAGACACCTGGCAGATAGATTTCAATGCAGGGAAATGTGAGGGAATACATCTTGGTGCAAGAAATACAGGCTCAATGGGATAACTCTGAGGGGAGCAGAGGGATCTTAGGGTTAATGTGGATGATTCTCTGAAGGTGGCTGAGTAAATGGAAATAGTTGTTAAGAAGATCTATAGGATCTTTGGGTTTATAAGTAGAGGCATAGAGCATAAAAGGAAGTGATGCTGCCCTCTACAAATCATTGGTCAGACCACATTTGGAGGTTCTGGGCACCTTGTTTAAGGAAGGATGTTAACGCCCTGGAGAGAGTTCAAAGCAGATTTACTAGAATGATACTAGAGAGACAGGACTGAGGGATTTTAGATATAAGGAAAGATGAGAGAGATTGGGCTTATTCTTCTTGGAGCAGAGAAGACTAAGAGGTGACCTTATTGAGGTGTTCAAAATGATGAACAATTTTGATCGGATAAAGAAAGATATTCTGTTTCCACTAATTAGTTTGTCAGTAACTCGAGATCACAGGTTCAAGATTGTCAGCAAGAGATGAGGTGTGAGATGAGGAGAAACCTCTTTACTCAGAGAGTTGCTAGGATTTAGAATGCACTGCCTGGGAAAATGGTGGAGGCCATTGGAGGTTTTGAAAGAGACCTGGAAAGGGATGAAGTCAGAGAGCTGGAGGTAGGGCTGGAGAGAAGTTGCAGAGTTGGGCTGAGAAGTGGCAGATGGAATTCAACCTGGAAAAGCATAAAGTGATTCACTTTGGAAGGTCAAATCTGAATGCAGAATACAGGATTAAAGGCAGATTTTTGGCAGCGTGGAGGAACAGAGGGATCTTGGGTCCATGTTCAAAGTTCCCTAAGAGTTGCCACCCAAGTTGATAGGGTTGTTAAGAAGGTGTATGGTGTGTTGGCTTTCATTAGTGGGGGAATTGAGTTTAAGGGCCATGAGGTTATGCTGCAGCTCTATTGAGCCCTGGTTAGACCACACTTGGAATACTGTGTTCAGTTCTGGTCACCTCATTATAGGAAAGATGTGGAAGCTTTAGAGAAAGTGCAGAGGAGATTTACCAGGATCCTGCCTGGACTGGAGGGCAGGCCCTATGAAGAAAGGTTGAGGGAGCTAGGGCTTTCTTCATTGGAGTGAAGAAGGATGAGAGGTGTCAATGTTCTAAAAGAATTGCAAATGCTGTAAATCAGAAACAAAAACAGAAATTGCTGGAAAAGCTCAGAAGTCTGGCAGCATCTGTGGAGAGAAATCAGAGTTAATGTTTCAGGTCCAGTGACCCTTCCTCAGAACTGATGGTAGTGTGGAAAATGTATTTTATATACATACAGGAGATAGAGTGGGGGGAGGGGTTAAGGTTTAATCAAAAGGTGGGGATAGAGCGCAAAGAGAGGGAAGGACAGTAGGACAGATGAAGGAGTGGATAACGATCAGGCTGGGAGAATAAATGAATGTGAATGGTGACTATTGGTGGCTAACGCTGGGTTGTGTATAATAGCAGAGCATGTGATAACAAGGCCTGGAGTGTGGGGATTGGGGTCAGGACATGGGAGAATGTACCTCAAGCCCTAAGGTTGTGGAGCTCAATATTGAGTCCAGAAGGTGTAGAGTTCCCAAGTGGAAAATGAGGAGCTGTTCTTCCCTAGAGCACAGCAGCAAGCCTGAGGCAGAGATGTTGGCCAGGAAACAGGGTGATGTGATAAAGTGGCAGGCAACTGGGAACTCGGTCTTTTTTTCAGGCAGAACATAGGTGTTGTTTGAAGCAGTCACCCAGTCTACGCTTTGTGTCCCCAATGTAGAGGAGACCCCGTTGTGAGCAGCAAATGCAGTAGATTCGACTGTTTTACCTGCACTTCACTCACGTTAGTTACAAAGAGCATAACTGGGTAAGTGCTCAGAGGATGTTTCCCCCTTATGGGAGAGTCCTGTCCAATTAATTTATCAAAGTTCTTTGAAGAAGTAACAAGAAAATTGCATAAAGGGCAATATTTAGAGGTAGTGTACTTGGATCTTCAAAAGGTATTCAATAGGATGCCACATCAAAGTTACGACACCAAATAAGAGTTCACGGTCTAAGAGTGACGTGGTAACATGGATAGAGAATTGTTTCTTTTTAACAGGAAGTGGAGTAGGGATAAAGGGGGCATTTTCAGGATGGTAGCCTGTAACTCCTGGTGTGTCACAGGGCTCAGTGCTGGTACCTCAATGATCTACAAATTGCTTCAATGACATGGATGAGAATTTTAGAATTATAGAGCTGTCCTGCACGGAAATAGACACTTCAGTCCAACGCTTCAGGCTCACTGCCTTTATTCCTGATGAAGGACTTTTGCCCGAAACGTCGATTTCACTGCACTTTGGATACTGCCTGAACTGCTGTGCTCTTCCAGCACCACTAATCCAGAACTTCAGTCCAACTTGTCCATGCTGACCAGATATCCTAAACTAATCTAGTCCCATTTGCCAGCACTTGGCCCACATCCCTCTAAACCCTTCCTATTTGTGTACCCATTCAGATGTCTTTTAAATGTTGGAATTGTACCAGCCTCCACCACTTCCTCTTGCATCTCATTCCACACACGCACCACCCTCTGCATGAAAAAGTTGCCTCTTAAGTCCCTTTTAAAAATTTCCCTTCTCTCCCTAAACCTATGCCCTCCAACTTTGAACTCCCTTTAACCTGGGGAATAGATCTCGGCTATTTACCCTATCCATGTCTCTCATGATTTTATACATTTCTATAAAGTTACCCTCTTAACCTTCAATATCCAGGGAAAACTGCCCAGCCTATTCAGCCTCTCCCTGTAGCTCAAACTCTTAACCAAATCCTTGTAAATCTTTTCTGAACCCTTACAACTTTCACAATACCCTTCCTATAGCAGAGAACCCAAATTGAATGCAGTATTCCAAAAGTGGCCTAACCAATGTCCTGTACAGCCATAACATGACCTCTCAACTCCTATACTCAATACTCTGACCAATAAAGGAAAGCATACCAAACTTCTTAACTATCCTATCTACCAACGACGCCATTTTCAAGGAACTATGAACCTGCACTCCAAGATCTCTTTGTTCAGCAACACTCCCCAAGACCTTACCATTAAATGTATAAGTCCTGCTCTGATTTGTCTGACCAAAATTCAACACCTCACATTTATCTAAATTAAACTTCATTTGCCACTTCTCAGTCAATTGGCCCATCAGATCAAGGTCCCGTTGTACTCTGAGGTAACCTTCTTCACTGTCCACTATACCTCCAATTTTGGTGCCATCTACAAACTTACTAACCATGTCTCCTTTTTTCACATCCAAATCATTTATATAAATGACAAAAATCAGTGGACCGAGCACCGATCCTGTGGCACACAAATGGTCACAGGCCTGGATGGTAAACTTACAAAGATAAATAGGAAAGTAAGCTGTCACGAGGACAAAGGAAGTCTGCAAAGGGATGTAGATGGATGAAAGATCATAGAAACAGAAATAGGAGGAGGCCATTCAGCCCCTTGAGCCTGCTCCGCTATTCAATAGGGGTGTCATGGCTGATTAGACACTCCTCATCTCTCCTTCCATGCCCTTTCCCCATAACCCTTGATTCCCCAATTGAACAAGGATCTACCAATCTCAGCCTTACATATACACAAGGGTTCTGCCCCCACAGCTCTCTGTGGGAAGGAGTTCCAAAGATTCCCATCCCTCTGAGAGAGAACATTCTCATCCCCTTTCTCCTCTGCAAGCCGGCTGGAAAGGTCTGGTGGCCTTTGAAAATTGTTCCATTCTGTTTTTTCCCATGACAAGGAAAATACGAATGAAATATTAACTCAGATTTATATGACACCATGAATCAGGTCCAAGCACAACTGCCATACAATGTGACAGAGCAGAAACAGCCAGCAATGCCCTATTCCTGTGAACAAACTTTTTAAAATCCTCCCACAAACAGCGTGTGGAATGACCTAGATACTCTGTTAATGCTGAAGAATCAAAAAGTGTGGCACTGGAAAAGCACAGCCAGTCAGACAGCATCAAAGGAGCAGGTGAATCAACGTTTCAGGCAAAAGCCTTTCATCAGGAACGTGTTAGTTGAAGATAACTATTGAGTAGCCCACTGGAGAGAATTCCCACGGTCTTCAAATATACTTATTGAAAGGGCAGATTGGTGTTAGGTTTTACGTCTTATCCTAATGACAGAATCCCTGGCGGGGCATCTCTCTCTCTCTCTGAAGTGTCTGAAAAATGTCTCCAGGTCTGGGGTTTTGGACTGGATCCTGAAGACGTCTGTCTCAGAACAGCCCACAGAGAGCTGGTGACTGACCTCCCTCTCCCCATCATCCTGCCCATAACCTGATCTCCAAGAGCAGCTCTCCTCTCTTATTCTCCTCCTGGGGTAACACGTGAGACTAATCAAATCTCTACTGTGTGGGAGCAGGCCATTTGGCCCATCAAGCCCACACAAACCCTTTAGACAGCATCCCACCCAGACCCATCCCCACATCCTACACCTGTAAATCTACGTTTCTCCTGGCTAACCCACTATCTTGCACATCTCTGGACACTACTGGGCAATTTAGTATGGCACATCTATCCTTCACGTCTTTGGACTGTAGGAGGAAACCAAAACACCCAGAGGAAACCCACATAGACACGGGGAGATTGTGCAAACTCCACACAGATAGTCACGCAAGGTTGGAATTGAACCCAGGTTCCTGGTGCTGTGAGGCAGCAGTGCTAACCACTGAGCCACCACACCTCCCTTATTTTGGAATGTTAGACTAGTTACTCCATCAACACAAACAGCATGAACATAGAGATTATAATTGATTCACTGCTATTAAGATCCCTGTGTGCACAGAGGATGTTTTCCTGATTAGCTGACTCTGTGTGTTTAATATAACCCACCCCACTGTTAGTAACTGACTGTGTTCAATCTGGATTTAGTATTTCAATACCAAAGCAGTGACCTTCATAAGCTCTAGAGTGACATGATGTGGCAATTGTATGAAGTGCATTGAGAAATAATTGTGGTCCCTCTGATTGAAATGAACTATTTACTTGGAATTCACAAGCGTCACTGGCTGAATTATCGGTTGCACAATTTCTTGCAATGTATATATCATGGTTCAGCTGTTAGGTGCAATCTCAATACACCCAATTGCCCCAACGTTCATTCTCATTCAAAACAATCCCACTGGACTAAACCTCATTCCAGTTCACTCCCATGCTATGGGAATTTTCAATCAGCCTGTTCAGAGGGTGTTATGAAACAATTTCTGTAAAAATCCCAGATTTCCTAGCCCAGAGGTAGTGATGGCCACCATTGCACTACAAGAGTCCTTACCCCATCATACCTGTGGCGGGATAATCGTTTGGAAACACCTATCCATCCAATCATAAACAATAAGCATTGTTGAGATTCTGGACAGAGACAAGTGCAGCTTTGTAACATCCTGTAGACAAGGTGTTGTTTTGGGTGTGGTTCTCTGCTGCTTAGAGTCCTACAACACAGAAACAGACCTTTCTGTTTAACTCATTCGTGCCAATCAATCTTCCCAAACTAAACTAGCCCCACTCGCCTGCATTTGGCACATATCCCTTTCCTATTCATGTACCTATCCAAATGACTTGTAAATGTTTTAACTGTACCTGCATCTGTGACTTCCTCTGGCAGTTTATTCCACATAAGAACTGAGTGAAAGGTTTGCCCCTCACATCTTGAGGCATCAAGTCACTCTTTATTTACACATAGAGTCATAGAGATGTACAGCATGGAAACAGACCCTTCGGTCCAACTCATCCATGCCAATCAGATATCCTAACCCAATCTAGCCCCATCTGCCAGCACCCGGCCCATATCCCTCCAAACTCTTCCTATTCATATACCCATCCAGGTGCCTGTAAATCTATGTTTCCCGTGGCTAACCCACTATCTTGCACATCTCTGGACACTACTGGGCAATTTAGTATCCAGGTGCCTTTTAAATGTTGTGATTGTACCAGCCTCCACCACTTCCTCTGGCAGCTCATTCCATACACGTACCACCCTCTGTGTGAAAACGTTGCCCCTTGGGTCCCTTTTATATCTTTCCCCTCTCACTCTAAACCTATGCCCTCTAGTTCTGGACTCCCTGACCCCATTTGTCTATTTACCCTATCCATGCCCCTCAATTTTGTAAACCTCTATAAGGTCACCCGATGGTCCAGAGAAAACAGCCCCAGCCTGTTCAGCCTCTTCCTGTAGCTCAGATCCTCCAACCCTGGCAACATCCTTGTAAATCTTTTCTGAACCCTTTCAAGTTTCACAACATCTTTCCAATAGGAAGGAGACCAGAATTGCATGCAATATTCCGACAGTGGCCTAACCAATGTCCTGTACAGCTGCAACATGACCTCCCAACTCCTGTACTTAATACTCTGACCAATGAAGGAAAGCATACCAAACGCCTTCTTCACTATCCTATCTACTTGTGACTCCACTTTCAAGGAGCTATGAACTTGCACTCCAAGGTCTTTTTGTTCAGCAACACTCCCGAGGATCTTACCATTAAATGTATAAGTCCTGCTATGATGTGCTTCCCAAAATGCAGCACCTCACATTTATCTAAATTAAACTCCATCTGCCACTTCTCAGCCCAATGGCCCATCTGATCAAGATCCCATTGTAATCTGAGGTAACCTTCTTCCCTGTCCATTACACCTCCAATTTTGGTGTCATTTGCAAACTTACTACCTATACCTCTTATGCTCACATCCAAATCATTTATATCAATGATGAAAAGTGGAGGACCCAGCACTGATCCTTGTGGCACTCCACTGGTCACAGGCCTCCAGTCTGAAAAACAGCCCTCCACTATCACCCTCTGTCTTCTACCTTTGAGCCAGTTCTGTGGAGAGTTCTTGACACTAATCCAGCTTCCTCAGAGCCAGCTCTCTGAATGAACAGAACCCCTGACACTTACATTTATATCTGTCAGCCAGGGCTCTCTGTTTGGACCAGATTAACAGCCCCAATCAGGGAACTCGTACTCTATGAGGTCCGCCTGGCTGACATTGTGACATTCATTACAGGTCCCTTTTAAATCATTCTTTTCACCACTTAAAAATATGCCCCATAGTTTGGAACTCACCCACGGTAGGGAAAAGACCTTTGCTATTCACCTTATCTATGTCCCTCTATAAGATCACTCCTCAACCTCCTCCACTCCAGTGAAAACAAACAGCCTACATAGCCTTTCCCTATAACTCGGACCCTGGCAACATTACGCTAAATCTTTTTCAAAACCTTTCCAAATCAATAATCCCCCTCCGATAGCAGGGTGACCAGAAGCTGTTGCTGATGATTACTGAGTGCTGGAAGTGATTGTATTTCTATTCACCTGCTTCTGTCTGTTCTGTCCCGATCGATGCAAACTGAGACCAACATCAATATTGCAACATACCAAATGTATGTAGCATCTTTAATCTTGTAAAACCAAGATGACTGAAGATGTGGCCTCCAAGATTGAGTAAATGAAAACCAATTTGGACAAACAGCGGAATTGGAGAATCCCAGAAATCCCTTAGCCTCATTGGCCCAGAGGAGGTGACAAAGCCTCATTGTGCACAGCAAACTCCCTCAAACAGCCACATGGTGGTGACCAGGATCATTGGTTTAGTGATACTGGATGAGATAAGCATCAACTCATGTTCAGGGCTAGAGGAAACGAAGCAATAAAAATTGGAAAGAAGCGTACTGACCAGGGCACTGCTCTGAGATGGACACACCGAGTTAGACCAGTATGAGTCATCACTAGTTTTACTAAATATTCCTTCAGGTAGCAAAGCCACTGCCAAAATCCCAAAACATTATCCATTGTCCATGTTAGGGGCAGATGGGCCTTTTGTTAAACCCTGATGTGAAAGGCAGCCACTCTAGGAACACGGGTCTCCCTGCCATCTCAGAGAAATGATTCCATTGCGGCTTGAGGTTGGAACCTACTTTTCTGCCTCAGAAGGCCCCAGGGGTGAGTGTGACTGACCAAGCAAACACTGACTCCTCCCGCCCCATGACCAAGCAAACACTGACTCCTCCCGCCCCATGACCAAACAAACACTGACACCCCAGCCCCATGACTGGCTAAACACTGACACCTCCCACCCCATGACTGACTAAACACTGACACCTCCCACCCCATGACTGACTAAACACTGACACCTCCCACCCCATGACTGACTAAACACTGACCCCTCCTGCCC
Organism: Hemiscyllium ocellatum; assembly: GCF_020745735.1. Classification (NCBI taxonomy): domain Eukaryota; kingdom Metazoa; phylum Chordata; class Chondrichthyes; order Orectolobiformes; family Hemiscylliidae; genus Hemiscyllium; species Hemiscyllium ocellatum. The sequence goes on from NC_083428.1 coordinate 3,810,575, forward strand.
CAGACTGAACAAACACTGACCTGTCTGCCCCATGACTGGGCAAACACTGACCGCTGCTCTCTCAACACCAGACACCTGGAGGAAGAACACTTCAACCCCAGGGCATCAATGTGGATTTCACCAGTTTCCTCATTTCCCCTTCCCCCACCTCAACCTAGTTCCAAACTTCCAACTCAGCACTGTCCCCATGACTTGTCCTACCTGCCTATCTTCTTTTCCACCTATCCATTCCACCCTCCCCACAACCTAACACCTTCATCCCCTCCCCCACTCACCCATTGTACTCTATGCTACCTTCTCCCCACCCCACCCTTCTCTAGCATATCTCTCCACGCTTCAGGCTCTCTGCCTTTATTCCTGATGAAGGGCTTTTGCACGAAACGTCGATTTTGCTGCTCCTCGGATGCTGCCTGAACTGCTGTGCTCTTAGATTAGATTACTTACAGTGTGGAAACAGGCCCTTTGGCCCAACAAGTCCACACCGACCCGCCGAAGCGCAACCCACCCATACCCCTACATTTATCCCTTACCTAACACTACGGGCAATTTAGCATGGCCAATTCACCTGACCCACACATCTTTGGACTGTGAGAGGAAACCGGAGCACCCGGAGGAAACCCACGCAGACACGGGGAGAACGTGCAAACTCCACACAGTCAGTCGCCTGAGGCAGGAATTGAACCTGGGTCTCAGGCGCTGTGAGGCAGCAGTGCTAACCACTGTGCCACTGTGCCGCCCACCACTAATCCAAAATCTGGTTTCCAGCATCTGTAGTCATTGTTTTTACCCCCACCCCATGATCAAACAAACACTGACCCCTCCCACCCCATGACTGGGCAAATACTGACCCACCCATCCGAACAAACACTGACCACCCGCCCCATGACCGAACAAATACTGACCCACCCGCCCCATGACCGACCAAACACTGACCACCACCCCATGACTGGGCAAACACTGACCCATCCACATGATCGGGCAAACACTGACCACCACCCCATGACTGGGCAAACACTGACCCACCCACATGATCGGGCAAGCACTGATACCCCCGCCCCATGACTAGGCAAACACTGACCATTGCCCCATGACCGAAACAACACTGACCCCCGCTCCGTGACTGGGCAAACACTGATACCCCTGCCCCATGACTGGACAAACACTGACCCACCCTCCCCATGACCAAGCCCAGACTGAACCCCCCCCCCACCCCTTCCCAATGATCTCTGATGAGCAGCTCTACCCTGTCACCTCCCTTCCTTCTAAGGAATGAACACCTTGTTTTGGAATGTTGGTCTGTTTGTTTCATCAACACAACCATTGTAAACCGAGAGATGAGAATTGAGGATGTGTCACAGCTTCTGATATCCCTGTGTGTGCGGCCTGATTCCCCCTCAGCGCCTGACTCTTTGATCAGCAGAAAACTGAATCCATCTCCCTGCTTAATGACTGGTCATGTTCTATCGCGTTTGATATTGTTGTATTCGTGATTTGCTACTCTGCTTCCTCATTGTGAAAGGATAAATATTACGCTATTACGTGGTTTTGCTGGTCACAAATAATTATTTACCTGGAATTCGTCAGTAATTCTTACCATATGATCAGTTACACAATCTCTTGACGTGTGCCCAGCTTGACTCCATTGTTTGGCACAACCTCAGTAGAAGCATTCCTTTGTATATTCCCATACGACATGATCCCAATGGACACAGTCCCCTTCCTACATACACCCAGTGTGGAATTCCAATCAAACAGACTCCTTACCCACTTCCGGAATTAAAGTGAGAGGTAAACAAAGTCAGAAAGATGTGAGGAAAACACGTTTTTCACTCAGCGAGTGGTTAGAGTCTGGAATGGTCTGCTTGGATATGGGTTGGAGGCTGATTCAACTGAGGGCTTCGAGAGGGGAATTGGATGATTATTTGGGTTAAACAGACCTCGGTTTCAAGTACATCTAGAACAGAGAGCACCCCCTCCCACACCCCGACACATCGAAAGGGGACAGCCATTTCACTCCTTTGAGTTTGTTGCAACAATCTGTGTGTTAATTCCATCAGTCCACTTCAGTTCTGTAACCCATTATTCCCTAATTTAACAAAAAACTATCCATCTCAGTTATAAAGTTTTCAATTGACAACGCCCACTACCAATATCCTTTTTAGGGGGGTGGGGAGTGTAGGTGAGAGCGGTTCAGATTCCCACTCCCCTTTGTGTGAAGTCACCTGAACCTTCAGTGATGAGGAGAGATTGAAGAGACTGGGACCGTTCTCCTGGGAGTGAGAAGCCTGAGAGCAGATCTGCTAGGGCTTTTCAAAACCATGAGTGGGCTGGAGAGAGTAGGTGGGGGAAAACTGTGCCCGGATTTAAAATGATGTGCAAAAGGAACAAAGATGATGTGAGAGAAACATGTTTCTCACCCAGCAAATGGTTAGGGCCTGGAATGCACTGTCTGGAAATGGAGTGGAGGCATGTTCAGCTGAGGTATTCAAGAATGGTATTGGATAGTTATTCAGTTAGGAATGCTGTGCTGAGAGATGGGGTAAAGGCAGGAGATTGGCAATAGGGCATGATGCTCATTTGAAGAGCCAGGATACACATACTGGGCTGAATGGCCTCCTTCTACTCGGTAATAATTCTCTGATTTTGTGATTCCAATGTGAGACACCAATCCATCTCACCCTGTCTTTGATTCTGAAAGTTCTGAGTATTGTGGAAACCTCACCCAGTGCCAGTGGCAGGTCTGTGACACCCTGTGGGTGAGCTGTTCTCTGTGCTGTTGGTCAAGCTGCAGGCTGAAGATGTGTGAGCGTGGACTGGGAGCAGCTTGTGTTTACATCTGAGCTATGTCAGTCTCCCTGAGCTAACCGTGGCAGTCATATAACAACATGCATGCCTCCAGTTCCTGTGACGTAGACAACTTGAGAAAATATAAAGAACAATCACTAACGAGGCAAAGAAAAACCCAATTTGATCAAAAGCCAAAATTGGTGGAATCCTGCAGTTTTAGATGGTTGTTGGGCATGGGAGATGTGGATGGATTTGAACAAATAAATGTGAATTTTAAATTACAAAATTTGCCTTGATCAGGAGTCAACTTGGGTCTGTGAACAGTGGGGCTTGTGGCGATCGAAAATACAGACACCAGAGGTTTGAATGACTGGGACCTGTTTCAAACAGCAACTCTGAATATGGAACTCAGAACAGTACAAACACAGTACAGGCCCTTCAGTCCTTGAAGTTCTGCTGACCTTTTATCCCACATGAAGATCAAATATCCTACTCTAAGATCAAACTTTGAGTTGTCTTGGACTCAGCTGCTTTTGCAGTACTACCTTAAACTCTGCTGAACAGCCTGACTACCTCCCTAGTCCCTGTATTACCAGATTCTATGAAAATACAAAGTAAGGAAGATGTGCAATACTGAAGAAATGTTTTCATAGCATTCAAAGCTGTTTAGGTTCTTTCCAAATAACATTGAAACCTGTGCAGAGCAAGCTTCCATTTTAGCACCAGATCATCTGTTTTAGTGACAGCCCATTCAGCAGCTCTCCCCTTTCACCCTCCCAGTGGGAAATGAGCATCTTGCTTTGGACTGTTGCTCTGGTTGCTTCATCAATGCAACCATCATAAACCTAAAGATTATAATTGATTTAAATAACACGTCACTGCAGTTGTGGTCCCTGTGTGCAGGGCGATTGAAACCTGAATATTTGGCTCCAAGTTCCATGTAAACAGAAGCCACCCCTCAGACGAGTGAATGTTTTTAAAAATCCATTTCATACGAGGAAAGATATAAAAGTGAACTAAAGGACAACTTTTTCACGCAGAGGGTGGTACGTGTATGGAATGAGCTGCCAGAGGAACTGGAGGAGGCTGGTACAATTGCAACATTTAAAAGGCATCTGGATGGGTAGATGAATAGGAAGAGTTTAGATGGTTACTGGCCAGGTGGGACTAGATTGGGTTGGGATATCTGGTCAGCATGGATGGGTTGGACTGAAGGGTCTGTTTCCATGCTGTACATCTCTATGACTCTATGAGCATTGCTGTGTAAAGCAGAATTTGTTACCAATCCTGATCTGTCCACAAGATGGCAGTTCGAAGCCTTCAACTACTGCTGCCCATTTTGTCTGGGTCTATTGACGTTTCTGATCGGGTGAGGGAAACTTCCAGGATTCTGACCCAGCAACACTAAAGGAACAGTGATATATTTCAAAGTCAAGATGGTGACTGGCTTGAGGAGATCTTGCTGGGGGTGTTCCCATATAACAGCCACTCCTTGTGCTTTTAGGTAGCAGCTTGGAAAGATGTTGTTGGCCAGGGAGGCTGCGAGAATTGCTGCATTCCACCTTATACCTGGTATGTCCTGTTGCCACCTGTGCATCAGTAGCAGAGGGAGTGAATTTTCAATAGTGAAAGGTTGTGTGGGAGGGTGACCGACGGGAGTGATGGGGGAATTGTTCCGGCAGGCTCCCACGTCCTGGATGGTGTGAAATGTCTTGTTAATTGTTAGAGGTGCACAAGCAATGTCCTATCTCAATGTGATATTTTGTCCATTAAACAGGATCAAGGTGATGAATGTGTGGAGGTAGGTGTTAGTTGCAAGAGGTGTATTGCCAAATAGATATAATTTTGCTTGTTGTAAATAGTTATTTATCTGGAATGTACTGAGCAATTCTGGCCAAATTATCATTTGCGAAATTTCTTGTACAAGGGCCAACCTTGACTCAGTTAGTAACAATCTCAATAGATGCACCTTCCGCCCATTCTATCTCACCTCTGTGGCTCAAACCCATTGGCTATCACCAAACCTGGTCCAAAAATCCAATGGGAGTAGCAACACTCACATCCCATGAAAGTCTAAATGAACTCCTTCTCCAGTGGATGGTGAATGGAGTGTGCTCGCACAAAAGGCCATACATTGAAGGAGAAGCCTGTTACCAGAAAGAGAAACAAATAAACATCTTTATGTATCACCTTTATCGTAGTGGAACATTCCAAGCTGTTTCTCTGGCCTGGTAATCAAACAGAATCTCACACCAAACCACAGGAGATATGATAAAATTGTGATAAGTTGAACTGCGATGAGCCTGCCCTCAAATTCATTCTAAGCAGCATTTCGGGGGAGCTGATGAAACTCCTAAGTCACTGGATTCTATAAACTCACTCTATGACAGAAAAGAAGTGAAACTGCCTTGATGCATTAATATGTGAAAGATATCTTTAGACTGTTAACACCTTACATTGGTCTGACCTCACGCAGTAGTAGGCATTGAAAGACACTGAAAGGAGTAGGGTCTGAAAAACCTCAACACTCATTTCTCCCTGAGCATCCTGTCTCTAAATGACATGTGATGCAGCCAGCCATGTGCTCAGCGCTGTTAACGGTGTTTCCATGCTGTGGTGTGAAATCCCAGAGCATCACCTACAGAGGTCAGCGAGTAGGCATTCCTCAGGTTCTGCAGGGTCAATGGGCTCCTTGCTTGAAGAATGTAGGACACCGATGATTTCTGCAGAGGGGCTGCAGAAAGAGCCTGTACATCGGGTTAGTCTCACCCACTCCTCCTCATTCTCACCGTCTTATGCAGTCATTGCCCCAAGTGCAGTGGAAATATTTTGTGACTGAGGCTTCTGTCACCATCCTCCATGTCTTCCTCCTTATGAGCATGATATCTAGGACAGTTGACTTGTACTCCTGCTTCTTATCCGCGGCCTCAATAACTTTGAGAGTTCAGCTGTCTCCAGAGTCGCTTTACCATATCTCCAATCGATGGTGCTTTTAACTTTCCCACAGGTTTAGCCACGCACACAGAGTCTGCACATCCTTTCACAGAGACTTCTCAATGTTGACTGATGGCTTTCAAAAAGGGATCACAGTTCAACTTCTCAGGGCTTTGTAACACAGTCAGAAAAACTGATATTTGGAAATTTTATCAGGTTCTCAAGAACTTCTCCTGAGTAAGGAGACAGATTTGCAGCTCCCCAGAGCCCTGCACACCACAACACAAGTCCACGTAGTTTGGTAACCATTGGCACAGAGGCCCCAGTAGTGTTTTTCCAAACACAGGCCTTGCAGCAATTACATGCCATCAATCCATCTCTTATCTCCCCAAAGTCTTCCTTGTCTTTTCCTCCAAAGTCATTTGACTTTCAGTAGGTGGATCACAGCATACGGTAAATTGGGGACCTCATTTTCCAAGAAACCACAAGGTTAAAAACCCTTTCCAATCCAGGAACAGTTCCATTACTTGAATGTGTGGTTGAGGTGTAGGAACACTACCACTGTGCTGCAGAGTCCGGCTTAGATTCATCCCTGGATGGTCTTAAACTACCAACCATTTGATCAACAGTTTAACAAAACTGGCCAATTGCCTCAGAGGGTCTGTAGTATACTTCATGTACCTGGATCATGAGACATGCTGAATGGTCATTGGCAGACAGGGTTTTCTCAGTGGATAAACCCTTTCAGAACTGTCCAGAAACAGATACCAACAGAACCTAACATTGACAATCTCCCATAATAACCCTAGAGTCCCAATGCAAGGTAGGTGCTGGGTCAGCCTCAACTCACCAAAGAGGTTTTCATCAGAAAAATCATTTAACGCACATTTTGAGAGGAGCTGGAATGCACCAGCAGGAGTTAATTGGAAACACATGTTAAAAATAACAGGCGTTGGCTGAGACAACGAGCTCAATTCCTTATTTGGACCGGTATCTCCTGAAGGATGGAGTAAAGCCAAGCATTCCAGCTGAAATCGTGGAGCTGGCATTGGCTTCAAAGGCCCCCGGAAAATCCGGAATTTTATATCAAATTAACATCAGGCTAGCACATTAACTGCACATCAGAATATGATCGATATGTGGAAAAATTAATGTGAGCGAAGTATGTAGTGGTCAGCATTATCTACCTGTGATAAAGGCTTCATGAGCAACGATGCTGGAGTGAGGGGATAATGTGCTGCAATGATTTATCCGTACAATTAATTACTGATTACTGTAATTGACTTTAAGCGCATTTAAGTCGTCATTGGACAAATATATGGATGTACATGGAATAGTGTAGGTTAGATGGGCTTCAGATTGGTATGACTGGCTGGTGCAACATCGAGGGCCGAAGGGTCTGTACTGCGCTGTAATGTTCTATGTTCTATGTAACCTGCTTATTGCAGAGCCCATGACACACTCTCAATACAATATTAGGAATTGGTTACTGCCCTGTCAGGTGGAACCACGCAATTTTAGTTTAATTTTCAGAATTGGCTGCATTTCCTATTGGAGAGCCCATGGTGAGTTTGAAACGGTGAGGTAATTGAGTATTGACCACAACCAGGACAAGTACACACTTAATGGTAATGCTGAACAAAGAGACCTTGGAGTTTAGGTTTATAACTCCTTGAAAGTGGAGTTGCAGGTAGATAGGATAGTGAAGAAGGCGTTTGGTATGCTTTCCTTTACTGGTCAGAGTATTGAGTACAGGAGTTGGGAGGTTATGTTGCAGCTGTCCAGGACATTGGTTAGGCCACTGTCGGAATATTGCATGCAATTCTGCTCTCCTGCCTATCTGAAAGGTGTTGTGAAACTTGAAAGTGTTCAGAAAAGATTTACAAGGATGGTGCTAGGGTTGGAGGATTTGAGCTATAGGGAGAGGCTGAACAGGCTGGGGCTGTTTTCCCTGGAGTGTCAAAGGCTGAGGGATGACCTAGGTTTACAAAATCATGAGGGGCATGGATACGATAAATAGACAAAGTTCTTTCCCTGGGTTGGGGAGTCCAGAACTAGAGGACATAGGTTTAGGGTGAGAGGGGAAAGATATAAAAGAGACCTAGGGGGCAACTTTTTCACGCAGAGGGTGGTACATGTATGGAATGAGCTGCCAGAGGATGTGGTGGAGGCTGGTACAATTGCAACATTTAAAAGGCATCTGGATGGGTATATGAATAGGAAGGGTTTGGAGGGATATGGGCCGGGTGCTGGCAGGTGGGACTAGATTGGGTTGGGATATCTGGTCAGCATGGATGAGCTGGACCGAAGGGTCAGTTTCCATGCTGTACATCTCTATGACTCTATAAGTATAGTTCTCGATAGATGAAGAATAAAGTTTCTTCTACTCTCTTAAACTGAAAATGAAGCTTCCACAACACTGTCCTCATCAAACATTCCCAGAACAGGGACATACAGGGTTAGATACAAAATAAAGCTTCCTTTACATTTTCTCTGCAAGATACTCACGGAGAGGTACTGCATGGGGTTAGAGGCAGAGTAAGGCTCCCTCTACACTGTCCCCATCAAACACTCCCAGGGCAAGGACAGCACAGAGTTAGACACAGACTAAAGAGCTCCCTCTACATAATTCACAGCAAACACACCTAGGAGTCATTGACCGGTTTGGATTTGTCCTGCTTTCTTGTGGTCAGGACATAGCTGGGCAAGTCTCCATTTTGTCAGGTAGATGTTAGTGTTGTAACTGTACTGGAACAGCTTGGCTAGGGGAGCGGCAAGTTCTGGAGCACAAATCTTCAGTACTATTGCTGGAATGTTGTCAGGGGCCATAGCCTTTGCAGTATCTAGTGTCTTCGTCCATTTCTCGATATCATGTGAAGTGAATTAAATTTGCTGAATCCTGGCATCTTTGATGTTGAGGACCACGGCCCAGATAGACCATCTACTCGGCACTTGTGGCTGAAGATAGTTGCAAATGTTTCAGCCTTGTCTTTTGCACTGATGTGCTGCTAGTTCCCTTCCTTGTTGATATTTGTGGAGCCTCCTCCTCCTCTGATTACTTATTTAATTGTCCACCACCATTCACCGCCGGATGTGAGAGGAGGTTAGATCTGATCCATTATTTGTGGAATCTCTGTCTATTGTATATTGTGTCTATTGGTTAATGTGCATGTAGTCCTTTTTGTAGCACACCAGGTTGGCACCTCATTTTTCGATATTCCTGGTGTTACTCCTGGCATACCCTCCTGCACTCTCCACTGAGCCATATTTGAGGCCCTGGCCTGATGGTAACAGTCGAGTGGGAGGATATGCAGTGCCATCAGGTTACAGATTTGGATGAATACAGTTCTGCTGTTGCTGCTTATAGCTCACTGCAATCCATGGATAGCCAATAATGAATTGCTAGAAATCTATCTGTTTTGGCATAAGGATAACTCCCCCTCTCCTCACACAGAAGGTATCTTACTGCTGCTGTCATGCATCTACAACAGCAGCTTAGTAAGGATGAGGTTGAGTCTGCTTTTCCCTCTTGTTGGTTCCCTCATCACCTGCTGCAGACCCAGTCCAGTAGTTACATCCTTTAGGGCCGACTTCTGCTTACTTCAGCAGGTGCTGCTGCTGAGCCTCTCTTGATGATAGCCTTTGAAGATCCCCATCCAGATTACATCCTGTGCCCTCAGTGCTTACTCCTAGTGGGACAGTTGGCTGGGAGAGTATGTGGTGATCAGCAGGATGTGCCCTTGCTCTCATTTGACCTGAAACTTCATGGTGTCTGGGGTCAATGGTGTGTACTCCCAGGGTAACTCTCTCCTGATGGTATAGCACTGTGCTGTCACCTCTAATGGGTCTGTCCTGCCAGTGAGACAGGGCATACCCAGACACACTGATGGTGTTGGCTAGGTTATAGTCCTACTCACAGAATCATCCCTTACAGACAACTTTTGAGGTATAAGTTGAGGAATCTGTGAGACAGCTTCTGCAATTATGGTGTAAGACCCCAGACATGGGTGAGGAGAAATTTGTTGGGCCAACAGGGTTGGGTTATTGATGGTCATTTCCGGTGCCTGATTCATTGCGGGGTGGTCCACCCTGTTTCATTCATTTTTAAAGAGCTTCATAGCTTTTTAATCACAGCTGCATGTTTTGCTTGACCATTTCAGAGGGCAGTAAAGAGTCAATCACTTCTTCAGGTCTGAAGAACAGTCATACCGTACTCGAAATGTTAACTGTTTCTCTCTCCATGGATGCTGCCAGACTTGCTGAGTTTCTCTAGCAATTTCTGAGTTTGTTTCAGATTTACATCATACACAGTATATTGCTTTTATAAGCATCAACCATATTGCCAATGATCTGGAGTCAGATATAGGCCAGACCAGTTAAGAATGACAGATTTTCTTCTCTAAAGGACATTAGTGAACCACATGGGTTTTTATAAAAACTTGTCTTTCTTGGTCAGTCCTTTGAACAGAGGAGCTGGGAAGTTGTGTTGAGGTTATACAGGACATTGGTGAGGCCACTTCTGGAATATTACGTCCAGTTCTGGTCGCCCTGTTATAGAAAGGATATTATTAAACTGGAGAGGGCTCAGAAGAGATATACCAGGATGTTGTCAGATATGGAAGGTTTGAATTATAAAGAAAGACTGGATAGGCTGGGACTTCTATTACTGGAACATAGGAGGTTGAGAGGTAATCTTATAGACGTTTATAAAATAATGAGGAGTGTAGATAGAGTTAATGGTAGTTGTCTGTTCCATAGGATGGGTGATTTCAAGTCTCGGGGATACATTTTTCAAGTGAGTGAGAGAGATTTTAAAAAGACGTGGGAGCAATTTTTTTACACAGATGGTGGTTTGAATGTGGAATGAACTTCCTGAGGAAGGGGTGGATGAGGGTATAATTTCAACATGTGAAAGGCATTTGGATAGATGCATGAACAGGAAAGGTTTGGAGCAATATGGGCCAGGAGAAGGCAGGTGCAACTAGTTTAGTTTGGGATTATGTTTGGATGGACTGGTTGGACTGAAGGGTCTGTTTCTGTGCTGTACGATTCTATGACTTTATAACTCTGATTTTATGATCACTATAAGGCTAGCTTTTAATTTTGGAATTATAAATGAGTTTAAATTCCACCGTCTGTCATGGTGAAATTTGAACCTCATCCACAGAGAATGACCCAGTGTGTCCAGGTTACTTGTCTACAGGCAGTAGAAAGATACCCAATCTCCCCAAGTACTTTAAAACATCCCAAGGGCATTCACAATGTCTCAAACAATTGGGGGGAGGCAATGGCTTATGGTATTGTCACTGGACTATTAATCCAGGTAATGTCCTGGGGATGCAGATAGTAGAATTTGGATTAAATAAAAATCTGGAATTAAGGGTGTAATGAAGAATCTTGATTGTTGGGGAAAAACCCATCTGGCTCACTAATGTCCTTTAGGGAAAGAAACTGCCATCCTTATCTATATGTGACTCCAGACCCATAGCAATGTGGTTGATTCTCAACTGCCCTCTGGGCAATTAGGGATGGGCAATAAATGCTGACTTAACCTGCGACACCCTCATCATGTGAATGAATAATAGAAATGATATTAGAACAGGATTTGTTCATAGATGGAGGTTTTGAGAAGAATCTTAAAGAAGGAGAGAGTTGTAGAGGTTTCAGGAGGGAATTCCAGAGCTGAGAGTCCCGAGCAACTAAAACAAAGCCACCAAGGGAGCAGAGATGGAAATATACAGAAGAAGTATTTTCACAGCTGTTCCGGGTAAGAGCTGACGTGAAAGTTAAAAGGGGGAGAAGTGAATGCTGGCGGTGTCTGTACAGAGTTGATGGCTAAGTGGCTTCACTGACCATCCTAAAAGTGCAAATGACACAGAAACACAATCAGGAAACAAAAAGATAAAATAAAAGTTTTCCAGTCTGTCCTTGAACAAAGAATCAGAGAGAATGGGAAGAGAAGCGTGTTTATACATGGCTTTTCGAAACCAGGCCACATCCTAAAGTGCTGCATAAGCAGGAATATATTTCTGAAATGTAGTCACTGATCTAATGTACAGAACACAGCAGCCAATGTATGCACAGAAGGATCCCACAGACAATAATATTCTAACCAGCAAATAATCTGTTTTAGTCATAAAGTTATGGAGTCATACAGCACAGAAACAGACCCTTCAGTCCAACCAGTCCATGCTGACTATGGTTCCAAACTAAACTACTCCCACTTGCCTGCGTTTGGCCCCTTTCCTATTCATGAACTGTTGTAACTGTACCTGCACATACCACTTCCTCTGGCAGTTCATTCTACACATGAAACACTCTCTGTGCAAAACGTGGCCCCTCTTATAATTTTTAAAACTTTCTCCTCTCACCTTAAAAATATGCCCCTCAGTTTTGAGACTCTCCATCGTATGAAAAAGACCCTTGCTATTCACCCTATGATTTTATAAACCTCTGTAAGTTCATTCCTCAACCTCCTTTGCTCCAGAGAAAAATCTCCCAATCTATCCAGTCCCTCCTTATAACTCAACACCTCCATTCCCAGCTACAACCTGGTAAATCTTTTCTGAACCCTCTCCAATTTAATATTACCCTTCCTACACCTGGGTGACCAGAACTGGACACAGTACTCCAAAAGAGACCTCACCAATGTCTTGTACAATCTCAACATGACACCCCAACTTCTATATTCAATGTGGGCTACTCAGCCCATCCAGCCTGTTCTGCCATTTAATCAGCCCATTGGATGCGATTGAACCCATGACCTCTGTCTCAGAGGTGGGAGGGATACCCATTGAAACCAGGACAATTATAGCTTTGCTCTTGGACAATTACACATTTGAATATCTTGCTAACATCTGCTGCCCAGCAATATAGTGGTAAGATAATTAACCGTGTACAAAATTTGTGGTGCTCCTAAGGTCTCTATTCTGCACTAAACCACAGAGTGATTAGATTAGATTACTTACAGTGTGGAAACAGGCCCTTCGGCTCAACAAGTCCACACCGACCCGCCAAAGCGCAACCCGCCCATACCCCTACATTTATCCCTTACCTAACACTACGGGCAATTTAGCATGGCCAATTCACCTGACCCGCACATCTTTGGACTGTGGGAGGAAACCGGAGCACCCGGAGGAAACCCACACAGACACGGGGAGAACGTGCAAACTCCACACAGTCAGTCGCCTGAGTCGGGAATTGAACCCGGGTCTCAGGCGCTGTGAGGCAGCAGTGCTAACCACTGTGCCACCGTGCTGGAAAAACTCAGCATCTGTAGAGAGAGAAACACAGTGAAAGTTTCAAGCCCCACGAACTTTGGAAATGAAAGCATTAGCTCACTTTCTGTTCCCACAGATGCTGCCAGACTTGCTGAGTTTCTCTTGCACTTTCTGTTTTTATTTCGGATTTCCAGCATTCACAGTATTTTGTGTTGACTTCCTTTCTGCACATTAGTAAAGTGGTTTTAACCACCTCTGCTGTACTTTATGAGCTTTTCTATGAGTGATTGCTGTTGGATTCTGTAGTTAGGTCTTTGCTAACTTTCTTTTGAGCACTGTTCTACAGTTCTCTGTCAATACATCTCTCATTCAAACAGCCTATTCAAACTTGCACATGTCACTGTTACATCATTACATACATCACCATCCCTACTCCCATTCCACAAGGACCCATTGGCATCTACGAACATGGTAGAGGTGGGTACTGCAGATGGTGGAGATTAGAGTGGTGCTGGAAAAGCACAGCAGGTCAGGCAGCATCCGAGGAGCAGGAAAATCAACGTTTTGGGGAAAAGCCCTTCATCAGGAATGAAGGCAGGGAGCCTCCAGAGTGGAGAGATAAATGGGAAGGGGTGTGTGGGGGGGGGGGGGGTGCGGGGGGGAGCTGGGGAGAAGGTAGCAAAGAGTACAATGGGTGGATTGGGGTGGGGATGAAGGCGATAGGTCAGAGAGGAGGGTGGAGTGGATACGTGGGAAGGAAGATTGGCAGTAGGACAGGTCATAAGAATGGTGCTGAGCTGGAAGGTTGGAGGAAGCAGGTCTGGCTGTGGTAGTGGGCCTCTTTCACTACACAGTTGAAGAGCTTCAGGGCAGAGGGGATGACCTGGGGGTTGCAGTGAGAGAGCGACTCACTGAGATTCTTGTAGAGGGAGAAGGATAACTTCTTCAAGGTAGGCATCCTTGCAAGAGGATTCACAGTAGGGTTAAAATTAACTAGGCAAAAGTGAGGACTGCAGATGCTGGAAATTAGAGTCTAGATTAGAGTGGTGCTGGAAAAGCGCAGCAGGTCAGGCAGCATCCGAGGAGCAGGAAAATCAACGTTTCAGGAATGAACGCAGGGAGTGAAGAGATAAATGGGAGGGGGGGTGGAGCTGGGGGGAAGGTAGCCGTTCCACCCTTCTCTCTGACCTATCACTTTCATCCCCACCCCCATCCACCTATTGTACTCTTTGCTACCTTCTCCCCAGCTCCCCCACCCCCCCCTCCTATTTATCTCTCCACCCTGGAGGCTCCCTACCTCCATTCCTGATGAAGGGCTTTTGCCTGAAACGTTGATTTTCCTGCTTCTCGGTTGCTGCCTGACCTGCTGCGCTTGTCTAGCACCACTCGAATCTAGACTCTGATTTTTTACTTTGTCCACCCCAGTCTAACACCGGCACGTCCACATCAAAGTTTCCCCAAGAGATAGCCCTGCTTGACCTTCACCTACTTACTCCTAATGCATTTACAACCTTCTTAAGTATGGTGGCCCAATACTGTCCACAGTTCTCCAGGTATGGTCTCACTGTATATAACCCTGTGTAATTGAGGCAAACCTCTTTGCTTTTATATTCACTTCCCCTCACAATAAACAATGTTCTATTAGTTTTCCTAGTTACTTGTTGTAGTTGCATACCAACCTTTTGTGAATCACGTACAAGGGTATCCAGTTCCTCCTGCATTCGAGACAACTAACTGGTTATTTCCACCTTAGGTGTAACCATTTTATACAGCAAGGTGAGGAGGCAGAACCTTCATGATCTATTGCAGCTAGTACTGGGAATTGAAATGGTACGAGTGGAACACGCTGCATCACGATCTACCCATTGAGCCAACAGAACTAACTACCTCTGATTGCCATAATGTGGAGGCGCTGGTGTTGGACTGGGGTGGACAAAGTCAGAATCACACCAAACCAGGTTATAGTCCAACAGCTTTATTTTGAAAGCCCAAACTATGGGAGCAGCGCTGTTGGACTATAATCTGAGGTCATGTAACTTCTGACTTAAAGTTCAAGACAGGCCATTCAGGAGTGATGTAAATGTGTTGCTGCAGGTCAGGTAGCATCCAAGGAGCAGGAGAGTCGACGTTTCGGGCATGAGCCCTTCTTCAGGAATCATTCAGGAGTGATGTCAGGAAGCACTTTTTTCACACAAATGGAAGTAGAAACCTGGAACTCAGTTTGTGATTTCAAATAAACCTGATGGACTATAACCTGGTGTTGTGTGACTTCTGACTTTGACTACCTCAGACAGAGTAATGAAAGAGGCAATATTCATTCATCTACCAGAGCCCTTCATCAGGAATGAGGAAAGTGTGTCCAGCAGGCTAAGATAAAAGGTAGGGAGGAGGGACGTGGGGGAGGGGTGTTGGAAATGCGATAGGTGGAAGGAGGTCAAGGTGAGGGTGATAGGCCGGAGTGGGGGTGGGGGCGGAGGGGTCAGGAAGAAGATTGCAGGTTAGGAGGGCGGTGCTGAGTTCAAGGGATTTGACTGAGACAAGGTGGGGGGAGGGGAAATGAGGAAACTGGAGAAATCTGAGTTCATCCCTTGTGGTTGGAGGGTTCCTAGGCAGAAGATGAGGCGCTCTTCCTCCAGCCATCGTGTTGCTATGGTCTGGCGATGGAGGAGTCCCAGGACCTGCATGTCCTTGGTGGAGTGGGAGAGGGAGTTGAAGTGTTGAGCCACGGCGTGGTTGGGTTGGTTGGTCCAGGTGTCCCAGAGGTGTTCTCTGAAACGTTCCGCAAGTAGGCGGCCTGTCTCCCCAATATAGAGGAGGCCACATCGGGTGCAGCGGATGCAGTAAATGATGTGTGTGGAGGTGCAGGTGACTTTGTGGTGGATATGGAAGGAACCAGTTCAGTCAGTCGAAGGAGGGTGTCAGTGGAATGGTACGGGTTGGTAATGCGGGAAAGGAAGAAGCGGAGGGCTTTGAGTCCTTCGTGATGGGGGATGGAGGTGTACAGGGACTGGATTTCCATGGTGAAGATAAGGTGTTGGGAACCGGTGAAGTGAAAATCATGGTGGAGGTGGAGGGCGTGGGTGCTGTCCCGAACATAGGTGGGGAGTCCCCCTAAGGGGGACAGGACTGTGTACATGGTGAAGATAAGGCGTTGGGGACCTTACATGGTGAAGATAAGGCGTTGGGGACCTACATGGTGAAGATAAGGCATTGGGGACCTTACATGGTGAAGATAAGGCATTGGGGATCTATATGGTGAAGATAAGGTGTTGGGGACCTACATGATGAAGATAAGGCATTGGGGACCTACATGGTGAAGATAAGGCATTGGGGATCTATATGGTGAAGATAAGGCGTTGGGGACCTACATGGTGAAGATAAGGCATTGGGGATCTATATGGTGAAGATAAGGCGTAGGGGACCTACATGGTGAAGATAAGGCGTTGGGGATCTATATGGTGAAGATAAGGAGTTGGGGACCTACTTGGTGAAGATAAGGAGTTGGGCACCTACATGGTGAAGATAAGGCGTTGAGGATCTATATGGTGAAGATAAGGTGTTGGGGACCTACATGGTGAAGATAAGGCATTGGGGACCTACCATGTCAATTGCCTACCATGTTTCCTATGTCACCAGGAACTGCATCTCAGAAGAGCGTGGTTGTGGTGCGAAGTGCTTTGCTCTGAGGACCATCAAACAGAAAGCTCTGCCAAACCTGAGTGAATGTGCTGCAGAGACACGGCTCACTGTAACTGACCCTGTAAAAGCTTGAACGTGGCTGCTCGTGAAACTTGAGTACGTACTGTTCTCCAGGAGCTGGTTTGACTAAAGCTGCTGGTATAAGTTGTTGACATGTCCCTTTCCTTGTTGATCATTCCTGCTCAGCAACCCATGAATATAGGGGATTAATCGATAACTAAGAGAAGGCTGAGGAACTGACGTATTGGTGTCAACTTTCCACTTCACGTCATTTTGCACTAATTACCATTAACAGCTGCAGCTTATTACACAAGGACCACACACACGTATCCTGTACTGTCTGTCCTTTCATTCTTCATTGCCTCTTGCTTCCAGTTTTATTTCAAGGAATAAAGATTAGATTCCCTACTCTACGGAAACAGGCCCTTTGGCCCAACAAGTCCACACTGACCCTCCAAACTGTAAGTCGACCAGAACCATTCCCCTACCCTATTTATCCCCCTCATTAATGGAAACATTATGGAAATTTAGCCCATAAAATTGAGAACTAGGAAACATATTAGAACAGGGACATCACAGTGTGAGACAGTAAAGGTTACTCTATATCATCCCCCATCAACACTCCCAGCACAGCTACAGCACCGGGTTAGATACAGAGTAAAGTTCCCTTTTCATTGTTCTCAATAAAACACTCCAAGGACAGTATGTCTGTTTAGGTTTATCCAAGACTGTGCTTAATGGATTTCTGATAGACAAGGGAGTCTTGAATAAAGGGGGTGAAGATAGGAGAGTGGACCTCTGAAATTACAGAGTGTCAGGCAGAGAAGGCTCGAAGGGTTGTAGCTGAGTACTCTTTCTTCTCAGCCCCATGCTCTTTTCGTGGTTTTGAGAAATTCATTAGGAACTCTCAGAAGAGAATTGGTTAAATACTTGAAGAGGATTGCCTGAGAGACTCTGGAGGGAAAGTCAACATTAGCTGTTGGAACTTGAGGAATTGTGGAGGTGAAGACCATACAAATGTTGGGTAAAAACGTTGTTTAAGTTACACAGTCCATGGAACAATTGTTTTATGTGTAGTATTCTGGTTAATCTGACTCTTTTATCCAATGTTTTGTAATCAGAGTTTGCTTTGCTGGTTTTAGTTTATCTAAACAGTTTTAGTTTATTTCAATGTGAAATGGTGAAAGATCAACAAGAAAACAGATAAAACACACGCCCCGTATTTACAGAAATGAAACATTGCTGATTATCTCAGAGATGAATTGCGTTTTTTCAATTCTTCGGTTACTCACACATCTTGAATGCCTTGTTTGGTTTAAGGCACTCCCTTCCCTGTGAAAGTGATGTCATTTCACACAGTCTCCTGCGTGTTCATTCCCCAGTTACTGAGACCTAAAGGTATGCAATTACAGGTTCTGTAACGTCACTGTGACTCTGACACTCACACCATGTGACACTAATACACTGTCTCTGCTGATTGTTCCTTCTTGACTTTGTTTTCTGGTTCTGACCGTAAGAAAGGATGTTTTTGATCTCCCTGGTTTTTACAATCTCTGCTGGCCTCATAACTCTTGTTCTCCAATCCTGGCCCCTCACTCTGGTCCCAATTTTCATCGCGCAATCATTCTTGGTCCTGTTTTCAGATTTCTACGCCCTAATCTGGAAATCCCTCCCCAAATGGGTAGGAGGCAGAGTCCTGGTGGTATTATCATTGGATTGTTAATCCAGAAACCCAGGTAACGGTCTGGGGACCTGGGTTTAAACCTCATCATGGCAGATGAAGAAAATTGTGACTCCAGGCCCACAACAATGTGATTGACTCATAAGTGCCCTCTGGGCAATTAGGGATGGGCAATAAATGCTGACCGAGCCAGCGACACCTTCATCCCATGAATGAATAAAAAAAAACACTTCTTTAACTCTCTCTCATTCACGTAACATGTGGCCCAGCAGTCGGCTGGAAAAATAATTAAGTCCCTCTTTATCTATGTGGAAAAAAGGGGCCTAACTTCTGGTTTATCCTCTTTCAGAAATTTTCCGTTAAAACCATAAGCCAGGTTCATCACTCATTATAAACCTGGTGGATACAGCATGCTGTACATTGGCAGCACAAGAGTCTGAGTGTCTTCAGTGACCTCGATGGAAATCTACAGACTCGCATAACAGCAAAGGCTGAAATGTCAGTGATTATGACTCATGAGGATTAAATGGAATCTCGGATGGACCAGTGGGTTGGGGAGTGGCAGATGGAGTTTAATTTTGATGAATGTGAGGTGTTGTATTTTGGTCAGGCAAATCAGGGCAGGACTTAGAATCCCTACAGTGTAAAAGCAGGCCATTCGGCCCATCGAGCCCACTCTGACCCTCTGAAGAGCATCCCACCCAGACTCATCTTTATACCCTGTCCCTGTAACCCCACAGTTACCATAGATACTCCATCTAGCCTACATATCCCTGGACACTATAGGGGATTTAGTATGGCCAATCCACCCAAGCCTGCACATCTTTGATTGTGGGATGAAACCAGAGCAGCTGGGGGAAACCCACACAGACACAGGGAGAATGTGCAAACTCCACACATACATTCGCCTGAGTGTGAAACTGAACCCAGGTCTCTGGCGCTGTGAGGCAGGAGTGCTAACCATTGATCCACTGTACAGTTAATGGTAGGGCCCTGAGAAGCATTGCATAACAAACAGACCTAGGGACTAAAAAGACCTGTGGGTGCAGGTGCATAGTTCATTCAATGTGGAGTCGCAGTTAGACAGGTGAAGAAGGCTTGCCTTTATTGGTCAGTGCATTAAGTATAGGATTTGGGAGGTCATGTTGCAGCTGTACAGGACATTGGTTTGGCCACTTTTAGAAGACTGCATTCAATTCTGGTCTCCCTGCTATAGGAAAGATGATGTGAAACTTGAAAAGATTCAGCAAAGATATACAAGTATGTTGTCAGGGTTTAAGGGCATGGGCTACAGGGAGAGACTGGACAGGTTGGGACTATTTTCCCTGGAGTGTCGGAGGATGAGGGGTGACCTTATTGAGGTTTGTAAAATCATGAGGGTCATGGATAGGATGAGTAGCAAAGGTCTTTTCCACAGTGATGGGGAATCCAAAATTGGAGGGCATATGTTTAAGGTGAGAAAGGAAATATTTAAAAGGGACCTGAGGGCAACTTTTTCCTGCAGAGTGTGTTGCGTATATGGAATGAGCTGTCAGAGGAAGTGGTGGGAGCTGGTACATTTATAACATTTAAAAAGTATCTGGATGGGTACATGAATAGGAAGGGTTTAGAGGGAAATGGGCCAAGTGCTGGCAAATGGGACATGATCAGTTTAGGATATTTGGTTGGCATGGACAAGTTGAATGGAGGCATTGGTTTCCGTGCTGTATATTTCTATGACTCGATATTCCTTTTATTTACAGAGAACAGGTTCCAATTGCTGTAAAGAGCTTTGCGTCTTTCTCGAATTCTCTTGAGTTTTGAAATCTTGTTCCTATAAAATTCTCCATGGAAATGCCTCGGCCAACCAAACACAACTTTCCAACCAATTGACATTCTTTTCCCCTATGATAAATATTGTTGTAATCAAATTTGGCATTCTTGCATGTGTCCTGAGGAGTACAGATGGGCAGAAAGATTCAGCGACACATCTCTCTCTGTAGAGTGAGATTCAAAAAAGGGATGAGGAAAGTGGTTATCTCGTTCCTGAACCTAATTCCACCCACCCACCTTGTCTAGCAAAACGTCTCACAATCGCAGATTTAAAATGATTAATTAAACTAACATATGCTGCTCTTTTGCGGGAAAATATTCCACGCTTCCATCACCCTTTGTCTGAATAAATATCTCTGAACCTTTCTCCTGAGTCCACATAAAATACTGCGTATGCTGAAAATCTGAAATAAACACAGAGAATGTTGGAGGAACTCAGCAGGTCTGGCAGCATCTGTGCAGAGAGAAACAGAGTTAATGTTTCGAATCTGGTAAGAAGAAGGGTCATTGTAACATCGAAATGTTAACTGTGTTCCTCCCTCCATGGATGCTGTAAGATCTGCCAAGTTCCTCCAACAGTCTCTGTGTTTGTTCTATCCTGTATGGATTGGCTTGGATCTTCATGAAATATTCCTTGGCTTTGGATTCTTACACCAGCAAAAAACGTTCCTGTCTAATGTAATAGAAAGGACTGCAGTTCCTGAAGATCGGAAATGAAAATATAAACTGCAGATCTGACAGCATCAGCGGAGAGAAAACAGAATTAATGTTTTGAGTCCAGTGACTCTTCTTCAGCACACAGCACTGGGCTTGAAGCATCAACTCTGCTTTCTCCCCACAGATGCTGCCAGATCTGCTGAGTTTCTCCAGCACTTTCTATAAATATCCCTCTCCATCTACCCTATCAATTTATTTTAAAATCCTAAAATGCTTAATGTTAGAATCATGGTCAGATTCTGTTGATATTCCAGGTACAGATAGCTCGAATATTGCATACAGTTCTCTTGCCCCACTAGCAGAAGGATGTGGATGTTTTGGAGAAAATACTGAAAAGATTTACCAGGATGTTGCCTAGTATGGGGATTTTAATTATGAAGAAAGGTTGGATAGACTGGGTTTGTGTTCACTGGAATGCAGGAGGTTGAGGGGTAACCTGATAAAAGTTCATAAGAACAGCATGGTGGTTCAGTGGTTAGCACTGTTGCCTCATAGCGCCAGGGACCTGGGTTCAATTCCACCCTCGGGTGACTGTCTGTATGGAGTTTGCACATTCTCCCCGTGTCTGCGTGGGTTTCCTCCAGGTGCTCTGGTTTCCTCCCACAGTCCAAAGATGTGCCTGTCAGGTGAATTGGCCATGCTAAATTGCCCATAGTGTTAGGTGCATTAGTCAGAGGGAAAATGGGTCTAAGTGGGTTACTCTTTGGAGTGGAAAGTATGAGGCTTTTTCCCAGGATAGAGAGGTCAATTACAAGGGGACACAGGTTCAAGGTGCGGGGGGGTGGTGGCGGATGTTTAAAGGATATGTGCGAGGCAAGTATTTCACCCAAAAGGTGGTGAGTGCCTGGAACATGCTGCCAGGGGAGGTGGTGGTGGAAGCGGACACAATAACAGCATTCAAGAAACTTGGATGAATACACAAATAGGAAGGGAATAGAAGGATACCGATCCTGTGAGTGAAGATAGGTTTAGTATGGAAGGGCAAAATGTGTCGGTGCAGGCTTGGAGGGCTGAAGGTTTATTCCTGTGCTGCATTGTTCTTTATTGCTTAGAATCTCAACCAAGTGTCCATTTTTGATGTTTCAGCAAGTAATTAGTGAAGCTAATAGAATTATTATTTATCAAAAACGGAATTGAATAAAAAAATAGGGAGGCCATGCTTGGCTATATAGGGTATTGGTGAGACCACACCTGCAGCACTATTCACAATATTGGTCTCCTCATTTAAAGAAGATTTAAATCCATTGGAAGTAGTTCAGGGAAGGTTTAGCAGATGAATATCTGGAATATTTGCCAGGTATGTAATAAGGCTGGGCTTCTTTCCACGGCAGTCTGGAAGAGGAAGAGCTGAAACAGACAAGATCCTGAGGTTACAAAAGCAGAAATTACTGAAAAAATCTCAGCAGGTCTGGCAGAATCTGTGGAGAGAAAGCAGTGTTGATTTTTGTTTTTGTTTCTGATTTCCAGCATCCACAGTTCTTTTGGTGTTTTGTTTAGTGAAGACCCTGAGGGATATTGACAGGGCGGATGTGGAGAGGATGTTTCTCGGTGTGGGAGAATATAAACCTTGAGGTCATTGGTTAAAAATGACAAGTTGTCGATTTAAAACAGAGATCACTGAATTCTTATGATGGACAAGAAGACCATTCAGTCCACCCTAGGCAAAGGCGAGGACTGCAGATGCTGGAAACCAGAGTTTAGATTAGAATGGTGCTGGAAAAGCGCAGCAGATCAGGCAGCAGCCGAGGAGCAGGAAAATCAACATTTCGGGCAAAAACCCTTCAGGAATGAAGGGCTTTTGCCTGAAATGTTGATTTTCCTGCTCCTCGGATGCTGCCTGACCAGCTGTGCTTTTCCAGCACCACTCTAATCTAAACATTCAGTCCACCCTGTCTGCGTCTACTCTGCAAATGTGCTTTATGAATTACTTTTACCTTTTTACCTTTATGATTTGCTGCCATTTTCTTTCCTTTTCCTGACCCTGATCATCGTTCCTATTCAAATCATCAATTGTCAAATTCCTTCTTCAATGCTTCAATTGAACTTGCTTTTACCACACTTCTGGATATTCAGAAATCCCAGACACAAACAACCCTCTTTTGGTAATTCCCAGAATGTTGAGACAGGAGATTCAACCATGTCAGTGCCATCCAATACCCTGATAACAACGCACTTTCCAGCTGGGACCCTTTCCACAGTCCAAGACAAAAACAACTTGCATTTTTATAGCATCTTTCATGACCTCAGACCACACTAAAGTATTTGTGGACAGAAAGCAGAATCAATGTTTAGGGCCCACTAACCCTTCTTCGGAACTCAGTTCTGAGGAAGAGTCACTGGACTCAAAATGATAACTCAGCTTACCCTCTGTGGGTGCTGTCAGGCCATGTGGGTTTTACCAGGGATTTCTGTTCTTGGGTCCGATTTCCAACATCCGCAGTATTGTAACCACTGCCACATTAAACTGGTTTCAGCTTTCTGCTTCCTGTCCCTGTCAGACAAAACAGTAAAACTGTGGTCCAGTGATATATAGCCCACAGCCAGTGAGTGTGTACAGTGTACAGCCCACAGCCATGAGTGTGTAACAGTGCTGTACAGCCCACAGCCAGTGTGTGTGTACAGAATGCACAGCCCACAGCCAGTGTGTACAGTATTGTAGAGCCAACAGCCAGTGTGTGTGTACAGAATGCACAGCCCACAGCCAGTGTGTACGGTATTGTAGAGCCAACAGCCAGTGAGTGTGTACAGCCCACAGTGAGTGTGTATAGTATTGTACAACCAATTGCCAGTGAGTGTATACAGTGTTGTACAGCCCAGAGCCAGTGAATGTATACAATGTACAGCCAACAGCCAGTGTATATAGTATTGTTCAGCCCACAGTCAGTGAGTATGCACAGAGTACAGCCCAGTGAGTGTACAGAGTGTACAGCCCACAGCCAGTGAGTGTGTACAGATTGTACAGCCCACAGCCAGTGAGTGTGTAGAGTATTGTACAGGAGAAAGTGAGGTCTGCAGATGCTGGAGATCAGAGCTGAAAATGTGTTGCTGGAAAAGTGCAGCAGGTCAGGCAGCATCCAAGGAACAGGAGAAGCTGTTCCTGAAGAAGGGCTTATGCCCGAAACGTCAAATCTCCTGCTCCTTGGATGCTGCCTGACCTGCTGCGCTTTTCCAGCAAAACATTTTCAGCTAGAGTATTGTACAGCCCACAGCCAGTGAGTGCGTACAGAGTGTACAGCCCACAGCCAGTGTATATAGTATTGTTCAGCCCACAGCCAGTGAGTGCGTACAGAGTGTACAGCCCACAGCCAGTGTATATAGTATTGTTCAGCCCACAGCCAGTGAGTGTGTACACAGTGTACAGCCCACAGCCAGTGAGTGCGTACAGAGTGTACAGCCCACAGCCAGTGTATATAGTATTGTTCAGCCCACAGCCTGTGAGTGCGTGCAGTGTACAGCCCACAGCCAGTGTATATAGTATTGTTCAGCCCACAGCCTGTGAGTGCGTGCAGTGTACAGCCCACAGCCTATGAGTGTGTACAGAGTGTACAGCCCACAGCCAGTGAGTGTGTACACAGTGTACAGCCCACAGCCAGTGAGTGTGCACAGAGTGTACAGCCCACAGCCAGTGAGTGTGTACACAGTGTACAGCCCACAGCCAGTGAGTGTGCACAGAGTGTACAGCCCACAGCCAGTGAGTATATACAGTGCTATACAGCACACAGCCAGTGAGTATGTGCATTGCTATACAGCACACAGCCAGTGAGCATGCACAGTGTTGTACAGCCCACAGCCAGTGTGTGTACAGTGTACAGCCCACAGCCAGTGTGTACAGTATTGTACAGCCAAGAGCCAGTGTGTGTACAGTATTGTACAACCCATAGCCAGTGAGTGTATACAGTGTTGTACAGCCCACAGCCAGTGCATGTATGCAGTGTACAGCCCACAGCCAGTGTGTGTATGTAGTATTGTACAGCCAGTGAATGTGTACAGTATTGTACATCCCACAGCCAGTGAGTGCGTGCAGAGTGTACAGCCCACAGCCAGTGTATATAGTATTGTTCAGCCCACAGCCAGTGAGTGTGTACAGAGTGTACAGCCCACAGCCAGTGTATATAGTATTGTTCAGCCCACAGCCAGTGAGTGCGTGCAGAGTGTACAGCCCACAGCCAGTGTATATAGTATTGTTCAGCCCACAGCCAGTGAGTGTGTACAGAGTGTACAGCCCACAGCCAGTGAGTGTGTACACAGTGTACAGCCCACAGCCAGTGAGTGTGCACAGAGTGTACAGCCCACAGCTAGTGAGTATGTACAGTGCTATACAGCACACAGCCAGTGAGTATGTGCATTGCTATACAGCACACAGCCAGTGAGCATGCACAGTGTTGTACAGCCCACAGCCAGTGTGTGTACAGTATTGTACAACCCATAGCCAGTGAGTGTATACAGTGTTGTACAGCCCACAGCCAGTATGTGTATGTAGTATTGTACAGCCAGTGAATGTGTACAGAGTGTACAGCCCACAGCCAGTCGGTGGAGGTTTTCGGAACAGTGCAGGCACGTCCTGCAGAGAGAGCTGAGCAAACCCACTGCAGTCGGTATTGTCATTGTGAAGCTGGTTTCTCGGCGGGAACCTGAGAGGGAAGAAGTCACAGACACATTCACCGATTACACAAGAGGGAGCTGGCTGTGAGGAGAGAGAGAGAGAGGCAATTTCCCTCGCCCTTCAACTGCAGGGTTTTACCCGGAAATGTGGAGAGGAGTTACTCAGGGTGGGCAGGAAGGCAGTCTCTGACAGAGAATGAGAGTGCAGGAACAGGAGTGGGTGTCCCAGGTGTGTTCCGTCTCTCTCAGTTCCTGCAGGTATGGCTGGTAGTGCGATAATTTCCGTGTGGGTGGTTCACGGGCAGCGATGAGCTGGGGGATAATTAAACAACAACAACAACAACAACAACACGAGGAACCATCTCCCGGACACTCGGCCCCTTGTGTTCAGTCTCGCTGTTGTGGCTGAAGTTGAAAGTGGTCTCAGCTGCGGAGTATTGTTTCAGGAGCGGGGTTTCTTGCCCAGGCGCGGGGCACGGAGATGTCGGAATTTGTCTAGCGCCACCTCTGAGCTGCGGACAGCGGGGAGATGGAGCCGCTGAGTTCGGAGCAGAGGGAGAAACTGCGGCGTCTCCAGTTTAACCCGCACTCCAGGCGCAGACACACGTGGATTTGGTGAGTCTGTCCGGGGAGGAGGACACCCTTGGGAGGTTTTTATAAATTCAAAACGAGGGGGATTTCTGACAGGATCAGCCCTCGCTTGAAGTGAAACTGAGCTGAGCCAGAAAGTTGAATTAAAGGCAAAATACTTGCCTTTTCCGGATCGTTTCGGAATTGTTTTGAAATTCTGCTTTGCAAGTGTGGTCAGGTTCTTAACGTAGGAAAATCGGCTGCCCATTTGCGCACGGCAAGATCCCACTAATAGCAATCCAGCTGATTCTAACTTTCCACCCTGAAGGGGTTGAGGAGCACTGCGCCCAGTAATGACCCTACCCACCCGGGAGAGCCAGCCTGGGATCCTCCTGTGCTCCAGCTCTGTGGTGGCATTTGAACTGCCCCGCTCCTGGCTCCGGATAGGCAGATGGCTTGTGTTTTCGACTCCCGGCCTGGAAATGTGGCTATAAAATCCTGGTTGGCATTCCCACAGTCTGAGCAATACAGAAAGAGGAGGCCATTCAGCCCCTCGAGCCTGTTATAGAGTCATAGAGATGTACAGCATGGAAATAGACACTTCGGTCCAACTCATCCATGCCGACCAGATATCCCAACCCAATCCAGTCCCACCTGCCAGCATCCAGCCCATATCCCTCCAAACCCTTCCTATTCAAATACCCATCCAGGTGCCTTTTAAATGTTGTAATTGTACTAGCCTCCACCACTTCCTCTGGCAGCTCATTCCATACACGCACCACCCTCTGAGTGAAAAAGTTGCCCCCTTGGTCTCTTTTATATCTTTCCCCTCTCACCCTAAACTTATGCCCTTGAGTTTTGGACTCCCCTACCCCAGGGAAAATACCTTGTTATTTACCCTATCCATGCCTCTCATGATTTTATAAACCTCTATAAAATCACCCCTCAGCCTTTGACACTCCAGGGAAAACAGCCCCAGCCTGTTCAGCCTCTCCCTGTAGCTCAAACCCTCCAACCCTGGCAACATCCTTGTAAATCTTTTCTCAATCCTTTCAAGTTTCACAACATCCTTCCGATAGGAGGGAGACCAGAACTGCATGCAGTATTCTAACAAGTGGCCTAACCAATGTCCTGTACAGCTGCAACATGACCTCCCAACTGCTGTATTCAATAGAATTGGATCAGGTTGGATGGAAACTAGGGCCAGACCATTCAGGGGAGATGTTAGGAGGTACTTCAGGGAGGTGGTGAAAGCAGGCGCATGAGAAATGTTTCAGGCACATCATGACAGATAGATGAACAGAGGAACAGAAATCATATGTGGTAGTAAGTAAGGAGTTTAAGTAAGGGTAGATATAAAGATTTGTTCCTGTGTTGATTCGATTGTATATTGTACTGATGCACAAAAAGGGTGAGAGAGATTTGGAACTCTCTTCCACAAACAGCAGTGGATGCTGGGATCAGTTCTTCATTTTAATTGTGATATAGATAATTTTCTTTTGTTAAGCAAAGGTATTAAGGGATATGGCCAAAGGCAGCTATACAGAAGTAAGCCACAGATCAGTATATTCTCATTGAGTGGCAGATGTTGCCAGGTTTGGAAGATTGGGGCTTTTTCATGCAGAGGGTAGTGTATGTATGGAATGAGCTGCCAGGGGAAATGCTGGAGGCTGCTCCAGTTATAACATTTAAAAGGCATCTGGATGAGTATATGAATAGAAAGGGTTTGGAGGAATATGGGTCAAGTGCTGGTAAATGGGACTAGATTAATTTAGGATATCTGGTCGGTGTGGACAAATTGGACTGAAGGATCTGTTTCCATGCTGTACATCTCTATGACCCTGTTCCTTATTTAGACTCACTGTTTACTGCCTATATATGGTTTCTGTCCCTCCGTTCGCCTCCCTTTCATAAGGGCAGCACAGTGGCTCAGTGGTTAGCACTGCTGCCTCACAGCACCAGGTCCTGGGTTCGATTCCTGCCTGTCTGTATGGAGTTTGCACGTTCTCCCTGTGTCTGTGTGGGTTTCCTCCAGGTTCTTCCTGACCTCTCCGCCCCCACCCCACTCCGGCCTATCACCCTCACCTTGACCTCCTTCCACCTATCACATCTCCATCGCCCCTCCCCCAAGCCCCTCCTCCCTACCTTTTATCTTAGCCTGCTTGGCACACTCTCCTCATTCCTGATGAAGGGCTTATGCCCGAAATGTCGAATTTCCTATTCCTTGGATGCTGCCTAACCTGCTGTGCTTTAACCAGCAACACATTTTCAGCTGTTTCCTCCAGGTTCCCCAGTTTTCTCCCACAATCCGAACATGTGCAGGTCAGGTGAATTGGCCATGCTAAATTGCCCACAGTGTTAGGTCTAAATATAAGGTTGGGGAATGGGTTTGGGTGGGTTTCTCTTCGGAGGGGCGGTGTGGACTTGTTGGGCTGAAGGGCATATTTCCCCACTGTGGATAATCTAATAATCTAATCTATCTGTCACGATGTGCCTTAAACAATGCTAATGTGCCTGCTTTCACTACCTCCCTGTGGTGCCTCCTAACATCTCTCCTGAATGGTTTGGCCCTAGTTTCCAGATATGTCCCCTAGTTCTAGAATCCCCAACAAGTGGAAATCGTTTCTCCACCCAGAGCGCTCCTTTTAATGTCAGAGATGGCCTCCTTGAGGTCCCATCGTTAACACAAGCTCCGAAGCTGGTCAGTCAGGTGGATATAAAAGATCCTGAGGCACTATTTCAAAGACCAGATCCCACAGTCCATTCCACCAAAGCAGGTGATCGGGTCTTTGTAAATTTATTAGTTATGGGAAATTGAATGTAGTAAATAGCAAATTAAGTGTTTCCCAACATCACAACAGTGAATACAATTCATACGTACTTCTTGGGTTAGCTCAGTCGGTTGGATGGCTGGTTAGTGTGGGTTCAGTTCCTGCAGCAGCTGACATTACCACGAAGGACTCTCCTCCTCTACCTCTCCCTTTGCCTGAAACATGGTGACCCTCAGATTAAACCATGACCAGTTGTCTATCTCTAATGAGGGAGCAGTTGTATGGTCTAGGAAGACACTGGTAACTTTACCATTAGCTTTTTACGTACTATAAAGTACTTTAGAACTCCTGAGGCAGCAATGACTGCTATAGCAATGTGCATTTAGAGTCTTAGAGATGTACAGCACAGAAACAGACCCTTCAGACCAACTCGTCCATGCCGACCAGATATCCTAAATTAATCTGGTCCCATTTGCCAGCATTTAGACCATATCTCTCAAAACCCTTTTCATATACCCATCCAAATGCCTATTAAATGTTGTCATTGTACCAGCCTCCACCACTTACTTTGGCAGCTCATTCCATACACGCGCCCTTAGGTCCCTTTTAAATCTTTTCCCTCTCACCATAACCCTATGCCTTCTGGACTCCCCCACTCCAGGGAAAAAGCCATGTCTATTTATCCTAAGCATGTCCCCCATGATTTTACCCTTAACTTCCTGAGCACTGACATTGTCTTATCACTTGGCCATTGCTGTTTGAATAAAAGGACTACCTGGTGTCAGACAGAACTGAACAGATCAAGGTGATGGTTCACGCTTTATTTCAGGTGTTGCCTTTCTCACCCTGGAGTAAATGAACTGTGCAGGTACTGAACGGGAGCTGCACTCTTTGTCATGTTGTCTCTGGCCTGAGATAATACTGTGAAAGTGGATGTCAAAACATCTCACCCCACATCCTGAGAAAAGGAAGTGAGTTTTTAAAATGTCCTCGCTTAAGATTTCTCCCATATCTAAGACCAGTTGCTGGTTGTGGGACTTGGCTGTGTTTGGATGTTTTTTTTTGATAACCTGTTTTTTTTCCCGAATCAACCTGACCAGAAATATTATTACACACCTCTGGAGCAGGTGGAACTTGTATCAGGACCTCCCACTCTGGGGTAGGGACACTACCATTGTGCCACAAGAAGGGCCCCTTGTTGAGGTGTTTCTTACCTTCTATCAGATAATTGATATTGCACAGAGTGCTTCAGGATGTCTCTGAGAGACGGAGGGTGTTTGTACTGTGTACATCTGTGAAAAGATGGAAACAGATCCTTTAGTCCAACTTGTCCTTGCCAACCAGATATCTAAAATTAATCTAGTTTCATTTGCTAATATTTGGCCCATATCTCTCTCAATCCTTCCTATTCATGTACCCAGGAGAAAGTGAGGACTGCAGATGCTGGAGACCAGAGTTGAAAAGTGTGGTGCTGGAAAAGCACAGCAGGTCAGGCAGCATCCTGCTCCTCGGATGCTCCCTGGCCTGCTACGCTTTTCCAGCGCCAACTTTTCAACTCTATTCATGTACCCATCCGGATGCCTTTTAACGGTCGTACTTATACTAGCCTCCACCACTTCCACTGGCAGCTCATTCCAAACATGCTTCACTCTTTTTATGTGAAAAAGTTACCCTTTCAGATCCTTTTAAAATCTTTTCCCCCCTCACCTTAAACCTCTGCTCTCTAGTTTTGGACTCCACTATCCTGGGAAAAAGACCTTGGCTGTTCATCCTATCCATGCCCCAAGGGATTTTATAAACCTTTGTTTGAAGTTAGCTCAGAGTACTTTCTCATGTCAAAGATATTGAGCTACAATGAATCCACTAGGGTATTGGGACGACTTATTAATGACTCAGTATAACCCATCTGCCCAGTTCCATGTAGGATTCTCTGAATTTAACCCACTTTCCGAGGCTGGCTCCTGAGTGCTGGTTTTTCTCTCTTTCTCTTTCAGGCAGTATGTGTGGAGAGAAATCAGATGTAACGTTTCAGGTCGAGTGACCCTTCCTCACAACCGATGATAGCTTGGAAAATGTTTTTCTTTGCAGGAGATAGGGTGGGGGGAGGTGTTAAGGTGTAATCAATAGGTGGGGATAGAGAGAGAAGAACAGTTGGACAGACAAAGGAGTGAATTATGATCTGGCTGGGAAGATGAATAGCTGTAAATGGGGACTGTTGGTGCTGAACAATGTGTTATGTATAATAGCAGGCTCTGTGATAACAAGGGGACAGTGAGGACTGCAGGTGCTGGAGATCAGAGTTGAGAGTGTGTTGCTGGAAAAACAAAGCAGGTCAGGCAGCATCCGAGGGGCAGGAGAATCGACGTTTTGGGCCAGAGCCCTTCATCAGAAAAGGCCTGGGGTGTTGGGGAGGTTGGGGTAAGGACATGGGACAGCTCAAACTGTAAGGTTGTTGAGTCCAGAAGGTTACAGGGTCCTCAAGTGGAAAATTGCCCCCGTGCCCCGCCCCACAATAATATCTAACTGGTTCAAACAGCACCAGCCTCTTCTCCCCTCCCTCCATGTATCATAGAACCTTGCAGTCCAGAGGAGGCCATTCATTCCATTGTGCCTATGCTGGCTTTCTAGAATGATCTATGCAACTGCATCCCACTCTATCTCCAAAATCCTTTAAACTGTTTCCCTTCAGGTATTTATCCAACTCTCTTTTGAAAATGATTATTGAACTTGCTTTCCTTGTCTTTTTGGGCAGCATATTGTCAGAATTTACTGGGAGTTTAGAACATAGAACAATACAGCACAGAACAGGCCCTTCAGCCCACGATGTTGTGCCGAACGTTTATCCTAGCTTAAGCACCTATCCATGTACCTATCCAATTGCCGCTTAAAAGTCACCAATGACTCTGACTCTGCCACTCCCACAGGCAGCGCATTCCATGCCCACACCACTCTCTGGGTAAAGAACCCACCCCTGACATCCCCCCGATACTTTCACCTTAAATTTATGTCCCCTTGTAACACTCTGTTGTACCCGGGGAAAAAGTCTCTGACTGTCTACTCTATCTATTCCCCTGGTCATCTTATAAACCTCTATCAAGTCACCCCTCATCCTTCGCTGTTCCAATGAGAAAAGGCCTAGCACTCTCAACCTGTCCTTGTATGACTTATTCTCCATTCCAGGCAACATCCTGGTAAATCTCCTCTGCACCCTCGCCAAAGCTTCCACATCTTTCCTAAAGTGAGGCGACCAGAACTGCACACACTACTCCAAATGTGGCCTTACCAAGGTCCTGTACAGCTGCAACATCACCTCACGACTCTTGAATTCAATCCCTCTGTAATGAACGCTAATACACCATAGGCCTTCTTACAAGCTCTATCCACCTGAATGGCAACTTTCAAAGAGCTATGAACATAGACTCCAAGATCCCTCTGCTCCTCCACTTTACTAAGAACCCTACCGTTAACCCTGTATTCCGCATTCTTATTTGTCCTTCCAAAATGGACAACCTCACACTTGACAGGGTTGAACTCCATCTGCCACTTCAGCCCAGCTCTGCATCATATTTAAGTCCCTTTGCAGCCGACAACAGTCCTCCTCACTATCCACAACTCCACCAATCTTCGTATCGTCTGCAAATTTACTGACCCACCCTTCGACTCCCTCTTCCATTTTTGAAAGCAAAAATGTCCTTATTTCCAACTTCCAACTTTGTGTACAAGATGATTAGGGGTTTAGATAGGGTAGACACTGAGAACCTTTTTCTGTTAATGGAGTCAGCTGTTACTAGGGGACACAGCTTTAAATTAAGGGGTGGTAGGTATAGGACAGATGTTAGGGGTAGATTCTTTACTCAGCCAGTTGTAAGTTTATGGAATGCCCTGCCAGTAGCAGTGGTGGACTCTCCCTCTTTATGGTCATTTTAAGCGGGCATTGGATAAGCATATGGAGGTTATTGGGCTAGTGTAGGTTAGGTAGGCTTTGGTCGGCGCAACATCGAGGGCCGAAGGGCCTGTACTGCGCTGTATTTTTCTATGTTCTATGTTCCTTGGGGTTTCTTTGCCAATTATGTCCAACCTGTGTCCTCTGGTCACTGTCTTCCTCACCTCATGACAAAAACTTAATATGAAAAGACTAATTTGGATAAATGTGAGGTATTGCATTTGAGTAACACAAGATTTATACAAGACTCGTATAATTAACAATAGGGCCCTGGGTAATATTGTAGAACAGAGAGACCTAGGGATTCAGGTACATCTTTAAAATTTGCATCACAGGTAGGCAACGTGGTTAAAGGTGTTATGTTGCTCAGCCCTTTATAGGAGTTGAGATGTCATGTTGATAGGATGTCATGTTGAGGTGTACAGGACATTGGTGGGACCTTTGCTGGAATACTGTGCACAGTTCTGGTCACCTCATAATAGGAAGGATATTATTAAACAGGAGAGGGTTCAGAAGAGATTTACAAGGAGGCTGGGAGCTTTTTCACTGGTGTAGAAGGTTGGGAGGTGACTTTGCTGAGGTTTATAAAATCATGAGGGGCATAGATAAGGTGAATGGCAAGGGTAATTTTCCTAGGTAGGAGAGTTCAAAACTAGTGGGGATATTTTTAAGGTGAGAGGAGAAAGATTTAAAAAGGACATGAGGGACAACACTTTTACACAGAGTGGTTTGTATGTGGAATGAACTTCCAGAGGAAGTGGTGGATGTGGGTACAGTTACAATATTTAAAAGACATTTGGATAGGTACGTGAAAAGGAAAGGTTTGGAGGGATATGAGCTAAGTGCAAGCAAACGGGACTAGTTTAGTTTGGGAATATGGTTGGCATGGACTAGTTGGATCGAGAGGTCTGCTGTATGATGCTATGACTATAACTTTTCACAATTTTGAGATCCTCTGTTAAATCTCCACTTGAACCTTCTTTGCTGTGTGGAGAACAATCACCGCTTTCTCCAACTGTTGCATCATTTAGTTTGTGATCTTGGACATTTCTGTGCCACCCCCCCCCCTCCATTTCAAATCAGGAAACCCTGTGGCTGGCTGACACCTTAGTTTGCTCTGGGTGTCGGAGCTGTCTCAGGCTGTCTGTCTCTCTGACTGGATATTCCAGTTCTTTCCTCGAGACACTCCATAAACCTCAGCTCATCTGAACCTCTGCTACTCGTATCATGATTTGTGCCACATCCCCTTCACCCATCGCCCTCTTTACTGATTGACCTACACGGCACTCTCAAACTGCTAGCACCTTCAATCTAAAATCTTTATCCTTGTTTCCCAACTCCCTTCACATCCTTGTTCTCCCCAATCTCTGCTGCCTTCTCCAGCTCCATCTCTTTATTTTGACTTGCGTCAATCCCTGATTTTCGTGGATGTATTGTTGGTGACTATATCCTCGGTTGCCTTGGCTATAACCTCTGGAATTACCTCTCCACCTCCATCCATCCTCCATTAAGATTCTTCCTAAAACTGACCTCTTTCCCCATCCTAATTTTACCTTCTACGGCATGTCGTCAAGGTTGTTCAATAATGGTCCTGTGAAGTGACTTGAGATGTTTCCCCACCTTGAAGGTGCTACATAAATGCAGATTTTTGTTGTTATTGTCTGGATACCAAATGATGAATGACTAAGTGCTGTCTTGGCCTGATGTAAGCACTTATTCCAGGACTAACTTGTGCAGGATCTGGATTGCGGATGTGGGGTTTGAGCTTGCATAACCATAAGCCACATCATAGTAGTGTTTTCCCAGTCGAATTCATGTTGCTTGTTGTCTGAGTGTGTGGCTACTAGAGATAGCTGGTCGTGTCGTTTCGTGGCTAGCTGATGTTCCTGGATGCGGATTGTTAGCTGTCTTCCTGTTGTCCTATATAGTGTTTTGTGCAGTCCTTGCATGGTATTTTATAAACTACATTAGTTTTGCTCATGTTGGGTATTGGCTCCTTTGTTCTAGTAAGTTGTTGTCTCAGCGTGGCTGTTGGTTTGTGTGCCGTTATGAGTCCTAGGGGTCGCAGTAGTCTGGCTGTCAGTTCTGAAACGCTCCTGATGTATGGTAGTGTGGCTAGTCCTTTTGGTTGTGGCATGTCCTCGTTCCGTGGTCTATCTCTTAGGCATCTGTTGATAAAGTTGCGCGGGTATCCAGGGAATTCCTAGAGGCATGGCATTCATCCACAAACTCCATCAACAGACACATCGACCTGGACCCAATATACCAATCACTACAGCGGACAGCTGAAACTGACACCCGGAAGCGGCAAGGACAGACCACTATAAATGCCGGAAGAAACATCAAAGAAGCGCTTCGCAGGAGGCTCCAGAGCACTGATGATGTCTCCTAGCCAGGGGACGAAACGTTTGCAACAAAAACTTTCAGCTTGGCGAACAGAACCACTACAACAAGCACCCGAGCTACAAATCTTCGCACAAACTTTGAATAAGCCACATCAGTGGTTAGGGTGTAACACTGGGATGGGAAGAATTTGGAGCAGATCATTGCAGAACCCCCACAATGATGGCAGAGGGGCATCCAGATGCCTCTTGGACTCATGAGTTAACTCAGTGAGTAATGTTCTCAGTTCTGAGTCAGTATGTTGTGGGGGATTCAAGCCCCATTCCACATTCACAGTCCCAGATTCCGAGCTGACACTCCCAGCTCAGCGCTGTGGGAAGGCCACACTGTTCATGGTGCTGATTTTGGGAGTGAGACTTTCAAACAATCAGCTGCCTTCTCTCTTAGAACTCCTGTTGAAAGAGCAAAGGACCTGGTTGAAAATCCAATATTTATCACTCCATCATCGTCTTCATCATTGAAACAAATTACCTGGCTGTTGTCATGTTGCTGCTTGTAGGATCGTGCTGTGTGAACAATTGGCCACCCTCCATTATAACAGTGACTACTCTTCAGGTAAAATCGCCATAGTCCTACTGGCTCAGTGGTTAGCACTGCTGCCTCACAGCACCAGAGACCCGGGTTCAATTCCCGCCTCAGGCGACTCTCTGTGTGGAGTTTGCACATTCTCCCCGTGTCTTTGTGGGTTTCCTCCGGGTGCTCCGGTTTCCTCCCACAGTCCAAAAATGCCTAGGTTAGGTGAATTGGCCATGCTAAATTACCCGTAGTGTTAGGTAAAGGGTAAATGTAGGGGAATGGTTCTGGGTGGGTTGTGCTTCGGTGGGTCGATGTGGACTTGTTGGGCCAAAGGGCCTGTTTTCCACACTGTAAATAATCTAATCTACTGTAGGGCTGCTCTTTCCTATGATGAGTGTCCATGGTTTAACCTAAGGGTAACCATGTCTCAGGTGAGGGGAGGGGTTAAGAAAAAAACCTTCATGGTCACATCAGCCAGTGTAGCATTTGACCTCATGCTATTGGCATCACTCTGTTACAAGACAGTCATCCAACCAACTGACCTAACTGACCCCCTTCAGTGAATACTGCGTTAGCTGTGAAACACGTTAGGATGTCTTGAAAATGTGACAGGCTCAATATAAATTCAGGTAGTTTACTTTGCACAGTAAAAGTGAGCAGTGTTGGTGTTTAACAAAGGGTTGGGTGTGTGGTGTTGGAAAAGCACAGCAGGTCAGGCAGCATCCGAGTAGCAGGAGGATCGGCATTTCAGACATAAGCTTTTCATCAGGAAGACTTTCTCCTGGTTTAAAAAAGGGTGGACAATAAGGGAGATTGTTCACATTTGAAGACCTTGTCATCTGAGGATTACAGTCTCCAGTTTCCCCTGTGTGAAAAGTCAGAAAGATTCCACGTTATTAGTTATATAGCCTGATCACTGTCTCCCACAAGTGTGTGGCTAGGATAGGATCATAGAATCTCAGCAAAGTAGTAACAGGCCATTCGGCCCGTCGTGTCTGCACTGACCCTCCCAAGAATCACCCACTCAGACCCCTACTCTATCCCCACGACCCCCCTATTTCCCATGGCCAACCCACCCTAACCTGCACATCTTTGGGCTGTGGAAAGAAACCCACACAGTCACAGGGGAGAATGTGCAAACCCCACACACAATCGCCTGAGGGTGGCATTGAACCCAGTTCCCTGACACTGCGAGGTAACAGTGCTATCCACTGAGCCACTTAGCTGTGATGCCTTCAGCAGTCAAAAAGTGTGGCACTGGAAAAGCACAGCAGGTCAGGCAGCATCCGAGGGGCAGGAGAGTCCACACTTCGAGCAGGAATGTGGGGGGCACCCAAGGGGGCTGAGAGATAAATGGGAAGGAGTGGGACTGGGCAGAAGGTAGCTGGGAATGCAATAGGTAGAAGGTGGGGGTGAAGGTGATAGGTCAAAGAGAAGGGTGGAGCGAATAGATGGGAAAGAAGATGTGGGATATCTGGTCGGTGTGGATGAGTTGGATGAAAGGTCTGTTTCCATGCAGTACATCTTTATGACTCTCAGATGGACAGGTAGGACAGGTCATGAGGTGGTGGGTGCCAAGTTGGAGGGTTGGATCTGGGATAAAGTGGGGTGAGGAGAGTTGAGGAAACTGATGAAATCGACATTGGGACTCTCCAAACACATGGGATCAATGTGGAAAATGAGGCATTCTTCCTTCGGGCACCAGGTGGCTAGAGTTCAGCAGTGGAGGAGACCCAGGACTTGCATGTCCTTGGTGAAGTGGGAGGGGGAGTTGAAGTGATGCCTTCAGCAGTCAAATAGCCACATATGAGGTCATGGTGTTAATGTTTGGAGTCTGTATTGCAGCTTTCTACTGCAGGGCTGGGGTAATCAGGCAAAGCCGTTTTAAAAGAGAGAGTCTTTCCCAAACTTGGTCAGCACCCCAGGCTCCAGAAATGGCTGTCAATGATTTGAGCCGAAAATTATCTGCATGTTTCCTCTCACTGCCTCTGAGGTCAAATCCACTCGGATAAGTGATCACTCCGTCATTGTACAGCATTTGTAACAAGTGCAGTGCCTCCGATTCCCAACCTTCTCTCTCTCGCTGCAATGTTCAGTCTGTGAGCACATTCCCCAACCCCCACTGAAAATATTAACCTAAACAATGATCGTCAGGAGCAATTTTGTCATTATTTTCTGACATGTCCTGTGATTTTATGATACATTCTGCCTGTTTTCCCTCCTCCTGCACCCCACTCTCATTAATAAACTCCCAAGGCAGGCACAGAGATGGACAGGCACTAACCCAATGATAGACAGACAGATGAGCAAATGCTTGGCGACAAGCAATCAGTTTTTAAAAGTGCCTTTTAAAAGCAAAAGGTGGAGAAAATTAGGCGGAAAGCTCAAGCACAGAGGCTGGAGACCTGAAACAAATGAGAACAGAAATTGCTGGAGAAACTCAGCAGGTCTACCAGCATCTGCAGAGAGAGAAGCAGTTAACATCTTGAGTCAGTGACTCTTCTTTGCTGCGAGATTGGTGTCTGCGGGCAGGATTGGGTGGACGGGATTGGTTTGAGCTCAGATGTGGCCACAGAGTTTTGGATTAATTCATGTTTTATGGAAGATGAGAGTCAGCCAGGAGGAATAGCCAGGTGTGGAGGTCAATGAGACATCCTTAACAGCAAGTAGACTGAGGTGGGGCCAGGATGGATGATGCTGGGGGGAACTGAGTGCCCCTAATAATGGAAAGGTGGAAGCCACCTCTGAGATGTTGAGGCCTGGTCCATTTGGTGGTTCCTTCTGGTGATTTCTGGAATCTCGTTCCCGTTCACTCTGGTATAAGATCGAGCATTCATCCAGACTCTGGTTGGATTTACAGAGAGTGGTGAACCCACTGTGTGTTCTGGCTGATTATGGGATAGCGAGGAAGAAAGGAAGGGAAATATGTGTTGGCCCCCAAAAGAGTCGATGTAACTGATGGGGTTGAATGGCTTTCTGCTGTTGCAATGTGTTTAATTTAAGGTGAGTAACTCACCTCCTGACTCCCCAAAGCCTGTCCACTATCTACAACTTAGGAGTGTGATGGAATACTCCACAATTGCCTGGATGGGTGCAGCTCCAACAACACTCAAGAAGCTTGACGCCATCCAGGACAAATTAGCCTGCTTGATTGGCATCACATCCACAAACATCCACTCCCTCCAACACTGAGGCAGGAGCAGCACTGTGTACCATCTACAAGATGCACTGCAGAAATTCACCAGCGATCCTCAGACAGTACTGTCAAAACCCACCACCACTTCCATCTAGAAGGACTAGGACAGCAGATACACGGGAACACCACCCCCCTGCAAGTTCCCCTCCAAGCCACTCACCATCCTGACTTGGAAATATACCATTCCTGAGGAAGGGCTTGTGCCCGAAACGTCGATTTTCCTGCTCCTCGGATGCTGCCTGACCTGCAGTGCTTTTCCAGCACCACCCTAATCTCCAGTATCTGCAGTCCTCAGTTTTGCCTTGGAAATATACTGCCATTCCTTCGCTGTCACTGGATCAGAATCCTGGAATTCCCTCCCTAAGGACATTGTGGGTCTACCTCCAGCCCAGGAAGTGCAACAGGTACAAGAAGGCAGCCCCCCTCCCCCACTGTATTGAGAGAACGGGGGGGCAGGGAATAAATCTTGGGCCAGTCAGCGGTGTTCACATCCCATGAGTGAAGAAAGTCCAAACCACCCGTGAGATAACCCAGCACCAGAACCACCTTCCAGTCCCACGGTGTATCAACAAGCAGAGCTCTGAGTAATGAGTGGGAGACCGTGTGGGTGAGGAGGGACTGCTCTCCGTACTGAAGCAAAGCCTCTTTATCAATCACTGATAGATTGTCGATATCGTTTTGAAATGACCATTGTGTGTAAAGCATCCTAACAGTTTAGCAGCCAGTGACCTCAGCTCTGACCTTAGCGAAGAACTCTTTGTGACAGCATTGAAAATCTTTCGGAAACATTCTTACTGCAGAGAATGGGACTGTTCTGCTCATCCTAGTAGGGCTGTGCAAGCTGGAATGGAACAGTTATTAAACTTTAGGAAACTGTTAGCATTGAGCTGGACTTTAGTGACACAGGATTCCATCACTGATGATTGGATTGGGGAAGTCTGAATGACCATAGCTGGAGTCGGAGGAAGAGAATGTTTGAGAGTACGGGAGGGTACTGGGTGGTGAGGGGATTGGTACAAATTAACATCAAATTGACAATCCTCTTTTGAAAGCTCACTGAATGACCAGACTGAGAAATAGCTAGAAGCCCTCAGGTAGCCGTAAGGGAGCATTGACGTTTCCTTATCTTTAGTAAAAAGATTCTTTTTTGCCACTGCAATTACAAAGCTGCGAGCCACCAAACCTGCTGAGAGGTCTCTCCTGCACTTTTATGTTCCACATGAGCCCACCCTCTCCTCCACTTCAATAAAATATGTCTGTGTGTAATAGCAACAGGAGGCTATTCAGCCTCTCACAGGCAGCTCACCACCCAATGAGATCGTTGCTGATTTGTATCTTAACAAATAACAAGACTTTAATTTACATGAAGGGGTTAATGTTGGTGTTACATTGGCTCTGCCCATTCTGCTGAAATCCCACGCTGTCTGTGGTTGGTGATGAGGTTTTGTTCCAGATTTTGGGGGGAACAGATGGATCTGTCCCAGCTCCTTAAGGTCCCAGTGATTATACCTGGCCCAATGTAGTTGTAATTATCACTACCATGTAATAAACCTCCTTGTTATCTACAAGCAGAACATCCCATGTAGATGCTGTAGGGTGGAGTACCCTCTACCACTAATCACCCAGGGTAAGGCCCCAAGGCAAAGCAAAGTCAAAAGGAGGATTGGTGACTCCTCAAACAATTCTCACCCAGTCCCACACACTGGTACAGCTGGCAGATAACCACAAGGTACCTGCAATGGGCAGCTGGGGAAATGGCACACATGACACCTTTTAATATCTCAAGACTTTCCAGCTAAATGAGTATCTCTTTGAAATGTAGGAAAAAGGAAGCAGCAAGTTTTGTGCACAGCAGGATCCCACAAATGAGCAGCTAACCAGGCCTGATGATGTTGACTGAGGGTTAAAGATTCACCACGCCACTGAAGTCTCCTGTGTTCTTACCCCTAAAGTGGTTTGAGGATCTATGAGATCCACCTGAGAAAATAAAGGAGCCCTCAGTGCATGTGTGTCTGGACAATGGCAATCCCAACCCCGGCATACACAAAAGGGACAGCCATTTCATCCTTTTGAGTTTGTTGCAACAATCTGTGTGTTAATTCCATCAGTCCACTTCAATTCTGTGACCCATTATTCCCTAATTTAACAAAAATCTATCTATCTCAGTTTTAAAGTTTTCAATTGACACCCCCTGACTACCAGCATCCTTTTTCGGGGGGTGGGGAGTGGAGGTGGGAGGGGTTCAGATTCCCACTCCCCTTTGTGTGATGTCACCTGAACCTTCAGTGATGAGGAGAGATTGAAGAGACTGGGACCGTCCTCCTGGGAGACAGAAGCCTGAGAGCAGATCTGCTAGGGCTTTTCATAGCCACGAACAGGGTGGAGAGAGTGGGGGGGGGGGGGGGGAGCGTGGGGACTGATTCCACTTGGTAAAAGGAACAACAGCGGGAGGGGTGTAGGTGTAAAGTGATGTGCAAACAAAGGATGATATGAGGAAAAGCTTTCTCACCCAGGAGTGATTAGGGTCTGGAATAAACTGCCTGGAAACATGGTGGAGCCATAGGCATTCAAGATAGGCACGGGATGATTATTTGGATAGAAATAGTGTGGAAAGAGACTGGCACTAGATAACGGAAGGGTCAGGCTCTGATTTTGAGATTCTCCCCCGTCCTTTGTTCTGGACTGTCCACATCCAAAGAAACAGAATAGCTAGAGAGAAACTATCAATTTCTTAATTCCTTCTAAAAGTAACCTCAATCA
The DNA here is from genome assembly GCF_020745735.1 of Hemiscyllium ocellatum. NCBI lineage: Eukaryota > Metazoa > Chordata > Chondrichthyes > Orectolobiformes > Hemiscylliidae > Hemiscyllium > Hemiscyllium ocellatum. The sequence continues at coordinate 3,852,186 of NC_083428.1, forward strand.
GATCATCGGAGAAACTAAGGACTGCAGATGCTGGAGATAAGAGTTGAGAGTGTGATGCTGGAAAAGCACAGCCCGTCAGGCAGCATCCAAGGAGCAGGAGAATCCTCATGAAGAGCTTATGCTTGAAATGTTGATTCTCCTGCTCCTCGGATGCTGCCTGACCTGCTGTGCTTTTCCAGCACCACTCTCTCAACTCAATCAGATTGTACCTTAATCTTTCAAATTCTAGAGAATACAAATCTAATCCAGGTGAATTATGCTCATAATTTAACTCCTATTGCTCTGGTGGATAATTACACTTTCTTAAGACACACTCAGGTGTAATTCCTTCATCGTTGAAGAGTGTGTTGCTGGAAAAGCACAGCCAGTCAGGCAGCATCCAAGGAGCATTGCTGATGATGAGTTTATGCTCGAAATGTTGACTCTCCTGCTCCTTGGATGCTGCCTGACTGGCTGTGCTTTTCCAGCACCACACGTTTTGACTCTGATCTCCAGCATCTGCAGTCCTCACTTTGACCCTGTGATCCCTTCACTGTGGAGTGTCTCTGTGTTGGTGCCTGTAACTTTCTCTGGGCTCCTGCAACCTGACTAATGGGCTTTCCAATAGGGGTTGTAAAAGCACCATTTACAGGATGTCAGTGTCGCAGGCTGGACCAGCATTTATTACTCATCCCTAATTGCCCAGAGGGCAGTTAAGAGTCAACCACATTGCTGTGGGTCTGGAGTCACATGTAGGCCAGACCAGGTAGGGATGGCAGTTTCCTTCCCTGAAGGACATTAGGGAACCAAATGGGTTTTTCCAACAATTGGCAATAATAGTTAAAAATCACACCACACCAGGTTATAGTCCAACAAATGTATTTGGAAGAACTTGCTTTCGGAGCACTGCTCCTTCATGAGGTGGTTGTGGAGAATATTTAGGATGGCACAGTGGCTCAGTGGTTAGCACTGCTGCTTCACAGCACCAGGGTCCCAGGTTTAATTCCAGCCTTGGGCAACTGTCTGTGTGGAGTTTGCACATTCTCCCTGTGTCTGCGTGGGTTTCCTCTGGGTGCTCCAGTTTCCTCCCACAGCCCAAAGATGTGCAGGTCAGGTGGCTTGGCCATGCTAAATTGCCCATAGTGTTAGGTGCATTAGTCAGAGGAAAGTGAGTCTGGGTGGGTTACTCTTCAGAGGGTTGGTGTGGACTGGTTGGGCTGAAGGGCCTGTTTCCACACTGTGATGGAACTGAAATGATATATTGAAAAAGACCTAGCATGACCTTCTTGGAGATCCTCTCCACTTTGAGCCGGCAGTTCGAGGTTTCATAACAGATTCGAGGTCATCATTAGACTCTTTATTCCAGATGTTTATCTGTGACTATGGAACTTGAACCCGGGTCTCAGAAAATTAGCATTCATTTGGAGAGGGCTAGAATACAAGAGTTGAGATGTACTGCTGAGGCTCTAGAAGGCTCTAGTTAGACCACATTTGCAATATCATAAGCAGCTTTGCTATGGAACGATGTGCTGGTGCTGGAGGGGGGTGCAGAGGAGGTTTATAAGAATGATCCTGGGGATGAATGGCTTGTCATATAGAAGTGGTTGAGGAGTCTGGGTCTGTACTCACTGGAGTTTAGAAGGATGAGGGGAGCTCATTGAAACTTAGAGTACTGAGGGGCCTGGATAGTGTGGATGTGGAGCAGATGTTTCCATCAGTGGGAGAGACTAGGACCTGAGGGCACAGCCTCTGAGTGATGGGAAGGTGCTTGAGAACAGAGATCTGAGATAAGGGAGAGTTTCTTCTGTCACATGGTGATGAATCTGTGGGATCCATTGCTGCAGCATCTGTGGAGACCAAGTAGCATTGAATGTATTAAGACAGAGATAGATAGGTTCTCGGTTGGTAAGGGGAGCAAGGGTTGAGGGAGAAGACAGGAGAGTGGGGTTGAGAAATATATCAGCCATGATTGAATGGTGGAGCAGACTCGATGGGCCGAATGGCTTAATTCTGCTCCTACATCTTATGGTCTTACCTGAGTCTCCAGATTTATAATCTTATGATAATACCACCAAGTTTGTCCAACACTGACCTGACTCAGGTCATTGAACAGTTCGAATGGAGACTCACAAAGCCCAGATCTTAGAGCTTCAGTCTGAAAGCTCTATCCCTGGAGCAGAGGCTCCCCCCTCGGATTGACGTGGTTGAACATCAGCGTTTGTAAAGCTCTCTGCAGGGGGCCCTGTCCAAACAGGCTAATGGAAACTTATGGCCTGGGTTTGAACTGGATTGCGTATGGTGGCTGATCCCTGCTCCCTGCAGACTCGCCCCAGGAGCAGTCACAGAGGCCTGTGGATCTTCAGTCTTTAAATAAAACGAGAAGAGACCAGTTTGGCTGTCAGAACATAAATAGAAGGCTTATTTCCATCCACAGTGACACGGTTTGTGTTGTTTTCTGAGTAAATAAGTTAAAACCTTTCTCAGAGTCCTGAGCACGGTCTCACAAGACGCAGCATTTGAAAGGATAAAGTCATCCCATTTCAACAAAAAAAACAGTCAGGGACTTACTGACTGAAAGTTAGGTCCGGGTTTTCTGGGAGATCAGATCTCTCAGTCTTGCAGTGTCTACTGTCCGCTCATTCCTCACAATGTCTGGACAAAGAATGATTTCCATTTCTTTAGCACCTTTCACAACCTCACCATGTCCCAACTGCTTTCCAGCCAATCAAACAGTTCTACAGCCATGTCGCTGTCATGTAGGGCAGCCCAGCAGCAATTGTTTACACAGCAAACTCCAGTGAACGGCAGAGTAACTAACAATAACCACAATCCTGTTTTTGGTTGATTTTTCATCAACTTTCTCAGAGATATTACAAGACTTCTCCTCATCTACCCCTCAGAGCAGGTGGGACTTGAATCTGGACCTCCTGGTTGAGAAGTAAGGACACTCTCACTGTGCTACCAGCACCCCTGATCATTTTTATTTCCATTGTTATTTGGGGGTTGAATATCCCCCCAAGGACACGGGGGAGAGCTCCTCTGTTCTCGTTCCATTTGGGCTGAGAGGAGAGATAAAGTCTCAGTGTAATATCTCATCAAGAAGGCAGCCCTCTAGTGGGTCAACCTGCAAGATGTACTCCAATCTCAGGGCAGGAACTCACAAACCCCTGGGTCAGACATTGAGAGTGTTCCTCACTGAGCCATTGCTGACACAGGCCCCTGTATCAGATGCTGTTTCACTGTGCAGTGTCCACAGGCACCACTGTCACAAGCACCAACCTTCAGGGAGCATGTGTAACTCCGCCCTGTGGACACTGCCAAGTTCACTGCTGTCCTGTGAGAAGTGTAAAGGGGGTGGGGGGCTTTCCTCCACATTGTGACCAGCATTGTTCCTTCAAACAAAACCATGTGACCTTCCAAATACCTCCTTGTTTGACAAAAAAACAGAACATGCTCAAGAAATTCAGCAGGTCTCAGCATTTCATACAACAGTGCAGAAGCAGGCCATTCAGCCCATTGGGTCTACACCAACCCTCTGAAGAGCATCCCACCCAGACTCAGCCCCACACATGCCTGTGAACATCCACAGCCAACCCACCCAACCTACACATCCCTGGACAATATGGGGCAACTTAGCACGGCCAATCCACCCTAATGTGTGGGAGGAAACTGGAGCACCACCCAGAGGAAATCCACACAGATATGGGCGGCACGGTGGCACAGTGGTTAGCACTGCTGTCTCACAGTGTCTGAGACCCGGGTTCAATTCCCGACTCAGGCGACTGACTGTGTGGAGTTTGCACGTTCTCCCCGTGTCTGCGTGGGTTTCCTCCGGGTGCTCCGGTTTCCTCCCACAGTCCAAAGATGTGCGGGTCAGGTGAATTGGCCATGCTAAATTGCCCATAGTGTTAGGTAAGGGGTAAATGTAGGGGTATGGGTGGGTTGCGCTTCGGCGGGTCAGTGTGGACTTGTTGGGCCGAAGGGCCTGTTTCCACACTGTAAGTAATCTAAAGATATGGGGAGAATGTGTGAACAGACAGTTGCCTGAGGGTGGAATCGAAGCCAGGTCTCGGGCACTGTGAGGCAGCAGCGCTAACCACTGAGCTACAGTGCAGCTCCTTTGTTGAGAGAAAGCTGAGTATGCTGACCCTTATTCAGAACCGTTCCAGCATCTACAGTTCTTTGTTCTGTTTTAGCTGTTTGTGGGATCTTGCTGTCACATTTTCTGACTTCACTGGATGTTGGAGGGCAGTTTGGGGGAGGGGGTGAGGATCTGTGGCCATTTTTCAGGCAGCTGTGTGCATTTCCCTCACAGTGTGATGTCATTCAGCCCATCATGAATACTTGGTCTCCAGTTAGTCTCCCTTCCCTGGCTCTTGCCCCACTGCTCTGGAAGGCTTCTCCTTTCAGAGTAACTACCCAATTGTTCATTCAATATTACTGTTGATTGTGTTGTCACTGTCCCTTTGAGCGGTGTATTCCACATCGTAACTCCATGTGCTGTCTGGCTCCTTTGCTCATTATCCGAGGTTGTAATTCTCTGTTTACCAAACCACCTGCCAATGGAGACAGCGTTTCTAACACTGTCTAACCTCCTGTCTAACATTGACTGTGGAATACTGCGCTGAGCGTTTTGCAAGTGCCACCTGATTTGGTACAGTCAGTTTTTTTGCAGAAAGCCAAGGGGAGGTGTTGCTACACTGATTGAAGTTTTGATTGTCAAGGGTAGCGGGGACGGTGTGGCCACATGGCATTGATGTGTTTGGTCAGTCATGACAATATTATGTCGAGGCACAGGCACAATGGGCTGAATGACCTGCTCCCATTCCTCTTTCCTGATATCATAGATTCACTACAGTGTGGAAACAGGCCCTTCGGACCAACAAGTCCACACTGACCCTCCGAAGAGTAACCCACTCCCTACCCTATTACTCTACAATTATCCCTGACTAATGCGCTTAACCTACACATCCCTGGACACTATGAGTAATTTAGCACGGTCAATTCACCCTGACCTGCATATCGTTGGATTATGGGAAGGAAAGTGGGGCACCCGGAGGAAATCCACGCAGACACGGGGAGAATGTGCCAACTCCACACAGACAGTCGCCCAAGGCTGGAATCGAACCTGGGACCCTGGTGCTGTGAGGCAACAGTGCTTACCACTGTGCCACCATCATGATCTGGCAGTCATTAGTGCATATGGTGTACACACCTGGGATCACACTGGACAGCCTTTGCTGGGTTTTCCTGAGTGTGCTCAAAATTACACAAAACGCTAATTTTGAATTGTCCGTCAGGTCATTGGGTCATTCACAATCGAGAACTGAAAGCTGCGATTATTAATATACAGGGGCCCCGCCCCTTGTTAGTACATGGGGAGCCCCGCCCCTTGTTAGTACACGGGGAGCCCCGCCCCTTGTTAGTACATGGGGCCCTGCCCCTTGTTAGTACACGGGGAGCCCCGCCCCTTGTTAGTACACGGGGAGCCCCGCCCCTTGTCAGTACACGGGGAGCCCCGCCCCTTGTCAGTGCAGGCCAGGTCATTGAGTATATTTAAGACAGAGATAGATAGATAGGTTCTTGAGTATCAAGGGGATCAAGGGTTACTGGGAGAAAGTGAGTGAATGGGGTTGAGAAACTGATCATCCATGATTGAATGGCAGAGCAAACGCAATCGGCCATATGACCTAATTTCTGCTCTTATGTCTTATGGTCTGCAGATAGTTAGGGTTAAGGATAAGACCAGTCCTCAGGTGAAAGTGCTCAATTGGGGACGGTTAAATACAGCAGTATTAGGCAGAAACTGAAGCTGTTTGAGGACAAATCCACATCTGACACATGGAGAGTCTTTTAAAGACCAGTTGTTCAGAGTTCACGACTGGTGTGTTCCTGTGAGGATGAAAGATAAGGATGGCAAAATTCAGGAATCTTGGATGATGAGAGATATTGACAGATTAGTTAAAAAGAAAAGGAAGCATATGTAAGGTTTAGGAAACTGAAATCAGGTACGGTCCTTGGAAAACAAAAGGAAACAAGAAAGAACTTAAAGAAGGAACTGGGAGAGCCATGCACTGTCCTTGGAATCCCAAGGCATTTTATATTAGGAGCAAGAGTATAGATGGAGAAAGGGTGGGTCCACTCAACAACAAAGGAGGGAATTTATGCCTAGACCCAGAGGAAGTGGGTAAGGCCCTTAATGAGTATATCACATCAGTATTCACTACAAGAGGAACATGGATGATGCTAAGATTAGGGGAGGGGTTTGTTGATATTCTGGGATATATCAATATTAAGAAGCAGAGTGGGGTGTCTTGAAAAGCATGACCCAGGGCCTGATAGGATCTATCCCAGGGTACTGCGGGAGATAAGGGAGGAGGTTGCTGGGGCCATGACAGAGATCTTTGTATCCTGTTTATCCACATAAATAAAATTAGTATGTTTGCCGACGACACAAAAGTTGTGGATAACGAGGATATAGGTCAGCTGGAAATTTGTACAGAGAAATGACAATAGAGTTTAATCAGATAAGTGTGAGTTGGTGCACTTTCGGAGGTCAAATGCAAAAGGAAAGTACACAGTAAATGGTCGAATCTTTAGGGGCATTGATCTTGGGGTCCATAGCTCCCTGAAAGTGGCAACACAAATGGATAAGGTGGTAATGAAGGCACACAGCTTGTCTTCATCGGTCAGGGCATTGAGTTTAAAAATTGGCAAGTCATGTTGCAGCTGTACAAAACTTTAGTTAGGCCACATTTGAATATTGTGTGTAGTTTTTGGTCACCACACCACAGGAAGGATGTGGAAGCTTTGGAGAGGTGGCAAAAGAAGTGTAGATTAGATTACTTACAGTGTGGAAACAGGCCGTTCGGCTCAACAAGTCCACACCGACCATCCGAAGAGCAACCCACCCAGACCCATTCCCCTACATTTACCCCTTCACCTAACACTAGGGACAATTTAGCATGGGCAATTCACCTAACCTGCACATTTTTGGACTTTGGGAGGAAACCAGAGCACACCCATGCAGAATGTGTAAACTCCACACAGAGAGTTGCCTGAGGTGGGAATTGAACCCGGGTCCCTGGTGCTGTGAGGCAGTGGTGCTATCTACTGTGCCACCGTGTACCAAGATACTGTCTGGATTGTGGTGTATTAGCTTTAAGCAGAGATTGGACAAATTTGGATTGTTTTCACTAGAGTGTCAGAGGCTGTGGGACAACTTTATAGAAGTGAGGTCAATAGCCAGAATATTCCCAGGCTGGAAATGTCAAATACAAGGGAGTTTGGAGGGGAGGAGTTTCAAGGAGATGTGCAAGGAACATGTTTTACATATTGGGTGGTAGATGCCTGGATTATGCTGCCAGGGGAGGTTATAGAAGCAGATATGATAGTAATGTTTAAGAGGCATTTAGGCAAACACTTTGGGTTTAGTTTAAAATCTAATATCTTGGTCAGCACTGACGTGGGATGCCAAAGGGCCTGTTCCAGTGCTGCACTGTTCTGTAAGTCATCATTTATTGGTTCATCCTCCATGGTATCAACTACTGTGACTGAGTTGACCTGCCAAACAATCAGCACTCTTCTTTTGTACAGGATGAAAGTTTCTCATTTACAGTGGCATTCTTGCAAAAGGTCCTGATGAGTGCAAGATGAAAAACTTTGACAAAATGTATCTTTTTTTCAGCAAAACTCAATGTATAGGTATACTTCCTTAGTGCTCCTTGGCTTGATGCTCACTTTTGTTTCGTAATGGTTCCTTGAGATGTTTTACTCTGTTAAGGACACTATAGAAATGGAAGTTACTGTTATTGTATTCAGGTTTATAGAAAATCAGAGCAAGTTCATCTTAAAGGTACAAAGAGGATGTTGGAAGAGCTTTCTGAGGTGTAGGTACAGAAGGAGGTCCGTGTGTGGCATTCATGCTAACTTAGACCCTATCTACTCCAAATAAGCTTGTTCTTTTCTGAAAATTCTTTGTAAAATTACTGAGATTAAAATTGGCTCCTTTAAGTTTGACAGGGGACCATTGAAGTTTGAAAGGACTTTTGTGTACATGTTTCATAAAGCACTTTGGGCTCAAAGTGAATGTGAAAGGCGCTATCTAGATGCAAGTCAGCACCATTCCTGGCAAATGCAAGTTACTGAGCAGTGCTCGAGCAAGATGATGAGCCACTTAATCCTCTGCTGCCACCTTGTGTTGACTGCATGAATTGCCCCACTCCATCTGCAGATCTTGAGTCAGAAACTTACCTGCAATCATTCTGAAATACTTCAAAGTACAATGAACTACTGAGGCTCAGTGACTGATTTTTGGTGCAGGCTTTGTGCAGCAATATTCTCAAACAGCAAATAACGTGGCTTTGAGCAAACAGGAGGAAGCCATTCAGCCCCTAACATTCAGCCAGACTTGCAGTTTATTTGACTCTTAACTCTATCTATCCACCTTGGTTGATTCACACAAGTATCTATCAAACTCAATTTTGAAATCACCAATTGACCTTGCACCTCAAGGGCTATTTGTGGGGGAGAAGGTTCCAGATTTTCGCAAGCCCCTGTGTGAGAAAATATTTCCTGACATCACCCTGAATGACATGGCGCAATGTTTAGGATATTGCCTCCTCTTTCTGGGTCTTTTACCCTCCACCAGCCCTGCTGAAGAAAATGATTTCCCTGTTAACTCCTTTAAACAGTTTAAATGCCTCACCCGAACCCTCAGCACTCCCCCAATTCCAGCTAAACCCCAGGCCCATTCCTGTGTGGCCTTCCTCTAAGTGGAGGCATTAGCCCTAGTGGTACCATCAGGGAAAATCACAATGAGGCAGCAAACTCGGAAAGGGATCATGCTGTAAGGTTGAGTGAAATAGGAGTTGATGGGAAGGGTGAGGGCAGTAACAAATTAAAAATACTATACATGAATGCACGAAGCATTAAACATAAAATGGATGAGCTAGAGGCTTTTTTGGAAATTGGCAGATACGATATTGTGGGGATAACTGAGACGTGGCTTCAAGTGGACAGGGCCTGGGAAATGAATATTCAAGGCTACATGTGCTATCGTAAGGACAGACTGATGGGCAGAGGGGGTGGGGTGGCCCTGTTGATAAGGAATGACATTCAGTCCCTTGCATAGGGGGACCTAGAATCAGGCGATGTAGAGTCAGTGTGGATAAAGCTGAGAAATTCTAAGGGTAAAAAGACCCTCTTGGGAGTTATCTACGGGCCCCCAAACAGTAGTCTGGATGTCGGATGTAAGATGAATCAGGAGCTGAAATTGGCCTGTCACAAAGATATTACTACAGTTGTTATGGGGTATTTTAACATGCAGGTAGACTGGGAGAATCAGGATGGTATTGGACCTCAAGAAAGAGGCTTTGTGGAGTGCCTCCAAGATGGATTCTAAGAACAGCTGGTGCTGGAGCCGACCAGGGAGAAGGCAATTCTGGATCTGGTATTGTGTAACAAACCAGAATTAGTCAGAGATCTCGAAGTGAAGGAGCCATTGGGAGGTAGTGATCATAATACAATAAGCTTCAATCTGCAATTTGAAAGGGAGAGGGTACAATTACAAGTGACAATATTCCAGTTGAATAAAGGGAACTATAGAGCTGTGAGGGAGGAGCTGGTCAAAGTTCAATGGTGCAATATCTTAGCAGGGATGGCAGTGGAGGAACAATGGCAGGTATTTCTGGGTTTAATGCAGAAGATGCAGGATCAGTTCATTCCAAAAAGGAAGAAAGATCCTAAGAGGAGGCAGGGGTGGCCGTGGCTGATGAGGGAAGTTAAGAAACATATAAAGTCAAAAGAGAAAAGGCATAACATAGCAAAGATAAGTGGGAAAATGGAGGACTGGGAAGCTTTTAAAGAACAACAGAGGATTACTAAGAAGGAAATACATAGAGGAAAAATGAGATACGAAGGTAAACTGGCCAATAATATAATGGAGGATAGTAAAAGCTTTTTTAGGTATGTGACAAGCAAAAAAAATGGTTAGGACTAAAATTGGGCCCTTGAAGACAGAAACAGGGGAATATATTATGGGGAACAAAGAAATGGCAGAAGAATTAAATGGGTACTTCAGATCTGTGTTCACTGGGGAAGACACAAGCAATCTACCTGAGGTAACAGTGGCTGAAGGACCTGAATTGAAGGGAATTTATATTTGCCAGGAATTGGTGTTGGAGAGACCGTTAGGTCTGAAGATTGATAAGTCCCCAGGGCTTGATGGTCTACATCCCAGGGTACTGAAGGAGGTGGCTCGAGAAATCGTGGATGCATTGGTGATTATTTTCCAGAGTTCAGTAGATTCGGGATCAGTTCCTGCAGATTGGAGGGTGGCTAATGTTGAGCTACCCCCTTCAGTACCCTGGGATGTAGACCATCAGGCTCCTGGGACAGAGGCAGCATGGATGTATGGAGGGGAAATCATGCTTGACTAATCTTCTGGAATTCTTTGAGAATGTAACTCTGAAGATGGACGAGGGAGATCCAATAGATGTAGTCTACCTGGACTTTCAGAAAGCTTTTGATAAAGTCCTACATAAGAGGTTAGTGAGCAAAATTAGGGCGCATGGTATTGGGGGAAAAGTACTAACTTGGATTGAAAGTTGGTTGGCTGACAGGAAACAAAGTGATATACGGCTCCATTTCGGAATGGCAGGCGGTGACCAGTGGGGTACAGCAGGGATCAGTGCTGGGACCGCAGCTTTTTACAACATATATTAATGATATAGAAGATGGTATTAGTAATTACATTAGCAAATTTGCTGATGATACAAAGCTGGGTGGCAGGGTGAAATGTGAGGAGGATGTTAGGAGATCACAGGGTGACCTGGACAGGCTAGGTGAATGGACAGATATATGGCAGATGAGTTTAATGTGGCAAGAACAGGAAGGCAGATTACTACCTCAATGGAATCAATTTAGGTAAAGGGGCAGTACAAAGAGATCTGGGTGTTCTTGTACACCAGTCAATGAAGGCAAGCATGCAGGTACAGCAGGTAGTGAAGAAGGCTAATAGCATGCTGGCCTTCATAACAAGAGGGCTTGAGTATAGAAGCAAAGAGGTTCTTCTGCAGCTGTACAGGGCCCTGGTGAGACCATACCTGGAGTACTGTGTGCAGTTCTGGTCTCCAAATTTGAGGAAGGTCATTCTGGCCAATGAGGGAGTGCAGCGTAGGTCACTTCCTGTAATGGTGGGACCATTGTATGTTGAAAGATTGGAGCGACTGGGCTTGTATACCCTTGAGTTTAGAAGACTGAGAGGGGATCTGATTGAGACATATAAGATTATTAAAGGACTGGACACTCTGGCAGCAGGAAACATGTTTCCGCTGATGGGTGAGTGCCGAACCAGAGACACAGCTTAAAAATATGGGATAGACCATTTTAGGACAGAGATGAGGAGAAACTTCTTCACCCAGAGAGTGGTGGCTGTGTGGAATACTCTGCCCCAGAGGGCAGTGGAGGCCCAGTCTCTGGATTCATTTAAGAAAGAGTTGGATAGAGCTCTCAAGGATAGTGGAATCAAGGGTTATGGAGATAAGGCAGGGAGCGGATACTGATTAGGAATGATCAGCCATGATCATATTGAATGGTGGTGAAGGCTCGAAGGGCAGAATGGCCTACTCCTGCACCTATTGTCTATTGTCATCCAAATTCCACCCTTAAACCCCATCCCTCCAACTGTAACAAGGACAGAACCCCCCTGGTGCTCACCTTCCACCCTACCAACCTTCGCATAAACCACGTCATCCGAAGACATTTCCGTCACCTCCAAATGGACCCCACCACCAGGGATATATTTCCCTCCACACCCCTTTCCGCTTTCCGCAAAGACCATTCCCTCTGTGACTACGCCCCCCCCCTCCTCCTTTACAACCCACCCTCCCATCCTGGCACCTTCCCCAGCCACCGCAGGAACTGTAAAACCTGTGCCCACACCTCCTCCCTCACCTCTATCCAAGACCCTAAAGGAGCCTTCCACATCCATCAAAGTTTTACCTGCACATCCACCAATATCATTTATTGTATCCGTTGCTCCCGATGTGGTCTCCTCTACATTGGGGAGACTGGACGCCTCCTAGCAGAGCGCTTTAGGGAACATCTCTGGGACACCCGCACCAATCAACCACACCGCCCTGTGGCCCAACATTTCAACTCTCCCTCCCACTCTGCCGAGGACATGGAGGTCCTGGGCCTCCTTCACCACCGCTCCCTCACCACCCGACTCCTGGAGGAAGATCGCCTCAACTTCCACCTCGGAACACTTCAACCCCAGGGCATCAATGTGGACTTCAACAGCTTCCTCATTTCCCCTTCCCCCACTTCACCCCAGCTCCAACCTTCCAGCTCAGCACCATCCCCATGACCTATCCTACCTGCCTATCTTCCTTTCCACCTATCCACTCCACCCTCCTCTCTGACCTATCATCTCCACACCTCTCTCCCCCCACCCCCATTCACCTATTGTACTCTATGCTACTTTCTCCCACCCCCCACCTCCCTCTCATTTATCTCTCCACCCTTCAGGCACTCTGCCTCTATTCCTGATGAAGGGCTTTTGCCCGAAACGTCGATTTTCCTGCTCCTCGGATGCTGCCTGAACTGCTGTGCTCTTCCAGCACCACTCTAATCTAGACTCTAGTTTCCAGCATCTGCAGTCCTCATTTTTACCTAGTGGTACCATCACTTGGCTGTTAATTCAGAGACTCCGAGAATGCTCTGGGGACTTGGTTTGAATCCACTATGGCAGAATTTGAATTTGATAAAAATTTGAAATCAAGAATCTAAATAATGACCATGAATTGATCATTGGGGGAGGGAACCTATCTGGTTCACTAATGTCCTTCAGGGAAGGAAATCTGCTGTATTTACCTGGTCTGGCTTACATGTGACCCCAGACTCTCAAAATCCAGAAAAGAGGGTGTATCTCAATATCAAAGAGTCTGACCTCTAAAATCCACCTTAAAATGAAATGACTGAGTTGTATGGAGACTTAAATTGACTGGAAAAAGTAAAAAAAAATCCTGACAAAGGCAAAAGGAGACACTGATATTAACCAGGGTCAGAGCCTGATGTGGATTTCAATTCCACCTCATCCTTTTGACCACGACTGGGACTGAACACCCAGTCCAGTACAGAGGAGGGTCAGTGCTGAGGGAGCGCCGCACTGTCAGATTAATGTCAGAGAGTGGGTGCCCTGGGTCTGACCTTCATCCTCCTGCCAGCACCAATTAAAAAAGCAAACCTGATCATCTGCTCATTATCATGTTGCTGATTTTAGGATGTTGCTGTTTGGAAATTGCACATCGCTGAACCCCAACAGTGACTGCCCGCCAAAGTGGACTCCAGTGAGGTGTGAGGGCGCTATGGGCAATTCTGAAACGGCGAATGGTTTGGGGGGAGATGGAGTTTAAGTTAAATTGGTCACAGACTCCCCCTCCACACACACACGCCCCCCCCCCCGCACTCCCCCTCACTCAGTCAGATTATTGGAGGGATCTGGGTGGAAACGAGAGGGCGTAAGAATAAATTAGGAATTCTACTCCCGGGAAGGACAAGGGAAGACATTTAGAAAGAAAATTCTGCAAACCCACCTTTGTTTCTAAGGTAACCAACTCAGCATGGCAACCTGTAGCAGTTACCTGAGAGACGCCCTGTCATTACCATCCAGGCTAATGATTGGACGGTTCTGGAGAGATGTTGAGATGCAATGGAAGGTTTGAGCATGTGCCAGAGTTTGTTTGTTTTTTTTGACAGAGGAGACTGGGAACAACCAGCACATGCCTTGGGCAATGACGTCACGGGGTCAGGTTCAAAAGACAGGAATGGGAAGAGTTCAAGTCCCAGAGTGGCCGGGTTGGGAACGTGTCCAACTACAGGTCGGAGAATCTGTATGGACTCAGCAACCAACCTGGATGTGGGAAATGGTGGGGCAGGGGGCAGCGAGGGGAGAGGAGGGGAGGGGAGGGGTGAAGTAGAAGCGAATTGCTTTACCTGTGTGGTGTCTGTCCAGCCTCTCTGTCCTTCCTCAGACAGTGACACCTCTCCCCCAAACCCAGTCCATTCCATCCCACCAATCCAGCCCAAAAGTCAACACCACAATGTCTACAGAATCATCATAGAAACACAATGTGGCTTCCTGGTCCATACAACAACAACAACACTGCATTCGCAGAGCACACCATCACCCCGGGACATCTCGCAACCTGTCAGCTTGGGTGTTTTTCTTTCATGAATTGCGTGTTAATTTCCACTCATCAAAAACCCACATGCAGCAAAACTGAGCAGGGAGAGCTCTCAGAACCACAGACATTTACAGCCCATTGAGCCTGAATTGATTTGTATCATTGTGTCGTTACCCAGTGCCAATTCTCCCCCAGACCCTTGCACACAATGTGCCTCTTGAATCTCCCAATGCACCAGCCTCCCTCACATTTCCAGGCAGTGCATTCCACACCCTCACCACTCACTGAGGGGGAACCATGAACACCCATATCTGCCTTGCTTCATTTGCAAGCCTCTATATAACTCGTCTGAACTTTGTCAAGTATTGGGCTGTGGTAGTTTTTACATCCTCCTGGGAGTGTGGATGGGATCTCAGTTTAAACCCTTCACCTGTAAACAGCGCTGCAGTTTCTCAGAGAGTCTGTCTGGATTGAGAAACTAATCCCTTGATCCTGTGACACGGACACTGGCTCTCTCTCTGCTGTGTGTGTCCGTGTGTATCTGTGTCTGTGTGTCCATATGTGTGTGTTTGGAAGAAAATCGAGGGTGAGGGTGGTGGCACATTCCCTGCAGTGTAGTGGAGTCAACATTTATCTCATTACCGTCACCGTTAGCCCCCTTCTCCCTGCTCCCACTGTGCTGCGTTAGGGGGAGTTCGCTGTGCACAGGTTGACTTTGTTTCCTACAACACAACTCAGACTGATCTTTCAGTGTAACCTCACTGGCTCAAACATATGGTCTGAGATTTTCTAAGATATGCAGTGACGCTAGAGCAATGCAAATCTCGATTCTTGTGCTGTGGGTGAAAAATAGATGCTGAGTGGACATTGAGGGTGGAGAAGAGTGGGGGAGGGTCTTCTGTCCTGTCGGATGTCACTGCGGAGTGAGGGGGTTGGATACAGAGAGATTGGGGTGGTCTCTGTATTCAGTCTGAAGGAAGGGAGTGCAGTCAGAAACAGCTGAAGTTCACCAGGCCACAGCTGCACCAATAAACAGTTTACTTCAAGTGAAACACTGTAGACAGAGAAGGAATGTCGTAGTTGGGGAGCTTAGGGTCATAGAGATGTGGAAGGAGAAAGCGAGGACTGCAGATGTTGGAAATCCGAGTCGAGAGTGTGGTGCTGGGAAAAACACAGCAGGTCAGGCAGCATCCGAGGAGCAGGAGAATCGACGTTTCAGGCATAATTCCTTCGTCAGGAATACTGGCTTATGCAATGCCGTCAGCAATGGAGCTGTGAACGTGGGGAACGTGGCACTGGCTGATCATGTAGCCTGAGACATGTGTATTACGGGACTTAGAGTCACAGAGATGTACAGCATGGGAACAGACCCTTCGGTCCGACCCGTCCATGCCGTCCAAATATTCCAACCCCATCTAGTCCCACCTGCCAGCACCTGGCCCATATCCCTCCAAACCCTTCCTATTCAAATACCCATCCAAATGCCTCTTAAATGTTGTAATTGTACCAGCCTTTACCACATCCTCTGGCAGCTCATTCCATACATGTACCACTCTTTGAGTGAAAATGTTGTCCCGTAGGTCTCTTTTATATCTTCCCCCTCTCACTGTAACCTCTGCCCTCTAGTTCTGAACTCCCGGACCCCAGAAAAAGACTTTGTCTATTTATCCTATTCATGCCCCTCCTAATTTTGTAAACCTCTATATGGTCACCCCTCAGCCTCTGACGCTGCAGGGAAAACAGCCCCAGCCTGTTCAGCCTCTCCCTATAGCTCAAATCTTCCAACCCTGGCAACATCCTTGTAAATCGTTTCTGAACTCTTTCAAGTTTCACAACATCTTTCCGATAGGAAGGAGACCAGAATTGCACGCAATATTCCAACAGTGGCCTAACCAATGTCCTGTATAGCTGCAACATGACCTCCCAACTCCTGTACTCAATACTCTGACCAAAAAAGGAAAGCATACCTTCTTCACTATCCTATCTACCTGCGACTCCACTTTCAAGGAGCTATGAACCTGCCGTCAAAGGTCTCCTTGTTCAGCAACACTCCCTAGGACCTTACCGTTAAGTGTATAATTCCTGCTAAGATTTGCTTTCCCAAAATGCAGCACCTCACGTTTATCAGGTGATTGTCACTGTTATTGTAAATGTCCTACATAGGACTGTTGGAGGTTACAGAGATGATAAAGGGTGAACAGGGTAGTGTTTGAGTACAGGAACATGAAAAGGCTAATCAGTCACTGAGTCATGGAGATGAAGAGTACAGAAACAGACCCTTCGGTCCAACGCATCCATGCCAACCAGATATCCTAAATAAATTAGCCAGCATTTGGCCCATATTCCTCTAAACCATTTCTATTCATCTACGTATCCACAAGTCTACTAGATGTTGTAATGGTACCAGCCTTCACCACTTCCTCTGGCGAGTCATTCCATACGCGCACCACCCTCTGCATAAAGCCCCTGACCCTAATTTATAATTCTATTGGATTGTGGTTAATGAGTGCTTGAACTCATTAACTTCCTCATCCTTAAGACCCTCACACAACAAACATATACCTCCTTTTAAGGTGTTTACATCCTCCCACTTACCCCCTTCCCGACCATGCCTCTTTGGGGGAAGAGAGTTTCAGATTTCCACTCCATAAAGAAGTACATTTGGACCTCGTCCCTGAATGGCCTGAAATTCTGGTGTGATGTGACAGACCTGGACGTATATATTTTCATTTCCACCCTTGCCTGGATTTATGAAGTTAGTTTCCTCAGGCCTGTGGGTTGAATCTGTAGCCAGGATTCTGGATCACCACCCATTTCCATGGTTTCTGCTCATCTGCTAGGACCTGTGTGAAAGAGAGGTCTGGAATGGACATGACTCTTGATGAAGCATTGGGAGAAGCTGACCATAAGCTCCTCGGAGCAGGTTACCTCAAGAAACTCAACATTGTGAAGACCTCTGACAGATTTAATATAGAGAAGCATTTACAGGGTAGGGGGAGGAAGAGAATAGAGGGGTGGCTGATAACGAGAGAAACATAGGAACATAGAAAATAGGGGCGGGGAAGCCCATTCGGCCCTTCGAGCCTCCTCCACCACTCACCATGATCATGGCTGATCATCCTCCTCAGTCCCCTATTTCCACATTCTCCCACATACCCTTTGATCCCTTTAGCTCAAAGAATTAAACCCCATTCCTTCTTGAAAATGTTCAAGGTTTTGGACCCCCTTTTTAAACTGTACATTTTTTTTTGTTCTTAATCTTCAAATTATTTAAAATGGTGGCAGATCATGATGACACTATATTTTACTGTCCTTCTCACTCATGATAATAAAATCATTCACTCATTCATTCATCCACTTTCTGGAGGAATTCTACAATCTCACAACTCTCTGGATGAAGACATTTTTCCTCATCTCAGTCTGAAATGGCCTACATGGGATTATTAGCTCCAGTTCCCTGGTTCTGGACTCCTTGGTCATTGGGAACTTTCCTCCTGTATTTACTCTGTACAAGTCATTTTGCTGTAACGCGCGTTTTCTTAATGCAAATTTGCCAATTGGGGACACTATTTCTAAAGTGCGAACTGTTAAAACATGTATTGGATGTGATGTGATTACATCGCCAACACGTTAAGCGCTGTTTCTAAAGAACGACTTTTCCATAATGCACAAGAATGCAACCATCGCTTTATACAAGAACTACCTGGATTGTCCTGTTGGAACTTTATCAGTTTTTATGAAATCATCCCACATTCCAATGTCTCTCACTTCTGAAGAAAGATCACTGGACTCAAAATGTTAACTCCGTTTCGCTTTCCACAGATGTCTGAGTATCTCTCTGTGTTTGCTGCACACATAGAGATGCACATAGTCTGTGCTCACACCAGGGAGGATACCTGATATTGCAGATGTGTGCTGGACTGGAGAGTTTGTTCTAAAGGAACATTGATTGGTCAGGGCTGGTTCTTTTTAATCTTGGAGACCGAGGAGAAATGTAATTCAGGTGATAAAGTGATGAGGGGTCTCAATAGAGTGGATATCGCAGGACTACAGAGCTTAGATTTGAACATTTGGTTGTAAGGTCACTTAGCCCTGTCTGTCACTTGCTCTTATGCTTTAAGGCAAACAAGTAGTCATGTTTGGTAGCTTCACCAGGTTGACACCTTATGTTCTGGTGTTGCTGGTGCAGCTGCTAGCATGCTCTCCTCTGCTCTCCATTGAACCAGGATTGATCCCCTGGATTGATGGTAATGGTTGAGTTGGGGAAATGCCAAGCCATGAGGTTATATGAGGTGGAGTACAATTCTGCTGCTGTGGATGGCTCAAAGTGCCTCATGGATACCCAGTTTTGAGTGTTGGATCTGTGTGAAGTCCGTCCCATTTAGCATAGGATGTACTCTGAGTGAGGGATTCCAATGCCCACCACCAAGAGTGGCTCAGCAGCAGTATTACTGATCGAGCTGGTCGGGTCCTATAGGACACAGCTGCTAGACTGGGTCTGCAGCAGGTGGTGAGGGAACCAACAAGAGGGAAAAGCAGTCTCAACATCATCTTCATCAATCTGCCAGCTGCAGATATGTCTCTCCATGACAGTCTCGGAACAGT
This sequence comes from Hemiscyllium ocellatum, assembly GCF_020745735.1. Lineage (NCBI taxonomy): Eukaryota > Metazoa > Chordata > Chondrichthyes > Orectolobiformes > Hemiscylliidae > Hemiscyllium > Hemiscyllium ocellatum. Next base: position 3,870,959 of record NC_083428.1, read on the forward strand.
GACCACTGCACAGTCCTTGTTGAGACAAAGTCCCACCTTCACACTGAGCATATTGTGTTGAGTGACACAAATTGGTAAGGATGAGGTTGAGACTGCTTTTCCCTCTTGTTGGTTCCCTCACCACCTGCTGCAGACCCAGTCTCCTTCAGACCTGACCAGCTCGATCTGTAGTACTGCGGGTGAGCCGCTCTCGGTGATGGACTTTGGAATCCCTCACTCAGAGTACGTTCTGTGCTTCCTGTAAGTGGTGTTCAACATGGAGGAGGATCCAATTGATCAGCTGAGGGAGGATGGTACATGGTAGTCAGCAGGAGGTTTCCTTGCCCATGCTTAACCTGAAGCCATGAGACCTCGTGGGGTCCAGAGTCAATATTGAGGACACCCAGAGCAACTCCCTCCTGACTGTATCCCACTGTGCCACCCCCTCTGCTGTCCCTTGGTGGGACAGGACATATCCAGGGATGGTGACAGTTGTCTGTGAGGTATGATTCCATGAACATGACTATAACGGGCTGTTGATTGACTAGTCTGTGACACACCTCTCCCAATTTTGGCACTAACTCCAGATGTTAGCGAGGAGGAGTTTGAAGGGTTGACAGGGCTGGTTCTGCCATTGTCTTTTCTGGTAACACATCTGTGTGCTTTCATTTCTGCTTTGAGACTTTGTAGTGATTAAGTGGCCTGCCAGGCCATTTCAGAGGGCAGTTGAGAGTTGGCCTGTACGCCTGGAGTCACGTGTAGGCCAGACCAGATGACTACGGCAGATTTCCTGCCCTGAAGGACATTAGTGAACTAGTTGGGTTTTTTTCTGACAATTGACAATGGTTTCATGGTCTTCAGTAGATTCTTGTTTTGTTGCAGATATAATGATGCAGTTTTTTTAAAAAATTACATTTATCCTGTGGCAGGATTCGAACCTAGCTCCCCCAGAACGTTGCTTGGGTCTCTGAATTAATAGTCTAGCGATACAACCGCTTGACCATGACTTCTCCACATCCCCCGTGTGTGACTGTGTATTCCATGTGTCCATATGTGTCTCTGTATACCTGTGTGTGTGTTCATGTGTCTGTCTGTATGTGTGTTTCATGACTGTATATGTGTCTGTGTGTGTGTTCCATGTGCCAGTGTGTATTGCCAGTTATGTTTGCATGTCTGTGTTCCATGACTCTGTGTGTTCCATGTGTGTCTGTTTGTATCTGTGTTCCATGACTGTCTCTGCATGTGTGTGAAGCATGTGTCTGTTTGTATGTGTTTGTGTTCCATGACTCTGTTTCTTTGTGTCTGTATGTATATCTGACTGTGTGTGTGCGTGTATATATGTCTGTGCGTTTATGTATGTATTTGTGTGTGTGTATGTATGTGTCTACCTGTGTATATGTGTGTATCTGTTTGTATATATGTATCTGTGTATGTGTGTATCTGTGTGTATGTATGATTTGGAAATGGCGGTGTTGATGAAGGAGCGTCGCTCCCAAAGCTAGTGTGCTTCCAATTAAACCTGTTGGACTATAACCTGGTGTTGTGCGATTTTTAACTGTGTACATGTACATGTGTGTGTGTCTGATGTATGTATGTGTGTGTGTCTGATGTATGTATGTGTGTGTCGTGTGTGTGTCTGATGTATGTGTGTGTCGTGTGTGTGTCTGATGTGTGTGTGTGTATGTGATGTATGTGTGTGTCTGTATCTGTATGTATGTGTCTGTATGTGTGTGTCTGTATCTGTATGTATGTGTCTGTGTCTGTATGTGTGTGTGTGTCTGTCTGTATATGTATGTGTGTGTATGCAGGTGTGTGTGTGCATGTATGTGTCTGCATGTAGGTGTGTGTGTGTAGGTGTGTGTGTGTGTGTGTCTGCTGTGTCTGTGTGTATGTATGTCTGTGTGTATGTGTAGGTGTGTGTGTGTCTGTGTATGTTGTATGTGTGTGTGTCTGTGTGTGTTGTGCGTGTGTGTTGTGTGTGTAGTGAGTGTGTGTAATGTGTATGGTGTATGTGTGTGTCTGTGTATGTGTGTGTCTGTCTGTGTATGTGTGTGTGTGTAATGTGTATGTTGTATGTGTGTGTGTGTGTGTGTAAAATGTGTGTGGTGTATGTTGTGTGTGTTGAAAAGCACGAATGAATGTCATCCCACGGACAGAAAGTTGTTGAACCAGCAGAGAGGGAGGGAAACTCAGGACAGCGGAGAGATGGAGAACCCGGAGGAGGAAGCACAAGGCGCTGATGTCAGAGTCCCATTCGAATACACAGCTGGGAGTGGGGGTCAAAGTCACTGACCCAGCTGGGGAGGGGTCCCAATGCCGGTGCACTGAGCGGCAGAGGCAGATTGGCAGGGTGGACCAGAGAGAGAGAGAGAGAGTCCAGCCCCTGTCAATGACGCACCGAGTTCTCAGACTGACACAGAGAGTGGGGCTCACTCACTCTCTCACTCACTCCATCTCCTCGCTCGGGCTCCGGGAGGCTGACAGCAGGGAGCAGGGACGTGTATGTTGGGGAGAGGGAGAGGGAGAATCGACCCTGGCAGCTGGTGGTCTCCCGGGTTGAGAGAAACTCTTTATTTTTAAATAAAAATAAACCCTCCAAGTCCTGAGCCTCCCTTGAAGCGATGGAGCTGATTTGCAGGAAGTGCTGGAGCTTCTTCAGGGCAGGTCGTGGCCCACGCTGAGTTTTGAGAGAGAGAGAGAGAGAAAAACACACAGAGGAAAAGATCCCAGCTGGTCTGGAGAGGAAGAAGGGGAAGAGCAGCAGCGATGAGCCTTCCCGGGAGCTGCGGGCTCCTTCCTGGGGGAGACCGAGCTCCCAAACTGGGCAGCAGCTACGGATCGCCCCGTTCTGTCAACCGGCCCATTGACATCGTCCACAAGAGAAGACGGTAACGTGTTCCCGGGCTGTTCCCTTTGTCGGGGTTGGGAGGGCACAAGGGGGTGTTTGTTTTGAGGTTATTGCCAGTGGTCAGCGGAGTGGAACGTGGATTTCTGTACAGAAGTTGCTGGAGACACTCAGCAGGTCTGGCAGCACCTTGCTTATTTATTTTGGATTTATGTGGCTTCCCAGTCGGTGAAACTTTTATAAAAGTGTGTTCCCTGTTCGAAACGCAACAGCCAAATTGCCCACACACGATAAATACCCGGGTTACCTTAGTGTCTGTCATAGGCTGGGGCTGTTTTCCCCTGGAGCGTTGGAGACTGGCGAGGGGTCTGAGGGGTGACCTTATCGAGGTTCATAATACCTTAAGGGGCATGGATAGGGTCAATAGCCAAAGTCTTTTCCTTAGGGTAGGGGGAATCCAAAACTAGGGGGAATAGGTTAAAGATGAGAGGGGAAAGATATAAAAGGGGCAACTTTTTCCACATAGAGGGTGGTACGTGTATGGAATGAGCTGTCAGAGGAAGTGGTGGAGGCTGGTACAATTACAGTATTTAAAAGGCATCTGGATGGGTATATAAATAGGAAGGGTTTGGAGGGAAATGGGCCAAGTGCTGGCAAATGGGACTCGATTAATTTAGGATATCTGGTTGTCATGGACAAGTTGGACCGAAGGGTCTGTTTCCGTGCTGTACATCTCTAAGACTTATGATTTTCTATCAGAATCTATTATAAAGGATGTAAAAGCAAAATATTTTAAAGTAGATGATACGGTCAAGCAGGGTAAGTGTGGCTTCATGAAGGGGAAATCATACCTGACAAATTCCTGGAATTCTTTTGGGGGTAACAAACAAGGGGAAGTGTTGGATGCATTGTTTTTGGATTTTCAAAAGGCACTTGATAAGGTATCACACATTAGTCGACTTAATATGATAAAAGCCCATTGTGTTGGAAGGTGTACGTTTGCACAGATAGAGGATTGGATAGTTAACAGAATTAAAAATCTCACAACACCAGCGCTCCCAAAGCTACTGCTTCCAAATAAACCTGTTGGACTAGAACCTAGTGTTGTGCAATTTTTAAACTTTGTCCACCCCAGTCCAACACCGGCTCCTCCACATCACAGTTAACAGAATCAGAGAGTCGTGATGGGGGGGGCGGCATTTCAGGATGGCAGCCTGTAGCTAGTGCTGCTCTGAAAGCTTCTGATTTTAAATAAACCTATTGGACTAAAACCTGGTTTTGTGTGACTTTTGACAAAAATAGATGGGAAGTCAAGTGGCGAGGATGACATAAAACGTCTACAGAGGGATACACGCAGGTTCGGTGAGTGGGCAAAAAGTTGGCAGATAGAATATAATGTGGAAGAATGTGATGTCATGCACCTTGGCAGGAAGGTGTGAGGAGCTGAATCTGATTTAAATGTAAATGAGTCGCAGAAAACTGCAACACAGAGAGTTAGGGGAATCCTTATAAATAAGTCACACAGGCCTAGTGTCCAAGTTCAGTGGGTAATAGGGAATACAAATGGAATGTTAGCCTTTATCACAATGGGGGTGGAATATAAAAAAGGGAATTTTGCTAAAACTAAACTGGACCTGAGTTAGACAATTGCTGGAAAGCTGTGAACAGATTTGGTCCTACTTCAGGAAGGGTTTACTCACATTGGAGGCAATCCAGAGAAGGTTGACTCAGTCAATCCTGGATTTGGAGGGATTGTCTTATGAGGAGAGGTTGAGTAGGTTGGGCCTGTACTCATTGGAGTTTAGGAGAATGAGAAGTGACTTTACTGGAAAATTCTTAGAGGACTTGACAGGGGAGATGCAGAAAGGTTATGGAAGATGACCAGAGGGTATAATCTCAGAATAAGGGGTTACCCATTTAGGACAGAGATGAGGAGGAATTTCTTCTCTCTTGAGGGGAGTGAATCTATAGAATTCTTTACCACAGAGGGTTGTCAAGGCTTGGTCATTAAGTACATTCAGAGCTGAGAGTTTTCTTTTAATCAATAAAGGGAATCAATGGTTACAGAGAAAAAAACAGGAACGTGAAATAGAGGATTATCAGATTAGCCATGATCTCATTGAATGTTGAAGCAGACTAGATGGGCAGAATGGCCTACCTCCGCTCCTACATCTTTATAGTCTTATTCCACAGGCAGCCATGTGATAATGAGATGACAATCTTTCTATGATGTTGTTGCAGGGTAAATATTGATACCAGGACAGTAGCAGATTTCCCAGCTCACCTCGAAATACTGGCCAGTTGGGATCTTTCTGACCCACCCAATGTGGGATGTTGGTCTAATGTCTCACAGAGATTCGGGTTTGGGATGGAAGTGGTGAAAAAGACATTGGGGTCAGGGGTGATGAAAGGAGGGTGCTTGAACAGAGGGGAAGTGAGGTACATGATGCTGGGGTGAGTTGGTGTTATGTGACTGGAGTCCTGATTCTTTCCCTCATTCAGAGATGAGTTCTAGTTTCTATTAATGTACTATTCCCTTTTGCATCGGTTGTTGATTGGTTATAGCTTTGTGAAGTCCACTGTACGTATAACTGCTGTTGTAACTTTCCAACTGGTCTGCCCTTCCCTTCCCATTTTTCCCTCCTCTGCCCTTCCTCCCCCCTCAGCCACTTTTTCCCCGCCCCTCCTTGTCTTTCTTCTTCTCCTCTGTCCTTCTTTCCTCTTCCATCGTCTCTCCTCTCATCTTCTGTCCCCTTTCTGTCAGTTACCAGCTCCATTCATGACTTCCAAGACCCCTCTATGTAAAACCAAAATTTCCTGGTTTATGTCTGAAAGACCTTGCAATTAGCCTCAAATGGTTTTAGTCCAATAGGTTTATTTAAAATCAGAAGCTTTCAGAGCAGCACTAGCTACAGGCTGCCATCCTCAAATCTTCCATTTTATAAACTAATCTAACTTACAAGTTTTGTAGTCAAACTTAAGGGTCTCTTGTGGTGCGGTGGTAAATGCCCCTGCCTCTGGGTCAGGAGGCATCGGTTCAACACCTGAATTGGGTGGACATTGGAAGACATTTCCATTAGCAGGAGAGACTAGGATCCAAGGGTAAAAAGACCCTTTTGAACAGAGATAAGATGAAACTCTTCAGCCAGAGAGTTTATTGAATCTATTGAATTCATTGCCACAGAAGGCTGTGGAGACCAAGTCATTGAGAATATTTAAAACAGAGATAGATAGATCCTTGATTGTCAAGGGGAGCCAAGGTTACAAGGAGCAAGTGGGAGAGTGTGGTTGAGAAACTTCTCAGCTATGATTGAATGGCGGAGCAGACTTAATGGACCAAATGACCTAATTTCTGTGCCCATGTCTTATACTCTTATGGTCTAAGTCTCATCTGATCCAGAGATGTGTCATAACATCACTGAACGTGCTAATTAGGAAAAAATCTGTAATCAAAGGTAGCTGCAATAACACCTTTGGAGTGTATCTGTGCGTGTGTTGAGAATTACAAGACAATTATGTTGAAGGTTATTTTTTGTGCTGCGAGTGAACAATGTCTAACCTGGCAGTTTCTGTACAAACACTTGTATTTGAGAATGCTCTTGATTTGATTTGATTATTGTATGAGTGTTTAAGTACAGTGAAAAGTTTTGTGAGCAGTACAGTCAGATCATAACAAACAAGGACTTACAGCTCACAGGGTGTTTAGACAGAGCGAGGCGTACAGGGTTATGGTTACATAGGAGGTGCACAAATGCCAGCTCAACATTAGGTTTGAGGTTAGGGAGATCCATTCAGCAGTCTAATAACAACAGCGAGGAAGCTGGTTTTGAACTTGTTAGTGTGTGTGCGTACGAGCTTTTGTATCATCTGCCTGATGGAAGAGGTTGGAAGCAAGTATGACCACGTTGGGAGAGGTCTTTGATGTTGTTAGCCATTCCACAGCAACTTGCGAATGTGATCCTGTACAGGGGTCAGAGACACAAAAGTTTCCTTTCTTTGCAAACAGCTACTTTAGATTGTCCTGCATTGTGTTTCAGCTTGTGGACAAATCGCGTTGTGGACAGACTCCAGAACAATCTCACTCGCAGCCTGAGGACTGCCTGTATTTATATTGTCAGAAGTTAGGGAAGAAATGGCAAAGGCATCATTACATAGATACAAAAAAAGCCTGAATAGGGAAGGGAATTGTACCAGAGCACTGGCAGACGGCTAATGTCATTCCTATAATTAAAAAAGAGAAGGAAAATTCCAGGGAACTTTAGACCAATTAACTTAATGTCAGTGGTAGGAAAGATTACAGAAGTTTTACTCAAAACATTGCTTGGCGACACAGAACCTAAACATTGAACTCAGCGATTTTCATCTTGCACTCATTGTGCAAGGAAACTACTTAGGAAGGAAAGAACAATTTATACAATGTGAGACAAGGGTGTTGATTGGTTGGATAGCGGTTGTGATAGAGAGGCACCAGGAACTGCTGACTGTCTTGGTGACCTGATTAAATTCAAAGTCATTAACCTCAGCGATGGTCCCACACAGATGAGGATGACTCTCTTCCACACTCAGGGTGAGTCTGCAGGTGACTGGACACACCAATTGAGCTACTGCAGGCTCTGTTACACTGGGGCAGGTGGTGGTCAAGGGAAGAGGTGGGTGGGCCATTGCTGTGACAACACACTCCTTTCCTCCGGGTTCCACTTTTTCCTGAGGGTGAGTCTGGAGGTTCTCAATACCTTTCCATGTGCTCCTCCTCCATTTTGAACAGTCTTGGGCTGGTCATTCCCAGGTTTTGATGTAAATGCCGTACTTCCCCAGTGAGGTCTTGAGGGTATCCTTAAAGCGTTTCCTCTGTCCCCTGTCCACAGCTCACCTGCCGTTTCAGAACTGGGATTACAGCACCTGCTTGGGGAGTCTCATGTCAATCATGGGGACGATGTGCCCAGTCCTGGAGTGGGGGTGGGTGGGGGGTGGGGATGTTGCCTCAATGCTGGGGATGTTGGCCTGGTCAGGGACGCTGGTGTTGGTGCGTCTGTTTTCCCAGCAAAGTGGCAGGATCTTGTGCAGGCAGTGTTGGTGGGACTGCTCCAGTGCCTTGAGGTATCTCCTGTAGACAGTCCATGTCTCAGACCCTTTTAGGAGGGTGGGAACCACTATAGCTCTGTAGATCTTGGTGTTGGATCAGTTCAAAGTAGACAAGTCAACTCTGAATGGTTAAGATATTGCAGTGAGGATTCAGCAGGGACTGGCTGTCTCCATAGACCTTTCTTTTCAATATAATAGGTGAGCCTGATGCATCTCTATGCCAACCACCCAATCAGCACTCGGGTCTCATGCTGGATAAATTATTCCATCTAGAGTTGGTTTTCTAGCATTTCAATCCTGATGAGTATGAGATTTAAAAAAACCTTGGACTTTATATCTCTTTCCAGCAATGTTTGCCCAAAGGTGCAACATCTAGAAACCAAAAATGTCATGAAGTGGATTTGAAATCAGTAGGTCATGTTTCAGCAGAGAGAGGGTAGAGAAGGATAATGTTTTTGTGGGACGTAGGTGTACATCCCTAATTTTTTTGATGGCAACTAACAGTCAACCGTACGTTATCTACCATCATGTGTCGGCCAAACTGGGTAAGGATGGCAGATTTCCTTCTCTGAAGGACATTAGTAAACTGAATGGGATTTGACAACAATCAAGAATGTTTACATGGCTTTTAATTCCCGATTATTATTGAATTCAAATTTTACTATTTGCCATGATTGGAATTCAAACCTATATCTGCAACACCTTAGCCCAGGGTCAGTGACATTGCCACCATACCAGCCCCCTCCCTAATTGTAATAATATGGTCAATCTAAGATGTTTGAATTTTCAAAAGGTCTCTGATAAGATGCCATCTATTAGAGCCATGCCAAATGTCAATGCAAATTGAATCAGGAGACAATTAACAAAATGGACAGCCAAGTGCATTACAAAACCAATGGTACAGAAACAAAGACAGGGACTGCTGGGGAAACTCAGCAGGTGTGGCAGCATCTGTGGGGAGAGAAAGCAGAGTTAACATTTCAGGTCCAGTGACCCTTCTTCAGACCTGCAGCGCAGGTGAGTATGAGGGGGTTCATTATGTTAGGCAGAATAAAGGGGCCACAATCTCCTTGGAAACTAAGAATCGAAGCATTATCAAGGAGTGAGGAGGCCTCAAGTTAAGGAGAAAGATCACTATAAGGACCTACACAAATCAATGAGACTGTAAAACGCAGCACAGTGACTCAGTGGTTAGCACTGCTGCCTCACAGCGCCAGGGACCCAAGTTCAATTCCATCCTCGGGTGACTGTCTGTGTGGAGTTTGCATATTCTCCCCGTGTCTGTGTGGGTTTCCTCTGGATAATCCGGTTTCTTACAGTCCAAAGATGTGCAGATTAGGTGGATTGGCCATGGGAAAAGCAGGGTTGCAAGAATAGGGTGGGGGAATGCGTCTGGATGGGATGCGTTTCGGGGAGTCAGCGTGGACTTGTTGGACTGAATGGCCTGTTTCCACACTGTAGGGATTCTGTTTAAAAGAAAAAAAACAACATGTAAATGGCATTAATCCCCAGAGAGCGACAGAATCAATAGAGAAGATAAGTTAAACATGTATGCGTACTTAGTTAAACCATTAATGGAGCCATGTGATCAGTTCTGGTCTCCACATTAATAAAAAAGGATAGTAAGGCACTGGAGAATATACAAAAACAAACTTACAAAAGTGGTTCCAGACTGAGAGGTTATAAGTTTTGGTCACAAACAGGCACTTTGCTGTAGCAAAAACTGAAGGGTCACCTGATGACGGTTTTAAAGAATACAAAATGATAAGATTAAGCATTTGAATAGGATAGATAAGGAAGATGGTACCACTTTTGGGGACATTTTGAAACCGGGAGCCTTCATTTAAGATAGTAACTATAGGAAAGATAATAAATAGATTAGAAATACAGGAGAAAATTCCTCACCCAGAAAGTTCTTAGAGTATGGAACTCTTAAGGGAAGTTGTACAAACCAGAGGGAGAATAGAAAAGGATGATATATTTGGCTGAGATGGTGAAAGAAGGGAAGTGGTTCGTGTGGGACATAACATCTTATACAGAACAGTTTGGCAGGATGTGTGGTGGATCCGATGATATTGTATAGAATTACAATGTTCCCTTGTTCCTTCCACCAGCCTGTTTCCATCGCCTCTGTTCCACCCAGAGATAATTTGAACCATCTTTATCAAAGGGATTGTGGCATTCCTAACAAATACCTTCACTGAAATGGGAGAAAACTGTCCTCTAATTTGTAACTGATTGCCAGTCTAGTTCCAGGGCGCCACATACCAATTTGTGTTAAAAGAATTTTATTCAATATCTAACCCCGTGCTGTCTCTGTTCTGGGAGTGTTTAATGGGGACAGTTTAGGAGGAGCTTTACTCTGTAACTAACCCCATGCTGTCCCTGTCCTGGGAGTATTTGATGGCGACAGTGTAGAGGAAGCTTCACTCTGTATCTAACCTCATGCTGATCCTATCCTGGGAGTATTTGATGGTGACAGTGTAGAGGAAGCTTCACTCTGTGTCTAACCCTATGCTGTCCCTGTCCTGAGGACAATGTAGAGGGAGCTTTATTTTCAGTTTGAGAGAGAACTGGGAACAGTAAGTGATCAAACGTTAACATATAAAAAGAGGGAATGGAGGCTGTCAGAAGGGAGGTGTTCTGACCGATTTAGCAGGAATGACTCAGTAGTTTGGAAAGAGTTGTGTTTGGACAGTTTAATTTTGCCCCGCCCTAATCCAAGCGATTGGCATCAACTGGTAACTGTGAGCAACCTGTCTGAAGGGTTAAGGAGGAAGCCAGTGCTGTCAGTAATCTGTAATTGGTGAACGCTGTGTCAGTCTGTCTCCTTGGAGACAGTGTGCTCATAGACAAATGTTGTTAGTGATGTCAATCACCAGTGTTTGACTATGAACAGCCAATGTGTTGAGGGAGGGTGAGAGTCTGTACCACCCATCAGCGGAACTGTGACGTTTTAAACACATCTACTGTTACAATCTGCCCAACAGTAACTTAACATTTCTTTCTTATTCTATCTCCGGAAGTTGTAGGATGCTGTTGCTGAGGGTTTGATGGATTTTATAATGTGACATGAGTTCCTCTTCTTTGTAAACTGCTGTTTGTCCCTTGTCAATAGTTGGTGTGTGTTTTGACAGGAAGGGATTGCGTCTGCTTCTTCACTCTCTGAATTCTATCTGCTGCCCTCCTCCTTCACTAACCTCAGGGCAATGCGGTGAACTGAGTTACAGCTCACTGTCAGATTGCTTGATGCAGATGGAACCTGAGAAACAGGAACAGGAATAGACGTTAACTGCCCCATGAACCTGACTCATTCCTTTATGACTATCTCATGTGTGTACGTCCTTCTCCTGAGGTAAAATAACCTGTTCAACTCCATGTACCTATATGATCATCTGAAACCCAAAAGCTTTACCTACTGTCTGTATAAATGTTTACCTGTTATGACATCGTGTGATAACCTGTTCCCAATATTTCAATTTCCCAACAATTCACCAGAATGCCGTCTGGGCTGGAGTATTTCAGCGATGACAAGAGGCTGGATAAGCTCGGGTTCTTTCCTTTGGATTAGAGAAGGGTGAGGTGTCTGACATTGAGGGGCATGGACAGGATGGATAGAAAGAAGCTACTCCCTTTAGGAGGAGGGTCAAGAACAAGGGGGGACACTTTAAAAGTGAAAGACAGGAGGTTTAAAGGAAATTTGTGGCAAGTTCTTTTCACTCAGAGGGTGGTTAGGGTTGGGAATTATCTGGGAGGGTAGTTGAAGTGGGAAATCTGAATTCTTAAAAGGTACTTTGAGCACTTAAAATGTCATAACATGCAAGGTCTGGTGCAAGTAAGTGAAACTAGTGTAGGTGGTAGTGCATTTTTGGTAGTATGGACCAGATTGGCCAAAGGCCTCCTCTGTACTGTGTGGTTCTCTGAGCTTGCTCCACCCTCCTTATTGATCATGGCTGACTTCCATGTCAATTCCAGCTGGCTGTCCAAACCACTTGATTGCCTCAGGAGTCAGGAGTCCAAAATCCACCTCCGTCTTTGACATGTTCAACAACGAGAACATCCGCGACTCTCAGGAGTTAAGAATTCCAAGCATTTACAATTCTGAGGGGGAAAAATGTTTCTCCTCATCTCAGCTTTAAATAATTGGCTCTCTGTTCTCTGTAGGTGTCCTGATGTTGGAGATTCCCCACCCAGGGGTAGGGGGAACACCCTGTCAGGCTCCTTCAGAATGTTGGGTGTTGGAATGGAATTGCCTCCCATTCTTCCTCACTCCACAGGGTGACTTAATCAAATGCCCTTTTAAAATCAATGTATATTCCATCAACTGGTTTCTCCAGATCTACCCTCAAATAAACATTCATACATTTATCAAATACAATTTCCCTCATTGTAGCACCATGTTAGCTTTGTTGGATTGCATTGTTAAAATATCTTTAACTGTAGATTCAAACATTGCGGTGAGATAGTTACGTAAATAAGAGTGTTGCTGTATGAGTAATCTTAAAAGCTGAGGCTAATGTGTAATGGGGAATAAGGGTTTGAATCCTGTCGTGGAAAGTGGTGGCATTTGAAATCAATTGAAAACAAAATTCTAAAATTGAAAAGCTGTCGATTGACATAGAAACCCATCTGGTTCAATAATGCCCCTTGAGGGAAGGAAATCTGCCGTCCTCATCTGGTCTGGTCTACATGTGACTTCAGATCCACAGCAATATGGTTTACTCTTAACTGCCCTCTGGGCAATTAGGGATAGACCATAAATGCTGGCCTGGTCAGTGACACCCATACCCCATGAACAAATAAAAATGTTTGCGATGGTGATGGCAGGCGAATTGGAACATCGAGGGCCGAAGGGCCTGTACTGCACTGTAATGTTCTATGTTCTAACAGGCGGGGGTTTCGAGTATGGGTGAAACAGTTAGAGGAGGTGGCAGAGATACAGAATGAACACCTTCCCATAATCAAGCTACTGCAACCACAAAAGATGCTGGAGTTAAAATGTGACACGGGGAGGAGGACGATGGCAATTGGAAGGATTTATAATCCGTTAAAGATCCAAGGTGAAGACAGAAAGTATAATGGACATCCTAAAAAAAGGAGGGAAGAAGGGCAAAGAGAGATCATGAGAATAGAACAGTGGCGAATGTAAAAGGAAACATGTGATTGTATAAAGTGCAAAAGCATAAACAGAGGAAGTGTAGGATCAAGTTGTGTTGAGCCAGGGTGCCTGGCTAGTCCACTTGATGAATATGTCCATCTGCCTGCACTAGAGAGCAGGGTGTTGCCAATACAGCAGGATAGAAGATGGTAGTGGAAATATTGGATCAGATAAAAATAGATAAACAGCATGTACTTAAAAGGTTGGCAGTGTTTAAAATAGAAAGGTAGTCTGGTCCAGGTGGTTCGCATCATGAGTTCTTGAGTCACAGAATCATAGAGACGTACAGCATGGAAACCGATCCTTTAGTCCAACTCATCCATGTGAGCCAGATATCCTAAATAAATCTAGTCCCATTTGCTGGCACTTGGCCCATATCCCTCCAAACCCTTCCTATTCATATACCCATCCAGATGCCTTTTAAATGTTGCAATTGTACCAACCTCCACCACTTCCTCTGGCAGCTCATTCCATACACGTACCACCCACTACATGAAAAAGTTGCCCCTTTTAAATCTTTTCCCTCTCACCATAAACCTACGTGCTGTAATTTTGGACTCAACCATCACAGGGGAAATGACCTTGTCTGTTTATTCCTATCCATGCCCCTCATGATGTTATAAACTTCTATAAGGTCATCCCTCAGCCTGCAATGCTCTAGGGAAAACAGCCCCAGCCTGTTGAGCCTCTCCATATAGCTCAAACCCTTCAACCCTGGCTATGTCCTTGTAATCTTTTCTGAACCCTTTCAGGTTTCACAATATCCTTCCTATAGTGGAGACTACTATTCCAAAATTGGTCTCACCAATGTTCTGTACAGCCCCAACATGGCCTCCCAACCCCTGCAGTCATTGCACTGACCAATTAAAGCAAGCATACCAAATGCCTTCTTCACTATCCTATCTACATGCGACTCCACTTTCAAGGAACTATGAACCTGCACTCTAAGGTCTCTTTGTTTAGCAACACTACCCAGAAACTTACCATTAGGTGTATAAGTCCTGCCCTGATTTGCCTTTCCAAAGTGCAGCACCTCACATTTATCTAAATTAAACCCCATCTGCCACTCCCCAGTCCATTGGCCCATCTGATCAAGATCCTGTTGTACTCTAAGATAACCTTCTACAGAATCCCTACAGCATGGAAACATGCCCTTTGGCCCCACAAGTTCACACCAACCCTCCGAAGAGTATCAGACCCAAACCCATTCCCCATATTTTACCCCAACCTACACATCCCTGAACATTGGCGGCACGGTGGCACAGTGGTTAGCACTGCTGCCTCACAGCACCAGAGACCCGGGTTCAACTCCCGCCTCAGGCGACTGACTGTGTGGAGTTTGCACGTTCTCCCCGTGTCTGCGTGGGTTTCCTCCGGGTGCTCCGTTTTCCTCCCACAGTCACAAAGATGTGCGGGTCAGGTGAATTGACCATGCTAAATTGCCCGTAGTGTTAGGTTAGGGCTGTGGGTAGGTAAGGGGTAAATGTAGGGGTATGGGTGGGTTACGCTTCAGCGGGTCGGTGTGGACTAGTTGGGTCGAAGGGCCTGTTTCCACACTGTAATCTAATCTAATCTAAATATAGGCAATTTAGCATGGTCAATTCACCTAACCTGCACATCTTTTGGATTGTGGGAGGAAACTGGAGCACCTGGAAGAAACCCACGCAGACACGGGGAGAATGTGCAAACTCCACACAGACAGTCACCTGAGGCTAGAATCGAACCTGGGTCCCTGGTGCTGTGAGGCCGCAGTGATAACCACTGAGCCACCGTGCTGCCTTCCTCACTCTCCACGACATCTCCAATTTTGGTCTCATCTGCAAACTTACTAACTATGTTTACATCCAAATCATTTATATAAATGATGAAAAGCAGTGGACCCAGCACTGATCCTTGTGGCACACCACTGGTCACAGGCCTCCAGTCTGAAACATAACCCTCCTCCACCACCCTCATCTTCTACCTTCAAGCTAGTTCTGTATGCAAATAGCTGGTTCTCCCTGTATTCCATGTGATCTAACCTTGCTAACCAGTCTCCCATGAGGAACCTTATCAAACACCTTACTGAAGTCCATATAGATCACATCCACTGCTTTGCCCTCATCAATCCTTTTTGTTACTTCTTCAAAAAACTCAATCAAGTTTGTGAGGCATGATTTCCCACACACAAATCCATGTTGACTATCCCTAATAAGTCCTCGCCTTTCCAAATATGTGTAAATCCTGTCCCTCAGGATTCCCTCCAACAACTTGCCCACCACCGACATCAGGCTCACTAGTCAATAGTTCCCTGGCTTGTTCTTACCACCCTTCTTAAATAATGGCACCATGTTAGCCAACCTCCAGTCTTCCGGCACCCCACCTGCAAATATCGATGATATAAATATCTCAGCAAGAAACCTAGCAATCACTTCCCTAGCTTCCCACAGAGTTCTCAGATACATTTGATCAGATTCTGGGGATTTATCCATCTTTGTGTTTTAATGTCCTAGCAGGAAGGGAAATCTGCCATCCTTACCTGGTTTACAGAGGAGCTAAGGGTGGGAATTGCAGAGATTCTGGTTATGAACTTGCAGTGCTCCCTGGATCTGAGGGCAAGCCAGTGGTATGGAATATCGTGAACATTACATTGCTGAGCAAGCATGGAAAGGAGGAATAAATCTTAAAGTACAAAGCATTCCATTTAACATTGGGGCAACTTATGGAGACAATAATCTGGGATCAAATTAACTAACAGTTGCAAAGTATTTGCCAATAAATTGAACCCATTTGGAGGTATTAAAGTTAACTTGAAATAATGAAGAGTGTTAATGAGGATAGTCTGATTAATGAGTATTATGAACACATACCTGTTCACTCCGCAACACTGAGCAACATTCACATTGAGCCAACCTCCTCCTGTTCCGAGGAACAAGACATTGCCAGCCAGCCCCTTGAGTATGGATACTGGATCTTCTACACATCAAGTGCACTTTTCAATATTCCTTGTTCCCCTGCCCAACAAAAGTCTTTGATTGCAGTCTTAAAAACTTCAGTGACACCCAACAGCTGTGGCTTTTTGTGAGGGGAGAGGGTTCTTGAGAATTTCATTAAAATTTGTTTGAAAATGTCTCTCCTATTTCATCCCAGAACAGTCTGAATTGCCTCATTTTCAACACCTTTAAGGGGAGGTACTTGTATTGCGGTGATGTCACAGGAGGCACTAAGTTAACACTTTGGGAGTGTGGGTTCAAATCCCACCATGACATTTGGTGGATTTTAAATTCAATTAAAATAAATCTGGAATTCAAAGTGAATTTCAGTGACGGTGACTGTAAAACGATCATTGATTCTTGTAAAAACTCAACTGGCTCACTAATGTCTCTTCAGGAAGGGAAATCTGCCATCCTTACCTAGTCTCGTCTATATGTAACTCCAGATCCACAGCAATGTGGTTGACTCTAAAATAGCCCTAGCGAGTCACTTAGATCAAAGGGCAATTCGGGATGTGCTACAAAATGTCGATTCTGTCAATGACGCTTAATAAACGCAGAAATAACCCTTCATCAATCGGGATACCATGGGAATTTGTGGGAACTACATTTTAAGAACAATGGTAAAAAGTTGGAGAGGGTACAGAGGGAATAACTCAGAATTGGTATTATGCCAAATACTTTTGGAAAGTCTTTAGATCTATAAAATGATACATATTGATATGGTGCTCCTAAGGTCATCAAACATCCTGAGGTCCGTTGTAGCATTGTTGCTGTTCAAAGTGAATACTGAGCCACATTTCGGCTGTGTGGGCCAGATTATCAAACGCTTGGCTAAAGCAAGGTTTTAAAAAGGATCTGAAAAGAGGGAAGCAAGGTGGTGAAATTTATGAAGGAAATTCCAGAGCTCTGGGCCTTAGCACTGCCACCAAAAATGGAAAACCAGGCGGGTGGGACTAATTTAGTTTGGAAGTATGGTCTCCATGCACTGGTCTGACTGAAGGGTCTGTTTCCATGTTGTATGATTCTATGATGGGAGACCAAAATTGGAGGAATGTATGAGGAATTGTGGGACTGGAGTAGGTTATAAGGAAGGGTAGGTCATGGAGGGACAAGAAAGGCTGAGAACTTTAAAATATTGCATGTCTGTGGGCTAGTATTGGTTACAGACTTTGGGAGTGAAAGGCAGTCAGTGTAAATGATGTATGAACTTCCCATTGATCCTTCAGGCACTGACACCGCCCACTTCGTTGAGAATAGGAATCAGCTGAGGTAGCTGCTCCACACTCACTCCCCTCTCATTCTTTCCTGTGCAGTTTCGACGTTGAGAATGGCCTGTCTCCTGGACGCAGCCCGCTCGATCCTCAGACCAGCCCCAGCTCAGGGCTGGTGCTACAAGCAAACTTCAGCCACAGCCAGCGCCGGGAATCCTTCCTGTACCGTTCTGACAGTGACTACGACCTCTCCCCAAAGAATGTCTCCCGGAATTCCTCCATCGCCAGCGACATGTGAGTGACATTTACTCTTATTCCTCTCTCTCTGGTTAATGCTCAAATCCATTTCCCAAGCAAGGAGGAGTACACTACACTGTTTGAATGGTGATGGAGTCAGTGAGGCCTGTTCCCAATGGGTGGAGGCAAGGTGCAGAAACTGGACTCTGACCGTCAAAGTCAGGGACCCTGATAGGGTCACCAGTTCTAGGTGAACGCCTTCCTGGTGGTTTTGTCACTACTTCCTCACTTCCCTCTGGGGATACTCTTTGGAGGGATGGTGTGGACTTGTTGGGCCGAAGGGCCTGTTTTCACACTGTAGGGATTCTATGATTCCTGTCTCCAGTTGCCCCCACACACCAACTCACACCTTTGTTCCATCGTCATGGTACCCCCACCCTCAGGCATTTTGTGGAAGCCTCAGTTGATTGAAAGGACACATGGTGTGATTGATGGGGAGAGAGAGGAATAAACTGACTGTCTTGAAATGGTTTTTGTCCCCTCCTTTGGCCGGTTACCAGGAGTAGCTATCTCAAGGCTCACCCAAGACCTGCCCTAGCTTCACGGTTCTCCGAGCCAGTCCTTGCCCTGACGATGGGAAAGTAAGTGAGATCAGTTACTTGAATGCCAGTCTATTCACCTTTATCACAATCTACTAACCACAAGACAAAACTGCCCAGAGTATTGGTGTGTGAGACCAGGGGTAAGAGTGGGAAGAGCAAAACAAAGCAGGGCTTTTACTGTGGGGACCCACTGTGGGGATAATGTGCCCTGAGGTTAAAGTAACACTGGACACATCACACTGCATGGTAATCCATGGTGGACACACCATTCATGTTAGACACACGATAGGAGAAAGTGAGGACTGCAGTTGCTGGAGATCAGAGCTAAAAAAATGTGTTGCTGGAAAAGCGCAGCAGGTCAGGCAGCATCAAAGGAGCAGGAGAATCGACATTTCGGGCATAAGCCCTTCTTCAGGAAACCTGAAGAAGGGCTTATGCCCGAAACGTCGATTCTCCTGCTCCTTTGATGCTGCCTGACCTGCTGTGCTTTTCCAGCAACACATTTTTTAGACACACAATAGTCCATGTTAAACACACAGGCACAAGATACTTTGCACCTGACAGACACCCAGCACATGGCTGATGAAGGGCTTTTGCCCGAAACGTCGATTCTCCTGCTCCTCAGATGCTGCCTGACCTGCTGTGCTTTTCCAGCACCACACTCCCAAGACACCCAACACATTCTATGTTAAACCATCAATTCATTCAGCAGTGAAAGGTTAATTAGGAAACATTCAGCCAGCAGTTTGGGTGTACCTCTATGTATTCAGTCTCATGCTGTACACTCAGTAGTCACATGGACTGCCTCGGAATGAGACTAGCTGTCTCCCTGTGTTAGATACTCACCACATCATTGTGGCCTGTTCCCACAGACTACCCTAGGAATCCTGGTATAAAGTCATTGACAAAACTGATAGGACACTTGGGGGTGAACTTGGCCTTGGACTGATGAGTCAATGGCCTTCTTTATAGCCTGCCCAATTTTCCTGCTGATTGACTTGGGCATCAAATACACACAGATTTAAAATGGGAAACATTCAGGTCCCTCATTCCAATTCACACTCCCCTCAGCTCCACACACCAAGGTGTCAGAAGGTACTCATTCGGGCTGGTTTGATATCACTCCTATCACCAAACTGCTTCTGTCTGCTCACTTTAACACAGCGGAGACCCCACCCTCACATGTCCCACCCTTTCACACGCCCTACCCTCACAACCCTTCACCTTCCCTCAAATTCTCTCCCCCAGCTCCACATCCATTCCACCGTTACCCAGCAGCATGAATCATCTTTATTTACAGAATAAGACAAGAAGGAGAGTTGAAATGTTTCTGTCCTGTTGGAAAATGGAACAAGTCTGAGCTCTCTGATGCTTTATTAACCTAATGGTGCAGAGATGTTTCTGGGTGGTTTGCTATTCAGTTGTCAGTCTTGCTGAGGATTAGAAGGAACTGCGTCCTGTGTCACATTTGCTCCTGGCCTAGATTTGTTGAGACGATTGAACTGTCTCCCAGTGTGTGAGAGAATGGGACTATCTTATTGGCTGACTGCACTGCAGTGTCATACTCAGCGGTAGGGACCAGGCTGTTCTCTTAACCAATCACTGTAAAGGCATTGCAATTAGCCTCAGTGAGAATGGACAAGGCAATAGAATAACCAGGGACCAGTTTGGCACCATGTTCCCCCCTCACCTCAGGGTGCTGTGTTTCTGTTAGGATTGTAAGCTGAACAACAATCAGAGCCTGAAAAAAATATAAAATGCTGGAAGTGGTTGGCAGCTCGGAGATCTGGGGAGAGAAAAAATAGAATTAACACCTCAGGGTGATAATTTCTCATCAGTTGATCTGATTAAGGATCACAGACCTGTCACATAAACTCTGTATCTCCCCCCGGAAGCTGCCTGACTTGCTGAGCAATCCCAGCATTTCCTGTTTTTATTTCAAATTTACAGAATCCCCTTTGTTGTTTTTGCAAGTATCTCTTGGAATTTGAGATTAGACCAGGGGTCCCCAAAGTTAAAGGGGGGTTGGGGTGGGGGAGGTGGTGGGGTGGGGGAGGTGATGGGGTGGGGGAGGTGGTGGGGATCTCCAAATGGGCTAATGAGTTGAACCTTAGGAGTTGTTCAATCCAAGGCAGCAACGGTGGCCGCTGAGCTCTGACCATGCTATAACAGCTCCATCAATACCCACAGGGCTCACAACAATTGTCAAGCCTCAAAACTAGGGTCACAAAGGAAAAACATTTGGGATTGGCACTTTGGATAGCTCTGCTGCCTCATAGCACCAGAGACCCAGGTTCGATTCCAGCCTCGGGCGACTGTCCGCGTGGAATTTGCAAGTTCTCCTTGTCTCTGCGTGGGTTTCCTCCGGGTGCTCCGGTTTCCACCTAAAGTCCAAAGATGTGCAGGTTATTTGAATTGGCCAGTGTCCAGGGATGTGCAGGTTAAATGGATTAGCCATGGGAAATGCAGGGTTTCAGCGATAGGGTAGGGGTTGGGTCTGGGTCTGGGTCTGGGTCTGGGTAGGATGCTTTTTAGAGGATTCATGTGGACTCGATGGGCCGCATGGGGTTCTATGATTTGGAAAGTTGAATTGTGCCTTTAAAAACAAAGATATATACAATCTGAGAACTATATGGGAACATGTAGAATACATGCATGAGAAAATGTGGTTATATATACTTGAGAACACAGCTAAACATATCTTGAGGGAAGGTGTGTTGCTCTGCACTGTATCTCTGATTCCTTCTGTCAAACCAAATTTCAGAATCGGAATTGACCTCTCTAATTTCATTAATGCTGGTAATATTGGAGCATTTACAGCAGAAATTCTTTGAAATCAAATCCTTCTTTGTCCTTTCTGCTTCAGATTGTAATTTTAAAGAAACAGTAGCCTTTTGATCTTGTGATTGCACGGTAATTTCATCTCTAATTCTGTCCAAATGTTGAAAGTGCTGGAAACTGAGAGAGAGGCTTTGCAGTGAGGAAAGGATATGACTAAAGAGAAGAACATTGCTGAGGGTTAGGAAACCTTACATGGAGCAAGCAGGAAAAATCCAGAGTTTTAATCAGTCAGGAAATTAGGACCAGAGATAATTAGTTTAAAATAGCAATGAGCAGATTTATAATAACTATTACACACAAGCCTGTTAGTGAAATTGCTTTGGCATAAATAGGAAGGATGGGGGTGAAGTTGAGTTAAAAGGAGAGGCTGGATAGGCTGGGACTTTTTTCATTGGAACGTAGGAGGTTGAGATGTGATCTTATGGAGATTTATAAAATAATGAGATGAATGGCAGTGTCCCTTCCCCAGGTTGGGGGATTTCAAAACTAGGTGGCGTATTTTTAGGCTGAGAGGGGAAAGATTTTAAAAAGCCATGAGGGGCAATGTTTTTACACAGAGAGTGGTTTGAGTGTGTAATAAATCTCCAAAAGAAGTGGTGGATGTGGGTACAATTGTGGGCGGCACGGTGGCACAGTGGTTAGCACTGCTGCCTCACAGCGCCTGAAGACCCGGGTTCAATTCCCGACTCAGGCGACTGACTGTGTGGAGTTTGCACGTTCTCCCCGTGTCTGCGTGGGTTTCCTCCGGGTGCTCCGGTTTCCTCCCACAGTCCAAAGATGTGCGGGTCAGGTGAATTGGCCATGCTAAATTGCCCGTAGTGTTAGGTAAGGGGTAATGTAGGGGTATGGGTGGGTTTCGCTTCTGCGGGTCGGTGTGGACTTGTTGGGCCGAAGGGCCTGTTTCCACACTGTAAGTCTAATCTAATCTAATCTAATCTAATCTAATTATAACATATAAAAGACATTTGGATATGTACATGGATAGGAATGATTTCGATGGATACAGGCCAAGAGCAGGTGGGATTGGTTTAGTTTGGGATTATGGTCAGTAAGGTGTGGTTGGATCGAAGGGTCTGTTTCCATGTTGTATGACTCTACGACTAAAATCAGGGATCATTCAAAATGCAACTGGGATGTGACAGAGAGTAAGAGCTAACTCTCAAGGATCAGGTTCAAAGGGACAAATGATGGCTCTCTACCTCTTGCCTTTCTGCAAGGATCTTCGGAACATAGGAATTTTTATTCCAAGTCTTTCCCTGCTACTCTCTTGTCACAGTGACTGGCATGCTCAGTATATTTAACCAACATCTTTTCCCCCAAAATTAGACACTATGGCTTCAACCCTCAACATGTTGCTGTATATTGTACCTTTGACATGATATAACATCTTAGGAGCGCTATCTGGCAAACTTTAACACTGAGACACACAGAGGGATAGTAGAGCCGAAGACAAAGTGCTTGGCCATTCTGGTAGGTTTTAAGGAACACCTTAAAGAAGGAGAGAGTGTTTGAGAGGAGGAGAGGTTGTGAGAAGGAACTCCAGAGATTAAAGCCCGGATGACCAAAGGTATGAATCACCAGTGGTGGAACAATGTAAAACAAGGATCCATAGGAAGTTCGAGTTGGAGGAGCAGAGATCTCAGAAGGTTGTAAGATTGGAGAAAGTTACACAGATGCGCACAAGCCAAGGAGGATTTTGAAACAAAAAAAATCCTAGATTTTGCCAGACCGAGAGAAAATATGGGTTAGAGTTAAAGCAATCCAAGCGAGTCAGTGAGACAGAAACTAAGACTTCTCTTTGTGGATTGAGTTTATTAACTACTCAGTCTCTCAGCTCCTTCCACATACCAATCCAGCCTGTTCCCTTTTTTTTAAATGAATCTATTTGGTCATATTTTGACATAGCTCCATAGCCATTATATCAGAAGGGGAATTGAACCTAGACCTTCTGGTCAGAGGTAAGGACACTACCACAGCACTGTGTCACCCTCATTGTTCCCTTTTTATAACTACCCAGCCAGTTTATTAATTAATGAACTCCAATCCCGTATTTAGCTCTTCATTGTAAGAAAGAATTTCTCTCCTCTGTTGAATAAAACTTTCAAAGACATATAAACAATCCTTGAACAAAACTAATTAAATTAGACTCTTTTTTTCAAATCGCACATCTCTTCCATATACCCCCTTATTTCTTTAAACAAAACATATTTCATCTCAAAGCAGCCCAAATAAAAATTGATTTCATTCCATGTGCTTATTTGTCTCTTTATTATGGATTTGCAAAATATTGTGATACACATGGAGACCATTCAGCCCATCGAGGTTGCACCAGTTCTATTGCCTCGTGCTAATTTCCTTCCTTCTCACCATATCCCTGTATACCATGGAAAACCAGATGTCCTCCTTTACAGATTTCCAATGATTTCAGAAAAGATTTACAAGGATGTGGCCAGGGTTGGAGGATCTGAGCTACAGGGAGAGGCTGAACAGGCTGGGGCTGTTTTTCCTGGAGCTTCGGAGGCTGAGGGGTGACCTTATAGAGGTTTACAAAATTATGAGGGGCATGGATGGGGTGGGGGAGTCCAGAACTAGAGGGCATAGGTTTAGGGTGAGAGGGGAAAGATATAAAAGAGACCCAAGGGGCAACGTTTTCACACAGAGGGTGGTACGTGTATGGAATGAGCTGCCAGAGGATGTGGTGGAGGCTGGTACAATTGCAACATTTAAGAGGCATTTGGATGGATATATGAACAGGAAGGGTTTGGAGGGATATGGGCCGGTTGCTGGCAGGTGAAACTAGATTGGAGTGGGGTATCTGGTCGGCATGGACGGGTTGGACCGAAGGATCTGTTTCCATGCTGTACATCTCTATGACTCTAAGCACCTTTTCTTGTGAAACAATTTAACGATTGGTGACAAATACAGGATCAAGAACCACAGATGTTGGAGATTTGAAACAAAAGCAAAGAGTGCTGGAGAAACTCGGCAGGTCTGGCAGCATCTGTGCAGAGAGAAGCAGAGTTTGTGTTTCGAATCCAGTGATCCTGAAGATGCTGCCAGGCCTGCTGAGTTTCTCCAACATTCTCTGTGTTTAGTTTCTGATCGCCAGCATCCATGGCTCTTTGTGTTTTTTTAACAGAACCTAAATTCAGGAAAATGTGCAGTTCCCAGCCTTGGCTGACCCAGAAGCAAAACCTTGTTAATGGTGTTTCCCACGCCAGTGTTCCAGTTGCCTATTTGAATGGAGCACGGTTTATAATCTAAAAGCAGAGTTTGTAACAAATTAAACAATTGACTAGAATTAAATAAATGGGAAAGAATAATAAATAACTGTTGGCTAGGGAAGCCAAAAAAATAAAAAAAAGTAATTAAAAGTATCTTAGCTGCTGAAACATTGGTACCAGTAAAATGGATAGATACAGGCACGTATTTATCCAATGTTCTAAATGAGATCTTAAACAAGGGGCAATCTGTCTTCAGGACAGGACAAGGTCACTGAACGCTTAAACATTAACTCCATTTTCTCTCTTCAGATGCTACCAGACCTGCTGAGTTTCTCCAGCACACTGTTTTGTTAATTTCTTTAATATTTTACTTGCACTTAAGACTTCCTCAAAAGTAACTCTTTTCATTCTGATACTCAGTTACGTTAAAACTGACATCAAGACAAGTCTGAATGAACAGCCCAGCTAACTGTCCAGCTTTTTATCTGGTCGGTTTCTTCCCTGAACACACTGTCACCTTTTCGAGAGGACCCAGCTCAATTTATCAGGATAAGATTAACATTTTTAACATCAGACTGTTGAGCTGAAGTCACTCTTGATCTATTCTGCTTAAATCTAACCGTATATATTTAAAGAACCCTAAAGCCTAACTTCCATTCTTAAACATTCTTTCTGTTTTACCTATCAGACATTGTTTAAATTCTGTATCGACTCCCCAAATAAAATCATCATCAGAAGATTACCTGCTGCGCTCTCGCTCTCTCTCTCTCACACTCTCTCTCTCTCTCTCTCACACTCTCTCTCTCTCTCTCTCTCATGCCAGAAGGACATCACTGGATTGAAATGGAAACAGAAAGTGCTGGGGAAGCTCAGCAGGCCTGGCACCTTCTGAGGAGAGAGAAGCAGAGTTAATGTTTCGGGTCTAATCTGACCTTGGGATGCCTGGGTCTGCTTTAAGTTGGATGCAAACTACTTTCAGCCGGACAGACTTACTGAGAAATAACAAAACCTCCCTGTATCATTCAGCCATTAACATATGTGTTTAATTTCCATTGCTTCCCTTCTGGATGAACCAGATTTTTAGGTGGGTTCAAAAATAGTTTGAGACTTCTCACCAGCGAAACATAGCTTTTGTATCGATTGACGTTCATTTGCTGAGTAAGTTGCTACAGTGTTATGGTCTTCAAGATCACTTTCTTTGCAATAGGATCCACTGTAATATCTCAATCACCTTGTTTCTCTTTGGAACCTGAACCTACTAGCCTGCTTCTGTTACTCACTGTTCCTTTCTGCTGCAGCCTTCAGTAGGATTTTCAAACTGTGAGTAGGTGAAGAAGAAAACTGCCAATGTAGTTTCAGAATAATTAACTTGTGCTTTCCTTTAAGCTTCTATCGCTGCTGATAATGTGTTGCTGGAAAAGCGCAGCAGGTCAGGCAGCATCCAAGGAGCAGGAGAATCAACGTTTCTGGCATGAGCCCTTCTTCAAGAAATTCCTGAAGAAGGGCCCATGCCTGAAATGTCGAATCTCCTGCTCCTTGGATGCTGCCTGAACTGCTGCGCTTTTCCAGCAACACATTATCAGCTCTGATCTCCAGCATCTGCAGTCCTCACTTTCTCCTTTAAGCTTCTATCTCCTGATGCCAATAACACTTCCTTAATATATTGATTAGAGAGACACTGGCTCTTGTTAAAGGGATATAAATAGTGTCTAGATGGTGTAAATTGGAGACCCACTAACTTTCTGAAAACAATTACTTTGCTATGTTGCATCTCCAGTTCTTTTAAGCCTTTTCAAAGGTAGTCTGCACCACAGAAAGAGTATTTCACTTGACGGTCAGTGTTGAGAAAGTGGTCTTCCCCAGCTCCGTTATAGGGAATCCCCACTCTGTTGTTTCGATTTACCATGTTGCCATCTCTCACCTGGAGTGGGTGGAACTTTCAAATTCCTTAATCTTTCTTTGCTCCTTATTACTTAAAGAGCCTTTGACCGGTCCACGCTACAAGCTGTAAGCATGTAACACTGTCCAGGAATGGATCCTCAGTGTGTTGGCAGGCGAGCGAGTGTTTGTTGTCTCTCCGTGACCTGAAGGGTATTCCCTTCCTCAGGAATGTTTGTTGAAAGGCCCTAGGGAAGCTCTTGGAGCTGCAGTGTAGCAAAGCTGGAGATTTTGAGAAAGAGATTGAAATTGGGTGATGCCGACCAGGGATTTCAGCAGCTTGTCATCCAGCGTGGTGCAGGTTGAACATCTGTAACTGCTGTTAAATATTTGTCAAATCCATGTTCAGTGTACACCTCAAGCGGAGAGTCTTTGTTCATTGTGAGCGTACACTGTGCGTTATAGATAGAGATTATGTTCTAATTGTGTTCATCTGTTTTTGTACTCAGCCACACGGAAGACATGATTGTGACCCCATTTGCTCAGGTAAGTCGTACAATCTGTAACACTACATGAAGGGCTAAAAGGTAACCATTCTGACATTTTCCTTCGCAGTGTGGAACAGTCCAGAGGAAGACACACCTGTGTTGTTCTCCCAGTCTTTGGTGGGTTGCTGCGATGAGGGGTTGTGGGAGGGTGGTGGGGGGACCAGTGGGTGATGGGGTGGGGTTTGTCCCTCAGTGATATTTCTTTTCCCTATTGTTAGTGAGGAGGCAGTTCAGAGCAGTCACTCCCCCCAACACCCCCCTGACTCTTGGATTTTCAGGTGCCTACACTTTGCCCTTTTGGTGATTTCATGTGTCACAGGATTCACCGTTAATTATGCCCGTGGAAAAGAATGAAGTTGCATTTCCATAGCGCCTTGGAAAAGCACCTCATTATTATAAAGTGTTTGGAGACAACATCAGATGGTTAAAGCAGGGTCACGGCTATCGCATAAGAAACACAACAGACAGTTTGAACACAAGCTTCCAGCAATGTAATACTCACTAAAATATCTGTTTCGCTGATGTTACTGGATGAAGGATAACTATTGGTCGAGGAGAACTCACCTTGAAGAGTATGTGAACACTGTCCATGACATTGTCCAGCCGGGATAGGGTGGAGTTGGATACAGTGTAAAACTCCATCCACCATCAAACACTCCCAGGACAGGGACAACACTGGGTTAGATACAGAGTAAAGCGTCCTCTACACAGTCCCATCAAACGCTCCCAGAACTGGGACAACATGGGGTTAGGTACAGAGTAAAGCTTCCTCTACACAGTCCCATCAAACACTCCCAGGACAGGGACAACACAGGGTCAGGTACAGAGTAAAGCTTCCTCTACACAGTCCCATCAAACACTCCCAGGACAGGGACAGCACAGGGTTAGATACAGAGTAAAGCTCCTTCCACACGGAGGGTGAAATAATGGTCTCCTTTGACGTAACAACCCTGTTCACATCCATCAACGTCAGCCTGGCCAAGGAAACACTGACTACACTATTAGAAGAACCAAAGACACATACACCAAACATCACCAAATTCATCAGCAAGGACAGTATCATCAAGCTAGTGGACCTACGCCTTACCACCTACTTCACCTTCAACAACAAAACCTATAGACAAATCAACAGAACACCCATGAAATCTCCAATGTCAGGAATCCACGAACATCAATATTTTAAGAGTCTTTACACAGAACCTTTCAAATCAATGCCCTCTACTGCCTAGAAGTACAAGAGCAGCAGATACATGGGAACAGCACCCCAGGTAGTTTCCCTCCACACCACTCACGATCTTCACTTGGAAATATATCACCATTCCTTTACTGTAGCTGGGTCAGAATCCTGAACTCCCAATATAAGTCTACCTACAGCACACAGATGGCAGTGGATCAAGGTGTCAACTCACCACCACCTGAAATACAACTAGGATGGGCAACAAATGTTGATCAAGCCATTGGTGCCCATATCTCATGTATGAATAAAAAGTTGTTCCAATAATGCACCTCAGCCCAGTCTTGGGGAAGCCCCTGGTGCTACTCCAACAAGATATATTTTCCAATTCTCAAACCAGCCATTGTATGATGTGGTGAATGTGATTATTGTGATTCATGGTGTTTTATTGATTCTCAACCCAGATTGAGAATTATGGTTTTAACAAATGTTTATCAAAACAGCCAGCAGCTGAGACAAATTTAATTGCTTGAAACAGGCACTCGTCATGGTAACAAAAGGTCGAGAGTTAACCTCAATTTCATAGGAACAGGAATAGGCCATTCAGCTCCTCAAGCCTGTTTCATATTTAATGAAATCCTGGTTGATCTTTGACCTAATTCCTAAACCTGACTTTGGCCGATGTCCCTTAATACCTTTGCTGAAAGGAACTGTGTATCTCAACTGATTCAGCTTTTTGAGAATTACTTTAGCATCCCATCTTTGTTTCAGATTTCATGTCGGACCCAAGGATTTCCCACTAGTTGTTGTAAATTTTTTCACAGTACCTTGATTTGCTGATGGCATTTGCCAAGAACCAGCTGCCCCAGCCCCATCCTCCACTTTCCTCACAGTGCTGTTAGATAGGAGGAGGGTGTTCCATGATCTGGGATCATCACTGATGAAGGCACAGCGATATATTTCCAAGTCGGGATGGTGAGTGGCTTGGAGGGGAACTTACGGGGGTGGTGTTCCCATGTATCTGCTGTGCTTGTCCTTCTAGATGGAAGTGGTTGTGGGTTTGGAAGATGCTTTCAATGGAGTCTTCTCTCTCTATTTCAGTGATCCTACACATTGCTATCACTGTGCACAGGTCTAACTTCAGTAATGGAAAAATTACTTGGAAAATTCTGGAGGTACAGGATAAATCTATGCTTAGATTAATTAATCTAAGGCTGTGAGCGTACAGTCTTTATGGATGTTAACAAAGTTTTGGATCATGTCCCACATCGTCATTAAAACAAACTTGTAGGTTCAAAGGGAAAGATCCAAAATTGGCTCAAGGGCAGGATAGTCAAAGAATCATAGAGAAAACAGGCCCATTGGTCCAACTCATCAGATGAATGTCCTCGAGGGAGGAAAATCTGGCATCCTTACCCAATCTAGCCTACATCTGACTCTAGACCCACAGCAATGTGAATGACTCTCTGGACATAAAGGTTTGGGTGTTAAGTGCTGCACCAGCCGGTGATGCCCTCATCCCATGAATGAATAGAAACATCCACATGAGGCTTCAGATTTTTTTTAACAGCAGAACAGCAATTTATTACACAAAAGAAGAAAAAAAACAAATTATTTAAATGTAGAAGGCAGTTAGAATGACTTTAAAAAGCTCACAACAAAATGAAGTTTTCAATTCTTTAATCTGCAACCTAAATGACTCCAAATAATTTCTTTGGATGCTGAAGGCAATTTGAAGACTCTTTTCCAAATCTGCTGACATGAGCTTTTCATAAATCTAGAAATTCTAAGCTTTCTCAGTTCTGTCAAACCTCCCAATTTCTAACTAAACAATCCTGGTTTGCAGTTTACACAAAATAATTCCTTCGGCTCAAGTAACTGGTTCCCTGAGCACTCCTTTTCAAAGAGAAGCTGAACTTGCTTCTGAATTCGATCCTGTTTTTTTTCCTGAATTGAACTGAAAAATCTGTATCAATTCTAGTTTCTTCTGAATTGAAAACAAAGCTACAGAACTTAAATATTTCCCTTACCTGTCGTGAAGTATAAATACCTTTGCAGACACCCTATGGTGCTAAGGGAGACACCTGCTTTCTGACAAATATTGGATTTGGGTCACTGTTCCAGAGGGACTCTCTGACTTTGATTTTTTTTTTAAAGAAATCTCTTCACAGTAGTAACTATTACCCATCTGTCTCTAGTTTGAAATCCAAATCCCAAAGAAGAGTAGTGTTAGTATATAGTGATTATACATCTTTCATCACAGACAGGATAGCCTCAGCCCTGCTGTAGCTTTTGTGTTTCTCTGACCTGTCAGAAAACAGCTCAGGCCCAAGCGGGAGCTGTTGTGTAGAAAGCACTGGTCCACCATCAACATCACAGCTAGGGCAAAGTTCTTCTTGTGGAGTTCCACTCTCGGCCATAAGACACACAGAAGGAGATAGATTGTCCTTTTGTGAAATGAACAGCTACAGTCTCCACCCAGGCTGTGAATACAATGGGATGGGGAATGTGGGAGACCCACACAGTGCCACCAAGATTATAGTCTGGTCATGAACTGCCTTTGGTAATTGGCTTAACCATATGGCCCACTGTTTCCGCTGTGCCCTTGCCTTTAGATAAAGCAGCAAGAAGTAGGGGCCACATCGGCCATCGATTTGAGGCTTTCATTCCCTCAGGTTCCGGCACCAACCTGAAAAATCTGCTCACTGGGTTGGAAAAATTCCAGCCCGTGATTGATTCAGGGAGAATCCATTGGAAAACCTTTCCGAGGATTAGAATGATTGAGAGTAATAGATTGATACAGCCCATGTTGGATGCCCTTTGGATCCCAGTCTTCAGCCTATTCCTCAACCAGCTCAAGAATGAGTTTGTGACACACTAATTAGAATGCACTTGTGTCACCATGAGAATGATAGAGTTGACTTTGTGATTGGCTGAGATTCTTCTAATTGACAATTAGTACCCACCACAAAACAATCAACAATCCGCTCGCAAGGTCCAAAAGCCAATCATAGGCTCCGAAATTGGCACACTACTTCATTTTGTAGGTTGCTAGGTAACACGAGCCCTTTTTAGCACAGTTGAACATGTTTAGAAGTTGCTGCCAATGTTTGACGCAAAGATCCGTTAAAGGAGCTGAGCCTAATAGAGCGCATCAAACTGAATATCATACTGAATCCCAAACAGGACAGCGAGCTGATGCACCAACTCGGCCAAAGTCTTGGGCTGAGCGTGCGCGTCTACATGTTCCTGATTCTCCTCTAGGCATTCACTATCCACAGGTAACCCAGTGAATGTACGAATTCCGGACCTCGAGTCCAGGCAGGAAGCCAGGAGTACTTCTGGAAGTGTGTATCCATAGCAGGTGGATGGGCTGCAGGTCCTGTTTGATTGGCTCTGCTACTTCAGATGGGTATGGGCCAAACTCCCTCAGAAATGAAGCATGTGGAAGAGCAGTTTACCGAGGAGGCATGTTATTAACATTACTCTGTATCTAACCCCGTGCTATCCCTGTCCCTGGGAGTGTTTGATGGGAGCACAGTGTAGAGGGGGCTTTACTCTGTATCTAACCCCAAGCTGTCCCTGTCCTGGGAGTGTTTGATGGGGGACAGTGTAGAGGGGGCTTTATTCTGTATCTAACCCCATGCTATCCCTGTCCTGGGAGTGTTTGATGAGGGGACAGTGTAGAGGGGGCTTTACTCTGTACCTAACCCTGTGCTATCCCTGTCCAGGGAGTGTTTGATGGGGGGACAGTGTAGAGAGAGTTTTACTCTGTATCTAACCCCATGCTATCCCTGTCCTGGGAGTGTTTGATGGGGACAGTGTAGTGGGAGCTTTACTCTGTATCTAACTCCTTGGTATCCCTGTCCTGAGAGTGTTTGGTGGGGACAGTGTAGAGGGAGCTTTACTCTGTATCTAACCCCGTGCTGTCCCTGTCCTGAGAGTGTTTGGTGGGGACAGTGTAGAGGGAGCTTTACTCTGTATCTAACCCCTTGGTATCCCTTTCTTAATTGTCCAAACCTCAGCATATGCTTCAATCTGCATCAACTCAAAAAGAACAAAAATCAATTGTCCTCCAGTTTTAATAGGAAGAATGTTTCCTGAACATTTTCAATGCTGTCCCAAGTGAATTGCTCAGGCCCGTTGTCCGAGTAATAGATTGATATACCACAGAAGGCTATTTGACCCATTGTGCCTGTGCTGGATCTCCTTTGGATCCCATTCGACCCCCACCCCACACCCTCAGTGTTCCCCACTCATTACTCCGAGCTCTGCTTGTTGACACAGCGTGGGAATGGAGGGTGGTTCTGGCACTGGGTTGTTTCATAGGTATGTGAGAATGTGAGCATATTATAACTGGAGGCAGCCGTTCATTGCTATTCCTTCTCAGCATCCATTTCCTTGGCTCCATGTCCGTTTATAAGTTTGTCCAGCAACACTCTGTCCACCTGAGTTAACCATTATTAAACCAGCTGGTCTCGATTGCTTTCAGTCTGTGACCATTTCACACTTCACTTTTTAAATCAGTGATCTGGATGTCATTTCTTGAAGGTTACCATCCACCAGCGGAAAGAACTTGTGATTGTTATTACTTTTCAAAATCCAAACATCCTCGTTCAAATAATCCCATACTATTCCAGGAATGCAAACCTTGTTTATAGTACACATTCACGTAATTTCTCTATTTCTCTTTTTAATTAAGTATCTTAATGTTACCTATGAATGATGTGTGGACCTGAACTGTTCAGTCTCTTTGAACTTCCACTGCTCCTGCTCATTGACGGATTACGTGCATGGGAATGGGTTGATGCTGCTGTCACAGAATACATCAAAAACCACACTGATCTTCACAATGATTTAGTGAAAGTAACATTTAATTCATCTATTCAAGTTTTTTGACAACGTAACATCTATACTTCATAGAAGTGGTGTACTTGGATATCCAAAAGGCATTTAATAAGTTCCCACATCAAAGATTGTTGTCCAAGGTCAGAGCACACTGTTTAGTGGGTAATGTATTAGCACAGATAAGAAACTGGTTAGCTAATAGGAAGCAGACTGTAAGAATAAGAGGGTCTTATTACAATTTCTGGATTAGTGGGTGCTGGAAGAGCTTATTACAATTTACCAACCTTCCCATTCCATGGAGAAGACTGATGGGACATTTATATTTTACAATCTTTATCGATGATTTCGATGGGGAGATGATTGTGTGGTAAGTAAATTGGCCAATAAGACCAAGACAGAAAGGAAAGTCAGTTATCTGCATTGGGATAGGTTAATTAATGGGAAGGATTTGGCAGATGGAGTATAACATGGCTACGTTTACACTTGTCCATTTTAGAGGGAAAACAGAAAGGCAGGATATAACTTAAATGGAGAGACACTGTAGAACCCAGTGCTACAGAGGGATCTGAGAGACTTGGTATATGATCACAAAAGTTGAAATGCAGGTACAGCAAATGATTAGAAAGGCAAATAGATTATTGATATTTATTGCAAGGGGTATGGTGTTTAAATGGAGGAAAGGTTTACTGTAGTTATAAAAGAGTTGGTGAAACCACATCTAGAAATTCCTGGACAGTTTGTTTCCTTTTTTTAAAAAGCACACAATTTTGTTCAAAATCGTTCAAAGAAAGTTCACTCAACTCAGTCCTAACATGAAGGACTTACCTAATGAAGAAATGTTGACCAGGTTAGGCCTATATTCAATAGAGTGTAACATCGTGAGAGGTGATGTCATTGAAAGATATATGATACTGAGGGGAGTGGACAGAATGTATATCAGGAAGATGTTTCCTCTCGTGGGAGAGACTAGAACGAAGGGACATGGTTCAAGAAATAAAAGGTCTCCCTTTAAAGACAGAAATGAGATTTATTTTTCCACTACGAGTTGGATCAAGGCTAGAATTCTCTTTCCCATGAGATAGTGGAGGCTGAGACTTTAAACGTACTGTAGGCTGAGATCAGTCGATTTTTAATAGACAAGAGGATCAAGGTTGAGAGGTTCAGACTGGAGAGTGGAACTGAGCTCACAAACAAATCGGCCATAATTGTATTGAATCCTGGGTCAGGTTTAAAGAACTGAATGGCCTCCTCCTGTTCCTAAGCCCTATATTGCTCTGAACCCAGAAACCACTCAAAGTGTTGGAATAAAAACAGCAATTGCTAGATAAACTCAGCATGTCTGGCAACTTCTTTGGAGGGAGAAAACAGAATTAATATTTTGGGTCCAGTAACCGTCCCCCTCAAAGCTGGAAGTGTTGAACAGATTAGGCACATTTTGGTAGAATTTAAAACCAAAGCCACCGAGTCGTAGAGCCATACATCACAGAACCAGACCCATCAGTCCAATTCCACCATGCTGACCAGATATCCAGAATTTGGCCCAAATCCCTCCAAACCCTTCCTATTCATATACCCATCCACATGCTTTTTAAATGTTGTAATTGTATCAGCCTCCACCACTTCCTCTGGCAGATCATTCCCAATATGCACCACCCTCTGCATGAAAAAGTTGCCCCTTAGATCTATCTTAAATCTTTCCCCTCTCACCCTCAACCTATGCTCTCTGGTTCTGGACTCACCCACCGTAAGGAAAAGACTGGCTGCTTACCCTATCCATGCCCCTCATGATTTTATAAACCTCTGTAAGATCATCCCTCAGCCTCCTACTCTCCAGGGAAAATAGCCCCAGTCTACTCAGCCTCTCCCTGTAGCTCAAACCCTCCAAATCTGGCAACATCCTTGTAAATCCTTTTTGAATCCTTGCAAGTTTCACAACATCCTTGGAAAGTGTTGGGTTCTTTTCTCTTACCTTCAAACCAGAGATGTCATGAGAAATATCGTTTCATTTACTCCAAGTTCTTGATGCAAGCTTTCTTCTAACCTTTCCTATCTTTCCTCAGGTATTGGCTAGTTTACGTACTGTGAGGAATAACTTTGCGACGTTGACGAATCTGCAGGACCCACCGAATAACAAGTAAGGGGTTCAGTTTGGTGGGGTTGGAGAGAATGAAAGGTCTTGGTTATCTCCTTAATGACATACATAGGCCAATTCCTCATGGACTCCCCACGAGTTCCAGTTTCTGTAAGGAATAGCCATTCACCAACAGGCACCCTGTGATAGCCACCTTAGTAAGAGGTGGCAGCATACATAGAAAGACGTGCACCTTAATCAGTGACTGCACTTGCCTTGCTTCGCTATTGGAATATTGCATCCCTTACCTTGGATTATGGAGTAGAATAACAGCCGAGGATCATGGTCCTAAATCACTGTAGTTGCTACCATGTGCGCACACAGGGTATGAACATGAACGTTGTATAAGGGCAGGATCAAGCTGAGCTGTGATGCCCTGCACAGTCAATAAGCTACTGGTCACTCTCTGTTGATTAATATGAAGCATGGGCACTGAGTGAGAGGAGAACATAATGATAAGAACATAAGAAACAGGAGCATTTCTTTAGCAATGAAGGACAAAATTCCATTTGCCTTCCTAACTACCCGTTGTACCTGGAGACCAACCCTCTGCGATTTATGCACAAGGACACCCAGGTCCCTCTGCACAGCAGCACGCTGCAACTTTTTACCATTCAAGTAATAATCCTTTTTAGTGTTGTTCATACCAAAATGGATGACTTCACATTTATTAACATTGTATTCCATCTGCTAGACCTTTGCCCACTCACTTGAATTATATATGTTCCTCTGCAAAGTTCCACTGTCATCTGCACACTTTGTTCTGCCACTCATCTTAGTGTCATCAGCAAATTTTGACACACTACACGTGGTCCCCGACTCCAAATGGTAGGATTAATGATAGGTTTGATGAATGTGTCTGTGCATTAAGATTAGATTAGATTACTTACAGTGTGGAAACAGGCCCTTCGGCCCAACAAGTCCACACCGACCGCCGAAGCGCAACCCACCCATACCCCTACATTTACCCCTTACCTAACACTACGGGCAATTTAGCATGGCCAATTCACCTGACCCGCACATCTTTGGACTGTGGGAGGAAACCGGAGCACCCGGAGGAAACCCACACAGACATGGGGAGAACGTGCAAACTCCACACAGTCAGTCGCCTGAGTCAGGAATTGAACCCGGGTCTCAGGCGCTGTGAGGCAGCAGTGCTAACCACTGTGCCACCGTGCCGCCCACAATTAATTTTTCCTTCTTTTGGAATTTTGAAAGGACTTTCTTCTTAGAAGTTAACTATTTCAGGAAATTTGGATACATTGACAACTTCTGTCAGAGTGAATTGGTTTGTATCTGAAATGCTATCTTGGGTGTCCAGCATGAGTGAGTAGAAATACCTCAAAACTGTACTGTTACCTGTGTTTGATGGGGACAGTGTAGAGGGAGCTTTACCCTGAAACTATCCCCAGGCTGTTGCCTGTGTTTGATTGGGACAGTGTAGCGAGAGCTTTATTCTGAAACTATTCCCGTGCTGTTACCTGTGTCTGACAGTTGGGAGGAACCTGCTGGGCTAGATGCTGAATTAATTCTTTCCTCTGTCCAGTTGTTAAATGAGTACTTTCTTTGATATTGACCAGAGACGATGATGATGAGTTGGCCTCTGATCCTGTCTTTGTACTTTCTCTGTTCACAGACGGAAAACAGGATGCACCTCCGGAATCTGCAGGTCCCTCATATCGGGTGAGTGAACGGAGTGTGTGTGTGCGCGCGCGCATCAATTTGGATTCTCCTAGACCTGACCCTCCCAGTCTCCCTGGGAAGGTGGATGTGTATGGGCACAGGGTTGGTTGGGGAGGTTGGTTTGAATACAGTGGTGACATCCCCACCCTGTCATTATCTGCAACACTCTCTTCCCTTGGGTTGTCCATGGAGAAAGCTCCATTTTCCAGCATCCCCAAACTCCAGGAAGTGTTGTTATCCTCCGAAGGTAGGAGACTGCAAACTGTGGCAGGGGTTGGTGAAATTGATCAGTTTGAGGATGTGTTCTGTAAATTGAGTTCTTTCAACTTCAGTACGGCAGTGAGTCTTGTCGGTAAGAGATGACAATGCATGGATTCTACTTCAACCCTTCTGCCCATTGAGTTGGTGCTGGACATTTTAAAGAGCTCTCCACTTCCCCACAGCACTGCAAACTCCTCAAATTTTTGAGTTTTTAATCCCATCCTCTTTTGAAAGTTGCTGTTAGAACATAGAAAATAGAACATAGAACAATACAGCACAGAACAGGCCCTTCGGCCCACGATGTTGTGCCGAACATCTATCCTAGATTAAGCACCCATCCGTGTACCTATCCAATTGCCGCTTAAAGTTCGTCACTGATTCTGACTCTACCACTCCCACGGGCAGCGCATTCCATGCCCCCACCACTCTCTGGGTAAAGAACCCACCCCTGACATCTCCCATATACCTTCCACCCTTCACCTTAAATTTATGTCCCCTTGTAACACTCTGTTGTACCCGGGGAAAAAGTTTCTGACTGTCTACTCTATCTATTCCTCTGATCATCTTATAAACCTCTATGAAGTCACCTCTCATCCGTCGCCGTTCCAACGAGAAAAGGCCGAGAACTCTCAACCTATCCTCGTACGACCTATTCTCCATTCCAGGCAACATCCTGGTAAATCTTCTCTGCACCCTCTCCAAAGCTTCCACATCTTTCCTAAAGTGAGGCGACCAGAACTGCACACAGTACTCCAAATGTGGCCTAACCAAAGTCCTGTACAGCTGCAACATCACTTCACGACTCTTGAATTCAATCCCTCTGCTAATGAACGCTAATACACCATAGGCCTTCTTACAAGCTCTATCCAACTGAGTGGCAACTTTCAAAGATCTATGCACATAGACCCCAAGATCCCTCTGTTCCTCCACCTGACTAAGAACCCTACCGTTAACCCTGTATTCCGCATTCTTATTTGTTCTTCCAAAATGGACAACCTCACACTTGGCAGGGTTGAACTCCATCTGCCACTCCTCAGCCCAGCTCCGCATCATATCTAAGTCCCTTTGCAGCCAACAATAGCCCTCCTCACTGTCCACAACTCCACCAATCTTCGTACCATCTGCAAATTTACTGACCCTCCCTTCGACTCCCTCATCCAAGTCATTAATAAAAATTACAAACAGCAGAGGACCCAGAACTGATCCCTGCGGAACTCCACTTGTAACTGGGCTCCAGGCTGAATATTTACCATCTACCACCACTCTCTGACTTCGACCGGTTAGCCAGTTTTCTATCCAATGTGCCAAATTTCCCTCTATCCCATGCCTCCTGACTTTCCGCATAAGCCTACCATGGGGAACCTTATCAAATGCCTTACTAAAATCCATGTACACTACATCCACTGCTCTACCCTCATCCACATGCTTGGTCACCTCCTCAAAGAATTCAATAAGACTTGTAAGGCAAGACCTACCCTTCACAAATCCGTGCTGGCTGTCCCTAATCAAGCAGTGTCTTTCCAGATACTCATAAATCCTATCCCTCAGTACCCTTTCCATTACTTTGCCTACCACAGAAGTAAGACTAACTGGCTGTAATTCCCGGGGTTATCCCTATTCCCTTTTTTGAACAGGGGCACAACATTCGCTACTCTCCAGTCCCCTGGTACCACCCCCATTGACAGTGAAGACGAAAAGATCATTGCCAACGGTACTGCAATTTCCTCTCTTGCTTCCCACATAATCCTAGGATATATCCCGTCAGGCCCGGGGGACTTGTCTATCCTCAAGTTGTTCAAAATGTCCAACACATCTTCCTTCCTAACAAGTATCTCTTCTAGCTTACCAGTCCATTTCACACTCTCCTCTTCAACAATACGGTCCCTCTCGTTCGTAAATACTGAAGAAAAGTACTCATTCAAGACCTCTCCTATCTCTTCCGACTCAATACACAATCTCCCACTACTGTCCTTGATCGGACCTACCCTCGTTCTCGTCATTCTCATGTTTCTCACGTACGCATAAAATGCCTTGGGGTTATCTTTGATCCTACCCGCCAAGGATTTTTCATGCCCTCTCTTAGTTCTCCTAATCCCTTTCTTCAGGTCCCTCCTGGCTATCCTGTATCCCTCCACTGCTCTGTCTGAACCCTGTTTCCTCAACCTTATGTAAGCCTCCTTCTTCCTCTTTACTAGACATTCAACCTCCCTCGTCAACCAAGGCTCCCTCACACGACCATTTCTTTCCTGCCTGATAGGTACATACATATCAAGGACACGTCGTATCTGCTCCTTGAAAAAGTTCCACATTTCCACCACATCCTTCCCTGACAGCCTATGCTCCCAACTTATGCTCCTCAAATCCTGTCTTACAGCATCGTAAATTCCCTTCCCCCAATTGTAAAATCTACCCTGTTGTGCGCACCTATCTCTCTCCATAACCAAGGTGAAAGTCACAGAATTGTGGTCACCATCACCAAAATGTTCACCCACTAACAAGCCCATCACTTGTCCCGGTTCATTACCGAGTACCAAATCCAATATGGCCTCCCCTCTGGTTGGACAATCTACATTGCTGTTGAATCTAATTTCCTTGCTCTGTCAGTTTGCATATTTCAGTTCACAACAACTCTTTGTGTTACAATGGAAAAGCGTTCTCCACAACTTCCCCTCTGGTATTTTTGCTTCTGATCTTAAACTGGTTGGTGACTCTCCTGTCAGAGCAGAGGTGTTCTTGTTAATCACTCTACCAAGTTTGTTGTTTGGAACACCTCCATTCAACATTCTCTGTACAAAAGGGAACAACTTTGTAGTGAGTACAGGAGCAAAGGGACCTGGGGCAGGGAGGAGGGTGGGTGGGTGGGTGTTCCTATGCATAATTCTCTGAAGGTGGTCAGGTAAGGAGAAACAGTTGTTATTGGATCCTTGGGGTTATAGAGGCACAGAGTATAAAAGCAAGGAAGTGACGCTACACCGCTACAAAGCATTAGTCAGACCACATTTGGAGCATTGTATTCAGTTCTGCACACCTTAATTGAGGAAGGACGTTGAAGTCCAGGAGAGGGTTCAAAGCAAATTTGCTCAATTGATACTAAGTAGACAAGAATGAGCAATTTTAGATACAAGAAAAGCTTAGAGAAATTGGGCTTGTCCTCTTTGGAGCAGAGAAGATTACCTTATTGAGATGTTCAAAATTATAATTTTGACAGGGTAAAGTGGATATGTCAATAACTAAGGCTCACAATTTCAGGACTGTCAGCAAGTGAGCTCGGAGTGAGATGAGGAGAAACTCTTTACTCGGAGAGTTGTTAGGATTTGGAATGTGCTGCCTGGGAGAGTGGTGGAGGCGGATTCAGAAGAGAGCTGGATATATGTTTGAAAATGATTTAATTTAAAGGACTATGGAGATAGGGTTAGAGGGTGGGAGGAGCTGGGTAGCTCTTTTCAGGAGCTGATTCAGACACGATGGGTCAAATAGCCTCCTTCCGTATTGTAAAATTCTGTGATTCGATCATTCCTGCTTCTCCAGTCTCACAGCAATGGAAGTCCCTCATTCAATGCAGTATTCTGGCGAATGTCCTCCACACCATCTGCAAAGCCTGGACATCCTTCTGAAAGCATAGAGCCCAGAACCAGGCCACCGTATTCCCACTAGAGCCTAAGCAGTGACTTTAAAAGCATCTTCCCCCTATTTAACACGCGACAGAGATTTATTGTTTCTGGGTAACATCATGAGAGAAGGAAAGCCCACAAAGGCACACATGAGGGCATTAGATAATTGCTTCAATACAAAACGTGCAGGTTTATGAGGAAAGGAAGCAGAATAGCACTAAGTCACAATGCTTTGGTGGCTCAGTGGTTAGCACTGCTGCCTCACAGCACCAGTGTTCGAATCCAGCCTCGAGCGTCTTGTCTGACTGTCTGTGTGGAGTTTGCATGGGTTTCCTCTGGGTGCTCCAGTTTCCTCCCACAGTCCAAAGATGTGCACATTAGGTGAGTGCTAAGTTACTCAGTGTTCAGGGATATGTAGGTTAGGTACGTTACTCGGGCAAATGTAGTGTAATAGGGTAGGGAAACTGGTCTGGGTGGGATATTCTTCAGAGGGTCAGTGTGGACTCGTTGGCCCCAAGGGCCTGTTTCCACACTGTAGAGGAGTTCTATGATTCTGTGTAGCTCAGAGGGTGTTGCAGACTCAATGGGCTGAATGGTCTCTCTGTGATTCTGTCAACCACGCAGAGCAAGTATCACGGTGACAATCAAAGTGGGGAAGTTGCCCTGGCATTGTAATGGTGCCCAGGGGTAGTAAAGATTAGATTAGATTACTTACAGTGTGGAAACAGGCCCTTCAGCCCATCAAGTCCACACAGACCCACCGAAGCGCAACCCACCCATACCCCTACATTTACCCCTTACCTAACACTACGGGCAATTTAGCACGGCCAATTCACCTGACCCGCACATCTTTGTGACTGTGGGAGGAAACCGGAGCACCCGGAGGAAACCCACGCAGACACGGGGAGAACGTGCAAACTCCACACAGTCAGTCGCCTGAGTCGGGAACTGAACCCGGGTCTCAGGCGATGTGAGGCAGCAGTGCTAACCACTGTGCCACCGCGCCGCCCTAAAATTACACTCCCTCACTGAGCAGGCACTCCCACCACCCTCTGCATTTGTAAAGCACCTGATTCTCAAAATCCAAGCATTTAACATTCAATCTGGCTGCTTTGTTGCTATGATAAGGAAACAAGACAGCAGGTTGAAAGGAAACTTCTACATAACTTTAGCTGAAAGAAGGACCTGCTTTCATATATCACTTTTCACTTTACAACCACTTTATTTCAAGGTTTAGGCACTATAGTAATGCAGAACTGCAGTAACCAGTTTACACACTGCTAGCTCCTGCTATAGCAGTGTGCTGTTAACAAGAGAGTCTGTTTCAGTGTTCCAATGTTGGTCTGACTCAAATGCACTTGGAATACTACCTCTACCCTTCCATGGAATAGTTATTAGAGTAATAGTCGGTGCAATCAGTCCAAATATAATCCCAAACTAAACTAGTCCTGCCTGCCTGCTCCTGACCCATATCCCTCCAAAAAACTTTCCTATTTATGGACTGAACTAAATGTCTTTTAAACGTTGCAATTGTGCCCACATCCACCACTTCCTCAGGAAGTTAATTCCACGTGCAAACTACCCTCTGTGCAAAATATTTGCTCCTCATGTCTTTTTTAATGTCTCTCCTTTCACCTTAAAAATGTGCTTCTTAATCTTGAAATCCCCTACTCTAAGGGAAAAAAAACTACCATAAACTCTATCCATATCCCTTATGATTTTAAGGTCACCTTTCAACTTCACATGTTGCAGTGTATAAAAAGTCCTGGCCTACGCAGCCTCTCCTTATAACTCAAACCTTCCATACCCAGCCACATCCTGGTAAATCTCCTCTAAATAGTGATATATTTTACATCCTCCCCTCGGAATGGTCCTAATTTAACAGCTCCTCCGGCAGTGCGGCACCCCGTTGGTACTGTGCTTGGATTGTCAGCCAGAACTTCAGGAGTGGGACCCATAGTTGGGACTCAAAAGTGAGAGTGTTACTGTCTGAGCCACAGACAGCACAGCCATGTGCTCGGAAGTGAGATTCTCTCTCCCCAAATCGAGTCAGCTGCCCCACACATTCATAAAGGTCTGTGAGGAGGCTGGTGTTACTCCACAACCTCCAGGTCCTGAGCAATGGATTCCATGTCGAGTTTTTCCTTGCACCATCTGGTAATGTACCTGGGGAGCCCACTCAGGGCTGTCTCTCATGCCGCAGTGAGTATGCAAACCATCCCATTGACGTCAGCAGAGGACCATTAATAAGAGCAGCAGCCGCTGGCTCCCTGTTCCCCAGCTGTTTGCTCGTGATGCCAGTTCCCACCCCCAAGGCAGTCACTCCATCATCTTTCACTGACCTTCAGTGCCAGTTTAACCCTTTCCTGCACCTGAGCTGTGTTCTGCAGGTTTTAATCGATGTGTCTAACATCATGTGAAAAGGGACCCTTCAGGAGAACTCCCAGGCTGAAAGCTCATGGGCCTGGTTTGATTATTTAATGTGATACTGGGTTTCACCACGTGCAGTGGCCCAGCTAAATCCAGGCTGTTTGCTGTGTTGAGTCATCACTGC
Source organism: Hemiscyllium ocellatum (assembly GCF_020745735.1). Classification (NCBI taxonomy): domain Eukaryota; kingdom Metazoa; phylum Chordata; class Chondrichthyes; order Orectolobiformes; family Hemiscylliidae; genus Hemiscyllium; species Hemiscyllium ocellatum. The sequence goes on from NC_083428.1 coordinate 3,913,801, forward strand.
GATTGCTGTGAGTGAGTTCCACATGTTATCCTCTCGGCTCCTTGCCCACCAGAGAATTCAATTGGAATTATCCTCCCCCTTGTTTAAAGGGACAGTGCAGAAACACAGTGTGGTCAGGGATTGCCTCTGAGGATTGGTGGAGAGAAAGCGGAGTTCGCGCTACCAGTCCAGAACATGAAGACAGCTCACTGGACTCAGAACTTTAACCTGTTTCTCTCTCCATGGATGTTGCCAGACCTGCTGACTTTCTCCAGCATCCCCAGTTCTATAGTTTATACTCAGGAATAACTTCCCCTTCCCCACGAGACCACTGTTGGTGATCATGATTTGGAGGTGCCGGTGTTGGACTGGGGTGTACAAAGTTAAAAATCTCACAACACCAGGTTATAGTCCAACAGGTTTAATTGGAAGCACTAGCTTTCGGAGCGACACTCCTTCAATCACCTGATGAAGGAGCGTCGCTCCGAAAGCTAGTGTGATTCCAAATAAACCTGTTGGACTATAACCTGGTGTTGTGTGATTTTTAACTGTTGGTGATAATTACAATGTTGTGCCTCCCGCAATCCTTTACAATGTTTTATATGGCATTGTTTACAGACAGTGTGTAGTCATTGCTGGGTCTTTGTAAACCCTGAATCGCCCTGCAGTGAGTAACTCACTTCCTGTCTCTTCAGAGGCTGTCCATCGTCTATAGGAACGAGTCAGGAGAGTGAGGGTATACTCCCCAGTTTCCTGGATGTGGGCAGCTCCAACAACACTTGAGAAGCTCAGCACTATCCAGGACAAAGTGCCAATCTTGTTTGGTCCCACATTCCACCGCCTTCAACATTCACTCTGTCACTACTGATGGTCTGTGGCTGCAGTGTGTACCATCTAAAAGATGCTCTGCAGCAACAGACCAAGTTAAAAATCTCACAATGCCAGGTTATAGTCGAACAGGTTTGTTTGGAAGCACTAGCTTTCAGAGCGTTACTCCTTCATCACCTCCTCATCATGGCAACAGACCTTCCACAACTTCATCAAACCACGATCTCTATCACAAGAAGGACAAGAGCGACAGCCCTACCACAAGTTCCCCACCAAGCCACGCATCATCCTGACCTGGAAATATATCACTGTTCATTCTCTGTCACTGGTTCAAACTCGTGGCACTTCCTCCCAAAGGGCATTGTGGGTATATCCACAGCAGGTGGACCGCAGCTGTTCAAGAAAGCAGGTCACCCCCACCTTCTCGAGGGCAACTAGGGGTGGGTGGTAAATGCTGGCCCAGCCAATGATGCCCCCATCCCATGAGTCAATGCACAACAAGAGTGGTACTGAACACCCCTGTACTCTCTCGGGTGGCAGAGTGGGTGAAAGCACTACCAGGAACCCAGATAAATGGTTCAAGAATTGGACCAGTTCCATTTCATAAGCCTCAGCTTTTGGGACAGAGGAGTTGTAGTTAATCTCAACATTCTGGCTTAGGATCTGGGAAATGAATGCAGAGTTCCGGGATGATCTTTATCCAGCGAACCTTTACTGGTGAGTGTGCGGAGGTATGTATCAAGTGAAGAAAGGAGTACAATCTGCTGTAATGCTCCCAAGGTCAAATAGCTACTTATTCCAGTCTGACAGCCAGGTTCGATCCTGACCCCACCCCCACTAATGGGATCCTCACCCAAAGCCAGAATCTGGCTCCCTTTCCCTAACCACTGACACTCTGCACTACCAACCCTTCAGCATGAAGCTGAAAGCTGGAGCTTCCCTTTCCCACTGACTACAACTGGACCCCTGTCAGAAAACGCAAATCACCCTGGCCCTGTACAGTCCACGTGAAGCTAACTGTTCCTGAGGTTTCGTTCCAAGATAAGCCCTAAAAGTCTCCCCAATTCTCTGAAAAATTCTCCCTGGACCAGTCCCCTCAAAAAAATTAACAAGACCTTGGCTTTCATTTTTGACAAAGTAAACGATTAGAACCAAGAGCTACCTCTCTGTTTCTCACTCGACAATAAACCCATCTATGATAATGCAACTCATGGTTCCCATGTGGGCCTGCACTGTGCCCAATCAATCAAGGCACACCACCTTAATTGAGCAATAATCCGCTCTGGTGTTTGAAATAAACTCACTGAGCTTAAGGCAAATCTTAATTCTCTCCCTCTGGTGTCAGCTGGTGACTTCATGGGAGGAGTTTTCTCCCCAGAGTCAGAACGTTGTGGAGCAAGCCCTGGAGTTAAAGTTGCTTTGTGGGATCTGACTCAGTGGGAACCCCCGCAGCATTTGGAAGCCTCCTAGAGTTGAATGGCCACTTCCTGTGGTGATCTTGTTGGAGGTCTCCCAGATCCTCAGGGTCTTTCCTTCTCCTGTTCCCTGCCAATGAGGTGAAGGATTCCGAGAGGAGATCCCACTAGCTGTCCTTGCTGCTTGCCAAGCCTGCCACTCACTGTGGCAAAATCTTTGCAATGTTGTTTGTTAAACCTGATTCAGAGAGAGAGAGGAAGAGAGTATTGGGGGATCTAGAGGAAGGACGGGTGAGATGGAGGGATCAGAGAAAGGAGGACAGGAAGCCGACAAGATTACTGCCTCCTGGAGTAAGCCATTTCCAAGCATTGTCCAGTTGAGACAGCACACAGTTATCCTGCCCCTTTGTCCCATATCTTTTTCCCTTTGTCACCTTCCTTTTTGTCATGTTTAAAATGTTCAGGAAAGCAAGACATTATTACAAACCTTTATTGAATCAGCAGCAACATGATAATGCACAGAAACAAGGTCAGGGAAATAGATAGCAAAGCAGGGAAGGAGAAATGAGTAACCTGCTGCTGGGGTGGGGGTTAATTTTGGGGTGGGGGTATTCTTAAAGGAAGAGGTGGCAGCTTTGGTTCCTTCAGCCGCAAGGGCCATGTCCTGATCCGTCTTGAATATATTTAATGAACTGGCCCTAACAGCTGCTCTGGGAGAGAATTCCACAGGTTCACAACTCTCTAAGTGAAGAAATTCTTCCTCATCTCAGTCCTGAATGGCTTCGCACTTATTCTTAGTCTGTGACCCCAAGTTCTGGATTTCCCCAACATTGGAAACATCCTTCCTGCATCCAGCCTGTTCAGTCCCATCAGGATTTTATATGTCTCTGTGAGATCGCCCTCATTCTTCTAAATTCCAGTGAGTACAAGTCCAATTGATCCAGACTTTCCTCTTTTGTCAGTCCTGTCATCCTGGGAATCAGTCTGGTGAACCTTCGCCAGGACTCCCTCAACAACAAGAATGTCCTACCTCAGACTAGGAGTTCAAAACTGCACAATACTCAAGGTGTGGTATCACCAAGGCTCTGTATAATAGCAGCAATACATCCTTACTCCAATAAGGGCCAGCATGCCATTAGCTTTCCTCACTGCCCGCTGCGCCTGCATGCTAACCTTCAGCGACTGTTCCACCATGACAGCCAGGTCTTAATGCACCTCACACAGTGAGAGTTAGCACATGGGCCGAAGAAGCTACAAGCAAGACAAATGGTGCATTGGCGTATTTGCAAGGGGATTGGAGTACAGCCATTCAACATGGTTTGCTTCAGTGACTGGAGGCTCTATCTGGAATACTGTGCACAGTTTCAGTTTCTGTATCAAAGTAAGGAGTTGGGAGGTTCTGTTGAGGCTGTACAGGACATTGGCTCGGCTACTTTGGCATACTGTGTTTAGTCCTAGTCTCCCGGCTACAGGAAAGATATTGTGAAATTCGAAAGGGTTGAGAAAAGATTTGTAGGAATATTGCCAGGTTTGGAGGGTTGAGCTGTCGGGAGGGGCTGAATAGGCTGGGACTATTCTTCCCTGGAGCATTGGAAGCTGAGGGGTGACCTTACGGAGGCTTGTAAAATCATGAGGAGCATGGATAGGGTGAACAGCCAAGGTCTTTTCCCTGGGATGGGGGAGTCCCAAACTAGAGGGTGAGAGGGGAAAAGTTTAAAAGGGACCCGAGGGGCAACATTTTCAGGTGGAGGGTGGTGTGTGTATGGAGTGAGCTGCCAGAGGAAGTGATGGAGGCTGGTACAATTACAGCATTTAAATGGCATCTGGATGGGTATATGAATAGGAAGGGTTTGGAGGGATATGGGCCAAATGCTGGCCAATGGGACTGAATTAATTTAGGATATCTTGGTTGGCAGGGACTAAAGGGTCTGTTTCCGTGCTGTACATCTCTATGAGTCTATGAGAAAATTTGAGAGACCAGTGTACGTGACTGAAGGAATCTAGGGTTTTTGGGAATGGGTGGGAAAGAGCAATTGAAGCCCCAGACCAGCTATAATCATGTTGAATGACGGAGAAGACTTGACATGTTGTGAGGTTTGTCCTGCTCTCGTGTCTTATGTTGTTATCCCTCACCCACCCCAATAGGACAACAGCTACAATGTTGATATCTGGAATATGTTGGTTGACTTATGAGGGGAGGTTGGGGACAAACTGGGCTTAGTTCCAACTGGTTTTGAAGAGTGAGGGGTGATTAATTGAAGTGTACAAGTTCCTGAATGGTCTTGACAAGGTGGACATGGAAAGGATGTTATGGGACAATCCAGAACCAGGGGTCACCCTTTAAGGACAGAGATGGGGCGAATTGTTTTCTCTGAGGGTTGTGAGGCTTTGAAACTCTCTGCCTCAGGGTGCAGTGGAGAAGGTCAAAGAATATGATAGCTGATTGTCGGGGGGGGGGGGGGGAGAGTTGAATGTGAAATTTGAAAGACAGACAGCCTTGAGTCGCTAAAGTGTGGTGCTGGAAAAGGCACAGCAGGTCAGGCAAGTGAGTTGGCATTTCGGGCAGGACACTTCTTCAGGGGTAAGCCCGTCTCTCCTGCTCCTCAGATGCAGCCTGACCTGTGCTTTTCCAGCACCACACTTTATCGACTCTGATCTCCAGCACCTGCAGTCCTCACTACCTCCTAGACAAACAGCCATGACCTTATTGAAGGAAGGAGCAGGGCTGAATGGTCATCTTCTGCTTCCCGTTCCTTATGTTCATGTCCTTGCTTAACATCCCAGATCTTCAAGGAGAAAGTGAGGTCTGCAGATGCTGGAGATCAGAGCTGAAAAAGCACAGCAGGTCAGGCAGCATCCAAGGAACAGGAAATTTGAGGAGAAAGTGAGGTCTGCAGATGCTGGAGATGAGGAAAAAGTGAGGTCTGCTTCATTCCTGACTTCATTCGGCTTATGCCCGAAACGTCGAATCTCCTGTTCCTTGGATGCTGCCTGACCTGCTGCGCTTTTCCAGCAACACATTTTCAGCTAACATCCCAGATCTTAAAGCTTCCGAATCCAATAGTAAACCTTTCCGCCCCACCCCAGCCTTCCACACTGCATTGGCTGAGGACGTGCTGACCTTACACGGACAGTGAAGTGAATCAAGCTCCAGGCTTTCCTGGCCTGCATGACTCCTCAGTCATGATTAACACTGACCCACCCACCTTGGCCAAGGTGTTGGAATGCCTCAGTGGTTCAGTATTTCCCAAAGGCAATCCTGAATCCACCAATCCGCAGAACTCCATGTCAGATTTTCCAACAAGCTGCTCATTCACAAGGAGCCAGTCCCAGCTGCCCGGCTTTGAGAAGGGGGCAGTCGGATTTGGGGATCTCCCCTCCGCTCATGGGTATGAAATTGAGTCACTGAGCCATTCTGGAGTGCCTGTTCTCTCATTGCCCTGACGGACAGCTCTAACTTTCTACTCCTCTCAAAGCCAAACGGAAAGGAGAGCAACAGACCCGATAAGCGACTGAATGAATCAAAAAACAGAAAGGAAAATGAGGGAGCAAGGGGCGCAGGTGGTGAAATGTTTCTAAGCAGCAGTTTTTTTTAATAACGACATGCATTTCCTATGCTTTCAATGAATCTGAGATCGATGCACAGGCAGGAACTGCAGTGTGCACTTTGGGAGTTTTAGACATTGAGTAACACCTTGCATTTCAGAAATTGCAGGTGAAAAGGTCAGGAAAGGGCTTTCACCCTGACCCCCTTGGCACTGAGGAGATGTGGAGAGGTGCCCAGCCTGTGCCCTGCAGCTGAGAGATGAGGGGGCATGGTCGGGCAGGGAGCTGTCCCTGGCTTGCACCACGGGCACTGGTTCGTCAGGAGAGGGGATCTGTGGGCTACCTGAACCTCTATGTGTCTGTCTGTGTGTCCTCAGAGGAGAGCAAACTGGCCGCCGAGACCCTAGAGGAACTGGACTGGTGTTTGGATCAACTGGAGACACTGCACACCAGGCATTCTGTCAGTGAGATGGCGTCTAACAAGGTGAGCTGGGTGAGGGGGTGTGGGGTTTGGAATGTCAGGGGCACTGGGAGGCACATGCCTGGGCGATCTGTGCAGTCGCGGACAGTAATCAGCTTCGTCCCTCTGTGGGCTATCAGCAAATCACTCATTAGCCAGACCAAGCCACCCAATAGTGGAGCACCCATCGCCAGGGACCGGGAGGCAGAGGGAGCTCCTGTCGGGGAGAGTCAGACTCTCCCGGGTCAGAGGAGACTCGGGCCCAGGCAGAGAGAATAAATTCTGCTGGTGTCCAACTATCTCTTCTAACAAAGACGAGTCGCTGCTTCAGCCTCCCACACCATGTACTCAGGGAGTGCTGCACTATCAGAGAGTCAGTACTGAGGGAGTGCTGCACTGTCGGAGGGTCAGTGCTGAGGGGGTGCCGCACTGTCAGAGAGTCAATGCTGAAGGAATGCTGCACTGTCAGAGGGTCAGTGCTGAGGGAGTGCTCCACTGTCGGAGAGTCAGTACTGAGGGAGTGCTGCACTGTCGGAGGGTCAGTGCTGAGGCAGTGCTGCACTGTCGGAGAGTCAGTACTGAGGGGGTGCTGCACTGTCAGAGGGTCAGTGCTGAGGGGGTGCTGCACTGTCGGAGGGTCAGTACTGAGGGAGTGCTGCACTGTCGGAGAGTCAGTACTGAGGGGGTGCTGCACTGTCAGAGGGTCAGTGCTGAGGGGGTGCTGCACTGTCGGAGGGTCAGTACTGAGGGAGTGCTGCACTGTCGGAGAGTCAGTACTGAGGGAGTGCTGCACTGTCGGAGGGTCAGTGCTGAGGGGGTGCTGCACTGTCGGAGGGTCAGTACTGAGGGAGTGCTGCACTGTCGGAGGGTCAGTGATGAGGGAGTGCTGCACTGGCGGAGGGTCAGTGCTGAGGGGGTGCTGCACTGTCGGAGGGTCAGTACTGAGGGAGTGCTGCACTGTCGGAGGGTCAGTGATGAGGGAGTGCTGCACTGGCGGAGAGTTAGTACTGAGGCAGTGCTTTATTGTCGGAGAGTCGGTGCTGAGGGAGTGCCGCACTGTCGGAGGGTCCGTGCTGAGGGAGTGCTCCACTGTCGGAGGGTCAGTGCTGAGGGAGTGCAGCACTGTCGGAGGGTCAGTGCTGAGGGAGTGCAGCACTGTCGGAGGGTCAGTGCTGAGGGAGTGCAGCACTGTCGGAGGGTCAGTGCTGAGGGAGTGCAGCACTGTCGGAGGGTCAGTGCTGAGGGAGTGCTGCACTGTCGGAGGGTCAGTGCTGAGGGAATGCTGCACTGTCGGGGGGTTAGTACTGAGGGAGCACCACACTTTTGGAGGGTCAATACTGAGGGAGTGCTGCACTATCGGAGAGTCAGTGCTTAGAGAGTGCCACACTGTCAGAGGGTCAGTGCTGAGGGAGCACCCCACTGTTGGAGAGTCAGTGCTGAGGGAGTGCTGCACTCTCAGCAGGTCAGTGCTGAGGGAGCACTGCACTGTCGGAGGGTCAGTGCTGGGGGAGTGCCGCACTGTCAGAGGGTTAGTGCTGAGGGAGCACTGTATTTTCTGGGATGAGTCCTTGAACAGAGGATCTCTACACCCTTTGTAATGAATTTAAAACATCCCCTGGCTCTGAAAGCTGAGAAGAGCAGAGAGGCATTTCCTCAAATCCAGTATTCGTCCTTCAAACCACAGCCACATCCTAACAATGAGAAGGACTGATCAGTTTCCCTAGTGTCTCTGTGTATCAAATCCCTGGTTGCTTGTCTCCTTTCCTGGTCTATAAGATGCTTCGCGGTTTGTCACCAAGATGCAATTGGGTTAATATTCAATCAAAACTTTCTATCAATTGATGAGCAAAGGTTAGACAGGCTGGAACTCCACTCACTGGTGTTTCAAAGAATGAGAGGTGATCCCATGGAAACATGTGGGATCCTTAAGGGACTTTATAGGGTCAATGCTGAAAGGATGTTTCCCCTGATGGGAGAGTCTAGGACCAGAAGGTACAGTCTCAGAATAAAGAGGCACCAATTTCAGACTGAGATGAGGAGGAATCTCTTCTCTGAAGATTTAGAAACTGTGGAACTCCTTGCTTCAGAGAGCTGTGGGGGCAGAGTCCTTGTGGATATTGAAGGCTGAAATAGATTGATTCTTGATCATATGGGGAATCAAGGGAGTGCAGGGAAAAGGCAGGAAAGTGGACATGAGGAATGTTGGATCAGCCACAACCATACTGAATGTTGCAGCAGGCTTGAGGGGCTGAATGGCCTACTCCTGTTGCTATTTCTAATGGCCTGTTGGAGACGTAATGGTGGAACAAGTTGGGCCCCCAGTTTTCCTGAAGGTTGCTGTGAAAGCTTCGTATCCTGAACCAGTCCAGGGGAGGTACAGTGTCACACACTCCCAAGCCTCCCCCCAAATCAGGGCAACAAAACCAAACACCCCCTGCCTCCACTGTTTCCCTGTTCAGCCCACATGCTCGGAAGCACTGGGAAGCTTAAATCCCAGCAGTCAGCCTATTGACCCTCAACCTCCATGGGGGTGAGAGCCCTGGACTGGGATTGAAATCCCCCGCATCCATCCTTCCCCCTCCCCACCCCCAGCACTGCCTATGTTTCCCTGTACCCTGAACTAAGACAAGGACCAATCTCTGATGACAAGATGCAGTTAGGAGTTCCCAGTGGAAATGTCATAGGATTTCAGGGTTATTGCGGAGCAGAGGGAAGCCATTTGGCTCATCATCTCTGCACAGACTTTTTTTAAAGCTCATTCATGGGATGAGGACGTCACTCGCCATTAGGAAATGAATCAGCCATCCTCACCTGGTCTGACCTATATGTGACTCCAGATACACAGCAATGTGGTGGACTCTTAACTGCTCTCTGGGCAATTAGGGATGGACAATAAATGCAGGGCCTAGCCAGAGACACCCTTGTTCTGTGAGTGAATGTAGGAAAAAAATAAGCATCTATAGAGAGAGAAACAGACTCAACATTTCTAGCCAGTGACCCTTCTTCAGAACTGATAGCAGGTGGGAAAAGGTGATCCATATGTAGAAGGTGTGGGAAATGTGGTCTGTATGTAGCAGATGGGGGAAAGGTGGTCTATATGTATTCAGCAGGGTTTGGGGTTAAAGAATGAGCACTGTACATCTGTGGAGATGGAGCCCAGATAAAGAGACAAAAGGATGGAGGATAATGGAGGCCATGAGTGGGTGAGAATGGATTGGCTTTGCCAATATCATGACACAGCCTTGAAGTGTGGGGGTGGGTAAAGGACATAGAGGAGAGTGTTCAAATTCTAAAATCATTGTACTGTGTAATTTGCCTATCTCAAGGATGACTCATTTGTATTAGACAGTTCACATCAGGATATGTTCAATTCGAGGAATTGGATCAGAAACTGTGAGGCTGATTACTATCCACTAAAATAAGTGAAAGAGTTGGCTTAATGGTTGTCTAAATATGAAAAATAGGTATCATTTTGTGGGTTCCATACAATGGGAATGAATGGAATGGAGGTTGGATCATGGGATTTCTGTGGTGCTATGTTCATATGAATTGGTATAAATGGGTCTGAATTTGATGGGGTTTGTATTCATATTGACTCTGTGAGGTGCAGTGAAGGGGAAAGGGTTCGGATTATTGATGGGGTATTAATGTCCATGTTTTTGTCCAGTTTATGCACCACAACTATAACTATATTTCAAAGACTCCTTAGCTGTTCTGGGTGTTTTGTTTGTTGGGTTTCTTTGCAATGGCAATGAGCAAGAAGAGGTTTGATCCATTGTGACTTCATACAGCAGTTCTGGATGTGAGTTTGCTGACTGAGCTGTAAGGTTCATTTTCAGACGTTTTGTCACCATACTGGGGAAAATCATCAATGAGCCTCTGGTGAAGCACTGGTATTATGATAAGCTTTCTATTTGTGTGTTTAGGTTTCCTCAGGTTGGTGATGTCATTCCCCGTGGTGATGCCATTTCCAGTTCTTCTTCTCAGAGGGTGGTAAATGGGGTCCAACTTGATGTGTTTGTTGATAGAGTTCCAGTTGGAATGCCATGCTTCTAGGAATTCACTGAGGAACCTGAGGAAACCTAAACACATAAATAGAAAGTGGTTCATACCACCATTGCTCCAACAGAGGCTCACTGATGATATTACCCAGTATGTTGACGAAACATCTGAAAATGAACCTTCCAGCTCAGCGAGCAAACTTACATCCAAAACCTCAACCTGAGCTACAAAGTTTCTCAAAGCTCATTTACATGACAGCATTAATAGAATGTGGTGGATGCTGCATACAGTGGGAATGATTGGGGGCTTGTATAGAATGGAAGTGATTAGGAATGGATCCATCGTGTTTCAGTGGAATGAGAAGATATTTGATTCACTGATATTGGATTTGATTGGGGCAACTGTGAAGTATTCCTGAAGAAGGGCTTATGCCCGAAATGTCGAATCTCCTGTTCCTTGGATGCTGCCTGACCTGCTGTGCTTTTCCAACAACACATTTTCAGCTGTGAAGTAGTTTGATCTATTAGGATTGAGGTATATGTGTGCGGCTAATATGTTTGTTGAGGAGATACAGAAATTTGCTTGAATAAATTGACTGAACTGCATCTGCTTTGTCAGTAACAGTGTCCCAAGTGTGGGAGCTGTCAAAAAATGTCTTTAACAAGCAACTCCACTTCTCTCAACAGTTTAAGAGGATGCTGAACCGAGAGTTAACCCAGTTATCCGAAATGAGCCGTTCAGGAAACCAGGTCTCAGAGTTCATATCCACAATGTTTTTAGGTGAGTATGTATAGTGCTCGGAATCTGCTTGTACATGGGTGGCTCACTGTTTAACGTTTCCTCACCTCTCAGCTCGTGAGTTCAAGTCCCCCACACTAACCCCCTGTACTCCAGATGGACACTCGGAGTGCAGTACCAAGAGAGTGCTGCTCTGTTTAAGGATCCAGTTTCTAAATGACAAACGGAGGCCTCATCTGCTCCTTAAGTGGATGTAAAGTATCCGATGGCCACTATCTAAAGAAATCCAAGTTCTCCATGGTGCCCTGACCACGTTGTTTGTGAACGAACAGACTATCTCAGCTCATCTACTGCTGAAACTATCATCCCCGCCATTCTTACCTCTGGACTCAATCATTTCAAAGCACTCCTGGCTGACATCTCACCATCCACCCTCTTCAAACATAAGGTCATCTCAAAGCTTTGTGACCTGTGTCCTAACTCACATCAAGTCCCATTCACCGAGCTCCTACATTGGCTGCTGTTCAAGCAGCACCTCCATTTTAAAGTTTTCATCTCTGCTCTCCATCACTTTCCTGTCTCTCTAATATCCTCCAGCATCACGTGTCTCCACAATCTCTGTATCCCTCTCAGACTGGCCGACTGGGCTTCCTTGATTGTATTGTTCCACCTGCTGGGCCTTTGGGTGCCTAGGCCCTAAAATTCCCCTGCAAGCGACCGTCTCTTCCTCCTTTATTCACTCATAGGGACATAGGCATTGCTGGTTGAACCAACATTCTATTATCTGTCCCTAATTGCCTTTGAGAAAGTGGAAATGAGCTGCTGCAGTCTACGTGCTGTAGGAAAACCCACAATGTCCTTGGGGAGGGAATTCCAGGATTTTGAGCCAGTGATAGCGATATATTTCCAAGTCAGGATGGGGAGTGACTTGGAGGGGAGCTTGCAGGTGGTGGTGTTCCCATGTCACATATGCCCTTCTAGATGATAGAGTCCATGGGTTTGGAAGATGATGTCTAAGGAGCCTTTGTGAATTTCTGCATCATAAACTAAGAAAGGGAACTTTTCCATGTTTAACAGAGTCATACGGAAATAGACCCTTCAGTCCAACTCGTCCATACCAACCAGACATCCCGATCTGACCTTATTCCATTTGCCAGTATTTAGCCCTTATCCCTCCAAACCCTTCCGACTCATATACCCATCCAGATGTCTTTTAAATGCTGTAATTATAGCAGTCTCCTCCATTTCCTCTGGCAGCTCATTCCATACACGCACCACCCTCCGCCTGAAAAGATTCCCCCTTAGGTCCCTTTTAAACTTTTCCCTCTCACCGTAAACCTATGCCGTCTAGTTTTGGACTCCCCTACCCTGAGAAAAAGACCTTGTCTATTTACCCTATCCACGCCCCTCTATAAGATCAGCCCTCAGCCTTCGATGCTCCAGGGAAAACAGCCCCAGCCTGTTCAGCCTGTCCCTATAGCTCAAACCCTCCAACTCCGGCAACATCCTTGTATATCTTTTCAGAACCCTTTCAAGTTTAACATTGTCCTTCCCAAGTATTCTAAAATGAGCCTAACCAGCATCCTGTACATCCACAAAATGTCCTCCCAACTCCTATACTCAACGCACTGACCAATGAAGGCAAGCATGCCAAACTCCTCCTTCACCACCCTGTCTAACTGTGACTCCATTTCCAAGGAACTATGCACCTTCATCCATGGGCCTCTGTGTTCCGCCACTCTCCCCAGGGCCTTAAGTGTATAAATTCTGTCCTGGTATGCCATACCAAAGTGCAATACTTCACATTTATCTAAATTAAACTTCATCTGCCACTCCTTGGCCCATAGCTGATTTGACCAAGGTCCTGCTGTATTCTGAGATAATCTTCACTGTCCACTACGCCACCTATTCTGCTGTCATCTGCAAACTTACTAACTGTACCTCCTAAATTCACATCCTAAATCATTTGTATAAATGAAGAAAAGCAGTGGAGCCAGCACCAATCCTTACATCATGCCCACTGGTCACAGGCCTCCAGTCTGAAAAGCAGCCCTCTACCACCACCCTCAGTCTCCTACCTTCAAGCCAATTTTGTATCCAATTGGCTAGTTCCAACCTATGAGAAAGTGTAACGCAGGTACATAAAGCTTACATTTCAATCAGTCCTTTCTAACACTCTGTTTTATCAGTACCACAGTAATTATTCCTCAACTCCACTTTCAATTCTATTCAACTTCAATTATTTTGTGCCACACAATCTTGCTACTCACACCTGTGTTCACACCCTGTTGAAACTCTTTGCCCCCCTCTTCTGTTCAGTCTGTGTCATGATTGTAAAAGTAAAACTCCTTTTCCTTCCTCTCTATAATCAGCAGGTTTATAAAAAGAGGATAGTGGTGGAATACAGGAACATAAAACTCGTGATGCAATTTAATCAGGTCGTTAATAATGGCAGAGCTGGCAATGGGTTCATTTCTGCAGGGATAGTATTGAAAACCAGAATGGTTTAATCAATGGAGTCTTGCTTACACTGTACGTGGAGTCATTGTGAACTGTTCTGATCCATGTATTTTGAAAAGGAAGATGCAAAAAAACTGCAAAAGGAACTGAGAAATTATAGCTATCATGAAAGATTGATCAGGATTGGATTCATTTCTTGAGATACACTAAGGAGTGATCAAACAAAGATCTTTAAAGTGACGAAGGGATTTGGCAGATAGGATGTACTGTCCCTTTGAGACGGGTTAGTTGCGGGTGGGGATGTTTGATCAGGTGGGAGGATGTGGGACAGGTACGCACTGTCTCACTGTCTCCACCCAATTAAGTTTGGGGCGCAAGAGTTTGTCAACAGCCTTCCTGGTGCGAGGTGAGGCCCTTAAGTGGATCATTAATGCCTTTTCCTGTCCCTGCAGATTGAGTCAGCAATGAGGTCAGGTCTCACCAAGAGCAGTGAATGATGAGTGAGCCGTCAAAGATTTGCCTGGGGCCTTCTGGGAGTTTGAGGGACCTGACCCTGGGAAATGGGCCCCTTTTGAAGCCCCTAATCCCCACCACAAACCCCACCTCCAACTCGTATCCCACGCTCCTTACCTTTGACCTCAGCAATGCTAGACATTAGTCTGTGTGCTATCCTGCCAGTACTCACTACTTGGAATGGCCAGGAGTTCTCATCGCATTGGATTTCCACCCTCAGAACTCCAAATCCCAGGAATGGCTCAACCCTGGCTTTGAACTTGGAATCTCAAAGTTCCTAGTGAATATTCCATTGGAAAATTCCACCCCCCCCCCTCCCAGTTCCATAGGCTTGTATGATTGTAATTGAACCTGACCTGAATGGCAGGCAGCATGATCCACAATGATTTGTCTCTGGTCATTTTGTATTTAATTGTTGAATCTCTTTTTCCTGCTGTCTCTAGACAAACAGCATGATTTGGATATATCACAGTCAAGTACAAGAGACAAGTTGGAGCCCACGAAACACATCAGTGCTCTGAAGTACAGTACAAGTGTCATCTCCGTGGATGTTCCTCGCTTTGGGGTCAGTTCGAACCAGGAATCTGAGCTAGAGCAGGTAACAAAGCAAACAGAAGTTTAATTTTAATAGTTCATCTCAATTAGAGAATTATAAATGGGATAAGTCGGGGTCAGAGATATTTCAGCTCAGAATAAAGCTCCCTCACACTGTCCCCCATCAAACACTCACAGGACAAAGGCAGCACAGGGTTAGCTACAGAGTAAAGCACTAACTATACTGTCTTGTCAACATCACAATCTTTGTAGAATATTTGTTTCTTGCAGAAATGTCTATTTCAGTCTTTACTCCAAACTCAATGCCTGACACCAATATATCCTTCTCGTTACAATTATATGAGATTTGAACCAGGTGGCTCACAACTTTGTGCCATATTTGGTCTGAGGTGAGATATTGAACCATCACTAAGACTGCCCCCTTCTACTTCCAGATTATCCCCGACTACATCTCTGCCTCAGCTCATACGCTGCCGTATCCTCAATGATGTCTGTCTTCTCTCTAAACTCCATTGTTCCATTTCACATCTAGCTAACTTTCCAAGTTCTCTTTCAAACTGAGGGTATCCAGAATTCTCCAGGAGTGTTCACTCACACCAAGTCCCACCCACCCACCGCCCTCAGCTGACCGATCCTCACTGGCTCCTGGTGAAACATCACCGCAATTTAAAAAATGTTCACCATTGCTTTCAAACTCCTCCATGCTCTCAGACCTGTCTAGCTGTAATCTCCTCTGGACACAACCTTCTGAGATTTCCATGCTGCTTTATTTCAGGTCTATTGAACATCTCCAATGTCTGTCACTCCACCATTGATGGCTATTTGCTCAACTCTAAACCTGGAACTAACCTTGTTGATCTTCTTCACATCTGTGTGTCTCTGTCTGTCTCTCTGTCTGTCTGTCTGTCTCTCTCTCTGTCTCTCTCTCTGTCTGTCTCTCTCTTTCTGTCTCTCTCTTTCTGTCTCTCTCTCTCTCTCTATCTCTGTCTCTCTGTCTGTCTCTCTCTCTCTCTCTCTCTGTCTCTCTCTCTCTCCCTCTCTCTGTCACTCTGTCTCCATGTCTCTCTCTCTCTCCCTCTCTCTGTCACTCTGTCTCCATGTCTCTCTCTCTCTCCCTCTCTCCGTCACTCTGTCTCCATCTCTCTCTCTCTCTCTCTCTCTTTCTCTCTCGCGATGTCTCTCTCTCTCTCTTGCTATGTTTGTCTCTCTCTCTCTCTCTCTCTCTCTGTCTCTCTCTGTCTCTCGCTTTAACTGTCTTTGACTGAGTTTTGAGTCACCTGTCCTTCTATTCCTTTCTCCAGTTTGCGAAACCACCTGTTAAAGTGTGAATACAAGTTATTGAAATTGCTACTAAAGTTTAATTAGTCAGTGGGCTTGGTGGATTGAGAAACAAAAGTCACTTTCACTCCGTAAAACAGAACCACCCAACATCAACTGGGTTTGTTTTGTCACAAACATTCTTGCTTCTGTAATAAAATGCAGGCACCTGCATGTCCTAATGTGCCTCTTCAATGTGTTATGGAGTCATGAGATCATACAGCACGGAAACAGAGCCTATGGTCTAACCAATCCATGCCAAACCTAATCCCAAACTAAACTAGTCCCACCTGCCTGCTCCTGGCCCATATCCCTCCAAACATTCCTTATTCACGTACTTACCTAAGTGTTTTTTAAACATTGTAATTGTGCCCACAACCACCACTTCCTCAGGAAGTTCATTCCACACGCAAACCCTCTGTGTAAAATATTTACCCCCCCATGTCTTTCTAAAATCTCTCTCCTTAAAAATGTGGCCCCTTCATACTAAATCTCTGAATGTGCAGTTCTCTTAGATTCAGAAGGATTTTGGTGTGTTCACTGTCTGTCTGTAATCCTTTAAGAGCTGCATGTCAAACAGCTCTGAGTAAACTCTGACCTGTGTGAGTCCACACATTAGAGATTGTGGCTGTGGTCACTCATGATGCAGCATCTTCCCTGCTTTGTCCATAGCTGTTTCTGAAAATCACATCGGGGTTGAACTTGACATTTGAAGTGTGACAGCAAGGCAAGACAGGTAAAAGAAACTGTGACAAATTCTATAATGTATATATTCAGATGTGTATAATATGTATAATCTAGAGAGTTGTGATTCCGTGTCCTCACAGTGATTACTAACCAACTCTGATTTATCCACTTCTAGGAATTGTCAAATATCAACAGCTGGGGTTTGGACATCTTCAAGGTGGGAGAATATTCCAACCACCGACCACTAACTGTTGCTATGTACGCCATCTTTAAGGTAAAAGGAAATCTCCTTGAAAATGTTTTTTGATTAAGTATTTTGGAGCCCACTTGGTTGTAAAGTCCCATTAGATAATAGTTAATTTAAATCAGGAGATGAGAGTAGAACATAGAACATTACAGCGCAGTACAGGCCCTTCAGCCCTCAATGTTGCGTTGCCCTGTGGAACCAATCTGAAGCCAATCTATCCTGCACTATTCCATTCTCGTCCGTATGTTTATCCAATGACCATTTAAATGTCCTTAAAGTTGATGAATCTATTACTGTTGCAGGCAGTACATTCCATGCCCCTACTACTCTGAGTAAAGAAACTACCTCCAACATCTGTCCTCTGTCTATCACCCCTAAATTTAAAGGTATGTCCCCTCGTGCTCATCCTCACCATCCAAGGAAAAAGGCTCACTGTCCACCCTATCTAACCCTCTGATTATCTTGTATGTCTCTATTAAGTCACCTCTCAACCTTCTTCTCTCATATGAAAACAGCCTCAGTTCCCTCAGCCTTTCCTCATAAGACCTTCCCTCCATACCAGGTAACATCCTAGTAAATCTCCTCTGAACCCTTTCCAAAGCTTCCACATCCTTCCTATAATGCAGTGACCAGAACTGTACACAATACTCCAAGTGCGGCCACACCAGAGTTTTGTACAGCTGCAGCATGACCTCATGGCTTCGAAACTCAATCCCTCTACCAACAAAAGCTAACACACCGTATGCCTTCTTAACAACCTTATCAATCTGGGTGGCAATTTTCAGGGATCTATGTACATGAACACCGAGCTCTCTGCTCATCTACACTACCAAGAATCTTACCATGAGCCCAGTAACTCTGTATTCCCGTTACTCTTTCCAAAGTGAATCATGTCACAGTTTTCAACATTAAACTCCATTTGCCATCTCTCAGCCCGCTCTGCAGCATATCTATGTCCCTTTGTAACCTCAACATCCTTTCACACTGTCCACAACTCCACTGACCTTAGTGTCATTCGCAAATTTACTAACCCATTCTTCAACGCCCTCATCCAGGTCATTTTAAAAAATGACAAACAACAGTGGTCTCCAAAAAGATCCTTGTGGAACTCCACTAGTAACTAAACTCCAGCATGAATAATTCCTGTCAACCACCACTTTTGGTTAGCCAATTTCTGATCCAAACTGCTAAATCACCCTCAATCCCATTCCTCCATATTTTGTGCAATAGCCTACCACAGGGAATCTTCTCAAACACCTTACTGAAATCCATATACACCACATCAACTGCTTTACCCTCATCCACCTGCTTCTCAAAGAACTCAATAAAATTGTGAGGCATGACTTACCCTTCAAAAAGCCATGTTGACTATCCCTAATCAACTCACTCCTTTCTAGATGATTATAAATCCTACCTATTATAATCCTTTCCAACACTTTACCCACAATCGAAGTAAGGCTCACTGGTCTGTAACTGCCAGGGTTGTCTCTACTTCCCTTCTTGAACAAGGGAACAACATTTGCTATCCTCCAGTCTACTGGCACTATTCCTATAAACAATGATGACATAAAGGTCCAAGCCACAGTCTCACCAATCTCCTCCCTGGCTTCCCAGAGAATCCTAGGATAAATTCTATCCAGTCCAGGGAGCTTGTCTATTTTCACACTTTTCATAATTGCTAATACCTCCATCTTGTGAATCAATCCTGTCTAATCTAGTAGCCTGTATATCAGTATTCTCTTTGACAATATTATCTTTTTCTAGTGTGAATACTGATTAAAAAGTATTCATTTAGCACTTCCCCTATCTCCTCTGACTCCAATCACAACTTCCCACTACTATCCTTGATTGGCCCTAATCTTTCTCTAGTCATTCTTTTATTCCTTGTAGAAAGCTTAGGGTTTTCCTTGATCCTATCTGCCAACGACTTTTCATGTCTCCTCCTGGCTCTTCTTAGCTCTCTCTTTAGGTCTTTCCTGTCTAACTTGTAACTCTCAAGTGCCCTAACTGAACCTTCACGTCTCATCCTAACATAAGCCGCCTTCTTCCTCATGACAAGAGATTCAACTTCTTTAGTAAACCATGGCTCCTGCACTCAACCACTTCCTCCCAGCCTGGCAGGTACATACTTATCAAGGATACACAGCAGCTGGTCTTTGAATAAGCTCCACATTTCAACTGTGCCCATCCCCTGCAGTTTCCTTCCCCATCCAGTGCATCCTAAATCTTGCCTAATCGCATCATGATTGCCTTTCCCCCAGCTATAACTCTTGCTCTGCGGTATATACCTATCCCTTTCCATCGCGAAAGTAAACGTAACCAAACTGTGGTCACTATCACCAGTCGTTGTGCTCACCTACCTCCAAATCTAACACCTGGATCAGGTTCATTACCCAGTACCAAATCCAATGGGCCTTACTCCTTGTTGGCCTGTCTACATACTGTGTCAGGAAACCCTCCTCCACACATTGGACAAAAACTGACCCATCTAAAGTACTTGAACTATAGTATTTCCAGTCAATATTTGGAAAGTTAAAGTCCCCCATAACAACTACCCTGTCACTCTCCCTTCTATCGAGGATCATCTTGGCTATCCTTTCCTCTACATCTCTGGAACTATTCAGAGGCCTAGAGAAAACTCACAACAGGGTGACCTCTCCTTTCCTGTTTCTAACCTCAGCCCATACTACCTCAGTGGACAAATCCTCAAATGTGAGTTGAGTGTGTGTTGCTGGAAAAGCACAGCAGGTCAGGCAGCATCTGAGGAGCAGGAAAATCGATATTTCGGTCTGGAGCCCCTGAAACGTTGACTTTCCTGCTTCTCGAATGCTGCCTGACCTGCTGTGCTTTTCCAGCACCACACTTTCAACTCTGATCTCCAACGTCTGCAGTCCTCACTGTCTCCTAGTTGAATCCTCAAATATCCTTTCTGCAACCATAGCATTGTCCTGGACTGACAATGCCACACCAAGTCCTCTTTTACCATCTTCCCTATTCTTACTGAAACATTTATGTCATGGAACCTGCAATAACCATTCCTGTCCCTGCTCTACCCATGTCTCCGAAATGGCCACAGCATTGAAAGCCCAGGTTGCAGGTTCACCCATCTTATTTTGAATGCTACTGGCATTGAAGTAGACACACTTCAAACTAATTTCTTGCTTTCTGGTGCCCATTTATGACCTTGAAACTATTTCTGACCTCATTACTCTCAGCCTCCTCTATACTTGAACTACAGTTTTGGTTCCCATCCCCTGACTGAATTAGTTTAAACCCACCCGAAGAGCATCAGCAAATTTCCCCCCCAGAATGTTGGTACCCCTCTGGCTCAGGTGAAGACTATCCTGTTTGTCAAGGTCCCACCCACCCCATAATGAGCCCCAATTATCCAGGAATCCTGTTACCATGTGTTCAATTCCTCTCTCTCCCTACTCCTTGCCTCGCTAGCACAAGCCAGAGATAACAACTCTGTTTGTTCTAAGCTTTCACCCTAGCTCGCTGCATTTTTACCTTAGATCCCCACCTTTCTTCCTACCTATGTCATTGGTGCCTATGTGGACCATGACTTGAGGCTGCTCCCTCTCAAAGATCCTGAAAACATGATCATAGACATCATGAACCCTGGCAACAAGGAGGCAACACACCAACTTTGAGACTCTCTTGTTCTTACAGAGACCCCCTATTTGTCCCCCTAACTATGGAGGCCCGAATGACTAAAGCTCTGCTCCTCTTTCCCCCCCACCTATCCTTCTGAGCAACAGGGACTGACTCTGGGTGGCATGGTGGCACAGTGGTTAGCACTGCTGCCTCAAAGCGCTAGAGACCCGGGTTCAGTTCCCGACTCAGGTGACTGACTGTGCGGAGTTTGCACATTCTCCCTGTGTCTGCGTGGGTTTCCTCCAGGTGCTCCGGTTTCCTCCCACAGTCCAAAAATGTGCAGGTTAGGTGAGTTGGCCATGCTAAATTGCCCGTAGTGTTAGGGGTAAATGTAGGGGAATGGGACTGGGTAGGTGCACTTCGGCGGGTCGGTGTGGACTTGTTGGGCCGAAGGGCCTGTCTCCACACTGTAAGTAATCTATTCTAATCTAACTCTGTGCCAGAGATCTGTGTCCCATTTCTTACCCCTGTGAAATTCCCCCACGCCCCCTGTCCTCAACAGTTTTCAAAATGGTATAGTTGTAACTGAGGGGAACCACCACAGGAGATCCCTGCACTGCCTGCCGGTTCTCTTTCCTACTCCTGATGGTGACCCATCTACCTTATTCAGGTGGCTGTGGAGTAACTACCTCCCTGTAACTCCTCTCATTAACTCCCTCCACCTCCCGAATTATCCAAAGTTCATCCAGCTCCACCTCCGGTTCCTAATGCAGTTTTTGAGGAGCTGGAGTTGGGTGCACTTTCCACTGATGCAGTCAACAGGGACACTATTGGTGACCCTTACCTCCCATGTTCTGCAGGAGGAGCATTCGTCAGCCTTAACCTCCATTCCCTCTGTTATAAATTCCCAATGACACTACTGAAAACTTTAAAAAAAAAGTCACCTTACCAATCCGGCAAATAGAACCTTTTTGTTTGGTTAGAGGTAGGGGATGGGTGGGAAACACTACCCGAGTAGTGTGTCGGGTAAAGCAACGTCCCAAATATAAAGCCTCACTTACCCAGCAGTCCCCGTGTCCACTCCTGCTCAGCGTGCACTCTGCCTATACACGAGGTAATTTCATATTTGAATCTTACCTTCCTGTCAGGCCTCTGGTTCTCACTGTCGCTCCTCCCACTTCAACTGCCACCAAAAACAATGTTCAGTAATATTAATAAAGAACTGTGGGTGCTGGAAATCTCAAACTAAAAATACTGGAGAAACCTGGCAGGTCTGGTAGTGTCTGTCTTGAGAGAAACCGAGTGAACATTTCATGTCCAGTGACCACTGACAGTGTGCGGTGTTGATCTCAGGAAGGTTCAGGTGGATCTCGCTAAGTCCCACAATTCTGAATGTCCCTGTTTCTATGTGTCCCAATGTCGCCCTGATGCTGGAAATATTCCCGTCTCTAGAAAGTCACTGAGCACTTTTCCCAGAATCGATGGGCAGTCTTGGCATCCAATGGGAGTGCAAGGTGAAAGGGTACAGGTATATCCAGCATTGTGTTGGGACCTGGAGAATATGAGGCCAGTAACTGGTATACCAGAGTTGTTAACTCTTTGGGAGGATTCATGATGTCCAACTGGCCATCCCTCACTCCTTGAGGACTAGATGTGCGGGTAGAAGGAGCTCCCCATACTCCCACACCTAGTCCTGAAGAAGGGTTATACCTGAAACGTTGACTTCTCCACCTCCTGATGCTGCCTGGCTTGCTGTGTTCTTCCAGCCTCCTGCCTGTCTACTTTGGATTCCAACATCTGTAGTTTTATTTGATTCTAACCCCTTCATTCCTGGCATTGATCATCTGCCATCTCCGTCCGTGTGATTACCAACCCGGCCCCTTGTGTTATCCAAGGGGATGTTTCACCACCTTTCCCTTCATTTCCTCTTCCTCCATGATCACTTCAGCTCTGAGTGTGAAAACCTGCCTCATTTTGTGGTATAAACACCATAGAATTTAATATTTAATTTGGAGAGAATCCTGCTTAATCTCTGCCTCACCAGGCCTTGTGTATAGTTGCAGAAGCAGTTATATGACATGGGTCATTTCTTAGACCATGGAGTGAATGGTGATTGCCATTGTACAGGTGAAGAGTAAAGATAACATCACTTATAATCTCAGACTCTACACTATATGCATTAATCTAGGAACAAGAAACATTTGCAGAACAGAATAAAAGGTCTTTTTGGCCCCACCAGCCATGTCCCCTTTTTCAGACTAGTCTTGCTTGACCTTCTCAATCCTCAAGTAAACAGGAAAAGACCATTCAGCCCCTTAAATAATTCCCCCATTCACTGAGACAATGGTTGATCTGTATTTAACTCCATCCACCTACCCAGACTGCAATTCCTTTGACACCCATTTCCAGCAAAATACTGTGGATACTGGAAATCTGAACTAAAAACAGAGAGCGCTGGAGAAGCTCAATAGGTCTGGCAGCATCTGTGGTGAGAGAAAAATAGTAAGAGAGTTACACTGGACTTGAAGCATTAAGTCTGTTTCTCTCGTCTCAGATGCTGCCAATCTGCTGACTTTCTCCAGCAATTTCCTTTTGTTGCAACAAAATTCAAATGATTCCACATTCAACATAATGAATGTAGCTAGCTTTTGGTGGTAAGGAATTACATATTTCAATCACCAGTTGGGTGAAGAATTGTTTAACTTCTGTCATGAATAGCCTGGCTCACACTTCAATGTTCCCTTGACCCGATCTCCCTCCAGCCATGGTAGAAGTTTTTTCGGTACGAACATCCTTGGACAAGCCAAATAGAGACACGCACGAGAATTCCTAGAAGCATGGCATTCCAACCGGAACTCTATCAACAAATGCATAGAGTTAGACCTCCATCTACCACCCCTTGAGAAAAAGAACAGGAAATGGCGTCACCACAGGAAATGGCATCACCAACCCAACAAAACCCAAACATAAATAGAAAGCAGGAATTATCAACAGTGCTTTGCCCGGAGGCCCACTGAGGATGTTACCTAGTATGGTGGCAAAACGTCTGGAAATGAACCTTCCAGCTCAGTGAGCAAACCTCCAGCCAGAACTGACATATATTACTTCCCACTTCAATTAGTTCAATAAAATCACCCTTAAAGCTCCTGTATTCTAGGGTTTGTAAATCTAAACTCTTCATAGAATGTAACCTCAATGATTCCGAATTATATTCTTTATGAAGCCAGTATATCCTTTAAGGTGTGCTCCTGTGCTCTGCCAACTGTTAGTTATAGACTTAATAAACCTTGCTCCGGCCCTTTGTCAGGCCAACACACCATGAACCTATTTATTACCGGTTATTGTACCTGACTGCAATGTTTTAATGATCTGTGAAAGTGGATCTCCAAATTTTCTGGATTTCTACTATTCATTGTTTTAAAGCAATTTTTTTTTAAAAAAGTATTTATTTTCAGTTTCAGTCCAAGGTGGAAAAATGGACACTGTTGAAATCAATTTGCCACAACTTTTCCCGGTTACTTTATCTTTCATTGTCTACACTCATCCAAATGTCACCAATCTTTGTTGTGGAGGAGCCGGTGTTGGACTGGGGTGGACAAAGTCAGAAGTCACATGACACCAGGTTATAATCCAACAGTTTTATTTGAAATCACAAGCTCTCGGAGCATTGATCCTTTAGGCTCCAGTCCAAAAGTTTGGGATTTCAAATAAACCTGTTAGACTATAATCTGGTGTCAATTAACTTCAAATTTTGACCAATCTTTGTGTCATTGACAGATTTGGTTTTGCTGCTCTCTCCTGTTCTGTTGTTGAAGTCATCAATAAATAAAACAAACCTCCAGAGAAAGACATTAGTTATTTTCTGACCTGATTGATGCTGTCTGCGATAGTGCACTAGTTCAGCAAATGGTCGTACAAAATGACAAGTTTGTTGGTGAAAAGGCTGTTCCCAACTTCACTTTAACACTCCTAATGCAACTATTCTGTGGTTGAACATCCAATGAATCATGTTGAATTGTTTTCAACTGTTTTTGAGCTGGGATAGGCCATATAAATTATCCTGAATTTTTTTTCTGGAATTCTTGGATTTAATTTCAGACATTGTAAATTATCTGGGAAAATTTATGAAGCAAATCCTGTCCAGTTACCAAAGGAACCCAGTTGCTCACTGAACGCCTATTCTTTCCACTCTCCTTATAGGAGCGAAATCTCCTAAAGATATTTCGGATTCCACCCTCAACTTTCATCACTTACATGATGACACTAGAAGATCACTACCATCCTGATGTGAGCTACCACAACAATTACCATGCTGCTGATGTGACTCAGTCCACTCACGTCCTGCTCCGGTCACCAGCATTAGAGGTGAGTATCAACTGATTTGGAATTGTATTTTTTGTAACCTCAGAGGGATGGATTTGCTCCATTTCTAACATTCCTGAAATTGTGGGTGTGACTACTAAGTGCAGCACGGTGGCTCAGTGGTTCACAGCACCAGGGGCCTGGGTTCGATTTCAGCCTTGGGTAACTGTGGAGTTTGTCTGCATGGGTTTCCTTCCACAGTCCAAAGATGTGCAGATTAAGGTGGATTGGCCACGCTAAATTGGTCATAGTATCCAGGGATATGTAAGTTAGATGGTTTCACCATGGTAGATGCAGGGATATGAGGTGGGTGTGGATGGGATGCGGTTTGGAGGGGAGGTGTGAACCCAATGGACTGAACGGTCTGTTTCCACAGAGTAGGGATTCTACTCTATGATTTTCTGATTTATTTTCTTCCACCCTGACTACTACTAGAAGGCCTGTACATAACTCCCATCAAGGTCTTTTTCCTTTGTGGCTCCTCAGCTCTACCCACACAGATTCTACACCTTCTGACTCCATATCATTTTTGCTATTGATTTAATTTCATTTCGTATGAACAATGCTACCCCACCCCCTCTGCCCATCCTTTCGATAGGATGCGTATCATTGGATATTTAGTTCCCAGCCCTGATCCCCTTTCAGCCACATCACAAACCTCTAATCCCTCACCCTTAACCCCCAACCCCTTAACCCTAACCCTTGTACCTGCCAATTCCAATCTGCCCTACAAGCTCATTTCCCTTGTTTTGTTTACTGTGTCCATTTGAGTACAGCACCCTCAGTCCTGCATTGACTATTCCCCTGCTCATAGTGGTCCCC
The DNA here is from genome assembly GCF_020745735.1 of Hemiscyllium ocellatum. Lineage (NCBI taxonomy): Eukaryota > Metazoa > Chordata > Chondrichthyes > Orectolobiformes > Hemiscylliidae > Hemiscyllium > Hemiscyllium ocellatum. Next base: position 3,939,329 of record NC_083428.1, read on the forward strand.
TTATCTGCTAGCCCTGAAGTTAGATTCCTGACCCTGTCCATGCTTTCTGTCCTGTTACTTATTCTGGAAAATGTGATCCTCCTTCCTCTTCCTACCTATATCGTTGGTACCTACATGGACCACAACAGCTGGATTGTCCCCCTCCCATTCCCAATTCCTCTACAGATACGATGTTCTGAACCCAGGCACCAGGCAGGCAGCACAGCCTTTGGGACTCCTGATCCTGCCCACACAACAGTGTCTATTCCCCTGACACTCCTATTTGCGGTTACAACTGGATTTCTCTGTTCTCCCCCTCTCGAATGGCTCCCTGTAACACGGAGTTATGGTCAGTTTGCTCATCCTCCCTACAGCCCCCATTCTCATCTACATAGGGAACAAGAATCTCCAACCTGATAAACAGGGCTCACAGGATGAGGCTCCTTCAGCACTACTTGCTGGATCCCTCTACCTGCCTCGCTGGTAGTCACATCCTCTGTCCCTGACCACTGCCTGAGTTCAAGGTTTTTTTTTCTATTCCTTCATGGGATGAGAGCATCACTGGCTAGGCTAGCAGTTAATCAGAGGGGTGGAACTGCCTCCTGAAACACAGCGTCTAGGTAACTCTCCCCTTCCCTGATGTGTCACAGTGCTCAAAGCTCAAACACCAGCTGATGGAAAGCTTTGACCGGAAATGCCAGCTCCCCTTCTCCTCTGATGCTGCTTGACCTGCGCTGCTTTTTCTCTTTATCCACTCGGACTCCAGTTCATCAACTCTGAGCCAGATCCTCAAGAAGCCAACGCTTGTTATAGATGTGGTCACTATGAACCACAATGGGCTCCAGTAGCACCCACTCCATGCAGGTGCAACACATCGCCTGGCCCTGCATCTCTATTTTAATTACCTAGTTCGTAATTTGATTTTTTAAAAAATCCTCCTGGTCTTTTAGTTTGTAACCTGGAAATATTTCCCCTATTTACCTTCAATCTGAAACTAACCTATAATTGATAGCCAAATGAGTAGTTATCACCAATCAATGAACTAACAGTTTATCTGTGATGTTACTCTTCCTTTTGTGCTCAGCTCCCAATCCTGTAAAACAGAAGACAAACTTTGAGCCAAAAATGCAACATGCACCTCTTCTCTCTGTACCAAGTTCCATGTTGCCTCCAAATTCCATGTTGCCTCCAAATTCCATGTTGCCTCCAAATTCACTCGGGCTGTGACTCACTCTGGATGTGATCTCTCCCTCAGGAACTTACCAAACGTACTGATTTCTCAAGAGCATGGGATCTCTTGCAGTGCGATTGTCCCATAGGGGATACTGGGAATGAGGATGTTTGATAAAGACAATCTAAAATATTATAATGACCCCCTTTATGTGGGATGTCCAGGAGTTTTAACAATAAGTTGATGCCAGATAGAATCAAGGAACAGAGGGGAATATTTGGATGCATCCCAGGACTCTTGGGTAATGTGCTGGTCTTAACTGAAACTGAGCAGAAATGAAGTCGATGATTTCTCCTTGACTCTGTCTTTCAGGCAGTCTTCACAGATCTTGAGATACTTGCTGCAATTTTTGCCGCCGCGATCCATGATGTTGACCATCCAGGAGTCTCGAATCAGTTCCTCATTAATACCAGTGAGTACTGTTCCCTGTGGCTGAAGACACAGGGGTTCACTCCTGAGGATAAACCATCCCGAACCCCTCAATGAGATTCCAGCCTGTAACTCAATCTGAAACTAACCTATAATTGATAGGTTAGGGATATCTGATATTCTATAAGAGGCCCTGAACCCCTGTGTTTAATTGTGTGTTGTAACTCACTCTAACTCTTTCTCCATCACGAATTTATAAAATCCTGATTTTAATTTAGTTTCTCTGGAAAGATTTATTTGTAATGTATTGCAGGAATGAGCAATCTTCTATATATGGCACTTTATTTCTTTATGCAATTTATTTTGTGATAATTACTTTCCAAAGTTGTTTTTTTCTCTCTCCGCCTCTGTCTACACTGACTGTTCATTTGTTTATTTCCTTCTCTCTTTCTCTGTTGTCCTTTCTCTATCTCCCTTCATCCTTGTTCTCCCACTTTTAACCCCATTACCCTGTCCCACCTTTTTCTCTTTCCTTATTTCATGTTTTTGCCTTTCCTGATCTCTTCAACCTTCCGTTTTGTTGCCTCCCTTTCCACCATCTTGCCCTGAATTCCTTGTCCTGCTCAATCCGGTTTCTACCTATCCTTCTCCCGATCTCGTCTTGCCCCTTCTCTCACTGGTTCAATTTCCCCAAACCCCTTTATCTTTCTGCCTCCTCTTGCTGTCTTCCTCTATCTCACTGTCTCCCCCAATCGCTCATTTCTGCTTTGTGTTGTGCAGACTCTGAATTAGCCCTGATGTATAATGACACTTCTGTGTTGGAGAACCACCATTTGGCCGTGGGTTTTAAATTGCTGCAGAAGGAAAACTGCAACATCTTTAAGAACCTGAGCAAGAAGCAACTTCAGAATCTTCGCAAAATGACCATCGACATGGTGAGTAGAATAACCACTTCCCGCGAAGATCTGGCAAAGTCCAAATACACTCATCAGTCTTGTCCCTTGATTCAGTCCAGCATCTTACGAAACATTTTAAAAGATGAATCTAAATAGTCTGCCTCTTTGAATTAAAATCCATAATTTCCTCATATCTGAATGAAACTTCATTTTCCTCAAATTAAGTACAAGTTCTTCTCAATCACATCGAAATAATGTTCTGTTCACTTTATCTCTGACATTTGATAAGTTCCAGTTTCACCCTCCGTCTAAGTAATCAACTGCTTTTCTCTAATTTATGCAGAAATCTTTCCTCTCTTGAGTACTTGGAGCAGAGCCATAGAGATGTACAGCACAGAAACAAACCCTTCGGTCCATCTCATCTATGCTGGCCAGATATCCTAGTTCCATTTACCAATATTTGGCCCACATCCCTCTTAAACCCTTCCTATTCATATACCCATCCAGGTGCCTTTTAAATGTTGTAATTGTACCAGCCTCCACCATTTCCTCTGGCAGCTCATTCCCCACACGCACCACCCTCTGCATGAAGAAGTTGCTCCTGATGTTCCTTTCACATTTTTACCTTCTCACTTTAAACCTATGCCCTCTAGTTTTGGTCTCCCCAAACCCGGTTCAAAGACCATGTCTATTTACCCTATCCATGCTCCCCCCCATAATTTTTTAAACCTCTATAAAGTCACCCCATGTCCTCCAGCGCTCCAGGGGCATAAGTCCCCAGCCAATTCAGGTTCTCCATATAGCTCAAACCCTCCAACCCTGACAAGATCCTGGGATGGTACTCAAAGCATGAGCAATATCTTGTGAGCTTTGAGTTCTCTTGAGTTAGGAGGTTTAGCTCAGTTGGTTGTGCAGCTGGTTAGTGATGCCAACAGCATGGATTCAGTTCCTGCACCCTCAATCTCTCTCCTCACCTGAGGCATGGTGACCTTCAGGATAAACCTCCACCAGCCATCTCACTCTCTCTGATGATGCTGTGATGACAGTGACTCTGCCTTTTACTGCAGTCCATGTAGGCCTCAACAGTTTCATCCTTCTGGCTTCCCCAGATATTGAAAATGATTAATCTGTGACCACATACAGATCTCAAACTCCTCCATTCAAAGGGGTTCCTGCTGGCGAGTCAGCTCTGTCTGAAGGAGGTCTCCTCCCTGATGGTGAGAGTCCCTCACTGATGGGAGGCCCTGTCTTGTTTTAGCAGTTGTTATTTCCCTCGTTCTCTAACAGCTCTCTCTCTTGATCTAGGTCCTAGCAACAGACATGACCAAACATATGAACCTGTTGGCAGACTTGAAGACAATGGTGGAAACAAAGAAAGTTACGAGTTTAGGGGTGTTGCTGCTGGATAATTACTCCGACCGGATCCAGGTATATTCCGAATGAGCAATCCACATAATCCACCAATAAAATTCCAAGATCCCCTCAAATGGAAATATTATTTGATGACAAATGTTGGCTATTTATCATTTTTGGTTACGTTCCATATGCATATATTTAAATATTCACTGCTCGTATAGATTAGTAGCAAACGCAGACTGCTATATCATCATATTGTACCGTCCCCTGGTGTTATACAGAGACAGACCTGTCCCCACCAGTACTGTATCCCAGTGATATACAGTGACAGACCTGTCCCCACCAGTACTGTACCCCTGTGTTATACCGTGACAGACCTGTCCCCACCACAACTGTACCCCAGTGTTATACAGTGACAAAATTGTCCCCACCAGTACTGTACCCCAGTGTTATACAGTGACAGACCTGTCCCCACCAGTACTGTACCTCAGTGTTATACAGTGACAGACCTGTCCCCACCAGTACTGTACCCCAGTGTTATACAGGGACTGACCTGTCCCCACCAGTACTGTACCCCAGTGTTATACAGTGACAGACCTGTCCCCACCAGTACTGTACCCCAGTGTTATACAGAGACAGACCTGTCCTCACCAGTACTGTACCCCAGTGTTATACAGTGACAGACCTGTCCCCACCAGTACTGTACCTCAGTGTTAGACAGTGTGAATATTGCATCCGACCTAGCTTTGTGGAGAGTGTAGTCTATGCAATGCTGGCCTCTGGGTTGTATCTCTGCTGATGAACTTTGTGCTGTTGATTTTTTTCCACAGGTTCTGCAGAACATGGTGCACTGTGCTGACCTGAGCAATCCCACCAAGCCACTGCACCTGTACCGCATCTGGGTGGATAAAATAATGCTGGAGTTCTTCCAGCAGGGAGATCAGGAGCGTGCGAGGGGAATGGAACTTAGCCCCATGTGTGACAAACACACTGCTTCCATCGAGAAGTCCCAGGTCAGTGGACAGAAACCCCTGGGGCAGGGCACTGGGACCTGCAACCACCAGCACCACAACTCCACCTGGGCCTCCCATTGTTGGGCCAGAGAGACAAAATCCATTCCGTGTGAAAACTAATTTTATGTTGCCTTGTCTCCTTCTTTACACTTCTTACTTTTAAAGATGAAAAATCACCCAACACCAGGTTATAGTCCAACAGGTTTATTTGGAAACACTAGCATTCTCTGCAATCACCAGATGAAGGATCAGTGCTCCGAAAGCTAGTGCTTCCAATTAAACCTGTTGGACTAAACCTGATGTTGTGTGATTTTTAACTTTGTACACCCCAGTCCAACACTGGCATCTCCAAATCATGACTACTTTTAAAGGAAATATGAGTTGAGTGAGGGGAGAACCATCCAGCCAGGTTCTCCCGAGTGCGTTGCGTTTCTATAATGGAGGGAGAGCCCAGTGGGGGACCAGACGTATCAAGCGCCACTTGCGTTGGATTTGGGACTGGAGATCATTTCATGGAAGCTCCAGGAATATGTGGACACGCGGAGGTCAGATTCAGCTTTCCTGACATGGGCGCCTGTTCTGATCAGTCTGAATCTCTCGCCTGTGAGGCAGACATCAGTAAATTTTGAGGTCCTCGTTGCAGAAGCATCTTCAGTACATGAATGTACAGCCTGCTGAGACGGAAGCTCTCCATCACTTTCTCAGGGCAGCTGGTCTTGCATGTTAAATGTTCTCCATCTTTATTGTGTCTCGCTCCTTCCTGATTTCCCAAAGCCTGTCCACCATCTACACGGCACAAGTCAGGAGTGTGATGGAATACTCCCCACTTGTCTGGATAAGTGCAGCCCCAACAACACACAAAAAGCTTAACACCATCCAGGACAAAGCAACCCATTTGATTGGCACTGCATCCACAATTATCCACTCCCTCCACCACCAACAGTCAGTAGCAGCAGTGTGTACTATCTACAAGATGCACTGCAGAAATTCATCAAAACACCGACCAAAACCATCGCCACTTCCATCCAGAACGAGGCCCTGCAATTTCCCCTCCAAGCCACTCACCGTCCCAACCTTGAAATATATCGCTGTTCCATCACTGTCGCTGGGTTGGATCCTGGAATTCCCTCCCTAAGGGCATTGTGGGTCTACCTACAGCACATGGACTGCAGTAGTTCAAGAAGGCAGCTCACCCCCACCTTCTCAAGGGGTAACTCGGGACGGGCAATAAATGCTGGGCCCAGCCAGAGATGTCTATGTCCCATGAGTGAATTCAGTTCCATCCCACTGTAGAACATCAGCTGTCTGTCACAAGTTAAAATAAAGGTATTGATAGTTTAATTTTGATATTTTTGGGGGGGAGTGGGGGAGACTGAGATTTAAAATATTTTCCAACAGTAATTTAGAAACAAACTGATTGCAGATGGTGAGTGTTCTGCAGCTCTGTTGCCCTCTGCTGGCTGCTGCTTCCGCCGTTCAGTCATTGCATGTTTTGGGTTGGAATCCTTCCAGGATTTGCCGGGAGGCTTTCAGAGTTAAATGTGAATGTCCTGGGCACGGTGACAAGGAATTCAGTGAGGAATTGGCGGGGGGGGCCTTGTGAGTTGCAGGGAGGAAGAGATGGTGTGTGGTGTGGTGCTCCTGTGGATGAATTCTTAAACCTAGAGTCCCCTGTGCCCTCTCAGCTGGATATGAAAATTCTCACGGTCACTGGGAGGACAGGGAGATCTGTCCAGTATTTACTCCTCAGTCACCAGCATGGGAGAGATGTTGCAGCTTTATAAAAGTTTGTTAAGTCCACACTGAGAATACTGCATTCAATTACAGGAAGGATGTGGAGACTTTGGAGCGGGAGTAAAAGAGGTTTACCAGGAATAGGGAGTTTGAGAATAGAATCCCTACAGTGTAGAAACAGGGCATTCAGCCGAACAAATTCACACCAACCCTCTGAAGAGCACCCCACCCAGACACACACCCCCTACTCTATAACCCCATATTTCCATGGCTAATATATCAAACCTAGTCATCCCTGAACATTGTGGGATAATTTAGCATGGTCGATCCACCTAACTTGCATATCTTTGGACCGTGGGAGAATACCAGAGCATGCAGAGACAGGGAGAATGTGCAAACTTCACGCAGACAGTCGCCCAAGGGTGGAATGAACCCGGGGCTCTGGTGCTGTGAGGCAGTAGAGCTAACCACTGAGCCACCGTGCCACTATGAGCTGTAAAAAGAGGCTGAGCAAACTAGAGTTGTTTTCTTTGGAGCAGCAGAGGCTGGTGGAAGCTGATAAAATAATGAGAAGTATAGATAGGGTTGGCAGTCAATCAGAGTCTTTTTCCCAGAGTTGAAATATTTAAAATTATTTAAGGCGAGTGGGGGAAAAGTTCAATGGAAATATAAGAATAACGCTTTTTCACCGGTAAGAGTCTGGAACACGCTGCCAATGGTGGTGACAGAGACAGAAACAATTGGGGTGTTTAAGGGGCTTTTGGGTAATCGCACGCACGCACAAGCAATAAATACAGATATGTGGACCACGGGCAGTGCAAAGGGATTAGTTTAATTTGGCATCATGTTCGGCCCAACACTGGCCTGAGGATCTGTTCCTGTGCTGTACTGTTCAATGATCTGGTCTGGTGGTTATCAAGTGGCTGTTTGTAGGATTTGATTTTAAAATAGGATCAGTTCCTGGGATGTGCACACCCCTGGCTAGGCCAGTATCTGACATCCATCCCTCAGTAGGTCCATGATTTGGAGGTGCCGGTGTTGGACTGGGGTGTACAAAGTTAAAAATCACACAACACCAGGTTATAGTCCAACAGGTTTAATTGGAAGCACACTAGCTTTCGGAACGACGCTCCTTCATCAGGTGATTGTGGAGGGCTCGATCATAACACAGAATTTATAGCAAAAATTTGCAGTGTGATGTAACTGAAATTATACATTGATTGATTGACAGACAATAAATTTTTCAATGTATAATTTCAGTTCCATCACACTGCAAATTTTTGATATAAATTCTGTGTTAGGATTGAGCCCTCCACAATCACCTGCTGAAGGAGCGTCGCTCCGAAAGCTAGTGTGCTTCCAATTAAACCTGTTGGACTATAACCTGGTGCTGTGTGATTTTTATCATTGAATCCAAGTGGCTTGCTTGGCCATTCCAGAGGGCAGTTAAGGGTCAACCATGTTGCTATGGGCCTAGAGTCACACATAGGCTAGACCAGAGTAAGGACAGCAGATTTCCTTCCCTGAAGGGCATTGGTGAGCCAGATTGTTTTAAAATTACAATTGACAATAGTCAGCATTCAGCTAGCTTTTATTTGTAGATTTATTGAAGTAGTATTTCACCAGCTGGCATGATTGGAGTCGAACTCATGACCCCAGAACATGAGCCTGATGTTCTGGATTACTATTGGAGTACCATTCCCACTCTGCCATGCACAAATTGACTGGCCCCTTAGTGACCACTGTCACTTCAAAAGTGTTTAATTAGTAGTTAATTATTTTGGAACATTTTCTGTTTGGGGAAAAGTGCTCAAATTCAAGAACAAGAGAGCAGAACCTTAAAATTCCACACTGAGCGAAAAACAAGATCCTGCAAATAAAGCAGAAAATGGAGAAGAGAGAAACAGAGTGAATGTTTCCAGTCCAGTATGACACTTTGGAACACAATGGGCGGCACGGTGGCACAGTTGGGCGGCACGGTGGCACAGTGGTTAGCACTGATGCCTCACAGCGCCAGAGACCTGGGTTCAATTCCCACCTCAGGCAACTGACTGTGTGGAGTTTGCACATTCTCCCCGTGTCTACGTGGGTTTCCTCCGGGTGCTCCGGTTTCCTCCCACAGTCCAAAGATGTGCAGGTCGGGTGAATTGGCCATGCTAAATTGCCCGTAGTGTTAGGTAAGGGGTAAATGTAGGTGAAGGGGTTGCGCTTCAGCGGGTCGGTGTGGACTTGTTGGGCCAGAGGGCCTGTTTCCACACTGTAGGTAATCTAATCTAATCTGTCTCTATTCACAGATTCTTCCTGACCTGCTGAGTTTCTCCCAGGCTTTTCGTTTTTACTGCCTTAAAATTGGAGATGTGGAGGAGCCAGTGTTGGACTGAGGTGGACAAAGCCAGAAGTCACATGACACCAGGTTATTGTCCAACAGCTTTATTTGAAATACGAGCTTTCGGAGCAGTGCTGTTGAACGATAGCCTAGTGTCCTGCGACTCCTGACTTAATATTCAAGTCAGGCCATTCAGGAGTGATGTCACTTAAAGGGAAGTAGAAATCTGGAACTCTGCTCCCTCACCCCTCCTCATAAAGGCTGTTGAGGCTGAAGGTCAATTGGAGCTTAAAGGCTGAGAACGATAAAGGGTCAAGGTAGGAAACAATGCTGGGAAGATAGACAGATACAGCAGTATCCTGGTTATCTTGCTGCAGTCACAACTTGGAGATCCCAGTTAATAGCAACACAAGTTCAAATTCCACCGTGACATCTGGGAAAAGTTACTTTACCCACCATAAGAAACCAAAACCTAAATAGAGAGGTGGACATACCACCAGCTCTTCACCGGAGACTCACACTGATGATGTCACCTAGTCGTGGTGACGAAACTTCTGAAAACAAACCTTCCAGCTCAGTGAGCTAGCTTACATACTTATCATCAACCTGAGCTACAAATCTTCTCAAAAGTCAATAACTTAAGTTAATTTGGAATAAATAGCTTCCATCAGTGACAGTGACCAGATTGCCATAAAAACTGATCACCTATGTCATTTAGGGAAGGGAATCTGCTGTCCTTACCTGATCTGGCCTACATGTGACTTCAGACCCATGCTATGGTAGTTAGCTCTTAACTTTCCTCTGAAATGGCCAAGAGAACCATTCGGCTGTTTTCAAGCAGGTGACTCAGGATCAGCTTCTCGAAGGCAACTAGAGATGGGAATGAGAGTTGACTTTACTGCTGATATTCACGCAGTGCAAAGGTATTGTGATGAGTGAAGAGTTTGAGGAGAGGTTAGATCAGAAGAAGTCTGTGGCATCTGAGTCTGTGGAATCCTCTGCCATAGAAAGTGGTTGAGGCCAAACTGTTGAACATTTTTGCGAAGTAGTTAGATATAGTTACAGCGTCAGAGGTCTACAGTATAGAAAGGTGCCTTGGCCCATTACATCCAGTCAATACCTGCCTACCTATTCTAAAGGAATCAAAAGATATGGGCAGAAAGCAGAAATGGGACTGAGTTAGATGATCAATCATGGTCAGATTTAATGGTGGACTAGGCTCGAAGGGCCGAATGGCTTATTCCTGCTCCTAATTTTGATATTCCTATGTTACCGTCTGATGGATAGATATCGTATTCCACTGAACCAGATGAGAAATGGTGTAAAATGTAACAAGGTTCCTGAAATAACTGCACAGGGGCTGGTATCCCATCACCAGGTCACCCTTTATTTACACAGTACACTGGCTGTGGGGCCAGCCAGCTCAGAGTCAGCCCCTGAGCTGAGGAGATACTGAAGCCCCCTGTTTATTTTTTTTCCCTCAGCGCCCATGTTGTGTGTGTGCAGGTGTGAGACACAGTAAAAGACACAAAGTGCACGAATCTTTATTCAATTTCCACCACCAGGAAGATAGGAAAACACCCGGGTGGCCAGTGACAAGCAGTGCCCTTCACATCAAAGGGCAATGCTGTGTGATCAAACAGTGAAGGGGAGGGCAGGGACTAAATCAAAATAGCGTTGGAGGGGGAAATAATGCACTCCACTCCCTGCGGCGCCCACCTCTCCCTGAACAACTCCAGGGTGTTGGTGGACACCACATGCTCCTTCTCCAAGGACACCCGGGCTCGAACGTAACCGCGGGGCAGGCAGTCGGCCCTAACGACCCCCTCCACGGCCCGCTGCCTGGACCTGTTTATGGCCAGTTTGGCCAGGCCCAGGAGCAGACCCACAGCCCCCAGTTTATCTCTATCAGCTAGGGGTCCCTGATTGGCCCACTTTAACAACCCCAACCAAAGATCTCATGCTCAATAAGATCCCCCTGCTCCGAATCACGACAGTTCCCTGATTGGCTTTTGGCTTTTGTTTTCTCCGCTTAGGTTGGATTTATCGATTTCATTGTGCACCCTCTGTGGGAGACGTGGGCTGACCTGGTTTATCCAGATGCCAAAGAGATACTGGACAACCTGGAAGACAACCGTGATTGGTTTGACAGCATGATCCCTCACAGCCCACCTTCATCCAGCTCCGTGGAGCTGGGAAACAGCAGCAAAATGGCGGACAGTCTCCTGCTGAACATCACAAGGCACAAAGAGGCAGTGAGCACTAACGCCAGCTCCTTTGAGGAAATGCACAGCTGCAGCAGCCCGGAGACTCCAGACACAGACTTCTCGGAATCCTCAGAGGCCATCGAAGTTGGCCGAGTCCCTTACTCCAGACAACCGGGCGTGGGCAGCTACATGACCCAAGCCCCCCTCTACGAGAGCGAGGTGGGCAACTCGTCTGCTGAAGAGGGCAGTTCCAGGGATTCGGGGAGCAGTACTCCGGAGGGCAGGTATCAGCCTCCCCCTAACTATCGCCCTTTCCTGTTCAAGGTCCAGCCTCCAAAGGGAGGAGCTAGCCAAATCCCAGACAACACAGCGGAAGGGTCACCAGACAGCAGTAAACAGAGCCTGGTGGAAGGGTCACCAGACAGCAGTAAACAGAGCCTGGTGGAAGTAGAAGGAAGCATCTCAGATCTTCCATTGGGCACCTAACAAGACGGAGACGTTGTACATTATTTAGTAAATTCATTCTTTTTCTGGTATCAAAGCACACACAAACCAGCTGTTGCTTTACGTGTCAAGCAGCTGAGATCTTCGCTGTGAGCTGGTGAGGAAGGCAACAGGAGAGAGACATTTTCGCCAGTGCCAGCCATAACAATGACCAACCCAAAGGAAACAAAAAAAAATCCAAAACAAACAGTGCCGTGATTCTCCCCCCGCCTTCTCTGGGCTGCAGGGGGAATATGTTTTTGCAAATAGGAGGTCGCTGGCAAGAAATGTATCCAAACGAAATCTGAGGGAGGAGTAAAGAAATCAGATGGAGTCAGGAAGGGGAAACCATCTTGAAGAGCAAGATTTTATTTTTCCTTTTTTCTTTTTTTTTAAAAATAAAATACCTTCAGCAAAAATTTTTTAAAAACTGTGAAGGAGAAAAGGTTTCAAATGTAGCCAGGGAAGAGGGTGCATGTGGCAAAGGCAGAGGACAATGGTCACTGGCCGTGCTGAGACCTGTCCCTCGAACTGGGAAGGTTGAATCAGTTGGATCGTGGCAGAGTCCAGCACTGCACTGGAATAGACTGGAGGACACAAGAAATCGATGCCTTTTTAATTGAATTGGAAACTGTCAGCAGCGTGACAGGACTTTTATTTGAACAAACAAAACATTTAAAAGGAGGGTTCGTTGATCCTTTTTTATTTAAAAAGTGATCTGTATTTTTCTTAAATGAATATTTTTAGCAATTTTTTTACACAATTTGACTTGTGATTATGTGAGTCTTGGATTGGATCATGTTGACCACTGCCCTTAATATGTGCGTGCGGGTGAGTGTGTGTCTCTATCAGTCTGTAAATATGTGTGTGTGTGTCTATCTAGCGGTGTGTGCGTGTATCTATCTCTGTTCATGTGTGTAACTATCTGTGTATGTGTGTCGCTATCTGTGTGTGTTTGTCCTGTTTCCTCACCCCCCATCTCTGTTTCTGTGTCACTATTTATGTGTGTGTTTACACACATCCCAGTATCTTTTTGTGTGTTTCTGTGTTTCTATACAAAGATACCAACAATGTGAAATACAGCCACATAGACTGATTTGCTGTGTTTCATACTGTTGGTATCTGTATTGATTTCCCTATGCCTACTGTGTTTACCTATCCAAGTGTCTGTGTGTGTGTGTGTGTGTGTGTGTGTGGTTGTGAATAACGGAGTCTGTGCGTGAGGCTGTGTGAGAGTGACTGAGGGTGTTGGGAGTGGGAGGGTGTGATGGAAACATTGCACACTGGTTATTGTGCAGTTACGGTTTTCTCTTCAGCCTGACTCCTTCGGCCCTGTGAAATCATTGGAAACTTTGTATTAATTCTCTGTGCCACCAAACATGGATTCCTCTAGTTTCTGAGTTAAAAAGTAATGCTGAGGTTTGATTGCTCAACTGAAGGGGTGAATATTTACCAAACAACAAACAAATCCTCATTGTTATAGACCCAAGGGGCAGTTTCATGCCCTTCCCAGTGACATGTTGTGGACAGTGGAAATGACTGGGAGCACCCAATGCTTACTTACTGCCACATCCCACTGTAGTCAATGTAAATCCTGAGCAAGTACTCATCAGGAGGGGGTTACAATGTGCACAACAGAGAGTAGAACCTGACGGACTGGGACAAGCCTGTCCCAAAGCACTTGCTGCTGGATTGAAGGCCTGGCGTTGGGTAAAGGGGGCCTTCTGAAACCCACCTTCATCTTCTCCGTGACCTCCATCTCCATTCCACACCCTCACACCCCAACCCACGACTCCCCCCATACCATCCCTGAACCTCATGACTCCCCAATCCTTCCCCTAAACCCCCCCGAATTCCCCACCCCATGACTCCCAAACCCATACCCCAACCCCTACTCCATGCCTCTCCCACCCAGTATCCCACCCCAGGATTCCGGTCCCCAACCACCTTGAACCCTGACCTCTCCAGGAAGTGGGAAAGACCCCTGTTACCTACATTGAAAGACCCCTCTCCCACCCCCCACCACCCCCACCTCAATGTGAAAGTTTTAGAGAGCAATCCCCCCTCTGTTGAGAAAGGGGAGGGGTTGGGGATGATGGGAACGCCATTACAGTACTGTTTGACAGCCCATTGCACCACTTATGAAGGTGATTTGAGCTGAGGACAGAATCCCCAACTGTAGCTCAGCCTTGAGCGTGTTTCCTCATCGGGCTACAGAGAAGGGCTGGTATTTTCCTCCCTGTACTTTAAGAATATCATACTCCCTCAGAGTCCAGTGTTTGAATGAGGGTGAGGGATGTTCAAAGGGTGATGCTTAAATATTCAAAATGAAGATATTGCGACAGCAGATTACAAATGAAAGGACAGGCACGCTCATTGGATAAACTGAGGTGAGAATGAATTTATCTGCAATTGTGTCTGCCCCTTGTTTTGGATGTTCAGCCTTACACAGCATCCACAGCACAGAACCCAGTCACTCAGCCTCACCACTCCAGAGTTGTGTTGGTGATCCACATCTACCTCTTGCTGTACTTTATTGTTCTATTCTGGGGAAATACGGAACTGAAATCTCATCAGTACATTGGTTACAAAGGCACACGTGCACGTTCTTAACTCATCTTCGGTCTGCCCACACATAAAAGCAGAAGTGAATCTCAAGGTAATATCCCTTACCCAAATACAAATAACTCAATTAAAATATAATTAATATCCACCTCCCAACATCAGCACCACCTAACTCTCCTTCATGTGTTGATCTAGAAATCTATTCCTACAATTCTCCTCAACAATTCCCTGTGGGAGCTTTGTTCCACGTTCTCCCCAACCCCCTAGATCTTTAGTGACTATCATTAAGATATGCCCTCAAACCAAAGCAAAATACTGTACATGCTGGAGGCCTGAAAAAGAATAGTGTTGGAGAAACTCAGCAGTATCTGTGGAGAGAGAAACAGAATGAAGAGTCCATTAACTTTTCTTCAAAACAATTCTAAAGAAAATTCCTATCAGATTTGAGACATTTAACTCTGTTCCTCTCTTCACAGATGCTGTCAGACCTACTGAGTCTCTCCAGCACTTTCTGGTCATGTTTTATTTATGGCCCTTAATCCTTTAAGTGTGAACATCCAAATGATTGCATTATCAAACCCTTGAATAATTTTAATAACCTCTTATCAAGTCACTTCCTAGTCATCATTTTAGGGAAAAGAGTCTGTTCAAACCTTCATTTCAGTCTCTTTATCAAATTAGTCTAGTAGCTTTTCCATCTTTGTCACTGGCTCTGTGTCATTTTTGTAATGGGGAGACCAGAACTTGAGGCAAGGTCTAATCAAAATCTGCAGAAAGATAAGATCTCGTGGTGCAGTGGTACTATCCCTCCCTCTGGGTCAGAAGGTCCTTTTTCAAATCCTGCATCACTGAAAGTCTGCCAAAATATGTCTGAAGAGGTTGATTCAAATAACTGTAGAAAGGCCAGAACTGTGCACATTGAAGATTGAAAGAAGTTTAATGTCTGCCTTAAATTTACTTCTATCCTTAAGAAAACAATGTTCCAAGTTGACCAAAGAGTGAATCCAGGGCTAATTGTAATGATCGAATGTTGACTCAGACTCAAGGTACATTGCAGATGGAAACAAAGGTTAGCACTAAGAGTGCAGGGTCTTGGAAACATTTATCTTCAACCAAAGGAATTGGGGCATTCTACACCATGTACTGTGTATAGATAAATGAATGATCCAGTTCCCCAATCCCTCAGTCCCAAATTCAATCTTTGATGCCTAATGCAGCTGCTGTTTAAGATGCTTCCATTTTCTTGAAACCAAAGGTCAGTTTCTGAACTGTGAGCAATGTGTGTGTGCTTTCCCCCATAAAGCCCTACTACACTTCAATCTTCATCTGGCATTCCCATTTCATCTACCCATTGTTCAGTTTTGTGCAGTCATTCCACCCTTGTCCATGATTCTGGTTGTGAACATTTCCCCCATGTTCCATGACACTATGCCCTCAACCAGTCTGCACAGAGTCTGCACCCCTGGGTGTAACACAGAGAACCTGCATTCTGTGATATTCTGTCAATCTGCAGAATTTTCACCAACTTTGGGAGAGCGATTTGGTGGGCAGGAAGGAAAGGTAGAAGCAGGGTTTAGGTCAGGGATAGGATCTGGAGATGTGAGACCGTGAGGGAGGTCAGTGATCGGTGGGAGTCCTTCCGTTCTGCAGAATACACACAATTTCCACATACTCCAGTTGGCTAATTACATGCTGACGTTATCCTCTTCTTAACTTTCAACCTGTGACGTGCCTTCAGCAGGTTCCAAACCATCTTCCTGATTGGAAAATCCTGTTCAGGAAAGGGGAATTGTTGTGTTATTCCCCCTCCCATCCTGGTTTGTGTGTCTCCAGTTCTTTAAGAAGGCCTGCCCTGGACAAGCCCAACACTGATTGCACCTGATATGGATGAGAGCAGGGCTAGAATTGACCAGCATTCTGGAGGGGGTCACAGTGAGGGGCCGTGATGTTGGAGGGGCAGCATTGAAATTACAAAGTGTGGGCTTGAAAGCACTAACCTATCCCTAGTTTTAAAGGGGCATTACAATGTACTGTTTGGGGGGGGCTGGCCCACAAACTGGAAGCCTGCTCCACAATCTATTTAATGCTGATCGTAAGGGAGGGAGCATTGGGCTTGATTGTAACATTCAACAGTATCAAAAGACTCCTTTGAGTTGGGCAGGTGAGATGGTATTGAGGAGTTGTTTTCAGAATGCAGTCAACTCGAGCAGACTATGTCAGAACAACTAGACTCCCCACTGTGGCGTCAGTTTCTATTGGGGGGTAGAAAGTGAGTGGCTGCAGATTTTAGAGATCAGTCAAAACGTGTTGCTGGAAAAGCACAGCAGGTCAGGCAGCATCCGAGGAGCAGGAGAGTCAACATTTTAAGCATAAGCCCTTCATCAGGAATGTCCTTATGTCCAAAATGTCAACTCTCTTGCTCTTTAGATGCCGCCTGACCAGCTGTGCTTTTCCAGCACCACACTTTTTGACTTCAGTTTTTAACAGACTGAGATGTTGGTATCAGGGTTTAAAACATAGAGGAAGGTCAGAGGTCAATAATATCAGCAAAAGTGTGAAGATTGTTTTACAAAAAAGGTTCATTTTTAGAGCATCAATGGCAGAGCTGGCATTGAATGCCTATCGCTTTACGCCTCACGATGCCAGACCCTATTCCTGAGTTGCTGCAATTACCATCAGCAAAGGAACCCACCATTCTGATCCAGCAACGGTCAAGGATTTTTGAAGGTTGTTCAGCAAGGAAAACTGATTTAATCCCGAGCTCACGGTGGGCGAGTGTTCTGACGCTGTGTCACTGATCCTTTCTGGGGCTTAATTGGACCATCTGAAAAGATAATTAAACATCTATCCCATTTTGGCATTTTCATAAAGGTGACATCTGTCTGTCATTGCAACCTTCTAATTGTCCCTTGGGTAGCAGATGTTGTGGTGGAAATTGGAAAAATTCCCTGTCTTTAATGTCAGCTTGGGAAAAGAAAATAACTTGGACCTGTGTCAAGACATGAGTAAGTAAAAAAGCAGGAGAATCGACATTTCGGGCATATGGCCTTCAGGAAGGGCTTTTTCCTGACAAAGGGCTTATGCCCGAAACGTCAATTCTCCTGCTCCTCGGACCCTGCCTGACCGACTGTGCTTTTCCAGCACCACACTCTTCCGACTCTGATCTCCAGCAACCGCAGTCCTCACCTTCTCCTTAAGTAAAAGAGTAGCTGAATGATTAGGATATTCCTCTTGAGTTCAATTGTCTTGCCTTTGGATCAAGAGACAGTTACGCAGTGTTTTAATGTATATGAGCAATGGGCGGTCTGAACCCTCACATGTGGTTGGCTCTCAGTTGGGCTGACTCTTAGGCGTAGTTACCGTGAGAAGCAATGCCTGCTTTCCGGGGTCCCCTGGGCTGCTCTCCCGTTCTGTACACAGTGGTGCCCCCACATTGGGCAGCTCCAGAATCCAGCCACCCTGGCTTTGTTTCCATGTGAACACATTTAACTGTAAACCCTGTAGAGGTTCCAAGAAAGTTCCTTCGTCCTCATCAGCACCAGAGTGACATTAACTCTTAAAAACTGTAAGAACTGCGGATGCTGTAAATCAGAAACAAAAGCAGAAATTGCTGGAAAAGCTCAGCAGGTCTGGCAGCATCTGTGGAGAGATATCAGTTGGAAGGGTCATTCAACACAAAATGTTAACTCTGATTTCTCTGCATGAATGCTGCCAGACCTGCTGAGCCTTTCCAGCAATTTCTGTTTTTGTTTCTGAAATTAACCCTTTCTGCTCAGGGAATAAGATGAGGCTTAATACTCACTGGACTATTCACCTTGAAGTTCACATCTAAAATAATCCGGCTCTTGATGGGACCACGTACCTTTGGAAGACTCTGCCGTTCAGTAGTCACCATTGGTTAGCACCATATGTTAACTCTGTGTTACATCATATTCAGAGTGACAATTTGCCTGCTTATCTCTGGTATATTTTACACTTGGCTTGTAGTTCTTGCCACTGTCACACGTAATGTGCTATCACACTTTCTGAGTCAGCCTGAGTGAACAGGAGAGAATTTGGTTCATCCAGAAAAATCAGTGACCCTGGAGGAAATTCAAAAGAAGTTCCCTGTTATAACATTTGACTTTTTAAGACACATGGATCATCTGTCTTGTCATGAGGAACTTGTGTCATATTCCAGTTGTGAGAGTCGCATACAGTAGCTTTAAGTTATATGATCTTACATTAATTCCACACACTTTCCCCACCCTCACTTCACAAGTTTGAAATTTGATTCTGTGCCACTGGGGTGAAGATTGTACCTAATCCCTAAATGAAATAGGTGCTGTAATGTGCCAACCCAAGACCTCATCACTATCTGAAATAAAGCACCAAACCTCAATGCTGTGCCAATCAGGATGGGGCAAAGTAGCCACTGGACAACAGTGAGACACAATTGCCCCATAAATTGCCAGTGTCTCCTTCCTGTCCTTGTTCTCTAACCATGTGCCATTTTGTCATTGACTGACCTTTCAACTGAGTGCACCAGATATACACGTACATACATAAGGAAACTTCTGTTCCCATTCGTTAAAGAACAGTTATTACTAACAGAAGACAATGGCTTTTCACATAATTCCTTTCGTTTGTTGAAGAACTTTATGGCCATGTGACTGCGGTTAATGGTCTCAGACACTCTATTATGTGAAAACATTAATGACTGCGAAACAGAATTGTTTTCATCACTCTCAATTTTGACCATTTCTTTCTCCTCAGCTGTTTTCAATGTGTATAATTGTTGTAAGTAAGTTGACTATTTATTCCGATCTGTACAGTGACATCTTTTCAAGGGAAGAGGTGCAGGGTCCCTGTTAAGCTCTGATTTAGAGTATGACTCGTATCTATACCTGTATGTTGTTGTAGATGTAACATATGCACAAACAGCTTCATATAAAGCTTTCAATAATATTTTGATTGTCCTTGGTTTATGTTCTGAAACTTTGCACTGTGCTTTAAATTTCTCTGCAGTTTTTTCCCACGTGTTCACTGACCTACTTTGAGGCATTTCTGAAACAGGAGCCAATGTTAAAATTCTCATCTCAGTTCTGAAATCTCTCCATGATCCTACACTGGCTTCCTAGCCCTACAATCCCACTCACCTTCAAAATACTGCAGTATCACTTGAGATAGAAGATATGGTTTCATGTGTCATCGAAAAGGGGGTACCTACAACAATGTGGTACTCCAACAGCATCACAATGTCCTAGGTTTCTGTGCTCGAATTTATGGAGTGGGTTCTGGACATTCTTGACTCAGAGAGACTGCAACCCAGAATCAGGGAAGTGTTATGATGTAGAAGGAGATCATTCAGCCCATCGTGCCTGCACCATCTTGTTAACTGAGTATCATCACTGAGAACCAGTCTCTCATTTGTTCCCTAACCCTTCCACACTATTTCTATCCAAATAAATATCCAGTGATTGTCTTGAAAGCCTCATTTGAACCTGCCTCCACCACATCTCCAGGAAGTGCATCCCATGACAAAACGTAACTTACAGCTTTAAAGGTAGCCACCAACCAAACCCAGAGCTACTAAAGATCTCCTACTTGCAATGATTGAGCCTTATGTCAGAACATAGGAACAAGAGTAGGCCATTCAGCTCCTTGGACCTGTCCCACCATTCAATGGGATCATGGCTGATATGTGGCCAAACTCCATAAGCCTGCCTTTGACCCATATGTCTTAGATACATTTTTGTTAAACAAAGTACTATCTCACATTTAAAATTAATAACTGATTCAGCATCCACTGCCATTGGTGAATGAGCGTTCCAAATATCTACCATCCTTTGTATGTAGGCGTGCTTCCTAACATCTCTCCTGTACGCTCCGGCCTACTTCTCAGACTGTGCCTCCTAGTTCTAGAATCTCCAACCAGTGGAAATAGTTTATCTGCTGTGTGTTTTCCTGTTGGTCAATCCAGGATAGACTGATCTGCTTCTGAGCTCCCATTAGACGAAAGTGAGGAGTGCAGATGCTGAGATTAGAGCCGAGAGTGTGGAGCTGGAAAAAGCACAGCAGGTCAGGCAGCATCCCAAGAGCAGGAGAATCAACTTTTCTGGCAAAAGCCCTTCATCAGGAATGATGCTGGGTGCATTGGGAGTGGAGAGATAAATGGGAGGGGGTTGGGGTTTGGAGGGTGGCACCAATCCACTCCACCTTCCTCTCCGACCTTTACCCCCACCTCCATCCACCTATTACATTCTCAGCTACCTGGAGTCACCTTCAAGTGATGTTTTCAAGACAATCACTAGATATTTATTTGGAATAAAATAGTGTGGAATGGCTAGGGAGCAAACAGGAGACTATTTAGATTAGATTAGATTACCTACAGTATGGAAACAGGCCCTTCAGCTCAACAAGTCCACACCAACCCTTTGAAGAGTATCCCACCCAAACCTATTCCCCTCGCCTGTATTTACCCCTGACGAGTGCACCTAACATTATGGGCAATTTAGCCTGGCCAATTCACCTGATCTGCACTTTTTGGACTGTGGGAGGAAACCAGAGCACCTGGAGGAAACCCACGCAGACACAGGGAGAATGTGCAACCTCCACACAGACAGTCGTCAAGGCGGGAACCATCATGCCGTGCCATGGTTCTCGGTGATGATGCTCAGTTAACAAGATAGTGCAGGCACGATGGGCAGAATGATCTCTTTCTACATCATAACACTTCCCTGATTCTGGGTTGCAGTCTCTCTGAATGCCCATTCAATAATGATAATTACAGAACTATTGTTGATTGTCAGAAAAAATCCATCAATTCACAAATGTTAAAGGCGTTTGGCACACTTGCCTTCATTGCTCAGTCCTTTGAGTGTAGAAGTTTGGTTGTCATTGTTGACGTTGCACAGGACATTGGTGAGGCCTCTGTGTCCAGCGCTGGTCTCCAGGTTATAGGAAAGATTTTATTAAACTGGAGAGGGTTCCGAAGTGATTTCCCAGAATGTTGTCGGGTATGGAAGGGTTGATTTATAAAGAAGGGGTGGGAGGGCTGGGACTTTTTTCACTAGAATGTAGGAGCTTGACCTTATAGAAGTTTACAAAATATTGAGGAGTATAGATAGAGTTAATGGTCATTGTCTTTTCCCAAGGATGGGGGATTTCAAAACTAGGGGGCACAATTTTAAGGTGAGAGGAGAGAGATTTAAAAAAGACGTGGCAATTTCTTTTTACACAGAGGGTGGTTCACGTGTAGAATGAGGAAGTGGTGGGTGTGGGTACAGTTACAATGTTTAAAAGACATTTGGATAAGTACATGAATAGGAAAGGTTGGAGGGATATGGGCCAGTAGCTGGCAGGTGGGATTAGGTTAGTTTGGGATTACATTTGGCATTGACTGATTGGACCGAAGGGTCTGTTTCCATGTTGTATGATTCTATGTCCTTTAGGGAATAAATCTGCCATCCTCACCCAGTGAGGCCTACATGTGACTCCAGACCTACAGCAATGTGCTTGACTCTTACTTAGGGATGGGCAATAAATGCTGGCCTAGCCAATGATGCTCACATCTCATGAACAAGTATTTTTAAAAAATCTCCAGTATCTGTGGTTCTGAGGTTTTTTAAGTCAACAACACAAAAGAGACAGGTTTGTGGGGGAGGTGGATTAGGGGGGCGTAGAGAACTTAAGGACAATAGAGAATAGACATAATGGAGTCTGTTTTTGAAGTCATGAAATTCAATGTTGAGACCTTGAGGCTGTAAGATGAGGTCTTGATCCTCAAACCTGTGTTGTGCTTCTTTGGTATATTGCAGCAAGCCCAGCACAGGAATGATAGCACGAGAGGTTTATTGAAATATTAAGCAACTGGGAGGTCACGGTCATTCTTACAGACACAGTGGAGATGTTCTACAAAGCAGTCACCCAGCCTGACCTTGGGCTCATCAGCGTAGAGGAGGCCCCATTGTGAGTAGTGAGTACAGCAGCATAGATTGAAGGAAGTCCAAATGAAACACTGCTTCACCTGCACTGTGTGTTTGAACAGTGAGGGAGGAGATGAATGGGCAAGCGTTACACTTCTTTTTAAAATCAAAGCTATAATCAGGTTAAAGAAGCCCTAGTCTAGATTAGAATGGTGCTGGAAAAGTACAGCAGGTCAGGCAGCATCTGAGGAGCAGGAGAATTGACCTTTCGGGCCTCATTCCTGATGAAGGGCTTTTGCCCGACACGTCAATTTTCCTGGTCATCGGATGCTGCCTGACCTGCTGTGCTTTTCCAGCACCACTCTAATCTTGACTCTGATCTCCAGCATCTGCAGTCCTCACTTTCACCTTAAAGAGGCCCTACCTAGGCACTGTAACAAGAAACAAACTAATGGTTAATGAAACTCATAAATGGTGAACAGAAACTTACAAAATCAAGGTGATGTTGGCCAGTCTGATAATAGAATCTAGCCCATGCAGGGCCCGCCAATCTCTAAAGGTGTCTATCATGCTGGGGGTGGATCCTGTGCACAGGACAAGTGTCGAGTTCTGGATAGACAGTGGTCAGTTTATCTGGAAGCCCACCACATGCTTGAGCCTCCTTGATTTTTTTTGAGAATTCTCAGGGTGGAGTATCTTAGTCACGAGGTTCTGAATGGGTCGGGTTATGTTCAGAACCACCCTCTTCTGCTAATCAAGGCACCCCAAATCTGCTCAACCCTCTGCTCCATCTGCCAACAGAAACCATGCTCCCTTGCAACAGCCACTACTCCTGCAGCAAGGACACTTTAAGGGCGGCAGAGTGGTTAGCACTGCTGCCTCACAGTGCCAGGACCTGGGTTCAATTCTAGCCTCGGGTGATTGTCTGTGTGGGTTTCCTCTGGGTGCTCCGATTTCCTCCCACAAATTGGCCATGCTAAATTGCCCGTCGTGTTCAGGGATGTATAGGTTAAGTAAAAAGTGAGGTCTGCAGATGCTGGAGATCACAATTGAAAATGTGTTGCTGGTTAAAGCACAGCAGGTTAGGCAGCATCCAAGGAATAGGAAATTCGACGTTTCAGGCCAGAGCCCTTCATCAGGCCCGGCTCTGGCCCGAAATGTCGAATTTCCTGTTCCTTGGATGCTGCCTAACCTGCTGTGCTTTAACCAGCAACACATTTTCAACTGTATAGGTTAAGTGCATTATTCAGGGGTAAATGTAGAGGAGTGGATTTGGGGTGATACTCTTTGGAGGGTCGATTTGGGCTGAAGGGCCTGTTTCCATGCTGTAGGGATTCTAATTCTAACACTCAGCATGACCTGACCTTTACCAAACATTGATCCAGTCCAAATAGAAGACGGAGAATTCCTGCAAGAAGATCTAAGGGCAGGACCTCACTCTGTAAACAGGAGCTGCACGTCTTAACTGAGGCTGCACCCCTGACACAAGAAATACATCATTACGGTGCACCAACTTGGAGGAGGCTCAACATAATGGTACCTCCACAGAGTCTAAGGGAGAAGATTGCTATCTCTGTGTGGAAGCAACCAAGTGGGAAACTCAGAACCTCAATGGCAAACACAGGTTGCATTTTTGCCCCAGAATAACTCAAAGAATTTTCTCTGTACATTTGTGATAAACTCCACCACAGGCTTTTCCCTCCAGGAGTAGGTACCATAAGAACATTAGAACTAGGATCACGAGGAGACAATTCAGCAACTTGAGCCTGTTCCGC
The DNA here is from genome assembly GCF_020745735.1 of Hemiscyllium ocellatum. Classification (NCBI taxonomy): domain Eukaryota; kingdom Metazoa; phylum Chordata; class Chondrichthyes; order Orectolobiformes; family Hemiscylliidae; genus Hemiscyllium; species Hemiscyllium ocellatum. Next base: position 3,963,170 of record NC_083428.1, read on the forward strand.
CATTTAATACAATCATGGCTGATCTCATCTTGGATTTGACGCCACTTTCCTGCCCAAGGGAGGAACCTTAGCAACCTTTCAACCCATTGCTAATTAAACGTCCAAATCCTCCTTAAGTTTATTCAGTGTCCCTGCATCCACCGCACTCTGGGGGAGTGAATTCCACTTATTCGCCATTCTTCGAAGGGAGAAGTAATTCTGCCTCAACTCAGTTTTGAATCTGCCACCCCTTAGCCTAAAACTATGACCTCTACTTCCAAATTGTCCCATATGAGGGATGCATAATCCCTGCCTCTACTAAAAAAAAACACATAGAACCATCAGCTGTAGCAGGATTCAAACCATCAACCCCAGAACACAACCAGATTATTGGTCTAGTGACATTACCACTACACCATGGGTGGAGGAGTTGAGGAAGGGTTAGCATAGGAGGAGTGGACCAGGATGCCTTCTGAGTAGAGGGGGAGATGGTGCAAATGCAGTGTCCGCCAGTCCTCCAGCCGCAGGAGGTGCTGCAGCAGGAGGACTCAGGCACCCATGCGATATTAATTATGCAAAATAGTGCAGAAAGTGGTTACAATTTCCTATTGCATTTTGCAGGCGACTTGTTTCCAACTTTAATCCAATTTGGAGACCAAATTGCGCTGAAAACGGGATAAATCTGCGTCTGGTCCTGTTAAAGAGAGGCAATCTCTTGAATAATTAAATGATAAATAATTAATTATTCATAAGAGCTGCTTTATTCCAAGTCCCCATCTCCCATCCATTGGCTTGATCTTCTGGCTTTTTGTATTCCAGAGCCGTTCGATTTGACATTCTAAAAATGCAAACAGAATGCAAAAATAAAAACATAAACCCAAATATTGTTCAGCAAATCCCTCGCTGACATGATTGTGAATAATTCATAAGCTTTTAAATAAATGAAGGTTTTGCCCCAGTTTTTTTTCCTCAGGAGTGTAAACACGTAAATGCAATGCAAGTGGGTTCAGGTTGCAAATATAAAAATGAAAATAAGGAGAGGCTTTTATTAAGGGGAGTGGGGGGGGACAGCAGTAGATAAGAGATGCTCCTGGGGTGAAGGATGGAAGATGCTCTGGATTGCTATTGGCTTCTCGCCATGTCAATCACTGCCTCAGTAAGATCCCGCCCTCTTTTGGGCCCGGGAATGACGTCAGAGCGGAGCTGTCAATCAGCCGCTGAGCTGCTGCTGCTGCAGTGTCTAGAGAGACCGGTCCTGAGGCAAACGCTTGGAAGGTGAGGGCGCTGAGGTCGAACGGGCAGTGCTGGGCATCAGGATGCAACCTCTGTGTTCTATCTGATGCCTTAATATTTTTAATAATTTCAAGAGCTTCAATTCGCTTGATCCATAACCTTCATTTGACATAGGAGAGTTTTTTTGAGGGGGGACGTGGAGATGGCTAGCAGGCTGGAGGGGGTCAGGCATTGGGCAAATTGAAATAAGGTACCTCATGGTTTCTCTAAATATTTAAAAATGTCAGTTTTCGTCCATGTTATTTATGTTATTGGTGGTTGTTGAGGGATGCTGGAAGTGATGATGGTTCTCTCTCTCTCTCTCTCTCTGCCTCTGGTTCATTCATTCTGGGTTACTGCAGCCCCTGTACCTGTCATTGCATCCGCTCTCAGCTCCAGCTCTCAGCCAGCAACAGAAGGCAGCGTCCTTCCTGACGGTTGTGCTGGACCACTCTCGCTGCTTTTTACTCTCGAAGCAGACACTGACACCAGTACCATCGCCTTGTGCCTCCCCACTGCAGACAGACTGAAGGGGGAGGAGATGGCGGGGGAGAAGGGGGAAGAGATTGATATATTTCCCATTGACACACTGGTCGCGCTGGATAAATTGTGGCAGAAATTAATAATTTACAGTATGAACCGTGAGATGCATGTATTATGTATTCATTGCTACATGCAATGGGCAGTAAATACAACGTATCCTAATGTGAATTAACACCTCGAGTGTAGTAAGAAAATGGTTACTGATCTACGTTTCTCGTCCGAAAGAGGACAAGCGAGCCTCAGCCGGATTGCAGTGGATTTGTGCTTGAGGAATTTGTCCCCCATTTTATTTATAATCTGCCCAATAGAGGGCACACGGCGTCTAGATGAGGAAAAGGGTTTATATACAACATTTTGCTTTGAGATGCATTAGTCTCTGCCTGTCAGAGGGCTTCTGGTTAGCAGTCAATGTTGTCGCTTGATTTAAGTTACGACTAAACTAGACAAAAATCAATCTCATTCTAAACACTCAAGAGATGTATATTAATTGTGCCAGCTGTTCTTAATGTGTCCTTTGTAACTATTAGTACCCCAGTGTTGTACAGTGACAGACCTGTCCCCACCAGTACTGTACCCCAGTGTTATACAGTGACAGACCTGTCCCCACCAGTACTGTACCCCAGTGTTATACAGGGACAGACCTTTCCCCACCAGTACTGCATCCCAGTGTTATACAGGGACAGACCTGTCCCCACCAGTACTGTACCCCAGTGTTATACAGGGACAGACCTGTCCCCACCAGTACTGCACCCCTGTGTTATACAGGGACAGACCTGTCCCCACCTGTACTGTACCCCAGTGGTATACAGGGACAGACCTGTCCCCACCAGTACTGTACCCCAGTGTTATACAGGGACAGACCTGTCCCCACCAATACTGTACCCCAGTGTTATACAGTGACAGACCTGTCCCCACCAGTACTGTACCCCAGTATTATACAGGGACAGACTTGTCCCCACCAGTACTGTACCCCAGTGTTATACAGGGACAGACCTGTCCCCACCAGTACTGCATCCCAGTGTTATACAGTGACAGACCTGTCTCCACCCAGTACTATACCCCAGTGTTATACAGTGACAGACCTGTCCCCACCAATACTGTACCCCAATGTTATACAGAGAGAGACCTGACTCAACTTAATTGCTGTTTTTTCTCTTTTCTGCTGTTTGTGGGGGCTTGCTGTGCACAAACTACTGCCATATTGTGTACATTATAATGGTCCTACATTCAATAAACTATTGATCTGGAGTGTAGCATTGTTAAGTGAACTGCTTTATAAATAGGTCCTTTGATACTTGGAGAAAGTGAGGACTGCAGATGCTGGAGACCAGAGTTGAAAAATGTGGTGCTGGAAAAACACACAGCAGGCCAGACAGCATCTGAGGAGCAGGAGAATCGACGTTTCAGGCATAAACCCTTCTTCCTGAAGAAGGGCTTATGCCTGAAATGTCGGTTCTCGTGTTCCTCGAATGCTGCCTGGCCTGCTGTGTGTTTTTGCAGCACCACATTTTTCAACCTTTGATACTTGGCAATGCAATGAGGCCATTCAGCCTCTTAAGAATGTTCCTCGATTTGCTAAGATCTTTACTGGTCTGTAGCTTAACTGCTGAAAATGTGTTGCTGGAAAAGCGCAGCAGGTCAGGCAGCGTCCAAGGAACAGGAGATTCGACGTTTCGGGCATAAGCCCTCCTGAAGAAGGGCTTATGCCCGAAACGTCGAATCTCCTGTTCCTTGGATGCTGCCTGACCTGCTGTGCTTTTCCAGTAACACATTTTCAGCTCTGATCTCCAGCATCTGCAGACCTCACTTTCTCCTTGTAGCTTTGTTTCAGAATGCATCTACCCTTTGTGTAATAAAAACTATTAGTAACAATTTTGAGATTTTCAATTTGCTTTAAAATACTTCAGTAGGGGGAGTTCGTGGTTTTGCTATATTTTTCATTTAAATGTCCTAAATATAACCTCCCCTTGATTTGGGAAATGTTCCCTTTCATTGAAAAATTGTTGTTCTGCTATTTAAGTAACTGAGAGTGGAAGCCAGGGAGATATGGACCAATTCATGTAACATCTGTTGTTGAGATATTGTTAGAGTCTGTAATTAAGGACAGAGTGACTGAACATCTTGAGAATGCTCAGCTGATCAGATCGAGCTAGCATAGATTTGCAAAGGGCAAATTCATTGTAAATCCAATGAATTTTTTTTGGGAAATAACTAATGTAGTGCAAAGTGGATTGTCTATGGATGTTATATTCATTTACAAAGGCTTTTGATAAGAGACTGTTAATTAAGATTGAAGCTCATTGAATTGAAGACAAATTGTTGAGCCTTTTGGGAAATTGGTTGAATAGCAGGGGATGGAGAGTAAAGATAAATGACAGGGCAGGTTGTAACTGATGATGTTCTGCATGCATCTGGATTCAGGCAGTTGCTCACTCTTTAAAGAGAGCAAAAACAGCCTTGCTGGGTGAGCTGTTACCCTTTCTGTCCAAACATCTGGGTCTTCAGATTGACCTGATTCAGTCAACTGAGTAATGACAAAATGTGGAGTGATGTTGGGTTTAGGCACAGTATGTTATTTAAAATCTCAGTCATGGGATATGGACATCACTGGCTGGGCCCAGTATTTATTGCCTGTCCCAAGTTACTGCTGAGAAACAAGGTGGTGAGGAACCACCTTCTTAAATCACAGGAGAAGGATTTATTGACTTTGAAGGGAGGTGCAATGTAAGAATCTGAGAATAAACTTCAAGGGAAGGTCACATGGCTAGGGAAGTGTCTAAGAATTTTGGTAATTTGATCTAAGCTTTCAAGATAAAGGTGAACAGTGAGGTTAGATTGGGAGCTGTCAGGTATCAGGATAGTCTCGAACAAGGGACAGCATCTACAAAATCAAAGTCAGACATTTCGAGTGGAGTTTGAAAAGATATTATTCACAGCTGATGTTCGATTGGTTGTTAATTTTGAAGCTAATGTTGATAATTTTTTGTTGACTAAAGGTAATTAGAGAAAGTGGGGTAGTGGGGGTTGGACGAAGCTTGGCAATGTGTCTCCCATGATCTCATTCAATATCAGAACAGGCTGAAGCTTGCAGGTGCCGCCTCCCTGCACCTATATCCCTGTCAATTCTTCCTTAGTCAGAACATTGTTAGATTAAATCCCACTTCAGAAACTACGGAGGGAGTGCTGTTTTGCGGATGTAACGTGAAGCTGAGGCCACAGCTACTTCTCCCCCCCCCCTCACCCTGGGTGGAAGGAGGCGATTCTTTTTTGAAAAGAACCGGTGAGTCATCCCTGATCATTGTTTATCCCTTGTCTGCCATCATTAAACTGCACAACACCAGGTTATACTCCAAGTTTATTTGGAAGCACTAGCTTTCAGAGCGCTCAACCACTGGATGCAGGAGCGTCGCTCCGAAAGCTAGTGCATCCAAATAAACCTGTTGGAGTATAACCTGGTGTTGTGATTTTTAACTTTGTACACCCCAGCCTAACACCAGCACCTCCACTTCATCATTAAACTGGATCTCATCCATATTGCATCTTGCTGGATTATGAGATATGGCTGTGCACAAATTGGTATTGTTCCAGAGTCCTTGTGTGAAAAGTGCACCATTAACCCTTTTCCCCCCACCCCAAAAAAAGTGTTACCCAACAATCTGGCGCCCAGTTTCCCCTGACTCGTGTGAAATCAGCAAGTGAGCATTGGCAGATGGCATCCCAATGGGGAATTACACCAAAGCTTAGACCCCGTCCTCACTCATTGTAGGGATTGTTGATGTGGAGGTGCTGGTGTTGGACCGGGGTGGACAAGGTCAAAAGTCACACAACGCCAGGTTAGAGTGCAACCAGTTTGTTTGCAATCTCAAGCTTTTGGTGTGCTGCTACTTTGTCAAGTCACTTCCCCTGACAAAGGAGCAGCACTCCGAATGCCTGAGATTTCAAATAAACCTGTTGGACTATAACCTGGTATCGTGTGACTTCTGACAGGAATCTGCCAGTTTTCCAGCCACAGCTACTGGGCAGAGATTGAGGACAGGGATTCTGACTGAGTTGTTCCCCCGCAGTCCCATTCTGTTTCACTTTCAGGAGGCGTTCCTTTAGAATTGTTGTCTTCTTGCCCCTTGTTAAAAATTTCTATCTGCTGGCATAAGCATGACTGCTGTGAGCAGCGAATCCCAATGGCTAAGATCCCCTTTGGGGGGAGAGTCAGTGCAAAAGGTTTACTCAGTTGATCCTGGGTATGGAGGGACTGCCTTCTGAGGGGAGGTTGAGTAGGTTTAGTCTGTACTAGCTGGAGTTTGGAAGAATGAGAGGAGATCTTATTGAAACATATGAGATTCTTCGCGAGTTAGACAGGGGAGATTTGGAGAGGTTGTTTCCCCTTGTAGGAAAGTCTCTAGGGCATCATCTCAGAATAAGGGGTCACCCATTTGAGACGGAGATGAGGAAAAATTTATTCTCTGAAGGGAGTGAATCTGTGAAATTCTTCACCACAGAAGTTTGTTGAGGCTGGGTCATTAAGTATATTCAAGACTGCGATAGACAGACTTTATCAATAAGGGGAATCAAGGTTATGGGGAAGGGCAGGAAAGTGAGTTGAGGATCATCAAATTAGCTATGATCTCATTGAACAGCAGAGCAGATTTGATGGGCTGAATGAGCTGTTTTGTTCCATTCCTGATGAAGGGATTTTGCCAGAAACGCCGATTTTCCTGCTCGGATGCTGCCTGACCCGCTGTGCTTTTACAGCGCCATTTGAGTCTTGATTCTAATGTCCAGCATCTGCAGTACCCACTTCTGCCTGTTTTGTTCCAACGTCTTATTGTTCCTATCGTTGGTTCCCTGCGGAGAAGAGAGATGAGCAAGTGAGAGACCTGCTCCTGGGACTGCTCCGGGCTCTGACCATGGAGACCGCCCACACGTCCTGCCATCAAGATACCAGTTGAATTTCGCCAGTCAGATGGCCTGCCTGTTTCCCTCAGCTGTGGTTACACCTGGATGGATTGTGAACAGCACTCACTGTAATGTTTGAGGCCTATTTGCAAGAATGGTGAGCTTTGCCAACTCCTCGGCCCAAATTTAATTCATCTAATTTTGATGAAATTCTTGTGACATTTAAAATGGGGAGGTCTGTAAGCTATTTAAATGGTCGTGACAGAGTTATCCTCACTGTGTGGCCATCCAACCAACGGTATCCATGGTAACCTTGTGTGACCCTGCCTCCACACTACCCCCTCCACCACCACTACAGGTATCTGGAGTAACTTTGTGACCCCATCCACAATCACTGGTTTCCATGGTAACTTTGCAACTCCTCCCTAACCACCAGTTTCCATGATGTACCCCAGCTGCCTGTATCCATGATAGCCCCATATGATGATTCTCTTGCTTGTGTACAATGTTGGGCAGCCACAGTGGATGAGTGTACCACTTTGGTAATCGTTGGTTTCCATGGTGACAGTGCCTGTTGCCCTGGTGACCTGCAGTATCCATGGCAAAGTGAAATTCTCACAGCGAGCGTGTGAAGGGCTGAGCTGTCAGGAGCCTTTGTCACAGCTGACTTGCTGCTGATGTTTTATCTGTGTTGAGTTGACTCATGGCTTGTTCCCATCTTGTAACAGCACTGGATCACAGCTTAACACTGAAGCCTGGAGGAGGAGGGGGAAGAGACAGAGCTTCCTGGGGGTGGATGAGAAAGTCTGTGCTTCCTATGATTTGTTGGAAAGAAATAAATTGCATTTAATCAGCACCTTTCATCACATTTAAAAGGCATCTGGATGGGAATATGAATAGGAGGGGTTTAGAGGGATATGAGCCAAGTGCTGGCAAATGAGACTAGATTTATTTAGGATATCTGGTCAACATGGACAAGTTGGACAGGTCTGTGCTGAACATCTCAATAACTCTATGATTTCAGATGAGTCCTTTACAGCCACTGATGTACTTTTGAAACACAAATTGCACATGGTATAATCGAGATTATAATATAGTAACAAGCCACTCAACCCAGTGTGAGTCTAGTCTACATGAGTCTCTTTCCATTTTATTTCATCTCATCCTTGTTAACATCTGGTAGGGTCTGCAGGGACTCTAGAGACCAAGTGGACGATGTGCTGGACTTCTTTGCATAAGTTGAAATAAAACTCTGACTGGAAAGGTATATACTTAGTCTCTGTCTAATAACATGGTGTTTAGCAATGTTTCCAGCATACTCTCCCCTTCGTATGTACCTAGCATCAATTTAAATGAAAGAAAGACAAACCTAAGGTAGTGAGGAGTTCCAGAAAATTCCAAGTTCTACACCAGAAGGCATTTTTGTATACATTCACAGGATGAAAGCTAGGCAGCATTTATTGCCCATCCCTAATTGTTAAGAGTCCACTTAAGGGGTCTAGAGTCACATGTAGACTAGACCAGCTGAGGCTGGCAGATTTCTTCCCCTGTAGGCATTAGTGAACCAGATGGGTTTTTCCTCGACACTCAACAATGGTTTCTTAATTCCAGTTGTACTGAATTCAGATTCCACAATCTGCTGTGGTAGAATTTGAGCCCAGGTCCCTAGAACGTTACGTGGGTCTCTGGGTTAACTAGGAGAAAGTGAGGACTGCAGATGCTGGAGATCAGAGCTGAAAAATGTGTTGCTAGAAAAGCGCAGCAGGTCAGGCAGCATCCAAGGAGCAGGAGAATCGACGTTTTGGGCATAAGCCCTTCTTCAGGGAGGGTCTGGGTTAACTGTTCAGAGATACCATTAGGCTATTTCCTCCCCTTCATAGAACCAAGACTGTGAGAGAGGAAAGATCAAATGTCTGTGAAACCACAGTAGGCAACTTTGAGTAACAGTCCAGCAATATCTGTTTTAAAATTCTCAAACTTGAACTCCGCTGTCTGTAGCCCCACCCCTCCTTATCAGTTGAACCCACTCCAGCCAACAACCCTCTAAGAACTTTCTGCTCTTCTAATTCTGACCTTTTTCTGAAATATTTCCAGCCAGGATTGGAAAACTCTAATCTGTTCATGTATGTATGAATGACTTGGATGAGAGACATGAATGTACTGTTGCCAAATTTGCAAATTACACAAAAATAGCTGCTAAGGCAAGTGATGAAGAAGACGTGAAGTGTTTGCAGAGAGAAATAATGATAGGATAGACAAATGGACAAACATTTGGCAGATAGAATATAAAGTGGTGAAAATGTGAGGTTCTGCGCTTTTGTCAGAAGAACTTAAGGAGCTGAACATTATTTACATTAATAATATTTATCATTATTTCCAAAAAACTACAGGACACAGGGATAAAACAAAGCACAATAGATGTTGGAAATTGAAACAAGAATAGAAAGTGTTAAATAAACTCAGCAGGTCTGGCAGCCTCTGTGAGAAGAAAGCAGAGTTAGTGGTTTGAGTCCAGTGACTGAGTTCTATGAAGAGTCACTGCACTCAACATGTTATCTCTATTTTCTTCACACAGACCTGCTGAGTTTCTCCAGCAACATCTGCTTTTGGAGAACAGGTGGATTTGGGAGTCCCTTGAACAAAGAAAGAACAAAGAAAATTTACAGCCCAGGAATAGGCCCTTTGGCCCTCCAAGCCTGAGCCTATCCAAATCCACTGTCTAAACCTATTGCCCAATTCCTAGCATCTGTATCCCTCTGCTCCCCACCTACTCAGGCATCTGTCCAGATGCACCTTAAGTGAATAAATAAATCCTTGCCCGTGATACTCAAAGGAGAAAGTGAGGTCTGCAGATGCTGGGGATCAGAGCTGAAAATGTGTTGCTGGAAAAGCGCAGCAGGTCAGGCAGCATCCAAGGAGCAGGAGATTCGACGTTTTGGGCATAAGCCCTTCCTGAAGAAGGGCTTATGCCCGAAACGTCGAATCTCCTGCTCCCGTGACACTCAAAGTTCGCATTCGAGTTCAGTGGGTGATAGTAAAGGCAGATGGCCTTTGTTTCAAAGGGAATGGGATTTTTAAAAAAAAACAAAGATACAAGACGTGAGCTGATTTGGTCCCCTTATTGAAAGAAAAATATTCTGGCATTGCAGGCCGTCCAGAGAATGTTCGCTAGGCTGACCTCTGGTATGGAGGAATGGTCTTCTAAGCCGAACTTGAGTAGACTGAGCTTGTACTTATTAGAATTTAGAAGCAACCTTATTGAAATAGACAAAATTCTTTGGGAGCATCACCAGGGTAGATGTGGAAAGGTTGTTTCCTCTTGTGGGAAAGTCTAGGGCCAGAGGGCACCATCTCATAACAAGGGCTCATCTGTTTCGGACAGAGATGGGAAGGGATTTATTCTCTCGGAGTATATTGAGTCTGTGGAATTCTTCACCACAGAGGGCTGGGTCATTCAGTGTATTCAAGGCTGACATAGCGAGATTTTTTAATCAGGAAGGGAATCAAGGATTGTGGGGAAAAGGCAGGAAAGTGGAATTGAGGATTATCAGATCAACCGTAATCCCGGTGTATAGTGGCACAGGATACAGAAGGTTTGTTATAAAGAAAGACTGGGACTGTTTTTTTACTGGAGCATAGGAGGTTCCGAGGCGATCTAATAGACATTTATAAAATAATGAGAGATATAGATAGAGGATGGTTGTTGTCTTTTCCTTGGGATGGGGAATTTCAAGACTAGGAGGTACATTTTCGAGTTGAGAGGAGAGAGATTTATAAGACACGAGGCAAATTTTTTACACACAGGATGGTTTGCATGTGGAATGAACTTCCTGAGAAAGTGGTGGATGCGATGCAATTATACCATTTAAAAGACATTTGGATAGATGCACGGATAGGAAGGATTTGGAGTGATATGGGCCAGGAGTAAACAGGTAGGACTAGTTTAGTTTGGGATTATGTTCGGCATGGGCTGGTTGGACCGAAGGGTCTGTTTCCATGCTGTCTGACTCTATGACTATGACCTTATGGCCTAGTTGTGCTCCTGTACCTTGTGGCCTGCCTAGCCTGTTAACAAAGGCTGCAATAAACATAAGAGAACATGGCAGATAGGTGCAAGAGTAGGCCATTCAGCCCATCAAACCTGTCTCACCCCTCAACAAGATAATGGATAATCCTGAATTTTAACACCATTTCCCCACACTATATTGTTAATATTGCGATGTTACTGATATCCTTAATATCTAGGTAAAGGCATGGGACAGTGCAACTTGTAAATATTGTAAAAAATGCAATATGATTGACTCCGAGTTGCCATAGTGTCTAGCCACACATGAAAAGGTTAAACAGATTTGGACTCTGCTCACTGGGATTTAGAAGAATCAGGTTATCTCATTGGGATATACATAATTCTTAAGGGGCTTGACAGGGTAAATGCTGAGAGGATGTTTCCCCTAGTGGGCCAAGGGCATAGTCTCAGAATAAAGGGTAGCAATTTAAGACTGAGATGAGGAGGAACCTATTCTCTGAGGGGTGTAAGTCTTTGGAATTCTTTGCTGCTGAGAGCTGTGGAGCAGAGTCCTTGTGTAGTTTTAAGGTAGATTTTTGATCAGCCAAAGGTTACAGGGAAAGGGTAGGAAAGTGGATATGAGGAATATCAGATCAGCCATGAATGGCAAAGCAGGAATGAGTGGCCGAATGGCCTACTCTTCCTATCTGTTATGGTCTTGTAGCGCAGAAGAGGCCATTTGAGTCTGAGCTGACCTCACCACATGAACCAGGAAGTCTCTCAGTTGTACAGGGCTGGGCAATAAATGCTGACCTCAGTGGTACTGCCCACACCCTGTGAACCAGCTGAGCAAGTCAGAAATGGGCGGCACGGTGGCACAGTGGTTAGCACTGCTGCCTCACAGCGCCTGAGACCTGGGTTCAATTCCCGCCTCAGGTGACTGACTGTGTGGAGTTTGCACGTTCTCCCCGTGTCTGCGTGGGTTTCCTCCGGGTGCTCCAGTTTCCTCCCACAGTCCAAAGATGTGCGGGTCAGGTGAATTGGCCATGCTAAATTGCCCGTAGTGCTAGGTGAGGGGTGGGTGTGGGGGTATGGGTGGGTTGCGCTTCGGCGGGTCGGTGTGGACTTGTTGGGCCGAAGGGCCTGTTTCCACACTGTAAGTCTAATCTATAAAAAAAATTGTATCTCATGTGGTTTCCATTACTTAGGGAAGCTTTCCAGTCCTGTGCCAATGGAGTGCCATGTAGTAAATTAAAAAGGGTGCTGTCTCAATTTCCTGGTAAATATTCTTTGCCAAACCATTACCATCACTAAAAGAATAATCCTTCATGTGATAAACACCTCAGTACTTTAGAATGTAAACCAGTTACAGCTAACTGAGAAATAGTGACAGAAAGATTTTTGAGTAGCAGTGATGATGTGACGCAATGAGATTAGATTCCCTACAGTGTGGAAACAGGCCCTTCGGCCCAACCAGTCCTCCGAAGAGTAACTCACTCAGACCCATTTCCCCTCTGACTAATGTACCTAGCACTATGGGCAATTTAGCATGGCCAATTCACCTGGCCAGCATATCTTTGGACTGTGGGAGGAAACCAGGGCACCCAGCAGAAACCCAGACACTGGGAGAATGTGCAAATTCCACATAGACAGTTGCCCGAGTCTGGGATTGAACCTGGGACCCTGGTGCTGTGAGGCAGCAGTGCTAACCACTGAGCCACCATGCCACCAATGAGTTAACATGGTAGAGAGCAGAGTAGCTTTCTATTTGTCAGTTCTCCCAAATCCAACTGATACAGTAAAATGAGAGAGTTCCTCCAGGACTGAGGGTCCTACATGGACAACACAACCTACGCGATCATACATGGTATAAAGAATGCAAAACATGGAAGGGACAAGCAAACATCTGTTGGTATTATTCATACAAACTTCTGGAAAGTCTTTGATACCATATCTGAAATGAGACTGGGAATGAAAGTTGACTCCCATGGAATTGAAGATAAATTATTGACCAAGTTAGGAAATTGCTGAATAACAGGAGACAGAGGGCAGGGTTAATGGGCAGGTATTGAATTGACAGGAAGTGATCGATGTTCCACAAAGATCTGTGTTAGTGCCTCAACTATTGACATTTTTTGAATGACTTAGAGACAAAAAAGCACATGCTCAAATTGAACAATGGCATAAAGGTTAACAGCATTGTAGACTGACTGTGTCGAAGGCAGCATAAGATCAGAGATATCGATTGTGTTAATGCACTGGCAAAACCACAGCACTTTCAGTGTTGAGAAGTGAGAGATGGACCACTTTAGACTTTATGAAAAAGACTTTCTAAGTAGTGCAAAAATAGAAACATTGGAGGCTCAACTTTACTGTGCATGTGTGTGTGAGTGTGTGTGTGCGCGTGTGCCTGTGTTTGTGTTTAGTCCAGTCCAGAGATCATTAACAGATCGTGCAGAGGTACAGAAAATTATCAAAATCCCAATGGAATGCTTGCCTTTCTGTCCAGTGAACTGGAATACAAGGGGATTGAAATCATGCTGCAAAGCCCTGGGTACATCACACCTGGACTTCAACACACCTCAGTAAAATGTCACTTGGAGTGAAGCATAAATTTTCTAGGACAATACCTCTTTCTCTTGGGGACTGCATGTAGAAACTAGACTTGGGCCTGGAACTGGAAAGGTCAAACAATGGTTCAATTGAAGATTTCAAGTCAGTAAGGGAAACAGGCTGGGGTAGGTTTTTCCTTATTCATTCACAGGATGAGGGCATCACTGGCTAGGCCAGCATTTATTGCCCATCCCTAATTGCCCAGAGGCAGTTAAGAGTCAATTACATGGTTGTGAGTCTGGAGTCACATGTAGGCCAGACACGGATAGTGATTACCTTCCTGAAAGGATAGTAGTGAACTAGGTGGGTTTTTCTCAACATCAACAATAATTTCATTGTCATCGTTAGACTCTCAATTGAATTCAAATTCCACCACCTGCCATGGGTGGGATTGAAACTCAGGTTCCCAGAACATTATCTGTATCGCTGGATTAGCAGTCCAATGATAATGCCACTAGGCTGATCTTTTCCCAGGAGGTAGATGGAGAGAAGCTATTTCGGCTGGTTGGGGCATCTAGGACAAGTGATGGGGTGAGTTGGGAGGGTGGAAGACAAAGTCTCAAAATTTGTAGTGAGATGTGACTACATGTCTCCATACAAAGGGTGGTAAGAATTTGAAAGTCTCTTTCACAAACAACAATGGATGCTGGATCAATTCTTAGTTTTCAATCTGTGATCGATGGATTTTAAATATTCAAAAACCTTAAGGAATTTGTGACGTTAGTGAGTATATGATACTAGGTCACAGAATCTCATTGAATAGAGGAACAGACTTGAGGGGTTAAATGGGTGTTCTTGTGTTTGTGTGTACTAGCCTAGGCTAGTTGGGCCAAATGGCCTGTTGGTGTGGTGTGTATGCTGGGAAAACTGCCAGTAGGATCCAGCATTGCAGCACTGCCTCCAGTCCTTGGCTCCGTAGAACCTGTGTGTGTAATTCACCGTGCAAGAGATATTTCAGGTTGATTCTGGGAGCAATGAGAAGTGAGACGTCCAAATGATTTAGCTGCACGGATGTGGCTAAGGAGAATAATTCTGCTTTATGTAGATGGCTTCGGCTACAGATCCACGCTTTGGACAGAAAGAATCCGCAGATCAGAACTTTGATTACATGTTCAAGATCCTGATCATTGGGAACAGCAGTGTTGGGAAAACGTCATTCCTGTTTCGATATGCTGATGATTCCTTCACTCCAGCATTTGTCAGTACAGTTGGAATTGACTTCAAAGTGAAGACTATTTACAGGAATGAAAAGAGGATTAAGCTGCAGATTTGGGTAAGTGGTTACATTTACCTTTCTGCCTCTCTTATCACAGCTCACCTCCAACTACCACCATCACCATAACATCCTCCAACCCTTGAAACTACTGAAAACTCTGGACTCCTTCAATCATGTGACAGTGTATCCTCTAATTCCTTCACTTCACCAATGACTCTGCAATTCCCCCCTAAAACATTTCCATTTCTTTCTTCCCTTTAACAAATTCCTTAAAACTTGCCTCTTTGATCAAGCTTTCAGACCCTTATTCTAATATCTCCATCTTTGTCTCCAATGTGTGTTGTGTTTGTTTGATAAACATCCCAAAGCGCTTATCAGCATCCGTGGAGAGAGAGCAAGGTAACATTTTGAGTCTAGATGACTCTTCTTCAGAGCTGAGTTCAATTCCTGTGTCGGAGCTCTGATGGAGCGTCTCCAAGGATGCTGCCTGACCCGCTGGGAATTCCAGCTTTTTTGTATTTAGCTCAGCTTAGTCCTTTCCTTTTGCTCAGAGGGAATAATGAATGTTCTTCTCCTTTTTCTCCTTCAGGACACAGCTGGTCAGGAGCGATACAGAACCATCACCACAGCTTATTATCGTGGTGCAATGGGCTTTATCTTGATGTATGACATTACTAACGAAGAATCCTTCAATGCTGTCCAGGACTGGTATGTAATTTGTGGTTCAAGGTGAATTATGTAAGTCCTAGTTTCTTCCACTTCAGGAAGAGACCATTCAGCCCATCCTGAGTCTGCCAACTGTTTGAAAAAGCTATCTCCAATTAATCTCGCTCTCCTTTTCCTTCCTGTAGCCATGTAATTTTCTTTCCTTTGAACATTTATGCCCTTTTCCTTTGGAAAGTTAAGATTGAATCTGCTTCCACTGCACTTTCAGGCAGTGAATTCCAATCACAGTGGGTGAAAGGTAAAGGTGCCATTGACCCAATCTCTCATGAGGGAGACACAACTGGTTTAACCTGAGGATCATTGTGTGTCAGGGGGAGGGGAGAGGTTGAGAATGAGAACCCTTCATGGTAACCTCACCAGCTACAGGAATTGAAGCCATCCTGTTGGCATCACTCTGTATTGAAGCTGGCCATCCAGCTAACTGGGCCATGTTTAATCACCTTTACCAAAGATCTCTGTGCACAAGGTGTCTGCTCCTAAAAGAGGTTGTTTCCATGGTAACAACGCATAAATGAGTAGCAATATTAAAGGAAAGAACTTGCACTTCTGTAACACCCAAAGGTTTAGAGGGATATGGGCCAAGCGCAGGTAAATGGGACCAGTTCAGTTTAGGAAACCTGGTCGACATGGACAAGTTGGGCCGAAGGGTCTTTTACCATGCTGTATGACTCAATGGCTCTTCCACAATGTCAGGATGTCCCAAAGAACTTTACAACCAATGAGGTACATTTAAAAATGTAGTCCGTGTTATAACGAGAAATGTGGTGACCAGTTTACACGTCGCACTCCAACAAACAGCCATCTGTGAAATGACAGGACAGTCTGAATTAGTCATATGGGTTGAGAAATAAATATATGACTCCAGAGAAGTCTGTCTGAATGGGATCCTGCTGTGCATAAGTTGACTGCACCGTTGCCTACATTACAACAGGAACAGCACGGCATTGGCTGTAAGCACTTTAGAATATACCGAGGTTGTGGAAAATGACAGTAGAAAATTTCTTTCTAAGTGATTAAAGATATTTATAAACAAATCTCTGGTATCCCATTAGCTGGTCCCCTTAATTGAACAATTAATACCAAGGATGCATAATTTTAAGGTGAAGGGTAGGAGGTTTAGAGGGGATATGCAGAAAGTGGTGGGGGTCTGGAATGCACTGCCTGCAAGAATAGTTGTTAGAGTCAGCGTTATAAAGAACGGAAACAGACCTTTTGGTCCAACCCATCCATGCCAGCCAAGTTTCCCAAACTTAGTTCCACTTTCCTGTCATTGGTCCATATCCCTCTAAACCTTTCTTATTCATGTACCTGTCCAAACTTCTTTTAAATGTTGTATCAGCATCTACCACTTCCTCTGGAAGTTCATTCCACATACAAACCACTTTCTGTGTGAAAGAGTTGCCGCTCAGGTCCCTTTTGAATCTTTCTCCTCTCACCCTTAAGGACATGCCCTCTAGTTTTGAATTCCCCTACCCTGGGGAAAAGACCTTTTGCTATTCACCTTATCCATGCCCCGCATGACTTTATAAACTTCTGTAAGGTCACCCCTCAACCTCCCATGCTCCAGTGAAAAAAGTCCCAGCCTATCCTTATAACTGAACCCTCCTGCTGCCTCAAAACCTCGATTATCCAAACACCTCAGGCGGGGAGTATTTTGTTCGGATAATCAAATGTTCAGATAATCAAATGGCAGATAACACAGTTTAGCCAAGCATCAGGACCTTGCGATCTAGTCCAGATAATCAAATTCCGGATAATTGAGGTTCCTCTGTATATCGGTTCTGAACCCTCTCCAACTTAATATCCTTCCTATAGCAGGGCAACCAGAATTGGACACAGTACTCTAAAAGTGGCCTCACCAACGTCCTGTACAACCTCAAGCTGAGGTGGGGAAACTCTCAATCACTTTTTAAAAAATGTACTTGGATGAGCACTTGAAATGCCATAACACTGTAGGCTATGGAGCTACTGAGGATTTTGAGACGTTTAGTCAGTGTAGATTTGATGAGTCAGAGGGTCTCTTGTGTCCTGTATGATTCTAATATCCACCCCATGACTCTTTACTATTGATGGTAAACTGGTTAACCCTGTGAAGGGACCTTCCTCAAGAACAATTACAACATTTATGAATAGGAAGGTTTTGGATGGATAAGGACCAAGTGCTGGCAAATGGGACTGAATTAATTTGGGATATCTGGTTGGCATGACGAGTTGGACCGAAGGGTCTGTTTCCATACTGTACATGTCTGTGGCTCTAACCTGATAACCAGATTGGGCGGCACGGTGGCACAGTGATTAGCACTGCTGTCTCACAGCGCCTGAGACCCGGGTTCATTTCCCGACTCAGGCGACTGACTGTGTGGAGTTTGCACGTTCTCCCCGTGTCTGCGTGGGTTTCCTCCGGGTGCACTGGTTTCCTCCCACAGTCCAAAGATGTGCGGGTCAGGTGAATTGGCCATGCTAAATTGCCCGTGGTGTTAGGTAAGGGGTAAATGTAGGGGTATGGGTGGGTTGCGCTTCGGCGGGTCGGTGTGGACTTGTTGGGCCGAAGGGCCTGTTTCCACACTGTAAGTAATCTAATCTAATCTATAACTGTTTTTGCTCCTCCAGGATGTTAATTGCTTTGATCTCTGTCTCTTGCAGGTCAACCCAAATTAAGACCTACTCATGGGACAATGCTCAGGTCTTACTGGTTGGAAATAAATGTGACATGGAGGATGAGCGGGTAGTTTTAGCGGAGGGAGGGAAGCAGTTGGCTGATCACCTAGGTAAGACAACCAATGGAAATGCTGTTACTATACAAGGTTCTGGTCAGATCCTACAACCAACAACAACTTGTATTTCTATAGAACCTGTATCAAAGAGTCCCAAGATGCTTCGCATGAAAAATCTCCCGCAAAACCTACCATGCACGTTGTTAGGGCTGACAAATATAAGGCTGATTGATTGATGAGGAGGTAGGTTTTTAAGGAGTGTCAGAGTAGATTTAGATTTAGGTTTTATTGTCATGTGCACTTAAGTACAAGAGTACAGTGAAAAATGTACAGTGTCACCATTCCCAGTGCCCTTGTTGGTACAAAAAATAGAAAATTAAAGAAATAAGTTTTAAAAAGTCCATCACTACAGTTCTTTTTAGTATAAAGTAGAAAAACTAAAATAAACTTAGAAGTTAAACATTACACTCCTAAAGTGGGGTTATGGGGGGGTGCGTGGGGGAAGTTGTAAAGAGGGACTGCCAGACTCTTGGCTCTGAGGCAGTGGCCATAGCCTCCAGGAACATGGAAACTGGATCAGAATCGGAGGAGTGCAGAAATCCCAGAGGTTTGCCGAGCTAGAGGCGATTGCAGGGTCAGGGAGAGGTGAGACTGTGGAAGAGTTTGAAAGTGAACATGAGAATGTTAGAATCGATTACAGTTTGAGGCATTACTGGGCGAGGAGCCGGTGTAGGTTGAAGGGGTGGGGCTTTGTGGTGGGTGAGTTGGACTTGGTGAAGGTGAGAATCTAGATGGTGTAGGAACTGTGATTTTTGCACAAATTTGAGTTTGTGTACAGTTCAGGGCAACTTGATAACGGGGGAATGTTGACACCTTTGGGAGAGAGAGCTGAACGTATGAAAATCATTCCAGATTTCAGGAAGCTACAAGGCCAGCTGTGAATAAGATAAAGTCAGAAGTCACACGATTCCAGGTTGTAGTCCAACAGGTTTATTTGAAATCACATCAGATCACTTCACCTACGTTTTTAAGATTAGTTAATTGACTGTAACGCGTTTTGAGACTTCCTGAGCGTGCTGCTTTTTACCTGTTTCCTCTCACTCCCCTGTTGTCACTCACTGAGTTCTGATGGGGACTTACTGCCTGCTGTAGCTTTACTTTTCTCTTTGGATTACAGGGTTTGAGTTCTTTGAAGCCAGCGCCAAGGACAACATCAACGTCAAGCAAACGTTTGAGCGCCTGGTGGATATCATCTGCGAAAAGATGTCGGAGAGCTTAGACACAGCAGACCCTGCTGTGACTGGGACCAAGCAGGGGACACAGCTGAATGAGCAGCCGGCACCCCCTCACCAGGACTGTGGCTGTTAGACACACACCCCAGGAAACAAGCCCCAACACCTCCCTTTATTTCATGTTTCCCTCTTTATCTCTGTGTCTCTGTCTATTACCCCCCCCCCCCCACCCACCCCTTCCCCACCACCTTCCAGCCCTACCCTCCTCCCTCTCCCTTTGAGAAAAAAACAAGAAGGTGTGTGCACACAACCAAATGGACAGAAATGTTAAGGGCCAGAGGATGATATGTGATATCCTTATGATTTAATCCTAAAACAGTAACAACAAATAGAACAGCCTGAGGTGTGATTGGAACACACAGGTATGTGAAACATTTAAAACTCATCCAGTATTGTTCCGTTTCTCACACCCGCCCCCTCCTTCCTGCCCACACCCAGACAGACCCTGGTTATAACAATGGTGAACTAGAGCATCTGTGACAATCATTATTTGGTTTACAAAGGGTTGGTTAGAAAGCTATCTGCTTCTCTACCCTTCCCTGCACCTTAGCTCCCTGACACTGTTCTATTTGAGGAGGAAGGTAAAGTATTTTTGCAATGCATATTTATTCTCGTGTTTTGTTTTTGTTTTCTCTGTGATTTATTCTCATGTGTGAAAACTAACCTTGTGCCATCTCTGATACACCTCGAGTCTGTGAATCCATGTGATTCTGTGTCTCTCAGTGTTTGTGTCTCTCTCACATTCTCCCGCTGTTTCTCCTTTCCTGTAGCTCTTCATTTTTCACAAATATATCACTGTCACTGAACTGTAAGTATGTGCACACACACAAAACCACAACAAGATTCTGCCTTTGATCACTTCCCACAGATATTTGGATAGAGGTGACTTACTTATTACAGTAGATGAGCCAGCCTTAAAGCACACAGCACTGCATCCTTACCAACCAACACCACAATGCCACCCTTTCCAATCAGCATGGGCTTTCCTGCACATCCTGGTAAGACTGTAACAACAAACACAAATTGGCTTTGTTTCTAGAAAAATAGAACCGAAAAGCAGAGTTGTTACATTAACCCAGATAGAACTTAGACTGCACCAACAGCACAAGACACTACACAACAAGAAGGATATAGAGGCACAGGGAAGGGTACAACAAGGTTTAGAAAATGGAACCTGTACTGAGAGGATACACTGCCTGGAAAGGCTGAACTGATTGGTCACAGCTTTTCATCTCTAGAAAAATGAAGGTTTTGGATAAAGGGGTAACAATTCGGTCTTTAAATTTCTGAATGGGTTCGGCTGAGGTTGTGGGACAGGGTCATAGGACAGGGCCTCAGGGGGCAGGAAGGTGGGGTTGGTGTGTGTGTGTGTGTGTGTGTGTGTGTGTGGGGCCAGGAACAGCAGAAAGGCCTGTGATTTCTGAGAGAATGTTCCTACTTATGGGGGCGCCAGATACAAGTGGTCTTGGTAGAAGATTGTCCGAATTGAATCAGGAATTCTGGAGAAACGTGCTTATCCAGAGTGTGATTGAGAGGAGAAACCACTTCTGTGAGTGCAGTTGATGCAAATAATGTTCAAGGAAAAGTAGATAAATGCATGAGTGTGTGGCCTAGAACGATGGACTAAGGTGAAAGAGCTCGTGGAATATAGGCACTAGCATGGATTAGTTGGGCTGAATGGCCTATTTTCTGAGCCACACATTCCATGTAAGCAGTTTGGCCCTCCGAGGTACAGGTCACTTTCTGGAGTGACCCTCCTCCTTTGTGCTCATTCACCTGAAGGCAGTGGGTCACCCTGTTCCCTTGGTGACATTTGAAACTTCATTCTCAGGCGATGACCTTTATAGACAAGCCCTGGGTTCACTGCCCATGCAACTGGCTGTCACCATGTCAACAATATGGCTTCCTGGGCCACGTCAACCCCTCGCGACAGTCATGTAAGAATCTGAACATAAAGACTGGGGTTAGCACAAGCAACTGATTTCCAGTGTCCCATTAAGGGCAAAAAGCTGCCATTCTTCCCTACACGGGACTCCAATTCCACACTCAGTCTGATTAGATTAGATTACCCACAGTGTGGAAACAGGCCCTTCGGCCCAACAAGTCCACACCGACCTTCCGAAGCGCAACCCACCCATACCCCTACATTTACCCCTTTACCTAACACTACGGGCAATTTAGCATGGCCAATTCACCTGACCCGCACATCTTTGGACTGTGAGAGGAAACCGGAGCACCCGGAGGAAACCCACGCAGACATGGGGAGAACGTGCAAACTCCACACAGTCAGTCGCCTGAGTCGGGAATTGAACCCGGGTCTCTGGCGCTGTGAGGCAGCAGTGCTAACCACTGTGCCGCCCACCATATCTGGTTGGCACTGAACTGCCCTATGATAAGACTGAGCAAAAACGGTGTTAGCGCAGCTCCATGTACTGTCAGAGAGATTAACCTGTAACACATAGTAAACTGTACTCTCTAGTACCTCACTATTAACTTATAAACCATACCTCGTCATAGTACCACCTCTCTGATAAAACAAGGGGACAGATTGGCTGATAAAATGGCATTCAGTGTTAATTATTAATAAGATCATAAGATGTAGGAACAGAATTAGGCCTTTCAGCCCATTGAATCAGGCTGATATGTTTCTCAACCCCATTATTCTGACTTATCTCCATAACCGTTACTAACCAAGAATCTATGTCTGTCTTAAATACACTCAATGGCTCGGCCTCCACAGCCCTCTGTGGCAATGAGTTCCACCGACTCGCCACCACCTGGCTGAAGAAATTCCCTCTTATGTCAGTTCGAACAGGATTTCCCTTCACTCTAAGGCTGTGCCCTCAGGTTCTAGTCCTAAGTAGTGTGTTTAAACAAAAGCACCACAATCCTATTACAATTGTGTTCAGTCATTGGCCTGGTAAAAACAATGACTGCAGATGCTGGAAACCAGATTCTGGATCAATGGTGCTGGAAGAGCACAGCAGTTCAGACAGCATCCAACGAGCAGCGATTTCGCTGCTTCCTGAACTGCTGTGCTCTTCCAGCACCATTGATCCAGAATTCAGTCATTGGCCTATCAATCCAATGTCTCCATTTGTTCAGCTCTGATGCTAGCCACTGCTGTGGGATCTTTGTGCTGTATTGCAAGGGTTTAGAGCCTTGAGGTCAACTGACCTTTCTGGTAATGGTAAAGATGTTGGTGCTAAGTCCGCATAATGCTTGCTCTGATGTTACAGGCTGTGTGTGAAGGTTATGTTGCCGAGCAGTCAACATTCACTTCTTCCGAAGCCATCTTTGATATCTGAATCGTTAGCTCACCCCTCTGCCTTCCCCTGTCCCTGCCAACACCATCCCATACCCTCGTTCTCTTTGCTCCAGAGAGTGTGGTGGAAACAGTGAGGGATGTGACTCCAGGAGCTATTTCCCATGGTCACATAGCCCAGTGCTGGGACATTTGCCACAGGTCAGCCTCAAGTCAACTTTACCCTCCATTCATAATCCATTTTGTCCCTCTGAGCCCCACTCCAATTGTCAGAAAAGCCCAATAGATTTGCACGCATTCTTTCAGATAAAACCTGCTGTCCTTATCTGGTCTGTGCCTTCAGGTCCTGTCCAAAACCAACCCAGTTTAAAGAATCATAGAGTCATAGAGATGTGCAGAATGGAGACAGACCCTTCAATCCAACCTATTCATGCCAACCAGATATCTGAAATTAATCTAATCCCATTGCCAGCATTTGGCCTATTTCCCTCTAAACCCTACCTCTTCATATGCCCAAATGCCTTTTAAATGTTGTAATAGTACCAGCCTGCACCACCTCCTCTGGCAGCTCATTCCATACATGCATCACCCTTTTGTGTGAAACATTTGCCCGTTACGTCCCTTTTAAATCTTTCCCCTCTCACCTTAAATCTATGCCCTTAGTTCTGGATTCCCCTACTCTGGTGAAAAGACCTTGGCTATTCACCCTAGCTAGGTCCCTCATGATTTTATAAGCCTCTATCAGGTCACCTCTCAGTCTCTGATGCTCCAGGGACAACAGCCCCAGCCCATTCAGCCTCTCCCTTGTAGCTGAAACCCTCCAACCCTGGCAACACCCTTGTAATTTGTAGACACTTAACCGCACTCAAGTTGTAAACTGAGACAAAATGTACGGCCACCACCTGTCCCGGCTTTCCGAGACACACAGGTCATAAATGATGGCCTTGCCAGCCGAGCCTGAGAATGAACTTTTAATAATTGGAGTGAAGCACTTCTTAACCCTCTCTCCTGGTAAATTAAATCAAGCCTCACCCGACAAGTGGAAACTCCAGGAATTGGAATCTGAGGCAGTGGTCTGTGTTTGATTTAATATTCTCACTGGTTGTGATCGTGGCCCCAGTTTTTCTGAGTTGCACTGGAGGAGGGAAGTTGTCACATTGCATGTCACACCTTATGAACAAGAAGTGGGGAAAAATCGGGGGAGAAAACAGCTCTATATATAAGGTCTTCCTTATTGTATATAAGTGTAAATAGCCAGATTATTAGTCAGTGTGAGCTTGTATTGTCTAGTAGGTGTCTAAATGTCCTCAGCACAACGTTGCACCATTTTATTAGCTTGTGACTGCTTTTTCCTTTAAAGCACTGAGTTAACCACTGTACAATTCTTTTTCTTAAAGAAAACTATTGAAAAGCAATATAGAAGTTTTGAAATGGGCTTTATGTAAAGTGTGTGTGTGTGTGTGTGTGTAAAAGAAGAAATGAATCCCAATTAATCCAAATGTTAAATTTTTGTTTTCTATGGATAAGATTTGTGCTGTTGCTTTTGGCATCTAGCAGTTCCCCACTTTTAGGAGACTTCCACAGTTTTGTCTTCATTAAAAACTTTTTATTTTGTTTGAAGTTTTTAAAGTTTTTAAATTGTTGAATGTGCCTAGAGAGGGAGTCTGACCTTCCAAGGCAGGTCTCTGAGGCTCATGAGGTGGGGAGCTAATTGCTGGGTTATGAGGAGATAAAAACCCTGGTTAGGTTGGACCAGGATATCCAGGCTTGGCCCCAAGATCAGGGGGACAGTGGGAGCTTGGTTTGCTATGGCATGTGAACTACTAGCTATGCACTGGGCCACAAAATGTGAAGCTGGACAGATTTCTGCAAATCAAAATATCCCACTGCCTTTAAATTTGGGTATTCAGTGCAAGGAGTTGCAGTACAGGTTTCATCACCATACAAGTAGTGTTGGTTAGCCAGGCTGGGTTTGAATGGGCAGTTTAGAAAAAGCTTTATTCTGTATCTCATCAGTAACTGTCCTGGGGAGTGTTAGATAGGTCAGCATAGAGGAAGCTGTACTCTATCTCTAACCCCACGGTGTCCCTATCCCGGGAGTGTTTAATGGGGACAGTATCGAGAGAACTTTATTTTGAGTTTGATTTTAATTCAAAAGAGTAGAGGCAGCTTTTGTTTTAGTTTAAAACACTCGAGAGAGCTTTATACAGTATCTTGCCCAATGTTGTGCCTATCCAGGGAGTATTTGATGAGGACAAAGTAGGGTGCTTCACTTCCAGTTTAAAGGTGTAGAGGGAGCTTTACTGTGTATATAACCCCCGAGCTGTCCTGTTCCTGGGAGTGTTTGATGGGGACAGTGTCGAGGAGTCTAACTCCATGCTGTCCCTGAGCTGACCAGTTGTGTGCTGAGCACTCCTTGTCTGTTGCTGTTGCCTGGATGGAGACTGCACTGAGTTGGATGATGATGTCAGAGGAATTCTAACCTTCACTCTCTTGTGCTTTCTTCTCCGAGAATCCGCTTATAAAATTCCCTGGATGTGCAATAAACATTCTCTCAGTCTCTGGGGGAACTTGGTTGTTGAGGGTCAACAGGTTTAGTCTGTGCTTCTGTGAATATCTTTCAGAGAATTAGTCAGTTCACTGTCGCCCAGTGCCACCCCAGGTCAGAAATAATGTGCCCCCCCTCCCCCAGGATATAGTAAAAGGAGTCACTTGGAGATAATGGTGGCATTGTACAATATTACAAACGTCCACTGTATTATTCAATGCCTAGTGCCTTCTTGCACTTGGGCCCTGTGTAGGGTTGTGAGAATGGATGAATGTTCTGAAGGTTTCTTAGGTTCCTTTTGAGTGCTGGCAGTGGTTGAATCTTCACTTGGCATTTAATGGTCCACAATAGAGGAGTATGTTGTGGAGGCATTTAGTCCTCTGTGTCATTCTGTGCTTTATGTTCTCGCTCGAGGGTGAAGACAATGTGTATGGATTTCCCCAGCATTAATGTCAGGGAATTAGCTCCAGTAATTTCATACATGAGAGCAGCTATTGTACAGATATCTCTCTTGATGATACCTTTGAAACTGAGCTAGAATAAAAGGTCGAGAGAGAGAGAGAGACTGATGAATGTATCGAGGAGGGTTTATAATGTTCAGGACCACACGACCTTTTTGGAATTTTTGGACTTTGGGTGCTCACCGTTTGGTCCTCTAATGGGAATGGCTTGTCTCTTCCTCATTCAGTGTCCCTCATGCATCCAGATTAATTGGGCAGAGTTAGACATTTGATGTCCTCAGTCAGCGCCCAAGACACTCTGTGAGAATGATCCTGATCGGGAAAACATACAGGAAAATTCTCAGGCTGGATATCGTGGTTATCTCTATTCCTGTCTTTCCCCCCACCCCACTCCGTGATCAAGCAGTTATTTGAGTTAATTTCTTTCTCTGCCCAGCCGAGCACAAAGCTGTTGAAGTCTGTAGATGATCTCTTTGTTTGTTCTTGTTTTATGGAATGTGCTATTTCTCACAATTGTGGAATTTCTGTGGTGTTGGTTGATAGCAAAGGTTTCTTTCACCAGAACAAAACACTTAAAGAAAAAGTTATATTTAAAAAGAAAAGTGTCAAAAACTAGGCTGTGAATGATGCTCAGTTTATGTATTAAGAAATTCTGTTGAGTAAAATATTAAAAAATCTATTAAAATTACCATGTTTTGTTTCTTTATTCTTGCTAAGAATATTATGGTGCTCTTGATAGCAGACTGTGCGTGGAACAACAGATTCCAGGTTGTAGGAGCAGGACCTGGAATCTTTCATGAAAACAACAAATGCTGGAGATCACAGTGAGTCAAGCAGCATCCACGGAGGGAAATCAGGCTAAGGTTTAATGTCTAGATAACTCTTCATCAGAGTCATCTAGACTCACTGTGATCTCCAACATTTGTTGTTTTCATGAAAGATTCCAGGTTCTGTTATTCTGGCCTATGGCAGCAATTTTCAGCAGGGACAGAGTTTATAGAAGGCTGTTACCATTGGTCACAATGCTTCTGGGCATTTTATAGGAACAGGACCCCCTGTCAAGATGGGGGAGGGCTGAAATCCGGTTTAAAATGAGGAAATCTGCTCAAAGTTACAGATTTGATCAAAACATCGGAGATTATCTTAGGCAGGAGCGGCAATTCAGCTGCATGAAGCTGCACAGTAGTTCCCACTGAAGGAGTAAGAGTCAGTCAGTGCTGGAGCAGAGTTAAGACAGGGTAAGAAATTCCTAGTCCTTCCACGTGTGCTCTGGAGGAACAACCCTTCTCCTCCATTTGATCCTTAAGGAAGTTCCAAATCAACAGGGAATTGAAACAGTGGATTTGTTTGGAACCTCTCCTGAAGCCTCCATTTCAAGCCCATCCTGACAGAGAAGAAATTCCTGCTCACACCTTGATACACATCGGTTTGTTTAATGTCACAAGTTCTGGAAATACTTGCTGCTTTCATTTGGTCTCCCCCATCACCTCCTTCCCCCATAACTCATCTGATTTCACCCAATCGCTATCTTTGAGCCAGTTCTGTATCCAAATGGCTAGTTCTCCCTCTATTCCATGAGATCTAACCTTGCTAATCAGTCTCCAATGGGAAACGTTGTTAAACGCCTTACTGAAGTCCATATAGATCACATCTACTGCTCTGCCCTCATCAATCTTCTTTGTTACTTCTTCAAAAAACTCAATCAAGTTTGTGAGACATGATTTCCCACACACAAACCCATGTTGACTATCCCAAATCAGTCCTTGCCTTTCCAAATATATGTACATTCTGTCCCTCAGGATTCCCTCTAACAACTTGCCCACCACCGAGGTCAGGCTCACCGGTCTGCAGTTCCCTGGCTTGTCTTTACCGCCCTTCTTAAACAGTGGCAGCACGTTTGCCAACCTCCAGTCTCCCAGCACCTCACCTGTGACTGTTGATGATACAAATATCTCAACAAGAGGCCCAGCAATCACTTCTCTAGCTTCCCTCAGAGTTCTCGAGTACACCTGATCAAGTCCTGGGGATTTATCCATTTAAATTTGGAATATAAAAGCACCGTTGTGCTACAGAGACTTTATAAAGCTCTGGTTAGGCCCCATTTGGAGTACTGTGTCCAGTTTTGGTCCTCACACCTCAGGAAGGACATACTGGCACTGGAGCGTGTCCAGTGGAGATTCACACGAATGATCCCTGGAATGGTAGGTCTAAATTACAAGGAACGGCTGAGGATCCTGGGATTGTATTCATTGGAGTTTAGAAGATTAAGGGGAGAGTTAATAGAAAATTACAAGATAATACATGGCTTGGAAAGGGTGGACGCTAGGAAATTGTTTCTGTTAGGTGAGGAGACTAGGACCCGTGGACACAGCCTTAGAATTAGAGGGGGTAAATTCAGAACAGAAATGCGGAGACATTTCTTCAGCCAGAGAGTGGTGGGCCTGTGGAATTCATTGGCGCAGAGTGCATTGGAGGCTGGGATGCTAAGTGTCTTCAAGGCAGAGATTGATAAATTCTTGATGTCACAAGGAATTAAGGGCTACGGGGAGAATGCGGGTAAGTGGAGTTGAAATGCCCATCAGCCATGATTGAATGGCGGAGTGGACTTGATGGGCTGAATGGCCTTACTTCCACTCCTATGTCTTATGGTCTTATGGTCTTTAACCCTTTCAAGCCATCCAGCACTTGCTCCTCTGTAATCTGGACATTTTGCAAGATGTCACCATCTATTTCCCTACAGTCTATATCTTCCATATCCTTTCCACAGTAAATACTGATGCAAAATATTCATTTAGTATCTCCCCCATTTTCTGTGGCTCCACACAAAGGCCGCCTTGCTGATCTTTGAGGGGCCGTATTCTCTCCCTAGTTATCCTTTTGTATTTAATATATTTGTAAAAACCCTTTGGATTCTCCTTAATTCTATTTGCCAAAGCAATCTCATGTCCCCTTTTTGCCCTCCTGATTTCCCTCTTCAGTATACTCCCACTTTCTTTATATTCTCCTAAGGATTCACTTAATCCTGCCTATACCTGACATACGCTTCTTTCTTTTTCTTAACTAAACCCTCAATTTCTTTAGTCATCCAGCATTCCCTATACCTACCAGCCTTCCCTTTCACCCTGACAGGAATGTACTTTCTCTGGATTCTTCTCATCTCATTTCTTAAGGACAAAAGCGTAACTAGGGAGAGAATAGGGCCCCTCAAAGATCAGCAAGGCGGCCTTTGTGTGGAGCCATAGAAAATGGGGAAGATACTGGCTCAAAGATAGAAGAGAGAGGGTGGTGGCGGAGGGTTATTTTTCAGACTGGAGGCCTGTGACCAGTGGAGTGCCACATGGATTGGTGCTGGATCCTCTACGTTTTGCCATTTACATAAATGATTTGGATGCGAGCTTAAGTGGTACAGATAGTAAGTTTGCAGACGACACCAAAATTAGAGGTGTAGTGGACAGTGAAGAGGGTCACCTCAGATTACAACAGGATCTGGACCAGATGGGCCAATGGGCTGAGAAGTGGCAGATGGAGTTTAATTCAGATAAATGCGAGGTGCTGCATTTTGGGAACGCAAATCTTAGCAGGACTTATACACTTAATGGTAAGATCCCAGGGAGTGTTGCTGAACAAAGAGACCTTGGAGTGCAGGTTCATAGCTCCTTGAAAGTGGAGTCGCAGGTAGATAGGATAGTGAAGAAGGTATTTGGTATGCTTTCCTTTATTGGTCAGAGTATTGAGTACAGGAGTTGGGAGGTCATGTTGCGGCTGTACAGGATATTGGTTAGGCCACTTTTGGAATATTGCATGAAATTCTGGTCTTCTTCCTATCGGAAAGATGTTGTGAAACTTGAAAGGGTTCAGAAAAAATTTACAAGGATGTTGCCAGGGTTGGTGGATCTGAGCTACAGGGAGAAGCTGAACAGGCTGGGGCTGTTTTCCCTGGAGCGTCGGAGGCTGAGGGGTGACCTTATAGATATTTACAAAATTATGAGGGGCATTGATAGAACAAATAGACAAAGTCTTTTCCCTGGGGTCGGGGAGTCCAGAACTAGAGGGCATAGGTTTAGGGTGAGAGGGGAAAGATATAAAAGAGACCTAAGGGGCAACCTTTTCACGCAGAGGGTGGTATGTGTATGGAATGAGCTGCCAGAGGAAGTGGTGGAGGCTGGTACAATTGCAATATTTAAGAGGCATTTGGATGGGTATATGAATAGGAAGGGTTTGGAGGGATATGGGCCGGGTGTTGGCAGGTGGGACTAGATTAGGTTGGGATATCTGGTCGGCATAGACAGGTTGGACCGAAGGTCTGTTTCCGTGCTGCTAATCTCTATGACTCTATAACTGCAGGTGCTGGAAATCAGAAACAGAAACAGAAATTACTGGAGAAACTCAGCAGGTATGGCAGCTTTTGTGGAGAGAAAGTACTGTTAACGTTTTTTTTCCCAGTGCCCCTTCTTCAGAACTGGAATAGGTACCTAAAATGTTAACTTTTGTTTCTCTCCATCGCTACTGCCAGACCTGGTGAGTCTCCAATAATTTTATTTTTTGTCAGCACGATAAACATCTGCTGGAGGAATCACTGTCCTTCATTTCCCCAAGGGTGGGGGGCGAGGTGAAGATGGTGTCACCCTACATTTCACCTCCGACCATCTCCACAGGAACATGCTGCTGTACAATATGCAACCCTTAATTCGTCCAGCACATTGTTGACTCTCTTTTTTTATTGGCAGGAGTGTAATGTTTCCACACACTTTACTCAGAAGTAACACTCAATAAAACACAACTTGCAGCTTTAATCCAATTTCTCACTCTTAGATGGGGAGACACTTGCTGTAAGAGATGGGTATTTGGTATGGGGAGCAAAGTCAGGACAGAGGTGAGATTAGAACGGGATTCAAGGTGATGTCCAGCCTGAGGTGGGATGAGCGTGAGATTGTGGAGTGATGGGGTCAGGAACGTGGGAACTGGGATTGGTGTTTGGTTTGGGAAGTGGGTGTGAAAACTGGGGTGGGTGTCTCTGGTGGAGATGATGGAAGGTTGGGTTGGATATCAGCAATAGGATAGTCTTGGAATTCGATTGGGCTGAGAGTGGGATTGGGAAGTGTGAGGATGGTGTTGAAATGGTGAGGGATGGAATGTGGTTAGGTGTTTGAACTAAAATAAACACAAAGGACTACGGATGCTGGAAATGAAACTAAAACAGAATGCTAGAGAAACAGAATTAACATTTTGGGTCCAGTGACTCTTCATCAGAATTTCAGTGCTATGTTTCCATGCAAACCTCAAGCAAGTTGACAAAACCAAGTCAACATAAAATCGGAGTCAAATGGAAAACAGAAAATGGAACTTCTTGTTCCTAAATAATCAGTTCTCAATGAAAAGGAGATAGTGTTTATTGATGAATTATCAGATTTACAAATGGAATCAAGTATATTCTCCCACAGCAAAGAAAAATAAAACTTCCCTCTTTAAAAGAATTACATATTACAATCTCAGAATCTTCAGATAATTGCTGCATTCAGTATTACTGGTGACTTCCTGAAAACAAAAGCTCTTTCCCAAACCAGGAGTCAATGTGGTCTATCCACTCTGCCCTGTTAATTGACCTATCATTTCCATCGAGCTTTTCACAAGCTCAGGATATTCCCAAAGTGCCTCACAGCCAATGAGTCACAAACACCTCAGCTGACGGTAATCATGCCTCAGGCTGATAGTGCATGATGTCCCTCCAGTTGACAACACCTTAAGGTCCATTGTGTTCTGAGCAGACCCATAAATCTACACCTTGTTAAGTGCAGTTAGTGTAACAGGTTGTCAAAAGAATCAGAGAGAGGTGATGGTTACAGAGAAGAGAATAAATTTTGAGGATTTCATTGGAGTGACCGAAAACAGAAATAGGTATGGGACAATACACAACCTCTTACACCAGCTAATAACAAGTTTATTGGAGGTTTCTCCGTTGGTGCAGGATTTACAACCATTTAAGCTCTTACCTACCCCAATTTCCTAATTGGGGAATCTAAAATGTGGGGGGAGGGTTTCCAAATAATGAGTCTCTCCTACTTTAGAGGAATTTCTTTTCTTAGAGGGTCATTCATCTTTGGAATTCTATTCGCCAGAAGCAGTGAAGACTGGGTCATTGAATATATTCAAGGCTGCATTAGTCAGAATTTTGATTTACAAGTGGGGGGAAGGTGAGAAAGCTGAGTTGAGGCCATAACAAGCTCTTACTGAACCCAGGAGCTGGCTTGTGGGGCCAATGGCCTACACAATAAGAACAGGGATGAACAGGAAAATGCCTTTTTGCTTTTGACTGGAGTAAGGAACACCATCATCATCACCGTCATCAAGGGAATGCAGGTATGTGACCCAGTGAGAGTTTACATTGCAGTAGCTGCTTTCCCTACCTCAGTGACACAAACCTTGGGCTGCTTTCCAATGTCATGAGCTGGATCTAAGTATCAGAGTGAGCAAGTTGGTTTTGAAGTTTGTTTTTCAAAACTTGACTGGAAACACTAACACAGATATTCACTAAAGATGCAGAACAATTGTTTCAGTTTAATTCTTTGCCTCAAACGATGTTGCATCCACTAGACTAGTGTTTGCATAATGGGGTGATCTAACAAGTTGTTTAGAGTGAATAACAGAGTTAATAATGTCGCTGATGAGACACTGTTTCCTATAAAGAAGGATTTTCACACTCAGTGGAAATCCAGAATTCCTTTCTCCCCAAACAGCTGCTGAAGGCTGGGAAATGGGAGTGTAATTGAGATGTTCAGAACTGAGGTTGATAGACTCTTATTAGATAAGGATGCTGGTGTTGTACAACTGATGAGCTCAGATATTGATCTTCATCATGATGTAACTGAAAGACTCCTAATGGGGATAATGTGGATTCTTGCCTTTGTCCATTTGAGTCCTGTGAATTAACTTGGGTTGCAAAGTTGTCTATCTGAGGTCAGCAGTGAAATTAAACTCTTCTGGAACACAGTCTCCTTGTCCTTCCCTCTATTTACAGAATGGTGGTTACAGCATTTTTTTTGAATGTTCATTCACAGAGTATGGTTATTGCTAGTTGGACAAACATTTATTGCCCAGATTCAACACATTGCTGTGGGTCTAGAGTCATATATAGGCCAGACCAGGCAAGGGCATTGGATTTCCTTTCCATAATGAACCAGTTGAGTTTTCCCCCTGACAGTCAATAGCAGCTTTGTGGCCACTGCTAGACAGTTACTTGCAAATTGATTATTCAAGTTCCACCATCTGCCATTGACAGGATTTGAACCCAGGTCCATTATCTTGGTCTCCAGATTAATTGTCTAGCGATAGTACCATGACGCTGTTGCCTCTTCTGGGCTATTGTACTAAACTAACCCAGGCACAGTGCTAGCAGCATTCAGCTTTGCACAACAAACCACTGTTGGGGGTCTCTTGGCTGCGCTTTAAGTCTGAATCGAGATTGGGTTCAGGGCAGTTGCCTGAACAGATCCACTGCCCCAGAGATAGCATTCCCATTTATAAACAATAAAGTCACCATTTGGTCAAACATTTTGCCTTAAACTTAAACCTGTTAAGGTTGAAGAAGTGAATTACATCTTCCACACCACCAAGTAGAAAACATTGATACAATGACAACCAAGGCTCATAGCATTACAATGGCCTTGAGAGCTAAATTAGAAGCTGCTGATTATCATTTCCAACAGAAAGTCTACATTCTAAGGCAAGTGTGCAAGCGTTTGTACAGCAGCTAGGTTCGAGTTGGTCAGGCTCTGGGGGTTAAAGGGTTAACTGAAATGATCAGCAGAACAGTAAGTAAATAAGCGAGCAGGCAGGTAAGTGTGAAAACAGCTGACTGGGTGAGTAGCTTTGCCAAAAGCCAAACAAGCGGTGTAACACTTTCCAGAACATTCTCATGCAGTCAAGCGTGCATTTCTGTGTTACTTGGGTGGGTACTGGGCAAATGGAGCATCTTCACCTATGCTGTTCTGAAAGAACAAAAATGGAAATGGGTGTTAAGTATTTCATCTGACAGTCAGACATGCAAAGATCCCCCATGCCCACCTCCATCCACAGGCAAAGTGCCCCCACACCGACCTCCATCTACAGGCAAGGTGCCCCCACACCCACCTCCATCCACAGGCAAGGTGCCCCCACACCGACCTCCATCTACAGGCAAGGTGCCCCCACACCCACCTCCATCCACAGGCAAGGTGCCCCCACACCCACCTCCATCCACAGGCAAGGTGCCCCCTCACCCACCTCCATCCACAGGCAAGGTGCCCCCTCACACACCTCCATCCACAGGCAAAGTGACCCCTCACCCATCTCCATCCATAGGCAAGGTGACCCCTCACCCATCTCCATCCACAGGCAAGGTGCCCCCTCACCCACCTCCATCCACAGGCAAGGTGCCCCCTCACATACCTCCATCCACAGATAAGGTGCCCCCTCACCCATCTCCATCTACAGGCAAAGTGCCCCCACACCCACCTCCATCCACAGGCACGGTGTCCCCTCACCCACCTCCATCCACAGGCAAGGTGCCCCCACTCACCTCCATCCACAGGCAAAGTGCCCCCTCACCCACCTCCAACCAGAGGCAAGGTGCCCCCTCACACACCTCCATCCACAGACAAGGTGCCCCCTCACCCACCTCCATCGACAGACAAGGTATCCCCCACACCCACCTCCATCCACAGGCAGTTGGTGGACAAGGGGCAGTCTCTACCCATCTTCCCCAAAGAGTTCAAGTGGGTGCTCCAACCATATGATGGTCAAAGAGAAGCAGATAAATAGATGTGAACTAACTAGGTAACCCCAGTTTGAGGTTTTGTTATTCAGTCACAGGATGTGGGTGTTGCTAGCTAGGCCCGCACTGATTGCAACATCCCTAATTGCCCAGAGGACAGTTAAGAGCCGAAAAGTGAGGCGCTGGAAAAGTACAGCAGGTCAGGCAGCATCCGAGGAGCAGGAGAGTCGATGTTTCGGGCAAAAGCCCTTCATCAGGCTTAAGCTCGAAATGTCGACTCTCCTGCTCCTCAGATGCTGCCTGACTTGTTGTGCTTTTCCAGCGCCACACTTTCGGACTCTGATCGCCATCAGAGTCCTCACTTTCTCCCAGAGTGTAGTTAAGAGTCGACTGCATTGCTGTGGGTCTGGAGTCACATAGTGACCAAACCAGGTCAGGATGGCAGTTTCCTTCCCTAAAGGACATTCGTTTTTATGATGATCAATATGTTGTGGTTCTGCTCGCTGAGCTGGAAGTTTTTGCTGCAAACGTTTCGTTCCCTGGCTAGGGAACATCATCAGTGCTGTTGGAGCCTCGTGTGAAGCGCTGCTTTGATGTTTCTTCCGGTATTTATATTGGTTTGTTCTTGCCGCTTCCGGGTGTCAGTTTCAGCTGCAGTGATTTGTATGTGGGGTCCAGATTTTAGATGATCAATATCATTAAGCTCTTTATTCCAGATATTTAAGAAAAGAAAATCTATGTTCTATCAAAGAATAGATTCAAACACAGATCTCCAGAATTTCCTGCAGCAATACTATTAGAACATTGTCTCCTCAGTTAAAGACATGAAGGCAGTGGAAGGTGAAGAGTGCTTTGACTTTTCAGTCTCGGGAAGGAATGAGTTAGAGCAAGATGCAAGTCTGTGACTCCATTTCCAATCAGTGAGAAAGCACAGGCTGGCTATTTAGTGCAGTCCAACTGTCAGAAAGGCAAATATCACACACACAAACAAGTTTAGGGATGAGAAATTGGGGATTTGCTACCAGATAATAATCATAGAGTTTCAGAATGAGACAGACAATGATTTTATTCTTGTCACCAGGAAACTAGTGGGAAGAATCTAAAATTAGTAACCAGAAATAAACATTTGTAATAAACCAATCGGAAATCCAGGAAAAGCCAGCCAGCAAGAATGGGAAGCTTTGATCAAGGCAAATTGTTTTGATACATTTATTTGGAAGCTGGCTAAAGAAGGGAGAGAAGAACAAATGTCTGTGCTGAGGAGGTGATGGAGGTGTGGAGGTGGGGATGGAGGATCAGAAAGACCAGCATAGAGCATAAGGACTGAATACCCTGTTTCTGACTATAAATTCTTTGCCAAGTACAAGAGTGGCATAGGAAAAGCTTGCCCAGATACAGCAGCAGAATTCAAATCTTGGAGCCAACATGACTTAATTAATTGCATCATTGTACATGACATTTTCCATCAGGTTTTCTCCTCGAATGTGGGACTCGTATGGAGAAAGAATTGAAAATATTAGCTGTGCATCTGTCAGGACTGAGAGAGGAATGTGGAAATAATTTCTTTGAAAGTTTGCTGTTTGAGCAGGTTGAATTGACCCCATGTTTATCACTGATCTATTTTCCAAAGGGTGCAGTATTAATTTATTCTGATAGGGTGCAGCATTGTCCTAATGGAGAAGAGGTGATATCCCAATGCAACGGCAGCATCTGCCAAAATACAGCTGTATACCATGAGGGGATTGACTGGCAGGAGTGAGCATGACTCCTCCCACGGTCAGAATGCCAAGAGCATCACAAGGAGACACTTTCTCCTATTCCTTGCCGTCTATGAAATCTCCTGGGAACAACAGAGAAAGCTCAAAAAGAGAAACTTCAGATCAGTACCGAGGAATAATCGATCTCAGAAATGCTTCACAAATGAACAAAACCAGCTCAGAGGAGGGTAAAAGATTCAACAAGTCCGGGGCTGTTTCCTCCAGGAAAGAGGAGATGAACTGATGAGGGTCCTTAGAATTACAAATTTAGTTTTTAAAAAATATATCAAGGATGTAGGAGTCCCGAGCTTGGTCAGTGAGGGGGAGGGTGGAGGTGGGAGAGAGGGAATCATAAATAAACAACAAACATCTCTATATCCAGTCAGAAAAATGTCTTTACCAGCAGAGTACCGAGAATGAGGAAGTTGTTGCATTGGGATTGTTTGAGGTGAATAGGATAAAACAGGTTTGTCCAATAGACAACCATGTGACCCATCGGGGGATTCTATGTGACCCACTGGGTGATCCTGTGTGATCTATCGAGGGGTCCTGTGTGATCCACTGGGGGATCCCGTCTGTCCCACTGGGATTTCCTGTGTGACTCCTGTGTGAGTGGTATTGTCTAATCCATTGAGGGATCCTTTGTGATCCACTAAACCATTGCTGAAAATGACAGATGAATGTCACCTGAATATTTTTGAAAGGAGCTGCTGCTCCAACAGGGTCCAGAGAGTTGGGGAGGGGGAGTGATATGGTGGGGACGCGGGAGGTGTGAGGCAGCCTGGTCTAATTTGGAGCCGGCAGGAGTGGGAGATGATTGGCTGAGAGCAGGGAGACTGGGTGGTCACAAAGAGCGGTGATAGCAACTACATCAGCATTGATGACAGCCAGAGGGTTAGACTGGGCTGGAGGAAACAACTGCTTATACCTTCACACAACACAGCTCCCCAGTATCAGCAATCCTCATGAGTATGAGGTGACTGACAGTGAGTATGTGACTGGGTGGGAGGGTGAGTGAGTGTGGGTGGGTGTGACTGGGTGAGTGAGAATGGAGGAGTGGGAGTGAGAGATGAATGAACCTTAATACCAGGAAAGAGTCATTGGGTAGAAAACTATAAAGAATTATAGGGATTAAATGTGGGTGGCATGGTGGCACAGTGGTTAGCACTGCTCCCTCACAGTGCCAGAGACCCAGGTTCAATTCCCGCCTCAGGCGACTGACTGTGTGGAGTTTGCACATTCTCCCTGTGTCTGTGTGGGTTTCCTCCCACAGTCCAAAGATGTGCAGGTCAGGTAAATTGGCCATGCTAACTTGCCCGTCGTGTTAGGTAAGGGGTAAACATATGGGTGGCTTGTGCTTCGGCGGGTCGGTGTGGACTTGTTGGGCCGAAGGGCCTGTTTCCACACTATAAAGTAATCTAAACAGCTGAGGAGAGACAAGGGAAAGATATGATAAAGCACTAAAAGTTTGAGATAAAGTAGAGCTGGAGTAAAGGGTCAGAATAAAGGAATATTGGTTTATAAATAATTTACTGCATGGAAACAGCAGTAATTAGTCTGTGCGTGTGTTTACACCCAACACCTCTCTCCTCTTACCTTTCTTTCTCTCACACTCTCACCCTCTCAACATTGATCTCTTTCTCAATCACCATTGTCTAGCTTCCCTTAAGTGCGTATTGTAGAAATGAGTTGCATCTTCTCACCTCTCTCTTGGTAAAAATGTTGGCCCCGAACTCCCAACTGGATTGGATTGTGACTACCATGGATTTATGAAGCCTAGTTTTGTTCTCATCCACACCGTCTCTATGTCTACCCAATCAAAAGCCTTTGTAATTTTCAATGTCTCTATCAGATTGCCCTCGGCGCACTCTGTCTTTAATGCAGGAAAGAGCTCCTGCCTGCTCAGTGTGTTATCTGATGGGTAAAACCTCAGTTCTGGTGTTATCCCAGTTAGAGTTAACCCTTGATCAAAAGACGTGAGTAACATTTCTCTCAGGTTGATAGGTTTTTGGCAGCCCAGCTAACTATATCCAAGCTCAATGTTCTTTGATATTAATAACATAAGACATATTCCTCTCTTGTGTGCAATGGGAGATTATAGACACTCTTCATAAAGACAGTCCAGAGCTTATTATAGAGTCAAACAGCATCTTTACAACCATCTATAGAAGTCCATAAACAAACATCCGAAAGCCTTCGTCAGCCCCCTGCCTCAAACAAGACACTCCTATTAGTCTAGTTAAAATCAGGAGATAGTATTAGTTCCTGCTATAAAAGACCAATAGCGACCCATCGTCTGTCAAATTAAACAACTTGTAACTGAGCAACCACGTACTTCCAATTTTATAAACAGCACCTTGTGGGAATGGAGCACTTTGCCAGTTCTGAGATGAAATGCTGATTATGCTAATTACCTTCAGTCAGGTGATGTTCTGGCTAAAGAGTTCCCTTAAAGGGGATGTGAGGGCCACGTCACAGCTCAACCCAATGCTACATTGTCATGACAGAAGTTGGAAAAATAAAACCAGGAACAGACCATTCAGCCCTTCTCCACTACTCTCTAGATCACAATTGATCTCTTCTTCCTCAAATCCATTTCTCCACCCATTCCCCAAATCCTTTGATTCCCTCATTGACCAAAAGTCTATCAGCCTCAGTCCAAGGGACATAGGAACAGGAGTAGGCCATGCAGCCTCTCAGTAGTGAGGGTGGCACAATGGCTACCACTGCTGCCTCACAGCACCAGGTCCCTGGGTTCCATTCCAGCCTCTGGCAACTCTCTGTGTGGAGTTTACACATTCTCCCCGTATCTGTGTGGGTTTCCTCTGGTGCTCCAGTTTCCTCCCACAGTCCAAAGATGTGCAGGTTAGGTAAACTAGCCATGCTACATTGCCTATAACATCCAGGGGTGTGCATGCTAAGTGGATTAGCCATGGGGAATGTAGGGTTGCAGGGATCGGGTAAGGGGTTGGGTGTGGATGGGAAACTCTTTGGAGGGTCAGTGTGAACTTGATGGGCTGAATAGCCTGCTTCCACACTGTAGGGATTCTATGTTGAGCTGCCATTCAGTGAGATCATGGCTGATCTGTGGCCTAACTCCAAATCCCTCCAAACCTTTGCTTTACGAAAAAAAATCTATCTCAGGTTTAAAATTAACAAAGGATCCCATATTGATTGCGTCCATTTCTCTACTAGTCTTTGTGTGTAGAAGTGCTTCCTAACATTGCTCCTGAACTAGTTTGGCCCTAACTAGTTTGGCAGCACGATGGTTCAGTGGTTAGCACTGCTGCCTCACAGCACCAAGGTTCCAGGTTCGATTCCAACCTCCGGCAACTGCCTGTGTGGAGTTTACACATTCTCCCTGTGTCTGTGTGGGTTTCCTCTGGGTGCTCTGGTTTCCTCCCACAGTCCAAAGGTGTGCAGGTCAGGTGAATTGGCCATGACAAATTGCCCATAGTGTTAGATGCATTAGTCAGAGGGGAATAAAGGGAGAGGTTCTTTCTGTGGGGTGTGGGGTGTAGAGTGTAGAACACTGGGTCAAAGCTTCAGGATCAGAAGATTGAAACTTGACGTGAGGGGAAAAGTCTTAACTAAGAGGATTGTGAATCTTCGGAATACTCCACTCCAATGGATCTGCAACTGTTGAACACAAGTCTTCAAGCGTTCAAGATAATAACAGCGCAAGATAATAGAAGCCCTTTCAGTGCTTTACACTTTTCTATGCATCCACTGTACATTGTTTTGAAATTACAGAGAATATAGGGCTATTATATTCAATATCAGGATGTTGGGTAGTTAGGAATGCAAAAAGAACCCCTGAAAACAAAAATAAAAGTCCCCACAAATCAAAGCATGACCTCAAGAAAATCCTGAGAAGAGCCTTTGAAAAATTATAAAATATTTTGACTGGATAGTTCATTTCCAAATGTTTCGTCACCATACTAGGGAACATCTTCAGTGAGCCTCTGGATGAAGTCAGGCTTTATGTTACCTAGTATGGTGATGAAATGTCTGAAAATGAACCTTCCAGCTCAGCGAGCAAACCTATATCCAGAACCTCAACTTGAGCTGCTAATCTTCTCAAAATTCACTAATATTTTGACTCATGAAAACACAAATGTACAAATGTAACTTAATGTAAGAGAAGCAAAAGTGGTTCAAGGAAAATGATTTGACTCATTGAATCACTGGGATTTGGAACGCAGCACCTGAGACTGTGGTGGAGGCAGATTCAAACAAGGCTGTCAAAAGGGAATCCCATAGTTATCAGACAAGGAACAGAGTGTAAGGTTACCAGGTGATGATGACAACTGGGCGAGTTGCACGTCTGAAGGGATGTTGCTGTCACAATGGGCCGAATGGCCTCCTTCTGCACAGAAAAGTCTATGATTCTGTGAATTGATGGTCATCTAATTAGATAGCAAAGAGCCTTGTTTGCTTTTCAATTGTGTGTGGGGAACAGCAGGTGCTGTAAAATGGGGCACGTCAGTTGACTTATGGTGGGAGTGCATGTGAGGGAGGGGAGCAATCATTGGAGAGACAGGTCTGTCTGAAACAACCTTTCTAGAAATATGTTCATATACAGGCAGCAACTTGCAGCAGCCCCAGCTGGGAAGGTTGACCACAGCACAAACCGGAAATCTCATCTGGGATCTTCCTTGGCTAGGAGCCCCTTCTAACCCATTGCTGGCCCCACAATGCACCTCAGGCACTCATTTAATTCCTTCGTTTCTGGATCCCAAGTTGGTCTATGGGAAAAGTGCTGTGAAACTTGAAACAGTTCAGAAAAGGTTTACAAGGATATTGCCAGGGTTTGAGGATTTGAGCTATAGGGAGAGGCTGAATTGGCTGGGGCTGGTTTCTCTAGAGCATAGGAAGCTGAGGGTTGACCTTATAGAGGTTTATAAAATCGTGAGGGGCATGGATAGGATAAATATACACAGTCTTTTCTCCAGGGAATCCAGAACTAGAGGACATAGGTTTAGGGTGAGAGGCGAAAGATTTAAAAGGGACCTAAGGGGCAACTTTTTCATGCAGAGGTGGTTACGTGTTTGGAATGAGCTGCCAGAGGAAGTGGTGGAGGCTGGTACAATTACAGCATTTAAAAGGCATCTGGATGGGAATATGAATAGGAAGGGTTTGGAGGGATATGGTCTAAGTGTTGCGCGGCATGGTGGCTCAGTGGTTAGCACCGCTGTCTCACAGCACCTGGGACCCAGGTTGATTCCATCCCCGGGTGACTGTCTGTGTGGAGTTTGCAACGTTCTCCCCGTTTCCTCTGCGTGCTCCGGTTTCCTCCCACAATCCAAAAATCTGCAGGTTAGGATGAATTGGCCATGCTAAATTGCCCGTAGTGTTCAGGGATATCCAAGTTAGGTGCATTAGTCAGGGGAAATGTTGAATAATAGAGATGGGGATAGGTGTGAGTGGGTTTCTTTTTGGAGGGTCGATGTGGACTTGTTGGACCAACCGGCCTGTTTGCACACTGTAGGGATTGTATGGTTCTAAATGGGGCTAGATTAATTTAGGATATCTGGTTAGCATGGATGATTGGACTGAAGGGTCTGATTCCGTGCTGTACATCTCTCAGTATATAAAGAAATAAGGTGAAGCAGTGAACTGCTGAGTCACATGATTCTATAGGAACACACCAGGAAAGGGAGATTAGTGAACATAAGGTCAAATGAACATATTGTGGGTGCCAGAAGTGAAACCAACAGCATCTGGCACAAATCCAACATCAACAAGGGTGTGAGTGCTCAGGTGAAATTGGTATAGGTTGACTCCACTCTTTAAATGGTGAGGCAGGTTCCTTGCAAATATTACATCAGTCAGTTTTTGTCTCAAAATCTAACCCATTTTTATTTTTTGCAAAGATCAGAGATTGACTCATGTTGCCACAGTGGGAGGGATTAGTGAAATAATCCATTTTTAAATTTCTCTCATGAGATGTCAGCGACACTGGCTGGGACAACATTTATTGCCTGTCCCTAGTTGCCCCTTGAGAAGGTGGGAGGTGAGCTGCCTTCCTGAATCACTGCAGTCCATATGCTGTAGGTAGATCTACAATGCCCTTAGGGAGGAAATTCCAGGATTTTGACCCAGTGACGGTGAGGAGGTGGTATTTCCATGTATTTGCTGCCTCAGATGTATTTTGTGACATTTAGTGCGCACACACAAAAATATACACACATGTATGCACATGCAGATACAGACACATGCACGCATACACACACACATGCATGTATATACACATACACACACACAGATACAGACACATGTACATGCACACAGATACAGACATATGCACATAGGCGCACACACACGTAAATACTGATAGATGTACATACACACACATGCAAACACACATGCAGATACAGATACATGCATGTACACACATGCAGATACAGACACATGCATGTATACACACACACTCAGTACATACAGATACATAAACCAAAATTATGTGTACATGCAGAGGTTCATACAGCAGACACACACACACATTATACCCACACCTAGTCTGAGTCTGAGGCACAGGGACATTCAATAACAATAAACTCTACATGCCAGAGACAGATACAAACACAAGAACATACATCGAGATATCTGCACACTAAAATCAATTTGACATACATACCATCGGCAATTCCTGAAGTCGTTTAAACTCCGGTTTCCCTTGCTGCGAATATTTCACTGCAGTAACGAGTAACCCAATGAGTAAAATTGCCACCAGGATTACAATAAGAGCAATCAGGCCAGGGTCTAGGGTATGGTGTCCTGGGGAATAGATGGAATAAAGATGGAACTAAATTACACAGGCAAAACAAAGCAACAGATGGGACACACAGACAGATCGAGTACATGCACACCCACACAGTCATGGGCTCATGACTGGCAAGTAGTGTTTCATGAAAACTATATTGTTATATAAGACCTTTCAGGAACAAAATAAAGAAACAAACATCATGATGATCTGGTGACCATGGTGGCTCAGTCATTAGCAATGTTGACTCACAGCACCAGGGTTCTAGGTTCAATTCCAGTCTCAGACAACTGTCTGTGTGGAGTTTGTACATTCTCCCCGTGTCTGTGTGGGTTTCCTCTCACAGTCCAAAGATATGCAGGTCAGGTGAATTGACCATGTTAAATTGCCCACAATGTTAACATACTTACTTCTCACTTCCTTCATCCATGTTCCTGCAGTTTCCATCATCTATATTCCTATTGCTTTGTTTATTTATACTCCTATGATATAACACTAATTATAACCTGGTAGTAGGTGCATTAGTCAGAGGGAAATGGGTCTGGGTGGGTTACTCTTCGGAGGGTTGGTGTGGACTAGTTGGGCCGAAGGGCCTGTTTCCACACTGTAGAGAATCTAATCTAATCTAAATGTCATGAGTAATTCACAAAGCAATAGTAAATGATGTTGTGAAACTTGAAAGGGTTTAGAAAAGATTTACAAGGATGTTGCCAGGGTTGGAGTGTTTGAGCCTCAGGGAGAGGTTGAATAGACTGTTGTTATTTTCCTTGGAGTCTTAGAGGCTGAGGGGTGACATTATAGAGGGTTATAAAACCATGAGGTCGTAGATAGGTTAAATAGACAAGGTCTTTTCCCGAAAGTGGGGGAATCCAAAACCAGAGGGCATAGGGTTAAGATGAGAGGGGAAAGATATAAAGGGAGGAAAGGGGCAACTTTTTCACATAGAGCATGGTATGTGTATGGAATGAGCTGCCTGAGGAGGTGGTGGAAGCTGGTATAATTACAATATTTCATCTGGATGGGTATATGAATAGATATCTGGTCGGCATAAAAGAGATGGAGCAAAGGAACCGTTCCCATGCTGTACAGCTCAATGACTCTATGGTTTTATAACAGTGAGTTGACAGTTCAGTCACATTCATTACTAATCACTCATTCCTGAAGAAGGGTCTTATTGGACTCAAAATCTTAACTCTGTTTCTGTCTCAACAAGTGCTGCCAGACCTGCTGAGTTCTCTCTGGGTTTGTTTCAATTAATCACTGGGACCAGACATTCTGGGGAGTAACAATCTCTCATAGATTGCCAAACTGATCCCTCCATGTTTCTGAGAGGAGACTCCTGCATGGGGCTCCATGAGAATTTGGAGCCGGCCATACTTCCATTCTGACAGTTTTCACATAGTGTACATCTTCTGGAGAAAGGCAAACGCGACCCCCTTTATACACAGGCAGTGTGTATTCTGCAATGTGAC
The DNA here is from genome assembly GCF_020745735.1 of Hemiscyllium ocellatum. Taxonomy (NCBI): domain Eukaryota; kingdom Metazoa; phylum Chordata; class Chondrichthyes; order Orectolobiformes; family Hemiscylliidae; genus Hemiscyllium; species Hemiscyllium ocellatum. The sequence goes on from NC_083428.1 coordinate 4,007,442, forward strand.
CCTCGCAAACGCGCCCCTCTTTATACACAGGCAGTGTGTATTCTGCAATGTGACCCTCGCAAACGCGGCCCCCTTTAGACACAAGCAGTGTGTCTTCTGCAATGTGACCCCCGCAAACGCGGCCCCCTTTAGACACAAGCAGTGTGTCTTCTGCAATGTGACCCCCGCAAACCTGGCCCCCTTTAGACACAAGCAGTCTCATATTCTGCAATTTGAACGTGCTGATAGTCAGCTTTTGTCAAAAGGTAAATACACAAGATAAATGTAGAGGGGTCTCATGGTGTAGCAGTATTGTCCCTTCCTTTGGGGTTGGGTCCTGGGAGTTGTAAGGTGTATGGGGAAGTATGGAGGTGCGTAAGGTAAGCTTGGCGCCTGTTTATTAGCTACTCAACACTTAGCCAAGATACTTAATAGTCTAATGTTGCCTGAGTAACTATTTTACTTGAATTCATGGGGACCTTCTGAACTATTTGATTAAAATCGAGTTTTCATTTTAGAGGGTTTTAGGTGGAGAGAAATTGTCAGGAGGGAAGTTGAATTTCCCTGGAAGTTCCTTTGGCAAGGTCCCCACATACATCTATCTATTCTGGGACAGGGTTCCTACATACGCCTATCCATCCTGGGACAGCAAATCTGACCAGCTGAAAATCTGCCCTTCTTCAACTGAAGAATTTATGTTAGATTCAAAACATCAACTTTTGTTTCTTTTCTCTCCACAGATACTGAATTTCTTCAGCACTGTATTTTTATTCAGGTTTCCAGTTGCTGTAGGATTTTGCCCTTTCTTTGCGATCAGGTTCAAATCCTATATCCAGTGTTGGTGCCCACACGTATCCAGTGAGGACCAGGCCTTGGACTGGTGCAGAGGTGAGTCACTGAGTTAACTTCTGGTGTGAAGCATCTTAATTATTGAAATTGGCAAAAATCATCAGAACTGTACACTTTAAAGCAGTGTAGACTGAGGAGAGGTCTGAGTTGGTGTTGAGGAAGGGAACAGCTTATGTTCAATTGATAGCTCTATTTAAACAGGTTAAAGAGGGTCTGCTTAAGTTGTGATACATACATGAGGTAGTAGAGAAGAGAGAAAGGTTTGTCCATGGACTGAGATGACGTAAGAGAGAAAAATACTTGGCTGGGCTTGCTGCTACATGAATTAATGTTAATCAATTTCTTCACATTTGGAAATCCTTCCATCACTGTTTACGTTCAAACATAGGAGTTAGCAGCAAGAAAAGGCGTCTGCACACTCCATAGCGGAAAGAAAATCAGGGCCAATGTTGCATTGATTGGCGTTGAGAGAGTTCAATTACTAACCTGTGGAATTCACAATGACAGTGGAGGTCCCCACTGTGCTTGCACTGGGGCCTTGAGTCGATAGAGAGGGAGAGGTGGCAATGCTGGTCTGACTGTCGACAGTCTTCGGGGTGCGAGTTCCATTCAATGTCACCACAGTGTTGTCTGCAACTGTGGTCATACTTTCTGATCCATTGAGTGGAGCAGCTGTTGTTACAGTGGGCACTCTTGTTGAGTTGGTGGTGGTTGCAGTAGGCAGTCCTGTTGAGTTGGTGGTGGTTGCAGTAGGCAGTCCCGTTGAGTTGGTGGTGGTTGCAGTAGGCAGTCCCGTTGAGTTGGTGGAGGTTGCAGTAGGCAGTCCCGTTGAGTTGGTGGTGGTTGCAGTAGGCAGTCCCGTTGAGTTGGTGGTGGTTGCATTAGGCAGTCCCGTTGAATTGGCTGGTGTAACGTGAGGCACCTCTGTTAAGTTGGTGGTTGATGCCACACTGGGTGCTTGTGTTATGCTGCTGCTTGTTGCAACAGTGGTCAAGGACCTGCTCTCTACTGTGGTTGATTGAGCTGGAGGGGGAGTAGAACCTGAGGAAATAAAACCAAAGTAAGTCTCAATAAGTCCCCAATTCATCAAAGGGGTGCTAGCCACCAAAACAAGGCATACCCGTTACCAGAAGCAGCAGATGTGGAGTGATGATAACCCGGCATTCACACACGTTCAGAAAGTCAGGAAAACATCCCATGGTGCATCACTGGTATGTTCTCAAACAAAATTTGACACCAAATGTGGAAAATATTAGCAGAATTGGCCAAAAGATTCGTCATAAATAGGTCTCTTAACAGAGGAGAGTGAAGCAGTGAGATTTAAGAAATCCAGCAGCCAATTCTCACTTAGCAACTGTTTCGCTCACTGTCATCTTTATATTGAATTAAGCAGCAAAAGACTTTCAAAGACTGAAGGATGTTATTGTAAATTTATAATTTAGTGCACACATCAGTTTCCATCTTTTTCTTTCCAAATGACAGGGGATGATTAGGGAAGAAGTTAGATTGTTTCTGTTTTAAATCAACTCATCACTGGATTTAAAAGTAATCCAATTAACAAATCACAAATACCAGGGGCAGTGTAACATGAACAAAATCCAAACAAGGGGAGGCAGTAAAGCAGCGGATTAAATCAAAATGGATTTGATGGGAAATATAATGGACCCAGCCTCCTTGGTGCCCTGCCTCTACTCAAATACTTCAAGTTTACCAGTGAGCACCACATGCTCTCTCTCCAAGGATACCCTGACATGAACCTAACCAGAAAAGATGGAGTGTTTTTCCTTTTGGTTTAGACAGCTTGAAACCTGTATAATTGGCCATATCACCACTCTGGTTAAACTGAAGAATTGTCATGATCCGTGCAGGAAGTGGCTGTTGAGGTAACATCCTGGAGCAGGGTTTGTTATGAGAAGATCAGTGTAAGAATGAGACTAGATTGGAACTGTCGTGGCCCTCCAGTCTCCCTCAGAGTCTTTAATCCAGAATGTCTTGATTTGTTCAATCAACTTCTAGATATTTTTATCAACTGCTCAGGTTTGTTATGGAGGCAGCGTGTCTTCTGGACAGCTTGGTTTCTTTCTATTCCATCCTGCAATGCCAGTACACACCTATAAATAATTTTTATTACTAGCTAAATCACCAGTGTTTCTCACTGAAAGAACAATGCATAAGTCAGAATTCAGCTGTTTCATACTTTCTAATGAACATACTCAGGGATATTGGAGTCGAGAGTGTGGTGCTGGAAAAACAGAGCAGGCCAGGCGGCATCCGCGGAGCAGGAGAGTCAATGTTTCATCAAGGCTTTTGCAGCATCACACTCTCGACTCCAATCTCCAGCATCTGCAGTCCTCCCTTTCGTCAATGCACAGGGATACTGTAATGCACCTCTGGTGCCGGTGAGACTCAAACCCAGCCCTCCTGGTCCAGAGGCAGGACACACAAGTCCCCTTTTGAAAGCACTGTGTGCGGTTTGTATGTGTTTCTCAATCATAAGACAGGTTGTACAACACAGTGTGAGTCAACTGGGCGGTGACATTTAACTTGAGGGTTACCAAGCCTCAGGAGAGAAGGTGGGACCTTTGTGGTGACCTCAGCGGGTGTGAGAATTGAACCTGCACTGTTGGTGTCCTTTGCAGTAAGCCAGCTAGCTGAGCAAATCTACCCCCCACCCTTCGCTGACCCTGATTCAACTCTTTACTTCTTCACCTAATATCCACCACCAATAAATCCCCCTCCCCACCAAGTTCTCAACTGAAACTCCGGTTCAAGATTCAGTAACTGAGTTCCATCAGATGCTGTGGTGGGATTTGAACTCAAACATCAAAACATTAGTCTGGGGCTCGAGGATATTACTTGAGTGATATCATTACACCACTCTTGACCCCAGCGTTCAGCTCTTATTTTTTTCTGCTTTTATATCCAGAGTGCTCTTACATACAGGTCTTCAAAGACCGCAATATCCCCCTAGACGTGATCGACGATGCCCTCCACCGCATCTCTTCCACTTCCCGCTCCTCCGCCCTTGAGCCCCGCCCCTCCAATCGCCAACAGGACAGAACCCCACTGGTTCTCACCTACCACCCCACCAACCTCCGTATACAACGTATCAGCCGTCGTCATTTCCGCCAACTCCAAACGGACCCCACCACCAGAGATATATTTCCCTCCCCTCCCCTATCAGCGTTCCGAAAAGACCACTCCCTCTGTGACTCCCTCGTCAGGTCCACACCCCCCACCAATCCAACCTCCACTCCCGGCACCTTCCCCTGCAACCGCAAGAATTGCAAAACTTGTGTCCACACCCCCACCCTCACTTCCCTCCAAGGCCCCAAGGGATCCTTCCATATCCGCCACAAATTCACCTGCACCTCCACACACATCATTTACTGCATCCGCTGCACCCGATGTGGCATCCTCTATAATGGGGAGATAGACCGCCTACTTGCAGAACGTTTCAGAGAACACCTATGGGACACCCTGACCAACCAACCCAACCACCCCGTGGCTCAACACTTCAATTCCCTCTCCCACTCCGCCAAGGACATGCAGGTCCTTGGACTCCTCCATCGCCAAACCATAACAACATGACGGCTGGAGGAAGAGCACCTCATCTTCCGCCTGGGAACCCTCCAACCACAAGGGATGAACTCCGATTTCTCCAGTTTCCCCATTTCCCCTCCCCCCACCTTGTCTCAGTCAAATCCCTCGAACTCAGCACCACCCTCCTAACCTGCAATCTTCTTCCTGACCTCTCCGCCCCCACCCCCACTCCAGCCTATCACCCTCACCTTAACCTCCTTCCACCTATCGCATTTCCAACGCCCCTCCCCCAAGTCCCTCCTCCCTACCTTTTATCTTAGCCTGCTGGACACACTTTCCTCATTCCTGAAGAAGGGCACATGCCCGAAACGTCGACTCTCCTGCTCCTTGGATGCTGCCGGACCTGCTGCACTTTTCCAGCAACACATTATCTGCTCTTACACACAACTGAATGTTTTTCCTCTCCATCACCAAATTGCCCGTGGATTTTTTTTCACATCTATTAACCATTGGCCATGATAAATTGCCCATAGTGCTTGGTGCATTAGTCAGAGGAAAATGGGTCTGGGTGGGTTACTCTTCGGCGGGTCGGTGTGGACTGGTAGGGCCGAAGGGCCTGTTTCCTCACTGTAGGGAATTTAATCTAATCTAATCGCAATCAATAAATCACTTGTGTTTTTCAAATGATTAATTTACATACAACGCCCATCAAGGGGGATTGCAACACATCACAGGTGAGGGAGAGGTGGGGGTGAGATTAAATCAGAATGAGTTGGAAGGGGAGATAGAGTACTCCCCCCCTGCAGTGTCCATCTCTCTCACTAGAGACTGGGGTATTGGTGAACACCATGTGCTCCCTCTCCAAGGACAAACAGGGGCAGAGAGTCAGCAGCTATGATCCTCTCCACAGCTCACTGCCCGGACCTGCTAATGGCCAACCTGGCCAGTTCCAGGGGCTGACCCATAGAAGATCTTCTGACTTGCTCACACCCTTCCACATCAAATCCCCAAGGATCAGGAGCATGTGGCTGAAGTATAATCAAATGCACTGCAAAAGATTTTTCAAGTAAGTCAAAAGGTTGTGCAATCGCCCACAAGAACTCAACGCTTAAATACAAAGTCCATTGAACACTATCTGTTCCCAATTAACTCTGGAACTGATGTTTGTTGGAGTCTTAAAGGGACATATATTTCTAACTTTAACAGCAGGATTCGACAGACACTAATCTGACAATGCTGTGTTTCCACATTCTGTTAAAGTATAGACATTGGTCCTGGAGATCTGGAAGAACTCCCCACTGCTCGATTCTCACTCGAAGGTTAAAGGTCATCATTACTATAATAAAACAAAGTACAGATGCTGGAGATCTAAAACAAAAACAGAAATTGCTGGAGAAACTCAACTGGTCTGGCAATATATGTGGAGAGAAATAGAGATAACAGTTGTGAAGACGTGTCCCTGAACCTGAAACATTAACTCTGGTTTCCTCTTCCACAGATGCTGCCAGACTTGTTGAGTTTCTCCAGCACTTTCTACTTTCATTTCATTATTACTGTTCTGTAAAGTCTCCAACATGCAATTTAACTGGTTGCATGCAAACCTATTAAATTCTGACAGGATGACACCATGTTAAATGCAGGAAGGATATTCCTGATGTGGAGCCACTGGCCAGAGATATGGGTTAAGCCATGTTGGACTGAGATGAGGAGAAATGTCTTCACCCAGAGACTGGGGAGCCGGGGGAATTCCCTACCACAGAAAGTGGGTGATGCCAAACCATTGAATGTTTTTGGGAAGGAGTTACACATAGTTCTTAGGATTAAAGAGACCAAAGGGCATGGGTAGACAGTGAGAACAAGGGACTGAGCTGATGGTCAGTTGTGATCATAATGAACAGTGGAGCAGGTTCAAAGAGATAAATGGCCTATTTCTACTCCTATATTCTATGTTTTTCTATCTGCAGGTGTTGCCAGATGTGCTGGAAAATTCCATGTTAACATATGTACAAAAGCAGAAATCACACAACACCACGTTGCAGTCCAACAGGTTTATTTGAAATCACAAGCTTACAGAGTGCCGACATCACCTGATAAAGCAGCACTGCTTCAAAAGCCTGTGATTTCAAATAAACCTGTTGGACTGTAACCTATTGTGTGATTTCTAATCTTGTCCACCCCAGTCCAACACCGGCTCCTCTACATCACAATATACAAACAAGAAGGTGTAGGCCACTTGACCCTTCAAGGAAAAAGTGAGGTCTGCAGATGCTGGAGATCAGAGCTGAAAATGTGTTGCTGGAAAAGCGCAGCAGGTCAGGCAGCATCCAAGGAACAGGAAATTCGACGTTTTGGGCACAAGCCCTTCATCAGGAATGAAGGGCTTGTGCCTGAAACGTCAAATTTCCTGTTCCTTGGATGCTGCCTGACCTGCTGCGCTTTTCCAGCAACACATTTTCAGACTGGAGCCTTCAAACCTGGTTGCCCATTCAATTTGATCATGACTGATCTGATTTTAATCTCAAATCCATGTTCCCGCCTGCCTCCGATAACCTTTCACTCCTTATTTGCTTTGTATGTGGAATGAGCTGCCAGAAGAAGTTGTGAATGCAGGTACAGTTACAATATTTAAAAGACATTTGGATGTACAGAATAGGAAGGGTTTAGAGGGATATGAGCTATATGCAGGCAGCTGGTTCGAGTTTAATTTGGAAACATGGTTGGCATGGACCAATTGTACTGAAGGGTCTGTTTCCTTGCTGTATGACTCTATGATGATGACACTAAGAATTAATAAACCTCTAACTTAAAAAAAATTCAAAGACTCATGACAATCTGAGACAAGAGACGTCTGTTAAATCAGTGACCGCCCCCCACCCCAATTTTTAATCAGTTACCCTTATACAAGAATCTTCCACAAGGGGAAATATTCTTTCCCGGTCAAGATCCCTCTGGATCATGTATTTTTCAAACAAGTCACCTCTGACTTTTCTAAACACCAGGAGATACAGGCCCTGACCTGTCCAATCGTTCCTCATTATCCAGTCCAGGTATTAGTCTGGGAAACCTTCTCTGAAATATTTCCAACATCATTACATACTGCCTTAAAGGAGCTGACCAATACCCTGCACAAAACTGAACTTATTATTTGGTTAAGGGACTTTAGAGTTTAAATCTTTAATTAAACATAAGACTCAATTGTTTAAATAATTAAAATTTCCCTTCAATTTGTGAGATTGTGCCATTCACTACAACCTGTTTCATGTTCCAACAGCAACTCACTTTGAGGAAAAACGTTATTAACTGTGAAAAATTTTGGAAAGTCTTTAGGTCATCAGGGTGTAATCAAGGGGCAATGTTTTGCTGCTTATTTGTAATGCATCCTGAACAGACTGTTAAACCACAGCAAGAGCAGATAGACTGGACAAACATGATTGTGACCTCCACAGGATGCTTTTCTTTCGCTTTATTATGCACAGGGCCAACCACTCCATTACCTGAGGCATTGTCTCAGAAGAAAAAATGAAATAGATTGATTCCTGAGATGATCATAGAGTCATAGACATGTACAGCACGGAAACAGACCCTTCGGTCCAACTCATCCATGCTGACCAGATATCCTAACTCGATCTAGTCCCACCTGCCAACACCCGGCCCATATCCCTCCAAACCCTTCCTATTCATATACCCATCCAAATGCCTCTTAAATGTTGCAATTGTACCAGCCTCTACCACTTCCTCTGGCAGCTCATTCCATACACATACCACTCTCTGCCTGAAAGAGTTGCCCCTTAGGTCTCTTTTATATCTTTCCCCTCTCACCCTAAACCTATGCCCTCTAGTTCTGGACTCCCCGATCCCAGGAAAAGACTTTGTCTATGTATCCTATCCATGTCCCTCATGATTTAATAAACCTCTAAGGTCATCCCTCAGCCTCCGATGCTGCAGGGAAAACAGCCCTACCCTATTCAAACTCCCTCAATGGTTCAAACCCTCCAACCCTGGCAACATCTTTGTAAATCTTTTCTGAACTCTTTCAAGTTTCACAACATCTGTCCAATAGGAAGGAGACCAGAATTGCATGCAATATTCCAAAAGTGGCCTAACCAATATCGTGTACAGCTGCAACATGACCTCCCAACTCCTGTACTCAATACTCTGACCAATAAAGGAAAGCATACCAAACACCTACTTCACTATCCTACCTACCTGCGACTCCATTTTCAACGGGCTATGAACCTGCACTCCAAGGTCTCTTTGTTCAGCAACATTCCCTAGCACCTTACCATTAAGTGTATAAGTCCTGCTAAGATATGCTTTCCCAAAATGCAGCATCTCACATTTATCTAAATTAAACGCCATCTGCCACTCCTCAGTCCATTGGCCCATCTGATCAAGATCCTGTTGGAATCTGAGGTAACCTTTTTCGCTGTCCACTATACCTCCAATTTTGGTGTCATCTGCAAACTTACTGTACCTCTTATGCTCATATCCAAATCATTTATATAAATGATGAAAAGTAGAGGACCCAGCACCGATCCTTGTGGCACTCCACTGGTCATAGGCCTCCAGTCTGAAAACCAACCCTCCACCACCACCCTCTGTCTTCTACCTTTGAGCCAGTTCTGTATCCAAATGGTGCGCTCTCCCTGTATTCCTTGAGATCTAACCTTGCTAATCAGTCTCCCATGGGGAACTTTGTCAAATGCTTTACTGAAGTCCATATAGATCACACTTACCGCTCCCCCTCATCACTCCTCTTTGTTACTTCAATAAACTCAATCAAGTTTTGAGACATGACTTCCCACACACAAAGCCATGTTGACTATCCCTAATCAGTCCTTGCCTTTCCAAATACATGCAATGTGGCTAATTCCCAACTGGAGCTGTGAGGCAGCAGTGCTAACCACTGAGCCACCGTGCCACCCATGAGTTCCACCGTCTGCCATGACAGGATTTAAACTGATGTCCCCAGAACACTTGTATAGCAATAACGCCATTAGGCTTTCACCTCCCCACAGTCCCTGGAGTGGGGGAGTCCAGAACTAGAGAGTATAGGTTAAGTTGAGAGGGGAAAGATTTCAGAGGGAGCTAAGGGGCAACATTTTCACACAGAGGGTGGGGCATGTATGGAATGGGCTGCTAGAGGAAGTGGTGGAGGCTGGTATAATTATAACACTTAAAAGGATGGGTACGTGAATAGGAAGGGTTTAGAGGGATAAGAGCCAAGTGTTGGCAAGGGCAGGACTCAGTAAGGTGGAGACTGACAGCTTTGTAATTATTTTTAATTAACCTTTATAGACACGCTACAATACATTCAGGGTAGGAGGAGATGAACTTGGGCTCAGAGATAGGGCCACTACTGTTTTGTGATTGCATTTAAGCATAGAGTGCTGAATTACATATCCAGTAACATTACCCCAACACCACTGCCTCCCCTAGTGCCAGATATAATGGAATCCTATAGAATGAGAACCTTTGCAATGCAGTCTCATATAACGTAAACCTACATAATGTAACCCTATACAATGTAATCCCATAGATTGTACATCAATGAAAATTGGTGGGTGGCACAGTGGTTAGCACTGCTGCCTCACAGCGCCAGAGACCTGGGTTCAATTCCTGCCTCAAGCGACTGACTGTGTGGAGTTTGCACGTTCTCCCCGTGTCTGCGTGGGTTTCCTCCGGGTGCTCCGGTTTCCTCCCACAGTCCAAAGATGTGCAGGTCAGGTGAATTGGTCATGCTAAATTGCCCGTAGTGTTAGGTATCGAGTAAATATAGGGGTTTTGGTGGGTCAGTGTGGACTTGTTGGGCCGAAGGGCCTGTTTCCACACTGTAAGTAATCTAATCTAATCTAAAAAATATAAACTTATAGAGTGTAATCCTATATAGTTTTCCGAGACTTCATTCCAGGCTTCTTAATAAAAACATTAAGCTTTAATTCTGGGAGTTGCCAGGAAGACCCCAGGTCTAGAACATTAACACCGAGTAAAAAGTAAGGTCTGCAGATACTGGAGATCAGAGCTGAAAATGTGTTGCTGGTTAAAGCGCAGCAGGTCAGGCAGCATCCAAGGAACAGGAAATTCGACGTTTCGGGCCAGAGCCCTTCATCAGGAATGAGGAGAATGTGCCAGGCAGGCTCAGATAAAAGGTAGGGAGGAGGGACTTGGGGGAGGGGCGATGGAGATGTGATAGGTGGAAGGAGGTCAAGGTGAGGGTGATAGGTTGGAGTGGGGTGGGGGCGGAGAGGTCAGGAAGAAGATTGCAGGTTAGGAGGGCAGTGCTGAGTTGAGGGAATCGACTGAGACAAGGTGGGGGGAGGGGAAATGAGGAAACTGGAGAAATCTGAGTTCATTCCTTGTGGTTGGAGGGTTCCCAGGCGGAAGATGAGGCGCTCCTCCTCCAGCCGTCGTGTTGTTATGTTTTGCCGATGGAGGAGTCCAAGGACCTGCATGTCCTCGGTGGAGTGGGAGGGAGAGTTAAAGTGTTGAGCCACGGGGTGGTTGGGTTGGTTGGTCCGGGCGTCCCAGAGGTGTTCTCTGAAGCGTTCCGCAAGTAGGCGGCCCGTCTCCCCAATATAGAGGAGGCCACATCGGGTGCAGCGGATGCAATAGATGATGTAGATGCAATAGATGATAGAACATTAACACCACCTTTTCACTCATTTTTAAAAACACATCCTGATGCTCTGATGTTAGACCGCGATAACAACCCCTTTACAATGGCCACCTTCAAGAAGACATTGTCCCTGGTGCAGCCGTCCCTCTGAGGGGCAGACCAGAGCTGGAAAAACCTCAGAGAACAAGGACTCCAGCAAAACCTCTTGGTCTGGATGCTAACCACTGAACACAGGCGTTACAGCAGAAAACTTCCTCGAGCAATCCTGAGATCACCTGAAGTGATCGCCATTGTAGATAATAAAATGAAGGGCTTATGCTCGAAACGTCGAATTCTCTATTCCTGAGATGCTGCCTGGCCTGCTGTGCTTTGACCAGCAACACATTTGCGATTGTAGATAATAAGTTACCCAGGACTGGAATCTAATCAAGGGGTTTGGGGTGGTTTGTATACAGAGTAACAAATACCCAGGAGTGAGTTACAGACTGGAATCTCTCTCTCCAGGGAAGTTCGTTGCTGTACAGTTCAGACCTGGTTCAGTGAAGTTTGATGATAATTAACAAGAAACGGGAATGAATTCCGCAGTCAGGAGGGAATCAGGGTTCGTTCATCGCGAAGTGGTTATTTCCTGCTCGGGGAACGCTCCAGGGAGTGATGTGAAAGTGAAGAAATATATTTGTAAATGATTACAAGGTGCAACAGTGGACAAAGTTCGCGAGCAGTTTTGACTCTAGTTCTGCTGAAAACTTTTAAAACTCTTTATCAAGCTGCAGAAATGTTGACTGAAAAGAAATCTGCCCGTCACCTGTTTGACACGTCAACAAAATGCTTCCTTAAAAGTTTCTTCAAAAGCTTCGTTAAAAGTTTTGAACGAATACCAATTAAACTCAACACACAAACACAACCAAAACCACGTAACATCACTCACTCTGTGTACAGGCGAGGCCAATACAGAGACAAATATAAAAGATTTCTTCTAATCTTGGTGCCATCATCTTCCAGGTAACTTCTCCGTCTCACTGCTCACATTAAAAGGTGTTCAACCAATATTTTCACTCTTAAAGCGAGGATGTTCCAGGTGTTCCCCGGCAGTGCGGCACTGCTCCTCCTGCTGGCCAGAATCCGCCATTGCTGAACAGGTGGAAATCACCAAAAGCCCGCATGATCCTAAAACAAACCCCCTGACCTTCCCTGCCCCCAGGACCTGAGAGCCACTATCTCATAGAACACAGAACATTCCAGCACAGTCCTTGATGTTTTGCTGACCTGTGGAACCAATCTGAAGCCTACACCGACCGTACCAGAAGAGAGTAGAAGGGAGAAGACGGTGAGGAAGGCAGACAGGAGACGAGTGCAAGAGACCCCGGGGGAAGTACCTGTGAGGAACAGGTTGAATCTTTTGGAAACAGTAGAGACAGACTACACTGCCAGTCCACCAGGCGGTCAGGTCTGTCAATCAAAAGCTGGTGTAGAGGCAGAGCAGAGGAGTCAGACATCGCACAGAGCCATGGTAATAGGGGACTCCATAGTGAGAGGGACTGAACGGGGTTTCTGTGACAATAGGCGGGATTTGAGGATGGTGTGTTGCCTTCCTGGTGCCAGGGTTAAGGACATCGCAGACAGTGTGCAGGAAATCCTCAAAGACGAAGGTGAAGAGCCAGAGGTGGTGGTGCATGTCGGCACAAATGATGTCAGAAGAAGAGGAGGGACATTCTACAGCATGACTTTGGAGAACTCAGAAGAAAGCTGAAAAGCAGGATGTCCAGGGTGGTTATCTCCGGTTTGCTTCCAGTTCCTCAGGCTGGAGAGGACAGGAGCAGGGAGATAATGGACTTGAACGGGTGGCTGGGGAACTGGTGCAGGAAGCAAGGATTTAAATTCTTGGATCACTGGGGTATGTTTAGCGGTAAGGATAAATTATACAAGAGGGACGGGTTGCACTTTAATAGGTGGGGGACCAGCATTCTGGCAGGTAGATTTGCCACTGCAACACAGCTGCGTTTAAACTAAATAGCAGGGGGGGGGGGGGGGGGGGGGGAGGGGACAAACTAGTAGTTTAAGAAGGAGTTAAAGAGAAAGTTAGAACAAGAGAAGTCAAGAAAGACAACAGAATCAATGGAGCAGAAAACTCAAAACAGGATAATGCCATAAGGTCAGGTGAAATAGGGGTTGATGGGAAGGGTGAGGGGAGTAACAAATTAAAAATATTATATATGAATACAAGAAGCATTAGAAATAAGATGGATGAGCTTGAGGCTCTTTTGAAAATTGGCAGTTACGATGTTGTGGGGATAACGGAGATGTGGCTTCAAGTGGACAGGGCCTGGGAAATGAATATTCAAAGCTACACGTGCTATCATAAGGACAGACGGGCAGAGGGGGTGAGGTGGCCCTGTTGATAAGGAATGACATTCAGTCCCTTGTGTGGGAGAACCTAGAATCAGGGGATGTAGAGTCAGTATGGATAGAGCTGAGAAATTCTACGGGTAGAAAGATCCTCAAGGGAGTTATCTACAGGCCCCCAAACAGTAGTCTGGATGTAGGGTGTAAGTTGAATAAGGAGCTGAAATTGGCCTGTCGCAAAGATATTACTACAGTTGTTATGGGGGATTTCAACATGCAGGTAGACTGGGAGAATCAGGATGGTACTGGACCTCAAGAAAGGGAGTTTGTGGAGTGCCTCCGAGATGGATTCTTAGAACAGCTGGTGCTGGAGCCTACCAGGGAGAAGGCAATTCTGGATCTGGTATTGTGCAATGAACCAGATTTGATCAGGGACCTCGAAGTGAAGGAGCCATTGGGAAGTAGTGATCATAATACAATAAACTTTAATCTGCAATTTGAAAGGGAGAGGGTACAATTAGAAGTGACAATATTTCAGTTGAATAAAGGGAACTATGGAGCTATGAGGGAGGAGCTGGCCAAAGCTCAATGGTGCAATACCTTAGCAGGGATGACCGTGGAGGAACAATGGCAGGTATTTCTGAGTTTAATGCAGAAGATGCAGGATCAGTTCATTCCAGTAAGGAAGAAAGATCCTAAGAGGAGGCAGGGGTGGCCGTGGCTGACGAGGGAAGTTAAGAAACATATAAAGTCAAAAGGGAAAAAGTATAACATAGCAAAGATGAGTGGGAAAACGGAGGACTGGGAAGCTTTTAAAGAACAACAGAGGATTACTAAGAAGGAAATACGCAGAGAAAAAATGAGGTACGAAGGTAAACTGGCCAAAAATATAAAGGATAGTAAAAGTTTTCATGTGAAAAGAAAAAAAATGGTTAAGACTCAAATTGGGTCCTTGAAGACAGAAACAGGGGAATATTTTACAGGGAACAAAGAAATGGCGGAAGAGTTGAATTGGTACTTCAGATCTGTGTTCACTGGGGAAGACACAAGCAATCTCCCTGAGGTAACAGTGGCTGAAGGACCTGAACTGAAGGGAATTTATATTTGCCAGGAATTAGTGTTGGAGAGACTGTTAGGTCTGAAGGTTGATAAGTCCCCGGGGCCTGATGGTCTACATCCCAGGGTACTGAAGGAGGTGGCTCGAGAAATCGTGGATGCGTTGGTGATTATTTTCCAATGTTCTAAAGATTCAGGATCAGTTCCTACGGATTGGAGGGTGGCTAATGTTGTCCCACTTTTTAAGAAAGGAGGGAGAGAGAAAGCAGGGAATTATAGACCAGTTAGTCTGACCTCAGTGGTGGGAAAGATGCTGGAGCCAATTATAAAGGATGAAATTATGACACATCTGGATAGTAGTAACAGGATAGGTCAGAGTCAGCATGGATTTATGAAGGGGAAATCATGCTTGACTAATCTTCTGGAATTTTTTGAGGATGTAACTCTGAAGATGGACAAGGGAGATCCAGTGGATGTAGTATACCTGGACTTTCAGAAAGCCTTTGAGAAAGTCCCACTTAGGAGGTTAGTGAGCAAAATTAGGGCGCATGGTATTGGGTGCAAAATACTGATCTGGACTGAAAATTAGTTGGCTGACAGGAAACAAAGAGTAGTGATAAACAACTCCCTTTCGGAATGGCAGGCAGTGACCAGTGGGGTATCGCAGGGATCAGTGCTGGGACCGCAGCATTTTACATTATACGATAATGATATAGATGATGGTATTAAAAGTAATATTAGCAAATTTGCTGATGATACAAAGCTGGGTGGCAGGGTGAAATGTGAGGAGGATGTTAGGAGATTACAGGGTGACCTGGACAGACTAGGTGAGTGGACAGATACATGGCAGATGCAGTTTAATGTGGCAAGAACAGGAAGGCAGATTACTACCTAAATGGAGTCAAGTTAGGTAAAGGGGCAGTACAATGAGATCTAGGTGTTCTTGTATATCAGTCAATGAAAGCAAGCATGCAAGTACAGCAGGCAGTGAAGAAGGCTAATAGCATGCTGGCCTTTATAACAAGAGGAATTGAGTATAGAAGCAAAGAGGTCCTTCGGCAGCTGTACAGTGCCCTGGTGAGACCGCACCTGGAATATTGTGTGCAGTTCTGGTCTCCAAATTTGAGGAATGACATTCTGGCTATTGAGGGAGTGCAGCGTAGGTTCACGAGGTCAATTCCCGAATGGCGGGACTATCTTACGTTGAAAGATTGGACTGACTGGGCTTGTATACCCTTTAGTTTAGAAGGCTGAGAGGGGATCTGATTGAGACGTATAACATTATTAAAGGATTGGACACTCTGGAGGCAGGAAACATGTCCCGAACCAGAGGACACAGCTTAAAAATAAGGGGTAGGCCACTTAGAACAGAGTTGAGGAGAAACTTCTTCACCCAGAGAATAGTGAGTGTATGGAACGCTCTGCCCCAGAGGGCAGTGGAGGCCAAGTCTCTGGATACTTTCAAGAAAGAGTTGGATAGAGCTCTTAAAGATAGTGGAATCAAGGGTTATGGGGATAAGGCAGGAACAGGATACTGATTGAGGATGATCAGCCATGATCATAATGAATGGTGGTGCTGGCTCGAAGGGCCGAATGGCCTACTCCTGCACCTATTGTCTATTTTCTATTGTCTAACCCACACTATTCCATTCTTGTCCATATGCCTATCCAATGATCATTTAAATGCCCTTAAAGTTGGCGAGTCTACTACTGTTGCAGACAGTGTGTTCCATGCCCCTACTACTCTGAGTAAAGAACCTACCTCTGACATCCATCCTATATCTATCACCCCTCCATTTAAAACTATGTCCTCCATTGAAAGCCATCACCATCTGAGGATAAAGGCTCTTACTGTCCACTCTATCTAACCCTCTGATTATCTTATATGTCTCAATTAAGTCACCTCTCAACCTTCTGCTCTCTAACGAAAACAGTCTCAAGTTCCCCAGCTTTTCCTCATAAGACCTTCCCTCCATACCAGGCAACATCCTAGTAAATCTCCTCTGAACCCTTTCCCATGCTTCCACATCCTTCCTATAATGCGGTGACCAGAACTGTATGCAATATTTCAAGTGCGGCCACACCAGTGTTTTGTACAGCTGCAGCATGATCCCAGGGCTCTCAAACTCAATCCCTCTACCAATAAAAGCTAACACACCAGGTTAACAGCCCTATCAACCTGGGTGGCAACTTTCAGGGATCTATGTACATGGAGACTGAGATCCCTCTGCTAATCCACACTACTAAGAATCTTATCATTAGCCCAGTACTCTGCATTCCTGTTACTCCTTCCAAAGTGAATCACCTCACACTTTTCCACTCCATTTGCTACCTCTCAGCCCAGCTCTGCAGTTTATCTATATCCCTCTGTAACCTACAACATTCTTCATCACTATCCACAACTCTACCAACCTTAGTGTCATCCGCACATTTACTAACTCACCCTTCTACGCCCTCATCTCGGTCATTTATGAAAGTGACAAACAGCAATGGCCCCAAAACAGACCCTTGTGGTATACCACTAATAGGTGAACTCCAGGATGAATATTTCCCATCAACGACCACCCTCTGTCTTTTTTCAGCTAGCCAATTTCTGACCCAAATCATTAAATCACCTCAATCCCACACCTTCATATTTTATGCAATAGGCCTACCATGGGGAACCTTATCAAAAGCTTTACTGAAATCCATATACACCACATCAACCACTTTACCCTCATCCACCTGTTTGGTCACCATTTCAAAGAACTCAATAAGGTTCGTGAGGCACAACCTACCCTTCACAAAACTGTGTTGACTATCCCTAACCAACTTATTCCTTTCAAGATGATTATAAATCCTATCTCTTATGACCTTTTCCAATACTTGACCCATAACTGAAGTTGGGCTTACTGGTCTATAATTACCAGGGTTGTCTACACTCCCCTTCTTGAACAAGGGAACATCATTTGCTCTCCTCCCGTCTTCTGACACTGTTCCTGTAGACAATGCCGACATAAAGATCAAAGCTAAAGGCTCTGCAATCTCCTCTATAGCTTCCCAGAGAATTCCAGGATAAATCCCATCTGGCTCAGAGGACTTAACTATTTACACACTCTCCAGAATTGCTAACACCTCCTCCTTGTGAACCTGAATCTCATCCAGTTTAGTACCCAGTATCTCATTATTCTCCTCGACAACATTGTCTTTTTCTGGTGTGAATACTGATGAAAAATATTCATGTAGCGCTTCTCCTATCTCCTCAGACTCCACGTACAACTTCCCACTACTATCCTTGATTGGCCCTCACCTTTCTCTAGTCATTCTTTTATTCCTGATATACTTTTAGAAAGACTTTGGGTTTTCCTTGATCCTATCTGTCAATGACATTTCATGTCTCCTCCTGACTCTTCTCAGCTCTCTCTTTAGGTCTTTCCTGGTTAAGTTGTAACTCTCATGTGCCCTAACTGAACCTTCATGTCTCATCCTAACATAAGCCTTCTTCTTCCTCTTGGCAAGAGATTCAACCTTTTTAGTAAACCACGGCTCCCTCGCTTGACCACTTCCTCCATGCCGAACAGGTACATACTTATCAAGGACACACAGCAGCTGGTCCTTGAATAAGCTCCACATTTCAACTGTGTCCATCCCCTGCAGTTTCCTTCCCCATCCTATGCATCCTAAATCTTGCCTAATCGCATCATAATTGCCTTTCCCCCAGCAATAACTCTTGCCCTGCGGTATATACCTATCCCTTTCCATCACTAAAGGAAACATAACCAGATTGCGGTCACTATCACCAAAATGCTCACCTACCTCCAAATCTAACACCTGGCTGGGTTCATTACCCAGTACCAAATCTAATGTGGCCTCGCCCTTTGTTGGCCTGTCTACATACTGTGTCAGGAAACCATCCTGCACCCATTGGACAAAAACTGACCCATCTAAACTAGTACTTCCAGTCAATATTTGGAAAGTTAAAGACCTCATAACAACTACCCCGTTACTCTCACTGTTGATCAGTATTAACTTTGCTATCCTTTCCTCTGCATCTCTAGAAGTATTTGGAGGCCTACAGAAAACTCCCAACAGGAGTTTTCTATAGGCTTACTTTCCTGTTTCTAACCTCAGCCCACACTACCTCAGGAGACGAATCCTCAAATGTTCTTTCTGCCACCCTGGCATCCTCACATGCACTCTCGCACCCACTCCTAAATACACACCCTCTATTCTCTGTCCAACTACCCCCTCACTCACCTCCTCTATCAATGGAGATCAGAGTCGAGAGTGTAGTGCTGAAAAACCTCACTGTCCCAGAACCCCAGACCCTCACCATGTCAGTCGCTCAGTATCCCAGCCTCTCAGTGTCTCACTACCCAGTCCCTCACTCCCTCAGTCCCTCACTATCCCAGCCCTCAGTCCCTCACTATCCCAGTCCCTCACTATCCCAGCCCTCAGTCCCTCACTATCCGAGTCCCTCACAATCCCAGCCCTCAATCCCTCACTATCCAAGTCCCTCACTATCCCAGGCCTCAATCCCTCACTATCCTAGCCCCCAATCACTCACTATCCCAGTCCCTCACTACCCAGCCCTCAATCCCTCACTATCCCAGCCCCTGAATCCCTCACTATCCCAGCCCTCAATCCCTCACTATCCCAGTCCCTCACTACCCAGCCCTCAATCCCTCACTATCCCAGCCCCTGAATCCCTCACTATCCCAGCCCTCAATCCCTCACTATCCCAGTCCCTCACTACCCAGCCCTCAATCCCTCACTATCCCAGCCCCTGAATCCCTCACTATCCCAGCCCTCAATCCCTCACTATCCCAGTCCCTCACTACCCAGCCCTCAATCCCTCACTATCCCAGTCCCTCACTACCCAGCCCTCAATCCCTCACTATCCCAGCCCCTCAATCCCTCACTATCCCAGCCCCCAATCACTCACTATCCCAGTCCCTCACTACCCCAGCCCTCAATCCCTCACTATCCCAGCCCCTCAATCCCTCACTATCCCAGCCCCCAATCACTCACTATCCCAGTCCCTCACTACTCCAGTCCTCAATCCCTCACTACCCCAGCCCTCAATCCCTCACTGTCCCAGCCCTCAATCCTCACTATCCCATCCCTCTCACTGCCACATTCCAGCACTACACTCTCGACTCCTCCATCAAACCATCCCCCTCACTCATCCCTTCACCCACATCCTGTCCCTTACACCTCTCCCCATCTCCCATTCTGCCACACCCTCATCCCCTTCCTTACATCCTGCTTTAATCCCACTCCAACAGCCCGTTCCTTCACCATCTTTCTCACCCTTCCTTACTCCACAAACTTACCTTGACACTCCCTACTTCCTCACTCCCTCAACCTCTATTCCCTTGCCCCTCTGCCCCACTCCTCCACTGCCCCAGTCCCTCACTGCCCTGGTCCCTCACTGTCTCAGTCCCTCAGTCCCTCACTATTCCAGCTGCTCAGTCCATCACTATCCCATCCCTCATGTCACCTTCCTCATTATCCCAGGCATTCACTCTCAGTCTTTCATTACCTCAGTCCCTCACTGTCCCAGGCCCTCACTGTCCCAGGCCCTCAGTGTCCCAGTCCCTCAGTCCCTCACTATTCCAGCTGCTCAGTCCCTCACTGTCCCAGTCCTTCAGTCCCTCACTACCCCATCCCTCATGCCACCTTCCTCATTACTCCAGACCTTCACTCTCAGTCTTTCATTACCTCAGTCCCTCACTGTCCCGGTCCCTCACTGCCCCGGTCCCTCACTGTCCCAGTCCCTCACTGTCCCAGTCCCTCACTGCCCCAGGCCCTCACTGCCCCAGGCCCTCACTGTCCCGGTCCCTCACTGCCCCGGTCCCTCACTGTCCCGGTCCCTCACTGCCCCAGGCCCTCACTGCCCCGGTCCCTCACTGCCCCGGTCCCTCACTGTCCCAGTCCCTCACTGTCCCAGTCCCTCACTGCCCCAGGCCCTCACTGCCTCAGTCCCTCACTGTCCCAGGCCCTCACTGCCCCAGTCCCTCACTGTCCCAGTCCCTCTCTGTCCCAGTCCCTCACTGCCCCAGGCCCTCACTGTCTCAGTCCCTCACTGCCCCAGTCCCTCACTGCCCCAGTCCCTCACTGTCCCAGTCCCTCACTGCCCCAGGCCCTCACTGCCCCAGGCCCTCACTGTCCCAGGCCCTCACTGTCCCAGGCCCTCACTGTCCCGGTCCCTCACTGTCCCAGGCCCTCACTGTCCCAATCCTTCTATTCTCTCTTGTTGAAATTTGAGTCTAGCAATGAGCTGAGTGTGAAATGTTGAAATGAAAATAAATTTCCTGTTCCAGGTGTTGGGGAATCCGGTCTTGCTACATTTCCTTTGTCAAAAATCTCTGATATGTTTTGAACTATATCTGGTTTAAACAAATCATTTGCACACTCAGTGAATATCCTGACTCAGGACTTTAACCTCCAATCAAATCAGACGTGGGCTTACAGCTGCAACACTGAAAGTAGATTGGGTCACAAATTTGGCTCTTCAGTCTTCTCCTTACCCTGTCCACAAAATTATCACCCTCTCATTCATGTCCCTTCTCTAGAACCCCTTCCTCATGCTAGCAAGCTCCTTCCCAAGCATGGGTAAGCCCCAGCCTGATATCCCCATACCTCACTGTTCCCAGTCTCCAATGACAATGCCTTTCCCAACATCTCTTGCCCCCAGGACCCAGTAACTTGCCCTCCTAATATATCTCTTGACCTTCCCACCAGACAGCTTCCTGCTGTCTTGAATAACCATCTCACTCATTGAGCGCTTCCCTCCACCGATAACCCCTCCCCTCCCAAACACCAGCAACATCCCAATCTTCCACTTTGAGTAACCCTCCATAGCCACTGTACACTTCCCCCGATAACTTTCCAAACGCCCCCTCCTCTTCCTGCCCCACTCCTACCCTGAGAACTTACTCCACTAGAAATTCCAGCTTGCCCCACCCTCTCTGTGTCACAATCCCCTCCACCCCCGATCCCAAACCCAACCGTTCCTCACGCTCTAATCAAGTGAGAGATCAACGGAGCCAAAGGTTATTGAAGGTGGACAGGAACGTGGAGCTGAGGCCACAAACAGATTTTCATTGCATAGCACAACAGCTGAGGGGCAGAATGGCTGCATGTCTTGATTTGCTTTGATTTGAATTGTACCACAATACAGTTAAAAGTATTGTTTTGCGTGCTAACCAGACCAATCATACCTTCCATACGTCCATCAGGGTGATGGAACAGAATGCAGAATATAGTGTTACAGCTACAGGAGCGGTGCAGAGACAGGTCAACTCTAATATATGAGAGGTCCATCCATAAGTCTGATAACAGCGGGAAAGAAGCTGTTCTTGAATCTGTTGGTGTGTGTTTTCAAACTTTTGCATGTTCTGCCCAACAGAAGAGGCTGTAAGAGAGTATAACCAGGGTGGGAGGTGTCTTTGATGATGTTGGCTGCTTTCCCAAGGCAACAGGAAGTGTAGATGGAGTCAGTGGATGGACGGCTGGTGATGGACTGGGCTGGGTTAACAACTCTCTGTAGTTTCTCACGGTCCTGGGAAGAACGGTTGTCGTGGCTGAAAATGTATTGCTGGAAAAGCACAGCAGGTCATGCAGCATCCAAGGAACAGGAGATTCGACGTTTCGGGCATAAGCCCTTCATCAGGGCTTGTGCCCGAAACGTCGAATCTCCTGCTCCTTGGATGCTGTCTGACCTGCTGTGCTTTTCCAGCAATACATTTTCAGCTCTGATACTCCAGCATCTGCAGACCTCACTTTCTCCTCCCAGAACGGTTGTCGTACCAAGCCATGATGTAGCTGGATAGGATGTTTTCTGTTCACAGGAGGTTCACGAGAATGATCCCAGGAATAAAAAGCTTAACATATGAGGAACATTTGGGGACCCTGGGTTTATACTCGATGGAGGTTAGAAGGATGAGGGAGGATCTAATTGAAATATACAGAGTACTGAATTGCGAGTTTTGAGAAGATTTGTAGTTCAGGTTGAGGTTTTGGATGTAGGTTTGCTAGCTGAGCTGAAAGGTTCATTTCCAGACATTTCATTACCTTACTGGGTGGTAGGGGTCTAACTCGATGTGTTTGTTGATACAGTTCCAGTTGGAATGCCATGCTTCTAGGAATTCCCGTGCATGTCTTTGTTTGGCTCGTCCTACTGGGATGTATTGTCCCAGTCGAAGTGGTGTCCTTCCTCACCCGTATGTGAGGATACTAGTGAGAGGGTCATGTCATCTACCACCCCCTGAGAAAAAGAACAGGAAGTGACTTCACCACAGGAAATAACATCACCAAAGGAAATGATATCACCAACCCAAAGACACCCAAACATATAAATAGAAAGCAGGAAGTTTCAGCATTGCTTTGCATAAAGTCCACTGAAGATGTTACCTAGTAAGGTAATGAAGGGTTTGGAAATGAGCCTTTCAGCTCAGCGAGCAAACCTACATCCAGAATACTGAATGGGCTGGACAGAGTAGATGTTGGGAAGATGTTTCCATTGGTAGGAGAGACCAGGACCTGAGGGCACAGCCTCAGAGTAAAGGGAAGACCTTTTAGAACAGAGATAAAGAGAAACTTCTCCAGCCAGAGAGTGGGGAGTCTGTGGAATTCATTGCCATAGAAGGCTGTGGAGGCCAGGTCATCGAGTATATTTAAGACTGAGCTAGATAGATTATTGATATCAAGGGTTATGGGGAGAAAATGGGAGAATGCGGTTAAGAACCTGATCAGCCATGATTGAATCGCGAAGCAGACTCGATGGACTGAATGGCCTGATTCCTGCTCCTATGTCTGATGGTCTTATGGAGTTGGTAAGATAATTTTATGGACATGCTGAATTTCCTTTGCCTCCTGAGAAAGTGGAGATGTCGATCGTACCATCACCTTGGATTGTTGGTGATGTTTACTCAAAGGAACTTGAAGGTCCTTCTCCATGGATGTGGTCCTCCCTCACTGCATCAGTATCACCCCTGTCTAATGTAGGCTACTGTCTTCTAGTTTGGAAATAAGGGTCCATACCCTGAGCTTAGGTCAGAGTGGATGTAAGACCATAAGATATAGGAACAGGAGGAGTGCATTTGGCCCCTCAAGCTTCTTCCACTATTCAATAGGATCATGGCTGATCCGACATTCCTCCATCTACGTTCCTGCCCTTTCCCCATAACCCTTGATTCCCAAACTGATCAGGAATCTATCTTGCTCAGTTCTTGTACATAAGGACTCTGCCCCCAAGCTCTCTATGACAAGGAATTCTAAAGACTCACAACTCATCTCAGACTTAAATTGACATCACTTTATTCTGAAACTCTGCCCTCTGGTCCTAGACTCTTCCATGAGGGAGAGACATCCTCTCCGCATTGACCCTGTCAAGCCCCTTATGAATCCTGTAGGTTTCCATGTGATCATCACTCATTCTTCTAAACTGCAGGGAGTCGAGTCCCAGCCTGTTTCACCTCTGCTCAAAAGACAATTACTCCAACAGGGGTCATCCTAGTCAATCTTTTCTGTACTACATCCAATTAAATAATATCTTTTCTTTGATAATGGCTCCAAGACTGCTCACAATGCTCCAGATGTGCTCTTGGCAGCACCTTGTACAGACATACAATTATTTGAATTTGCTTGGAGCTTGCTTGTCCTCTCAATCCAGACCTTGGATGATCTAGTTCCTCCACATTCCCACCTAACCCCAATAACCTTTCACCCTCCTCCCTCCCATATCAGACATTGATCTGACTCTGCTTTCAAAATATTCAAACACACTGCTTCTGTCGCCTCTTGAGGAAGTAATGTCCAAAAACCTTCAAACTTCAAAGGATAAAAGTCTCTCGACCTCTGTCTTAAATCAGTGACCTCTTATTTTTAAAATTCGTCATTTCTCCTGATGAAGGGGCAGCGCTCTGAAAGTTTGTGATTTCAAATAAACCTGTTGGATTATAACCTGGCGTTGTGTTACTTCCCCACAAGAGGAAGTCCACATCCACAGAGGACAATTTATTTATTTACTCAGATTGAAAACCTTTCTTAAAACAATGACTCCTGTTTATTCATCCCAGTTAGTGTTATAAAAGATGCTCCACATTGTGTTATGAAACAAAACTTGACTCTTAAAATGATATTCAGTGGATGTGGAAAAGGCAGGATGTGAGGAGTGGATTGGAGAAGGAGTAGTTATTGGAGAGAACTTTGGAATTTAAAGACCAGCCGAATGAAATCACAACAACCAGCACAGTGTCGAAAAACTGGAATGGATAAGATTAGATTCCTTACAGCATGGAAACAGACCGATTGGCCCAACAAGTCCACACCGATCCTCCGAAGAGCAACCCACCCAGACCCATTCCCCTCCCCTATATTTCCCTCTGACCAATGCACCTAATACTATGGGCAATTTAGCATGGCCAATTCACCTTAACCTGCACATCTTTGGATTGTGGGAGGAAATTGGAGCAAATCCACACAGACACAGGGACAATGTGCAAACTCCACACAGACAGTCATAGAGTCATAGAGATGTACAGCATGGAAACAGACCCTTCGGTCCAACCTGTCCATGCCGACCAGATATCCCAACCCAATCTAGTCCCACCATATCCCTCCAAACCCTTCCTATTCATATACCCTTCCAAATGCCTCTTAAATGTTGCAATTGTACTAGCCTCCACCACATCCTCTGGCAGCTCATTCCATACACGTACCACCCTCTGCATGAAAATGTTGCTCCTTAGGTCTCTTTTATATCTTTCCCCTCTCATCCTAAACCTATGCCCTCTAGTACTGGACTCCCAACCCCAGGGAAAAGACTTTGTCTATTTATCCTATCCATGCCCCTTAATTTTGTAAATATCTATAAGGTCACCCCTCAGCCTCTGACGCTCCAGGGAAAACAACCCCAGCCTGTTCAGCCTCTCCCTGTAGCTCAAATTCTCCAACCCTGGCAACATCCTTGTAAATATTTTCTGAACCCTTTC
This sequence comes from Hemiscyllium ocellatum, assembly GCF_020745735.1. Taxonomy (NCBI): domain Eukaryota; kingdom Metazoa; phylum Chordata; class Chondrichthyes; order Orectolobiformes; family Hemiscylliidae; genus Hemiscyllium; species Hemiscyllium ocellatum. The sequence continues at coordinate 4,032,807 of NC_083428.1, forward strand.
AAGTTTCACAACATCTTTCCAATAGGAAGGAAACCAGAATTGCACACAATATTCCAACAGGGGCCTAACCAATGTCCTGTACAGCTGCAACATGACCTCCCAACTCCTGTACTCAATACTCGGACCAATAAAGGAAAGCATACCAAACGTCTTCTTCACTATCCTATCTACCTGCGACTCCACTTTCAAGGAGCTATGATCCTGCACTCCAAGGTCTCTTTGTTCAGCAACACTCCCCAGGACCTTACCATTAAGTGTATAAGCCCTGCTAAGATTTGCTTTCCTAAAATGCAGCACTTCGCATTTATCTGAATTAAACTCCATCTGCCACTTCTCAGCCCATTGGCCCATCTGGTCCAGATCCTGTTGTAATCTTTGCTGTCTGCTACACCTCCAATTTTGATGTCATCTGCAAACTTACTAACTGTACATCTTATGCTCGCATCCAAATCATTTATGTAAATGACAAAAAGTAGAGGACCCAGCACCGATCCTTGTTGCACTCCTCTGGTCACAAGCCTCCAGTCTGAAAAACAACCCTCCACCACCACCCTCCGTCTTCTACCTTTGAGCCAGTTCTGTATCCAAGTGACTAGTTCTCCCTGTATTCCATGAGATCTAACCTTGCTAATCAGTCTCCCATGGGGAACCTTATCAAACGCCTTACTGAAGTCCATATAGATCACATCTACTGCTCTGCCATCATCATTCTTCTTTGTTACTTCTTCAAAAAACTCAATCAAGTTTGTGAGACATGATTTTGCATGCACAAAACCATGTTGACTATCCCTAATCAGTCCTTGCCTTTCCAAATATATGTACATCCTGTCCCTCAGGATTTCCTCCAACAACTTGCCCACCACCGACTTCAGGCTCACTGGTCTATAGTTCCCTGGCTTGTCCTTACCACCCTTCTTAAACAGTGGTAACACGTTTGCCAACCTCCAGTCTTCCGGCACCTCACCTGTGACTATTGATGATACAAATATCTCAGCAAGAGGCTCAGCAATCACTTCTCTGGCTTCCCACAGAGTTCTCGGGTACACCTGATCAGGTCCTGGGGATTTATCTACCTTTAACTGTTTCAAGACATCCAGCACTTTCTCCTCTGGAATCTGGACATTTTGCAAGATATCACCATCTATTTCCCTACAGTCTATATCTTCCATATCCTTTTCCACAGTAAATACTATTCATTTAGTATCTCCCCCATTTTCTGTGGCTCCACACAAAGGCCCCCCAAGGTGGGAATCGAATCTGGGTCCCTGGTGCTGTGAGGCAGCAGTGCTAACCACTGAGCCACCGTGCCGCCAATAAAAACCAGAAGAACACCGAAATCTCCGAGAGTTGTCAGGCAGAAGGTAATTGCACAGACAAGGCGAGGGTGAGGGCATGGAAGAATTTGCAAACAAGGATGTGCAAAACCACCTCACATTCCAAAGCAATAACAAATTTTACAGAAAAACAAACTGGTCTGTCCAGGGACACAGTCAGTTTCTGAGACCAGGAATTAAACAGTTGGTTAGCCAGTTTGTTTAGTTTTCTTCTGTAAGATTGAGCAGGATCTAATGATCCTTGAAATATTAATGGATATAATTTAGCATAAAGCCAAGTTCCTATTGGATATATTACTTTCAATAAGTGGAACACAACCACATGTTTGAAGCAGTGCAATGGAGTAAAGTCAATCATTTATTCAGGACCTTGCTGCATTTTGAAAAATCAATTCAGTGCAATTCGGAAGCATTAAAATTCACACACTCTGGATTCATCTAAGAATATATACCATTCCCAACTGTGTAAAATTCCAACAAAACAAATTCCTTTTTATTGCAATGAATCCCAAAAGACTAAACCACTTCCCACTTATTCCCACAACATACAACCTTGATTAACAAATTTCCTCCCATTCCTACCACACAAACATACAGTATCCCAAAGGTGTAAAACTCATCCCATTCATTCCCATTGGATCAAGCCTAGCTTCAGATTGTCTCCCTGCCTAACAGAAACAAATTCCCAATGTCCACCCTTTCTAAGCCATGCATTATCCTGTAAGCTTCTATTAAATCTCTCCTCAACCTTCTAAACTGCTGCCATCGTTGCTCTACTGTCTTCCCCCGCTAGGCTCTGCTTCCAGTCGATTTTAGTCAGTTCCTCTCTCATGCCCCTGTAATTACCTTTATTTAACTGTAGCACCATTACATCTGATTTTGCCTTCTGTCTTTCAAACTGCAGACTGAACTCTACCATATTGTGATCACTGCCTTCCCACCTCAGGCGACTCTCTGTGTGGAGTTTGCACATTTTTTTTTAGATTAGACTTACAGTGTGGAAACAGGCCCTTCGGCCCAACAAGTCCACACCGACCCGCCGAAGCGCAACCCACCCATACCTATATATTTACCCCTTACCTAACACTACGGGCAATTTAGCATGGCCAATTCACCTGACCCGCACATCTTTGGACTGTGGGAGGAAACCGGAGCACCCGGAGGAAACCCACGCAGACACGGGGAGAACGTGCAAACTCCACACAGTCAGTCGCCTGAGTCGGGAATTGAACCCGGGTCTCAGGCGCTGTGAGGCAGCAGTGCTAACCACTGTGCCACCGTGTAAACCACTGTGCCACCGTGTAAACCACTGTGCCACCGTGTAACCACTGTGCCACCGTGTAAACCATTCTCCCCGTGTCTGTGTGGATTTCCTCCGGGTGCTCCGGTTTCCTCCCATAGTCCAAAAATGTGCAGGTTAGGTGAATTAGCCCTGTCCTAGTGTTAGGTGAAGGGGTAAATTTAGGGGAATGGGTCTGGGTGGATTGTGCTTCAGTGGGTCGGTGTGGACTTGTTGGGCCGAAGGGCCTGTTTCCACACTGTAAGTAATCTAATCTAATCTAATTTAATCTAAGTGTTCCCTTACTTTAAGATAGTGCTACGTAATGAGCCAGATTTTACAAACAAAGTCCAGAATAACCTGATCCCTTGTGAGCTCCATCATAAGCTGTTCCAAAAAACCATCCTGTAAGCATTCCGTGAATTCTCTTCCTTATTCCTTAGGGGCAGCACGGTGGCACAGTGGTTAGCACTGCTGCCTCACAGCGCCAGGGACCTGGGTTCAATTCCCACCTCAGGCAACTGACTGTGTGGAGTTTGCACGTTCTCCCCGTGTCTGCGTGGGTTTCCTCCGGGTGCTCCGGTTTCCTCCCACAGTCACAAAGATGTGCGGATCAGGTGAATTGGCCATGCTAAATTGCCCCTAGTGTTAGGTAAGGGGTATGGGTGGGTTGCGCTTCGGCGGGTCGGTGTGGACTTGTTGGGCCGAAGGGCCTGTTTCCACACTGTAAGTAATCTAATCTAATCTAATCTAATTCACCCAGTCCACCTGCATATTGAAGACCCCCATGATCACCGTGACCTAGCCTTTCTGACGTGCCCTATCTAATTCCTGGTATATTTTGCGCCCCTGGTCCTGACCATTGTTGGGAGAGCTGTACCTAACTCCCATTCTGGTTTTTTTTGCCTTTATGGTTCCTCAACCCCACCCACACAAACTCCACATCCTCTGACCCGATGTCATTCAGTGTAATAGATTTAATTTCATTCTTAACGAATTTGGCCACCCCACCTCCCTGTCTTTTTGCTAAGTGGATGTTTAACTGCCAGTCCTGAAACTCCACAACCACATCTCTGTGATGCCTACCACATCATAATCACTCATGATGATTTGTGCCATTAATTCATTTACTTATTATGAATTCTACCAGCATTCAGGTAAAGCGCCTTAATGCTAATTATCTTGTCTTCATGATTTCCATCACCTTTAGTAATATGTCCAAAGTTATCCTTCCTTTTTGCTTCATTCCTTGTCTCCCTTGAACTTAAACCCTGCGCACATGCCAACCTGCTGCTTATCTTTCTGCTTGACTCCATACTCCCTGTCGCTTTCCATTTCTCTTGCCCCCGACTCACAAGTTTAAAGTCCTAGTGATCACCCTGTTTATTCTTTTCACCAGAACACTGGATCCTGATCGGTTCAGTTGGAGACTGTCCCATCGGTACAAATTTCCCCTGGTTCCAAAACTGATGCCAATGTCCCATGAAATGGAATCTCTCTTTCCCACACCAGTCTCTTAGCCACGTGTTTACATCCCTAATTTTCTTATCCCTATGCTAATTAGCACATGGCTCGGGCAGTAATCCAGAGATTATGACCCTTGAGGATCTGTACTTCAATTTCCTTCCTAGTGCTTGATAATCCCCAAACAGGTCCTCCTTCCTAGCCTTGCCTATGTTGTTAGTCCCAACGTGGACCACAGCAACTGGATCCTCCCCCTCCCGCTCCAATATCCTTTCTTGCCGGTCAGAGATGTCCTGCACCCTGGCACCGGGCAGGAAACACGCCATGTGGAACTCCTGATTCAGCTCACAAAGGAAACTATCTGTCCCCCTAATTATAGCATCCCCTATAACAACTACTTGTCTATTTGCTCCCCCCTCTTGAATAGCCTTCCGCACCATGGTGCCGTGGTGAGCTGGTTCATCCTCCCCACAGCCCTTTCCCTCATCCATACAGGGAGCAAGTCTCTCATACCTGTTGGACAAGGTCAAGGGCTGAGGCTCCTCCACTTCTGAACTCAGGTTCCCCCTACCTGCCTCACTTACAGTCACACCCTGTTGTCCCTGATCACTGACTGAATGTGAATTCCTTAATCTCCCTGGTGTGACTGCCTCCTGAAACAAAGCGTCCAGGTAACTCTCCCCCTCCCAGATGTGCCGCAGTGTTTGAAGCTCAGATTCCAGATCATCAACTCTGATCCGGAGTTCTTCCAGCAACCAACACTTGCAACAGATGTGGTCACTGCCATTCACAATGGGATCAGCCAGCTCCCACATCATACAGCTACAGCACATCACCTGCCCAGGCCATCTCTGCTTAGTTAATTAATTTATACAGATTTATGAGTTAAATCATTTTGAGTATTTCTCTATGGTCTTATTCAACTAACTAGTAGTAAACTTTTCATCAATCACAACGCTACACAAAAAATATCAATTGGAACGCATTACCTTAGCAACACACAAGAATCCTTTAATTGGCTAGTGGGGGAGGGTGGGTGGGAGACACTGCAAGTGTAGTGTCTCGAGATTCAGCCACTGCCCAAATATATACCCAGCAGCCTCTGCTCCTCGTTGTGGCCTCTCCCTCTGCTGGTCCTTTCAAAACCGTTCTCGCGGTCTCCCTTCCCAGCAGCCCTTGCTTCTCTCTGCCCTCTCTCCTCACCACTCTGTAAAAATGGAGTCATAACATCATACAGCACAGAAACAGACCCTTCGGTCCAACTTGTCCATGCTGACTAAATATCCTAAATTATTCTAGTCCTGTTTGTCAGTTTTGTCTCATATCCCTCTAAACCTTTCCTATTCTTGTTGCCCCTGAGGTCCCTATTAAATCTTTCCCCTCTCACCCTAAACCTATACCCTCTAAGTTTGGATTCCCTTACGCTGGGGAAAAGATCTTGTCTATTTACCCTATCCATGCCCCTCATGATTTTAGAAACCTCTATAAAGTTACCCCTCAGCCTCCGATGCTCCAGGGAAAATAGCCCCAGCGTGTTCAACTCTCCCTGTAGCTCAAAGCCTGATTCTGTGATAAAAGAGAAAGTTGAAATAATATGAGGAAAGTAAAGGGTCCAATTTGACAAATATACCTGAGGTGCCAATACAGGCGGAGGGAGAACGGACTGGCTAACCTCTTTTGTGCAGGAATTCCTGTTATCAACTCGCTGACACTTCAGCCGATGGTAAACCCAGCGCATAGTATCAAAGGCACAAATGGTTAACTGTGTTTGTACTACCATTATTATTAGCTTTATTTTCTTCGCTATCATTTAGTTGTACTGCAGTTTTATTCAGGGAGGTGATGACCTGGTGGTATTATCACTGGACTGTTAATTGATATATCCAGGGAATGTTCTGGGGGAGAGGCAATAAATGCTAGCAACACCCTCATCCTGTGAGTGAATGATAAAGAAGTGTTACTCAATGGCCATCTTACTGTTATGTCAGAATATTCTATGTTCGTGGTCTACTCTGGTTACTCAAGTACGAATTCGACCATTGCCAAAATCCAGGGCAATACTAGGGAGTTCTCTGCACCAATAGAGCAGTCAATTTTCGGATGATTCGTATCCCAAGAAGAATTCCTCCTGATTTTTTTCATTTCAAAACTATACTTTATTCATAAAATTATTTTGATATCTGTACAATTGGTCATGCCATTCCTGTGCACACATTGCATTTCTTTACATACAGAGATTGGAATTAATCATTCGTGTATACAAGTCTGTACATTGACCATCCAGATATTTTGCTGAGGCGTTAATGGGGCCCAATTTCTGAGTGGCCCCCTGTTCTTCTTAGGCAAGCAGATGTTACACGGTGGTCTTTCCCCACCGCACCTTGGCGGCAGTTACCCCAAGCTTCAGCGCGTCCCTCAACACGTAGTCCTGGACCTTGGAATGCGCCAGTCTGCAACACTCAGTCGGGGTCAACTCCTTCAGCTGGAAGATCAACAGGTTTCGGACCGCCCAGAGAGCGTCCTTCACCGAGTTGATGATCCTCCAGGCACAGTTGATGTTCGTCACGGTGTGCGTCCCGGGGAACAGGCCGTAGAGCACGGAGTCCCGCGTCATGGCGCTGCTTGGGATGAACCTTGACAAACACCACTGCATTCCTCTCCAGACTTCCTTTGTGTAGGCACATTCCAGAAGGAGGTGTGTGACGGTTTTGTCCCCCCCGCAGCCGCTTCGAGGGCAGCGTGCGGTGCGGCTGAGAGTCCGGGGGTGCATAAAGAATCTCACAGGCAGAGCCCTTCTCACCACCAGCCAAGCCATGTCTTGGTGCTTGTTGGAAAGTTCTGGTGATGAGACATTCTGCCAAATGGCTTTGACAGTCTGCTCAGGGACCTGCTCGATAGGATCCACCCTCTCCTTTTCCCGACGGGTCTCAAGGAAACTACGTGCTGACCACTTCCTGATGGACTTGTGGTCAAAGGTGTTTTTCTTCATAAATTTCTTCAAGAAGGACAGGTGATACGGAACGGTCCAACTACTCGGAGCGTTCCGCGGCAGCGAGGCCTGGCCCATCCTTCACAACACCGGGGACAGGTAGAACCTCAGTACGTAGTGACACTTGGTGTTTGCGTACCGGGGATCCACGCACAGCTTGATGCAGCCACACACAAAGGTGGCCATCAGGATGAGGGTGACATTGGGAGTGTTTTTTTACCCCCATTGCCCAGATCTTTATACATTGTGTCTCTTCGGACCCTGGCCATCTTTGATCTCCACATAAAATAGAAGATGGCCCGGGTGACTGCAGCGGCACAGGTTCTGGGAATAGGCCAGACCTGTGCCACTTTTAACAACACTGACAGTGCCTCACACCTGATGACCAGGTTTTTTCCTGTGATGGAGAGCGACTGTTGCTTCCATCTGCCCAGTTTCTGCCTCACTTTGCTGATATGTTCCTCTCAAGACTTGGCGCACGCCCAAGCCCCCCCAAACCAAATACCCAGCACCTTCAGGTGGTCGGTCCTGACGGTGAAGGGGATCGAGGATTGGTCGGCCCAGTTCCCGAAGAGCATGGCCTCACTCTTGCCTCGGTTTACCTTGGCCCCCGAGGCCCGTTTGATCTCGTCACAAATGCACAGGAGTCTGTGCACGGACAGCAGATCCGAGCAGAAAACGGCGACGTCATCCATGTACAGGGAGGCCTTAACCTGCAGGCCCCGCTGCCAGCAATAGTCACCCCTCTCAGGCTCGCATCCTTCCTGATGGACTCGGCAAATGGCTCTATGCAGCACATACACAAAGCAGGGGAGAGAGGGCAGCCCTGCCTGACTCCAGATCTGACTGGGAAGCTAACTGATTCCCACCCATTGATTGAGACTGCACTGATGATGTTGGTGTAGAGCAGTCTAATCCAATTACAGATTCCCTCCCCAAAGCCCATTTTGGAGAGAACATCTCTCATATACCTGTGTGATATCCTGTCTAAAGCTTTCTCCTGGTCCAGGGTGATCAGGCAGGTGTCCAACCCTCTGTCCTGCACATGGGTGATCATATCCCTGAGAGTGCGAGACTCTCAGCGATCTTTCTGCCCAGGTTTGGTCAGGGTGGATCACCGACCCCAGAGCAGACCTGACCCGGTTGGCGATGACCGTTGACAAGATTTTGCAATCCACATTCAACAGTGTGATCGGTCTCCAGTTTGAGTTCCTCTCTCTCCCCCTTCCGCTTGTAGATGAGGATGATGATGCCTTTCCTCATGGATTCACTCATGGTACCTGCCCGAAGCATACTGACATACACCTCCAGCAGGTCCTGGCCAATCAAGTCCCACAGAGCTGAATAGAGCTCGACCGGTAAGCTGTGGCTTCTGGGAGTTTTATTGTTTTCGTAGGACTCGAGGGCCTTTGTCAGCTCATCCAGAGATAGCGGCTGTTCCAGCCTCTCCCATGTTCTGTCGTCTAAGACCTCCGTGATAGAGGACAGGAACGACTGGGAGGCCGCGCTGTCGGTCGGCTTCGTGTCGTACAGACTGGCATAGAAGGGTTTACTGATCCTCATGACGTCAGCCTGAGATGACGTTATCGAGCCGTCTTCTTCCTTCAGGCTGCTGAGCACAGAGCTCTCTTTGTGCACCTTCTGGAAGAAGAAACGTGAGCACGTCTCGTCCTGCTCCACCGAGCGGACCCTGGACCGGAAGATTATCTTGGAGGCCTCTGAGGCAAAGAGTGAGGCTTGCTGGCCCTTCACCTCCTTGAGGTCCTCCGTGACATCGACCCCCATCATCTGCAGCAGGAGCAGGTTCTGCGTACTTTCCTGGAGCTGGGACAGTTTTCCCCGCCTCTCTCACGCCTCCTGAACACCTTTGAAGATGAAGAACCTCTTGATGTTCCCTTTTACTGTTTCCCACCAGTCTGTTGGGGACTCAAACAGGGGCTTCACGGTTCTCCAATCTGCGTAGTGCCTCTTGAGCTCCTCGATGTTTCCCGGGGTCAACAACTTTGTGTTCAGCTTCCACGTTCCCTTGCCCGCCCACTGCTTGTTCTGTAGGTGACAGTCGGCCAGCAGGAGGCAGTGGTCAGATAAGAACACCTTTCCCAAAAGAGCAATGAGCTGCTCCCACTGGAACACAGACAGGGCAGGGTTAGTGGACGAGCAATCCATAGAATGTGAGTTCCCAATCCCACAAAGGCAATTTTACAGAGTTTGAGATCCGTTTAAAAAAAGCAAAACAGCGAAAAGCATGGTGAAGTTGTCATAAAAATCCAACCGGTTCACTCAGGTGGTTTAAAGATGGAAATCTGTTGTCCTCACACAATGTGATGGTGTGGCAAGTCCTTCAATGTACAATTCTGTTAGCAGTGCTTCCATGCAGAAATGTGTTTACTGCTCATGAATAAAAGAAAGGAAAGGTCCCTTATATGCTATGATATTCATGTGACCGCAGAATTTAATCAGCATTAATAGAAATAGCCAGCAGGTGGCAGCAATGTAATACAGGGAGTTACATAGGAACAGGAGGAGGCCATTCAGCCTCCTGAGACTATCAGATCATAAGACCATAAGAAATAGGAGTAGGGGGGATCCAAGATGGCGGTGACCCAGCAAGTCTGAGTCTACAGTGCTCCTCCCAAGACTTGGGCAAAGTGGGCCACCCATCCCCACCACACTCACCAAATCATTTAAAATAGCTGTTTAATTTAATTAGTTGCTTAGTATTAAATTTAAACAATCTAATCTTTAGTAAGAATGACTAAAGGGAAGGGAGCCTGCAGCTCTCAGCAAGCAGGAACCCCTCCCCCACCCTCTCCAGCTGCAGCTGAGGCGTCCGCAGCCGCCCCGGGGGACTGACCTACAGTGGCGAACCTTGTGGAGATCATTTCCAAGCTGGATGCGACGATCGACGCTTTTATTGAAGAATCCCAAAATCGATGGGACTCACTCTCGGCCGCGCTGCAGAAGCACGACCCAGACATGAAAGAAATCGAGCGCCGAGTTGGAGGGGCGGAGCTACAGTGCAATCGGCCATGGATCGGGTCCGGACTCTCGAACAGCGAGTCCGGACCTTAGAGAACCACATTGACGACCTCAAGAATCAAGGTCGCCGAAAAAATATCCGTTTGCTGGGCCGTCCCGAACGGGAAGAGGAAGGCCAGCTTAGTGTTTCTCGAGCAGTGGCTGCCACAACGTTTAAATCTGGAGGCTGGATCAGGCCAGGTAAGGGTGGAATGGGCCTACCGGGTTGCAATACGTGGGCCCGGCCCGAACCAGCGCCCCCTCCCAGTCCTGTTACGGCTGCAGAGCTATAGGGAGAGGCAGATACTCCTAGAAGCCTCTAGAAATCTTGGAAAAGATTCCCAAGCCATGATCTATAAAGGGTCATGTTATTCCAGGACATTTCCCCGGCTCTGGTCCGAAAGAGGAAGGCATTCGATGAGGCGAAGAAGTGTTTAAGGGACTTAAATATTCAGTACTCCTTACGCTACCCAGCAACGCTACACTTTAACCATGAAGGATCAGTGTATAACTTCGGATCACCAAAAAGGCTAAGGAATTTTTGGACTCTCTTAGAAATAGGAGTGGGCCGTGCAGCACCCCGCCCCTGTCACCCACTCCCCCGCCCAAGGCTGCTCTACTATTCAACAGGATAATGGCAGATCTGCTTGTCTTCACATCCCACTTTCCTGCCCTTTCCCTGTAACACTTGATTCCCCGACTGATCAAGAATCTATCCATTTCAGCCTTAAATCTACACAAGGACTCTGCCCCACAGCTCTCTGAGGCAAAGGGTTCCAACGAATCACAATCCTCTGAGGCAAATTACTCCTCATCTTTGTCTTAAATTGGTGCCCCTTTACTCTCTTCCTAACAATGCCTACACCCCAAGGACTGCAGTAGTTCAAGAATACAGCTCATGGCCACTTTCCCTGGGCAATTTGGAATGGGCAATCAGTGTTGGCCTAGCCGATCCATGTCCCATTTATAATATTTGTAAAATTCTCTCTTTGTTTAATGGGAGCCAATGGTGTAGGCCTATACTCTCTGGAATTTCGAAGAGTGAGTGGAAATCGAACTGAGGTGTTCAGGATGATGAAAAGTGTGGATAATGTAGACATGGAGCATGTGCTTCCTCTTGTGGGGCATTCTGGGAAGAGAGGTCAAAGTCGTAGGATAAGGTTTAAAACAGAGAAACTACTTCTCTCAAAGGGTTGGATGCTGGGACAATGAACAAATTTAAGGAGGAGTTAGACAGATGTTTAATTGGTAAAGGGTTGAAGGGCTATAGAGAGAAGGCAGGAAAATGGGAGTGAGGAGCATATCAGCCACAATCAAATGGCAGAGCAGATTTGATGGGCCGAATGGCCTAATACTGCTCCTATATCTTATGAACTTATTAAAAATTGAGCAAAAGAGGCCCAGGATAGCACTCAACAGTCAAAATGATTCCTGGACAAAATACAACCCCGAATAAAAGAAAAAACCATTCTCTGTCTTATTAAAGTCCTACTCATGTACAGACATCAGTCAGTTCTGTTATTTTGTTTCTTTTGGTAACAGCGTGATAGTTCCTGATATCACTTTTGGCATGAATATCACATGACTCACCAATCATTAAAGTGACAACTTTTAAAGCATCAAATTATAAGCAAGAGACAAAAAAAGAGAAAAGCCAGAAGCAAAATAATTTCAAAGCCCCTGCTGTCCAGCCCCTTTGTGTAAACTGCCACTTACAATGAGCCGAAAGCTACAGAGTCAAGATGGAAGGAAGCCATGGATCAGGACTTCAATGATATTGTGTCAAAAATTCAGGTATTTAAAGAGTATTCAAGGTTTGTGCGAAGATTTGTAGCTCGGGTGCTCGTTGTTGTGGTTCTGTTCGCCGAGCTTTAAGTTTTTGTTGCAAACGTTTCGTCCCCTGGCTAGGAGACATCATCAGTGCTCTAGAGCCTCCTGCGAAGCGCTTCTTCGGAAGAAACATCAAAGAAGCGCTTCGCAGGAGGCTCCAGAGCACTGACGATGTCTCCTCGCCAGGGGACGAAACGTTTGCAACAAAAACTTCCAGCTCGGCGAACAGAACCACAACATTTAAAGAGTGTCCCGGGAATCCAAGATGGCGGCGACTCAGCAAGTCTGAGTCTATAGTGCTCCTCCCCAAGACCTGGGCAAAGTGGGCCACCCGCCTCCATCACACTCACCAAATCATTTAAAATAGTTTTTACTTAATGTAATTAGTGGCTCAGTACTAAATTTACACCTCCATCCCCCATCACGAAGCCTCCAAGCCCTCTGCTTCTTCCTCTCCCGCCGACCCAACCAGTACCCTTCCACTGACACCCTCCCTCGACTGACTGAACTGGTCCTCACTCTTAACAACTTCTCCTTCCAATCCTCCCACTTCCTCCAAACCAAAGGAGTTGCCATGGGCACCCGCATGGGCCCCAGCTATGCCTGCCTCTTCGTCGGATTTGTGGAACAGTCCATCTTCCGCAGCTACACTGGCACCACCCCCCACCTTTTCCTCCGCTACATCGGTGACTGTGTCGGCGCTGCCTCGTGCTCCCACAAGGAGGTTGAACAGTTCATCCACTTTACCAACACCTTCCACCCCAACCTCAAATTTACCTGGATCATCTCAGACTCCTCCCTCCCCTTCCTAGACCTCTCCATTTCTATCTCGGGCGACCGAATCAACACAGACATTTACTATAAACCGGCCGACTCCACAGCTACCTAGTCTACACCTCCTCCCACCCTGCCCCCTGTAAAATGCCATCCCATATTCACAATTCCTCCGCCTCCTCTGCATCTGCTCCCAGGGGGACCAATTCCCCTAACGAGCAACCCAGATGGCCTCCTTCTTCAAAGACTACAATTTCCCCTCCAACGTGGGTGACGGTGCTCTCTACCGCATCTCCTCCACTTCCTGCTCCTCTGCCCTTGAGCCCCGCCCCTCCAATCGCCACCAGGACAGAACCCCACTGGTCCTCACCTATCACCCCACCAACCTCCATATACATGGTATCATCCTTCATCATTTCCACCACCTCCAGACAGACCCCACCACCCCTATATTTTCCTCTCCACCCTTATCAGCGTTCCGGAGAGACCACTCCCTCCACGACTCCCTCGTCAGGTCCACAGCCCCCACCAACCCAACCTCCACTCCCGGCACCTTCCCCTGCAACCGTAAAAAGTGCAAAACTTGCACCCACACCTCCCCCCCCCGCCCCCCCCCCCTCACTCACCCAACCCCCCCTCACCTCGCTCCAAGGCCCCAAGGGATCCTTCTATATCTGCCACAAATTCACCTGCACCTCTACACACATCATTTACTGCATCCGCTGCACCCGATGTGGCCTCCTCTACATTGGGGAGACAGGCCGCCTACTTGCGGAACGTTTCAGGGAACACCTCTGGGACACCCGCACCAACCAACCCAACCACCCCGTGGCTCAACACTTTAACTCCCCCTCCCACTCCACCAAGGACATGCAGGTCCTTGGCCTCCTCCATCACCAGACCATAGCAACACGACGCCTGGAGGAAGAGCGCCTCATCTTCCGCCTAGGAACCCTCCAACCACAAGGGATGAATGTAGATTTCTCCAGCTTCCTCATTTCCCGCCCCCCACCTTATCTCAGTCCCAAACCTTGGATTCAGCACCGCCCTCTTGACCTGCAATCTTCTTCCTGACCTCTCCGCCCCCACCCCATCTACGGCTTATCACCCGCACCCTCACCTCCTTCCACCTATCGTAGTCCTAACGCCCCTCCCCCAAATTCCCTCCCCACTCCCTTTTATCTCAGCCCGCTTGGCACACCAGCCTCATTCCTGAAGAAGGGCTTATGCCCGAAACGTCGATTCTCCTGCTCCTCGGATGCTGCCTAGCCTACTCTGTTTTTCCAGCAAGACATTATTCAACACTAAATTTAGACAGTCTAGTCTCCTGTAAAAATGACTAGGGGGAAAGGAGCCCGCAGTTCTCAGTAAGCAGGAGCCCCTCCCCAACTGCAGCAGAGGCGTCCGCAGCCGCCTCGGTGGACTTACCTCGTGGAAATAATCTCCAAACTCGACGCCTTCATCAAAGAGTCCCGGAGCCGATGGGACTCACTCTCGGCCGTGTTACAAAAGCACAGCCGAGACATCGAGGAAATCGAGCACCGAGTCGGAGGGGCGGAGCTAAAAGCAGAATCGGCTGTGGATCGGGTCCGGACTCTCAAACAGCAAGTCCGGACCTTAGAGAATCACGATTCTCGAGGTTGTCGAAAAAATATTTGTTTGCTGGGCCTTCCTGAATGGGAAGGCGGCCAGCTTACAGCGTTTCTCGAGCAGTGGCTTTCACAGCTGTTAAACCTGGAGCTGGATCAGGCCAGGTGAGGGTGGGATGGGCCTACCGGGTCGCAGTGCACGGGCCCGGCTCGAACCAGCCCCCCTCCCCCCAGCCCGGTCCTGTTCCGGCTCGAACCAGCTCCCGCCCGGTCCTGTTCCGGATCGAACCAGTGCCCCCGCCCGGTCCTGTTCCGGATCGAACCAGCTCCCGCCCGGTCCTGTTCCGGCTCGAACCAGTGCCCCCACCCGGTCCTGCTCCGGCTGCAGAGCTAAAGGGAGAGGCAGATGCTCTTGGAAACTTCCAGAAATCTTGGGAAAGATCCCCAAGCCATGATTTATAAAGGATCCAAGATTATGTTATTTCAGGACTTTTCCCCAGCTTTGGTCCGAAAGAGGAAGGCGTTTGACAAAGTGAAGAAGCGTTTAAGGGACTTAAACATTCAGCATTCCTTGCGCTACCCTGCTACGCTACACTTCAGCCATGAAGGGTCCGTGTATAACTTCGGATCACTGGAGAAGGCCAAGGAATTTTTGGACTCTCTTAGATAAATTGTAAGAGTTAATTGATGTTATTCCCACCCCCCTCCGGTTTACCCCCATTTTTTTCCTTTCATTACCTTACCATTTAATATTATCTCCGGGGGGTGGGAAGAGGGGTATATTTATTTATTCTTTACTTAGTGATTTTCTTCCCTTTTTTATATATACATAGGCCAGGGGATCTAGTTAATGTATGTGGGGGGAGGGAGGTGGTTACCTTATCCTATTTTATCTCTGTCCTTAGGAGCGGGGTTGTTTTCCCCTGTCATTTTGTATTACTATATTTAATTATTATTTGCTGAAACTGTAATTTTATAGTCATATATGTTCATACATTGTATTAATATTACCAAATATATCCAGGTGCTGTTGTAGGTGGGGGGGTGTGGGGAGTGTAGGGTACTCATTGTTAATTCTAGCTCAGTAGTATATTTGAATTTTCTTTATCCTATCGTGGGGTGCCTGGGTCAAGGGTGGGACGCTGGTTGGGAGAGGTTATGATGGGCTTTTGGAAAGGAAGTGATGCCCCCTGGGAACAAGGGGGGAGATCTCCGTTTAACATTTTTTTATTTAGAAATAGTTTTTTTATTATATTGATCTGAGTGTATTAAAGAGCCTTTATTTTTGTGAATTTTATATGCTCTATGCTCGGGATGTTTTGGATAGAGTTTCTTCTCCCGGGGGGTCTCAGACTTGCCTGGTGATTGTGGTTAATCGGTCGATTAAATGGTGCACCTGGAATATCATGAGGTGTAATTCACCAATCAAAAGGAAGAAAATATTATCAAACTTCAAGAAAGAAAGGATCGATATAGCTCTCCTATAGGAGACACATTTATCGGATAAAGAACACCTGAAATGATGACAGGGAAGAGATTATTTTCCATTCTCTGTTTTTATGCAAAGAAAAACATTTTGGTAAACTGGGTGGCTGAGGGCCCTCATGGACTTTCAAGTTGGCACAGAATAATTATGGAATATACTCCCCCTGACCTCCTTCCAAATATGGTGCACTAGGAGAAAAACCGAATTACTCCATAAAATATGGCAGCCCTTCTTAAATTTCACAAATACAGATCTCTCGGTCATTCTAACAAGGACCTTTATTTAATTGAGAGGGTGAACCTGGCTGATCCGGGGCCCCTGAGGAGAGGAATCCCGTACGGATATGGGTTTGTTATGATCTGATGTTAACACATTCCAAGCATGTAGATCACTACACAATTTCTGTGTTATCCGTTGGGTTTTTTTTTCTCTTGAATAATGTAAGAGTTTTAATCATACACTCTGGTTAGTTGTGGGATAGATGAGTAATTAGTTGAGTTTTGTTTTTTTTCTCTCTCGGAATTTTTTTTTGTTTGATAGATTTTGGTTATTATTTATTTAAGAATTAACTGTATCTCAATGCTTATACTTGGGTTTTTCTTTAGTTTTCTTTCGTAAATGTGTAAAAACATGTTACATTTTCAATGAAAATATTTATTAAAAAAAAGCCCTTTCTTTATATTTATTGCTTGGGGCGATGACTATTTTCAAACATACTCAAATAACACGTCAACCTTCTTTTAAAAGAAATTTTGAAGCAATTGTAGCAGGACAACAGTTTCTATAAATGCTTGACTCTGGAGCACACTTCACAGGCGTGGACAAGGTAGAAAAATATCCAAACTTTATCAAAGATATGGATTGTCTCAACAGCAAAACCCTGTTGAGTATTTTACGACAAATGCCAGAACATTGGTCTACAACCCACGACCACTTCCATCTAGAAGGACAAGGGCAGCAGATACATGGGAATGCCAGCACCTGCAAGTTCCCCTCGAAATGACACACCATCCTAACTTGGAAATATATCGCTGTTCGTTCACTGTCGTTGGGTCAAAATCCTGGAAGTCCCTCCCTCAGGGAATTGTGGGTCAACCCACATGAGGTGGACTGCCGTGGTTCAAGAAGGCAGCTTTTCATGGGCAACTAGGGATGGGATGACAAATGCTGGCCCATCCAATGATGCCCACATTTCACAAAATGAATAAATTTTTAAATGTACATTATCCAGAAAATACTGTTCCACAGCAGCCTGTGAAGGAGACTCAACTAAAGAACAATGTTGAGGATGGTTCCAAACTACCATCCAACACACAAACACATCGGTGCCAGATAGGGACCAGCACCAGTGGCTGAAAAAGACTATCATCAATGGGTGATCTGAAGACATTCAACGTATCCCTGAGCAGCACGTTGCTTCTCATTATTCATAGACTATTTGGGACTGTCAAAGGAAAACACATGATAATCCCCCAACATTGACGTTGAGACATACTGGAGCATATGCATATTGGTCATGTGGACACAGAAAAGAAACCAAGAGATTGGAATGTAAAATCTATCTATTGTCCCAGTGGCAATAAGGACATCAATCAACTATGATGTGAAACTTGTTGGCTCCATTATCCTTAACAATTGACAGACGCTCTCATCCCACACAAAGTACCGTCTGAGCCATGGTGCAAGACTGATCTTCCAAATCCGAAAACCTAACGACATTCTGGTGAGCATTTCACCAAATTCCCTTTGGTGCAACAAATAGAAGATATCAATGATTTTCCTCAATTATTAGAGTTTGCAGTAGACGAATGCATCCTTCTGAGACATATTTGGAAAGTTGGAAGTCCAACACATCAGCTTTTCTCCTCAACACATTCAGTCTCACAATATCACAGAACACACTGTTCATGTTGTAAAATCAATGGCCA
The DNA here is from genome assembly GCF_020745735.1 of Hemiscyllium ocellatum. Classification (NCBI taxonomy): domain Eukaryota; kingdom Metazoa; phylum Chordata; class Chondrichthyes; order Orectolobiformes; family Hemiscylliidae; genus Hemiscyllium; species Hemiscyllium ocellatum. The sequence continues at coordinate 4,050,498 of NC_083428.1, forward strand.
CTAAGTATAGAGCCATTTGCCAAGATTCTCAGATAGTTGGGTTAAATGAGCCAAGTGCACAATCAATGATCATGGAGACGGTTATCTCAAACTGCACTGAGGCAAAGCAGAAGAGGTTGAGATTGTCACATGAACACCTGGGTTTGGGACAGAATACAACATTGCTGTGTCCAGCTGAGATCACATACGCTTTTGTGTGACAAAGCAGGTGGCATATCCAAACTGCACATCATCAGGATGACAGCTCAGACACTGTGGCACAGCGGCTCAGTGATTAGCACTGTTGCCTCACAGCAGCAGGAACTTGGGTTCGATTCCACCCTCTCACAGCTGTCTGTGTGGAGTTTGCACGTCCTCCCTGTGTCTGTGTGGATTTCCTCTGGGTGCTCTGGTTTCCTCCAACAGTCCAAAGATGTGCAGCTTAGATGGATTGGCCAGGCTAAATTGCTCATAATGTCCAGGAATGTGCAGGTTAGGCAGATTGGCCATGGGAAACGTGGGCTAGGGTAGGGGACTGGATTTAGATGGGATGCTTGTAGGAGCGTTGGTGTCGACTCAATAGCTAAATGGCCTTTTTCTACACGGTAGGGATTCTTTGGTTCTACATATTGAATGTATCATGCCGAATGCTACAGCAATGGCACACATCCATCTTCAATGATAACACACTGCAGAGTGAAGCTATACAACCAAGTACTATTACCTGCACAAGAACTAGGCTTGATCATGTTGCACATCTACTGAACTATTGTCTAATTTGCATAATGACTGCATATGAAAATGGCTCCCTTCAGAAAACAGTTCCCATTCTTTAAAAACAAAGGGGATTGTTGAATTATTGCACAGGGTTCCAGATATCGTGTTATTATGTAAGTACCTTAAAAACTGTTGGATTAAACCACACTTCATGTTCCAGACTAAGGGTCCTCGCTCACTGTCAGTAATCACACTGCAATGGAATCATTGCAACTCACAGTCATTAAACTAGCTATTTGCAGTGCTACTGTTATGAAGATGTGGGCGTACTGTACCTTTAAGAAAGTTAAAAGCTAGCAGAACTACCTGACACAGCACCCAGTGCTCTGAAAAAGATATAGTGTAACATTTGGTTGAACAACTCGATTAGATGATTGCCTGGAAATGACAAAACAGATTTGAATTGGGCCAATCAATTTAAATTATACCCCCCAAAAAATACCAAACTCCAATCCAATTTGAATTGAATTTATTGACAATCTTAAAAGCCAATGACACAATCTGATGCTTTGGGGGTATAAGACCGGGGAAAATTGAACTCTTGTGAAAAGAACAGATGTAGACTGCTAGTCAGAGCTGTCTGAGAGGGATCTGTCCAGAGAAGGTGTTTGTACAGAGAAAATCATCAACACTGACCTGGAGAGCAAATCTGCAAAGTGAAGATTCGACAGCTGGCTGGTTTTGAAATGTGAATTTTTCAGTAAATCTTAATTGGGTGTTTTATCTGACTTGTATTATAGCAGGGGAAGCAAAAGATAGGTTAGAGGAAGGAGTTGTAAATAGTTGTTAGTTAATTATTCTCTATTATACTTTAAGAAATAAAGTTGTTAATTTATAAATAGTTCTTGGCCTCTCAAATTTTCACAGATAATTGCACGGGATAAATTCTTTCTGTGTTTCTGGTTTAGATTAAGCAGGAGGGTTTACCCCGGGTCGTTAGACTACAGTCAGACAATGTAATGCTAACATCAGAATGTATCGAACCCAGACTATGTGTCGGTCTGAGATTTTATGACGGTATAAATAGTGTTGTTAATTAAGGTCAAATGATCTGTCTTAACAACAACCCAGTCTTTAAGGTGTTTGTTATAGGGGTTAACATACAAGGAAGCAAGCAGACTGTGTCATAGTGACAGAGATGTTTGTCCTGAGAAGCCACAGCGACCATGTGGGTTTAATACAGAATAGAGTCTGCACAGCGTGGATACAGTACAGCGCAGATACAGTACAGCATGGGTACAGTACAGTGTGGGTACAGTACAGTGTGGGTACAGTACAGCGTGGATACAGTGCAGTGTGGGTACAGTACAGTGTGGGTACAGTACAGCGTGGGTACAGTATAGTGTGGGTACAATACAGTGTGCGTACAGTCAGCATGGGTACAGTACAGCATGGGTACAGTACAGTGTGGGTACAGTACAGTGTCGGTACAGTCAGCATGGGTACAGTACAGTGTGGGAACAGTACAGTGTGGGTACAGTCAGCATGGGTACAGTACAGTGTCGGTACAGTCAGCATGGGTACAGTACAGTGTGGGTACAGTACAGTGTGGGTACAGTTAGCATGGGTACAGTACAGCGTGGGTACAGTACAGCATGGGTACAGTACAGCGTGGGTACAGTACAGTGTGGGTACAGTACAGTGTGTGTACTGTACAGTGTGGGTACAGTACAGTGTGGGTACAGTCAGCGTGGGTACTGTACAGTGTGGGTACAGTACAGTGTGGGTACAGTCAGCGTGGGTACAGTACAGTGTGGGTACAGTGCAGTGTGGGTACAGTACAGCGTGGGTACAGTATAGTGTGGGTACAGTACAGTGTGGGTACAGTACAGTGTGGGTACAGTCAGCATGGGTACAGTACAGTGTGGGTACAGTACAGTGTGGGTACAGTCAGCATGGGTACAGTACAGCGTGGATACAGTACAGTGTGGGTACTGTACAATGTGGGTACAGTACAGTGTGGGTACAGTCAGCGTGGGTACAGTACAGCGTGGGTACAGTCAGCATGGGTACAGTACAGTGTGGGTACAGTACAGTGTGGGTACAGTCAGCATGGGTACAGTACAGTGGGGGTACAGTCAGCATGGGTACAGTACAGTGTGGGTACAGTACAGTGTGGGTACAGTCAGCATGGGTACAGTACAGCGTGGATACAGTACAGTGTGGGTACAGTACAGTGTGGGTACAGTCAGCATGGGTACAGTAGTGTGGATACAGTACAGCGTGGGTACAGTACAGCGTGGATACAGTACAGTGTGGGTACAGTACAGCATGGGTACAGTACAGTGGGGGTACAGTACAGTGTGGGTACAGTACAGTGTGGGTACTGTACAATGTGGGTACAGTACAGTGTGGGTACAGTACAGCGTGGATACAGTACAGCGTGGGTACAGTACAGCGTGGATACAGTACAGTGTGGGTACAGTACAGCATGGGTACAGTACAGTGGGGGTACAGTACAGCGTGGGTACAGTACAGTGTGGGTACTGTACAATGTGGGTACAGTACAGTGTGGGTACAGTCAGCGTGGGTACAGTACAGCGTGGGTACAGTCAGCATGGGTACAGTACAGTGTTGGTACAGTACAGTGTGGGTACAGTACAGCGTGGGTGCAGTACAGCGTGGGTACTGTACAATGTGAGTACAGTCAGCATGGGTACAATACAGCGTGGGTACAGTACAGCGTGGGTACAGTACAATGTGGGTACAGTACAATGTGGGTACAGTACAGCGTGGGTACAGTACAGTGTGGGTACAGTACAGTGTGGGGTACACCATAGAGTGGGGTACACTATATAGAATGGGGTACAGTATGGTGTAGGATATATAGAAACAGGAATATGCCATTCAGCCCATTGAGCATGCCCTGCCATTTGATATGATCATGGCTAATTGAACACTTTAATAGCTATTAATCATCCCATCCTCATACCCCTGAACATTACTGGGAATCAGAAATAGATCAGTCTCTACCTTAAACGCACTCAAACACTGAGCTCCCACAGCTCTCCCACAGCTTAACAACCCTCTAAATAAAAACTGTTCATCTTCTCAGACTTTCATAATTTTAACGTTGTGCTCCCTGGTACTAGACTCCCCAACCAGGGGAATCATCTTACCCACATCTCACCTGTCTCACCCTTTCAGTATTTTGTAGGTTTCAGTGAGGTAGAGTCATAGAGTCATAGAGATGTACAGCACAGAAACAGACCCTTTGGTCCAGTCCGTCCATGCTGACTAGATATCTGAAATTAACCTAGTCCCACCTGCCAGCACTGGGCCCATAAACCCCCTAAACTCTTGCTAATCATATACCCATCCAAATGCTTTTTAAATGTTGCAATTGTACCAGCCTCCACCATTTCCTCTGGCAGCTCATTCCATACACGCACCACCCTCTGCATGAAAGAGTTGTCCCTTAGGTCCCTTTTATATCTTTCCCCTCCCACCCTAAACCTATGCCCTTCAGTTCTGGACTCCCCCACCTTAGGGAAAAGATTTTGTCTATTTACCCTATCCATGCACCTCATAATTTTGTAAACCTCTATAAGGTCACCCCTCAGCCTCCAAGCTCCAGGGAAAACAGCCCCAGCCTGTTCAGCCTCTCCCTGTAGCTCAAATCCTCCAACTCTGGCAACATCCTTGTACATCTTTTCTCAACCCTTTCAAGTTTCACAACATCTTTCCAATAGAAAGGAGACCAGAATTGCACACGATATTCCAAAAATAGCCTAACCAATGTCCTGTACAGCCGCAACATGACCTCCCAACTCCTGTACTCAGTACTCTGACCAATAAAGGAAAGCATACCAAACGCCTTCTTCACTATCCTATCTACCTGCTCAAGGTTTGTGCGAAGATTTGTAGCTCGGGTGCTCGTTGTTGTGGTTCTGTTCGCCGAGCTGGAAGTTTTTGTTGCAAACGTTTCGTCCCCTGGCTAGGTGACATCATCAGTGCTCTGGAGCCTCCTGCGAAGCGCTTCTTTGATGTTTCTTCCGGTATTTATAGTGGTCTGTCCTTGCCGCTTCCGGGTGTCAGTTTCAGCTGTCCGCTGTAGTGGTTGGTATATTGGGTCCAGGTCGATGTGTTTGTTGATGGAGTTTGTGGATGAATGCCATGCCTCTAGGAATCCCCTGGCTGTTCTCTGTCTGGCTTGCCCTGTGATAGTAGTGTTTTCCCAGTCGAATTCATGTTGCTTGTTGTCTGCGTGTGTGGCTACTAGGGATAGCTGGTCGTGTCGTTTCGTGGCTAGTTGATGTTCATGTATGCGGATTGTTAGCTGTCTTCCTGTTTGTCCTATATAGTGTTTTGTGCAGTCCTTGCATGGTATTTTGTAAACTACATTATCTACCTGTGACTCCACTTTCAAGGAGCTATGATCCTGCACTCCAAAGGCTCTTTGTTCAGCAACACTCCCCAGAACCTTACCATTTATTGTATAAGTCCTGCTCTGATTTGCTTTTTCAAAATGCAGCACCTCACATTTATCTAAGTGAAACCTCATCTGCCACTTCTCAGCCCATTGGCCTATCTGATCAAGATCCTGTTGTAATCTGAGGTAACCTTTTTCACTGTCCACTACACCTCCAATTTTGGTGTCATCTGCAAACTTACTAACTATACCTCCTAGGTTTACATCCAAATCATTTATATAAATGACAAAAAGTAGTGTACCCAACACAAATCCTTGTGGCACTCCATTGGTCACAGGTCTCCAGTCTAAAAAACAACCTTCCACCACCACCCTCTGTCTTCCATCTCTGAGCCAGCTCTTTGTCCAAACGGCTAGCTCTCCCTGTATTCCATGAGATCTAACCTTGCTAACCAGTCTCCCATGAGGAACTTGGTTGACCACATTATTGAAGTCCATATTGACCTCATCAATCCTCATTGTTAACCCTTCAAAACTCAATAAGTTTGTGAGACATGATTTCCCACTCACAAAGCCATGCTGACTATCCCTAATCAGTCCTTGCCTTTCTAAATACATGTACATCCTGTCCCTCAGGATTCCCTCCAACAACCTGCCCGCCATTGATATCAGGCTCACTGGTCTATAGTTCCTTGGCTTTTCCTTACCACCTTTCTTAAATAGTGACACCACATTAGCCAACCCCCCAGTCTTCCGGCAACTCACCCATGACTATCGATGATATAACTATTGCTTTGAAACTCTAATGAACATAAACCCAGTTTGCCCAGTCTCTCTTCATGGGACAGTCCCAGAATCCTGCAAGTGTGTCTGGTGAACCTTTGTTATACTCCCTCTATGGCAATAATATCTTTTCAGAGATATGATTTAGAGGAACCAGTTTTGGACTGGGGTAAACAAAGTTAAAAATCACACAACACCAGGTTATAGACCAACAGGTTTATTTGGAGGCACTAGCTTTCAGTGAGCTGTTCCTTCATCAGGTGGTTGAAGAACCCAATGAAGAAGCAATGCTCCAAAAACTAGTGCCTCTAAATAAACCTGTTGGTCTATAACCAGGTGTTGTGTGATTTTTAACTTGCCTGAGATAAGGTGACTAAATTTGTATATCATACTCCAGAAGTGGTCTAACCAAGGGGAATGCAAGAGTTCACTACCATGTTCCCAAATCCACTTGTGATTAAGACAAAAATTCCTTAGCCTTCCTATAGTTTGCTGCACATGCATGTTAACCTTTAATGACTTATTGTCAAGGACCCCGGTCCCTTCGTACATCTACACTTCCCAACCTGCTACTATTTATGAAATACTCTGAAACTCTGTTCCCCCCTACCAAAGTGGACAACCTCACATATTTCATCTGCCATCTTTTTGCTGATTCATTCATTGAGTCAGGGAGGCATACAGCATGGAAATAGACCCTTTGGTCCAACCTGCCAACCAGATATCCCAACCCAATCCAGTCCCACCTGCCAGCACCCAGCCCATATCCCTCCAAACCATTCCTATTCATATACCCATTCAGATGCTTTTTAAATGTTGCAATTGTACCAGCCTCCACCATTTCCTCTGGCAGCTCATTCCATACATGTACCACCCTCTGTGTGAAAAAGTTGCCCCTTAGGTCTCTTTTATATCTTTCCCCTCTCACCCTAAACCTGTGCCCTCTAGTTCTGGACTCCCCCATCCCAGGGAAAAGACTTTGTCTATTCATCCTATCCATGCCCCTCATAATTTTATAAACCTTTATAAGGTCACTTCTCAGCTTCTGATGCTCCAGGGGAAATCAGCCCCAGTCTATTCGACCTCTCCCTGTAACTCAGAAACTCCATCCCTGGCAACATCCTTGTAAATCTTTTCTGAACCCTTTCAAGTTTTGCAACATCTTTCCGATAGGAAGGAGACCACAGTTGCACACAATACTCCAACAGTGGCCTAACCAATGTCCTGTATCACCACAACATGACCTCCCAGCACCTGTACTCAATACTCTGACCAATTAAGGAAAGCATGCCAAATGCCTTCTTCACTATCCTATCTACCTGCGACTTCATTTTCAAGGAGCTATGAACCTGCACTCCAAGGTCTCTTTGTTCAGCAACATTCCCCAGGACCTTACCATTAAGTGTATAAGTCCTGCTAAGATTTGCTTTCCTAAAATGCAGCACTTCACATTTATCTAAGTGAAACTCCATCTGCCATTTCTCAGCCCATTGGCCCATCTGATCAAGATCCCATTGTAATCTGAGGTAACCTTCTTTGCAGTCCGCTACACCTCCAATTTTGGTGTCATCTGTAAAATTAATAACTATACCTCTTATGCTCAAATCCAAATCATTCATATAAATGATGAAACGTAGTGGACCTAACACAGATCCCTGTTGCACTCCACTGGTCACAGGCCTCCAGTCTGAAAATAAACCCTCCACCTCACCCTGTGTCTTCTACCTTTGAGACAGTTCTGTATCCAAATGGCTAGTTCACCCTGTATTCCATGAGATCTAACCTTGCTAATCAGTCTTCCATGGGAAACCTTGTCGAACACCCTCAGTCTGTCCGTATTATTTGAAGCCACTTTATACCTTTGTCACAATGCACATTCCCATTTAGCCTTGTATCATTTCCAAATTTGGAGATATCACATTTAGTCCTGTGACAATACTATGGTTTTACAAGGTGTATTTTGTGCTTTGTTTTTAAAGAAAGGTTTTAAGATTGTTTATGAAAGCCTGCAAAGTAAACTGCTTGAGAGGCCTTGGGGGCTTTTTCTTTTAGGTTGGAACAATAGAAGCAGCCTGAATGGGTGGAGTCAAGCTCCCAAAGAACCAGGGATTTTTTTTTTGTTTTTTAGTTTCTCATTAGCAATTGCTGCTAGGGCCTTGAAGACGTGGAAGCTGGCTTCTCTCTCTTGGTTACAGCTAAAAACTGGGGTTTTCTTCCTGCTGTGAGAATTGCTTGTGAGACTACCTGTTTTCTGAGCCTGCCTTTTCCCAAGGATTTGTTTATGGGATGTTTTTATATTATTGACTCATGGTGTACTTCCTGTCGGCTCTCTAATTTTAGTTAAAAGTTTTAACTTAGTTTTAGGTATATTTTAATAAGTTTAGCTGGTTGTTTTAATAATTTTAATATTTTAAATTTAATTTTAGTAATAAAGTTTAGTATTTAGAGCACAATTAATGGTGGAGGGAAATTGGGTGTTAAATAAATTTTTCACTGAAAGAGTTATTGGTTAGTAGTAAAATAATCTATTATTCAGTTATATTTTCCAATAGAGTTAGGTTATTCCAATTTCATCTTTCTTTTGTTGGTTTTTAACTACATCATATGAGTTAAGTGTGTTTTGTTTCAAATCTGGTAGTTTGTCCAATTGAATTGCATCTGGAACGCAACACCTTACACTTCTGTCTAAAATAAGAAAAAAGTTATGGTCAAGACTACCTTCTTCATATATTTTGAGGGGGTTTATAATAGTATCCACCTGCAAATCATTGATTATATACATATCATTCCGACACGGAGACCCTGTTGCTTTCAGGACTCACATCAAATTCAATAATTTTAGGGCCTGAGTACCTCCTTCTATCCCTTTACCTGTCCCCCATCCCCCAACCCCACTATCCCTTACATCCCAGACCCTGTCATCACATTGGCTCCTTTCAGCACAGCCAGCCCATCTTCACCCAGTAATGGTCTCATTACCAGTTTCTCTTTCTGCCTGGCTCATCATTATCCATCCCTTTATCTGTCCTACTGCTGTTTCTCTCTCTCTCTCTCTCTCTCTTTCTCTCTCTCTCTGGACTCCTCCGACTCCTTCTATCATTTATTCTTTTACCCCACACATCTGGCTTCAGCATACACATTTGTGGGCAGCACGGTGGCACAGTGGTTAGCACTTCTGCCTCACAGCGCCAGAGACCCAGGATCAATTCCCGCCTCAGGCGACTGACTGTGTGGAGTTTGCACATTCTCCCCGTGTCTGCATGGGTTTCCTCCAGGTGCTCTGGTTTCCTCCCACAGTCCAAAGATGTGCAGGTCAGGTGAGTTGGCCATGCTAAATTGCCCGTAGTGTTATGGCCGTAAATGTAGGGGAATGGATCTGGGTGGGTTACGCTTTGGTGGGTCGGTGTGGACTTGTTGGGCTGAAGGGCCTGTTTCCACACTGTAAGTAATCTAATACACGACCTTTCCCAAGGTACCAACAATTCTGGACCCTAAACTTTAACTCTGCTTTCACTTCACAGACGCTGCCAGACCTGCTGGGTTTCTCCAGCAATTTCAGAAATGACCCACTTATTCCCTACCATCTGTTTTCTGTCTTTTAGCTGTCCTTTAGTCCATTCCCACCTATCCCCATAAGCTTTAATTTCTATAACTAAGTACAGTGTGTGATATAACAGAGGGTGGGTAAGGTACAATGTGTATTTTATATAGGTTGTGTATGCTATTGCATGGCAAACAGAAGGGTGTGGGTATTGGTCACTGTGATGTACAGTACATAGTGAATGCAGAATGGAGATTGAGGGGTTGCAGACTCTTGTGTTCCCACAGGCCAGCACTAATCCGCAACAACAATTAAACAGCCTTGCGTCACATAGTTTCGGATTGCCCTTATCACCCTCATACAGCCTCAGCTCAGAGCTGAGGAAATGCACGCACCAAAAATACACCACGTAGATAAACACACATGCGCTAACAACTCCCATCACGTAGCACACTGCTACTGTGATATCAACACATACTATTGCATGGACATCAGCAACAAAAACTCATTGCACTGCTATAGCACCTTCAATGCAGCAAAACATTCTGAGGGTCTTCACAGTAATCAGACAAAACAATCATCAAACCACAACGTTTTTTAAAATTCATTCACATGATGTGGATCTCACTGTCTCGGCCAGCATTTATTGCCTATCCCCAGTTGGGCAGAGGATAGTAAAGAGTCAACCGTATTGCTATGGGTCTGGAGTCACATATTGGCCAGACCAGGTCAGTTGCCTTTCTTAAAGGACATTCGTGAATCAGATGGAGATTTTCCTGACAATGATTCATGGTCATCATGACACTTTTAATTCTGAGTTTCCATGAATTTAAATTCCACCATCTGATGTGGCAGGATTTGAATCTGGGTCCCCAGAACTTTACCTGGGTCTCTGGATTAACAATCCCGTGATATCAGCTCCCTATTACACCAGGGGAGGCTGAGGTGATCATCAATTTCGATCCTTCCCCTTTACTCCCAAGCCTTTCCCTCTCTCCCCTTGTCAATGGTCTCATTGGTTGGTGAGGTGTGAACTCCCTTTGAGGCAGCCCTGCCTATGTCTCTGACTTTGGTCATTTGTGCATCTGGAGTACTGAGGCTTCATAGAAGTGACCAAGTTCCCCCCGCTGGTGACACTGCTTGCTTGTCTTGTCGGGAGTCAGCTTTTCCTGTTTGCACTTTTTTGGCAAAAGGGTGCAAAGCCATTGACAACCAAGTGTCTGGTTTTACCACTGGTCTGATACACTCTGCCTCACATACACCAAACACCCTCAAAGCTGGATGAAGGGTGGATAATGGCTGCATTGATGTCCACCTTCAGGGTTTCCTTGATCTCCATCCTTCATTTGCCCATCCAGAGATCAAACAGATTTTTTAATCCTGTGCTGTTTCCAGCCAGCTCAACATATCTGGTGAGGAATATGACCATATTAACCACAGAGAGATAGGGTTGTACACATCGAGGATACTGTATACAATTCTGGTCACCCCACTATAGGAAGGATGTTATTAAACTGGAAAGGGTGCAAGAAACAATTTAGACGGACGTTACTAAGACTGGAAGGTTTGAGTGATAAGGAGAGGCTAAATAGGCTGGGACTTCATTCCCTGGAGTGTAGGAGGCTGAGGGGTGACCATATAAACGTTTATAAAATAATGAGGTACATAGACCAGGTAATTAGCCAGGATCTTTTGCCCAAGGTTAGGGAGTCTAAAACTAGAGGGTGTAGGTTTGAGGTGAGAGAGCAAAGATTTAAAAGGGACCTGAGGGCAACTATTTCACATAAATGGAATGAGTTGTCAGGGGAAGTGGTAGAGACATGTAGAATTATAACATTTAAAACACATTTGGACAGGTAATGGATGGGAAAGGTTTTGAGAAATATGGACCAAACGTAGGCAAATGGGACTACTTCGGTTCAGGTAATCTGATCAGCAGGAATGAGTTGGAACGAAAGGTGTATTTCCATGTTGTATGACTCTGTGCCTCTGACTCTAAGTGTCCATCCACATCTACTGAATGTCTCAAGGCTGGATAGTGAGTATCAACTGTTTCTCTTCTACTTCAGACAGATGTAAGATACAGACTATGGATCTTTGAATCTCATCAGCCAGTTTAATATCTGGGACTTCTGTGGATTTATGTGGTTTTAAGAAGGGACAAAAATATTGGCTTTAAATGGACATAGGCATCATCTGACCCACAAAGGTTGGTCAAGATTCTAAAGTCCAAAGTGGATCAAAAACCAGGCTGAGCTAGAATTAATATTTTACTCAAGAGAAATAAGTAAAGCCCACATTCACCTACAAGGGAGGCGTTAAAAGACTCTCATCTCCTCCTTTCGATTACACCATTTTGAGATTCTTCATATGTTGGAGATTAAACATCACCTGCAATACTCATGGATGCAATGACCTCAACAGATGTGGTCTGCATAGAGGCTCTTAATTCAAGAGGCTGTGTCTCTGTCAAGTTGGAATATTAGATTTCTGACTACAGAACTGATCGTAGCTCGGAGAATGCTAAACCAAAAAACCCAAACAGCTGTGGATGCTCGAAATCAGAAATGGCTGGAAAAGTTCATAAGGATCTGAATAAGGGCCACTTTGCTTTCTTTCCACAGATGCTGTCGAACCTGCTGAGATTTTCCAGCAATTTCTGAACTGATTGAAATTGAACAACACTGATAGGACAGTGATAGGTTTTAGTAAAGTCTCAAAGGGAGATGAGGGAAGTGGAGATATGCAAAGACATGAAAGGTTACTGGGAATGTGAGCAATCAGATCAGTTACAATCTTACTGAATGGCAGAACAGGTACAAGGAACTGAGTGATCATCTCCTTTTGTAATTTGTTTATTCAAATGGGAGGTTTGGGAGGGGACTCCAGAGTTTAGAACCCAGGCAGCTGAAGGCATAGACACCAACAGTGCAAGTGATTCACATTAAAGGTGGGCAGGAATGAAAGAGTGCATAGCTCCAAGAGGGTTCGACATGTCTGTCCATTCCATTTTGTCCATTCAATCCCGATCTATGTTAAGGTTTGGGCGGAGCTATGAGTAAATGGCCCAGGGCTCAGCATCTAATCCTCAATGTAATCAGTCACCTCAATGTAACCCACTCACCTCAATGTAATCAGTCACCTCATTGTAACCCACTCACCTCAATGTAGCCAGTCACCTCAGTGTAACCTACTCACCTCAATGTAATCAGTCACCTCATTGTAACCCACTCACCTCAATGTAGCCAGTCACCTCAGTGTAACCCACTCACCTCAATGTAACCCACTCACCTCAATGTAGCACATTTACCTCAATGTAAGGAGAAAGTGAGGTCTGCAGATGCTGGAGATCAGAGCTGAAAATGTGTTGCTGGAAAAGTGCAGCAGGTCAGGCAGCATCCAAGGAACAGGAGATTCGACGTTTCAGGCATAAGTCCTGAAGAACACCTTATGCCCGAAACGTCGATTCTCCTGCTCCTTGGATGCTGCCTGACCTGCTGCGCTTTTCCAGCAACACATTTTCAGCTCTTACCTCAATGTAACCCAGTCACCTTGTTCTGCCAAATGAATTGGTTTCAATGTCAGCCAATGATGGCATCAGATGTAGCTACCATTGTGCACCTCACAGTCCAATATCTTATTTAGCTTCAGCTCTGGAGAGCTAGAGAGCAACTACATCTTCAACATGAATTTCACAAGTGGCTCCTTGAGTTGAGCATGGTGGCTCAGTGGTTAACACTGCTACCTCAAAGCACCAGGGTCCTGAGTTTGATTCCATCTTTGGTATGAATTTACACATTCTCCCTGTGTCTGCATGAGTTTCCTCCCAAAGATGTGCAGGTCAGTTGGATTGACCATGGTAAAGTCAGGGTTACAGGAATAGCATGAGATGCTCTTCGAAGGGCTGGCGTGGCCATAATGGCTTTTTCCCATCCTGAAAGGATTCTCTGAAAGCAAACCAGGAGAGATGAGAGTATGGAAGAAAAACAAATTTGGATTCAATTCTTTACTGTTTTGGCCTTTTAAAAAAATCTCAATTGTACTTGCCCTCCCTCCATCTTAGCTTCAGCTGGTTCAGTGTGATTGATCTGCACACAGGTGCAGTGGGTGGCTCTCTGATTCAGAGAGTTATGGAGTCAAGTCCCAATGTAGAGATTTTAATCCATATTCCAGGACGACACTCCTGATGGAGTCCATAAGACTATAAGACACAGGAGCAGAAATTAAGCCATTCAGCCCATCGGGTTTGTTACACCATTCAATCATGGCTGATACGTTTCTCAACCCCGTTCTCCCACTTTCTCCTTATAAGTTCTCATCCCTTGAAACTCAATAACCTATCTATTTCCATCTCAAATGAACTCAATGACCTGGCCTCCACAGCCTTCTGTGGCAGTGAATTCCACAGATTTCCCACTCTCTGGCTGAAGAGGTTTCTCCTTATCTCCATTCTAAAAGGTCTTCCCTTTACTCTAAGGCTGTGCCCACGGGTCCTAGTCTCTCCTACCAATGGAAACATCTTCCCAATATCTACTCTGTCCAGCCCATTCAGTATTATGTAGGTTTCAGTTATATCTCCCCACCCCCACCAATCCTTCTAAATTCCATCAAGTATAAACCCAGAGTCCAAAATGTTTCTAATATGTTAAGCTTTTCATTCCTGGGACCATTCTCATATGCCTCATGTGAATATGCTCCAAGGCCAGTACATCCTTCCTGATATGTGGGCCCCAAAACTGCACAAAATACTCCAAATGTGGTCTGACCAGAGCCTCATAAAACCTCAGAAGTACATCCCTGCTTTTAGATTCAAGTTCTTTCAAAATAAATACCGTCATTGTATTTGCCTTCCTAACTACTGACTCAACCTGGGCAGCACGGTGGCACAGTGCTTAGCACTGCTGCCTCACAGCGCCAGAGAACTGGGTTCAATTCCCGCCTAGGCAATTGTCTGTGTGGAGTTTGCACATTCTCCCCGTGTCTGTGTGGGTGCTCCGGTTTCCTCCCACAGTCCAAAAATGTGCAGGTCAGGTGAGTTGGCCATGCTAAATTGCCCGTAGTGTTAGGTGAAGGGGAATGGATCTGGGTGGGTTGCTCTTCGGAGGGTCGGTGTGGACTTGTTGGGCCGAAGGGCCTGTTTCCACACTGTAGGGATCTAATAAACCTGTAAGTTTACCTTGAGAGAATCCTGGACTAGAACTCCTGAGCCTCTTTGCACTTCAGACTTCTGAATTTTCTCCCCATTTAGAAAATAGACCATGCCTCTATTCTTCCTACCAAAGTGCATGACCTCACACTTTTCCAACCTTGTACTCCATCTGCCATTATTTTGCCCACTCTCCTAACCTATCCAAATTCTGCTGCAGTCTCCCCACCTCCTCAATGTTAACTGTCCTTCTACCTATCTTTGTACCATCTGCAAACAATAGCCAGAATGCCCTCAGTTCCTTCATCCAGATTGTTAATGTACAAAGTGAAAAGTTGTTTTCCCAACAGCCTTGAGGATCATCACTTGTTACCAGCTACCATCCTGAGAAGGACGTTTTTATACCCCACTGTCTGCTTTCTGCCAGACAGCTAGGCTTCCATCCATGCTAGCACCTTGCCTCTGATACTATAGGCCCTTACCTTACTCAGAAGCCTCCTGTGTGGTACCTTATCAAAGACCTACTTGAAGTCCAGGTAGATAACATCCATTGGCTCTCCTTGCTCTAACCTGTTTGTTACTTCTTCAAAGAACTCTAGCAGATTTGTCAGGCATGACCCCCCCTTGATGAAACCATGCTGACTTTACCCAAGTATTCAGGAATATCATCCTTCACAATGGATTCCAGGATCTTACTCAGTTAGGCTAATCAGTCTGTAATTTTCCATCTTTTGCCTTATTCCCTTTTTAAAAAGAGATATCACCTTAGTGATTTTCCAGTCCTCTGGAACCCTCCCTGATTCTAGCAATTCCTGAAAGATCACCACTAACACCTCTGCTATCTCTTCACTACCTCTCTTAGAACTCTGAGGTGTAGTCCATCTGGTCCAGGTGATTTATTCACCTTCAGGCCATTCAGATTTTCTAGTACCTTCTCCTGGTGATGGCCACCATACTCAGTTCTGCCCCCTTACTCTCTTGAATTTTTGGAATATTATTCGTGTCTTCCACCATTAAGACTGACACAAAGTGATTATTCAGTTTGTCAGCCATGTCCTTGATCCCCACTACTATCTCTCCAGCGTTATTCTCCAGCAGCCCAATGTCCACTTTTGTCTCTTTTTTGTTCTTTATATATGTAAAGAAACTCTGACAGTCTTCCTGGATATGACTGGCTAGCTTACCCTCATATTTAATCTTCTCCCTCCCTATTCCTTTCCTTGCTGCCCTCTGTTGGTCTTTGTAAGCTTCCCAATCCTCTGGTTTCCCACTGTCCTTTGCCACATTATATGGTTTCTCTTTTGTTTTATGCCATCCCTGACTTCCTGAGTCGGCCATGGTTGCCTCATCCTCCCCGTGCCATGCTTCTCTTTCCTTGGGATGAATTTCCATTGTATCTCCTGAATTACTCCCAGAAAATCCTGCCATTGCTGTTCCACTGTCTTTCCTGCTAGGCTCCTCTCCCAGTCAATTCTATCCAGCTCCTCCCTCATGCTTTTGTGCTGCCTTTATTCAGCTGTAATACTGTTACCTCTGATTCTGCCTTCTCCCTCTCAAATTGCAGAGTGAATTCAATCATTTTATGATCACTGCCTCCTCAGGGTTCCTTCACCTTAAGCTCCTTATTAAGTCTGCCTCATTGCACAACAATATATCCAGTATGGCCTGTTCCCTAATGGGTTCCACCATACACTGCTCCATAAAGCCATCTTGTAGACATTCCACAAATAACCCAAGGGAGTGCTGTACTGCCAGAAGTGCCCTTACTTTCATAAGGCCACAAATCCATCTGTTCTGATAGGTGGGTATAGAAAAATCTTTACTGCTATTTTAAAGAGGAGAAGGGGGATTTACCTCAATGGTCCGAGGCCGATATTTATCCCTCAGCCAATATTACTAAAACAGCTTTACTAGTCATGGCCATGTGGCTGTTTGTGGGAGGTTACAGACTGCAAATTAGCTGCTGCAGTTCCTGCATTGTCATAGTAGTTGCATTTGCAAAAGTGCACAATCTGATGTCATGAAAGTGTTCTGATCTTTGTCTTTTGGTGATCTCCCTGGGCTGATACAGAGAAACCCAGCAGTTTTCTCTGATGTTCAGCAAGATTGTCACTGCCCAGGGCTACAACCACCTCCCTCCATCTCTTAATGAACAAACAAGAAGAGATTTGTTTGCAAACACAGCACAGATATCTGATGCAGTCCTTGCTAGCAGAACATTATGCCATTTGGTTTCTGACCTTGCGATTCTATTCTGCTTGTTTGAATGGCTGATAAAAGCCTTTTGCTCTCAGAGAGTGGTGCATCTGTGGAACCCCCTTCCCTTCCCCAGAGAGTGGTGATTAGATTAGATTCTCTACAGCGTGGAAACAGGCCCTTCGGCCGAACAAATCCACACTGACCCTCCGAAGAGTAACCCACTCAGACCCATTCTCCTACCCTACATTTACCCCTGATTTGGCAGTCTTAGCATGGCCAATTCACCTGGCCTGCACATAGTCATGAGATGTACAGCACGGAAACAGACCCTTCAGTCCAACTTGGATATGCCGACCAGATATTATAACCTAATCTAGTCCCATTTGACAGTACTTGGCCCACATCCCTCTAAACCCTTCCTATTTCTTTGGACTGTGGGAGGAAACCCATGCAGACACGGGGAGAATGTGTGAACTCTTCACAGACAGTCACCAAGGCGGGAATCGAACCCAGGTCCCTGGTGCTGTGAGGCAGTATTGGTAACCATGCCATCCCGGTGAAGATAGGGGCATTGCATATTTATAAGGCAGAGGTAGATAAATTATCAACTAACAGGGAATGAAAGTTCAAAGTTCATAAGATATAGGAGCAGAATTAGGCCATTCTACCTATCGAGTCTGTGCTGCCATTTGATCGTGTCTGATCTGCTCCTCACCCCCATTTTCCTGCCTTCTCCCCATATCCCTTCAACCCATTACCAATTAAACATCTGTCTAACTCCTCCTTAAACATACTCACTGTCCCAGCATCCACCGCACTTTGGGGCAGTGAATTCCACAGATTCACAGCCCTTTGAGAGAAGTAGTTTCTCCTCAACTCTGTTTTAAATTTCCTAACCTTTATCCTATGACTCTGACCTCTCTTCCCAGAATGCCCCACAAGAGAAGCACCTGCTCCATGTCTATTTTATCCACACCTTTTATCATCTTGAACACGTCAGTTTGATCTCCCCTCATTCTTCTATTGGATACACTGCAGGCAGGGAAGTGATCATAGCCAAGGCAATCACTGTTGAAAGTGTAGCGGTCTCGAGGGGTGAATGGACAATTCTGCTCCGAATGAGCATGTGAAAGGACACCAAGAAACCCTTTTGTTCTGTGTTTCTGACTGTATTATTGCATCTTGAACTGTGACAACTGAAACCCATGTCAGCCTTTGTCCCTTACCCCTTGTTGATGGGATTGTCATTTGTAATCACTCTCCCAATCTCTGGACCTTTGTCCCCTCACCTCTCTGACTACTCTGTCTGCATTAGTCACCCCTCCGCAGCACATAAAGAGCAGAATCACCTGCTATTGCAACACACTACCATGTTCCCTGGCCCAACGTCTCTGTTTCCAGCCTGCTACAGTGCTCTGGCAAAGTTCAGCACAAGTCATAGGGTTATACAGCTTGGAGGCATATCCTTCAGTCGAAGCCATCCAGATATATTAATTTAGAATTTGAATAGATAAATAGATTGATACATGATGTGGAGGAGTTGGTGTTTCAGGGACCCTGCAGTCTTCAGGACTCAACTTTGTGTTCAATAAATTTAAAGCCTAAACATCTTCATCGTGCTGATGTTGAGGAGCTGGTGATGGACTGGGGTGGACAAAGTTAGAAGTCACATGACGCCAGGATTTAGTCCAACAGATTTATTTCAAATCACAAAGTTTCAGGGTGATGCCTCTTCACCTGATGAAGGAGCAGCGCTCTGAAAACCTGTGCTTTGAATTAAACCTGTAGGACATAACCTGTTGGTGTGGGATTTTTAACTTGGTCCACCCCAGTTCAATAGCAGCTCCTCCACATCATGTATCAATCTGTTTATCTATTCAAATTCTAGGTGAATTTAAGATATCTGGACGAGTTGGACCAAAGGGTCTGCCTCCAAGCTGAACCGCTCCATGACTCTATAAATCAAGATGTGGGGGTGTTGGTGTTGGACTGGAGTGGACAAAATTAAAAATCTAGCTATATGATGAAGGAGTTGCGCTCTGAAAGCTTGTAATTTCAAATAAACCTGTTGGACTGTAACCTGGTGTTGTGTAATTTTTAACTTTATAAATCATGTCTGGCATGGACTGGTTCAACCGAAGACTGTTTCTATTCTGAAAGAGAAAATGCTGGAAAATCTCAGCAGATCTGGCAGCATCTGTAAGGAGAGAAAGGGACCTGACTGTGTGGAGTTTGCACGTTCTCCCCGTGTCTGCGTGGGTTTCCTCCGGGTGCTCCGGTTTCCTCCCACAGTCCAAAGATGTGCAGGTCAGGTGAATTGGCCATGCTAAATTGCCCGTAGTGTTAGGTAAGGGTAGGGGTATGGGTGGGTTTCGCTTCGGCGGGTCGGTGTGGACTTGTTGGGCCGAAGGGCCTGTTTCCACACTGTAAGTAATCTAATCTAATCTAAAAAGAGCTGATGTTTCGAGTCTAACTGACCCTTTGTCAAAGCTAATAAAAAGGGGAGAAATAGGGAGGGATTTATACGAGGCTGAGACAAAGGGTCAGTTAGACTCGAAGCGTCAGCTCTTTTCTCTCTTTACGGATGCTGCCAGACCTGCTGAGATTTTCCAGCATTTTCTCTTTTGGTTTCAGATTCCAGCATCCGCAGTAATTTGCTTTTTACTTTCTGTTTCCCTGCTGTTGTGACTCCAAAAGATTCCTGTTCAGAGGCTGTCCACTGAAGAGGAGGACTGTCGCTTTAAGAGAGGAAGGGAGGTGGCGGAGTTTTTTTTTAATTTTCGCGAAAGCTTTTGCCAATTGGAGGAGGTAGAGGTACGGCCTCCTTCCTGAGTATTAGGGAGTGGTAGCAGTGGCTTTGGGGTCACTCGGTTCAGTTAGTGATCTGTGTGCAGGAGGATCCCAGAGACAGAGACTAAAAAGTTACTTTCAGAACGCAGACCCCTAACAGACACAAACACACATTTCCAAACTTCAGAAATACCTAGTGAATTACTTTGACCGTCCAGACACAGCCCTAACCGACGGAACCCAGCGCACAGCAAGATCCCACAGCCGCAGAATTGAGACAGCGAGCGGTTTCAGTGAGACCCTGCCGTCGGTGCAACTGCGGAGGGTCCCTCAGGATGAAGATCGGTAAGATCCGCGGCTTCCTGCTGCTCCCGGACCGGGTGGAGGACTCGGTCTACACCCGGGGCCAGTTGATGTCGGGCCGGGTGATCCTTGACCTGAGGGCGGCGGTAGCCATCCGCTCGCTGCTGGTGTGTGCCCAGGGGATGGCTGCGGTACACTGGCTGGAGAGCAGGAGCATCGGTATGAACACCGTCTACTCTGATTACAGCTCCCACCAAACTTACTTCAAACAGAGACAGCACGTTATCCGAGGTCAGTGCAGAATACCGCGTTCAGCTGTGTCTGTGTGTGTGTGTGTGTGGGTCTCTGTGTCTGTGTGGGTCTCTGTGTCTGTGTGGGTCTCTGTGTCTGTGTGTGTGTGTGTGGGTCTCTGTGTCTGTGTGTGTCCTGCGTCTGTGTGTGGGTCTCTGTGTCCTGTGTCTGTCAGTGTGGGTTTGTGTGTCTGTCTGTGTCCTGTGTCCTGTGTCTGTATGTGTGTCTGTGTGTGAGTGAGAGAGAGAAGGGACCGTTCAAGGTCCTTCTAGACAGGCGGCTGCGAGCCAAGGGGGAGAACTGGCTTCAAGTCTTGTTGTGGGATCTTCCCATGCAGTGTGTTGAATCTGGCTGCAGTGTAGTTTTAAGTATGAACTGAAATCTTTTTAATTGCCTATAACTGTTTAATAAGCAAATCTGTTCATTATGTTTAACTGTTTGCTTACATGTCACCATTCATTTGGTTGTGTTAAAGGGACAGTATTCTGTCTGTCTCACTTTGCTGGTATTCCTAACACTCCTTGTACAGACAACTGAATCACTCTGAGGAATGGATACATCCACATCTCCTCAAATTTGAAAAGCTCACTTTTCACACTCCATCTCCCACATACTGCACACATTCATTCCCAGACATACGCACCCCTCTCTATCTCACACATCCTCAGACATGTACACTCACAGATGCACACTTATTGGGGTACAAACAATACAAGCACATGCTGTCTCTCACTTATTCACCCAGACATGCAGGTGTGTCTGTGTGTATATAGATATAACATGCATATGTTTGTACATTGCATACACATACTCTCAGACACGCTTGAGTGCACACTCATTAATATACATCCCATGTATACACAGACTCCCTCATGCTCTTCTATCACCCCCAACTCACCCGGTCTCTCTCTCTCCTTCACATAATCAATGATATATGTGCATTCACAGAGTTGAACATTTTCCCCGATCTGTGCCAGGTTAGTGTATGAGGGCTATGATGGTCCTTACCCCTTTTTTATTTGCTCTTTCATGCTATAGCATGTATGAATGTTTTTTTTAAATTAATTAACCATCCCTACAAGTGCTGCTTTGCATAGGAAATATTTGGCCCCAGATCTTTTGGGTATTAGTGGGATTAAACTGATGATCAGAGCACAGTTTCACAGGAAGATGGTGTCAATGTTAGAAGTTAAAAATCACACAACACCAGGTTATTGTCCAACAGGTTTATTTGAAAGTACTAGCTTTCAGAATGCTGCTCCTTCATCAGGTAACTAGTAGGGCAGGATCATAGAGCATAGAAAAGTACAGCACAGAACAGGCCCTTTGGCCCACGATGCTGTGTCAAGGTTTAACCCTAACGTAAAATATAATAACTTAACCTACACATCCCTCAACTCACTGCTATCCATGTGCATGTCCAGCAGTCACTTAAATGTCCCTAACCACCACCGCTGGCTCTGCATTCCATGCATTCACAATTCTCTGCGTAAAGAACCTACCTCTGACATGTCCTTTATACCTTCCTCCTAATATCTTCAAACTGTGACTCCTCGTCCCAGTCAATCCTGCCCTGGGGAAAAGTCTCTGGCTTATTGACCCTATCTATTCCACTCGGTATCTTGTATACCCTGGACACACAATTTATCATAAAAGATCAATTCTGTGTCCTATGATCTTGCACCACTAGTTACCTAACAAAGGAGGAGTGCTCTGAAAGTTTGTACTTTCAAATAAACCTGTTGGACTATAATCTGATGATGTGTGATTTTTAACTTTGTCCATCCCAGTCCCACACCGGCACCTCCACGTCAGTGTTAGAAGTGGAAACCTGAACCTCTCAATATCCCAGTGGCTATTACATCTAAAGCATAAACATATCATATTCACACTGACATTCTGGTATTGTTATCCAAAAAAGAAGTGTGCAAATCCATTCGTGACTCAGCAGGTCATCCTCCCCTACTTTCTGAGCTAAAACGTTTTGTGGGTTCTCTCTGGAGACATAAAAACTCAATCTAACCTGATGGTCCGGCTGTGGTACTAAGGGAGTGCAGTGTAGTTGCAAATGCACATCTTTGGACGAGGTTCAAATTGAGCCACCACTTCCAATGGTGCTGTTTCCAAGAGACGCAAAAGACCATATTTATCCACCAGAACTTTTTATCACATCATTATCACACTGGAGCTTGCTGTGTACTGATTGGATCCTGCATTTTTTTTTTTCAATATTAACTATACTTCATAACACTGGCTGCTAAGAGATGTCCTGAGAAAAAACTTACTTTTCTTCAGGAAAATTGGCAATAAAACTTTCAGATTATCTTTTTTTTAAAATGTGCAGTGGGGAAGGGAGTCTGTTGTGTTTACCCGGTCAGAGCTGATTCCAGTCCCACAGCCATGTGTTTGATTCTTCACTGCTCATCATAGTGGCCCAAAAAGACCCTCAGTTGAAAAAAAGGAAGCCTGATCAGCATCTTCTCAAGATCTGGAGAGAGGGGGGGTTGGGCAGTAAACACCATCGCAAAAACTCATTCCGAATTAAATTCTCTCTTCAGTCCTAGCTCTGTTAATCCTCCCGTGAAATGACAGCTCCTTCACCAAGTTTCTTCTGACTCGCCTCCCCCTGCGATCCAGTTGCACTCCTTATGCCTCTGTAAAGTTTCTAGGGACTCTTAAACCAAGTTGATATTGAGCAACTTTTTTTTAAAAATAATTTTTTTTTATCAAATAGTTATTAAAGCCTCCTTCGGGCAGATTCTGACACAGGTCTGAGTGTGTTTTGGGGGGGTGGTGGTATTGTGCAAATAACATGTGGAAAGTTTTGTGGCCTCCACCTGACTCTCAGATTCCCAGAATCCTATTGCAATCTGCATGTCCCCGCACGGGGTGACTGACCCAGTCTTAATTTTCACATCCCAACTCTGGTCATGCTGCTTGCCATGTTTCCGCCATTGGTCACCTGGAGTTGATGTCCCTTGGGAGCTTCCGACGGTAACATTAGATTAGAATAGATTCCCAACAGTATGGAAACAGGCCCTTCAGCCCAACAAGTCCATACCGACCCTCCGAAGAGTAACCCACCTGGACCCATTCCCCGTATTTACATCTGGCTATGGGCAAGTTAGCATTGCCAATTCACCTAACCTGCACGTCTTTGATTTGTGGGAGGAACTGGAGCACCCAGAGGAAACCCACACAAACACGGGGAGAATGTGCAAACTCCACGCAGTCAGTCACCCGAGGTGGGAATTGAACCTGGGTCTCTGATGCTGAGAGGCAGCAATACTAACCACTGAGCCACCATGCCAGAGATGAATCTTTAAATCCCAGGGATGGTGTTCTGGAGAGTTGGCAAACGCCCTCCTGTGCTGTCAACATCGAGGTATTTTTGGAATAGGTGATGTGCAATACAGAAATGTGGCATGATTGTTGTTCCTGAACCAGTGTGGTTGCATTTTGTGCGTGACAGCCTTAGGGCGAGGCAGGGAGTTGAGTGCTCTCATGTGCCGTCTCCTGGATAACACTTGCAGCTTGACAGAAATATGAAGACAGAAAGAGGCCCATTGACAGCAGTTGATCATGAGGCCAGCTCGTGAGCAGACATCAATATTTGTCTTGTGCTGGGATTTGCACGGTGAATTTACATCAGAAGTGGTCATTTCTGTTATAGATTAAAGAAATTTGCACCATAGTTCTGTAGAACTTCATCTCTACCCGCCCCACTAACACCTTTTGGCAGCTGTCAGTTTAAAAGAAAGAAACTGTATTTAGATAGCATCTTTCATGACTTCAGGGCTACTTATAGCCAATGAAGCTCTTTTTCTCGATGGGTTTTTCTGATGGACTGGAATGGAATGTAGTTACAAGTTGTGCACAGCAAGATGCCAGAAATAGCAATGACTTCCAGACCTTTTTTAATCAAGAAAACTTCATATAATTGATTCACATCTTTGTCTCAATTTAACATCCCAGTTCCATTACACACCTTTCATCACAGAGTTAATCATTGTCCACACTTCAGGACTTAAAGGTTTTCCAATGTCAGCAATGCCAAGAGAAAACTAAGTACCAACAGCAATGGCTCAATTGGCTTTCATTTATAATGCTGAAACTTGAAAAATGAAACACAATGGTATTTACTTTGCACTTTTTTAGCTGATAGTAGATGTATCTGTAAAATATTCCAGAATATTTATGAACCTTGCCAATTACTTGCATCATTGTACTTTGTTATGAGCTATTAAAATTTAATTAGCCAAACTGAATTTTACAATATTGTAAGTTTGGACCCATTAGAACACGCATTGTTTTTCAGTTACATAGCACAATATTGCAGTCAACTGAAAATTCACACACTGTTGGCTTTAAGTTCTCAGTTTGTGATTGTTAAAGTATGAGGCTAACAACACAATTGATTTACTGCAAGTTATGGGGAGGTGATGGCCTAATGGTATTATCACTGATGTTAATCAGGGACCCATGTAACTTTCCGGGAACCTGGGTTCAAATCCCGCCACACCAGATAGTGGAATTTCAGTTCAATTTAAAAACAAGTCTGTAATTAAGAATCCAAGGATGACCATGAATCCATTCTTGAGAAAACCCATCTGCTTCACTATGGAATCTGCTATCTTTACCTGGTCTGGCCTTATATGTGATTCCAGAAACACAGCAATGAGGTTAACTCTTACCTATTCACTGGGCAATTAGGGATGTGGAGTAAATGTTGGCCCAGTCAGTCATACCTACATGCCTGAATGAATAAAGGTAAGTTGTCATTGTACCAGTGTTAATTTGACGATAGACGTTGGCCAGAACATTTTAAGCAGAAATCCCCTGCTCTGCTTTGAGGTAGCTTCAATGGACTTTTTTACATCCAGCTTTTGAGGGCAGACAGTGCCTCCTACTGTCATAAAGCATAGAAACCAACCCTTCGGTCTAACCAGTCCATGTCAACCATAATCCCAAACTAAACTGCTCCCACTTGCCTGTGCTTGGCCATATCTTTCCGTTTAATGTTTGCACCCGGTGACGGTGCAGCACCCGGTGACGGTGCAGCACTGCCCTGGTATGGGGATGCAATTGTAACGACTTGTCTGAAAGGTAGCCAATAGATGATGACTTCGTGCAATATATAAATTTGGTCAGTTAGGTGAGAGCCATTGTGGTCATAACCAACAGACCATTGTAACTTGCTGAAGCAGCATTTTTCAATCCAAGTCTTTATGATTTCAAAACCTTGTGTTTTCATGAAAACAGGATTCAGAGATCGATGCCATGCCTTTGGAATTTAGCACTGACATGAAGGTCAGTCACTTCTCCCTCTCCCTTGAGTATATTGTACTGGCTTCAGATGGAATGTGATAAAGCAGGCCTTGTTTGCTCTGTAAGGGTAAAGTTCCTTGAACTTGCATACACAGCAGGCAGGACAGTAAGCATTAAATAAAACGAAGAACGGTGGATGCTGGAGATCTGAAACAAAACCAGTAGAGACTTAGCAGATCTGGCAGCATCAGTGGGAAGAAAGCAGAGAGAATCTGGAACTGTTGAATTTCTCCAGAAATGTCTGTTTTAAAATCAGAAAGTATGTTGGTCATGTTTTCGGTGTCACTTTGGCACTCCTTCCCTTCCCTTCCCTTCCCTTCCCCAGTGAGAGTTCCTGGTCACCCCACAAAGAGCTGAGTCTGTATGCGGTTACTAAGATTCAAGCAGTGAATGTCCTGTGTCGGAGTTTGTTAATGTGTCTGCTGTGGCAGAGTGGGCATGTGCTCTCCCCTGAGTCAAAGCGGTAAGTTCAAGTCCCACACAGGCTGTTATTTGCCAGTGCAGGACTGACAGAATGTCATACAGGCAGAGGTGGATGAGGAATTAAATTCAGGCCTCTTCTACCCTCACAGATAGATTAGATTCCCTACAGTGTGGAAATAGGCCCTTCGGCCCAACAAGTCCACACTGACCCTCCGAAGAGTAACCCACCCAGACCCATTTCCCTCTGACTAGCACCTAGCTCTATGGGCAATTTAGCATGGCCAATTCACCTGACCTGCACATCTTTGGATAGTGGGAGGAAACCAGAGCATCTGGAAGAAACCCACACAGACACGGGGAGAACGTGCAAACTCCACACAGACAGGCGGCCGAGGCTGGAATCAAACCTGGGACACCTAGTGCTGTGAGGCAGCAGTGCTCCCAGGTTTGATTCCAGCCACGTGCCGCTGTCTGTGTGGAGTTTGCACATTCTCCCCATGTCTGCGTGGATTTCCTCCAGGTGCTCCGGTTTCAGGTAGAAGGGAAGTTATATCCCAAAGAACAGTAGGAGACTTCTCCTCAGTGACCCGATCATTATCTTTTCATTGAAAGCATATTTTATTCATAAAATAAATTATCTTTATGTACATACAAAACAGCTCTGTACAGCCTTTGCAGAGGAGAAAAATCACATTGGAATTTGGCATTCATAAGGGCTTCTCTGCAGTTGCGAACAAAGGCATTTTCTACTGTCATGCAGGAAACTGTTTACGTTCATTTTGAGGCACTGAGAGGGTCTGACAACTGAACAGACCCCCATAGTGCTTTGGCAGAGAGACCTCAGACAGTGGTCTTTCCCCACTACACCATAGCATCAGCTGCCCCTTAGTGTGCCCCTCAGCACATCGTCCAGGACCTTGGAATGTGCCAGTCTGCAACACTCAGTTGGGGTCAACTCCTTGCTCTGGAAGACCAACAAGGGTCAGGCAGACCAAAAAGCATCTTTGGTTATCTAGGCACATTCAACGTTTGTCTGTGTGTGCATCCTGGGGAAGAGACCATAGAGCACAGAGTCCCGTGCCACCGAGCTGCTTGGGACAAATCTTGACAAAAACCTCTGCATCTCTCTCCAGACTTCCTTCACAAAGGCACATTCCAGCAGGCGACGTCTGACAGTCCCATGAGGGAGAGGTGATTATAGAATGGTCCAACTACTTGGACCGTTCCGTGGCACCGAAATCAGAAACTTCCTTTGCCAAGCCAGGGAAGTCGCTCTGCCGACACCAGTGAAACAGATTGTCTGGTTCCTTTCTTTCTCTGGGATCTTGCTGTTCACAAACAGGCTGCCCCATTCTAATGCAGTGACTGCACTTCACAGTTGAAGGGTAATTGAGGGTACCAGCTGAGCGGGATGGATAAATGATGTTGAGGCATGGATTGAGGAAAGCCAACAGGCTGCTTTTAGAGTCTGGTGACAAACAAACACTGAAAACAATTTAATTGTCTGTAAAATACTGTGGGGCAATTTGAAGTTATGAAACCTGCCACAGGAACACAAGCCTGTCTTTCTTTAGCAAATACCAGTCCCTGAGCTGTTGACAACAACAGAGGCAGTGTCCTCACTGATCTCATCACCGACAGTACTGTGAGTCGCAAGCACTGAAAGCCAGTGTTTGCATTGAGCGAGCGTCCTTTCAAAGGGTAGTCACTGTTCTTGTGTAGAGAATGTACAACCAATTTGAACTCAGCAGTCTCCTGCAAACAACAACAAAATGAGGATCAAGGTTTATCTGTTTGATTTTTGACTCTTGAGTCCAGCAACAACTCGAATTTACAATTCCCATTCACCGGTTTACATTGTTTCTGGCTTCTTTCCCACCCTACTGCAGGGCAATACCCTGGGAGCAAGCCACTGAGCTCAAGGGCACTTGGGGACGGTAACAAAACTTGTCAGTGAGATTCACATCCCAAGAACGAATAAAAATTGAACTATATTCCAGTTGGGGCCAGTTAGTCTGGAAAAAGGTCAAAACGTTGGGGTGTGAAAAAAGGACACCAAGGAACAGAAATCAAATAGAAAGACAACAGTCTGCAATTTCAATGGACTGAAATAAATTCCACATTCCTTTTAAACATTGTGTCCCTTTTAAAGATTCAGATTTCCTCCCTCTCCAGGGAATATGTAACATAGTTAGTCACCGCCTCCCTGCTAATGTTCATACAGAGCTAAGGATGTCCGTGAAAAATCACTCAGGACGCATTGTAACAATCCTTGACTTAGTTTGATACCGTTTAGACTCCTTTTAAAGAAAACATCTTGAGTGAAAATACAAATTGTAGTGCAGCGACCAAAATCAGCCCTGAGTTAAAATTATAATTTATTAGGATCTTGTTATGTTTCTTTTCTTTTGGCAGTCCTTTGTCTTTCTGTAATTGGTCTTGAAAACAAGGAGAACAAGTTACACCTAAATACAAAACGAGGCAATTTTTTTATTCCCTAGTTATTGTCAGCTGTTAAAATATATAAACATTTTTTCAAAAGCTTTATGGGAAAAATGAACCTTGTTGATTTAACTAAATTTAGTGAGGAGAAGCAGTAGTAAAACACGTTTTAGGCAAAGAAACTCTAACATGCATTTTAATTTCATTTTAATTTCATTTTGCACATTTCCTGTTTGAAACTAGCAGCAAATTTAACCACTACAAATATGGAAAGGTTTGTCCTAATATGAGTGGATGATTTGTGTAGAAGTTTCATTGACTTTGACTGATTTTATTGTTGTCATATGTAGTAAGATACAGTGAAAAGTGTTGTTTAGTGTGCTATACAGGCTGATTGGATCATACAAAGTACATCAGGCTAACAGAACAGAGTGCAGAGTACAGTGTTACAGGTGCAAAGAAGGGGCACAGGGATCAGAATTAACATTTGAGAGGTCTGTTCAAAAGTCTGGCAAAAGCAGGGAAGAAGCTGTTCTTAAATCTGCTCATACATGTACTCAAACAATTATACCTTCTGCCTGATGAAAGAGGGTAGAAGAGAATAAACTGCATAGGAGGGGTTTCTGATTATGTTGGTTGCTTTCCTGAGACAGCAGGTAGTATAGATGGAGTGAATGGATGGAAGACTAGTTTGTATGATGGACAGGGCTGTGTTCACGAGCCTCTGTAGTTTCTTGCGGTCTTGGGAACTGACATTGGCATGCGGTGATATATCCAGGTGGAATGCTTTCTATGGTATATCTGTAAAAATTGGTAAGAATCCTTGTGGGGTAAAAAATGAGGTCTGCAGATGCTGGAGATCACAGCTGAAAATGTGTTGCTGGTTAAAGCACAGCAGGTTAGGCAGCATCCAAGGAATAGGAAATTCGATGTTTCGGGCATAAGCCCTTCCTCATTCCTGATGAAGGGCTTATGCCCGAAACATCGAATTTCCTATTCCTTGGATGCTGCCTAACCTGCTGTGCTTTAACCAGCAACACATTTTCAGCAAGAATCCTTGTGGTCATATTTCAAATACAGTTCTTATCTGATACTCTCTTCTGGAAGAAAAATGTTCAATTGCATCCACGCATTTAACTTTCAAAAGCTGAATGAGAGCAGACATTTGCAGGAAAGGGTCGACTGGAAAATGGGGAAGCCTTCAAAAATGAGAAAACGAGAGTCCAGAGATATTTCTGTTGTGAAAAGTGTGAAAGGAAAGGCTGGTAGGTGTAGGGAGTGCTAGATGATTAGAGAAATTGAGGTTTTGGTTAAGAAAAAGAAGGAAGCATATGTCAGGTATAGACAGGTTACATCGAATGAATCCTTAGAAGACTATAAAGGCAGTAGGAGTATATTTAAGAGAGAAATCAGGAGGGCAAAAAGGGGACATGAGATAGCTTTGGCAAATAGTTACAGAGAATCCAAAGGGCTTTTATAAATACATTAAGGACAAAAGGTTAACCAGGGAGAGAATAAGGCCCCTCAAAGATCAGCAAGGCAACCTTTGTGTGGAGCCGCAGGAGATGGGGGAACCATTAAATGAGTAATTTGTAGCAGTGTTCACTGTGCAGAAGGAGGTGGAAGATATAGAATATGGGAAAATAATGGTGACATTGTGAAAAATGTCCATATTACAGAGGAGGAAGTGCTGGATATCTTGAAACACATAAAAGTGGATAAATCCCCAGGACCTGATCAAGTGTACCCTAGAACTCTGTGGGAAGCTAGAGAAGTGATTGCTGAGCCTCTTACTGAGATATTTGTATCATCGATAGTCACAGATGAGGTGCCGGAAGACTGGAGATTGGCAAACGTGGTGCTACTGTTTAAGAAGGGCGGTAAAGACGAGCCAGGGAACGATAGACCAGTGAGCCTGACCTCAGTGGTGAGCAAGTTGTTGGAGGGAATCCTGAGGGTCAGGATGTACATGTATTTGGAAAGGCAAGGACTGATTCAGGATAGTCAGCATGGCTTTGTGCATGGGAAATTGTGTCTCAAACTTGACTGAGTTTTTTTGAGGAAGTAACAAAGAGGATTGATGAGGGCAGAGCGGTAGACGTGATCTATATGGACTTCAGTGAAGCGGTTGACAAGTTCCTCATGGGAGACTCGTGAGTTAGGTAAGCTCTCACGGAATACAGGGAGAACTAGCCATTTGGATACAGAACTGGCTCAAAGTAGAAGATAGAGGGTGGTGGTGGAGGGTTGCTTTTCAGACTGGAGGCCTGTGACCAGCGGAGTGCCACAAGGATTGCTGCTGGGTCCGCTGCTTTTCATTGTTCTATAAATGGTTTGGATGTGAACATAAGAGGTATAGTTAGTAAGTTTGCAGATGACACCAAAATTGGAGGTGTAGTGGACAGCAAAGAAGTTTACCTCCGATTACAAAGGATCTTGATCAGATGGGCCAATGGGCTGAGCAGTGGCAGATGGAGTTTAATTTAGATAAACGTGAAATTCCACATTTTGGAAAAGCAATTCAGAGCAGGATTTATATACTAGGGAGTGTTGCTGAGCAAAGAGACCTTGGAGTGCAGGTTCATAGTTCCTTGAAATTAGAGTCACAGGTAGACAGGATAGTGAAGGTGGTGTTTGGTGTGCTTTGCTTGCATGCATTTTTTTAATCTCTTTCCTATCAGAAGGATATTGTGAAACTTGAAAGGGTTCAGAAAAGATGTACAAGGATGTTACCAGGGTTGAAGGATTTGAGGTACAGGGAGAGGTTGAACAGGCTGGGGCTGTTTCTCCTGGAGTATTGGAGGCTGAGGGGTGACCTTATAGAGGTTTATAAAATCATGAGGGGCATGGATAGGGTGAATAGATGAGGTATTTTCCCTGAGGTGGGATAGTCCAGAACTAAGTTTAAGGTGAAAGGGGAAAGATATAAAAGAGACCGAAGGGGAAACTTTTTCACACACAGGGTGGTGCATGTATGGAATGAGCTGCCAGAGGAAGTGGTGGAGGCTGGTACAACATTTAAAAGGCATCTGGATGGGTATATGATTAGGAAGGGTTTGCAGGGATATGGGCCAAGTGCTGGCAAATGGGACCAGGTTAGGTTAGGATATCTGATCGGCATGGATGCGTTGGACTGAAGGTCTGTTTCCGTGCTGTACATCTGTGACTCTAAGTCTCCATTTAAAAAATGCAGCAGTGGTTGCTAGGGGTGATAATCAATGATTGACAGATGTATGAGCCATGGGGATTTCTTATCGCCTCAGTTTAAGGTGGAGTTTAATCTTGCCTCTTCCTTGAGCGGAAGCGAAAGTGCTACAGAGCAATGAATATTAATTTGCAGATTTAAGAAAATACTGTGCAACTTTAGTGGTCCCTTCCTTTGCAGACTGTGGCAAGTCTTTGTGGAATCACCAAATAGTTTATACACTGCTTTTAATTGAAACGAATAATTTGGTCACTTTTAGATATTTGTAAAAATTTCAGACACATGGTTTGGAGCAGGAGCACCCAAACGTAAGCCTCTGTCTCAGAGGGAATACTGGACGTGAATGACCCAGTACAGTAAAGGAAATGAGGCCACATAGTTGGAGAGGCTGGAGTTTTATTATCGGGAGTCATCCAGAAGATAATCATCCATGAAACTACCTTGTTGATCATTATACTGAGGGATTAAATATAGGGCAGAGAGGCATTTTGATCATACTTTTCAACATTATGAGCTGGCTGGAGAGAGTAAATCTGGAGAAGCTGTCCCCACTCATAAAAAGAACAAGAATGACAGGCCGTGGATGTGCTAAAGAAGCAAGGGTGTGATTCTAGAGAAGACTCGTGGGTCAGGCTGTGGGTCAGGCTGTGGGTCAGGCTGTGGGTCAGGCTGTGGGTCATGCTAAGCTGGAAGATTGTTCTCAGACGTTTTGTCACCATGCTAGGTAACCTCATCAGTCAGCCTCCAATGAAGCACTGGTGCTCTCGGCTTGCTATTTGTGTCTTGGCCTGTTGTGGGTGATCTCACTTCCAGTTCTTTTTCTGAGAGATTGGTAAATGGGGTCCAGATCGATGTGTTTGTTGATGGAGTCCCAGTTTGAATGCCAGGTAATTCCCATGCATGTCTTTGTTTGGCCTGTTCTAGGATAGATATATTGTCCCAGTCGACCTGATGTCCCTCTTTGTTGTGTGTGTGGATACTAGTGATAGTTGGTCATGTCGTTTGGTGGCGAGTTGCCAGCCCCATGCAGTCCCTGGGAGGGTTTGATGGCGGACAGTGCAGAGGGAGCTTTACTCTGCACAGAACCAGTGCTTCATCGAAGGCTCACTGATGTTGTTACCTAGCATGGTGACTAAATGTCTGAGAACAAATCTACCAGCTCAGCAACCAGAAGCAAGAATGACGTGTGAAGTTTTTCTTCACACTGTGAGTAGTTAGGGTCTGGAGTGCATCGCCTGGAAATGGGATGGAAGTAGGTTCACTTGAGCCCTTCATTGGGTGGTGATCTGGATGGAAGTAGTGTGTCAGGATATGGGGAAAATGCAGGAGACTGGCCCCAGGTGATGATGCCTGTTTGAAGAGCCAGTGCAAGTACAATGGGCTGAATGGCCTTCTCATGTGAGGTAAGACTTTTGTGATTCTGTGACAATGATTCAAGGATGAATAACGGTTGTGAGAATTCCACTGATCATCCGAATGCCCCTCAGAGGGGTGCCTTTTCTACTTGCACCTGCATGGCTTCAGTTTAACATCTCACCCAGAAGACTACACCCCTGACAACCAGCTCCTAGCAATTGAATAGGAGGAAATCTTTCAGCTAGACCAGAGCTGATCTGAATCTCATAACCTTTTACTGTTTTTGATAAACTCATGTTGAGCTGAGAAACACAATATTTACATGAGAACTACCAATTGTTCCCATCAAATACACCCAGGACAGGGATAGCATGTAGTACAGACTAAAGCTCCCTCTGCACTGTCCCCCATCAAACAGTTCCAGGACAGGGACAACACAGAGTTAGGCACTGATTAAAGCTCTCTCTACTCTTTTAAAGTGAAAGTAAAGTTTTCTCTACACTATCCCATGAGACAGTCCCAGGATAGGTTGAGCACTGATTAGATACGGAGTAAATTTCTTAATAACACCACAACCACACACCACAACCACAGTGCCTCCAGGTGTATATATGTGCACTGTCTGATATTGAAATATCCCAATCAGCTTCAGATAGTTAATATGTATAAACAATAGTTGCTAAGCCAGGTAAGGAGTAATTTCACATGAGAGAAAAGTGTCACCAAAGATTAGGAGGAGAGTGTTGGCAGAGCTTTGGGGGAGCGGGGTGGTTTCAAAGTCCAGATTGCAGAAAGCATTGCTACCAATTGTAGATGTTGATTCTTTAACGCAGAAGGCAGTGCCTCTGACAATGCAGCAGGGCCGCAGTACTGCACCCGAGAGTCGTTTAAGTCCCGAACTGTGAGCTCCGGGCATTCGGCATCTAACCCTGGAACAAGCATTGCCGGTTAAAGCTGTGGATCTCGTGTTGAGGCAGGGAGCAGATGCCTCACAGTCAGTGTTTCTGCTTTTAGACAGAAAGTGGTTTGAGACATAAGTCAGAGTAGCACAGGAACCTATCTCACCAATAAAACAGAATCGAAAAGGGGTGTCAGTGAAAATTTATACAACTGAATTGAAATCAGCCTTACAATGTCTTGCCATAGTTTAATCTCGCTCCTTTCTCCCCATTCAGTTAAAATTACAAACAATGTTCTCTTCTTTGCAGCAGTGACTTGGTGCCCCTCACTCGGCGCTATCTTTGTACGAGTGTGATCTGCCTGTACTGCACACAAAACAAAACTTTTCACTTTACCTGGATACATGTGATAATAAATCAAATCAATAACCATTCACATAGACTGCTGACTTGATATAATTGCTGTTGCTTGTTGGGTCTTGCAAAGAATCTTGTTTACGAGTTTCTGGGCTGTAGCTGTGTGCAGAATGTACAGGTGTTAGAGCAGGAATCTGTAACTGGACCGACCAAAACACAATCTCCACCCAGAAGGTATCGGATTCACTGGCACAATGATTAATCTCCTGGGTATTCTCGTTTTGGGGGTCTCTCTTTGAATGACTACATCTTGGTGTCACTCACCTGCTCTATCTATCTACACTGCCCTCACTCGTGCTCTCTTTCCTCTGTTTATCTTTCATTCTGCGCTTACTCCTGCACTGACTACACTACCTGACTGCCTGCCTTCCTGCATTCAGAGGACTGTGGTCAGTTCTGGTCACAGTATTGCATCAAGGACAGAGGCACTGGAGAAGGGACGCAGTTGATTAGAGTGGGAACAGGACTCGTCGAGAAAGATTGAACCGCCTCGGGCTGTTTTCTCTGGAAGGCAGAGGTAATCCCATAGAGATCTCTCCGATCACAAAAGAGTTAGACGAGACTAAAACTTAGTCTCATAAATAAAGACAGTCACTAAGAATAAATCCAGCTGGGAATTCAGGAGATGACCTCTCTTAAGACCGTAAGAAATAGGAACAGTGGTAGACCATTCGGCCCTTCAAACCTGTGCCACCATTTTGCAGGATCACGGATGATCTGACTTTTCTCACATCCATTTTCCTGCTCTTTCCCATAACACTTGATTCCCCGACTGATCAAGAATCTCTCTATCTCAGCCTTAAATATCCACAAGGACTCTGCCCCCACAGCTCTCT
Source organism: Hemiscyllium ocellatum (assembly GCF_020745735.1). Lineage (NCBI taxonomy): Eukaryota > Metazoa > Chordata > Chondrichthyes > Orectolobiformes > Hemiscylliidae > Hemiscyllium > Hemiscyllium ocellatum. Next base: position 4,085,585 of record NC_083428.1, read on the forward strand.
GCAGCAGAGAATTCCAAAGATTCTCCACCTTCTGGGAGAATAGATTCCTCCTCATCTCAGCCTTAAATTGCTAGCCCTTTTATTTTGTGACTATGCCGTCTGGTCCTAGACTCTCCCATGAGGGGAGGTGTCCTCTCAGCATTGGCCCTGTCAGATCCCTGAAGAATCCCAAATATTACTTCCACTCCCAATGTCTCTCAACTTCAGCTGGGGAGTGCTGAGAACATGGAACACCGTCCCACAGGGAGTGGTTCAGGTGAATGATATCAATATGTTAAAGATAAGCTGGAGAAACGTGTGTGTGTGGGAGAGAGAGAGAGAGAGAAGAATAGGCTGAGGCTGGGAGGAGTCCTGCTTGACACAAAAACATCAGGCTCTAACAAATGGGTAGAGTGACCTGATCCCAGTGGTTTACATTCTGAATGTTTGCTTCCTGACTCATGATGATCCTGAAGAACAGACTGAACTGCTGCATTGCTGTATAAACATACTGCGGTAAATGTCTCAGACTGACACTGCTTTCAAAACATCCCAATTACAATTCGACAGCTGAGTTCCTATAAATGTTACTCTGTCACAGCTTCTGCTTCCAATAACCCTGGAACAGCTTTAAACTTGAGATAAAATGAGGGATGGTGTGCTAATGTGACAGTCAGGCTTGGATTTAGAAGTGGAATTAGATTTAATTGCTATGTGTACTCAAGTACAGGAATACATGAGTACAGTGACAAGTGTACAAAATTGCCATTCTCTGGCAACATCTTAGTTACAAAATCAGAATTTCCTTTTTTTAAAAAAAACAGTAAAAATAATTAGTCAAAAGGTAAAGGAACAAACAAAAACAAAGTGCTGGAGAAACTCAGGAGGTCTGGCAGCATCTGTGGAGAGAGAAAGTTAATGTTTCAAGTCTAGTGACCCTCTGTCTGAACTGATGGTAGATGGGAAAAGATGGTATTAATGCAGATGGCTGGGGAGGGGGACAGAAATGGGAGGGAAAGGAGAGTGGATAGGTGGAGACAGGGCCCAGAGAGAGCGAGAGAAAACAGGCAGGCAGGCAAAGGGATTCTTGATGGGAGCTAGAAGTTTGTGTTGTAAAGTTTATAGTCCAGAATAAGGGCAAAAGTCCTAAAAGTAGACTCTGTCCAATTAGGAATGACATTTGGAATTTTTTTAACATGAAAAGTGAGTGTCCATAACTCCTTCCCTCCTCCATAACTGCCCACAGAGAGGACAGAGACACGATGGCATTCACAGAATCCCTGTGGTGTGGAAGCAGGCCATTCAACCCACTAAGTCCACACCAGTTACAAAGCACCAGCCAGGAGTGTGATGGAATACTCCCCACTTGGTTGAGTGCAGTTCCACTAACGCCCAGGGAGCTTGACACCATCCAGGATAAAGCAGCCCCTTAATAGGTCCATTATCTGGCATCTTCAATGTTCATTTCCTCCACAACTAGCAGGCGCAACAAGTAGCAGCAATCTGTACCATCCACAAGATGCAGAAATTCATCCAGGCTTCTTTAACAGCACCTTCCAAACACTTGACTACCCTGTTTTTACCATTTCACCCATGGAGTCTGCTCTGCCATTCACTAAGATCATGGCTGACCTATCCATTGTCTCAGCTCCTCCTACCTGCATTATCCCCATAGCCCTTCATTCCCCCACCATTCTTTGAGGGGAATTAATCTCGAATTCTTTACTGCAAAGGGCTGAGATAGACACAGACAGAGTGAATCAGGGAAAGAGCAGAAAAATAGGACTGAGTTTGATCAGGGCAGACTTTCCAGGCTGAGTAACCAACTGAAAAGCCTACATCTAATGGTGTTTATTTTGGAATATTTTCATGTGGTTCAGTGGCTTGCTTTTCTTTGTTTGAGAATGCTCCGGTGAAGCGCCTTGAAATGTCAAAATGTGCCTTTTAGAGGCAAGTTGTTAGAAATCCTACATAAATATCGGTTGTTCTGTTTTTAAAAACTTCAGGAATATACAATTCGTCGCCAGCAGATGGCAGCGGTGCTTAATCAGCTGAAAACCTTTCACTGGCCCTGAGTTTGGAAAGTTCACAGAGATTTTAATTGATTTAGGATCCCATCTTCCACAGCCAGAACCCAACCGTCAGCTACAATGAATTATCTTGAAGTGCAGTCACTTTGTCCTGTAGGCGGACGTGGGCATTCATTGTGTGCACAGCAAGATCCCACAATTTTTCAACAGTCATTTGGGACTGTTCTGTGTAGTTTAAGTTGGCTGCTTTACTGAGGAATGGAAGTCCCCTCTCCTCACTGATCCCCATTGTGTCTGAGAACCGTTCTGAAGACACATTTCAAAATTCTAAAGATCCCTGGGAGAAAACTTATTTTTTTCCTTTTTGCAAGGCACCTTATTTCCTGATTCTAGTGACTTGAAACGCTGACATTTAAAAGTAATTTGGAACATTTAATTTTAATAAAGCTGCTTTGTAAATGTCTTGTTCTGACTTTAAATTTGAAAATTCGATCCGACCGAGGAGTAGATAAATCAGCTCCGGAGAAACTTGGCAGATATAGAAATGCAAAACTTGCAGGGTTTTGTATATATTTTTAAAAAGTTGCGTAACCTGACTTGTTGATGCTTTTAACATCAAGAATAGACAACTTGCAAACAAAAATATTAGTTGAAAAACATTTGCTCCTGCCTTTCAAATAACATTGACATTGGAGTTGAAACCACGAGATAAATTATTTCAATATGTTTGAAATCAATTTATTTTTAGGGAGCTTTGTGTTTGAAGTTGACAAAAGGAGCAAAAAAAAAGTTTGAACTCGTCCAAAAGTTTGCAAACTTTTCCTCGAAGTTGTTTATTTGGCTTTGGGGCACGGTTTTTTTTATTTGAACGGTTCCTTGTTGTTTTCTTGCTGCTTGGAATCTCTCGTGATGTTTTCCTTCCAATCGGCGGAGAGATTTATGACTTTGCAGCGATGCCCGAACTCGAACCGAGTCCCCTCCCCGCTTTCGCTTCAACACTTTGAGAAAAACAAGCAAGAGCGCCGCGCCCGGGGGCGGGGCCTGGGGACCGAGGCTGTCAATCAAAGGCCAACGCCCGCCCCCAGCCCGTGCAGCCATTGGCCAGTGGCGTGGACGACTCCCCTAACCATTGGCCGGCGCACCTGCCAGTCAGCTTTCCCCGCCCTCTCCAGGGACTCGGCTGCCTATTTAAAGGGACAGGCGCACAGCAGCTGGAGTGCAAAGGCTGCTCTTTGTTGTATGGGTTGTTTTCCGAGTGCAAAAGACTTCAGTTGCAAAAGAGGAGGACAAAAAAAGATGATTTTGGATAAATTGAAGAGGTTTTCAATGGTGCTGGACAACCCAGACCCCAGCTCGGTGCCAGTTTATAGCACTGGGGATGAGGTGTCCGGCAAAGTTATCTTGGAGCTGACTGCAGCAATGAAGATCCAATCCCTCAAGCTGCACGCAGAGGGCTGTGCGAAAGTGCATTGGACTGAGTCGAGGAGTGCTGGCTCTAGCACTGCTTACACCCAGAACTACAGCGATCAAGTGGAATATTACAACAAGAAGATGAACCTGCTCCAACTAGGTGAGTACTCCATTGTCCCATGTGCACTGACACCCTGCTTTTGAGAGTGGGAGTGATTAGAACTGGCTCTGATTCGAAGCTGTTTTCAAGCACGATTGGCCGAATGGTCTACTGTAGTACTGTTCCGCCCCATAATCTTAAGTTTAGGGGCAATGACTGGGACAGTTGGCACAGTGAGGGTTCAGACGATCCTCTGGAAACCAGGGTAGTGATGGCTAACCTGTACTTATTGTTTCATTGTCAGAGCATTACAATGGTCCCCTGACATTGAGCTTCTGACTCCTGGGAGTTCTGGCTATAGTGTAGTGCAGTTAAATAAAACTTTCTCTGAAATCAGAAAGTAAGTTTTTAGTTTCATTTTGACTAGATTGTGAAACTGTCCTTTTAAAGATGGTGCATGTGTTTTGTCACGCAACCCTGTGTGTTATTCATTGTATGTTCCTTCACTGGGACAGTTATTGCCCAGTGTCTCTAATTGGGGAAACTGAATTGTGGTGATTATGAAATGCTGAGTCTCAGAATTTCACTGGCAGCCTGATTTCTGCAGATTTTGTTTCTTCACTGGACTCTTGCTGGAATGGAGTGGGGGTGGATTTTTTATTGTTTAAACTTTTTTTTAATGTACTAAGGCCAGTCATTTTGCTTAGCACTGTTAGTCCAACATTGCCTGTAAAATCTGTAACAACAACATTTTAGCTGGTCCTGTTTCAGCTGCATTTGTTTCACTGTCCTTGCACTTGCTCATAAAACCCATTTAATAGGATCACGGCTGACCAGATAGTCTTTGTGCCCATTTTCCTGCCCTTTTCCAGTAACCCTGGGTTCCTCTCGTCAGAGCTCAGCACCTATCCACAGTTGAACAGAGGTGAGCAGTATAAATAACTAAAGGAGTGCAAATTGTACATTTAAGGAGCTGTCAACGATCTTTTAAGTAAAATGGCGGAGTGCAAAACCAGGCAGCATATTTTTAAGGTGAGAGGAGGAAGATTTAAAAAGGACAGGGACATTCTTTTTTTTAACAGTGTGTGGTTAGTGTGTGAAACTGCCAGAGGAAGTGGTGGGTGTAGGTACAGTTAAGATGTTTAAAAGACGTTTGGATAAGTACATGAATAGGAAAAATTTAAAGGGATATGGGTCACAAGCAGGCAGGTGGGACTAATTCAGTTTGGGAAAGTGGTCAGGATGGACTGGTTGGACTGAAGGTTTATTTCTATGTGGTATGACTCGATAAAAGAAATATAATGAAATACCATGACATGTATTTCTCTGCTGTTGACCTTAAAATATTAACTCATAGTTGCTCAAAACAAGGCAAAAGTGAGGACTGCAGATGCTGGAAACCAGAGTTTAGATTAGAGTGGTGCTGGAAAAGCACAGCAGGTCAGGCAGCAGCCGAGGAGCAGGAAAATCGACATGCCCGAAACGTCAATTTTCCTGTTCCTTGGATGCTGCCTGACCTGCTGTGCTTTTCCAGCACCACTAATCTAAACCAAAATTAATTGTTTTGAGTCCACTCAAACTAAACTTTAGGAACCCAGAGTGAGGCTATTTTCCCCAGGTTTCTCCATAGCAATATTGTCTTGTTAACCTGTTTCGAGCGGGAGGCAAGGGGAACAAGACAAGAGGAAAAACTGGAAACATTCAGCTGGTCACACTGTAACAGCAGGTAAAGGAAAGTGTCAGCATTTCATATTTCACCCTGCTTCAGTTCAGCAGAAAGCGCTGAGTGAGCAACTGGGAAAGAGAAAACTACAGACTCACTTGTACGTACATACATGCACAAATATAAAGGTAATGATTATGGGCTGTCAGTCTCCCAACTCATAAGGACATTGTGGCAGTTAATTGTAACATTAGCTTAATTGTTTCAAGTCTGTTTACTGGCCTGCAAAATAACACATTTATAACATGATAATTATCATTTTCTCTGTTTTGCCCAGTTTGCTTTATAGATTAAAGAAACTGATAAACTAACCCATGAATTTAGATAGAACTAGACCATCATCCTGGGCTCCAATGATCTGTAGGTTGGGGTAATCTGGATGATGAGGAAGGTGAGCTGTTTGTCTGTATATGTTGAGCAACATGTAAGGACATGTCTGTCTCTGGCTGCCCAGGTTTTTTTAATATCAGTTTCACAATTAGTCATTGTGTAAACTCTGAAGGGCAATATTTTTTTAAAACTTATTTTGTTTGTCCCTTGCCTCAGCTGATTTTATCATACAGTAGGTCTGTGATTTAACACTTTCTCTTCTGCATTGTGGTTGATGTTGATAGTAACTGACCTGTCCCCTCCATCCCACTCTCTCCCAGCATTATCCAGACTGTGGTAAACCAATCCATTGCAGAAAGTAACTTCCTGACTAGGATCTTACTGATCTAGGACAGTCCATCATACAGAGTCCTTACAAATTCACAAAACCTGCCTGCAGAGAGAGAGAGAGACACACACACACACACACACACACACACACACACACACACACACACACACACACACACACACACACACACACACCCCTAATCCATTCCCCTCTATGTTGCTGCTAACCGCCTTCTCCAGGTGGTGTCTGTAAAGATGGTTACCACTGATGCCTGTGCAGTCTCTCCAAATGTTAACCTGAGAATCTTTGTGCTGTTTCGCACTGGCCTCCTGGGGAAGATGCAGAGGTACAAAAACAATGATGTCATCTCCTAGCCAGACTGGTAATCAACCTGTGAATCCTTCCCATTGCTTCACTCTGGGGGGAGCAGAGCACAGCAAAGTGAAAACAAACAGATGACATCATATGCATCACGCATCCCTAAACTCTTCAGATCCTAGAGTTGAATGGGAAGGAGGAAATTCCACTGGGGGCTGTTCCACCTGTCCTGACATCAGACACCTCACCAGCGAGTGATTGAAGGAACTCAATTGGCTTCAGGTTGTGGGGGTTTGTAATGAAAGGGAAAATAAGTTAGTAGTGATTATGAATAATCTATTAACTTAATCCTGAGCACCACATAGAAACAGAAGATGGCCATTCAGCCCCTCAAGCTTGATCATGGCTGGTCTGTACCTTCATTCCATTGACCTACCTTGGTCTCATTAATCTTGGCAAACTTGCTCAGTAAAACCCATCAATTCTGAAAGTTTTCATTGACCACCAGCTTCACCAGTGTTTTGTAGGGAGGGGGAAAGAGTTCTAGATTTACAGTGGTCTTTATCATGAAGTCTTCCTTTCATCACTCCTGAGCAATTTTCAGGTTCTGCCTCTTCTCTCACTCCCACTGGAGGTAACCTCGCTTACCCATCACCTACAACACACTGAACGACAGCAGGATCACTGTGGTGCCTAGGTGTAGCAATCCCAGTTTACATGCTGTCAAGGAACCCTCGATGCTCCTCAAAGCAATTTCATCCCTTTATCTTCTCTCCGAAACTGTCTTCAATGTTGAAGCCAACAATTTTATTAATTCCAGCCATGGTTAAATTCATTTCTTCCTTTGGTCCATGTTCAAGAACCACACTGTGGAAGTTGCCTAACCACTGCTCCTTGATTCCCATCACTTTCCATAAAGCTCCTTTTATAGCTTGGTATCCTTCACCTGTTTCCTTGATTGAAGGTGTTAAACACCTTGTGTGATTTGCAACCAACTTCTTGCTTGTTCGTGTCGTTGACCTTTGAGAAGCAGCCCATCGGCTACTCCCAGCAATTGCTTGGTCCGCTGTAGTCCAGCAGTAATTACTGTCACACCAATGACCTTCAAATCCTGTGGGATGTGGGTGGTTAACCAACCCACCAAGGAGACCATCTTAAGGTCAGTACCTTAGTGGAAGAGAAACAAAATAGTGATTGACCCATTGCTGATGGGACCCACCTTATTACAGTGTTTCTCGTGTAAGGTGTGGATTGAGCTTTGAAGAGGAGATTTGAAAAGTTGGCACCTGGTGTAGTTAGAGTTCAAAAATTTCTACTAATTGCATCAGCACTGCTGTTAATTTGAATGAAAATTATTGGTGTAATCAAATTCCATCACTGTGTATAGGCATGTTTCTTTCCCAAAAGCCCCGCTATTCCAACTGGGAACGATGGGATAGGGTTTGGGCGGCAGGGGAGAATGGGGGGTTGGGGGAGTGGTTAGGCCACAGAGTGGTATATATTTTTATACGATTCAGTGATTAGATTAAATTTCGATTAAGCTGGCAGCTGGCGGTTTTACCTGGTTACATAAGGCAATGTGTATTCTCATTTCCTTCTCCCTTTGGTGATGATACTTGGACAAATACATCTATTTGAAGTAGTGGGTTCCATTTGAGACTCTGGGATATATAGCTGTTTCACAACCTCCTCAAACATTTCATAACCAGTAAAACATTTCTCTGAAGTCCCTGTTGTCATGCAGGAAGTGCAGCTACCAATTAGCTCAAAGCAAGCTCTGTAAACAGCAATATGCTAAAGAACTGCCATTCTCTGTTTGTGATTGGTGTCAAATATTGGTTAGGGTGCTGGAGAAAATCTCTATGGTTCTTCCAGAAAGTCCCATGGGATCTTTTACATCCATCTCAGAGTAGGGAAGTGACCTCTGCTTATATTTCATCCACACAAAACCAGCTTCAGCAGTGCAGCATTCCCACTGTTCTGCACTGGGGTTGATTGAGCCCACAACCTTTGTAAGGGGAGAAGTTTACTCATGAGTGTGAATTTGTATGTCTCTCTCTCCCCTTGGACAGGGTGGTCTCAGCTCAGTTGGTCTGTGAAATAGTATGCTATGTGCCCTTTTGGTTATTTTTCAAGCTGTCTTTCATCAGCAGCCTTCTTCCACAAGCACTCAAACCAACTAACCAGGTGGTGATATGGAGGAGCGTGAGCCGTTGTTTTTGATGGACTGTCTCTTCCTTTTCAGATAACGGGGACATCACCCTTCTCCCTGCTGGTCGCCATGAGTTTTCCTTCAGCTTCCAACTCCCTGAGGAGTAAGTACCTTGATTCCTCACACATGTAAAGAGTATATATCCTGGGACAATTGCTCGTTCGTAGAGCCTGTCTATAGATCCCTAGACTGGAGTTGCTAATGTAGATTAAAGCCTTCTCCAAGAAGGCCTAGGATGGAACCTTGTCTTGTTCCATTCATTGGATCCAATCAGATTTCATTATTGACTTCTGGGTTAATATAGTGTGATTTGACGACATTAAAAGCCCACAATAAGTTCAAACGTTGTTCAGGAAAAATCTGAGTTGAGTCCAAAATGAGCTATTCAAATTTGAATTGGTTCTACAGTGGGTTTTCAAAATTGTGGCTGATGGTGGAAGTGAGTTGCATGGGTCCTCAAGAGAAAGCAGAAAGTGGCTTACAAAAATGCTGGAAAATGAGATTAGAGTGGAGGGAATGTTTAATGACCAGCGTGGGTGTGATGGACTGAAGGGCATCTTTCCATGCTGTAGAAACTCTGTCTATGGCTCTCTGATGCAGTGATGGTGAGGATGAGTGGAAACGTGAATGTGAACTGTAGCAGGGGCAGTGTGCAGCAAGTTGATGTACCCATTGTAAGAAGCAAGCACTGCTCAGGAGAAAGGGTTTCTGTTTGTAATCCTTCAGCTGGTGCTAACGTGCAGCTCTTGTTATTTCCCATCGTGTAGGAACCTGGTGACTTCCTTTGAGGGGAAGCATGGCAGTGTACGCTACTGGGTTAAAGTCAAACTTCACCGTCCTTGGGCCACCGTGAAGAAAATCAAGCGGGAGTTCACCGTTATTGAGCCCATCGACATCAACACCCCATCATTACTGGTAAGAGTACCATCACCATTGGAGATTAGGAGTCCAGCTCACTCTGCCTATCTTGTCCTTATCCCAAGGAATACAAAAGGGGAAGGAAGTGATGTTAGTTAGAGGTCAGTGTATACTCCATCTGGAGTAACCTATCAGTGATGGACAGCTTATGATGACCATCCTCCCTACTGCAAGGGAGGGTAGGAGAGAAGTCTCTGCATGTTCAGTGAAGTAACGAAAGCTAACTGGCCCAATTCTGGAAAGGCAGATTCTGCCCCATGCACCACATGGGACAATACCCTTCCTTCTGGAGTGGACACATCAGGGATTTTCCCAAATCACTCTGACTCACCCAGGGTCCTCCTGCAGCACCTTCCGACCCCACGACCACTTCCATCCACAATGACAAGGGCAACAGATACATGGGGAAACCATCACCTCCAAAATCCCCTCCAAACCACTTGCTATCCAGACTTGGAAATCGATCGCCATTTCTTCAGTGTCAAAATCCTGGAATTCCCTCCCTTCGGACATTGTGGACATCCCTGTCACCACCTCCTGCAGGGCTATTTGGGATGAGCAATAATTGCTGGTCTGACCAGCAATGCCCACATCCCATGAATGAATTAAAAAGATAGATAGTCTGGGCTAAAAGGGTTAAATAAATTGTTAGACACATACTTCCCTTGAGTGACCGATGGAGTCCTCTGTTGGTTTGGTTCACAGTCTGGATTGATAGACAGAGTGACCTTGATGTATTTCCCATTCCTTAAGGTTCTTACCTTTCCTCCCACTAGGCTCCCCAAGCTGGCACAAAGGAGAAGTTGGCTCGGGTCTGGTACTGTAACCTGGGCCATGTGTCACTGACCGCAAAGATTGACCGGAAAGGCTACACACCAGGTAACAGGATTTTCATAAACATCCTCACTCAATCAAAGACAGTATTTTATATCGTACCTTTCCTGACCTCGGGCAAGTCTCAGTTGATTAGGTGTTTTTGGAGTGTGGTCAGTGCAGGGAGCACCGCATCGAATTTGGATTTGTACAAACCAAGAGACCACATACAGATTGTAATCTCAATGAATTATCAATGATTTTTGTTTCAGAGATAAATAGCAGCTAGAGCACTAGGAAGGAGCTGGTTACTTTATTCCAAAATAGTTGCCTTTGATCTTTTACATCCAGCTCTGATTTAGCCGAATGGTTTCAGAGTTTAATAACGAGATGTTTAAAATAACAAAGGACTTTGTATTGACTTGATGCAGTTGATGTGGGACAGTGGGTGGGTTTAAGTTAAAGGGGTCTCATCTTCAATTTGTTGGCAACTCATTCAGTGGATACTGTGAGCTTTCGAGACTAAGACTTGAGATGATTGTTGTGTAATAGTATCAAGGTTATGGAGCAGAGGCAGCTAAACAGGAGTTAGATACATGTCAGCCTTGGTCTGATGGAGCGTTTGAGATGCTGAACATCCTTCTACAGTTTCCACCGTGCTGTGGAACTGGTTTTAATAAAAATGGAAAGGTGCAGTGATGAGTTTGAAGATCAACAATTTTAGCCTTGGCCACCCCCTCAGGAGGCCAGTGGGGATTGGGGGCACTGTCGGTTTGTCTCATCAATCCATCACTCTGGAGTGACAGAGCACGGTGCTTTATCAGTGGGGCCAGTGTTATACTGAGCTGGGTTAAAACAGTGTGGGACTGGTGCTTTGTGACTGTAACCCCCCCCCCCCACCTTGTCTCTTCAGGAGAAGTGATCCCCATCTTTGCTGAAGTTGATAACTGCTGTTCCCGCACGGTGACCCCGAAAGCGGCCATCATCCAAATACAGACATTCATCGCTCGGGGCACGATGAAGCAGAAGAGGGCGGTGGTGGCAACATTGCAAGGCGAGGGTGTGGCCCCCAGGAAGAGGGGGTCGTGGCACGGCCGCCCCCTGAAAATTCCCCCTGTGTCACCCTCACTCCTGCAGTGCCGCGTGATTCGGGTGGAATACATCCTCCGGGTAAGTTGACCTCCAGGTTAGCCGCTGCCGGCTTGTGGGGGTGGGGAGGGGAGGTTGAGGGTAGGGCAGGGTCACGGCTGAGAGTATTGGGGGATGAGATGGGGGCAGGGTAATGGGGGGGCGGGATGGGGGCAGGGTAGTGGGGGGCGGGATGGGGGCAGGGTAGTGGGGGGCAAGTCAAAGAGACAGTGGAAAGTGCAGAAAGAACATGTGAGAGAGAGACAATGGGGAAATGGTGGTGGGAGTGAACGGGGAGAGTGAATGAAAGCACAAGGGAAAGAGGAAGGTTGCATGCAGATGGTAGCATAAGAATCCTTTCTTGACGGAAGCATTTTCTAATTGGACAGCTTGTTGTTTTTTTGGGACTTTTCAGGTTTATGTCGAGATCCCGGGAACATCCAAACTGTCCCTGGAGTTGCCCCTCGTCATCGGCACGATTCCCCTCCATCCATTTGGCAGCCGTTCATCCAGCATTGGAAGTCAGTACAGTATGGAGATAGACTGGCTACGTCTCAGCATCCCCGAGAGACCAGAACGTAAGCAACCCTTCCCACTGCCACCCTCCTCTGTCTGTCTGTACCAGGCCCATAGCAGCAAGACTCTGGGTGTATAACCCTGGCCCATTGCCTCCTGTGTGTTTTATGGTTGCATTGATGAGGCTTACAATTTTGATTTTAAATTTATCCCTTCACAGCACGTGGCCATTTCTGGCTAAGCCATCCCTAATTGCCCTTGAAGGTGGTGGCGAGAGCAGTCTTCCTGAGCCGTGTGCTGTAGGTAGACCCACAATGCCATTGGGGAGGGAATTCCAGGATGTTGACCCAGTGATGATGGGATGTGGGCATCTCTGGCTAGGCCAGCCTTTATTGATCATTCCTAGTAGCCCCTTGAGAAGGTGGGGGTGAGCTGCAGTCTGTGTGCCGAGAGTCGACGCACAATGCCTTTAGGGAGGGAATTCCAAGATTTTGACCCAGCGACATTGAATGAACTGTAGTAATATTTTCAAGTCAAGAAGGTGAGTGGCTTGGAGGGGAACTTGCAGGGGGTGCAGGCCATGTCCTTCAGCATCGAATGGATTAATCGAATTAAGTTATTTTTGGGTCATTAAAGGAGAAGATAGGGTAGACAGCGAAACTGAGAACCAGTTCCCTCAGATTGTGGGGGCTAGTCCAGAACAAGGTGGGGGTCAGGCTGAGTGAAGGGACAGAACTTTAAAATACTCGCCAAGCTATTTGGGGGGTGGGGGGGAGGTGGGGATGCCAGGAAGCATTCCCCCCTCTCTTCTCTCTCCACCCCCCCCAGAAAAATACCTATGGTGGCCAGGATGAAGTTGAAAATGACAGAATTGAGGTTGCTGGATTTTTGCTGGGTTGGAGATTGTGGAACCAAATCAGCGATAATCAAACCAAGTGGGGGCTACTCTAAAACAGCAGCTGCCCCCCACATCACCTTCAAGGTGTCACTCCTAACTTCCATAACACTGCTTCGCGCATGTCTTGGTGTCAGACTGAGGGGGCATTGTCTTTAAACATTTACCAAGTTTTACCTTTTGTTAATTACCATCGTGACTTTCTACGTATATCCTAATGTTGGTTTCGTTGTATTTCAGCACCCCCTGATTATTCGGAGGTGGTTTCTGAGGAACAGGCTGAGCGGACTGACCAAGCACTATCCCTCCCAGAGGATGAAGAAGCCCTCGATCAAGTGCTAGAGCGTCCTTTCTTTGCCTACGTACAGGAGTTCCGCTTTCGACCTCCGCCCATTTACTCTGAGGTAAGGTTGTGCACATGTAGCCTTTAAAACACCTTACAGCCCAGAGATAGACCATTCTGTTTTGTACTGCACACGAGCATCCTCTTGACCTCCTTCAACTCCCCCTTTTCTTTTTATTTCTTTCTGTTTCAATTGTCCAACTTCCCTGTTCAATGTATCTATGTTATTCAACTCAACCCTATTCTCCCTCCTCTCTGTAAAGCTGTATCCCCTGAATTCCCTGTTGAATTTGTTAATGATGATCTTATGTTTATTATCCCAAGGTCTGTACAAAAATCTTCTGTAAATTTTCCCCAACCAACGCACTGACACAATCTTAAATTTCTCCATCATATCACTCCTCAATCTTTTTAGTGAAATAGAATCCCAGCCATTAATTCCTGCTGATATTTATGACCTCTTCGCTCTGATATCATTCTAGTAAATCCTTGTTGAAACTTTTCCGGTGCTACTGTCTTCTGGACACCATAATTGTCTTCATCCCAAATGCAACCACAATTCCATACAAGTTAACTATAATCTCCCCTGCATTTCAATTCTGTCTCTGTGTGAATGAAGTCCAGTGTTTTTTTTTTATTTAATGTTCTTGATAGCCTACTTCTTGTTTCTAAATGTTGCAAATTCTCTGGAGTCTACTCTCATTTATGTTCTTGTTTGTTTTGTCTCTTCAGATTGATCCTCATCCTCCGAGATCAGACATGCGGCCGCGATGTATGACCTGTTGAAGAATTCACTGCAGCATGCAACAGAAAGCTTTCAAAAAAAAGAGAAAAGTGAGATTTTAAAACCGGTTAAAGGGCCTTAGGATACTTCCTGGGCACCTTGAAAGCAAACTCGGGATATTGCTGTCTGCAGAGGAACAAGTTCGTGTCCAGGGAGAGCGTCCTCTGACTTCGGCGGCGATGGTCTGAGTCAGATTGGGATCCACAGCTACCTTTCTGCCTCTTGTGGAACTGTTTTGCTGTCTCCCTTTGTTTGCTCGTTTCTACTGAACTTAACATCTCATCGAAAGGTTTCACGTGGTTACTGCCTGTAGCAGACCCAGTGAGTGATGTGACCGCAAGAGAGGGTGGGTGGAGGGGTCTTCTGTGTAAAGGGCACGGGCTGTAGCTGAATGAGCTCAACCCTCTCTCCCTCTCCTCCATGTGAACCGAGAATTCACCTTGCTGGAGCACTCTGTCAATCATCTTGTTATTTCCAACGTGCGGACTGGGCGCTGAATGTGTTGGAATTTGGGGAGGGGCACGTGTTACTATCTGGCTGTCAGAGTGTGCGTGTGTTCCGGGGCCAACCCGGTTTAACCAGTCAGCGTTTTGAGAGTTTGCACGGGGTTCGGTTGGGTCCCAGTCTGTCAGGTGTACTCCCTCACACTAAGTTGGATCTGTATTATAATTACGACCCCTCCCAATGATCGCAGTATGCCAACAGAGAAATGTGGGATCAAGTGTTGGAGCTGAAACACTGTTGGGTGTGAGAGGATGGTCTTCTAGGGAAGACGTAAGAAATGTTGTGAAAACGTTGTTTAATTCCTCTGTTGTCCACTTGCGATAACCTCTAGTCCCGATTCCAAGAAACCCTTCTGAAGTGTCAGACCCCTCTGGTTGTGGGAAAATGTGTTCCAGAACACCCTGAGCTTAAGGGCAGTTGTGCAAAGCTGACTTCTTCCACCACTATGATCAATAATTATTTCTAATAACTTTTTATATTGTTTTAAAACTGGATGTCCTGAAGGTTTTTCCCCAGGTAAATGAATGCAGAATGAATCCGAAGGAGGAAGGTCAGGTAAACAATGGAATTAGCAAAGGTTTTTAAGAAGCGACAGGTGGAGAAGCAGAGTGAGGGATTGGGGAAGGAATGAGAGAAAGAGAGAGGGGAGATTTCATAAGATATTAATGAGCAGAGCAATGACCATTCATGCAACCCCCATGAGAAGGATCTGCAGAAAGGTAATGAGTGATTTTGCTCTGCCTAAGTTACACATAAACCGTTTTCTTAGAAAATGGGTGAGGACAGAGACAAAGAGATGACAGTGTTAATGATCTAACTTCCAATATTATGAAGTTGTTTCCATGTGTGACCCAGATACTAGGTTTCAGGGACTTGCTGCTTTTAGAAGGGAACCTTTTCTTTCTCTCCATTTCTTTCATTAATTGAAGAAAGAATACCATCAGCAACCTGCATTTCTGTAGCACCTTTCTAAGTAATTAAGCATTCCAGGATGCTTTGCATCTGTGTAAGGAGGTTAGTTCAATCAAAGGGGTACGCTATGAGGCGCAATTTAAGGAACATGGGTATATTTGAGGAGGACAGTGAGGTGTATAGGTTTAGGGAGGGATTTACAGAGTCTACAGTCGAAGCAACTGAAAGCATGCTCGTCTTTTGGTGGACCGATTTAAAATTGAGACAACTGAAGAGGCCAGAGCTGTAGGAATGTGGGAATCTGGAATGTTGTAGAAGGGTATAGGGATAGTAAAGAGTGTGGTCGTGTTGAATATATAGAAAAGACGACTGAGGGTTATAAAGACCCAAGTTGTGCTTAAAATAGAGACATTGTAGGTCAGTGAGCACAGGGAGCTGATTGGTGAATAGAACCTGGTGTGATTTAGGATGACCAACGAGCAGAGTTTTGAATGACAGGTATACGGGGAGTAGAACAGGCAGTCTGCTGACATTGTACATTAGTTTTTGATATCTTGCATAATTGACTGTTGACAGAAGAAAGGTTGCTACTTAAAGATCTGCAATAACTTAATAGATTGGTGTAGTAACGGGAGTATAGCGTCACCAGTTCTCTTGGATTGTCCTGGAGTCTTATCGGTTTAATACCCAAGCAATGACATGATCAAAACTTTGGGAAGAACTATCAATGCATTCAAACATTCATGTTTTAAAACATTGATTATTACAGATGGCTTTACAAAGCTCCTGGTTACGTGCTGTCCAGTTAGGAGTTAGCAAAGAGGTTATTTACTGCTGCTTAGCTGGGGAAGGTTGGGGCACCATGGGAATGGACACCTCAGACAGCCCATAATGGGAAAGTGGAGCATAGACTGGTGGAAATGTGTCCAAGCATCCAGGAATGTACCCAGCCTGAGTTGGCAACCCCTGGGTTTATGGAGAATTTTGAGCAATACTTTTGGTTATCAATGGAAGAAGATTGGAATAAAATCTGTCTTCGTTGTGTGTATAAAATCTTACACATGTTTCAGACTGTTAAATTGTCGTTTTTAAAAAAAAAGATATTTTTGTATTTTTTTTCTTTACAATAAAATATCAGATTATCCTAGTGATTTTGGTCTTTTATTATAAAATAATAGTGTGTAAGTGGTTGTTCTCAAAGTATTCTCTTCCTAGTTCAGTTTGGGACATAGTCATCCAGTGTGGTCCTAAATCCCAATGGGATGGATTCCCAATCTTGACCTTGATAAGATGGCTATAATCTCCGCCTAAATCAGTCCAAAGGCTGGATTTATATAAAGGATTAAATTAAACTCCTCTCTCAATCGCTCTGATTCTCCTTCCTGTTCCTTGACAATATGTTTGCTCACCTTTGCTTCAAGTGATCTCTGTAGTTGGACGTCTCACTGAGATGTCCATGCCCCTGCCTCTGTTTGCACAGTGTGTTACCAACTGTGACCCTTCTGCCCAACAAAGATCAAATCTAGGAGCACGCAGCCCCCGTTGACCTCTGTCCGTCTGATCGTTGCTGTCTTACACTTTAACTCCACTTGCCCTCTATTGGTTTGTTTTGATTCTCCCCCTACCAAAAAGAATCATCTACGTCCATTGTGAAAGTTTTAATTTACACTCTAACATTTTGTTTGGGGGGAGGGGGAGGGCAGGGTGTGAAACTCCAGCTTTCCTACAATTATTTGTGTTTACATCACAGTTTGTGGTAGGTCTCTGCTCTCCCTGTAATACCAGCGGACATGGTGGCTTCTGTAAGTTAGTGAGGATAGGTATTTTGTTTCTGCAGAACCACGTGACGCCACAATTAATTGGAATTACATTTTTAACGAAAGCTCAAATTTACAGTTTCTTCCACAGCACTTTGTGATGTTCCTGCAGTCACCATCATCGTGTGGGAAACACTGACAATTCCTGCACAACAAGATCCCACAAGAACCAGATTTACTCTTGGTGGTGATTTGTCCAGATCACTGAGGATGGCTCAATTAATCTTGAAGATCGCGCCCTGGCCTCTTTCACATCCACCTGAGAGAGTTGGCAAAGGCTTTGTTTAATATTTCCCCCAGCGGATAGTGCAGCACTCCCTCAGTGTAGCTTGCAATTACACGTTTAAGTTTCCAGAGTAGGATTTAAACCAACAATCACCTGCCACAGAGGCAAAGATTCTCGCAAATGAGCCACAGCCAACACTAACAGGGAGCAGAGAGAAGAGGCATGCTGTTTCCTGCATTTAGTGAATCATTGATCACCTCTGAAAAGGTTGACTTTGCAACGTGCAGTTTCTGCAATGGGTTACTCATCCCTATTTATCAGAAAGAGAAAGAAAAACATTTCGGCCTGTAAAACTGTACTTGGCATTGAGGGGATGTACAGAAAATTCCTTTAGCTCTTTGTAATTTGAGAGTTTAGTCATAAATAGTTCTTCACATTAATAACAAGCTTTCTCTTGGTTTTCAAAGCTTTCCCCATTGTCTGTAGTCTCCACCCCAACACCCTTTCAAGACCCATGACACAATGTCAAAGGGGAAGACCAAAAGACAATTTATTTTTACTCGCAAGGTGTGGAATCTTTGGAATTCTCTCCCGCCGGAGCTCATTCCCTGAGTATGCTTAAAGTAGAGAAAATGCTAATGATGGAAAGGGATATGGGGATAGTGTGTGAGGAAATGGATGATCAGCCATGATGGTATTGAGTACAGGAGCAGACTCAATGGACTGAATGGCCTACTCCTATGCAACTCTATCTGGAGTCCTGAACATCCCAGATTTGATCCCCTTCCACTTCAGCTGGTAAGACACGAAGTTCAGGAACTCCCCACCTCTCTCCTCCTGTAAGACACTCCTCAGGATCTACCTCTTTAACCATCCTGCATGACGCCTCTCCTAATATCTCGTAGCTCAACAGATAAGAGCTGGAGGAAGCCACTTAGCACCTTGAAGCTGTTCTCCATTTGGTGAGATCGTGGTTGATTCCTGACACAACTCAATTAGTTTAATAACACTTTGGAATACTTCAAGTGTTTTATAAATGCAAAAACTTCTCGACCCTCACTTCATCTGATTTATATTATGAAAGCTCTGTCAGGTTGTGAAAACCTGTCATTCCCAGAAACAGCAGCTGCCCCAAACATGAAGATTATGATCTGACTGCACGCACACAGTCAGCCAGGGATCATGGCCTTGCAGGTTTCTTTGGAACCTCCCTGGGGGTCAGTGCAAGTTTGGCCACACGTTACAAAGACAGGAGATGTCAGTGTTGTCAGGAGGATTTCCAGATGTTTAGAAAAGCATTTCTTTGAAGTTAAGTCTGGGCCCAAGTGTTTCTGTGAGAATTATATATTAGCAAACATCTGAGTGACAGCAGCGTGATGATGCAGCTCCTAATCAGCACGGATCTAGTGCAGGGTTAAACATGAATTGCAATATCAATACGACCAATTCAAACCCAGCTGTGTCAATAAGTCCACTCCTTTGCAGCTCAGTTTAATATCAAGCAGAGTCTTGGATTAGTCACTGAACCGAGGGCAATGTGACTTTATTCACTTCTCTATTCCTGCTGTGTACTTGGACATGTCTGATAGGGGTACGCCACATTATGAACCTCGACCTCACTCCTGTCTTGGTTCAGACCCATCTCCCCGTGCTGTTTAGTTGAGAGGGGAGCTTTCAGCACCATTCTGAGACAACCCACGAATGAGATTCCAGGCTGAGACTTTTTTTCTCTTAAGTTGTCGCCAATTTTAATCTTCATCTGAGGTCAGCCAAGTGAGTTTAGATGCACCTTCACAGAGTGTCTGGTCAGTGCATTCACTCAGATGATTACAGAAAAGACAGGCTCTATATAAATGTAAGCCCTTTCTTCTTTTACCAACGAATACTTAGAGTCATAGTCACACAGCATGGAAACAGACCCTTTTCAACAAATCCATACCAACCATAATTCCAAACTAAACTAGTTCCACCTGCCTGCTCTTGGCCTGTCTCCCTCCAAACGTTTCTTATTCATGTACTTATTCAAGTATCTTTTAAACATTGTAACTGTACCCACATCCACCACTTCCTCTGGAAGTTCATTCCAGTTACGGACCACTCTGTGCAAAAAAAAATTGCCCCTCATGTTTTTTTTTTGAAAATCTTTCTCTCAAGAATATGCCCCCTAGTCTTGAAATCTCCCACACCTGCCACTCAGCTTATCGCTGCCCCTCATTATTTTTGTAAACCCCTATAAGGTCACCCTCCAATCTTTAAAGCTCCAGGGAAAAAAAGGTCCCAGAGTATCCAGCCTTTCCTGGTAACTCAAACCCTCCATTCACAGGCACTTGGGACCTGAGAATGTTAGTGAGGAGCTTTGGGTAATGGGGGTTGGGGGAAGAGATGAGCAATTTGGAATCTTACAGCAGTGGATGCGGCCATTTGGACCATCAGGCCAATACTGGGATTTGAAAGAGCTATCCAATTAATCCCCCACCCCCTCCCTGCACTCTTCTCCCTGAGGGATTTGCTGCAGATTCTTTCGAACTGAATCTTCCCAGAGCGTCCAGTCCTGTCTGAATCACCCAGGTTTACTCTCAGTGGCCTTCTGAGGCTCTGCTTTGGATACTGATCTGAACAGACCCACCTCTGACATCCCCAGTGAACCCTCTGCAGAATGTGTTTACGAAAATGCTCGGAGCTTGGCAGACCAAGCCATTCCACCAGAGCAAGTGACAGTTCAAAGCGCACATGACCCTCTCTCCATCGTTGCAGTGTGCTGACATCAGTTGTTGGATGTTCACCAAACCCATAAGACGCGGACTGGTTTTAGAAACTTGTATAATGAACTTCATCGGGTTTTAATTTCAGCCTATGATTCCCACAGCTGTGAGGCCTGGTGTTTGGCTCGACTTCCTCAAATGAACCCTCCAACCCCAGCCACAGCTCTCACGCTGTTCTGTGTTCCTGGAAATTGCTTTCTGATAAGTACAACAATAGAAGTGCTGGATTTCAAGAGGATATTTGATGGGTTTGAGGGGGTCGGTGGTTGTGATTTAATTACCTTACCCTCCCCACCCCAGCCCAAACCAAAGCACCCAAATCTCCAACTCTCCTGTTGCTGGAAATTAGTGAACAGTGAGAAATGCAAATAGTTTTTGTTTCTCTCAGCCCCTGCCATGTCCTGATGGTGTATTGGAGCCAAGTGAAAAGTTCAGAACAGGACATGGCCAAAAGTTAATTCTGTCACACTATGTTTATTTTAGTTATTTACCATCATTCTGTAATCAGATGTTGACAGGATTTCAGTGACTCCCCTGTATACACATGCCCCTCCCGTAAACCTGGTACATATTGTCCACTTGGCTCTCCAAGCTATTGACTCATGTGGGGCAGGGGACACTCTGTTCAGTTATCGTTTCCTGATTTTTTTGTTGTTGGGTATGGGATGAAGCGCGCATCTCCAACAATGTCCGGAAGATCAAGGACAGCAGGCACTTAGGGTCAGGGTTACGGTCAGTGTCAGGGTTACGGTCTGGGTCAGGGTTAGGGTTAGAGTCAGGGTTATAGTCAGGGTTAGGGTTAGAGTCAGGGTTAGCTTTAGAGTCTGGGTCAGGGTCAGGGTTAGGGCTAGAGTTCAGGTAAGAGTTAGGGACCTTGTACCCTGTAGGGTTTTGTAGATTTGAAACTGAATAATTTGCAAGGGATAAAACACACTGGTCTGTGAGGGATGCCCACATGCTGAGAATGAAGTTTTAAGTATCTGAGATGCACCAAAACAAGACTAAGGGGACGGTAGAGTAAAAATCAAGATCCAAAAACCTGAGAGGGTTGAACTTTGACAACAAATTGCCTAAGGATCGATGCGGTTCTGAAATGCACTGTCTGAGGTTGGACACCTCACAAGCTTTATACGTACTTTACTTGAATGAGTACTTGAAATGTCAAAACAATGGGCCAAGTGCTGGAATGTGGGACTGGTGTTGATTGAATGTAGTTGTACAGATTAAATGGGCCAAAGGATCTCTCTATATTGCCTGATTCAATGACTAGGTCTGCATCCACTGGAGTGGAATATTTATGGGTGATTCAATTGAGGTGTTTAAGATCACTGAGGAAGTTCATAGGATGGAGGAAGATGAATTATTTCTTACGGTGGACAGAGTTCATAGAAAATTCAGACAAGGGATGGGAGGGAGGGATGAAAATCTTTAAAGTTAGAGCCAGGCCTTTCAAAGATGATGTCAGGATGGTTCACTCAAATAACAAAACCAAGGTTCCTTCAACAGCACCTTTTTACCCACAACCACTGCTATCTAGAGGACAAGGGCAGCAAATGAATTGGGAACACCACCTCCTGCAAGTTCCCCTCCAAACCACTCACCATCCTGACTTGAAACTTTCTCATGGTTCCTTCAGCATCGCGAGGCATTGTGGGTCTACCTATAGTGCAATGAAAAGTCAGAATGAAGTCGCAACATCAACTCTGTTCCTCTCTCTACAGATACTGCCACACCTGCTGAGTTTCTTCAACAATTTTGTTTTTAATAGCATAACAGGTTTCGAGTGGCTGAATTACCTTCTCCTCTACTTTCCTGTAAGTGACTCAAAGAGCAGTTAATGAGTTGTTCTCTCTCCTCCCAAGTGCTATTGCATACTGACTGTCCTCATAAAGGTTTGCCTGGTTCTGAAGGAATGCACCTCTCTCAATGTTTTTCAGAAACTTGTCCCAGAACTCCTGTGTATTGCAACTCTACAAGATACTGATTCTATTTCGGATTCTCATTGTTTGTCACTTTGTCTGTACGTAATAAGCCAATTGCAGTAATCACGGCAGTGTCAGTGTCGATCTGTAAAGGCCTGAAGCCAAGAAACAAACCTGTTTTTGACAGGGAAGCACGTCTTTAGTACAAAATGTTCAGACTTTGATCAGAAGTGTCAGCCCAAGACCAGTGAAGGGCGTCACTGAAAATCCCCTGCTGCCTTTGGTAAAGCCTACATTTGCCAATTACATTTTTTTTGTGTACAATATTCATTTCAATTAATAATCACACAACACCAGGTTATAGTCCAACAGGTTAATTTGGAAGCACTAGCTTTTGGAGCGCTGCTCCTTCATCAGGTGGTTATGACAAAGGAGCAGCATTCCAAAAGCTAGTGCTTCCAAATAAACCTGTTGGACTATAATCTGGTGTTGTGTTATTTTTAACTTTGTCTACCCCAGTGCAATACCGACATCTCCAAATCATTTCAATTAATGAACTCCCTGTGCTGGGGACAGGAAATGAGAATCTTTACCCCTATATTTCCTTTTCAAAAGGCTGACTTTCAGCTCTGGAATACTCCCAGACTTGCCTGACCTTGCCCCTTGCTGACACAGAAACACTCAACCAGCATTTTGTAGTTGCCTCCAAACTTCTAATGCACTAACGGCTCAACCCCTGACATTTCTGAGTCTCCTGCAATGTGTATCCTCCAAATGGATTCCCCATGTATATCCCACATGTATATCCCCCATATGTAACCCCCATGTGTATTCCCCATATGTATCCCCATATGTATCCCCCATGTGTTTCCCCATATATATCACACCAGTATTCTGAAATAGAAGCGTGAGGAGGCCATTCAGCCCCTTGAGCCTGTTCTGCCAGTCAATGAGATCATGGCTGATCTGAAGCCTAACACTATGTACTTGCTTTTACCTGCTTCCCTACCTATATCCCCTAGTATTTCAGCTTAACAAAAATCCACCTATCTCAGATTTAAACCAAACAACTGGTCCAGTGTCAAAAACCATTTCCCTCAATCTAGATACAAATACACTGTGTGTCTAATTTCCTTCACTCCACCATTGCAATACTTGGGCCCTAAACACTAAAATTCTCTTCCCTAAACTCACTCTTTCTCTTTCAGGATGCCTTTAAAACGTACATTTTTGTCCAGGTTTATAGTCTTTCGAGGTGTCATACTTTGTCTGATAATGACAATGGACATTTTCATGCAGCAATTGTATTACATAAAAAAACAAGTTGCTGTGTTTGTGGTTATGAAATCCTTTGACATTTTAATCAATCTCTTTATTGAGAGCAAGGTTATTCTGCACAGTATTAGTTTCAAACAAACATTATGATTATAAAAGAGGGAATTCCTATATCACTTAGTCCACTGGCTAGAACAGTAACATGGTTAAGTTGGTTAATGCTGTAGGTAGGATATACAAAAAGTAGACTACCATCTTCACTGAATCTGTCTGTGGTACAGGTCTGCTGGTTAGTTGTCTGAGTATCAGCCAAGATGATGGAGCTTGAGTTAATGGAATGTAGTTCCACGGGCTTCTGATTCAGAGATGAGACAGTGCTGTCATTAAGCCACTGAAACAAACATAGTGACTGTTGTTATTAAAGCAAACATAATTAATCAGCCTGCAACATGTCATTATAAAATGTTAACAATGTTAAGCTGCAGAAAAGCTTGAGAGATAAATGTTAACCAAGACAATGGTAGAACTTGTCAGCTGTTACAATAGTTGAACATTGGGGACTAACAACATCTGGTTCACATTCTGACAATATTTCCCACTGACAATGTGAAAAATGAGCATTCAGACAGTCCTGTTAGCTCTGGGCCACAATTGTATCTACATAAAAGAGTTTCAGACAGAGAAAGAACTTTGACCTCATTACAGTCCACTGTCCCTCATTGATCTGATCCCCTTTCTAGATTCACTGCTAAATCCATGTGATCAGTTTCACGTACACACCCTCCACTTGGTGAAAATAAGATGGTCCTGAAATTCCTATTTTATTTCGTTGCCCTCGTAACTTTGCCACATTTGTGCTTAAGGTCTGAATATGTCAGAAATAAACCAACTTATCATGGAATGATAGCACACTGTATTTTACCACAGAAAGAGATCATTTAGCAAAAGTCTCTGCCAGCTCCTCTGATGAATAAACCAGTTAGTCTCACTCTTCCAGTCTTTAAATTCCTGCAACATATTGTTTCTTCGTGCATTATTCAAATCTTTCTGAATTTCAGAATTTCAAGGCTATCTGAAACTCTTGGTCCAGACAGATGGAGTCTCTGTATAACAATTATCTATTCTCATCACTGCTGCTCTCTCAGGTCTTGTATCTTCCATTGTTATCCCTCCCTGTTCGCAATCTGGCACAGAATGGGTACTTCCCATAAAGAACAAAGAAAGAAAAACTTGACCCAGTCTCTGAAAGTTGTTGGGAGGATAGGATGAAAATGACATTATCACAGACTGGAGAATCCTGGATTCACCTGCAATGCATCAGTTTCAAAATGTACATGTTTCTGTTCAAACCTCAGTATAGCCTCTGTCCTCATGGTCTCTGTAACCTCAGTGAACAATCACAAACCCTCACCCTCAACTCCGACATCTCGATTTGACATCTCACCTGTAAGTTTCATTGCTCCAACATTTTCAAGGCCTTGAATCTTAAAGTTCTGCAATATCATTCCAAAACACACCAACAATCCTTCTTTAAGGGAATTATTGAAACATAAATCTGTGTAAGATTTGGGTCACTCATCCTTGTTTTCTTTTGATTAATAATGGAATGTAGGAATCACTGGCCAGGCTGCATCTATTGCCCATCTCTAACTACCCAGAGGAAATTTAAGGGATAACCACATTGCTGTGGGTCTGAAGTCACATATTGGTCAGACCAGGTAAGGACAGTAGATTCCCTCCCCTAAAGGCATTACTGACCCAGATGGATTTCTCACAACAT
Source organism: Hemiscyllium ocellatum (assembly GCF_020745735.1). Taxonomy (NCBI): domain Eukaryota; kingdom Metazoa; phylum Chordata; class Chondrichthyes; order Orectolobiformes; family Hemiscylliidae; genus Hemiscyllium; species Hemiscyllium ocellatum. The sequence goes on from NC_083428.1 coordinate 4,110,613, forward strand.
TTCTCTGTGGTAACATTACTACCATTAGGCTAGATTTTATTATGTAATTAATATCAAATTTTAATATTCACCATAGATTCATAATGATATACAGTACAGAAAAAGCCTCTTCGGTCCAACTTCTCTATGCTGACCAGGTATGATGAGATTTGAATCAACAACTTAAGAATATTGGCTTGGGGTCCTGCTTCATTAGCCCAGTAACATTACCACCTTACCACTGTCTTGCCTAATAGCACTTTATGTGCACTGATGCTTAACTTTATTTGACAATTCATCTTTGGATGCTGCCTGACCTGCTGCGCTTTTCCAGCACCACTCTAACCTAGACTCTGGTTTCCAGCATCTACAGTCATTGTTTTTACCTAATGCACCCAAAAAAGCAATTCTCTTTACAAGCCTTTGTTTTAAACCAGTGTTTTCTTCCACAGACAAAAATACAAAGAAATAAGAAGAGATGGTTTGCACTGCCTTTGAGATTTGGTTTTCTTGTCCTGAGAAGTGTAAGATGGAAAGGCTTCACAAGGCGTGTCTCATCTTTCAGAAGGACTCAACTTCAGTACAGCCAAGTGAATATTTGGAATAATTGTTTTCTGAAGAATTGAGGAAATTATGGGATGCCTTAGCAGACAGTGTTTAGAATTATGAGGGAATAAGGTAGAATAAATCGTTTATAGAGTCCTTGAGTTTCAACAGCACTGAAAGAGACCCTTTAGCCCATTGTGTCCATGCCAACCATCAAACATCTATTTATTCTTGGCCCATAGCCCAGAAACTTGCATGCTGTGGCTTTTCAAGTGCTCATCAAATAGTTCTTAAATGTCTTGACACGATACAATTAAAAGATTAAGTGTACGAGGTGCCAGAGAGAGAACAAGGGAAACTTTTTACTGCGGAGCCCATACCAACATTCCAGAATGGTTAGATTGGTTGAAGATTATTAGAGGAAGTGTCAGGTCACTTAATATTAGGATACAGCTCATGTGGAGGGCTTGTGGTAACTGCTATGAGTCTTGAACATGCAACTTGCCCTCACTCTGGGTGTGCAGGTCAGATCCTTCAGTTACTTTCAACTCCCTCCAATGGACAGCAGAAAGATCCATTGGATTCCTACTTTGATATCAGTGAGTAACCACCAGATTGGGGCAGAATTAGCCTCAGGAACTGTGAACTATATTTTGGCACTCAATACCAAACCTTGACATGGTATTTGGCTAGAGAATGTGCCTTTCCCTTCCTCAGAACATCCCAAACCATTTCACAGCCAACTATGTGCTTTGTGCCATGGCTCCCTGGTGCAGGAAATCAAACCTCACTATTCTCAGAGTCATAACAAATATAAAAACTTTATTAAAGCGCCAACTCACCCAATTTTACTGAACTGTCTAATTTGAGTTAAATGAATGAGCAGACCATGCTTTTATCATAAACAAGAAATTAACTATTTATTATTATCCAACAGTCTTTAACCAATACCAAAAAGAAAACAAGAATGCTAACTTGTTACTCTAGAACTTAAACTCTATTCCTATTTAAACTTCCCAACTACATACCAACAGAAACACAAAGAGTCAAGACAAGGCACAAGTCGGAGAGTCATAGAATCAAAGAGATGTACAGCATGGGGAGATCCAAGATGGCGGCGACTCAGCAAGTCTGAGTCTACAGAGCCCTTCCCAAAACCTGGGAAAAGTGGGTTTCCTGCCCCCATCACACTTGCCAAACCACCCAAAAAATTTCTTTAATCTTAATTAGCTGCTGAATATTATATTTAAATAGTCTAATACTGAGTGGATAATGAGTAAATCAAAGGGACCCCGCAGCTCTCAGAAAACAAAGACCCCTCCCCCACCCTCCTCCCCTCCTCCGGCTGCAGCTGATGTAAAAACAGGCCTTGAAGAGATGATTGCCAGGCTGGAAACGACACTCGTCAATTTCATTGTAGAATCCAGACAGAGATGGAACTCATTCGAAGAAAAGCTGCAGAAACAGAATCACTCTATCGGAGAATTACAGGGCCGAGTGGAGGGGGCGGAACTAAAGGCCACGACCTCCGAGGCTGCAGCTCAAACAGCTGCAGAACAGGTGAGAGCTCTGGAGCAGAGAGTCCGGGCCTTTGAAATCTACATGGATGATATTGACAACAGAAATCGGAGAAAGAAAATTCGGTTGCTGGGCCTTCAAGAACAAGAAGGGAAAGGACAGTTAGTAGTATTTCTGGAGCGATGGCTGCCCCAGCTTTTAAACCTGGGGGCTGAAACTGACCGGGTAAGGGTGGAGTGGGCCTACCGGGTCGCTGTACGCGGATCTGGCCCAAACCAGCGCCCACGCCCGGTCCTGTTCCGGCTGCAGAGTTATAGGGAGAGGCAGATACTCCTGGATGCCTCCAGAAAGCTTGGAAAGGATCCTAAAGCTATGATTCATGAAGGATCCAAGATTATGTTATTTCAGGACTTCTCCCCGGCTTTGGCACGAAGGAGGAAGGCGTTTGATGAGGTGAAGAAATGTTTAAGGGACTTAGATATTCAATACACCTTACGCTACCCAGCGACGTTATGCTTTACCCACGAAGGATCCGAGTATAATTTTAGATCATCGGAAGAGGCCAAGAAACTTTTAAACTCGGTTAAATAAATCGTAAGAGACAATTTATGTTGGCTTGCCTCTCCCACACTCCGTGGGGAGAAATGGATACTTTATTCTACTTTACTTTTGCCTCTGGGAGCGGGGTTGTCTTCCTTGCTATGTTATTATACTTAACTGTAATCTGTTGGAGTTGTAATTTTATAGTTATGTGTGTTTGTACGTGGCATTGATGCTATTAGATATACTCAGGTATGGGTGGGGAGGGGTGGGGGTGCGGCGCTCACTGTTAACTCTAGCTCGGTATTATATCTAAATCCTATTAAGGAGCGCCCGGGTTGAGGGTGGGACACTGTTTGGGAGAGGATATGGTGGAACATTGGAAAGGTAGTAAGGCCCCCTGAGAACAAGGGGGAGGATCTCCATTCAAACATGTTTAATTTTTTTTTGTTCTTATTGTTTGGAAATAGCTTCCTTTTTATCATACTGTTATGAGTGTATTAGAGAACATTTTCTCTTATTTGAAGGATGTAAGCGACTCAACTATACACTCTGGATGATTGTGGATTAGTTGAATTTTGATGATTATATATTTAAGATCTATTTTTTATATTAATGTTTGTGCTTGAAAATTCTGCTTATTTTTGTAAATTTGTCAAAATGTTAAATTCCCAATAAAAATATCTATATATAAAAAAGAGATGTACAGCATGGAAACAGATCCTTCAGTCCAACGTGTCCATGCCGACCAGATATCCCAACCCAATCTAGTCCTATTTGTCAGCACCCGGCCCATATCCCTCTAGACCCTTCCTATTCATATACCCATCCAGATGCCTTTTTATTGTTACAATTGTACCAGCCTCCACCACTTCCTCTGGCAGCTCATTCCATACCCGTACCACCCTCTGTGTGAAAAAGGTTGTCCCTTAGGTGCCTTTTAATTTTTCCCCTCTCACCTTAAACCTATGCCCTCTAGTTCTGACTCCCCGACCCCAGGGAAAAGATTTTGTCTATTTATCCTATCCATGCCCTTCATGATTTTATAAACCTCTATAAGATCACTCCTCAGCCTCCAACGCTCCAGGGAAAACAGCCCCAGCCTCTCCCTATAGCTCAAACCCTCCAACCCTGGCAACATCCTTTTAAATCTTTCCTGAACCCTTTCAAGTTTCACAACATCCTTCCTATTGCAGGGAGACCAGAATTGTACATAGTATTCGAATCATAGAACCCTTACAGTGTGGAAACAGGCCCTTCGGTCAAACAGGCCACACCCACCTTCTAAAGAGTATCCCACCCAGACCCAATCCCCTACCCTATGTTCCTATATTTACCACTGACTAATGCACCTAAACTACACATCCTGAACACTATGGGCAATTTAGCATGATCAATTCACCTAACTTGCACATCTTTGGATTGTGGGAGGAACCTGGAGCACCCAGAGGATACCCATGCAGACACGGGGAGAAAGTGCAAACTCAACACAGGCAGATGCCCGAGGGTGGAGTTGAGAGTTGAAAAATGTGGTGCTGGAAAAACACAGCAGGCCAGGCAGCATCCGAGGAGCAGGAGAATCGACATTTCGGGCATAAGCCCTTCTTCAGAGTGGAGTTGAACCTGGGTCCCTATGTAGAAGGGAGAGAGGTGATGTTTTCTTTTCACAGGTCATGTGTTGCAGCTGGATTGTCCATTTGGAACACTATCAGGCCAAGAACTAAAAACCAGTTAGGTAGTTGCTAACTGATGTTGTCTTAATCAACTTGATCAGAGATGCCATTACACAGCTATGGAGCAGATGAGATATGGGCCCAGGCCTCCTGGCCCAGGGGTAGGAACACTACCACTGCACCACAAAAGCATTAGAGTTTATACTAGCTGTGCCCTGCTCAGCCCACAACAACTGGTCCTGACTGAAAAACCAAAATAGCTCAGAACACACGCAGGGCATTGCCATGTTCTCTACAACTCTCCCCCACCACTCGAACAAGGCAATGTTGTGGATACAACTCACAAACTGTTTCAGAAGTTATTTATTAAAAAAAAGTCTAAACAAGCTCTTACACAGTTTCTTTGATTTAAAGCAGAATCTTTGCCCAATTTTAGTCCTCTGTCCAAAAAAGAAAAAAAAAAGTCTGTACATTCTGAAGTACAATCAATGTTTTAATGTGAGGAGCCAATAGGTGCACAGCAACATCCCACAATTGCAGCAGGGTAAAAGACCAGTTGCTGGTGCTGCTTCGGGCAGGAGATACTAACCTGAAAGTCAGAAGGGAGGTGTGTGTGTGGAATGAGCTGCCAGAGGAAATGGTGGAGGCTGGTACAATTACATTTAAAAGGCATCTGGATGGGTACATGAATAGGAAGGGTTTGGAGGGATATGGGCCAAATGCTGGCAAATGGATCTGGTTGGCATGGACGAGTTGGACCAAAGGGTCTGTACATCTCTTGAGAAGCCCTGGCATCTTTGAAACCCACCTGCAAGAGCAGACTGGGCAGAGATTTGGCTGTAATTCCACAGAGCTTGATTATAATGATAATACAAATGAAAGAAAACATTTTATTTTCAGACTTAAAGGAGATGTTATTGCCAGGAACATTTATTGGGTGGAGACCAGGATTAGATAAAGGGAGACTGAAGGAGTACGAGACATTTTGGCATTTTCTCAGAGAGGGGAATCTCACATAGAGACAAGAGATCACACCAACAAAGTGCAGCAACAAAAGAGCTGCCTCAGAGTCATTGCTCAAGCATCAGAAGCCACTGACTCCGGGAACATATCAAAAAATGAAATGATTTCTGCCCCAAGGTCAGGACGCGTGTGAAATGTTTGACTCATGCAGGAATAACAAGACATGCGAAATTCATGAACGCAGGATAGCCCTGGATAGGTTCCAGGCAGCTGGGTACTGAATATAATTTTATATCATCATCTAATATTCTCATAGAAAAGAAAAAAATGAACTGTGTATTTGAGTCAAGTGGGTTTGGGGAAAAGATCCAGGTTGAATTAATCATATAAATTTCTGGTTATGTATATCCCCATTGCTGTGTCCCTTCTGAAAGGGCTAAAGACGCTAGGGTCCTCTTTCATTTGAGAGAGATGGTGGTGATTGAAACTGAGTGTTATCACACGTTAGGCAGGAGGAGAGATAGAGAAGGGGAGTCTTTTACGCCAATCTCAGTTCGATGTAGGAATTGAACCCACGCTATTGACATCTTTCTGCATCATAGATTAGTCGTCCAAACTAACCAGGAAGGGGCATGCACATAGTTGACTGCAGGGGAGTGACCGCTCATAGACGCAGCATCTAATTGGTTACGTGTCATTCGACTATTCAACCATGGGGGCTTCAGAGCTCAGGCAGTTCCGCAACGGCCAGGCATTCAGATACACGTTTGATCCAACTAAATCAAGCAATCCCTCTCACTAACCTACGATGCTGAGAATAACAAGAGCTGTTGTTCCATAAATTCTAAGATAGTCATTATTAAATCCAACAGAGAGTAGTGAAAATGTGAAACCTGTTCCCACAGGAGTTGCTGGAGGTGAATGGAGTGAATCTGCAGAAACTGAATAGGACAGTGAGGGAGAAAGAAATGGGAAAGTAAAGGGAGACTTGTATTTCTCAGGGTGTGTTCATGATGTCGGGGGGCGGGGGGGGGGTCAGTTAGCTCAGTTGGCTGGATAACTGGCTTGCAGTACAAAGTAATACCAATAAGGTGGTTCAATTCCTGTTCCTAGCTGAGGTTTCCATGAAGGTCCAACCTTCTCAGCCTTACCTCTTGTCTGAGGCATGGTGACCCTAAAGATTAAACCATCATTTGTTGTCTCTCTCTAATGGTCTGGGCAGGGGTGACTTTATCTCACAATATTCCCAAAGTATAGCCAATGCTGCAAAGGAGTCAATTTGCTCATAGCAACATTCCACAAACAGCAATGAGCAGATAATTATGAGTGGCACATTGGTTAGCACTGCTGCCTCACAGGTCCAGGGACCCGGGTTCAATTCCCACCTCAGGCGACTGTCTGTGTGGATTAGATTAGATTAGATTACTTACAGTATGGAAACAGGCCCTTCGGCCCAACAAGTCCACACCAACCCGCCGAAGCGCAACCCACCCATATCCCTACATTTACCCCGTACCTAACACTACGGGCAATTTAGCATGGCCAATTCACCTGACCCGCACATCTTTGGACTGTGGGAGGAAACCGGAGCACCCGGAGGAAACCCACGCAGACACGGGGAGAACGTGCAAACTCCACACAGTCAGTCGCCTGAGTCGGGAATTGAACCCAGGTCTCAGGCGCTGTGAGGCAGCAGTGCTGCACATTCTCCCCGTGTCTGCGTGGGTTTCCTCCGGGTGCTCCGGTTTCCTCCCACAGTCCAAAAATGCGCAGGTTAGATGAATTGGCCATGCTAAATTGCCCGTAGTGTTAGGTGTAGGGGAATGGGTTGGTGTGGACTTGTTGGGCTGAAGGGCCTGTTTCCATGCTGTAAGGAATCTAATCTAAAGTAACCTCAATTTTTGTAATAAAAACAAATTGAAACCAAAAGAGAAAATGCTGGAAAATCTCAGCAGGTCTGGCAGCATCCTGTCAGGAGAGAAAAGGGCTGAGTTTCGAGCCTAACTGACCCTTTGTCAAAGCTGGAGAGGAGTTTTGACAAAGAGTCAATTAGACTCGAAATGTCAGCTCTTTTCTCTCCTGACAGATGCTGCCAGACCTGCTGAGATTTTCCAGCATTTACTCTTTGGTTCCATTTTCATGATGTTCGTTCAGGACACCCGGGGAAGTTCACCTGATATTCTTTAAATTAGTGCCACAGAATCTTTCTGACCATCTCAGAGCCAGACAGAGCCTCATTTTAACAACTCACCCAAATGATTGCCCCTCTGACAGTGCAGGGGAAAGTGAGGACTGCAGATGCTGGAGTACCAGAGTTGTAAAACGTGGTGCTGGAAAAACATCCCATATTCCCAATTCCTCCGACTCTGCCGCATCTGCTCCCAGGAGGACCAATTCCACTACTGAACAACTCAAATAGCCTCCTTCTTCAAAAACCGCAATTTCCCCTACATGTGGTCGACGGCGCTCACCACCGCATCTCCTCCACTTCCCACTCCTCGGCCCTTTAACCTCGCCCCTCCAATCGCCACCAAGACAGAACCCCACTGATCCTCACCTACCACCCCACCAACCTCCACATACACCATATCATCCTCCGTCATTTCCGCCACCTCCAAACAGACCCCACCACCAGGGATATATTTCCTTCTCCACTCTTATCAGCGTTCCGGAGAGACCACTCCCTCCACGACTCCCTCATCAGGTCCACACCCCCCACCAACCCAACCTCCATTCCCGGCACCTTCCTCTGCAACTGCAAGAGGTGCAAAACTTGCGCCCACACCTCCCCCCTCATCTCCCTCCAAGGCCCCAATGGATCCTTCTATATCCATCGCAAATTCACCTGCACCTCCACACACATCATTTACTGCATCCGCTGCACCCGATGTGGCCTCCTCTATGTTGGGGAGACAGGCCGCCTACTTGCGGAACGTTTCAGAGAACACCTCTGGGACACCCGCACCAACCAACCCAACTGCCCCATGGCTAAACACTTTAACTCCCCCTCCCACTCCACCAAGGACATGCAGGTCCTTGGCCTCCTCCATTGCCAGACCCTGGCCACACGACACCTGGTGGAAGAGTGCCTCATCTTCTGCCTAGGAATCCTCCAACCACACGGGATGAATGTAGATTTCTCCAGCTTCCTCATTTCCCGCCCCCCCCCCCCCCCACCTTATCTCAGTCCCAACCCTCGGATTCAGCATCGCCCTCTTGACCTGCAATCTTCTTCCCAACCTGTCCGCCCCCACCCCATCTCCAGCCTATCACCCTCACCCTCACCTCCTTCCACCTATCGTAGTCCCTGCGCCCCTCCCCCAAATTCCCTCCCCACTACCTTTAATCTCAGCCCGCTTGGCACATCAGCCTCATTCCTGAAGAAGGGCTTATGCCCGAAACGTCGATTCTCCTGCTCGTCTGATGCTGCCTAGCCTCTGGCAGTGCAGCCCTCCCTCAATCCTGTGCTCAGTGTCAGCCTAGAGACCAAGTCTCTGGAAAGTGGGATATGAAATAAAAGCTTTTTGACTGACAATTGACACAAAAACAGAGAGAAATGCTGAAACAGACAGGGTGGGAGGAGACAGCTTGAGATCATGAGATTGCATTAAGCAGTTGGATCCCCTCATCCTTTTGACGCTCTAAGAACTATATGGTTCAGAACAGTCCCAAGGGCTGAGCATAGGGACTGCATCTTCTGATCTGAATACATTGGGACAGGGTTTCCCAAATTCGGGAATGAGACCCCAAGATAGTTTGGGGGAAGAGGAGGGGTTGTGGGCTAAAATCGAGCTCCAACCTAGATACATGACTCATGCCCCTGAGTGAACAGTCCCTCATTCTTATAGCTCTCACTGCAGGTTCATGTCCATTTTCAAACCACAATAGTGGACCACAGGAGTAAACAGTTTAGAAATTGTGCTTTGGTGTGTTTAATTCCATTGACAGTCCTGAATACAGAGAACTCAATAGACTTACAAGTGTAGAAATGTCAGACTCCTCCACATTACTGCTGAAATAACTCCACCGAATCCAGTATACCATCATCAAGTCCCCCTTTATTTACACAGGGAGCGTACTTGACACTGATCCACCTCCCTCAGAACCAGCTCTCAACATAACCTCTGAGAGCCCTCTTTATATCTGTCAGCCAGGGCTCCCGGATTGGACCAATCGGGGAACTCAGATTCTCTGAGGTCAATCTCGCTGACCACCTTTCGGTCACTAATGTCCTTTAGGGGAGGAAACCATCCTCCCCTGGTCTGATCTACATGTGACTCCAGACCCACAGACTCTAAACAATGGGTCATGAATGCTGGTCGAACTCACAATCCTCTCATCCCATGAATGAATTTATAAAACCACAGCTCCCACATTGAGCTCAGAGAATAATGACTCACCAAGAGTCCGTACGAGAACTGGATGTATCTACGTACGGTACCATGACTCAAAATTCAGGCCCTTGTGACAAAACTGAGACATTTGGAGGATTGTCTTTTGAGAAACTGCTATGGCCAGCAGTATTAGAAAACCTCAAAACACTCCTGAAGTATTTAATCATTCCTGCAGTTGAAAATGTCACGTAAACCCTGACCTTGTGATGAGAACCTCTCTTTCCTTGTAGTTTCTGCTGAACTAAATTTCAGGCAGTGAAAAATTTGTCCGTTCTCAGTGTCAATGCTCTCATCAGGTTAAAATAGGAACAATATTGGACAATCAACCAATTCACACTGCTCATCCAGTCAATTAGGCCTCAACAGATCATCTGTCTCAATGATCCAACATTATCTCCATCTCATCATTAGTCTTCAGAAATCTGTAGTACTCTGTCGTGAACCTGCTCAATGACTGAGTTTCCACAATTCCAAAGAATCTGAGCAGAGAAGTAAACTCCTCATATCAGTCTGAAATGGCTTATCCCTTATCATAAGATCATATTCCCTGATTTGAGACGCACCAGCCAGAGGAAACATCCCCTCCTGAGCCAAATACTGTCACACAGTGTAACTCCCAATCACGCAGGGTAACACCCTGTCACACAGTGTAACACCCTGTCACACAGTGTAACACCCAGTCACACAGTGTAACATCCAGTCGCACAGTGTAACACACAATCACACAGTGTAACCCCCAGTCACACAGTGTAACTCCCAATCACACAGTATAACTCCCAATCACACAGTGTAACGCCCAGTCACACAGTGTAACACCCAAAAACACAGTGTAACCCCCAGTCACACAGTGTAACACACAGTCACACAGTGTAATTCCCAATCACACAGTGTAACACCCAGTCACACAGTGTAACAAACAGTCACACAGTGTAACTCCCAATCACACAGTGTAACACCCAGTCACACAGTGTAACTCCCAATCACACAGTGTAACACCCAGTCACACAGTGTAACACACAGTCACACAGTGTAACTCCCAGTCACACAGTGTAACACCCAGTCACACAGTGTAACTCCCAATCACACAGTGTAACACCCAGTCACACAGTGTAACACACAGTCACACAGTGTAACTCCCAGTCACACAGTGTAACACCCAGTCACACAGTGTAACACCCAGTCACACAGTGCAACACCCAGTCACACAGTGTAACACCCAGTCACACAGTGTAACTCCCAATCACACAGTGTAACACCCAGTCACACAGTGTAACTCCCAATCACACAGTGTAACACCCAGTCAAACAGTGTAACTCCCAGTCACACAGTGTAACACCCAGTCACACAGTGTAATTCCCAGTCACACATTGTAACACCCAGTCACACAGTGTAATTCCCAGTCACACAGTGTAACACCCAGTCACACAGTGTAATTCCTAATCACACACAGTAACTCCCAGTCACACAGTGTAACACCCAGTCATACAGTGTAATTCCCAATCACACAGTGTAACACCCAGTCACACAGTGTAACTCCCAATCACACAGTGTAACACCCAGTCACACAGTGTAACACCCAGTCACACAGTGTAACTCCCAGTCACACAGTGTAACACCCAGTCACACACTGTAATTCCCAGTCACACAGTGTAATACCCAGTCACACAGTGTAACACCCAATCACACAGTGTAACTCCCAGTCACACAGTGTAACACCCAGACACACAGTGTAACTCCCAGTCACACAGTGTAACACCCAATCACACAGTGTAATTCCCAATCACACAGTATAACTGCCAGTCACACAGTGTAACACCCAGTCACACAGTGTAACTCCCAGTCACACAGTGTAACACCAAGTCACACAGTGTAATTCCCAATCATACAGTGTAACACCCAGTCACACAGTGTAACACACAGTCACACAGTGTAACACCCAGTCACACAGTGTAACGCCCAGACACACAGTGTAACTCCCAATCACACAGCGTAACTCCCAATCACACAGTGTAACTCCCAGTCACACAGTGTAACTCCCAATCACACAGTGTAACTCCCAATCACACAGTGTAACACCCAGTCACACAGTGTAACTCCCAATCACACAGTATAACTCCCAATCACACAGTGTAACATCCAGTCACACAGTGCAACACCCAGTCACACAGTGTAACTCCCAATCACACAGTGTAAAACCCAGTCACACAGTGTAACACCCAGTCACACAATGTAACTCCCAGTCACACAGTGTAACACCCAGTCCCACAGTGTAATTCCCAATCATACAGTGTAACACCCAGTCACACAGTGTAATTCCCAATCACACAGTGTAACTCCCAGTCACACAGTGTAACACCCAGTCACACAGTGTAACACCCAATCACACAGTGTAACTCCCAGTCACACAGTGTAACACCCAGTCACACAGTGTAATTCCCAATCACACAGTGTAACTCCCAGTCACACAGTGTAACACCCAGTCACACAGTGTAACACCCAATCACAAAGTGTAACTCCCAGTCACACAGTGTAACACCCAGTCACACAGTGTAATTCCCAATCACACAGTGTAACTCCCAGTCACACAGTGTAACACCCAGTCACACAGTGTAACTCCCAGTCACACAGTGTAACACCAAGTCACACAGTGTAATTCCCAATCATACAGTGTAACACCCAGTCACACAGTGTAACACACAGTCACACAGTGTAACTACCAATCACACAGTGTAACACCCAATCACACAGTGTAACTCCCAGTCAAACAATGTAACTCCCAATCACACAGTATAACTCCAAATCACACAGTGTGATACCCAGTCACACAGTGTAACTCCCAATCACACAGTATAACTGCCAATCACACAGTGCAACACCCAGTCACACAGTGTAACACACAGTCACACAGTGTAACACCCAATCACACAGTGTAACACCCAGTCACACAGTATAACACCCAGTCACACAGTGTAACACCCAATCACACAGTGTAACACCCAGACACACAGTGTAAACCCAGTCACACAGTGTAACAACCAGTCACACAGTGTAACTCCCAATCACACAGTGTAACACCCAATCACACAGTGTAACTCCCAGTCACACAGTGTAACTCCCAATCACACAGTATAACTCCCAATCACACAGTGTAACACCCAGTAACAAACTGTAACAACCATTCACACAGTATAACTCCCAATCACACAGTGTAACACCCAGTCACACAGTGTAACACACAGTCACACAGTGTAACTCCCAGTCACACAGTGTAACACCCAGTCACACGGTGTAACTCCAAATTACACAGTATAACTCCCAATCACACAGTGTAACCCCCAGTCACACAGTGTAACACAGAGTCACACAGAGTAACACCCAGTCACACAGTGTAATACCCAATCACACAGTGTAACACCCAGTCACACAGTGTAACTCCCAGTCACACAGTGTAACACATAGTCACACAATGTAACACAGAGGCACACAGTGTAACACCCAGTCACACAGTGTAACTCCCAATCACACATTGTAACTCCCAGTCACACAGTGAAACACCCAGTCACACAGTGTAACACCCAATCACTCAGTGCAACACCCAGTGACACAGTGTAACTCCGGATCACACAGTGAAACACCCAGTCATACAGTGTAAACCCAGTCACACAGTGTAAAACTCAGTCACACACTGTAACATCCAGTCATACAGTGTAACTCCCAATCACACAGTGTAACACCCAGTCACACAGTGTAACTCCCAATCACACAGTGTAACACCCAGTCACACAGTGTAACTACCAATCACACAGCGTAACACCCAGTCACACACTGTAACACCCAGTAACACAGTGTAACTCCCAATCACACAGTGTAAACCCAGTCACACAGTGTAACTCCCAATAACACAGTGTAACACCCAGTCACACAGTCTAACTCCCAGTCACACAGTGTAACTCCCAATCACACAGTGAAACACCCAGTCACACAGTCTAACTCCCAGTCACAAAGTGTAACACCCAATCACACAGTGTAACTCCCAGTCACACAGTGTAACACCCAATCACACAGTGTAACTTCCAATCACACAGTGTAACACCCAGACATACAGTGTAACTCCCAATTCACACAGTGTAACACCCAGTCACACAGTGTAACACACAAAATCACACAGTGGAACACCCAGTCACACAGTGTAACACACAGTCTCACAGTGTAACACCAATCACACAGTGTAACTCCCAATCAAACAGTGTAACACCCAGTCACACAGTGTAACACCCAGTCACACAGTGTAACTCCCAGTCACACAGTGTAAAACCCAGTCACACAGTGTAATTCCCATTCACACAGTGTAACTCCCAGTCACACAGTATAACTCCCAATCACACAGTGTAACACCCAGTCACACAGTGAAACACCCAGACACACATTGTAAACCCAGTCACACAGTGTAACTCCCAGTCACACAGTGTAACTCCCAATAACACAGTGTAACACCCAATCACACAGTGTAACTCCCAGTCACACAGTGTAACTCCAAATCACACAATATAACTCCCAATCACACAGTGTAACACCCAGTCACAAACTGTAACAAACATTCACACAGTATAACTCCCAATCACACAGTGTAACACCCAGTCACACAGTGTAACACACAGTCACACAGTGTAACACCCAGTCACACAGTGTAACTCCCAGTCACACAGTGTAACACCCAGTCACACGGTGTAACTCCAAATTACACAGTATAACTCCCAATCACACAGTGTAACACCCAGTCACACAATGTAACACAGAGGCACACAGTGTAACATCCAGTCACACAGTGTAACTCCCAATCACACATTGTAACTCCCAGTCACACAGTGTAACTCCCAGTCACACAATGTAACACAGAGGCACACAGTGTAACACCCAGTCACACAGTGTAACTCCCAATCACACATTGTAACTCCCAGTCACACAGTGAAACACCCAGTCACACAGTGTAAACCCAGTCACACAGTGTAACACCCAGTCACACACTGTAACATCCAGTCAAACAGTGTAACTCCCAATCACACAGTGTAACATCCAGTCATACAGTGTAACTCCCAATCACACAGTGTAACACCCAGTCACACAGTCTAACTCCCAGTCACACAGTGTATACCCAGTCACACACTGTAACACACAGTCACACAGTGTAAACCCAGTCACACAGTGTAACTCCCAGTCGCAAAGTGAAACACCCAGTCACACAGTCTAACTCCCAGTCACACAGTGTAACTCCCAATCACACAGTGAAACACCCAGTCACACAGTCTAACTCCCAGTCACACAGTGTAACACCCAATCACACAGTGTAACTCCCAGTCACACAGTGTAAACCCAGTCACACAGTGTAACACCCAGTCACACAGTGTAACACCCAATCACACAGTGTAACTCCCAATCACACAGTGTAACACCCAGTCACACAGTGTAACTCCCAATTCACACAGTGTAACACCCAGTCACAGAGTGTAACACCCAATCACACAGTGTAACACCCAGTCACAAAGTGTAACACCCAGTCACACAGGGTAACACACAGTCACACAGTGTAACTTCCAGTCACACATTATAACAGTCAATCACACAGTGTAAAAGACAATCACACATTGTAACTCCCAGTCACACAGTGTAACAGACAATCACACAGTGTAACTCCCAATCACACAGTGTAACTCCCAATCACACAGTGTAACTCCCAGTCACACAGTCTAACTCCCCGTCACACTGTGTAACATCCAATCACACAGTGTAACTCCCAGTCACACAGTGTAACACCCAGTCACACAGTGTAACATCCAGTCACACAGTGTAACAGACAATCACACAGTGTAACTCCCAATCACACAGTGTAACACCCAGTCACACAGTGAAACACCCAGTCACACAGTCTAACTCCCCGTCACACTGTGTACCATCCAATCACACAGTGTAACTCCCAGTCACACAGTGTCAACCCAGTCACACAGTGTAACACCCAGTCACACAGTGTAATTCCCAATCATACAGTGTAACACCCAGTCACACAGTGTAACACACAGTCACACAGTGTAACTACCAATCACACAGTGTAACACCCAATCACACAGTGTAACTCCCAGTCACACAGTGTAACTCCCAATCACACAGTATATCTCCCAATCACACAGTGTAACACCCTGTCACACAGTGTAATACCCAATCACACAGTGTCACTCCCAGTCACACAGTGTAACACCCAGTCACACAGTGTAAATCCCAGTCACACAGTGTAACACCCAGTCACACTGTGTAACTCCCAGTCACACAGTGTAACTCCCAATCACACAGTGTAACACCCAGCCACACAGTGTAACACCCAGACACACAGTGTAACTCCCAATCACACAGTGTAACACACAGTCACACAGTGAAACACCCAGTCACACAGTGTAACACCCAATCACACAGTGTAACACCCAGTCACACAGTGAAACACCCAGTCACACAGTGTAACACCCAATCACACAGTGTAACACCCAGTCAC
This sequence comes from Hemiscyllium ocellatum, assembly GCF_020745735.1. Lineage (NCBI taxonomy): Eukaryota > Metazoa > Chordata > Chondrichthyes > Orectolobiformes > Hemiscylliidae > Hemiscyllium > Hemiscyllium ocellatum. The sequence goes on from NC_083428.1 coordinate 4,126,764, forward strand.
ACAGTGAAACACCCAGTCACACAGTGTAACAGACAATCACACAGTGTAACAGACAATCACACAGTGTAACACCCAGTCACACAGTGTAACACCCAGTCACACAGTGAAACACCCAGTCACACAGTGTAACAGACAATCACACAGTGTAACAGACAATCACACAGTGATACACCCAGTCACACAGTGAAACACCCAGTCACACAGTGTAACAGACAATCACACAGTGTAACACCCAGTCACACAGTTTAACACCCAGTCACACAGTGAAACACCCAGTCACACAGTGTAACTCCCAATCACACAGTGAAACACCCAGTCACACAGTGTAAACCCAGTCACACAGTGTAACAGACAATCACACAGTGTAACAGACAATCACACAGTGTTACACCCAGTCACACAGTGAAACACCCAGTCACACAGTGTAACAGACAATCACACAGTGTAACACCCAGTCACACAGTTTAACACCCAGTCACACAGTGAAACACCCAGTCACACAGTGTAACTCCCAATCACACAGTGAAACACCCAGTCACACAGTGTAAACCCAGTCACACAGTGTAACACCCAGTCACACAGTGTAACTCCCAGTCACACAGTGTAACACCCAGTCACACAGTGTAATTCCCAGTCACACAGTGTAACTCCCAATCACACAGTGTATCTCCCAGTCACACAGTGTAACTCCCAAACACACAGTGTAATTCCCAATCACACAGTGTAACACCCAGTCACACAGTGTAATACACAGTCACACAGTGTAACAACCAGTCACACACTGTAACACCCAGTCATACAGTGTAACACCCAGTCACACAGTGTAACTCCCAGGCACACAGTGTAACACCCAGTCACACAGTGTAACACCCAGACACACAGTGTAAACCCAGTAACACAGTGTAATTCCCAGTCACACAGTGCAATTCCCATTCACACAGTGTAACTCCCAGTCACACAGTGTAACACACAGTCACACAGTGTAACAACCAGTCACACAGTGTAACTCCCAATCACACAGTGTAACACCCAATCACACAGTGTAACTCCCAGTCACACAGTGTAACTCCCAATCACACAGTGTAACACCCAATCACACAGTGAAACACCCAGTCATCCAGTGTAAACCCAGTCACACAGTGTAACACCCAGTCACACACTGTAACATCCAGTCATACAGTGTAACTCCCAATCACACAGTATAACTCCCAGTCACACAGTGTAACACCCAGTCACACAGTGTAACACCCAGTCACACAGTGTAATTCCCAATCATACAGTGTAACACCCAGTCACACAGTGTAACACACAGTCACACAGTGTAACTACCAATCACACAGTGTAACACCCAATCACACAGTGTAACTCCCAGTCACACAGTGTAACTCCCAATCACACAGTATATCTCCCAATCACACAGTGTAACACCCAGTCACACAGTGTAATACCCAATCACACAGTGTCACTCCCAGTCACACAGTGTAACACCCAGTCACACAGTGTAAATCCCAGTCACACAGTGTAACACCCAGTCACACTGTGTAACTCCCAGTCACACAGTGTAACTCCCAATCACACAGTGTAACACCCAGCCACACAGTGTAACACCCAGACACACAGTGTAACTCCCAATCACACAGTGTAACACACAGTCACACAGTGAAACACCCAGTCACACAGTGTAACACCCAATCACACAGTGTAACACCCAGTCACACAGTGAAACACCCAGTCACACAGTGTAACACCCAATCACACAGTGTAACACCCAGTCACACAGTGAAACACCCAGTCACACAGTGTAACAGACAATCACACAGTGTAACAGACAATCACACAGTGTAACACCCAGTCACACAGTGTAACACCCAGTCACACAGTGAAACACCCAGTCACACAGTGTAACAGACAATCACACAGTGTAACAGACAATCACACAGTGTTACACCCAGTCACACAGTGAAACACCCAGTCACACAGTGTAACAGACAATCACACAGTGTAACACCCAGTCACACAGTTTAACACCCAGTCACACAGTGAAACACCCAGTCACACAGTGTAACTCCCAATCACACAGTGAAACACCCAGTCACACAGTGTAAACCCAGTCACACAGTGTAACAGACAATCACACAGTGTAACAGACAATCACACAGTGTTACACCCAGTCACACAGTGAAACACCCAGTCACACAGTGTAACAGACAATCACACAGTGTAACACCCAGTCACACAGTTTAACACCCAGTCACACAGTGAAACACCCAGTCACACAGTGTAACTCCCAATCACACAGTGAAACACCCAGTCACACAGTGTAAACCCAGTCACACAGTGTAACACCCAGTCACACAGTGTAACTCCCAGTCACACAGTGTAACACCCAGTCACACAGTGTAATTCCCAGTCACACAGTGTAACTCCCAATCACACAGTGTATCTCCCAGTCACACAGTGTAACTCCCAAACACACAGTGTAATTCCCAATCACACAGTGTAACACCCAGTCACACAGTGTAATACACAGTCACACAGTGTAACAACCAGTCACACACTGTAACACCCAGTCATACAGTGTAACACCCAGTCACACAGTGTAACTCCCAGGCACACAGTGTAACACCCAGTCACACAGTGTAACACCCAGACACACAGTGTAAACCCAGTAACACAGTGTAATTCCCAGTCACACAGTGCAATTCCCATTCACACAGTGTAACTCCCAGTCACACAGTGTAACACACAGTCACACAGTGTAACAACCAGTCACACAGTGTAACTCCCAATCACACAGTGTAACACCCAATCACACAGTGTAACTCACAGTCACACAGTGTAACTCCCAATCACACAGTGTAACACCCAATCACACAGTGAAACACCCAGTCATCCAGTGTAAACCCAGTCACACAGTGTAACACCCAGTCACACACTGTAACATCCAGTCATACAGTGTAACTCCCAATCACACAGTATAACTCCCAGTCACACAGTGTAACACCCAGTCACACAGTGTAACACACAGTCACACAGTGTAACAACCAGTCACAAAGTGTAACTCCCAACCACACAGTATAACTCCCAATCACACAGTATAACTCCCAATCACACAGTGTAACACCCAGCCACACAGTGTAACTCCCAATCACACAGTATAACTCCCAACCACACAGTGTAACACCCAGTCACACAGTGTAACACCCAGACACACAGTGTAAACCCAGTCACACAGTGTAATTCCCAGTCACACAGTGTAATTCCCAGTCACACAGTGTAACACCCAGTCACACAGTGTAACTCCCAGTCACACAGTGTAACACACAGTCACACAGTGTAACACCCATTCACACAGTGTAACACCCAGACACACAGTGTAAACCCAGTCACACAGTGTAATTCCCAGTCACACAGTGTAATTCCCAGTCACACAGTGTAACACCCAGTCACACAGTTTAATTCCCATTCACACAGTGTAACTCCCAGTCACACAGTGTAACACCCAGTCACACAGTGTAACAACCAGTCACACAATGTAACTCCCAATCACACAGTGTAACACTCAATCACACAGTGTAACTCCCAGTCACACAGTGTAACTCCCAATCACACAGTATAACTCCCAATCACACAGTGTAACACCCAGTCACACACTGTAACAACCAATCACACAGTATAACTCCCAATCACACAGTGTAACACCCAGTCACACAGTGTAACACACAGTCACACAGTGTAACACCCAGTCACACAGTGTAACACCCAATCACACAGTGTAACACCCAGTCACACAGTGTAACTCCCAATCACACATTGTAACTCCCAGTCACACAGTGGAACACCCAGTCACACAGTGTAACTCCCAATCACACATTGTAACTCCCAGTCACACAGTGAAACACCCAGTCACACAGTGTAACACACAATCACTCAGTGTAACAACCAGTCACACAGTGTAACTCCCAATCACACAGTGAAACACCCAGTCACACAGTGTAACTCCCAATCACACAGTGTAACACCCAGTCACACAGTCTAACTCCCAGTCACACAGTGTAACTCCCAATCACACAATGAAACACCCAGTCACACAGTCTAACTCCCCGTAACACAGTGTAACACCCAGTCACACAGTGTAAATCCCAATCACACAGTATAACTCCCAATCACACAGTGTAACACCCAGTCACACACTGTAACAACCAATCACACAGTATAACTCCCAATCACACAGTGTAACACCCAGTCACACAGTGTAACACACAGTCACACAGTGTAACACCCAGTCACACAGTGTAACACCCAATCACACAATGTAACACCCAGTCACACAGTGTAACTCCCAGTCACACAGTGTAACACCCAGTCACACAGTGTAACTCTCAGTCACACATTGTAACTCCCAGTCACACAGTGTAACTCCCAGTCACATAATGTAACACAGAGGCACACAGTGTAACACCCAGTCACACAGTGTAACTCCCATTCACTCATTGTAACTCTCAGTCACACAGTGAAACACCCAGTCACACAGTGTAACACCCAGTCACACAGTGTAACTCCCAATCACACAGTGAAACACCCAGTCATACAGTGTAAACCCAGTCACACAGTGTAACACCCAGTCACACACTGTAACATCCAGTCATACAGTGAAACTCCCAATCACACAGTATAACTCCCAGTCACACAGTGTAACACCCAGTCACACAGTGTAACACACAGTCACACAGTGTAACAACCAGTCACACAGTGTAACTCCCAATCACACAGTGTAACACCCAATCACACAGTGTAACTCCCAGTCACACAGTGTAACTCCCAATCACACAGTATAACTCCCAATCACACAGTGTAACACCCAGCCACACAGTGTAACTCCCAATCACACAGTATAACTCCCAATCACACAGTGTAACACCCAGTCACACAGTGTAACACCCAGACACACAGTGTAAACCCAGTCACACAGTGTAATTCCCAGTCACACAGTGTAATTCCCAGTCACACAGTGTAACACCCAGTCACACAGTGTAACACCCAGTCACACAGTGTAACTCCCAGTCACACAGTGTAACACCCAGACACACAGTGTAAACCCAGTCATACAGTGTAACTCCCAATCACACAGTGTAACACCCAGTCACACAGTGTAACTCCCAATCACACAGTGTAACACCCAGACACACAGTGTAACTACCAATCACACAGCATAACACCCAGTCACACACTGTAACACCCAAGCAAACAGTGTAAATCCCTATCACACAGTGTAACTCCCAGTCACACAGTGTAACTCCCAATCACACAATGAAACACCCAGTCACACAGTCAAACTCCCCATCACACAGTGTAACACCCAATCACACAGTGTAACTCCCAGTCACACAGTGTAAACCCAGTCACACAGTGTAACACACAGTCACACAGTGTAACACCCAATCACACAGTGTAACTTCCAATCACACAGTATAACTCCCAGTCACACAGTGTAAACCCAGCCACACAGTGTAACTCCCAATTCACACAGTGTAACACCCAGTCACACAGTGTAACACCCAGTCACACAGTGTAACACCCAGTCACACAGTGTAACACCCAATCACACAGTGTAACTCCCAATCACACAGTGTAACACCCAGTCACACAGTGTAACACCCAGTCACACATTGAAACACCCAGTCACACAGTGTAACTCCCAATCACACAGTGTAACACCCAGTCACACAGTGTAAATCCCAATCACACAGTGTAACACCCAGTCACACAGTGAAACACCCAGTCACACAGTGTAACTCCCAATCACACAGTGTAACACCCAGTCACACAGTGTAACACCCAGTCACACAACGTAACTCCCAATCACACAGTGTAACACCCAGTCACACAGTGTAACACCCAGTCACACAACGTAACTCCCAATCACACAGTGTAACACCCAGTCACACAGTGTAACTACCAATCACACAGCGTAACACCCAGTCACACAGTGTAACACCCAGTCACACAGTGTAACTCCCAGTCACAAAGTGAAACACCCAGTCACACAGTCTAACTCCCAGTCACACAGTGTAACACCCAATCAAACAGTGTAACTCCCAGTCACACAGTGTAAACCCAGTCACACAGTGTAACACCCAGTCACACAGTGTAACACCCAAACACACAGTGTAACTCCCAATCACACAGTGTAACACCCAGTCACACAGTGTAACACCCAAACACACAGTGTAACTCCCAATTCACACAGTGTAACACCCAGTCACACAGTGTAACACCCAATCACACAGTGTAACACCCAGTCACACAGTGAAACACCCAGTCACACAGTGTAACATCCAATCACACAGTGTAACTCCCAATCACACAGTGTAACACCCAGTCACAAAGGGTAACACACAGTCACACAGTGTAATTCCCAATCACACAGTGTAACACTCAGTCACACAGTGAAAAATCCAGTCACACAGTGTAACTCCCAATCACACAGTGAAACACCCAGTCACACAGTGTAACTCCCAGTCACACAGTGTACCACTCAATCACACAGTGTAACACCCAGTCACACAGTGTAACTGCCAGTCACACAGTGTAACACCCAATCACACAGTGTAACACCCAGTCACACAGTGTAACACCCAGTCACACAGTGTAACACCCAATCACACAGTGTAACTCCCAATCACACAGTGTAACACCCAGTCACACAGTGTAACACCCAGTCACACAGTGAAACACCCAGTCACACAGTGTAACTCCCAATCACACAGTGTAACACCCAGTCACACAGTGTAAATCCCAATCACACAGTGTAACACCCAGTCACACAGTGTAACACCCAGTCACACAGTGTAACTCCCAATCACACAGTGTAAACCGAGTCACACAGTGTAACACCCAGTCACACAGTGTAACACCCAGTCACACAACGTAACTCCCAATCACACAGTGTAACACCCAGTCACACAGTGTAACTACCAATCACACAGCGTAACACCCAGTCACACAGTGTAACACCCAGTCACACAGTGTAACTCCCAGTCACAAAGTGAAACACCCAGTCACACAGTCTAACTCCCAGTCACACAGTGTAACTCCCAATCACACAGTGAAACACCCAGTCACACAGTCTAACTCCCAGTCACACAGTGTAACACCCAATCAAACAGTGTAACTCCCAGTCACACAGTGTAAACCCAGTCACACAGTGTAACACCCAGTCACACAGTGTAACACCCAAACACACAGTGTAACTCCCAATCACACAGTGTAACACCCAGTCACACAGTGTAACTCCCAATTCACACAGTGTAACACCCAGTCACACAGTGTAACACCCAATCACACAGTGTAACACCCAGTCACACAGTGAACCGCCCAGTCACACAGTGTAACATCCAATCACACAGTGTAACTCCCAATCACACAGTGTAACACCCAGTCACAAAGGGTAACACACAGTCACACAGTGTAATTCCCAATCACACAGTGTAACACTCAGTCACACAGTGAAAAATCCAGTCACACAGTGTACCACTCAATCACACAGTGTAACACCCAGTCACACAGTGTAACACCCAGTCACACATTATAACAGACAATCACACAGTGTAACACCCAGTCACACAGTGTAACAGACAATCACACAGTGTAACTCCCAATCACACAGTGTAACACCCAGTCACACAGTGTAACACTCAGTCACACAGTGAAACACCCAGTCACACAGTGTAACACCCAGTCACACAGTGAAACACACAGTCACACAGTGTAAACCCTGTCACACAGTGTAACTCCCAATCACACAGTGAAACACCCAGTCACACAGTGTAACTCCCAAACACACAGTGTAACACCCAGTCACACAGTGTAACACCCAGTCACACAGTGTAAACCCAGTCACACAGTGTAACACCCAGTCACACAGTGAAACACCCAGTCACACAGTGTAAACCCAGTCTCACAGTGTAACTCCCAATCACACAGTGTAACACCCAGTCACACAGTGTAACTCCCAGTCACACAGTGTAACTCCCAATCACACAGTGTAACTCCCAATCACACAGTGTAACACCCAGTCACACAGTGTAAACCCAGTCACACAGTGTATCTCCCAGTCACACAGTGGAACTCCCAATCACACATTTTAAACCCAGTCACACAGTGTAAAAAACAATCACACAGTGTAACTCCCAATCACACAGTGAAACACCAAGTCACACAGTCGAACTCCCAGTCTCACAGTGTAACTCCCAATCACACAGTGAAACACCCAGTCACACAGTCTAACTCCCAGTCGTACAGTGTAACTGCCAATCACACAGTGAAACACCCAGTCACACAGTGTAACTCCCAGTCACACAGCGTAACTCCCAGTCACGCAGTGTAAACCCAGTCACACAGTGTAACACCCAGACACACAGTGTAACTCCTAGTCACACAGTGAAACACCAGTCACACAGTGTAACTCCCAGTCACACAGTGTAAACCCAGTCACACAGTGTAACAACCAATCACACAGTGTAACACCCAGTCACACAGTGAAACACCCAGTCACACAGTGTATTTCCCAGTCACACAGTGTAACACCCAGTCACAGAGTGTAACAACCAGTCACACAGTGTAAACCCAGTCACACAGTCTAAACCCAGTCACACAGTGTAACAACCAATCACACAGTCTAACTCCCAGTCACACAGTGTAACTGCCAATCACACAATGTAACACCCAGTCACACAGTCTAACTCGCAGTCACACAGTGTAACTCCCAATCACACAGTGTATCTCCCAATCACACAGTGTAACAGATAATCACACAGTGTAACTCCCAATCACACAGTGTAACACCCAGTCACACAGTGTAACTCCCAATCACACAGTCTAACTCCCAGTCACACAGTGTAACTGCCAATCACACAATGTAACACCCAGTCACACAGTCTAACTCGCAGTCACACAGTGTAACTCCCAATCACACAGTGTATCTCCCAATCACACAGTGTAACACCCAATCACACAGTGTAACACCCAGTCACACAGTGTAACTCCCAGTCACACAGTATAACAGTCAATCACACAGTGTAACAGACAATCACACAGTGTAACACCCAGTCACACAGTGTAACACCCAATCACACAGTGTAACTCCCAATCACACAGTCTAACTCCCAGTCACACAGTGTAACTCCCAATCACACAGTGTAACACCCAGTCACACAGTGTAACACCCAATCACACAGTGTAACTCCCAATCACACAGTCTAACTCCCAGTCACACAGTGTAACTCACAATCACACAGTGAAACACCCAGTCACACAGTCTAACGCCCAGTCACACAGTGAAAAATCCAGTCACACAGTGTAACTCCCAATCACACAGTGAAACACCCAATCACACAGTCTAACTCCCAGTCACACAGTGTAACTCCCAGTCACACAGTGTAACTCCCAATCACACAGTGTATCTCCCAGTCACACAGTGTAACTCCCAGTCAAACAGTGTAACACCCAGTCACACAGTGTAACTCCCAGTCACACAGTGTAACACCCAGTCACAAAGTGTAACTCCCACTCACACAGTGTAACACCCATTCACACAGTGTAACATCCAGTCACACATTGTAACACCCAATCACACAGTGTGACACCCAGTCACACAGTGTGACACCCAGTCACACAGTGTAACTCCCAATCACACAGTGTAACACCCAGTCACACAGTGTAACACCCAGTCACACACTGTAACACCCAGTCACACAATGTAACACCCAGTCACACAGTGTGACTCCCAATCACACAGTGTAACTCCCAATCACACAGTGTAAACCCAGTCACACAGTGTAACACCCAGTCATACAGTGTAACACCCAGTCACACAGTGTAACACCCAGTCATACAGTGTAACACCCAGTCACACAGTGAAACTCCCAATCACACAGTGTAACACCCAGTCACACACTGTAACATTCAGTCATACAGTGTACTCCCAATCACACAGTGTAACACCCAGTCACACAGTGTAACTCCCAATCACACAGTGTAACACCCAGTCACACAGTGTAACTCCCAGTCACACAGGCTAACACCCAATCGCACAGTGTAACTGCCATTCACACAGTGTAACTCCCAGACACACAGTGTAACACCCAGTCACACACTGTAACATCCAGTCATACAGTGTAACTCCCAATCACACAGTGTAACACCCAGTCACACAGTCTAACTCCCAGTCACACAGTGTAACTCCCAATCACACAGTGAAACACCCAGTCACAACGGGTAACACACAGTCACACAGTGTAACTCCCAATCACACAGTGTAACACCCAGTCACAAAGGGTAACACACAGTCACACAGTGTAATTCCCAATCACACAGTGTAACACTCAGTCACACAGTGAAAAATCCAGTCACACAGTGTAACTCCCAATCACACAGTGAAACACCCAGTCACACAGTGTAACTCCCAGTCACACAGTGTACCACTCAATCACACAGTGTAACACCCAGTCACACAGTGTAACTGCCAGTCACACATTATAACAGACAATCACACAGTGTAACACCCAGTCACACAGTGTAACAGACAATCACACAGTGTAACTCCCAATCACACAGTGTAACACCCAGTCACACAGTGTAACACCCAGTCACACAGTGAAACACCCAGTCACACAGTGTAACACCCAGTCACACAGTGAAACACCCAGTCACACAGTGTAAACCCTGTCACACAGTGTAACTCCCAATCACACAATGAAACACCCAGTCACACAGTGTAACTCCCAAACACACAGTGTAACACCCAGTCACACAGTGTAACACCCAGTCACACAGTGTAAACCCAGTCACACAGTGTAACACCCAGTCACACAGTGAAACACCCAGTCACACAGTGTAAACCCAGTCTCACAGTGTAACTCCCAATCACACAGTGTAACACCCAGTCACACAGTGTAACTCCCAGTCACACAGTGTAACTCCCAATCACACAGTGTAACTCCCAATCACACAGTGTAACACCCAGTCACACAGTGTAAACCCAGTCACACAGTGTATCTCCCAGTCACACAGTGTAACACACAGTCACACAGTGTAACAACCAGTCACACAGTGTAACTCCCAATCACACAGTGTAACACCCAATCACACAGTGTAACTCCCAGTCACACAGTGTAACTCCCAGTCACACAGTGTAACTCCGAATCACACAGTGTAACACCCAATCACACAGTGAAACACCCAGTCATACAGTGTAAACCCAGTCACACAGTGTAACACCCAGTCACACACTGTAACATCCAGTCATACAGTGTAACTCCCAATCACACAGTATAACTCCCAGTCACACAGTGTAACACACAGTCACACAGTGTAACAACCAGTCACAAAGTGTAACTCCCAATCACACAGTGTAACACCCAATCACACAGTGTAACTCCCAGTCACACAGTGTAACTCCCAATCACACAGTATAACTCCCAATCACACAGTGTAACACCCAGCCACACAGTGTAACTCCCAATCACACAGTATAACTCCCAACCACACAGTGTAACACCCAGTCACACAGTGTAACACCCAGACACACAGTGTAAACCCAGTCACACAGTATAACTCCCAATCAAACAGTGTAACACCCAGCCACACAGTGTAACTCCCAATCACACAGTATAACTCCCAACCACACAGTGTAACACCCAGTCACACAGTGTAACACCCAGACACACAGTGTAAACCCAGTCACACAGTGTAATTCCCAGTCACACAGTGTAATTCCCAGTCACACAGTGTAACACCCAGTCACACAGTGTAACTCCCAGTCACACAGTGTAACACACAGTCACACAGTGTAACACCCAGTCACACAGTGTAACACCCAGACACACAGTGTAAACCCAGTCACACAGTGTAATTCCCAGTCACACAGTGTAATTCCCAGTCACACAGTGTAACACCCAGTCACACAGTTTAATTCCCATTCACACAGTGTGACACCCAGTCACACAGTGTGACACCCAGTCACACAGTGTAACTCCCAATCACACAGTGTAACACCCAGTCACACAGTGTAACACCCAGTCACACACTGTAACACCCAGTCATACAATGTAACACCCAGTCACACAGTGTGACTCCCAATCACACAGTGTAACTCCCAATCACACAGTGTAAACCCAGTCACACAGTGTAACACCCAGTCATACAGTGTAACACCCAGTCACACAGTGTAACACCCAGTCATACAGTGTAACACCCAGTCACACAGTGAAACTCCCAATCACACAGTGTAACACCCAGTCACACACTGTAACATTCAGTCATACAGTGTACTCCCAATCACACAGTGTAACACCCAGTCACACAGTGTAACTCCCAATCACACAGTGTAACACCCAGTCACACAGTGTAACTCCCAGTCACACAGGGTAACACCCAATCGCACAGTGTAACTGCCATTCACACAGTGTAACTCCCAGACACACAGTGTAACACCCAGTCACACACTGTAACATCCAGTCATACAGTGTAACTCCCAATCACACAGTGTAACACCCAGTCACACAGTCTAACTCCCAGTCACACAGTGTAACTCCCAATCACACAGTGAAACACCCAGTCACAACGGGTAACACACAGTCACACAGTGTAACTCCCAATCACACAGTGTAACACCCAGTCACAAAGGGTAACACACAGTCACACAGTGTAATTCCCAATCACACAGTGTAACACTCAGTCACACAGTGAAAAATCCAGTCACACAGTGTAACTCCCAATCACACAGTGAAACACCCAGTCACACAGTGTAACTCCCAGTCACACAGTGTACCACTCAATCACACAGTGTAACACCCAGTCACACAGTGTAACTGCCAGTCACACATTATAACAGACAATCACACAGTGTAACACCCAGTCACACAGTGTAACAGACAATCACACAGTATAACTCCCAATCACACAGTGTAACACCCAGTCACACAGTGTAACACCCAGTCACACAGTGAAACACCCAGTCACACAGTGTAACACCCAGTCACACAGTGAAACACTCAGTCACACAGTGTAAACCCTGTCACACAGTGTAACTCCCAATCACACAATGAAACACCCAGTCACACAGTGTAACTCCCAAACACACAGTGTAACACCCAGTCACACAGTGTAACACCCAGTCACACAGTGTAAACCCAGTCACACAGTGTAACACCCAGTCACACAGTGAAACACCCAGTCACACAGTGTAAACCCAGTCTCACAGTGTAACTCCCAATCACACAGTGTAACACCCAGTCACACAGTGTAACTCCCAGTCACACAGTGTAACTCCCAATCACACAGTGTAACTCCCAATCACACAGTGTAACACCCAGTCACACAGTGTAAACCCAGTCACACAGTGTATCTCCCAGTCACACAGTGTAACACACAGTCACACAGTGTAACAACCAGTCACACAGTGTAACTCCCAATCACACAGTGTAACACCCAATCACACAGTGTAACTCCCAGTCACACAGTGTAACTCCGAATCACACAGTGTAACACCCAATCACACAGTGAAACACCCAGTCATACAGTGTAAACCCAGTCACACAGTGTAACACCCAGTCACACACTGTAACATCCAGTCATACAGTGTAACTCCCAATCACACAGTATAACTCCCAGTCACACAGTGTAACACACAGTCACACAGTGTAACAACCAGTCACAAAGTGTAACTCCCAATCACACAGTGTAACACCCAATCACACAGTGTAACTCCCAGTCACACAGTGTAACTCCCAATCACACAGTATAACTCCCACTCACACAGTGTAACACCCAGCCACACAGTGTAACTCCCAATCACACAGTATAACTCCCAACCACACAGTGTAACACCCAGTCACACAGTGTAACACCCAGACACACAGTGTAAACCCAGTCACACAGTGTAATTCCCAGTCACACAGTGTAATTCCCAGTCACACAGTGTAACACCCAGTCACACAGTGTAACTCCCAGTCACACAGTGTAACACACAGTCACACAGTGTAACACCCAGTCACACAGTGTAACACCCAGACACACAGTGTAAACCCAGTCACACAGTGTAATTCCCAGTCACACAGTGTAATTCCCAGTCACACAGTGTAACACCCAGTCACACAGTTTAATTCCCATTCACACAGTGTAACTCCCAGTCACACAGTGTAACACACAGTCACACAGTGTAACAACCAGTCACACAATGTAACTCCCAATCACACAGTGTAACACTCAATCACACAGTGTAACTCCCAGTCACACAGTGTAACTCCCAATCACACAGTATAACTCCCAATCACACAGTGTAACACCCAGTCACACACTGTAACAACCAATCACACAGTATAACTCCCAATCACACAGTGTAACACCCAGTCACACAGTGTAACACACAGTCACACAGTGTAACACCCAGTCACACAGTGTAACACCCAATCACACAGTGTAACACCCAGTCACACAGTGTAACTCCCAATCACACATTGTAACTCCCAGTCACACAGTGGAACACCCAGTCACACAGTGTAACTCCCAATCACACATTGTAACTCCCAGTCACACAGTGAAACACCCAGTCACACAGTGTAACACACAATCACACAGTGTAACAACCAGTCACACAGTGTAACTCCCAATCACACAGTGAAACACCCAGTCATACAGTGTAAACCCAGTCACACAGTGTAACACCCAGTCACACACTGTAACATCCAGTCATACAGTGTAACTCCCAATCACACAGTGTAACACCCAGTCACACAGTGTAACTCCCAATCACACAGTGTAACAACCAGACACACAGTGTAACTACCAATCACACAGCATAACACCCAGTCACACACTGTAACACCCAAGCAAACAGTGTAAATCCCAATCACACAGTGTAACACCCAGTCACACAGTGTAACTCCCAATCACACAGTGTAACACCCAGTCACACAGTCTAACTCCCAGTCACACAGTGTAACTCCCAATCACACAATGAAACACCCAGTCACACAGTCTAACTCCCCGTAACACAGTGTAACACCCAGTCACACAGTGTAAATCCCAATCACACAGTATAACTCCCAATCACACAGTGTAACACCCAGTCACACACTGTAACAACCAATCACACAGTATAACTCCCAATCACACAGTGTAACACCCAGTCACACAGTGTAACACACAGTCACACAGTGTAACACCCAGTCACACAGTGTAACACCCAATCACACAATGTAACACCCAGTCACACAGTGTAACTACCAGTCACACAGTGTAACACCCAGTCACACAGTGTAACTCTCAGTCACACATTGTAACTCCCAGTCACACAGTGTAACTCCCAGTCACATAATGTAACACAGAGGCACACAGTGTAACACCCAGTCACACAGTGTAACTCCCATTCATTCATTGTAACTCCCAGTCACACAGTGAAACACCCAGTCACACAGTGTAACACCCAGTCACACAGTGTAACTCCCAATCACACAGTGAAACACCCAGTCATACAGTGTAAACCCAGTCACACAGTGTAACACCCAGTCACACACTGTAACATCCAGTCATACAGTGAAACTCCCAATCACACAGTATAACTCCCAGTCACACAGTGTAACACCCAGTCACACAGTGTAACACACAGTCACACAGTGTAACAACCAGTCACACAGTGTAACTCCCAATCACACAGTGTAACACCCAATCACACAGTGTAACTCCCAGTCACACAGTGTAACTCCCAATCACACAGTATAACTCCCAATCACACAGTGTAACACCCAGCCACACAGTGTAACTCCCAATCACACAGTATAACTCCCAATCACACAGTGTAACACCCAGTCACACAGTGTAACACCCAGACACACAGTGTAAACCCAGTCACACAGTGTAATTCCCAGTCACACAGTGTAATTCCCAGTCACACAGTGTAACACCCAGTCACACAGTGTAACACCCAGTCACACAGTGTAACTCCCAGTCACACAGTGTAACACACAGTCACACAGTGTAATTCCCAGTCACACAGTGTAACACCCAGACACACAGTGTAAACCCAGTCACACAGTGTAATTCCCAGTCACACAGTGTAATTCCCAGTCACACAGTGAAACACCCAATCACACAGTGTAATTCCCATTCACACAGTGTAACTCCCAGTCACACAGTGTAACACACAGTCACACAGTGTAACAACCAGTCACACAGTGTAACTCCCAATCACACAGTGTAACACTCAATCACACAGTGTAACTCCCAGTCACACAGTGTAACTCCCAATCACACAGTATAACTCCCAATCACACAGTGTAACACCCAGTCACACACTGTAACAACCAATCACACAGTATAACTCCCAATCACACAGTGTAACACCCAGTCACACAGTGTAACACCCAGTCACACAGTGTAACACCCAGTCACACAGTGTAACACCCAATCACACAGTGTAACACACAGTCACACAGTGTAACACAGAGGCACACAGTGGAACACCCAGTCACACAGTGTAACTCCCAATCACACATTGTAACTCCCAGTCACACAGTGAAACACCCAGTCACACAGTGTAACACACAATCATTCAGTGTAACACCCAGTCACACAGTGTAACTCCCAATCACACAGTGAAACACCCAGTCATACAGTGGAAACCCAGTCACACAGTGTAACACCCAGTCACACACTGTAACATCCAGTCACACAGTGTAACTCCCAATCACACAGTGTAACACCCAGTCACACAGTGTAACTCCCAATCACACAGTGTAACACCCAGACACACAGTGTAACTACCAATCACACAGCATAACACCCAGTCACACACTGTAACACCCAAGCAAACAGTGTAAATCCCAATCACACAGTGTAACACCCAGTCACACAGTGTAACTCCCAATCACACAGTGTAACTCCCAATCACACAGTGTAACACCCAGTCACACAGTCTAACTCCCAGTCACACAGTGTAACACCCAATCACACAGTGTAACTCCCAGTCACACAGTGTAAACCCAGTCACACAGTGTAACACACAGTCACACAGTGTAACTCCCAATCACACAGTGTAACTCCCAATCACACAGTGTAACACCCAGTCACACAGTCTAACTCCCAGTCACACAGTGTAACTCCCAATCACACAATGAAACACCCAGTCACACAGTCTAACTCCCCGTCACACAGTGTAACACCCAGTCACACAGTGTATCTCCCAATCACACAGTGTAACACCCAATCACACAGTGTAACTTCCAATCACACAGTGTAACTCCCAGTCACACAGTGTAAACCCAGCCACACAGTGTAACTCCCAATTCACACAGTGTAACACCCAGTCACACAGTGTAACACCCAATCACACAGTGTAACACCCAGTCACACAGTGTAACACCCAGTCACACAGTGTAACACCCAATCACACAGTGTAACTCCCAATCACACAGTGTAACACCCAGTCACACAGTGTAACACCCAGTCACACAGTGAAACACCCAGTCACACAGTGTAACTCCCAATCACACAGTGTAACACCCAGTCACACAGTGTAAATCCCAATCACACAGTGTAACACCCAGTCACACAGTGTAACACCCAGTCACACAGTGTAACTCCCAATCACACAGTGTAAACCGAGTCACACAGTGTAACACCCAGTCACACAGTGTAACACCCAGTCACACAACGTAACTCCCAATCACACAGTGTAACACCCAGTCACACAGTGTAACTACCAATCACACAGCGTAACACCCAGTCACACAGTGTAACACCCAGTCACACAGTGTAACTCCCAGTCACAAAGTGAAACACCCAGTCACACAGTCTAACTCCCAGTCACACAGTGTAACTCCCAATCACACAGTGAAACACCCAGTCACACAGTCTAACTCCCAGTCACACAGTGTAACACCCAATCAAACAGTGTAACTCCCAGTCACACAGTGTAAACCCAGTCACACAGTGTAACACCCAGTCACACAGTGTAACACCCAAACACACAGTGTAACTCCCAATCACACAGTGTAACACCCAGTCACACAGTGTAACTCCCAATTCACACAGTGTAACACCCAGTCACACAGTGTAACACCCAATCACACAGTGTAACACCCAGTCACACAGTGAACCACCCAGTCACACAGTGTAACATCCAATCACACAGTGTAACTCCCAATCACACAGTGTAACACCCAGTCACAAAGGGTAACACACAGTCACACAGTGTAATTCCCAGTCACACAGTGTAACTCCCAATCACACAGTGTAACACCCAATCACACAGTGTAACTTCCAATCACACAGTGTAACTCCCAGTCACACAGTGTAAACCCAGCCACACAGTGTAACTCCCAATTCACACAGTGTAACACCCAGTCACACAGTGTAACACCCAATCACACAGTGTAACACCCAGTCACACAGTGTAACACCCAGTCACACAGTGTAACACCCAATCACACAGTGTAACTCCCAATCACACAGTGTAACACCCAGTCACACAGTGTAACACCCAGTCACACAGTGTAACTCCCAATCACACAGTGTAACACCCAGTCACACAGTGTAAATCCCAATCACACAGTGTAACACCCAGTCACACAGTGTAACACCCAGTCACACAGTGTAACTCCCAATCACACAGTGTAAACCGAGTCACACAGTGTAACACCCAGTCACACAGTGTAACACCCAGTCACACAACGTAACTCCCAATCACACAGTGTAACACCCAGTCACACAGTGTAACTACCAATCACACAGTGTAACACCCAGTCACACAGTGTAACACCCAGTCACACAGTGTAACTCCCAGTCACAAAGTGAAACACCCAGTCACACAGTCTAACTCCCAGTCACACAGTGTAACTCCCAATCACACAGTGAAACACCCAGTCACACAGTCTAACTCCCAGTCACACAGTGTAACACCCAATCAAACAGTGTAACTCCCAGTCACACAGTGTAAACCCAGTCACACAGTGTAACACCCAGTCACACAGTGTAACACCCAAACACACAGTGTAACTCCCAATCACACAGTGTAACACCCAGTCACACAGTGTAACTCCCAATTCACACAGTGTAACACCCAGTCACACAGTGTAACACCCAATCACACAGTGTAACACCCAGTCACACAGTGAACCACCCAGTCACACAGTGTAACATCCAATCACACAGTGTAACTCCCAATCACACAGTGTAACACCCAGTCACAAAGGGTAACACACAGTCACACAGTGTAATTCCCAATCACACAGTGTAACACTCAGTCACACAGTGAAAATCCAGTCACACAGTGTAACTCCCAATCACACAGTGAAACACCCAGTCACACAGTGTAACTCCCAGTCACACAGTGTACCACTCAATCACACAGTGTAACACCCAGTCACACAGTGTAACTGCCAGTCACACATTATAACAGACAATCACACAGTGTAACACCCAGTCACACAGTGTAACAGACAATCACACAGCGTAACTCCCAATCACACAGTGTAACACCCAGTCACACAGTGTAACACTCAGTCACACAGTGAAACACCCAGTCACACAGTGTAACACCCAGTCACACAGTGAAACACCCAGTCACACAGTGTAAACCCTGTCACACAGTGTAACTCCCAATCACACAGTGAAACACCCAGTCACACAGTGTAACTCCCAATCACACAGTGTAACACCCAGTCACACAGTGTAACAGACAATCACACAGTGTAACTCCCAGTCACACAGTGTATCTCCCAGTCACACAGTGGAACTCCCAATCACACATTTTAAACCCAGTCACACAGTGTAACACCCTGTCACACAGTGTAAAAAACAATCACACAGTGTAACTCCCAATCACACAGTATAACTGCCAGTCACACATTATAACAGACAATCACACAGTGTAACACCCAGTCACACAGTGTAACAGACAATCACACAGTGTAACTCCCAATCACACAGTGTAACACCCAGTCACACAGTGTAACACCCAGTCACACAGTGAAACACCCAGTCACACAGTGTAACACCCAGTCACACAGTGAAACACCCAGTCACACAGTGTAAACCCTGTCACACAGTGTAACTCCCAATCACACAATGAAACACCCAGTCACACAGTGTAACTCCCAAACACACAGTGTAACACCCAGTCACACAGTGTAACACCCAGTCACACAGTGTAAACCCAGTCACACAGTGTAACACCCAGTCACACAGTGAAACACCCAGTCACACAGCGTAAACCCAGTCTCACAGTGTAACTCCCAATCACACAGTGTAACACCCAGTCACACAGTGTAACTCCCAGTCACACAGTGTAACTCCCAATCACACAGTGTAACTCCCAATCACACAGTGTAACACCCAGTCACACAGTGTAAACCCAGTCACACAGTGTATCTCCCAGTCACACAGTGTAACACACAGTCACACAGTGTAACAACCAGTCACACAGTGTAACTCCCAATCACACAGTGTAACACCCAATCACACAGTGTAACTCCCAGTCACACAGTGTAACTCCGAATCACACAGTGTAACACCCAATCACACAGTGAAACACCCAGTCATACAGTGTAAACCCAGTCACACAGTGTAACACCCAGTCACACACTGTAACATCCAGTCATACAGTGTAACTCCCAATCACACAGTATAACTCCCAGTCACACAGTGTAACACACAGTTACACAGTGTAACAACCAGTCACAAAGTGTAACTCCCAATCACACAGTGTAACACCCAATCACACAGTGTAACTCCCAGTCACACAGTGTAACTCCCAATCACACAGTATAACTCCCAATCACACAGTGTAACACCCAGCCACACAGTGTAACTCCCAATCACACAGTATAACTCCCAACCACACAGTGTAACACCCAGTCACACAGTGTAACACCCAGACACACAGTGTAAACCCAGTCACACAGTGTAATTCCCAGTCACACAGTGTAATTCCCAGTCACACAGTGTAACACCCAGTCACACAGTGTAACTCCCAGTCACACAGTGTAACACACAGTCACACAGTGTAACACCCAGTCACACAGTGTAACACCCAGACACACAGTGTAAACCCAGTCACACAGTGTAATTCCCAGTCACACAGTGTAATTCCCAGTCACACAGTGTAACACCCAGTCACACAGTTTAATTCCCATTCACACAGTGTAACTCCCAGTCACACAGTGTAACACACAGTCACACAGTATAACAACCAGTCACACAATGTAACTCCCAATCACACAGTGTAACACTCAATCACACAGTGTAACTCCCAGTCACACAGTGTAACTCCCAATCACACAGTATAACTCCCAATCACACAGTGTAACACCCAGTCACACACTGTAACAACCAATCACACAGTATAACTCCCAATCACACAGTGTAACACCCAGTCACACAGTGTAACACACAGTCACACAGTGTAACACCCAGTCACACAGTGTAACACCCAATCACACAGTGTAACACCCAGTCACACAGTGTAACTCCCAATCACACATTGTAACTCCCAGTCACACAGTGGAACACCCAGTCACACAGTGTAACTCCCAATCACACATTGTAACTCCCAGTCACACAGTGAAACACCCAGTCACACAGTGTAACACACAATCACTCAGTGTAACAACCAGACACACAGTGTAACTACCAATCACACAGCATAACACCCAGTCACACACTGTAACACCCAAGCAAACAGTGTAAATCCCAATCACACAGTGTAACACCCAGTCACACAGTGTAACTCCCAATCACACAGTGTAACACCCAGTCACACAGTCTAACTCCCAGTCACACAGTGTAACTCCCAATCACACAATGAAACACCCAGTCACACAGTCTAACTCCCCGTAACACAGTGTAACACCCAGTCACACAGTGTAAATCCCAATCACACACTATAACTCCCAATCACACAGTGTAACACCCAGTCACACACTGTAACAACCAATCACACAGTATAACTCCCAATCACACAGTGTAACACCCAGTCACACAGTGTAACACACAGTCACACAGTGTAACACCCAGTCACACAGTGTAACACCCAATCACACAATGTAACACCCAGTCACACAGTGTAACTACCAGTCACACAGTGTAACACCCAGTCACACAGTGTAACTCTCAGTCACACATTGTAACTCCCAGTCACACAGTGTAACTCCCAGTCACATAATGTAACACAGAGGCACACAGTGTAACACCCAGTCACACAGTGTAACTCCCATTCACTCATTGTAACTCCCAGTCACACAGTGAAACACCCAGTCACACAGTGTAACACCCAGTCACACAGTGTAACTCCCAATCACACAGTGAAACACCCAGTCATACAGTGTAAACCCAGTCACACAGTGTAACACCCAGTCACACACTGTAACATCCAATCATACAGTGAAACTCCCAATCACACAGTATAACTCCCAGTCACACAGTGTAACACCCAGTCACACAGTGTAACAGACAGTCACACAGTGTAACAACCAGTCACACAGTGTAACTCCCAATCACACAGTGTAACACCCAATCACACAGTGTAACTCCCAGTCACACAGTGTAACTCCCAATCACACAGTATAACTCCCAATCACACAGTGTAACACCCAGCCACACAGTGTAACTCCCAATCACACAGTATAACTCCCAATCACACAGTGTAACACCCAGTCACACAGTGTAACACCCAGACACACAGTGTAAACCCAGTCACACAGTGTAATTCCCAGTCACACAGTGTAATTCCCAGTCACACAGTGTAACACCCAGTCACACAGTGTAACACCCAGTCACACAGTGTAACTCCCAGTCACACAGTGTAACACACAGTCACACAGTGTAACACCCAGTCACACAGTGTAACACCCAGACACACAGTGTAAACCCAGTCACACAGTGTAATTCCCAGTCACACAGTGTAATTCCCAGTCACACAGTGAAACACCCAATCACACAGTGTAATTCCCATTCACACAGTGTAACTCCCAGTCACACAGTGTAACACACAGTCACACAGTGTAACAACCAGTCACACAGTGTAACTCCCAATCACACAGTGTAACACTCAATCACACAGTGTAACTCCCAGTCACACAGTGTAACTCCCAATCACACAGTATAACTCCCAATCACACAGTGTAACACCCAGTCACACACTGTAACAACCAATCACACAGTATAACTCCCAATCACACAGTGTAACACCCAGTCACACAGTGTAACACACAGTCACACAGTGTAACACCCAGTCACACAGTGTAACACCCAATCACACAGTGTAACACACAGTCACACAGTGTAACACAGAGGCACACAGTGGAACACCCAGTCACACAGTGTAACTCCCAATCACACATTGTAACTCCCAGTCACACAGTGAAACACCCAGTCACACAGTGTAACACACAATCATTCAGTGTAACACCCAGTCACACAGTGTAACTCCCAATCACACAGTGAAACACCCAGTCATACAGTGGAAACCCAGTCACACAGTGTAACACCCAGTCACACACTGTAACATCCAGTCATACAGTGTAACTCCCAATCACACAGTGTAACACCCAGTCACACAGTGTAACTCCCAATCACACAGTGTAACACCCAGACACACAGTGTAACTACCAATCACACAGCATAACACCCAGTCACACACTGTAACACCCAAGCAAACAGTGTAAATCCCAATCACACAGTGTAACACCCAGTCACACAGTGTAACTCCCAATCACACAGTGTAACTCCCAATCACACAGTGTAACACCCAGTCACACAGTCTAACTCCCAGTCACACAGTGTAACACCCAATCACACAGTGTAACTCCCAGTCACACAGTGTAAACCCAGTCACACAGTGTAACACACAGTCACACAGTGTAACTCCCAATCACACAGTGTAACTCCCAATCACACAGTGTAACACCCAGTCACACAGTCTAACTCCCAGTCACACAGTGTAACTCCCAATCACACAATGAAACACCCAGTCACACAGTCTAACTCCCCGTCACACAGTGTAACACCCAGTCACACAGTGTATCTCCCAATCACACAGTGTAACACCCAATCACACAGTGTAACTTCCAATCACACAGTGTAACTCCCAGTCACACAGTGTAAACCCAGCCACACAGTGTAACTCCCAATTCACACAGTGTAACACCCAGTCACACAGTGTAACACCCAATCACACAGTGTAACACCCAGTCACACAGTGTAACACCCAGTCACACAGTGTAACACCCAATCACACAGTGTAACTCCCAATCACACAGTGTAACACCCAGTCACACAGTGTAACACCCAGTCACACAGTGAAACACCCAGTCACACAGTGTAACTCCCAATCACACAGTGTAACACCCAGTCACACAGTGTAAATCCCAATCACACAGTGTAACACCCAGTCACACAGTGTAACACCCAGTCACACAGTGTAACTCCCAATCACACAGTGTAAACCGAGTCACACAGTGTAACACCCAGTCACACAGTGTAACACCCAGTCACACAACGTAACTCCCAATCACACAGTGTAACACCCAGTCACACAGTGTAACTACCAATCACACAGCGTAACACCCAGTCACACAGTGTAACACCCAGTCACACAGTGTAACTCCCAGTCACAAAGTGAAACACCCAGTCACACAGTCTAACTCCCAGTCACACAGTGTAACTCCCAATCACACAGTGAAACACCCAGTCACACAGTCTAACTCCCAGTCACACAGTGTAACACCCAATCAAACAGTGTAACTCCCAGTCACACAGTGTAAACCCAGTCACACAGTGTAACACCCAGTCACACAGTGTAACACCCAAACACACAGTGTAACTCCCAATCACACAGTGTAACACCCAGTCACACAGTGTAACTCCCAATTCACACAGTGTAACACCCAGTCACACAGTGTAACACCCAATCACACAGTGTAACACCCAGTCACACAGTGAACCACCCAGTCACACAGTGTAACATCCAATCACACAGTGTAACTCCCAATCACACAGTGTAACACCCAGTCACAAAGGGTAACACACAGTCACACAGTGTAATTCCCAATCACACAGTGTAACACTCAGTCACACAGTGAAAATCCAGTCACACAGTGTAACTCCCAATCACACAGTGAAACACCCAGTCACACAGTGTAACTCCCAGTCACACAGTGTACCACTCAATCACACAGTGTAACACCCAGTCACACAGTGTAACTGCCAGTCACACATTATAACAGACAATCACACAGTGTAACACCCAGTCACACAGTGTAACAGACAATCACACAGTGTAACTCCCAATCACACAGTGTAACACCCAGTCACACAGTGTAACACTCAGTCACACAGTGAAACACCCAGTCACACAGTGTAACACCCAGTCACACAGTGAAACACCCAGTCACACAGTGTAAACCCTGTCACACAGTGTAACTCCCAATCACACAGTGAAACACCCAGTCACACAGTGTAACTCCCAATCACACAGTGTAACACCCAGTCACACAGTGTAACAGACAATCACACAGTGTAACTCCCAGTCACACAGTGTATCTCCCAGTCACACAGTGGAACTCCCAATCACACATTTTAAACCCAGTCACACAGTGTAACACCCTGTCACACAGTGTAAAAAACAATCACACAGTGTAACTCCCAATCACACAGTGAAACACCAAGTCACACAGTCGAACTCCCAGTCTCACAGTGTAACTCCCAATCACACAGTGAAACACCCAGTCACACAGTCTAACTCCCAGTCGTACAGTGTAACTGCCAATCACACAGTGAAACACCCAGTCACACAGTGTAACTCCCAGTCACACAGCGTAACTCCCAGTCACGCAGTGTAAACCCAGTCACACAGTGTAACACCCAGACACACAGTGTAACTCCTAGTCACACAGTGAAACACCAGTCACACAGTGTAACTCCCAGTCACACAGTGTAAACCCAGTCACACAGTGTAACAACCAATCACACAGTGTAACACCCAGTCACACAGTGAAACACCCAGTCACACAGTGTATTTCCCAGTCACACAGTGTAACACCCAGTCACAGAGTGTAACAACCAGTCACACAGTGTAAACCCAGTCACACAGTCTAAACCCAGTCACACAGTGTAACACCCAGTCACTCAGTGTAAACCCAGTCACACAGTGTAACAACCAATCACACAGTGTAACGCCCAGTCACACAGTGTAACACCCATTCACACAGTGTAACACCCAATCACACAGTGTAACAGATAATCACACAGTGTAACTCCCAATCACACAGTGTAACACCCAGTCACACAGTGTAACACCCAACCACACAGTGTAACTCCCAATCACACAGTCTAACTCCCAGTCACACAGTGTAACTGCCAATCACACAATGTAACACCCAGTCACACAGTGTAACTCCCAATCACACAGTGTATCTCCCAACCACACAGTGTAACACCCAATCACACAGTGTAACACCCAGTCACACAGTGTAACTCCCAGTCACACAGTATAACAGTCAATCACACAGTGTAACAGACAATCACACAGTGTAACACCCAGTCACACAGTGTAACACCCAATCACACAGTGTAACTCCCAATCACACAGTCTAACTCCCAGTCAAACAGTGTAACTCCCAATCACACAGTGTAACACCCAGTCACACAGTGTAACACCCAATCACACAGTGTAACTCCCAATCACACAGTCTAACTCCCAGTCACACAGTGTAACTCCCAATCACACAGTGAAACACCCAGTCACACAGTGAAACACCCAGTCACACAGTCTAACGCCCAGTCACACAGTGAAAAATCCAGTCACACAGTGTAACTACCAATCACACAGTGAAACACCCAATCACACAGTCTAACTCCCAGTCACACAGTGTAACTCCCAGTCACACAGTGTAACTCCCAATCACACAGTGTATCTCCCAGTCACACAGTGTAACTCCCAGTAAAACAGTGTAACACCCAGTCACACAGTGTAACTCCCAGTCACACAGTGTAACACCCAGTCACAAAGTGTAACTCCCACTCACACCGTGTAACACCCATTCACACAGTGTAACATCCAGTCACACATTGTAACACCCAATCACACAGTGTGACACCCAGTCACACAGTGTGACACCCAGTCACACAGTGTAACTCCCAATCACACAGTGTAACCCCCAGTCACACAGTGTAACACCCAGTCACACACTGTAACACCCAGTCATACAATGTAACACCCAGTCACACAGTGTGACTCCCAATCACACAGTGTAACTCCCAATCACACAGTGTAAACCCAGTCACACAGTGTAACACCCAGTCATACAGTGTAACACCCAGTCACACAGTGTAACACCCAGTCATACAGTGTAACACCCAGTCACACAGTGTAACTCCCAATCACACAGTGTAACACCCAGTCACACACTGTAACATTCAGTCATACAGTGTACTCCCAATCACACAGTGTAACACCCAGTCACACAGTGTAACTCCCAATCACACAGTGTAACTCCCAATCACACAGTGTAACACCCAGTCACACAGTGTAACTCCCAGTCACACAGGGTAACACCCAATCTCACAGTGTAACTGCCATTCACACAGTGTAACTCCCAGACACACAGTGTAACACCCAGTCACACACTGTAACATCCAGTCATACAGTGTAACTCCCAATCACACAGTGTAACACCCAGTCACACAGTGTAACTCCCAGTCACACAGTGTAACTCCCAATCACACAGTGAAACACCCAGTCACAAAGGGTAACACACAGTCACACAGTGTAACTCCCAATCACACAGTGTAACACCCAGTCACAAAGGGTAACACACAGTCACACAGTGTAATTCCCAATCACACAGTGTAACACTCAGTCACACAGTGAAAAATCCAGTCACACAGTGTAACTCCCAATCACACAGTGAAACACCCAGTCACACAGTGTAACTCCCAGTCACACAGTGTACCACTCAATCACACAGTGTAACACCCAGTCACACAGTGTAACTGCCAGTCACACATTATAACAGACAATCACACAGTGTAACACCCAGTCACACAGTGTAAACCCAGCCACACAGTGTAACTCCCAATTCACACAGTGTAACACCCAGTCACACAGTGTAACACCCAATCACACAGTGTAACACCCAGTCACACAGTGTAACACCCAGTCACACAGTGTAACACCCAATCACACAGTGTAACTCCCAATCACACAGTGTAACACCCAGTCACACAGTGTAACACCCAGTCACACAGTGAAACACCCAGTCACACAGTGTAACTCCCAATCACACAGTGTAACACCCAGTCACACAGTGTAAATCCCAATCACACAGTGTAACACCCAGTCACACAGTGTAACACCCAGTCACACAGTGTAACTCCCAATCACACAGTGTAAACCGAGTCACACAGTGTAACACCCAGTCACACAGTGTAACACCCAGTCACACAACGTAACTCCCAATCACACAGTGTAACTCCCAATCACACAGTCTAACTCCCAGTCACACAGCGTAACACCCAGTCACACAGTGTAACACCCAGTCACACAGTGTAACTCCCAGTCACACAGTGTAACACCCAATCAAACAGTGTAACTCCCAGTCACACAGTGTAAACCCAGTCACACAGTGTAACACCCAGTCACACAGTGTAACACCCAAACACACAGTGTAACTCCCAATCACACAGTGTAACACCCAGTCACACAGTGTAACTCCCAATTCACACAGTGTAACACCCAGTCACACAGTGTAACACCCAATCACACAGTGTAACACCCAGTCACACAGTGAACCACCCAGTCACACAGTGTAACATCCAATCACACAGTGTAACTCCCAATCACACAGTGTAACACCCAGTCACAAAGGGTAACACACAGTCACACAGTGTAATTCCCAATCACACAGTGTAACACTCAGTCACACAGTGAAAATCCAGTCACACAGTGTAACTCCCAATCACACAGTGAAACACCCAGTCACACAGTGTAACTGCCAGTCACACATTATAACAGACAATCACACAGTGTAACACCCAGTCACACAGTGTAACAGACAATCACACAGTGTAACTCCCAATCACACAGTGTAACACCCAGTCACACAGTGTAACACTCAGTCACACAGTGAAACACCCAGTCACACAGTGTAACACCCAGTCACACAGTGAAACACCCAGTCACACAGTGTAAACCCTGTCACACAGTGTAACTCCCAATCACACAGTGAAACACCCAGTCACACAGTGTAACTCCCAATCACACAGTGTAACACCCAGTCACACAGTGTAACAGACAATCACACAGTGTAACTCCCAGTCACACAGTGTATCTCCCAGTCACACAGTGGAACTCCCAATCACACATTTTAAACCCAGTCACACAGTGTAACACCCTGTCACACAGTGTAAAAAACAATCACACAGTGTAACTCCCAATCACACAGTGAAACACCAAGTCACACAGTCGAACTCCCAGTCTCACAGTGTAACTCCCAATCACACAGTGAAACACCCAGTCACACAGTCTAACTCCCAGTCGTACAGTGTAACTGCCAATCACACAGTGAAACACCCAGTCACACAGTGTAACTCCCAGTCACACAGCGTAACTCCCAGTCACGCAGTGTAAACCCAGTCACACAGTGTAACACCCAGACACACAGTGTAACTCCTAGTCACACAGTGAAACACCAGTCACACAGTGTAACTCCCAGTCACACAGTGTAAACCCAGTCACACAGTGTAACAACCAATCACACAGTGTAACACCCAGTCACACAGTGAAACACCCAGTCACACAGTGTATTTCCCAGTCACACAGTGTAACACCCAGTCACAGAGTGTAACAACCAGTCACACAGTGTAAACCCAGTCACACAGTCTAAACCCAGTCACACAGTGTAACACCCAGTCACTCAGTGTAAACCCAGTCACACAGTGTAACAACCAATCACACAGTGTAACGCCCAGTCACACAGTGTAACACCCATTCACACAGTGTAACACCCAATCACACAGTGTAACAGATAATCACACAGTGTAACTCCCAATCACACAGTGTAACACCCAGTCACACAGTGTAACACCCAATCACACAGTGTAACTCCCAATCACACAGTCTAACTCCCAGTCACACAGTGTAACTGCCAATCACACAATGTAACACCCAGTCACACAGTGTAACTCCCAATCACACAGTGTATCTCCCAACCACACAGTGTAACACCCAATCACACAGTGTAACACCCAGTCACACAGTGTAACTCCCAGTCACACAGTATAACAGTCAATCACACAGTGTAACAGACAATCACACAGTGTAACACCCAGTCACACAGTGTAACACCCAATCACACAGTGTAACTCCCAATCACACAGTCTAACTCCCAGTCAAACAGTGTAACTCCCAATCACACAGTGTAACACCCAGTCACACAGTGTAACACCCAATCACACAGTGTAACTCCCAATCACACAGTCTAACTCCCAGTCACACAGTGTAACTCCCAATCACACAGTGAAACACCCAGTCACACAGTGAAACACCCAGTCACACAGTCTAACGCCCAGTCACACAGTGAAAAATCCAGTCACACAGTGTAACTCCCAATCACACAGTGAAACACCCAATCACACAGTCTAACTCCCAGTCACACAGTGTAACTCCCAGTCACACAGTGTAACTCCCAATCACACAGTGTATCTCCCAGTCACACAGTGTAACTCCCAGTAAAACAGTGTAACACCCAGTCACACAGTGTAACTCCCAGTCACACAGTGTAACACCCAGTCACAAAGTGTAACTCCCACTCACACAGTGTAACACCCATTCACACAGTGTAACATCCAGTCACACATTGTAACACCCAATCACACAGTGTGACACCCAGTCACACAGTGTAACTCCCAAT
Source organism: Hemiscyllium ocellatum (assembly GCF_020745735.1). Taxonomy (NCBI): domain Eukaryota; kingdom Metazoa; phylum Chordata; class Chondrichthyes; order Orectolobiformes; family Hemiscylliidae; genus Hemiscyllium; species Hemiscyllium ocellatum. The sequence continues at coordinate 4,157,732 of NC_083428.1, forward strand.
CACACAGTGTAACCCCCAGTCACACAGTGTAACACCCAGTCACACACTGTAACACCCAGTCATACAATGTAACACCCAGTCACACAGTGTGACTCCCAATCACACAGTGTAACTCCCAATCACACAGTGTAAACCCAGTCACACAGTGTAACACCCAGTCATACAGTGTAACACCCAGTCACACAGTGTAACACCCAGTCATACAGTGTAACACCCAGTCACACAGTGTAACTCCCAATCACACAGTGTAACACCCAGTCACACACTGTAACATTCAGTCATACAGTGTACTCCCAATCACACAGTGTAACACCCAGTCACACAGTGTAACTCCCAATCACACAGTGTAACTCCCAATCACACAGTGAAACACCCAGTCACAAAGGGTAACACACAGTCACACAGTGTAACTCCCAATCACACAGTGTAACACCCAGTCACAAAGGGTAACACACAGTCACACAGTGTAATTCCCAATCACACAGTGTAACACTCAGTCACACAGTGAAAAATCCAGTCACACAGTGTAACTCCCAATCACACAGTGAAACACCCAGTCACACAGTGTAACTCCCAGTCACACAGTGTACCACTCAATCACACAGTGTAACACCCAGTCACACAGTGTAACTGCCAGTCACACATTATAACAGACAATCACACAGTGTAACACCCAGTCACACAGTGTAACAGACAATCACACAGTGTAACTCCCAATCACACAGTGTAACACCCAGTCACACAGTGTAACACCCAGTCACACAGTGAAACACCCAGTCACACAGTGTAACACCCAGTCACACAGTGAAACACCCAGTCACACAGTGTAAACCCTGTCACACAGTGTAACTCCCAATCACACAGTGAAACACCCAGTCACACAGTGTAACTCCCAAACACACAGTGTAACACCCAGTCACACAGTGTAACACCCAGTCACACAGTGTAAACCCAGTCACACAGTGTAACACCCAGTCACACAGTGAAACACCCAGTCACACAGTGTAAACCCAGTCTCACAGTGTAACTCCCAATCACACAGTGTAACACCCAGTCACACAGTGTAACTCCCAGTCACACAGTGTAACTCCCAATCACACAGTGTAACTCCCAATCACACAGTGTAACACCCAGTCACACAGTGTAAACCCAGTCACACAGTGTATCTCCCAGTCACACAGTGGAACTCCCAATCACACAGTGTAAACCCAGTCACACAGTGTAACACCCAGTCACACAGTGTAAAAAACAACCACACAGTGTAACTCCCAATCACACAGTGAAACACCAAGTCACACAGTCGAACTCCCAGTCTCACAGTGTAACTCCCAATCACACAGTGAAACACCCAGTCACACAGTCTAACTCCCAGTCGTACAGTGTAACTGCCAATCACACAGTGAAACACCCAGTCACACAGTGTAACTCCCAGTCACACAGTGTAACTCCCAGTCACGCAGAGTAAACCCAGTCACACAGTGTAACACCCAGACACACAGTGTAACTCCTAGTCACACAGTGAAACACCAGTCACACAGTGTAACTCCCAGTCACACAGTGTAAACCCAGTCACACAGTGTAACAACCAATCACACAGTGTAACACCCAGTCACACAGTGAAACACCCAGTCACACAGTGTATTTCCCAGTCACACAGTGTAACACCCAGTCACAGAGTGTAACAACCAGTCACACAGTGTAAACCCAGTCACACAGTCTAAACCCAGTCACACAGTGTAACACCCAGTCACTCAGTGTAAACCCAGTCACACAGTGTAACAACCAATCACACAGTGTAACGCCCAGTCACACAGTGTAACACCCATTCACACAGTGTAACACCCAATCACACAGTGTAACAGATAATCACACAGTGTAACTCCCAATCACACAGTGTAACACCCAGTCACACAGTGTAACACCCAATCACACAGTGTAACTCCCAATCACACAGTCTAACTCCCAGTCACACAGTGTAACTGCCAATCACACAATGTAACACCCAGTCACACAGTCTAACTCGCAGTCACACAGTGTAACTCCCAATCACACAGTGTATCTCCCAATCACACAGTGTAACACCCAATCACACAGTGTAACACCCAGTCACACAGTGTAACTCCCAGTCACACAGTATAACAGTCAATCACACAGTGTAACAGACAATCACACAGTGTAACACCCAGTCACACAGTGTAACACCCAATCACACAGTGTAACTCCCAATCACACAGTCTAACTCCCAGTCACACAGTGTAACTCCCAATCACACAGTGTAACACCCAGTCACACAGTGTAACACCCAATCACACAGTGTAACTCCCAATCACACAGTCTAACTCCCAGTCACACAGTGTAACTCCCAATCACACAGTGAAACACCCAGTCACACAGTGAAACACCCAGTCACACAGTCTAACGCCCAGTCACACAGTGAAAAATCCAGTCACACAGTGTAACTCCCAATCACACAGTGAAACACCCAATCACACAGTCTAACTCCCAGTCACACAGTGTAACTCCCAGTCACACAGTGTAACTCCCAATCACACAGTGTATCTCCCAGTCACACAGTGTAACACCCAGTCAAACAGTGTAACACCCAGTCACACAGTGTAACTCCCAGTCACACAGTGTAACACCCAGTCACAAAGTGTAACTCCCACTCACACAGTGTAACACCCATTCACACAGTGTAACGTCCAGTCACACATTGTAACACCCAATCACACAGTGTAACACCCAGTCTACACTGTAACACCCAGTCATACAATGTAACACCCAGTCACACAGTGTGACTCCCAATCACACAGTGTAACACGCAATCACACAGTGTAAACCCAGTCACACAGTGTAACTCCCAATCACACAGTGTAACACCCAGTCACACAGTGTAACACCCAGTCACACACTGTAACACCCAGTCATACAATGTAACACCCAGTCACACAGTGTGACTCCCAATCACACAGTGTAACACGCAATCACACAGTGTAAACCCAGTCACACAGTGTAACACCCAGTCATACAGTGTAACACCCAGTCACACAGTGTAACACCCAGTCACACAGTGTAACACCCAGTCACACACTGTAACATTCAGTCATACAGTGTACTCCCAATCACACAGTGTAACACCCAGTCACACAGTGTAACTCCCAATCACACAGTGTAACACCCAGTCACACACTGTAACATCCAGTCATACAGTGTAACTCCCAATCACACAGTGTAACACCCAGTCACACAGTGTAACTCCCAGTCACACAGGGTAACACCCAATCGCACAGTGTAACTGCCATTCACACAGTGTAACTCCCAGACACACAGTGTAACACCCAGTCACACACTGTAACATCCAGTCATACAGTGTAACTCCCAATCACACAGTGTAACACCCAGTCACACAGTCTAACTCCCAGTCACACAGTGTAACTCCCAATCACACAGTGAAACACCCAGTCACCCAGTCTAACTCCCAGTCACACAGTGTAACACCCAATCACACAGTGTAACTCCCAGTCGCACAGTGTAAACCCAGTCACACAGTGTAACACCCAGTCACACAGTGTAACACACAATCACACAGTGTAACTCCCAATCACACAGTGTAACACCCAGTCACACAGTGTAACTCCCAATTCACACAGTGTAACACCCAGTCACACAGTGTAACACCCAATCACACAGTGTAACACCCAGTCACACAGTGAACCACCCAGTCACACAGTGTAACATCCAATCACACAGTGTAACTTTCAATCACACAGTGTAACACCCAGTCACTAAGGGTAACACACAGTCACACAGTGTAATTCCCAATCACACAGTGTAACACTCAGTCACACAGTGAAAAATCCAGTCACACAGTGTAACTCCCAATCACACAGTGAAACACCCAGTCACACAGTCTAACTCCCAGTCAGTGTATCTCCCAATCACACAGTGTACCACCCAATCACACAGTGTAACACCCAGTCACACAGTGTAACTCCCAGTCACACATTATAACAGTCAATCACACAGTGTAACAGACAATCACACAGTGTAACACCCAGTCACATAGTGTAACAGACAATCACACAGTGTTATTCCCAATCACACAGTGTAACACCCAGTCACACAGTGTAACACCCAGTCACACAGTGTAACTCCCAATCACACAGTGTAACACCCAGTCACACAGTGTAAACCCAGTCACACAGTGTAAACCCAGTCTCACAGTGTAACTCCCAATCACACAGTGTAACACCCAGTCACACAGTGTAACTCCCAGTCACACAGTGTAACTCCCAATCACACAGTGTTACTCCCAATCACACAGTGTAACACCCCGTCACACAGTGTAAACCCAGTCACACAGTGTATCTCCCAGTCACACAGTGGAACTCCCAATCACACAGTGTAAACCCAGTCACACAGTGTAACACCCAGTCACACAGAGTAAAAAACAATCACACAGTGTAACTCCCAATCACACAGTGAAACACCAAGTCACACAGTCTAACTCCCAGTCGTACAGTGTAACTCCCAATCACACAGCGAAACACCCAGTCACACAGTCTAACTCCCAGTCGTACAGTGTAACTGCCAATCACACAGCGAAACACCCAGTCACACAGTCTAACTCCCAGTCGTACAGTGTAACTGCCAATCACACAGTGAAACACCCAGTCACACTGTCTAACTCCCAGTCACACAGTGTAACTCCCAGTCACACAGTGTAACTCCCAGTCACGCAGTGTAAACCCAGTCACACAGTGTAACACCCAGACACACAATGTAACACCCAGTCACACAGTGTAACACCCAATCACACAGTGTAACTCCCAATCACACAGTCTAACTCCCAGTCACACAGTGTAACTCCCAATCACACAGTGTAACTCCCAGTCACACAGTGTAAACCCAGTCACACAGTGTAACAACCAATCACACAGTGTAACACCCAGTCACACAGTGAAACACCCAGTCACACAGTGTATTTCCCAGTCACACAGTGTAACACCCAGTCACACAGTCTAAACCCAGTCACACAGTGTAACACCCAGTCACTCAGTGTAAACCCAGTCACACAGTGTAACAACCAATCACACAGTGTAACACCCAGTCACACAGTGTAACACCCATTCACACAGTGTAACTCCCAATCACACAGTGTAACTCCCAATCACACAGTGTAACACCCAGTCACACAGTGTAACACCCAATCACACAGTGTAACTCCCAATCACACAGTGTAACACCCAGTCACACAGTGTAACACCCAATCACACAGTGTAACTCCCAATCACACAGTCTAACTCCCAGTCACACAGTGTAACTCCCAATCACACAGTGTAACACCCAGTCACACAGTGTAACACCCAATCACACAGTGTAACTCCCAATCACACAGTCTAACTCCCAGTCACACAGTGTAACTCCCAATCACACAGTGAAACACCCAGTCACACAGTCTAACTCGCAGTCACACAGTGTAACTCCCAATCACACAGTGTATCTCCCAATCACACAGTGTAACACCCAATCACACAGTGTAACAGACAATCACACAGTGTAACACCCAGTCACACAGTGTAACAGACAATCACACAGTGCAACACCCAATCACACAGTGTAACACCCAGTCACACAGTGTAACACCCAGTCACACAGTGAAACACCCAGTCACACAGTGTAACACCCAGTCACACAGAGAAACACCCAGTCACACAGTGTAACACCCAGTCACACAGTGTAACTCCCAATCACACAGTGAAACACCCAGTCACACAGTGTAACTCCCAGTCACACAGTGTAACTCCCAATCACAGTGTAACACCCAGTCACACAGTGTATACCCAGTCACACAGTGTCACTCCCAATCACACAGTGTATCTCCCAGTCACACAGTGTAACTCCCAATTCACACAGTGTAACATCCCGTCACACAGTGTAAACCTCAGTGACACAGTGAAAGACCCAGTCACACATTCTAACTCCCAGTCACACAGTGTAACACCCAATCACACAGTGTAACACCCAGTCACACAGTGTAAACCTCAGTGACACAGTGAAAGACCCAGTCACACATTCTAACTCCCAGTCACACAGTGTAACACCCAATGACACAGTGTAACACCCAGTCACACAGTGTAAACCTCAGTGACACAGTGAAAGACCCAGTCACACATTCTCACTCCCAGTCACACAGTGCAACTCCCAATCACACAGTGTAACACCCAGTCACACAGTGTAAACCTCAGTGACACAGTGAAAGACCCAGTCACACATTCTAACTCCCAGTCACACAGTGTAACACCCAATCACACAGTGTAACACCCAGTCACACAGTGTAAACCTCAGTGACACAGTGAAAGACCCAGTCACACATTCTAACTCCCAGTCACACAGTGCAACTCCCAATCACACAGTGTAACACCCAGTCACACTGTGTAAACCTCAGTGACACAGTGAAAGACCCAGTCACACATTCTAACTCCCAGTCACACAGTGTAACTCCCAATCACACAGTGAAACACCCAGTCACACAGTCTAACTCCCAGTCACACAGTGTAACTCCCAGTCACACTGTGTAACTCCCAATAACACAGTGAAACACCCAGTCACACAGTCTAACGCCCAGTCACACAGTGAAAAATCCAGTCACACAGTGTAACTCCCAATCACACAGTGAAACACCCAATCACACAGTCTAACTCCCAGTCACACAGTGTAACTCCCAGTCACACAGTGTAACTCCCAATCACACAGTGTATCTCCCAGTCACACAGTGTAACTCCCAGTCAAACAGTGTAACACCCAGTCACACAGTGTAACTCCCAGTCACACAGTGTAACACCCAGTCACAAAGTGTAACTCCCAATCACACAGTGTAACACCCATTCACACAGTGTAACACCCAGTCACACATTGTAATACACAATCACACAGTGTGACACCCAGTCACACAGTGTAACTCCCAATCACACAGTGTAACACCCAGTCACACAGTGTAACACCCAGTCACACACTGTAACACCCAGTCATACAATGTAACACCCAGTCACACAGTGTAACACCCAGTCAAACAGTGTAACACCCAGTCACACAGTGTAACACCCAGTCACACACTGTAACATCCAGTCATACAGTGTAACTCCCAATCACACAGTGTAACACCCAGTCACACACTGAAACATCCAGTCATACAGTGTAACTCCCAACCACACAGTGTAACACCCAGTCACACACTGTAACATCCAGTCATACAGTGTAACTCGCAACCACACAGTGTAACACCCAGTCACACACTGTAACATCCAGTCATACAGTGTAACTCCCAATCACACAGTCTAACTCCCAGTCACGCAGTGTAACTCCCAATCACACAGTGTAACTCCCAATCACACAGTGTAACACCCAGTCACACAGTGTAACACCCAATCACACAGTGTAAACCCAGTCACACAGTGAAACACCCAGTCACACAGTGTAAATCCAGTCTCACAGTGTAACTCCCAATCACACAGTGTAACACCCAGTCACACAGTGTAACTCCCAGTCACACAGTGTAACTCCCAATCACACAGTGTAACTCCCAATCACACAGTGTAACACCCAGTCACACAGTGTAAACCCAGTCACACAGTGTATCTCCCAGTCACACAGTGGAACTCCCAATCACACAGTGCAACAACCAGTCACAGAGTGTAACACCTAGTCACACAGTGTAACACCCAGTTACTCAGTGTAACTCCCAGTCACACAGTGAAACACCCAGTCATACAGTGTATCTCCCAGTCACACAGTGTAACTCCCAATCACACAGTGTAACACCCAGTCACACAGTGTAATTCCCAATCACACAGTGTAACACCCACTCACACAGTGTAACACCCAATCACACAGTGTAACTCCCAATCACACAGTCTAACTCCCAGTCACACAGTGTAACTCCCAATCACACAGTGAAACACCCAGTCACACAGTCTAACTCGCAGTCACACAGTGTAACTCCCAATCACACAGTGTATCTCCCAGTCACACAGTATAACAGTCAATGACACAGTGTAACACCCAATCACACAGTGTAACACCCAGTCACACATTGTAACTCCCAATTCACACAGTGTAACACCCAGTCACACAGTGTAACACCCAGTCACACAGTGAAACACCCAGTCACACAGTGTAACACCCAGTCACACAGTGAAACACCCAGTCACACAGTGTCAACCCAGTCACACCGTGTAACTCCCAATCACACAGTGAAATACCCAGTCACACAGTGTAACTCCAAGTCACACAGTGTAACTCCCAATCACAGTGTAACACCCAGTCACACAGTGTAAACCTCGTCACACAGTGTAACTCCCAATTCACACAGTGTAACACCCAGTCACACAGTGTAACTCTCAATCACACAGTGTAACACCCAGTCACACAGTGTAAACCTCAGTGACACAGTGAAAGACCCAGTCACACATTCTAATTACCAGTCACACAGTGTAACTCCCAATCACACAGTGAAACACCCAGTCACACAGTCTAACTCCCAGTCACACAGTGTAACTCCCAGTCACACTGTGTAACTCCCAATAACACAGTGAAACACCCAGTCACACAGTCTAACGACCAGTCACACAGTGTAAAATCCAGTCACACAGTGTAACTCCCAATCACACAGTGAAACACCCAATCACACAGTCTAACTCCCAGTCACACAGTGTAACTCCCAGTCACACAGTGTAACTCCCAATCACACAGTGTATCTCCCAGTCACACAGTGTAACTCCCAGTCAAACAGTGTAACACACAGTCACACAGTGTAACTCTCAGTCACACAGTGTAACACCCAGTCACAAAGTGTAACTCCCACTCACAGTGTAACACCCATTCACACAGTGTAACACCCAGTCACACATTGTAACACCCAATCACACAGTGTAACACCCAGTCACACAGTGTAACACCCAGTCATACAGTGTGACTCCCAATCACACAGTGTAACATGCAATCACACAGTGTAACACCCAGTCACACAGTGTAACACCCAGTCATCCAGTGTAACACCCAGTCACACAGTGTAACTCCCAATCACACAGTGTAACACCCAGTCACACAGTGTATCTCCCAATCACACCGTGTAACACCCAGTCACACAGTGTAACTCCCAATCACACAGTGTAACACCCAGTCACACACAGTAACATCCAGTCATTCAGTGTAACTCCAATCACACAGTGTAACACCCATCACACACTGAAACATCCAGTCATACAGTGTAACTCCCAGTCAAACAGTGTAACACCCAGTCACACAGTGTAACTCCCAGTCACACAGTGTAACACCCAGTCACAAAGTGTAACTCCCAATCACACAGTGTAACACCCATTCACACAGTGTAACACCCAGTCACACATTGTAATACACAATCACACAGTGTGACACCCAGTCACACAGTGTAACTCCCAATCACACAGTGTAACACCCAGTCACACAGTGTAACACCCATGCACAGTGTAACCCCCAGTCACACAGTGCAACACCCAGTCACACACTGTAACACCCAGTCATACAGTGTAACACCCAGTCACACAGTGTAACTCCCAATCACACAGTGTAACAGCAAATCACACAGTGTAACACCCAGTCACGCAGTGTAACACACAATCACACAGTGTAACACCCAGTCATACAGTGACACAGCGAGTCACACAGTGCAAAACTGTCACAGAGTGTAACACCTAGTCACACAGTGTAACAACTAATCACACAGTGTAACTCCCAGTCACACAGTGTATCTCCCAGTCACACAGTGTATCTCCCAGCCACACAGTGTAACACCCAATCACGCAGTCGAACTCCCAGTCACACAGTGTAACACCCAGTCACACAGTGTCACACCCAGTCACACAGTGTAACTCCCAATCACACAGTGTATCTCCCAGTCACACAGTGTAACACCCAGTCAAACAGTGTAACTCCCAATCACACAGTGTATCTCCCAGTCACACAGTGTAACACCCAGTCAAACAGTGTAACTCCCACTCACACAGTGTAACACCCATTCACACAGTGTAACACCCATTCACACAGTATAACACCCAGTCACACATTGTAACACCCAATCACACAGTGTAACACCCAGTCACACAGTGTAACTCCCAATCACACAGTGTAACACCCAGTCACACAGTGTAACACCCAGTCACACACTGTAACACCCAGTCATACAGTGTGACTCCCAATCACACAGTGTAACACGCAATCACACAGTGTAACACCCAGTCATACAGTGTAACACCCAGTCACACAGTGTAACACCCAGTCATACAGTGTAACACCCAGTCACACAGTGTAACTCCCAATCACACAGTGTAACACCAAGTCACACACTAACATTCAGTCATACAGTGCACTCCCAATCACACAGTGTAACACCCAGTCACACAGTGTATCTCCCAATCACACAGTGTAACACCCAGTCACACAGTGTAACTCCCAATCACACAGTGTAACACCCAGTCACACACAGTAACATCCAGTCATACAGTGTAACTCCAATCACACAGTGTAACACCCATCACACACTGAAACATTCAGTCATACAGTGTAACTCCCAATCACACAGTGTAACACCCAGTCACACACTGTAACATCCAGTCATACAGTGTAACTCCCAATCACACAGTGTAACACCCAGTCACACAGGGTAACTCCCAGTCACACAGTGTAACTCCCAATCACACAGTGTAACTCCCAGTTACGCAGTGTAACTCCCAATCACACAGTGTAACTCCCAATCACACAGTGTAACACCCAGACACACACTGTAACACCCAGTCATACAGTGTAACACCCAGTCACACAGTGTAACTCCCAATCACACAGTGTAACACCCAGTCACACAGTGTAACTCCCAGTCACACAGTGTAACACCCAGTCACACAGTGTAACTCCCAATCACACAGTGTAACACCCAGTCACACAGTGTAACACCCATGCACAGTGTAACTCCCAGTCACACAGTGGAACACCCAGTCACACACTGTAACACCCAGTCACACACTGTAACACCCAGTCACACAGTGTAACTCCCAATCACACAGTGTAACACCAAATCACACAGTGTAACACCCAGTCACGCAGTGTAACACACAATCACACAGTGTAACACCCAGTCACACAGTGTAACTCCCGATCACACAGTCTAACACCCAGTCACACAGTGTAACTACCAATCACACAGTGTAACACCCAGTCACACACTGGAACACCCAGTCACACAGTGTAAATCCCAATCACACAGTGTAACCCCCAGTCACACAGTCTAACTCCCAATCACACAGTGTAACTCCCAGTCACACAGTGTAACTCCCAATCACACAGTGAAACACCCAATCACACAGTCTTACTCCCGGTCACACAGTGTAACTCCCAGTCACACAGTGTAACTCCCAATCACACAGTGAAACACCCAGTCACACAGTGTAACACCTAATCACACAACGTAACACACAGGCACACAGTGTAACACACAGTCATACAGTATAAGTCCCAATCACACAGTGTAACACCCAGTCACACAGTGTAACTTCCAATCACACAGTGTAACACCCAATCACACAGTGTAACACCCAGTCACACAGTGTAACACCCAGTCACACAGTGAAACTCCCAATCAAACCGTGTAACTCCCAGTCACACAGTGTAACACCCAATCACACAGTGTAACTCCCAATCAAACAGTGTAACTCCCAGTCACACAGTGTAACTCCAAATCACACAGTGTAACACCCAGTCACACAGTGTAACACCCAGTCACACAGTGTAACTTATATCACACAGTGTAACTCCCAGTCACACAGTGTAACACCCAGTCACACAGTGTAATACCCAGTCACACAGTTTAACGCCCAAACATACAGTGTAACTTCCAATCACACAGTGTAACACCCAGGTACACAGAGTAACTCCCAGTCACACAGTGTAACACACAGTCACACAGTGTAACTCCCAAACATACAGTGTAACTCCCAATCACACAGTGTAACACGCAGTCACACAGTGTAACACCCAATCACACAGTGTAACTCCCAAACATACAGTGTAACACCCAGGTACAAAGTGTAACTCCCAGTCACACAGTGTAACACCCAGTCACACAGTGTAACGCCCAAACATACAGTGTAACTTCGAATCACACAGTGTAACACTCAATCACACAGTGTAACACCCAGTCACATAGCGTAACACCCAATCACACAGTCTAACTCCCAGTCACACAGTGTAACACCCAGTCACACAGTGTAACTCCCAATCACACAGTGTAACACCCAGTCACACAGTGTAAACCCAGTCACACAGTGTAACTCCCAAACATACAGTGTAACTCCCAATCACACAGTGTAACACCCAGTCACACAGTGTAACACCCAGTCACACAGTCTAACTACCAAACATACAGTGTAACTCCCAATCACACAGTGTAACACCCAGTCACACAGTGTAACACCCAGTCACACAGTGTAACTACCAAACATACAGTGTAACTCCCAATCACACAGTGTAACACCCAGTCACACAGTGTAACACCCAATCACACAGTGTAACTCCCAATCACACTGTGTAACTCCCAATCACACAGTGTAACACACAGTCACACAGTGTAAGACCCAATCACACAGTGTAACTCCCAATCACACAGTGTAACTCCCAATCACACAGTGTAACTCCCAATCGCACAGTGTAACTCCCAGTCATACAGTGTAACACCCAATCACACAGCGTAACACCCAGTCACACAGAGTAACTCCCAATCACACATTGTAACACCCAGTCATACTGTCTAACCCCCAGTCACACAGTGTAACACCCAGTCACACAGTGTAACACCCATTCACACAGTGTAACACCCAGTCACACAGTCTAACCCCCCAGTCACACAGTGTAACACCCAGTCAAACAGTGTAACTCCCAGTCACACAGTATAACACTCAGTCACACAGTGTAACTCCCAGTCACACAGTGTAACACCCAATCACACAGTGTAACACCCAGTTACACAGTGCAACTCCCAAACATACTGTGTAACTCCCAATCACACAGTGTAACACCCAGTCACACAGTGTAACTACCAAACATACAGTGTAACTCCCAGTCACACAGTGTAACATCCAGTCACACAGTGTAACTCCCAATCACACAGTGTTACACCCAGTCACACACTGTCACACCCAATCATACAGTGTAACACCCAGTAACACAGTGTAACTCCCAGGCACACAGTGTAACACCCAATCACACAGTGTAGCTCCCAATCACACAGTGTAACACCCAGTCACACAGTGTAACTCCCAGTCACACAGTGTAACTCCCAGGCACACAGTGTAACACCTAATCACACAGTCTAACTCCCAGTCACACAGTGTAACACCCAGGCATACAGTGTAACACTCAATCACACAGTGTAACACCCAGTCACACAGTGTAACTCAAAATCACACAGTGTAACACCCAGTCACACAGTGTAAAACTGTCACACAGTGTAACTCAAAATCACACAGTGTAACACCCAGTCACACAGTGTGACTCCCAAACACACAGTGTAACACTCTGTCACACAGTGTAGCTCCCAATCACACAATGTAACACCCAGTCACACAGTGTAACACTCAGTCACACAGTGTAACTCCCAATCACACAGTGTAACTCCCAAACATACAGTGTAACTTCCAATCACACAGTGTAACTCCAAGTCACACAGTCTAACTCCCAGTCACACAGTGTAACTCCCAATCACACAGTGTAACTCCCAGTCACGCAGTGTAACTCCCAATCACACAGTGTAACACCCAGTCACACAGTGTAACACCCAATCACACAGTGTAACTCCCAATCAAACAGTCTAACTCCCAGTCACACAGTGTAACTCCCAATCACACAGTGAAACACCCAGTCACACAGTCTAATTCGCAGTCACACAGTGTAACTCCCAATCACACAGTGTATCTCCCAATCACACAGTGTAACACCCAATCACACAGTGTAACAGACAATCACACAGTGTAACACCCAGTCACACAGTGTAACAGACAATCACACAGTGCAACACCCAATCACACAGTGTAACACCCAGTCACACAGTGTAACACCCAGTCACACAGTGAAACACCCAGTCACACAGTGTAACACCCAGTCACACAGAGAAACACCCAGTCACACAGTGTAACACCCAGTCACACAGTGTAACTCCCAATCACACAGTGAAACACCCAGTCACACAGTGTAACTCCCAGTCACACAGTGTAACTCCCAATCACAGTGTAACACCCAGTCACACAGTGTATACCCAGTCACACAGTGTCACTCCCAATCACACAGTGTATCTCCCAGTCACACAGTGTAACTCCCAATTCACACAGTGTAACATCCAGTCACACAGTGTAAACCTCAGTGACACAGTGAAAGACCCAGTCACACATTCTAACTCCCAGTCACACAGTGTAACACCCAATCACACAGTGTAACACCCAGTCACACAGTGTAAACCTCAGTGACACAGTGAAAGACCCAGTCACACATTCTAACTCCCAGTCACACAGTGTAACACCCAATGACACAGTGTAACACCCAGTCACACAGTGTAAACCTCAGTGACACAGTGAAAGACCCAGTCACACATTCTCACTCCCAGTCACACAGTGCAACTCCCAATCACACAGTGTAACACCCAGTCACACAGTGTAAACCTCAGTGACACAGTGAAAGACCCAGTCACACATTCTAACTCCCAGTCACACAGTGTAACACCCAATCACACAGTGTAACACCCAGTCACACAGTGTAAACCTCAGTGACACAGTGAAAGACCCAGTCACACATTCTAACTCCCAGTCACACAGTGCAACTCCCAATCACACAGTGTAACACCCAGTCACACAGTGTAAACCTCAGTGACACAGTGAAAGACCCAGTCACACATTCTAACGCCCAGTCACACAGTGTAACTCCCATTCACACAGTGAAACACCCAGTCACACAGTCTAACTCCCAGTCACACAGTGTAACTCCCAGTCACACTGTGTAACTCCCAATAACACAGTGAAACACCCAGTCACACAGTCTAACGCCCAGTCACACAGTGAAAAATCCAGTCACACAGTGTAACTCCCAATCACACAGTGAAACACCCAATCACACAGTCTAACTCCCAGTCACACAGTGTAACTCCCAGTCACACAGTGTAACTCCCAATCACACAGTGTATCTCCCAGTCACACAGTGTAACTCCCAGTCAAACAGTGTAACACCCAGTCACACAGTGTAACTCCCAGTCACACAGTGTAACACCCAGTCACAAAGTGTAACTCCCAATCACACAGTGTAACACCCATTCACACAGTGTAACACCCAGTCACACATTGTAATACACAATCACACAGTGTGACACCCAGTCACACAGTGTAACTCCCAATCACACAGTGTAACACCCAGTCACACAGTGTAACACCCAGTCACACACTGTAACACCCAGTCATACAATGTAACACCCAGTCACACAGTGTAACACCCAGTCAAACAGTGTAACACCCAGTCACACAGTGTAACACCCAGTCATACAGTGTAACACCCAGTCACACAGTGTAACTCCCAATCACACAGTGTAACACCCAGTCACACACTGTAACATCCAGTCATACAGTGTAACTCCCAATCACACAGTGTAACACCCAGTCACACACTGAAACATCCAGTCATACAGTGTAACTCCCAACCACACAGTGTAACACCCAGTCACACACTGTAACATCCAGTCATACAGTGTAACTCGCAACCACACAGTGTAACACCCAGTCACACACTGTAACATCCAGTCATACAGTGTAACTCCCAATCACACAGTGTAACTCCCAGTCACGCAGTGTAACTCCCAATCACACAGTGTAACTCCCAATCACACAGTGTAACACCCAGTCACACAGTGTAACACCCAATCACACAGTGTAACTCGCAACCACACAGTGTAACACCCAGTCACACACTGTAACATCCAGTCATACAGTGTAACTCCCAATCACACAGTGTAACACCCAGTCACACAGTGTAACTCCCAGTCACACAGTGTAACTCCCAATCACACAGTGTAACTCCCAATCACACAGTGTAACACCCAGTCACACAGTGTAAACCCAGTCACACAGTGTATCTCCCAGTCACACAGTGGAACTCCCAATCACACAGTGCAACAACCAGTCACAGAGTGTAACACCTAGTCACACAGTGTAACACCCAGTTACTCAGTGTAACTCCCAGTCACACAGTGAAACACCCAGTCATACAGTGTATCTCCCAGTCACACAGTGTAACACCAAATCACACAGTGTAACAGATAATCACATAGTGTAACTCCCAATCACACAGTGTAACACCCAGTCACACAGTGTAATTCCCAATCACACAGTGTAACACCCAGTCACACAGTGTAACACCCAATCACACAGTGTAACTCCCAATCACACAGTCTAACTCCCAGTCACACAGTGTAACTCCCAATCACACAGTGAAACACCCAGTCACACAGTCTAACTCGCAGTCACACAGTGTAACTCCCAATCACACAGTGTATCTCCCAGTCACACAGTATAACAGTCAATCACACAGTGTAACACCCAATCACACAGTGTAACACCCAGTCACACATTGTAACTCCCAATTCACACAGTGTAACACCCAGTCACACAGTGTAACACCCAGTCACACAGTGAAACACCCAGTCACACAGTGTAACACCCAGTCACACAGTGAAACACCCAGTCACACAGTGTAACACCCAGTCACACAGTGAAACACCCAGTCACACAGTGTAACACCCAGTCACACAGTGAAACACCCAGTCACACAGTGTCAACCCAGTCACACCGTGTAACTCCCAATCACACAGTGAAATACCCAGTCACACAGTGTAACTCCAAGTCACACAGTGTAACTCCCAATCACAGTGTAACACCCAGTCACACAGTGTAACACCCAGTCATACAGTGTAACACCCAGTCACACAGTGTAACTCCCAATCACACAGTGTAACACCAAGTCACACAGTGTATCTCCCAATCACACAGTGTAACACCCAGTCACACAGTGTAACTCCCAATCACACAGTGTAACACCCAGTCACACACAGTAACATCCAGTCATTCAGTGTAACTCCAATCACACAGTGTAACACCCATCACACACTGAAACATCCAGTCATACAGTGTAACTCCCAATCACACAGTGTAACACCCAGTCACACAGTGTAACTCCCAGTCACACAGTGTAACTCCCAATCACACAGTGTAACTCCCAGTCACGCAGTGTAACTCCCAATCACACAGTGTAACTCCCAATCACACAGTGTAACACCCAGACACACAGTGTAACACCCAGTCACACAGTGTAACTCCCAATCACACAGTGTAACACCCAGTCACACAGTGTAACACCCATGCACAGTGTAACTCCCAGTCACACAGTGCAACACCCAGTCACACACTGTAACACCCAGTCATACAGTGTAACACCCAGTCACACAGTGTAACTCCCAATCACACAGTGTAACAGCAAATCACACAGTGTAACACCCAGTCACGCAGTGTAACACACAATCACACAGTGTAACACCCAGTCATACAGTGACACAGCGAGTCACACAGTGCAAAACTGTCACAGAGTGTAACACCCAGTCACACAGTGTAACAACTAATCACACAGTGTAACTCCCAGTCACACAGTGTATCTCCCAGTCACACAGTGTATCTCCCAGCCACACAGTGTAACACCCAATCACGCAGTCGAACTCCCAGTCACACAGTGTAACACCCAGTCACACAGTGTCACACCCAGTCACACAGTGTAACTCCCAATCACACAGTGTATCTCCCAGTCACACAGTGTAACACCCAGTCAAACAGTGTAACTCCCAATCACACAGTGTATCTCCCAGTCACACAGTGTAACACCCAGTCAAACAGTGTAACTCCCACTCACACAGTGTAACACCCATTCACACAGTGTAACACCCATTCACACAGTATAACACCCAGTCACACATTGTAACACCCAATCACACAGTGTAACACCCAGTCACACAGTGTAACTCCCAATCACACAGTGTAACACCCAGTCACACAGTGTAACACCCAGTCACACACTGTAACACCCAGTCATACAGTGTGACTCCCAATCACACAGTGTAACACGCAATCACACAGTGTAACACCCAGTCATACAGTGTAACACCCAGTCACACAGTGTAACACCCAGTCATACAGTGTAACACCCAGTCACACAGTGTAACTCCCAATCACACAGTGTAACACCAAGTCACACACTAACATTCAGTCATACAGTGCACTCCCAATCACACAGTGTAACACCCAGTCACACAGTGTATCTCCCAATCACACAGTGTAACACCCAGTCACACAGTGTAACTCCCAATCACACAGTGTAAGACCCAGTCACACACAGTAACATCCAGTCATACAGTGTAACTCCAATCACACAGTGTAACACCCATCACACACTGAAACATTCAGTCATACAGTGTAACTCCCAATCACACAGTGTAACACCCAGTCACACACTGTAACATCCAGTCATACAGTGTAACTCCCAATCACACAGTGTAACACCCAGTCACACAGTGTAACTCCCAGTCACACAGTGTAACTCCCAATCACACAGTGTAACTCCCAGTTACGCAGTGTAACTCCCAATCACACAGTGTAACTCCCAATCACACAGTGTAACACCCAGACACACACTGTAACACCCAGTCATACAGTGTAACACCCAGTCACACAGTGTAACTCCCAATCACACAGTGTAACACCCAGTCACACAGTGTAACTCCCAGTCACACAGAGTAACACCCAGTCACACAGTGTAACTCCCAATCACACAGTGTAACACCCAGTCACACAGTGTAACACCCATGCACAGTGTAACTCCCAGTCACACAGTGGAACACCCAGTCACACACTGTAACACCCAGTCACACACTGTAACACCCAGTCACACAGTGTAACTCCCAATCACACAGTGTAACACCAAATCACACAGTGTAACACCCAGTCACGCAGTGTAACACACAATCACACAGTGTAACACCCAGTCACACAGTGTAACTCCCGATCACACAGTCTAACACCCAGCCACACAGTGTAACTACCAATCACACAGTGTAACACCCAGTCACACACTGGAACACCCAGTCACACAGTGTAAATCCCAATCACACAGTGTAACCCCCAGTCACACAGTCTAACTCCCAATCACACAGTGTAACTCCCAGTCACACAGTGTAACTCCCAATCACACAGTGAAACACCCAATCACACAGTCTTACTCCCGGTCACACAGTGTAACTCCCAGTCACACAGTGTAACTCCCAATCACACAGTGAAACACCCAGTCACACAGTGTAACACCTAATCACACAACGTAACACACAGGCACACAGTGTAACACACAGTCATACATTATAAGTCCCAATCACACAGTGTAACACCCAGTTACACAGTGTAACTTCCAATCACACAGTGTAACACCCAATCACACAGTGTAACACCCAGTCACACAGTGTAACACCCAGTCACACAGTGAAACTCCCAATCAAACCGTGTAACTCCCAGTCACACAGTGTAACACCCAATCACACAGTGTAACTCCCAATCAAACAGTGTAACTCCCAGTCACACAGTGTAACTCCAAATCACACAGTGTAACACCCAGTCACACAGTGTAACACCCAGTCACACAGTGTAACTTATATCACACAGTGTAACTCCCAGTCACACAGTGTAACACCCAGTCACACAGTGTAATACCCAGTCACACAGTTTAACGCCCAAACATACAGTGTAACTTCCAATCACACAGTGTAACACCCAGGTACACAGTGTAACTCCCAGTCACACAGTGTAACACACAGTCACACAGTGTAACTCCCAAACATACAGTGTAACTCCCAATCACACAGTGTAACACGCAGTCACACAGTGTAACACCCAATCACACAGTGTAACTCCCAAACATACAGTGTAACACCCAGGTACAAAGTGTAACTCCCAGTCACACAGTGTAACACCCAGTCACACAGTGTAACGCCCAAACATACAGTGTAACTTCGAATCACACAGTGTAACACTCAATCACACAGTGTAACACCCAGTCACATAGCGTAACACCCAATCACACAGTCTAACTCCCAGTCACACAGTGTAACACCCAGTCACACAGTGTAACTCCCAATCACACAGTGTAACACCCAGTCACACAGTGTAACACCCAGTCACACAGTGTAAACCCAGTCACACAGTGTAACTCCCAAACATACAGTGTAACTCCCAATCACACAGTGTAACACCCAGTCACACAGTGTAACTCCCAGTCACACAGTCTAACTACCAAACATACAGTGTAACTCCCAATCACACAGTGTAACACCCAGTCACACAGTGTAACACCCAGTCACACAGTGTAACTACCAAACATACAGTGTAACTCCCAATCACACAGTGTAACACCCAGTCACACAGTGTAACACCCAATCACACAGTGTAACTCCCAATCACACTGTGTAACTCCCAATCACACAGTGTAACACACAGTCACACAGTGTAAGACCCAATCACACAGTGTAACTCCCAATCACACAGTGTAACTCCCAATCGCACAGTGTAACTCCCAGTCATACAGTGTAACACCCAATCACACAGCGTAACACCCAGTCACACAGAGTAACTCCCAATCACACAGTGTAACACCCAGTCATACAGTCTAATCCCCAGTCACACAGTGTAACACCCAGTCACACAGTGTAACACCCATTCACACAGTGTAACACCCAGTCACACAGTCTAACCCCCCAGTCACACAGTGTAACACCCAGTCAAACAGTGTAACTCCCAGTCACACAGTATAACACTCAGTCACACAGTGTAACTCCCAGTCACACAGTGTAACACCCAATCACACAGTGTAACACCCAGTTACACAGTGCAACTCCCAAACATACTGTGTAACTCCCAATCACACAGTGTAACACCCAGTCACACAGTGTAACTACCAAACATACAGTGTAACTCCCAGTCACACAGTGTAACATCCAGTCACACAGTGTAACTCCCAATCACACAGTGTTACACCCAGTCACACACTGTCACACCCAATCATACAGTGTAACACCCAGTAACACAGTGTAACTCCCAGGCACACAGTGTAACACCCAATCACACAGTGTAGCTCCCAATCACACAGTGTAACACCCAGTCACACAGTGTAACTCCCAGTCACACAGTGTAACTCCCAGGCACACAGTGTAACACCTAATCACACAGTCTAACTCCCAGTCACACAGTGTAACACCCAGGCATACAGTGTAACACTCAATCACACAGTGTAACACCCAGTCACACAGTGTAACTCAAAATCACACAGTGTAACACCCAGTCACACAGTGTAAAACTGTCACACAGTGTAACTCAAAATCACACAATGTAACACCCAGTCACACAGTGTAACACCCAGTCACACAGTGTAGCTCCCAATCACACAATGTAACACCCAGTCACACAGTGTAACACTCAGTCACACAGTGTAACTCCCAATCACACAGTGTAACTCCCAAACATACAGTGTAACTTCCAATCACACAGTGTAACTCCAAGTCACACAGTCTAACACCCAGTCACACAGTGTAAATCCCAATCAATAAGTGTAACTCCCAATCACAAAGTGTAACACCCAGTCACACAGTGTAACTCCCAAACATACAGTGTAACACCCAGTCACACAGTGTAACTCCGAATCACACAGTGTAACACCCTGTCACACAGTGTAACTCAAAATCACACAGTGTAACACCCAGTCTCACAGTGTAACACCCAATCACACAGTGTAACACCCAGTCACACAGTGTAACACTCAGTCACACAGTGTAACACCCAGTCACACAGTGTAACACTCAGTCACACAGTGTAACTTCCAATCACACAGTGTAACTTCAAGTCACACAGTCTAACACCCAGTCACACAGTGTAAATCCCAATCACACAGTGTAACTCCCAATCACACAGTGTAACACCCAGTCACACAGTGTAACTCCCAAACATACAGTGTAACACCCAGTCACACACTGTAACACCCAATCACACAGTGTAACACCCAGTCACACAGTGTAACACCCAATCACACAGTGTAACTCCCAATCACACAGTGTAACTCCCAATCACACAGTGTAACTCCCAGTCATACAGTGTAACACCCAATCATACAGCGTAACACCCAGTTACAGTGTAACTACCAAACATACAGTGTAACTCCCAGTCACACAGTGTAACATCCAGTCACACAGTGTAACTCCCAGGCACACAGTGTAACACCCAATCACACAGTGTAACTCCCAATCACACAGTGTAACACCCAGTCACACAGTGTAACTCCCAGTCACACAGTGTAACTCCCAGGCACACAGTGTAACACCCAATCACACAGTGTAATTCCCAATCACACAGTGTAACTGCCAGTCACACAGTGTAACACTCAGTCACACAGTGTAACACCCAGTCACACAGTGTAACACTCAGTCACACAGTGTAACTTCCAATCACACAGTGTAACTTCAAGTCACACAGTCTAACACCCAGTCACACAGTGTAAATCCCAATCACACAGTGTAACTCCCAATCACACAGTGTAACACCCAGTCACACAGTGTAACTCCCAAACATACAGTGTAACACCCAGTCACACACTGTAACACCCAATCACACAGTGTAACACCCAGTCACACAGTGTAACACCCAATCACACAGTGTAACTCCCAATCACACAGTGTAACTCCCAATCACACAGTGTAACTCCCAGTCACACAGTGTAACTCCCAATCACACGGTGTAACTCCCAGTCATACAGTGTAACACCCAATCACACAGCGTTACACCCAGTCACACAGTGTAACTCCCATTCACACAGTGTAACACCCAGTCACACAGTCTAACCCCCTGTCACACAGTGTAACACCCAGTCACACAGTGTAACACCCATTCACACAGTGTAACACCCAGTCACACAGTGTAACTCCCAAACATACTGTGTAACTCCCAATCACACAGTGTAACACCCAGTCACACAGTGTAACACCCAGTCACACAGTGTAACTCCCAGGCACACAGTGTAACACCCAATCACACAGTGTAACTCCCAATCACACAGTATAACACCCAGTCACACAGTGTAACCCCCAGTCACACAGTGTAACTCCCAGACACACAGTGTAACACCTAATCACACAGTCTAACTCCCAGTCACACAGTGTAACACTCAGTCACACAGTGTAACACTGTCACTCAGTGTAACTCAAAATCACACAATGTAACACCCAGTCACACAGTGTAACACTCAATCACACAGTGTAACACCCAGTCACACAGTGTAACACCCAGTCACACAGTGTAACTCCCAATCACACAATGTAACACCCAGTCACACAGTGTAACTACCAATCACACAGTGTAACACTCAGTCACACAGTGTAACTCCCAATCACACAGTGTAACTCCCAAACATACAGTGTAACTTCCAATCACACAGTGTAACTCCAAGTCACACAGTCTAACACCCAGTCACACAGTGTAAATCCCAATCACACAGTGTAACTCCCAATCACACAGTGTAACACCCAGTCACACAGTGTAACTCCCAAACATACAGTGTAACACCCAGTCACACAGTGTAACACCCAATCACACAGTGTAACACCCAGTCACACAGTGTAACAACCAATCACACAGTGTAACTCCCAATCACACAGTGTAACTCCCAATCACACAGTGTAACTCCCAGTCACACAGTGTAACTCCCAGTCACACAGTGTAACTCCCAATCACACGGTGTAACTCCCAGTCATACAGTGTAACACCCAATCACACAGCGTAACACCCAGTCACACAGTGTAACTCCCAATCACACAGTGTAACACCCAGTCATACAGTCTAACCCCCAGTCACACAGTGTAACACCATGTCACACACTGTAACACCCATTCACACAGTGTAACACCCAGTCACACAGTCTAACCCCCAGTCACACAGTGTAACACCCAGTCAAACAGTGTAACTCCCAGTCACACAGTGTAACACCCAGTCACACAGTGTAACACCCAATCACACAGTGTAACTCCCAATCACACAGTGTAACTCCCAATCACACAGTGTAACTCCCAGTCACACAGTGTAACTCCCAATCACACGGTGTAACTCCCAGTCATACAGTGTAACACCCAATCACACAGCGTTACACCCAGTCACACAGTGTAACTCCCATTCACACAGTGTAACACCCAGTCACACAGTCTAACCCCCTGTCACACAGTGTAACACCCAGTCACACAGTGTAACACCCATTCACACAGTGTAACACCCAGTCACACAGTGTAACTCCCAAACATACTGTGTAACTCCCAATCACACAGTGTAACACCCAGTCACACAGTGTAACACCCAGTCACACAGTGTAACTCCCAGGCACACAGTGTAACACCCAATCACACAGTGTAACTCCCAATCACACAGTATAACACCCAGTCACACAGTGTAACCCCCAGTCACACAGTGTAACTCCCAGACACACAGTGTAACACCTAATCACACAGTCTAACTCCCAGTCACACAGTGTAACACTCAGTCACACAGTGTAACACTGTCACTCAGTGTAACTCAAAATCACACAATGTAACACCCAGTCACACAGTGTAACACTCAATCACACAGTGTAACACCCAGTCACACAGTGTAACACCCAGTCACACAGTGTAACTCCCAATCACACAATGTAACACCCAGTCACACAGTGTAACTACCAATCACACAGTGTAACACTCAGTCACACAGTGTAACTCCCAATCACACAGTGTAACTCCCAAACATACAGTGTAACTTCCAATCACACAGTGTAACTCCAAGTCACACAGTCTAACACCCAGTCACACAGTGTAAATCCCAATCACACAGTGTAACTCCCAATCACACAGTGTAACACCCAGTCACACAGTGTAACTCCCAAACATACAGTGTAACACCCAGTCACACAGTGTAACACCCAATCACACAGTGTAACACCCAGTCACACAGTGTAACACCCAATCACACAGTGTAACTCCCAATCACACAGTGTAACTCCCAATCACACAGTGTAACTCCCAGTCACACAGTGTAACTCCCAATCACACGGTGTAACTCCCAGTCATACAGTGTAACACCCAATCACACAGCGTAACACCCAGTCACACAGTGTAACTCCCAATCACACAGTGTAACACCCAGTCATACAGTCTAACCCCCAGTCACACAGTGTAACACCATGTCACACACTGTAACACCCATTCACACAGTGTAACACCCAGTCACACAGT
Source organism: Hemiscyllium ocellatum (assembly GCF_020745735.1). Classification (NCBI taxonomy): domain Eukaryota; kingdom Metazoa; phylum Chordata; class Chondrichthyes; order Orectolobiformes; family Hemiscylliidae; genus Hemiscyllium; species Hemiscyllium ocellatum. The sequence continues at coordinate 4,183,179 of NC_083428.1, forward strand.
CTAACCCCCAGTCACACAGTGTAACACCCAGTCAAACAGTGTAACTCCCAGTCACACAGTGTAACACACAGTCACACAGTGTAACACCCAGTTACACAGTGTAACTCCCAAACATACTGTGTAACTCCCAATCACACAGTGTAACACCCAGTCACACAGTGTAACACCCAGTCACACAGTGTAGCTTCCAAACATACAGTGTAACTCCCAGTCACACAGTGTAACATCCAGTCACACAGTGTAACTCCCAATCACACAGTGTAACACCCAGTCACACAGTGTAACACCCAGTTACACTTGTAACACTCAGTCACACAGTGTAACTCCCAGTCACACAGTGTAACACCCAATCACACAGTGTAACTCCCAAACATACTGTGTAACTCCCAATCACACAGTGTAACACCCAGTCACACAGTGTAACACACAGTCACACAGTCTAACTACCAAACATACAGTGTAACTCCCAATCACACAGTGTAACACCCAGTCACACAGTGTAACATCCAGTCACACAGTGTAACTCCCAATCACACAGTGTAACACCCAGTCACACACTGTAACACCCAGTCATACAGTGTAACACCCAGTCACACAGTGTAACTCCCAGGCACACAGTGTAACACCCAATCACACAGTGTAACTCCCAATCACACAGTGTAACACCCAGTCACACAGTGTAACTCCCAGGCACACAGTGTAACACCTAATCACACAGTCTAACTCCCAGTCACACAGTGTAACACCCAGTCACACAGTGTAACTCTCAATCACACAGTGTAACACCCAGTCACACAGTGTAACTCCGAATCACACAGTTTAACACCAAGTCACACAGTGTAACTCAAAATCACACAGTGTAACACCCAGTCACACAGTGTAAAACTGTCACACAGTGTAACTCAAAATCACACAATGTAACACTCAGTCACACAGTGTAACACCCAGTCACACAGTGTAACTCCCAATCACACAGTGTAACACTCAGTCACACAGTGTAACTCCCAATCACACAGTGTAACACCCAGTCACACAGTGTAACACTCAGTCATACAGTGTAACTCCCAATTCACACAGTGTAACACCCAGTCACACAGTGTAACACTCAGTCACACAGTGTAACTCCCAATTCACACAGTGTAACACCCAGTCACACAGTGTAACACTCAGTCACACAGTGTAACTCCCAATCACACAGTGTAACCCCCAGTCACACAGTGTAACTCCCAAACATACAGTGTAACACCCAATCACACAGTTTAACTCCCAATCACACAGTGTAACTCCCAATCACACAGTGTAACACCAAATCACACAGTGTAACTCCCAGTCACACAGTGTAACTCCCAATCACACAGTGTAACACCCAGTCACACAGTGTAACACCCAATCACACAGTGTAACTCCCAATCACACAGTGTAACTCCCAATCACACAGTGTAACGCCCAGTCACACAATGTAACACCCAGTCACACATTGTAACTCCCAAACATCCAGTGTAACTCCCAATCACACAGTGTAACACCCAGTCACACAGTGTAACACCCAGTCACACAGTGTAACTACCAAACATACAGTGTAACTCCCAGTCATACAGTCTAACCCCCCGTCACACAGTGTAACACCCAGTCACACAGTGTAACTCCCAAACATACAGTGTAACTCCCAATCACACAGTGTAACACCCAGTCACACAGTGTAACACCCAGTCACACGGTGTAACTACCAAACATACAGTGTAACTCCCAGTCACACAGTGTAACATGCAGTCACACAGTGTAACAGACAATCACACAGTCTAACTCCCAGTCACACAGTGTAACACCCAGTCACACAGTGTAACACTGTCACAGATTGTAACATCCAGTCACACAGTGTAACACCCAATCACACAGTGAAACACCCAGTCATACAGTGACACAGCCAGTCACACAGTGTAAAACTGTCACAGAGTGTAACACCCAGTCACACAGTGTAACACCCTGTCACACAGTGTAAAACCCAATCACACAGTGTAACACCCAGTCACACAGTGTAACTCCCAGTCACACAGTGTAACACCCAATCACACAGTCTAACCCCCAGTCACACAGTGTAACTCCTAATCACACAGTGTAACACCCAGTCACACAGTGTAAGTCTCAATTCACACAGTGTAACACCCAGTCACACAGTGTAACACTCACTCACACAGTGTAACACCCAGTCACACAGTGTAACACCCAGTCACACACTGTAACTCCCAATCACACAGTGTTACACCCAGTCACACAGTGTAACTCCCAATCACACAGTGTAACTCCCAATCACACAGTGTAACACCCAATCACACAGTGTAACGCCCAGTCATACAGTGTAACACCCAGTCACACAGTGTAACACCCAGTCACACAGTGTAACTCCCAATCACACAGTGTAACACCCAGTCACACAGTGTAACTCTCAAACATACAGTGTAACTCCCAATCACACAGTGTAACACCCAGTCACACAGTGTAACTCCCAATCACACAGTGTAACACCCAGTCACACAGTGTAACTCCCAGTCACACAGTGTAACTCTCAAACATACAGTGTAACTCCCAATCACACAGTGTAACACCCAGTCACACAGTGTAACACCCAGTCACACAGTGTAACTCCCAATCACACAGTGTGACACCCAGTCACACAGTGTAACACCCAGTCACACAGTGTAACTCTGAAACATACAGTGTAACTCCCAATCACACAGTGTAACTCCCAATCACACAGTGTAACACATAGTCACACAGTGTAACTCCCAGTCACACAATTTAACGCCCAAACATACAGTGTAACTTCCAATCACACAGTGTAACACCTAGTCACACAGTGTAACTCCCACTCACACAGTGTAACTCCCAATCACACAGTGTAACACCCAGTCACACAGTGTAACTCCCAATCACACAGTGTAACACATAGTCACACAGTGTAACTCCCAGTCACACAATTTAACGCCCAAACATACAGTGTAACTTCCAATCACACAGTGTAACACCTAGTCACACAGTGTAACTCCCAGTCACACAGTGTAACTCCCAATCACACAGTGTAACACCCAGTCGCACAGTGTAACTCCCAGTCACACAGTGTAACACCCAGTCACACAGTGTAACACCCAGTCACACAGTGTAACACTCTGTTATACCATGGTTCATCCATTCATGGCTTGTATGAATTTTGTAAATTTCAGTGAGACCACCTCTCATTCTTTGAAACACAAGGGAATAGAATTTTCTCCACCTCTCCATACAAGTACAACATGACAGCACAGAAATCACTCTGCTGAACCTGCTGGACTATATCCTTCCGTACGACCGTAAGGAGCTGCAGTAAGCCATTCAGCCCATTCAGTCTGTTCTGCCATTGAGTGGGATCAAGTTAGACAAGCAGGATGCTGGAAGAACACAGCAGACCAGGCAGCATCAGGACATGGAGAAGTCAACATTTTGGGTGTAACCTTTCTTCAGGACTGGAGTGGGTGAGGTGCGTGGGGTAGGGAGAGCTGCAGATAAAGAGGATGGGAGGATGGAGGATGGTGAGGTTTGGATAGTTGAGGTCAGGTAGAGGGTATGACCTGGTTGGTCAGTGGGAGGGATGAATCCAGTTGGTGGCTGAGAGGAGTGGAAGGGAGTGGGAATGGCTGGGAAGGGAACCTGGCGATGGGAAGGGAGGTTATTTGAAATTGGAGAATTCAATGTCAAGTCCTCACGGTGGCACAGTGGTTAGCACTGCTACCTCACAGCACCAGAGACCTGGGTTCATTTCCCGCCTCAGGCGACTGACTGTGTGGAGTTTGCACGTTCTCCCCGTGTCTGCGTGGGTTTTCTCCGGGTGCTCCGGTTTCCTCCACCAGTCCAAACATGTGTGGATCAGGTGAATTGGCCATGCTAAATTGCCCGTAGTGTTAGGTAAGGGGTAAATGTAGGAGTATGGGTGGGTTGCGGGTCGGTGTGGACTTGTTGGGCTGAAGGGCCTGTTTCTACACTGTAAGTAATCTAATCCTCCAGGCCGTAGGGTGTCTGGCGGAAGATGGGGTGTTGTTCCTCCAATTTGGGGTCTGCCTCGTTGTGGCAATGGAGAAGGCGCAGGATGATTCGGCAGGATCTGATAATCCTCAACTCCAATTCCCTGCCTTTTCCCCATAAACCTCTATTCCCCCTTCCTGATTAAAAATCTGTCTGTGTCAGCCTTGAATTTATTGAATGGCCCAGCCTCGACAGCACTCTGTGGTAAAGCACTCCACAGACTCAGTCCCCTCTGGGAGAAATAAAATGCTCATCATCCTTGTTTTAAATACATAATGCTATACTATGAACTGATACCTGCTGGTGCTAGATTCTCTCAGCTCTCCACACCTCGACTGTCAAGTCCTCTGAGAATCTTATATATTTCAATGAAGTCTTCCCTCATTCTTCCAAACTCCAATGAGTTCAAGCCCAACTTACGTAGCCTCTCCCCATGAGAAAATCTCTCCATATCCAAGATCAACCTCGCAGATAAACCTTTACACAATTCTCTAGGTGTTGTCACACCAAGGTGCTATACAATTGTAGCATGGGGTGATACTGTGCCTCAGTGGTTAGCACTACTGCCTTACAGCACCAGGGACCTGGGTTTTAATCCACTCGCGTTTGGCTGTCTAAGTGGAGGTTGCACATTCCCAGTATCTGCATGGGTTTCCTCCAGGTGCTCTGGTTCCCTCCCATATTCCAAAGATGTGCAGGTTAGGGTGGATTGGCCATGCTAACTTGCCCATAGTGTCCAGGGATGTGTAGATTAGATGCATTAGTCAGGGGAAATGTAGAGTAATAGGATAGGGGAATGGGTCTGGGTGGGTTACTCTTCAGAGGGTCGGTATGGACTAGTTGAGCCGAATGGCCTATTTCCACATGATAGGGATTCTATGATTCATGATGTCTGCACTCAAAATCTCTTGCAATGAAGGCCAAAATAGTGCTTGTTTTTCTAATTGATTATTGCAGCAACATGATAACATTTACTGGCTCATGTACGAGGTTAACCAGGTCCTTCTGAAAATCCACACTTCCAAATCTCTTACCATTTAAGAAATATTCTGTCTTCTTGTGTCATGGATCAAGTATTCATGGAAATAAGATACAGATTGGTCAAAGTCAGGGTCAAGGACTGAATGGCCTTCCCCTAGCCCTCTGCTTCATGTCGTGACAAATGTAGAAAATCCAGAAATGCATCACCTCGGAATTCCTGTCTCAGTGACTAGACTCTGAATTGGTGGAAAATTGGAAAACATAATAAAGAAATCTCAATGAATTGTAAACCAAATCTTTTATGTGATAATATGAGCAGGTTTAAGTTGCCTCAAATTTAATTGTTCACTTCACTTTCCCCACAAGTTACATTCTGCGTTAGCCTAACTAATCAGAGATGTAGTGTAACAGTTATAGTTACTGAGTATTGGAAAGGAGATGAAATGGTTAAAAGATATCCATCAGATGTCTCGGTGCTAGATATCTCGCGTGCATCTTTGTATCAGTTTGTTTGTTTGGATAAAATCTGAGAATGTTAGTCTCTGTCACATTTCTTGCACTTCACTTGTTTTCTGTCTTCTCTCAAACCACTTGACTGGTTTGTTTTCTTCTCTCTGTCCTCTTCTTATAGAGTCAGAGTCATACAGCACAGAAACAGACCCTTCGGTCTGACCAGTCCATGCTGAATGTAATCCCAAACTAAACTTGTCCCATCTGCCTGCTCCTGGTCCATATCCCTCCAAAATTATCTTTCCAAATGTCTTTTAAACATATAATTATACCCCCAGCCACCACTCCCACAGGAAGTTCATTCCACACATGAACCATACTTCGCGTAAAAAATTAAATCTCTCTGCTCTCACCTGAAACCTGTGCCCCCTCCCTCTCAGCAACTCTATCTACACCTCTCATTATTTTATAAACTTCCATCAGGTCACTTCTTCCAATTTTTCTTCTGTCTTCATATTCACTGTAAGAACGAAAGACACAGGAACAGAAGTAAGCCATTCATCTCTATTCAATAAGCTCATGGCAGATCTGATAATCCCCAGCTCCCCACTCTGCTGCCATTTCCCTGTCTTTAATTCCCTGACTGATTAAAAATCTATCTACTTTGGCATTGAATATGCTTAATGCCCCAGCCTCGACAGCCCTCTGTGGTAAAGAATTCCTCAGATTAACTCCCCTCTGACAGAAGGCGCTTGTTCTCATCTCTGTCCCTCACATCGGTGAATCCTTATTCCGGGATTTGCCCGCTGATGAACACATTCCAGAGAAAGGGCACCAGACTTAAAACATCTCTCTTTCTCTCTCCACAAATGCTGCCAGACCTGCTAGGATTCTCCACCAATTTTTTTAAAAATGAAATTAAATTAATTTACCTTCTCTATTACCCAACGAACTTGGATGCTAACTTTTTGAGATTTATGTAGAAGGGCTTACAAATCCCTCTGTGCAGCATTTCCCCATTTAAAAAATATTCAGCTACTCTATTCTTCCTGCTAAATTACATAGCAGTATAGCTACTGTTAGGGACCTTATTGACTATTCCCATAAATGGCTTCTCCCACATGTTACCTTTTAGCCTCACCAATATGAATTGACATTTCTTCTGATCCAAGGTCATTTCATACTATCACACTCATATAGACATAGAGTCATAGAGATTTACAGAACGCAAACAGACCCTTTGGTACAACTCATCCATGCTGACCAGATAGCCTAACCTAATCCAGTCTTATTTGCCAGCATTTGGCCCATATCCCTCCAAACCCTTCCTATTCATATACCAAACCAGATGCCTCTTAAATGTTGTAATTGTACCAGCCTCCACTACTTCGCCTGGCAGCTCATTCCATACACGTACCACCCTCTGCGTGAAAAAGTCATCCCTTAGGTCCCTTTTAAACTTTTATCCTCACACCCTATGCCCTCTAGTTCTGGATTCCCCCACCCCAGGGAAAAGACCTTGATTTTATAAACCTCTATAAGGTCACCCCTCAGCTTCTGATGTTTCAGGGAAAACAGCCCCAGCCTGTTCAGCCTCTCCCTATAGCTCACACCCTCCAACCCTGGCAACATCCTTGTAAATCTTTTCTGAACCCTTTCAATTTTCACAACATCCTTCCGATAGGAAGGAGACCAGAACTAAATGCAATCTTCTCTTTCTTTGCTCTTCCTCTTTCTCCCAACTCTCTCCCTGGAGGCTGTAAATTATGGGATGTTACACTCTGAGTGAGCAGTATTGTGCCAGTGACTGAAAGGTGTTTCGATAAAAGTCAAGGAGCAGAAAAGTCAGTGATTTGAGAGAAAGCTCATGTCCACTGGAAAGTACTCTTCCTTGTTTTATTTCCCAATAATTTTTTCTACAGCTCAACTCTTACTATGGGAGCGCCCTCACCTCCAAATCCCTCCTTGAGTCATAAGTCACCTCAATGTGAGTGAATTATCCTCCCCCTTACCTTCTCCCTTTCCCGTTACTGAGCCTATGTCCTGGATCACCCCAACTGACTGCCCTACATTGGTTCAGCCCTACTGTAACTGTTCATGGGGAATCTCCTTCATCAGGACAAGTGGGAGTGGATGGATCATAAATGTTGCACTTGACGATAACACCCACATCCTGAGAATGACTAAAATCTAATTTGGGCTTTGCACCACGAACAGATAATATCTGGTGGGGGTGAGGAGGTGCGGAGGAGGTAGTTTTTAATTGAACTTTAATGAGACAGCAGCTCCTATGGTGCATTGGGACCTTATAGATTAAAGGAATGGAAACATTTAATTCAGCTTTTCAGCTCAAATTGCAGGTGTAGATACAGATTCAAACTAATTTAGGACTAATATTAAAATGTTTCTCCTCCATGGGGCCTGAGGGGCAACGTTTTCAGGCAGAGGTTGGTGTTTGTGGAATGAACTGCCAGAGGAAGTGGTGGAGGCTAGTACAAGACAACATTTAAAAGTCAGCACAAGTTGGACTGAAGGGTCTGTTCCTGTGCTGAACATCTCTGTGACTCAATGACATAAGGAGTGACCAGTATAAGGAATGGACCCTCAGGCAGAGAAGCTGAAGCAATGAAAATAGTTGAAGTCCCTACTGGGTGAGTTTAGGCTGTTCCTCTTCAATGGTTATCATGTGGGATTATAACTTAACTACTCCACTCTCTGCAGTATTTTGATGCTGACATTGCTGTTAATTTTAAATAGACTAATTTTCAATTAAATAGTGAAGAGAGCTGCTTCACAAAACTTCCAGCTTGATATAAAGCATTTGGTGGAAGGTGGGCACACTGTCAAAGCATAGTTTGTGGCCAATCTTTAATTAGCTTGAACTGAGTGTGGTGTTAGAATAGAATAGAATAGCCTTAATTGTCGCATATAATCAATGAGTTCAGTGAAAAGTTCATACATCACCAGTTACAGCACTGACTTAGGTACAAAGGTACTTAGGCACGACTTGTTTTGTTACAGATTTGTTACAGAAATAAAATGCCCAGCCTTACAGAAAAGACTTCAGTACAGCAGATCACACTTCCAGTCCACACAGGGCCCTGGCTCCGCGCCAGTGACATGCCACACCGTGAGGCTGCTGCTGGAGACTACTGCACCAGGCAGAAGGTTGTTACCAGACGCTGGGAAATTGCACTCTCCGGAGGCCGGGAATCATCGCTCTCCGGGGCCCGGAAATCATTGCTCTCTGGGGCCCGGGAATCATCGCTTTCCAGAGACTGGGAATCATCGCTCTCTGGTGACCAGGAATCATCGCTCTCCGGAGACCGGGAATCATCGCTCTCCAGAGACTGGGAATCATCAATCTCCGGAGACCAGGAATCATCGTTGTCTGGAGACTGGGAATCATCGCTGTCCAGAGGCTGGGAATCATCGTTCTCTGGAGGCCAGGAGTCATTGCTCTCTGGAGGCTGGGAATCATTGCTCTCCGGAGACTGGGAATCATTTCTCTCCGGAGGCCAGGAATCATCGCTGTCCGGAGACTGGGAATCATCGCTCTCTGGAGACCAGGAATCATCGCCGTCCGGAGACTGGGAATCATCGCTCTCCAGAGACCAGGAATCATCACTGTCCGGAGGCTGGGAATCGTCGCTCTCCGGAGACTATGCATCATCGCTCTCCGGAGACCAGGAATCATCACTGTCCGGAGACTGGGAATCGTCGCTCTCCAAAGGCTGGGAATCATCATTCTCGGGAGACCAGGAATCATCACTCTCTAGAGACCGAGAATAATTGGTCTCCAGAGATGGGAGTCATCATCAAAGGCCAGGATCCGAAAGAAGGAAAAGAAGGTGGATAGGTAGAAGAAGAAAAAAGACACTAGGAGGAAGGAGAGGAGAATAGAAAGAAGAAGAAGGGTGGGCGGAGCGAACGAGCATCCTATTCTGCCATCGTCTTGCAATGAGGCCAATTCAGATGGCAATCGAGAGTCAGCTTTGTTGTTGTGGGTCTGTGTGGTTACATGTGAGGACGTCAGATTTCCTTCCTGAAAGAACATCAGCGAACCAGATGGCTTTTTGTCACAATTGACTGTGGTTACACAGTCATCATTACTGATCAACATCAGTACATATTTACCAACACTGAGCTTCAAATCAAAATGTTATTAACTGAGTTTAAAACTGTCTTGGTGAGTTTCGAATCCACAAACCCAGAGAATTAAACTGGGGTCTTTGGTTTCCAGTCCATTGACATGCCAATACAGCACCATCTCCCCCCCCCATTCCATTAACTTAAGATCATCCAAGACTTCCATTCTTACACAGCTAGCCTGTCACCCCTGCTCTTGCAGAGCTACACAGGCTGATCCTCAGTGGGAAAATCCTCATCCCCAAGATCAAGTCACCCAATAAAAAGGTAAAGCCACCATAGTCCCACGAAACAGAGAGACGATTGGTGGTGAGGGTCACCACATGTCAGGTGAGAGGAGAGGTCGAGAAGACAAGGTCGTCATGGTAATGTCAGCCAGTGGCAGGAAGTGAAGCCATGCTGTTGGTGTCACTGTGCATTGCAAACTGAGCTGTCCAGCCAACTGAGCTAACCAGTCCCAGATCACTGCACAGCCCGGTCTTTCCCGAGCTTTGTAACTCAGTCCAGACTTAGATATCTTCAAGTTCCATTGTTCTGCTGCTGGCTATCATACCTGGACACCATGGTCTGGAATTCCCTCCACTCTCTCCCCCTCTCCCTCGTCCTTTAAAGGTTACTTTGCCCTATCTCTGTGACTGAGATATTGGACACATGACCTAGCACCTTGGTCCATGATCAGTGTGAAATGTTGTCCAAAAGCACACCTTTGAAGTTCTTTGGGAGTCCGTTACTACGTTAAAGGCACTGTATGGATGTAGGATATTGTTGTTGCTCGAATGAACATGCTATGAATGTATAGGAAATTTGTTGCAGTGGAAAGCTTGCCTTTTGTAGACTGAGCTGCTGTGTGGTAATCAATGCTGCATATCCCTCTTAGACCTGGTGCAATCTCACTAGCATGTGGAGGCCGGCAATTGGCTGCTGACTGAGCAAGTATTGCAAAACATAGAAAGTGCCGTCTTCAGCAATTGGTGGATCCTAATCAGATTAGAATTGCAATAACATTGATACAGAAACAATTGGTATGGCACAAATAGGAAGGTCACTTTGGTGTATGGCTGCTGATTCTAGTCACATCATGGGTGGAATGACACTAACTTTCATTTTTTGCTACATTTCCGAAGGCAGTTTTACCTCTCCCCCTGCCCTCCCTCCTCAACGAGTGTGAGGGAGTGCTTTTTACTCGAGTCAAACACCTTCCAATTCCTCAACAGAACAGTTGTTCCTTGTGTATTGTATAGGAAGAATGTTGTGAAACTTGAAAGGGTGCGGAAAAGATTTACAAGGATGTTGCCAGGGTTGGAGGATCTGAGCTACAGGGAGAGGCTGAACAGGCTGGGGCTGTTTTCCCTGGAGCGTCAGAGGCTGAGGGGTGACCTTATAGAGGTTTATAAAATCATGAGGGACATGGATAGGGTAAATAATCAAGGTCTTTCCCCCAGGGGAGGAGATGCCAAAACTAGAGGGTATAGGTTTAAGATGAGAGGGGAAAGTTTTAAAAGACATATAAAGGAAAATTTTTTCATGCAGAGGGCGGCGTGTTTTTGGAATGAGCTGCTCGAGGAAGTGGTGGAGGCTGGTACAAGATTACAAGATTTAAAAGGCATCTGGTTGGGTATATGAATTGGAAGGGTTTAGAGGGATATGGGCCAAATGCTGGCAAATGGGACTAGATTAGGTTAGGATATCTGGTCGGCATGAATGAGTTGGATCGAAGGGTTTGTTTCCATGCTATACACCTCTATGACTCTATGTGAGCTGACATGTGTTTGACTGGGGTGGACATCACCAACTAAACTTGACTCCATCCTAGCATCCTGATCATTCTCGATGAAACACGGATCATTGGACAGGGCTCTTGCTGAGTCCAGGGCAGTTGGGGTGTCATCCTGGTTAAAATCAAGTGATCGGCAGACCGACAATGATACTGACTGCCTGAAGAAAGAGCCGAGAGCTAGTATATTGTCCAGAACTGACCAGAAAAGCTAAATCCCTGGTAAGAGTCTGCAAGGTTTGTGAGTCTAATCACAGAGACGGTGGCTGGAGGCAGGAAGAGTTACGACCTCCCATCTGTCGACTCCATTTACTTGGCTCACTGCCATGGAAAAGCTGCCAAGACCATCAAAGACCCATCGCACTCCAGCAACGCTCTCCTCCATCACCTTCCGTCAGGCAGAAGATACAGAAGCCTGAACACACGCTCCAGCAGGTTCAGGAACAGCTTCTTCCCGCCCATTATTAGAGAGATGAATGGACTGTCTAGTCTCAAATAATGCTGACCTTGCTATTGTCGTTCTCCCCCAGTGCCCACCCTGTGCAATGTAACCTGTTTGCCTCTGTCTAAGTCTCTCCTGATCTGTACATCCTTACTTAGGATCTGCCTGTACTGCTCACAACAAAGCTTTTCACTGTACTTCTGTACACGTGACAATTAATCAATCAATCGATCAATGCAGATTGAGACTGGCAGGAGGCAAGGGCAATATGTATAGACAATAAAAACCAGCAACAGAAACAAGCTGCATCTATAAACCACCTTTAGGATTGTAAGACATCACAATGCTTCACTGGGGTATTACAACTGACAGCCACCTACCAAAGATCATTAGCACAAGAGACCAATCAATTAGTTAAAGAGCATGAATGGAGGAATGTCCAAAAAGAGAGATATATTGCAGAGAGATTTAGAGAGGGAATTCTAAAGCTTTGGCCTTTGACCAATGGCGAATGGATGACTGTTCACGAGGCTGGAGTCAGAGCAGCTCAACGATCTGAGTGTGTAGAACTGGAGCAGATTGCAGAGGTCAGGCTGGGGGCTCTGGGAGCTGATTTCTATACAAGGTTAAGAATTTTCTGAGCTAGACATTGCTGGGAGGCAGTGAGTGTCTGTCAACGTAGGGCTGATGGCTCATGGGAGCTGCTTTAAGTGAGGATATGGTCAAGCAGAGTTCTCAGTGAGCTCCTGTTTATGAAGCCAATCAGAACAGTCAGGCCTGGAGATAACAAAGCCAAGGGTGAAGGTTTCAACAGTGGATCAGCTGAAGTAGCAGTGCTTCTAATGGCAAGGTAGATGAGACCAAGTTCCTCTCCAAGCCACTCGCCATCCAGACTTGTGAATATATTAACATTCCTTCAGTGTCACTGGGTCAAAATCCTGGAACTCCCCCATTGTGAGGGTATTGTGGGTCTACCTACAGAACATGGAACACAGTGATTCAGAAGGAAGCTCATCCCCACCTTCTAAATCATATCACAGAATCCCTACAGTGTGGAAGCAGGTTATTCAGTCCATCTAGTGTACACCGACCCCCCAAAGAGCATCCTGCCCAGATCCACCCCTCTGCCCTATCCTTGTAACCCTGCATTTCCCATGGCTATTCCATCTAACCTGCACATCTTTGGGCTGTGGGAGGAAACTGGAGCACCTGGAGGAAACTCGCGGAGACACAGGGAGAATGTGCAAACTCCACACAGACAGTTGCCTGAGGCGGGAAACAAACTCAGGTCCCTGATGCTGCGAGGCAGCAGCACTAACCACTGAGCCACCATGCCAAAGGAGCAAATAGGGATGGACAATATATGATTTCCCAGTCGGTGTGATCCATGTCCCACGAGGGAATAAAAATAAGCTCATTTTAGGAACAACTGAGAGACCAAGGCTTCAGGAGTCTCGCTCAGCCTCAGTTTCCAGAGAGACAGATGAAGACGGTGGCTAGGGCATTGCAGTTTTGATGGGGACTGAAGACAATGGCTTTGGTCTTCACATGCAATGAGCTGGGGTGAGAATAACCACAAGCTCACAGCTGAGCACAAATAATAATCACTGAGCTGAACAGACACAGAACTGAAAACAGGAAACAGAGTGTTCAAGTGACGTGGGAGTTAGCAGCCCGTGTGTTTGGGCAGGGTACATTTCCGCCTGGTGACATGTCAGGAAGCTAGACAGTAGGTCCTTCATTGAAACATTATTGTCACAAATACATGTTGCTAAGGAGCAGTCAAAAGACAGCGTACATCTGGAACACTGGGAAAGTTCACCAATAAGATAGACCTGTCACCAAACATGTAACTAAGCCCAAACCTATTTATCCTGAATATCCCCACAACGTGACATGATTGCGCAGTGAGTATTTCACTAAAACTAATAAGCTGGAGAATTCAGACTCCACCTTGGGGGCTTTAAGAAGCTGAAATGGACTTTTTTTTAAAAACTCTGGAAGTAAGAAAAGTGTTTTCCATAAGAGTTCAGAAGCAGGGATGTTTGCTGATGATTGCAAAATGTTCAGCAAAACTCACAACTCCTCCGATACTGAGGCAGTCCGTGTGAAAATGCAACAAGATCTGCACAATATCCAGGCTCGGGCTGACAAATGGCAAGTAACATTCATGCCACACAAATACCAGGTTAAGTACATCCTCAACAGGAGAGAATTCAACCATCATCCCTTGGCACCCCGGGGGCTACCAATGACCAGAAACTCAACTGGACTCATCATATAAATACAGCGGTTACAAGAGCTGGTCAGAACCATGAAATCTTGCAGCGAGTAGCTCACCTCCTGACTCCCCAAAGCCTGTCCATCATCACCAAGGTGCAAGTCAGGAGTATGATGGGATACTCCCCACTTGCCTGGATGGGTGTAGCTCCAAAAACACTTGAAAAGCTTGCCACCATCCAGGGACAAAGCTACTCGTTTGATTAATAATACAGCCACAAGCATCCACTCCCTCCTCCACCGATGCTCAGTAGCAGCAGTGTGTACTATCTACAAGATAAACTGTAAAAATTCACCAAGGATTCTCAGACAGAACCTTCCAAACCTGTTACCACGTCCACCTGGAAGGACAAGGGCAGCAGATAGATAGGAACACCACCTCCTGAAAATTCCTCTCCAAGCCACTCACCATCCCGACTTGGAAATATATCACCGTTCTTTCAGTGATAAATCCAGGAATTTCCTCCATAATGGCACTGTGGGTCAACCCACAGCAGGTGGACTGCAGTGATTCAAGAAGGCAGCTCACCACCACCTTCTCAAGGGGCAACTAGGGATGGGCAATAAATGTTGGCCCAGCCGATGACATCCATGATCCATGAAGTAAAAAAAATAAAATGACAATGAAATTATCAGATCGTCAGTAAAACAAACTGATTCCTAATGCTGTTAAAGGAGAAAGCTTATTGTTGTTATTAGCCGGAGCAGGCTATTGAGTTGAATGACAAGCCATGATCGTGTTGAAAGGCAGGGCAGGCCCAGTGGGCTGAATGGCTTACTCCCACTCCTATGTTCTCTGTCTCAATGTTACTACGTTTGGCTGGTACATGGCACTACACTGTGTGAAGCCCTCTGAAGCCCCTCAGCTGTGCACATGTGGCAGTCCACTGGAATGAGGATGAGACTTTGCTCAGATCTAGAACCTTCATGGGCTGTCTTTCACTCAGGGAGGCTACAGCTTTGCAGCTACCACTTGGCTGACCAGGAACTCTCTCACTCTCACTACCTGCCACAGTTACAACTTGAGTCTGCCGTGCCTTACCTTCTGTGGTCATCAAACCTTGAGATGGGCCTGAAACCCAGCGCCTCAGACCCAGGGGTAGGGACATAATGAGTGTAGCAGCAAACCTCCTCTGGGGTTACCACGTCGCTAAAGTGGTCAGGGTGTGGGGAGTTGGATGCTGGAAGGTATAGAAGTATTGCTCTGAATCAGAAATCCATCACCTTCTCAGGCTAATACAAACAGAAAGATTTGTATTTCCACAGTGGGGAGTCAATGGCTTGTGGCATTATTACTAAACTGTGAATCCAGAGACCCAGGTAATGTCCTGGAATTCTCCCGTGGCAGATGGTGGAATTTGAATTCAATAAATATATGAAATTAAAAATCTAATGATGACCATGAAACCATTGTTAATTGCTGGGAAAAACCCAACTGGTTCACCCATGCCCTTTAGGGAAGGAAGTTGCCAATCTCACTTGGTCTGGCCTACATGTGACTCCAGACCCACAGCAATGTGGTTGACTCTTAACTGCCCTCTGGGCAATTAGGGATGGGCAATAGATGCTGGCCTGGTCAGCCTTCATTTCATGAATGAATTCTGAAAAAACATTTCCACAGCCCCTTCACACAGGGGCTTCCCAGATAACAAAGTACTTTATGAAGTGCAGTGGTGGCTGCTCATTTGTCCACACTAAGCACTCACCGACTGCACTACGATAATGACCAGATATTGAGTTGAAGGATAAATTTCAGCCAGAACACTCAGGGAAATCTCTGCTGTTAGTTCTTTAAATTCTTGATCTATTATAGGGTCATACAGCATGAAAACAGACCCTTCGGCCACGCTGACCACGTTTCTCAAATTAAACTAGCTCTGTTTGCCTGTGTTTGCCTCATATCCCTCTAAACCTTTCCTATTCATGTACCCGTCCAAATGTATTTTAAATGTTGTAACTGTTCCTGCATATAGCCCTTTCTCCGGCAGTTCATTCCACATACGAACCACCCTTTGTGTGGAAAGGTTACCCCTCATGTACCTTTCAAATCTTTCTCCTCTCACCTTAAACTTGTGCCCTCCACTTTTGAACTCTCCACCCTGGGGAAAAGACCTTTGCAATTCAGCTCATCCATGCCCCTCATGATCTTATAAACCTCTATAAGGTCACCCCTCAGCTGCTGATGCTCCAGGGAAAAAAATGGTCCCAGCCTATCCAGCCTCTCCTCATAACTCAAACCCTTCATTCCCTCAGTGTGAGGGGACAAGTGGGATCTTGGTTTAACATCCCATCTGAAACATGGCACCTTTGACAGGCCACACTCCCTCTGGTGTACCCTGGGAGACTTGGCCTTGGTAATAGAGTTTCCATAGGCATATCCTCGGATCCCCACACTCCTGACTCAGAGATATAGTGCTAACCATTGAGCCAAGACTGACACATAAATAAATAGAGACTAACCGTGTCTGGGATTCCTATGTGTGCAAGTGGGTTTGAAATAAATGACTTTGAACCTTATCACCTTCACATGGCACACTGTATACTGTATTTGAATGTGGTATGCAAGAGAATATTGTTTCTGTAAATACAGTTTGAGTAAAAATGTGTCAAATGCACACAAAGTCAAAATACCACACTCAGCCAAGTAATCAGTCACGTCAATCTCTCTTCTTCACTTGTTGTCAGAATCTCTGTGAAGTAGGGGCATTGCGATTGACACAATTAGCAGCTCTGGAGGGCAAGGTTGGCAGGGTTGGGGATGAGATGGATGAAGTTGAAATCAGCCCTTCCTCCTGACTGCTGTCTGTGTTGCGTTGGGGTGTCAGGGTCATCTCAGACAAATAGTTAACCATCAAACCATCGACAGCACAGCACATTCAACTTCAAAATAGGTAAACAGACCCTCAGCTAGAAACCGTCAGCAGGTCAGGCAGCATCAGGGGAGACAGAAACAAAGTGAACGTGTCAGACCAACGACTTTTCATGAGAACCCATTGAGGCTGCTCCGACATTCAATAAAACACAGGCTCATCGCTTTGGTAACTCAAATGCAAATTTCGACTAGTCTTCGATAACCTTTCATCTCCTTCCTTATCAAGAATCAATCTGTTGTTAGCACTGCTGCCTCACAGCACCAGAGACCAGGGTTCAATTCCTGCCTTAGGCAACTGTCTGTGTGGAGTTTGCACGTTCTCCCCGTGTCTGCGTTGGTTTCTTCCAGGTGCTCCGGTTTCCTCCCACAGTCCAAAAATGTGCAGGTTAGGTGAATTGACCATGCTAAACTGCCCGTAGTGTTAAGTGTAGGGGAATGGTCTGGGTGAGTTACTCTTCAGAGGGTCAGTGTGGACTTGTTGGGCCGAAGGGTCTGTTTCCACACTGTAAGTAATCAAATCTAATCTAATTCTGCCTTTAAAATATCGGAAAATTCTGTTTCTATCACCTTTTGTGAAGAAGAGTTCCAAAGACTTTTGACTCTCTGAGAGAACATATTTCTCTTCATCTCTGTTTTAAATGTCTTGAAGCAGTGACCCCAGTTTCAAATTTTCCCGCAAAAAGGAAACATTAATTTGTTCCAATCAGGCACTCAGGCGAGATTCCTGATTTATAATGGTCCAGATAGACCATCCCAAATTGTCATACTCTAAGCCTGGAGAGAGGTGATGCACACGCTCCCCTTCATCTTTCACCCACCAGTGCCTGAGTTGGTTGCAGTAAGATTCATTTTAAAATAACCCTTTCCCTTGTGAATGCCTATCTCCCAGACCAAATGAAGTAATACCTTAAGAGGAGCCAGTTTAACAGGGCTTCCATGAGTTAATAAAAGAGTGAGTTGATTAGTTACTAAATGCGTGGAGTAATAAAAATACAATACACAGATTGAAAATAAGAAAGCAGTCTGTAATGATTGAGGGCCAGGTTATGAGATCCCTGATTAGGGTTATTAACCTGGACCAACCAGGGAGACCTGGCTGACAGAGAGAAAATGGCCATTCAGAGTCTCCTCGGTCTAGGGACTAATGTTGGGAAGTGAGTAGTTGACTTTAGCAACTGCTCCAGAGCCAACATTTGGTTATTGGTTTGAGATCACCCAAGTGTGAAAAGCTTACTTTGAGGTGGCATGGTGGCTCAGTGGTGAGCACTGCTACCTCTCAGCGCCACGGTCCTGGATTTAATTCCACCCTCGGGCAACTGTCTGTGTGGAGTTTACACATTCTCCCCGTGTCTGTGTGGGTTTCCTCCCACAGCCCAAAGATGTGCAGGTTAGGTGGGTTGGCCATGGTAAATGCAAGTTACAGGGATAGAGGTGGTTCTGTGTGGGATGCCCTTAGGGCATTGGTGCAGACTCAATGGGCTGAAAGGCCTCTTCCTCCACTGCATGGGTTCTATGACTTCAAGATTCTTGGCTCTGCAGGTCAGCTGAAAGGTGTCTTTATGATTCCTTCCAGCTGAGGCTTTGCTTTACCTTAGCTTTAAGCAGAGAGAGATAGAGAAAGAGAGAGAGAAAGAGAGAGAGAAAGAGAGAGAGAAAGAGAGAGAGAGAGAGAGAGAAAGAGAGAGAGAGAGAGAGAAAGAGAGAGAGAAAGAGAGAGAGAGAGAGACTTCCTTTCTTTTTACCTGGAGAGCAGGAATGACCAGGTTTTCTCAGCTGGGATTCTGTTAGCACACACATTGCCCTGGAACTTGCAAGTGACCCTAATGGCAATCATGGAACAATTGTCAATTTTGTGAAAAACGTATCTAGTTTGGTAATGTCCTTTATGGAAGGAAATCTGCTGTCCTTACCTGGTTCAGCTTAGACGAGATACTCAGCAATGTGGTTGACTCTCAGTTGGCCTCTGAAATGGCCTACAAGCCACTCCAACCACAATGAGGTCTAAACAATCGAACTAAATTGAAAAATAAACTGATTGGCCCAGGCATTGGAAACATCAACGACAAACTCAGCTCCATCCACATGCACCAGCATCTGGGGGCTTGTACCAAAATTTAGGGGACAGTGATGGCCTAGTGGTATTAACACTGGGCTGTTAATCCAGGCAATGCCCCAGTGGCCTGGGTTCAAATCCTGCCACAGCAGATGGTGGAATTTGAATCCAATAAAAATCTAATAATAACCATGAATTGATGGTTCAGGAAAAAACCATCTTGTTCACTAGTGCCTTCAGGGAAGGAAACTGCCACCATTATCTGGCCTACATGTGACTCCAGACCCACAGCAATGTGGTTGACTCTCAACTGCCCTCTGGGCAATTAGGGAAGGGCAATAAATGTTGCCCTAGCCAGTGATACCCACTAACCATGAATGAATAAAGCACAATGGGAGAGCTGTCCCATAGATTTCTTATGCAACAGCCTTACATAGTAATACTCATAGAGTCATGCCTTATAAATTGTAATATAGTAGAAGGAAGAGGGGGCATCATTTTAATAGCTAACCTAAATAACAGTGCTTCCAGATATCCTCAAAAACTTTTTAAAATCTTCCACTGCTTATGGGTGTCACTGCCTGGATTATCTGTTTGCTCATCTCTAATTACATTTGAACATGTGACAGTGAGCCAACTCCCTGAGTGTGTGCACTGCAGCTAGAGAACCATGCTCAAAGAATCCTCACAATTTGGAAGCAGGCCATTCAGTCCATTGAGACTGACCCTCTGAAGAAGGTCCCACCCAAACCCTTCCCCCAACCCTATTCCTGTAACCATGAATTTCCCATGGCTAACCCACTTAGCCTGCACATTCCTGGACACTGTGAGCAATTTCCCATGGCCAATCTACTTAACCTGCACAGCTTGGGACTGTGGGAGGAAACCAGAGCACCTGGAGGAAACTCACACAGACACGGGGGGAATGTGCAAACTCCAGACAGACAGTCACTTGAGGGTGGAATCAAACCTGGGTCCCTGGACCTATGAGGCAGCAGTGCTAACTGATGATACTATTAGGGAGGGAGTTCTAGGAATTTGACTCAGAGACAGGGAAACACCACACTGGGAATCACAGCTTAGATTTACGTACTCACTCCTGAACATGAACCAACACCTGGTTTCTGAGAGTCAGACTGCTGCTCACAAGGCCTCACCTTGTCCATGGTGTAATGAAGCAGGAATGTTCCAAAAGTCACAACCACACCTTCAATCTCTGTTGAGACTGCAGCTCAACGTTTGAAACCTCAACAGCTTTAGAAGGAGCGAAAACAAGAGAAGAGGAACTGTGATTCATCACCAGTTTTCTGAAGATCCACAGAGGGTTAACACAATGGCCAAATGGCACAGAGCATTAAGGTCTAAAAATAATCTGTGCTTCGGAGGGCATCAAACTTTGAGTATTTTCGCTCTGTGACTTTAAAGTACATTGCCAAGGACGAGTGTAACAGGCTGAAAAAGTGCCAATTCTCAAACAATGTGACCTTGATTTGAGTTCATTCTGTGACAGAGATCTGAGAAGCTGAAGAGAGTTGGACAGGATTAACTCAGCCCACTCCTCATAGAAAATTGTTACATGGTACAAAAAAATGCCGCCCCCCCCTGTCCTCCTGCCATGATGTTTTTTTGTCAGTTTTAAATTAAATGAGTCCTCTGGTTGTCAATTATTTTGCAATTTGTCTTAATCCATTGAAATCTGTTGTAAGTTTGCACATCTTTGTGAAATCTTCCTCGAAGGAGAACAACTGCAAATTCCCAGTCCCTTCACACTAACAGCCTGACACATACACTGGATAACTCTGAGACTGAATGAATTCCAGATCACACTAAGAAATCACTCAGCTAATTCATCTCTGGGGCAAACCAGACCCGTGCGTTATAAAATCAATTTATATTTTGATATTTGTAGCATCTTTAATGCAACAAAATGTTGCAAGATTATTCACAGAAGCCTTGCAAAGAAAAATCAGACCTGAACCGACAACATGGAGATATTAGGACAGGGGATCAAAAGGTCAGTCAGGCAAAGAGGGCACTTTTAAGGAAGGTCTTAGAGAGTGAGAGGGAAGTGGAGATGTGGTAACATTCAGAGAGTGAATTTTAGCGTTCAGGCCCCAGGTAACTTACAGTACAGCCGCTAATCATAGAATCTCACTTAGATTAGATTACTTACAGTGTGGATACAGGCTCTTCAGCCCAACAAGACCACACTGACCCGCCGAAGCGCAACCCACCCTTACCCCTTCACCTAACACTACAGGCAATTTAGTACGGCCAATTCACCTGACCTGCACATCTTGGGACTGTGGGAGGAAACCAACACAGACACGGAGAGAATGTGCAAACTCCACACAGTCAGTCGCCTGAGGCGGGAATTGAACCCAGGTCTCTGGCACTGTGAGGCAGCAGTACTAACCACCGTGCCACTGTGCTGCCCACTGTGCCACCATGTCGCCCACACTGGTTTCCATAGTCAATCCCCTACAGTGTGGAAGCAGGCCATTCAGCCCATCAAATCTACACTGCCCAAGAGTATCCCACCCCATCCCTGTAATTCCCATGGCCAACCCATCTAAGCTGCAAATCTTTGGACTGTGGGACAAAACCTGGGGACCCAGAGGAAGCCCACGCAGACACTGCCTGGCTGAGCTTTTGGTCTGAAAATGTGTTGCTGGAAAAGCGTAGCAGGTCTGGCAGCATCCAAGGAGCAGGAGAATCAACGTTTCAGGCATGAGCCCTTCTTCAGGAATGAGGAAAATGTGTCCAGCAGGCTAAGATAAAAGGTAGGGAAGAGGGACTTGGGGAGGGGTGTTGGAAATGCGATAGGTGGAAGGAGGTCAAGGTGAGGGTGATAGGCCGGAGTGGGGGTGGGGACGGAGAGGTCAGGAAGAAGATTGCAGGTTAGGAGGGCGGTGCTGAGTTTGAGGGATTTGACTGAGACAAGGTGGGGGGAGGGGAAATGAGGAAACTGGAGAAATCGGAGTTCATCCCTTGTGGTTGGAGGGTTCCTAGGCGGAAGATGAGGTGCTCTTCCTCCAGCCGTCGTGTTGTTATGGTCTGGCGATGGAGGAGTCCAAGGACCTGCATGTCCTTGGTGGAGTGGGAGGGGGAGTTGTAGTGTTGAGCCACGGGGTGGTAAGTGGAGGAGATGCAGTGGAGGGCATCGTCAATCACGTCTGGGGGGAAATTGCAGTCTTTGAAGAAGGAAGCCATTTGGGTTGTATGGTATTGGAACTGGTCCTCCTGGGAGCAGATGCGGCGGAGATGAAGGAATTGGGAGTATGGGATTGTGTTTTTACAGGGGGCAGGGTGAGAGGAGGTGTAGTCTAGGTAGCTGTGGGAGTCAGTCGGTTTGTAGTAAATGTCTGTGTTGATTCGGTCACCCGAGATAGAAATGGAGAGGTCTAGGAAGGGGAGGGAGGAGTCTGAGACAGTCCAGGTAAATTTGAGGTCGGGATGGAAGGTGTTGGTAAAGTGGATGAACTGTTCAACCTCCTCGTGGGAGCACGAGGCAGCGCCGATACAGTCATCGATGTAGCGGAGGAAAAGGTGGGGGGTGGTGCCAGTGTAGCTGCAGAAGATGGACTGTTCCTCATATCCTATGAAGAGGCAGGCATAGCTGGCGCCCATGCGGATGCCCATGGCTACTCCTTTGGTTTGGAGGAAGTGGGAGGATTGGAAAGAGAAGTTGTTCAGGGCTTTTGTCCCCTGATCTCCATGTTGTCAGTTTGTGTCTGATTTTTCTTTGCAAGGCTTCTGTGAATAATCTTGCAACATTTTGTTGCATTAAAGATGCTACAAGTATAAAAATATAAATTGATTTTATAACACACAGGTCTGGTTTGTCCCAGAGATGAATCTCTCCATAGAATGTTGGAGAAATTAAAACATAAACACCTTTAAGGATAATGGTGTGCTGGTGGTATTATGGTAATGTCACTGGATTAGTAATCCACTGGCAATCCAGGAGAAGGGTTTGATTCCCACCATGGCAGATGTTTGAAACCTTTAAAAAATATAATAACAACCACATAACCAATTGCCATAACAAAACCCATCTGCATCTTTAAAGGAAAGTCACTGTCTTTCCCAGAGCTAGCCTACATGTGATTCCAGATCCACAGCAATGTGGTTGCCTCTGAACTACTCTCTCAAATGGCTTGGTTAGATACTCAGGCGACTCGGGAATGGGCGTCAAATGCTGGCCAAGCAGAGACACACACATCCTATCAATCAATATGACAAAATCTCAGAGGGTTGTAGAAGCAGAGGATATGGTTGAAGAACTTTTGGGGCAGCATGGTGGGTCAATGGTTAGCACTGCTACCTCACAGCACCAGGGACCCGGGTTCGATCCCACCCTCAGGCAACTGTCTACGTGGAGTTTGCGCATTCTCCCCGTGTCTGTGTGGGCTTCTTCTGGGTCCCCAGGTTTCCTCCCACAGTCCAAAGATTTGCAGCTTAGATGGGTTGGCCTTGGGAATTACAGGGATGGGGTGGGATACTCTTGAGAGGGGCAGTGTAGATTTGATGGGTTGAATGGCCTGCTTCCACACTGTAGGGGATTGACTATGGAAACCATGGTGAGCATTTTCAAAATATTGCCAGAAGAGGACCCAGTTCTAGTCAACAAGCCCACACAATAAAAGGTGAATGGAACTCGGGGTGAGTATGGATATGGGTGAAGAGTATTGGGTAGAAAGTGTGTTTAAAGCAATTGAATTCCCAGAATCAATAAGAAGTTTGTGTTTCGTAATCACTCCCCGATTAAGTGTCACAAGAAGCACCTAGAAATAACTTCACAGTGGCAAAACAAACATGTGAATCAATCCTATTAAGGGCTCTCAATGTTTTTGAGAGTACAGAAGTTTTTTTTATTCAGTCACAGGATGTGGGTATCACTGGCACTGTCAGTGCATGTATTACCCATCTTTAATTACCTGCATGAGATGTCACTGAGTGTTACTGAATGGCTTGCTAGGGCAGCTAAGAGTCTGAACTCACATGTAGGCCAGACGGAATGAGGGTGGTAGATTTCTTTCCCTGAAGCACATTAGTGAGCAAGATGGGTTTTTTCAAAATCATTAGCCTCTCAATTCCAGATTTTTATTGAATTCAAATTCCACTATCTAATGTGGTGGAAATTTGAACCTAGATCCTCAGAACATTACTGGGGTCTCTGTGTTGATACCTCCAGTGATACCACCACGAGACCACTGACCTCCCTTTCTGTGAGGTCCATAGTCACTGTTACTGATAAAGCAGCTTTTTACTCCAACTTTGTTTTCTTTTACTGCAGCTCATTGAATGGGATGAGATCAGCCTAAGAAGGCTGTTAAACATTTTGCAAGTTGTGTAAGGGCTTCAACTTGGTCATAACAGTCAAAGCAAGGCTTTGTGTTATTCTTAGAACTGAAAGAGAAATAGTCATAGAGAGGCGATACTGTCAACAAGTGTGTAGTATTGTATAAACAGCGTGTGGTGTTTTGTGAGGCATTTCATCTTTACTGACCTTCAGTGTGTATTTATTCAAGTTACTGGACTGACACTGATAGTTATTTTTGTAAGTAATTGATCAGGCTCTGCTCTCTCGGGTACATTTGCACAGATTGCAAAGGTCAGAGGGCAAAGGTCATTTGAGCTCTGCCAGGTAGCTCAGGTTGAGGTGTTGGGTGAGATAGGTCAAACGATGGACTTGTTTCTCTCCCCTCTCTGTGTAAGGGCTGATAACCTTCCAGAATTGTCCATGAGTCTCGAGGAGTTGATGTGTCAGCTCTGGAACAATGACTGAAGACCACATCAAGAAGAAAACGTCTAGGGGCAAGAACTAAATGTGGGCTTTATTTGAAGATTTGCAAACTTGAGTTATCAGAATTTTGGGTGAAGGCAAGAAGGATTTGTTATTCACCTTATTCATGCCCCACATGATTTTATAAATCTCTATAAGATCACCCATCAACCTCCTATTATCCAGTGAAAAAAAGTCTATCCAGCCTATCCTTAATTCTCAAACCTTCCATCCGCGTCAACATTCTGGTAAATCTTTTCTGAACCCTCTCCAGTTTAATAATACCATTGCTATTGTGGGGTGATCAGAGCTGTACACAGCACTCCAAAAGTGGTCTCACCAATGTCCTGTACAACCTCAACATGATGTCTCAACTCTTACACTCAATGGTCTGAGCAATGAAGACAAGTGTGCGAAAGGCCTTCTTAACCACCCTGCCTACCTGAGAGACAACTTTCAAAGGATTTTGTACCTGGAAAGACTTGTGATAAGGGGAGAATTCTCAGGATGATAACCTGTAACTATTGGAGCATCACAGGGATCTGTGCTGGGAACATAATTGTTTACAACAGTGACTTGGATAAAGGAAGTGAATGTACTGCAGGCAAGTTAGTGAATGACACAAAAACAGATGGGAAAGCAAACAGTGAGGCTGACATACAGTGTCTGCAGAGGGATAAAGACAGATTCAGAGAGCAGGTGAAAACTTGACAGATGAATTATAATGATAGAAAATGTACCGTTTTGCATTCTGAAAGGATTAATAGAGGAACATATGAATCTGTAAATTGAAAAAGATCGTAGCAAGCCACAACAGAGGAAATTCAGGATCCTCACACACAAATCACATCACAACCAGTTTCAATATTCAGCAGGTAGTAAGGAAGGCAAATGATATGTTGGCCTTCATTTCAAATGGAACTGAGTTGAAAAACAGAGAAGTCTTGGTAAAACTATACAAGGCATTAGTCAGCCCACACTTGAATACTGTCAACAGTTTTAGTCTGTTTAAGAAAGGTACTGGTATCAGAGAAGGTTCACTAGGCTGATTCCAGAGTTTGGGAATGTTGGGCCTGTCCTCATTGGAGTTTGGAAGAATGAGAGGTGACCTTAATGAACCTGACAAGATTCGCTGGGAGTTTGACCAGTGTAGATGCAGAGAGGTTGAATCCCCCTATGGGAGATTAGATTACTTACAGTGTGGAAACAGGCCCTTCAGCCCAACAAGTCCACACCGACCCGCCGAAGCGCAACCCACCCATTCCCCTACATTTACTCTTACCTAACACTACGGGCAATTTAGCATGGCCAATTCACCTGGCCTGCACATCTTTGGACTGTGGGAGGAAACCGGAGCACCCGGAGGAAACCCACGCAAACACGGGGAGAATGTGCAAACTCCACACAGACAGTCGCCCGAGTCGGGAATTGAACCCAGGTCTCTGGCGCTGTGAGGCAGCAGTGCTAACCACTGTGCCACCGTGCCGCCCTAAGAGTCTAGGACCAGAGGGCATTATCTCAGAACAAGGGGCTGTACATTTAGGATGTACACAGATAAGGAGGGTATTCTTCTCAGACAGTAGTGAATCAGTGGAAATCTTCACAACAGAGGGATGTGGAGACTGGGTCATTAAGTATATGCAGAGCTCAGACAAAGAGAGTTTTAATCAGTAAGAAGAATCAAGGATTATGAGGAAAAGGAAGGAAAGTGACAGTAAGGATTATCAAATCAGCCTGATCTTACTAAATGGTAGAACAGACCCAATGGGCTGAATGGCCTACATATGCTTCTATGTCTTATGATTTAACGTTGATCAATAGATTTTTTTTGTACTAAGAGAATCAATGGTGTATGGGGATTTGTTGTGTAAATGGTATTGAAGTAAAATATCAGCCCTCACCTTATGGAGTGTAGACAGGCCGGAGGCTGGAAGAACACGGCAAGCCTGGCAGCATCAGGAGGGAGAGAAGTCAACATTTCAGGACTTTGGATTCCAGCATCTGCAGTTTTTTTTATCTCATCTATTGAATGGCAGAGTGGTTTCAGAGGCTAATCCTGCTCCTATTTCTGATGTTGTTGTGTTTTCATTAGCAATACACTGATACCAACAACCAGTAATGTCTCACCACATAGACTTCTGCTAATTCTTGTGTAAGTGATGACTCACAAACTCAAAGTATTTCACAAAGAGTAAACTCTGAGACCAAGAGTGTTCGATGCCTGTGAAGGAGATTAATAGGACTGAGGTAACTGAACAAATTAATCTTCAATTGTATTTGTGAAAACCTGAGCATTGTCAGAAGTTATTGGTCTCAGGAAGTTCAGCAGTTCAAGAGGAAAGAATGAAACATAGGATTGGTTGCTGTTCAGAAGGAGACCATTTAGCCCATGTGTATCTGATGGCTCTCCATTAGAGCAACTTACTTGGTAACACTCGCCTGCCTTTTCACTGAAGTCCTGCAGGCATTTTCTCTTCAGATAATTATCCAAACGGCTTTGACAGCCACAATTAAATCGCCCTTCAGTTCTCAGAGTGAATGTTCTTGGTGGGATGAGGTGAAGACGAAGGGGTCAAGGGAGGGATCGGGGCCTTAATAGTGCTCTGTGCAGATGGATATACATGTCAGGATAGAGACAGCGACGGTGACCACACGGTGATCAACTATCGTCAAAAACCCATCTGGTTTAAGAATATCCTTTAGGGAAGGAAATCTGCCATCCTTATCTGGTCTGGCCTACCAAAGGTGGCACAGTGGCTCAGTGGTTAGCACTGCTGCATCACAATGCCATGGACCCAGGTTCAATTCCGCCCATAGGGTGACTGTCTGTGTGGAGTTTGCAAGTTCTACCCATGTCAGCATGGGGTCCCTCCAGGTTTTCTACCACAGTCCAAAGATGTACAGGTTAGGGGGGGAATTGACCATGCCCATATGTCTGGGAATGTGCAGGCTAAGTGCATTAGCCATGGGAAATGCAGAGTTACAGGGATAGGGTAGATCAGTGGGTCTAGGTGGGAAGCTCTTTGGAGGGTTGGTGTGGGCTCGATGGGTCAAATGGCCTGGTTCCACACTGTATGGATTCTATGATTACTCATGACTCCAGAGCCACGGGATGTAGCTGACTCTTAACTAGCCCTCGATAAAGGAAGTTACTCAACTCCAGGGCAGTTAGAGATGGGCTGGCTGTGCCCATGACAGAATAACCTTTTTCAAATATTGTTGCTGCAATGTGCCAAATGCACAGACACACTCACTCACTCTCTCCCACACACACTCACACACATACACACACACTCTCTCACAGACACACACTCACACATACACACACACACACACACTCACTCTCTCACAGACACACACTCCCACACACACACACACACTCACTCACACACTCACTCTCTCACACACACACACTCACTCACTCTCTCACAGACACACACACACACTCACTCTCTCACAGATATACACACACACACTCACTCTCACACACACACACTCACTCACAGACACACACTTACACACATACGCACACACACTCATTCACTCACTCTCACACACACACACACACTCACAGGCACACACTCACACACATACACATACACACACTCACTCACTCTCATAGACACACACTCACACATACACACACACTCATTCACTCACTCTCACACACACACTCACAGACACACACTCACACACATACACACACACACACTTACTCTCTCATTCAGACAGACACACACACTCACACAGTCACCCTCGCTCACACACACAGGTTCAGACTGCAGTTAGCTTTGAGTAAGCAATAATTATCAGCCCAGGGGGAGTTCCCCTGACAATTGTTGCTGTGGGGTTGATGTTCACCATTGGTCCAATATGGCTCATATGGTCCCCTGTTGCCCTCCTCTGAAGATCTGCCACTTGAAACAAAGCAGCAAGTCCATGTAATCATTAGGTGGCTCCCCAGTTGAAGAGCTCTCTTCATAACTCAGCTGCACTCACACGTGATTTAATGCAACTCTACATGACTCACAGAGACTTGCCGTGGCCTTTGGGAATTCACCACACCCTTTCTCTGCTGAACTGTGCCAGGTTTTCAAGTAAATAGCCTGCTCCCAATGCATTGGAACCAAACATTGGTCCCATTGTATGAGCAAAACAATTAGCCCAGGCCAACAGCACGTTGTCACCTTTGCTTTCCCATTGACTATAGAAACATTTCTGTGTAGCTCCAGACCATCGAGTCTGCACTAACCCTGCAGAGAGCATCCCATCCAGACCCACCCCACCCCTCCATTTCCCACAGCTAACCCACCTAGCCTGCATATCCCTGAACACTATGGGCAATGTCAGCATGGTCAATCCATCCTAACTCGCACACCTTTGGATTGAGGGAGGAAACCAGAGCACCCAGCAGAAACTCACACAGAGACAGAAAGAATGTGCAAACTCCACACAGTCACCTGAGGGTGGAATCGAACCTAGTCCCTGGCGCTGTGAGGTAGCAATGCTAACCACTGAGACACCATGCTGTTCCTGTGGGTGATTAAACTAAATCAATCCTTGAACTTATATATCAAGACATCCTGAAGCATTTTACAGCCTTTTTTCTCAACTGCAGGCTTTGTTACAGTGTAGATGTAGTCACTCATACACAGCAAGATCCCACAAAAAGGAAAGAAAACCTGGCAAAACTGGTCAGATGGGATGGGAAAAATAGGGCATACTAACAAAGTGTGGTCAAGGTGATGGGTCAGGGCAGCTCAGTCCTGTTATACGGACAGTCAAAAACAGAGTGACATTGGCAAGGCATACAGTCATACAGATGTACAGCATGGAAACAGACTCCATCCAACCTGTCCATGCCGATCAGATATCCTACATTAATGTAGCCCCTTTTGCCAGCACCTGGCTCATATCCCTCTAAACCCTTCCTATTCATATACCCATCCAGATGCCTTTTAAATCCAAAGATGTGCATGTTAGGTGAATTGACCATGCTAAATTGCCCTCAGGGTTGTGTAGTTTAAGTGCATTAGTCTGGGGTAAGTGTAGAGTAGGAGGGGAATGGGTCTGTGTGGGTGACCCTGTGTGAGGGTCGATGTAGACTTGTTGGGCTGAAGGGCCTGTTTCCACACTGCAGAGTTTCGATGATAATGGAATAGTGTCGGTTAGATGGATTTCAGATTGGTTTCACAGGTCGGCGCGATATTGAGGGCCAAACGGCCTGTACTGCGCTGTAATGTCCTATGTTCTAAATGTTGTAACTGTACCATCCTCCACCACTTCCTCTGGCAGCTCATTCCATACATGTACCACCCTCTGCATGAAAAAGTTATCCCTTAGGTTACTTTCCCCTGTCACCCTTAAACCTATGCCGAGCTGAAAAATGTGTTGCTGGAAAAGCGCAGCAAATCAGGCAGCATCCAAGGAGCAAGAGAATTGACATTTCAGGCATAGGCCCTTCTTCAGGAATGAGGAGGGTGTGC
Source organism: Hemiscyllium ocellatum (assembly GCF_020745735.1). Lineage (NCBI taxonomy): Eukaryota > Metazoa > Chordata > Chondrichthyes > Orectolobiformes > Hemiscylliidae > Hemiscyllium > Hemiscyllium ocellatum. The sequence goes on from NC_083428.1 coordinate 4,213,507, forward strand.
CAAGCAGGCTAAGATAAAAGGTAGGGAGGAGGCACTTGGGGGAGGGGCGTTGGGAATGCGATAGGTGGAAGGAGGTGAAAGTAAGGGTGATAGGCCGGAGTGGGGATGGGAGCGGAGAGGTCAGGAAGAAGATTGCAGGTTAAGAAGGCGGTGCTGAGTCCGAGGGTTGGGACTGAGATAAGGTGGGGGGAGGGGAAATGAGGAAGCTGGAGAAATCTGCATTCATCCCTTGTGGTTGGAGGTTTCCTAGGCAGAAGATGAGGCGCTCTTCCTCCAGCCGTCGTGTTGCCATGGTCTGGCGATGGAGGAGTCTAAGGACCTGCATGTCCTTGGTGGAGTAGGAGGGGGAGTTGAAGTGTTGAGCCACGGGGAGGTTGGGTTGGTTGGTGCAGGTGTCCCAGAGGTGTTCTCTGAAACGTTCCGCAAGTAGGCGGCCTGTCTCCCCAATATAGAGGAGGCCACATCGGGTGCAGCGGATGCAGTAAATGATGTGTGTGGAGGTGCAGGTGAATTTGTGGCGGATATGGAAGGATCCCTTGGGGCCTTGGAGGGAAGTGAGGGGGGAGGTGTGGGCGCAAGTTTTGCATTTCTTGTGGTTGCAGGGGAAGGTGCCGGGAGTGGAGGTTGTGTTGGTGGGGGGGTGTGGACCTGACAAGGGAATCACGGAGGGTGTGGTCTTTCTGGAACGCTGATAGGCCTACACCCTCCAGGTTTGGACTCCCCAGCCCCAGGGAAAAGATCTTGTCTAGTTACTCTATCCATAGGCGGCACGATGGCACAGTGGTTAGCACTGCTGCCTCACAGCGCCAGAGACCAAGGTTCAATTCCTGCCTCAGGCAACTGACTGTGTGGAGTTTGCACATTCTCCCTGTGTCTGCGTGGGTTTCCTCCAGGTGCTCCAGTTTCCTCCCACAGTCCAAAGATGTGCAGGTTAGGTGAATCGGCCATGCCAAATTGCCCATAGTGTTAGGTTAGGGGTATAGGTGGGTTGCGCTTTGGTGGGTCGGTGTGGACTTGTTGGGCCAAAGGGCCTGTTTCCACACTGTAAGTAATCTAATCTAATATCCCTCATGATTTTATAAACCTCGATAAGGTCACCCCTCTGCCTTCATGTAAAGATGAGTATACACGCATTTCTCATCTCATCTTCAAAGGCACAAAGCTTGCATGGCCAATTCATGCAGAACAGAACGTGACAAAGACCCAAACTTGCTGTAAAATGGATTGATGCTTTGTGCTTTCTCCATGTCTGCACCATTTGGGATTGTGTAAGTGTACTGTCATTACAGCTTCCTGAAGATTTCGCCCCATATGATGGAAGGGGGATTGGCAGCTGCTTGTTAGTGTATCCGAGTACTCATAATGATCTGAGCAGACAGTCCCAAGTTTAGTATAGATTAATCAGAGACTGGAATTATTACTATTGCGAGCAGTTTTGGGCTCTGAATCTAAGGAAGAATGTGCTGGCATTGGAAGGGGTCCAGAGGAGGTTTACAAGAATGATCCCAGGGATGAAGGGTTTGTCACATGAGGGGTGGTTAATGACTCTGGGTCTGTGCTTGATGGAGTTCAGAAGAATGTGGGGGGGGGATCTGATTGAAACTTACAGAATAATGAGAGGGTCAAGTAGACTGGACATGAAGATGTTTCCATTAATAGGAGACAGCCTCAGAGGGAAGGGGTGACCCTTTACTACTGAGATGAGGAGGAATTTCTTCAGTCAGAGGGTGGGGAATCTGTGGAATGCATTGCCGCAGAGAGCTGTGGAGGTCAAGCCACTGATTGCCTTTAAGACAGAGATAGATCGGTCCTTGATTGGTAAGGGGACCAAAAGTCATGGAGAGAAGGCAGGAGAATGGGGGGGTTGAGAAACAGATCAGCCATTATCAAATAACAGAGCAGATTCGATGGGCCAAATGGCCTAATTCAGCACCTTTATCTTACAGTTTTATGAACTGTGCTGAAATGCCATTAAATGACTGCTGCCAATTTTCTGACCAACAGAATGCCCAGCCTTGTGGCTGTCTCCAGTATAAATCCAGATCCGACCAGATCAAAGCCAAAAGAGAAAATGCTGGAAAATCTCAGCAGGTCTGGCAGCACCTGTAAGGAGAGAAAAGAGCTGATGTTTCGAGTCTAACTGACCCTTTGTCAAAGCTAAAACAAAGGGGAGAAATAGGGAGGTATTTATACTAGGCTGAGACAAAGGGTCAGTTAGACTCGAAACGTCAGCTCTTTTCTCTCCTTACAGGTGCTGCCAGACCTGCTGAGATTTTCCAGCATTTTCTCTTTTGATTTCAGATTCCAGCATCTGCAGTCATTTGCTTTTATCCAGCTCAAAGCCAGTGTACACCAGTGGATTTTGGTAGGGTTCCTGGTTTCACACTGGTGCTTACAGGTTTCTCCTCTGGGGTCTTGAGGTAGGACCGTGCTATTTTTCAATCATTTTCACCTACAAGTTGTGATCACTTTTAACCATTGGCTATTTCCAGAAGGGCCAGAAAATAAAGGCATTGCTGAGCATAGCACTGACCAACGTGCAGTCACTGTCCCAATGATCAGTGGCACCTTGCTCCACATCGCTGGTGTAGAAGACTGTACTCCATAACAAGAACAGTAAGAATCACAGACATCACTACAGACAGCGGACCATCCCACCCACCGTACAGACACTCACTGTTTGATCAAGTTCTCCAATCATTCAGGGCTACCTCCACTGTTTCCATCAGCCGTCAAATTATTTTCTTTTGCAACTATTTAATGAGTGTCCTTTTGAAAGTGATTCTGTTCCCACCGCCCTCACAGGCAGCATGTACAAGATCAATCTAAGTTGCTGCAACAAACAAGCAGTTTTCACCTCTTCTCACATCCACCTCCTGCACATTTTAGCCAATTACTTTCATCCTCTCTCCTCCAGTTTAACTGGTTACTAGAAACAGTTTCACTCTCAACTTTAGAAAAATTTTGAGCTCCTTGTATTAATCTCCTGTTAACATCCTGTGGTCTGACAAGAACAATATTATTGTCCCCAGTTTCTCCAGTCTTTCTACATTAAATAAAATCCTCCATCCTTGGGACATGTAAGTCAATCTCTCCTGTACCCCTGCATAAGATCCAGACATCCTTTCTAAAAGGGTGTGGACCAGAATTTATTGCACTCCAGCTGAGGAATAACTTAAAATTATTGAATACAACTTTTTGTTTTTGATTTCCATTCCACTATTAATGAAGCCAAGGATCCAAAATACACTTAAATACTTTCTCAAATTGGTCTGTCACGTTCAGAGTCTAATGCACAGGATCTCTAGGTCCCAGAGTTCCTGCATTTTCTTTAAAATTGGGCAATTTAATTTTTATTACCTCTCCCAATTTTTAAAAATATTAATTAAAGAGATGTAGGCAATTCAGCCCAAGTCTGCTTTGTCATTCAAGATTGCAGCTGATCTGATGATGTAATAGTATTCCTGACTAACTGATAACCTCTTGTACACTGAGAGCTCCCACTCTGCACCCCAATTTCCAAACACACACATCACAACAGACACACAACTCACACACACTGAGACACGTACAACTCTCTGACACACATACAAACTCACACTCCAACAAAAGCACACACACCCAAACAAGCACAAACAATGCCCCCCCAACATAAACACAAAACCCCTCCCACACACGCACTCTGACACACATTCATACAAAAACACACACTCCAAAAGCGCGCACACCCACACAAACCTGCAATTCCTCCACACACAACCACCTTCCCCCACACCTCACATCCAACCACCCCCAGACAAACACACAGACACAGACACTGACACTGACACTTCCCAAAATACAACTCAACACCTTCCAAGGAGGCGGGGAGGGGGGGAAGGAACAGGCAAATACAATTGGTTAAAATACATATTTAAATCTATGCTTTTTAAAAAAAAGTCACAAGGATTTTTGGCAATTGAACTCTCCTGACTTCATCAGTAGCTGGGAGGCTTTATGTGAAAGCTGATACAGTATTCTCTCACACACACACAAAGCTCAAATTCCCTCATTGTAATCAGTGTTTTTTTCTCAGAGGGTTTCAGGAAGTTGCCTCGATATCTGGGGTTTGATCTTTACTTTTCCTCAGCTACAGTCATTATCGAATCACTGAAGGGTATACACCAGTCCCTGGATATCATTGGCCTGAAAGCTAAACTACCCTGTTGCTAAGCGGATGTTATTGGTGCTGCTGTTTCATGTTCAGCTGATTGGAGCTGTTTTAGGTCATGTTCCCTCACATGTCCCTTTAAACCTCAGCGGGGCTGGTGTTTAAATAGGGCTCATCGGTTTCCTGCCACCTGCGAGTTGTTAAAAAAAAGTTTAAATAAGCAATGTTAGCATTTAGGTCAGCAGCACAACTTGTTCTGCGGTTTCTGTCTTTTTTTTTGCAAATGTACCACTGGTTTGACTGCTCTGATATAAAGTTCATTAACCCCCCCCCCCCCTCAAACACAACCTTTGCTGTTTGTCATTTCACAGCATTAACCCTTGGACAACCTAAACCTCAGCGCGTACAAAGTTGGGACAGGAAAACGGGGGAAGAGAAAAAAAACCTTGCATTTACAATGTTAAAGTGAAACAAAGACCTGTGGGTGCTGAAATAAAAGCAGAAATTGTAGGAGAAACTCAGCGGGTCTGTGCAGAGAAAGCAACAGTTAACGTTTCAAAACTAGTGGATTCTCCAGCAACTTCTGTCTTTGCATTTTTATAGCGTCTTTCACATCCCTCACGTCACTCCAAAGCGATGTAGAGCCAATGCAGTTGTAATGTGGCAATCATTACCGCCCCAATGACATGCAACAAGATCCCACACGCAGCAATGTGATAAGAATCAGATCATTTGGTTCAGTGACGTTGGGCCAGGGATAGACACTGACCAGACAGTGCCACTGACACTGTAACAGCCCTTCACCACTGCAACTGGGAGGGGTTTTTTTTATAACTCATGGGGTGTGGGTGTTGCTGGCTGGGACAGCATTTTGTTACCTGTCTCTGAAGCCCCTTCTTGAGCACAACAGAATCACTTGGTGGCCATTTCAAAGGGCAGTCAAGAGTTAAATATCACTGTGGGTCTGGAGTCACATGGAGGGCCAGATGAGGTAAGGCTGACAGATTTCCTTCCTTAAAGGACATTATGAAACAAAAAGGGGTTTTCCAACAATGCCGGCAGTTTTGTGAGCTTGGCTTTCATTCAGCAGATTTCTTTATAACCAAATCTTGCTGATTAAACTTTCTTCTTTCACTACTACCTTTCTTTTTATTCCCCTGCAACTGACTGTTTGCCTCTATCCCAGTCTACAGTCACTTTACTCATTCACCTTGCACACCCTCCATCATCTACACTGGCACCTGTTGGACAAGGAGAGACGCTGAAGCATTCTCATTGCCCGGCTAGGGACCCCTTTACCTGTCTGGTTCTCATTCACACCCAGCTGTCCCTGACCACTAACTAAACCTCAATCACTACTAACTGGAGGGGACTCCGGGTAATCCCCTCAGTCCTGATGCCTCACCCATGTCTGCAGCTCAGACGCCAGCTCTACTCTGACCAATCAGAATCAATTTGCCAAGCCAAAATTTAAAGCAAGCCTGGCAGTGAACTGTCAATCTGCACTTGTGGGTGCATTCTGCTTAGCAATGCCTCGACAAATGAGAGTTTACTAAGTGACCAATCAACACTCTCTTTTCATGCAATATAAATGTTGGTTTTCCCTTTGATTTGATATTCTTGCAAATCATCCTGATCTTGCAAGAAAAGAAAGCTTTGATAAAGTGTGTCTCTTTTTCAAAGACTCAATAATTTGAATTAATTAAAGTGAACAGCCCTGTTTTCCTTAGCTTATCTTAGTTGGTATGTGGCTCCATCATCAGCAAACTATGATTACAAACACTCAATCATATCAAACAACAACAGTATGGAGCCTAAAGAAGGGAGCACATTATCACCCTCGGAGGATAACCCGAGATGGGTAATAAATGCCACCATGCCATCTGGGAATAAATTGGAATGACTGATCAAAGCATGATCAGCATGAACACACACACACACACTCGGCCAACAACATTTATGCCTATTTTTCTAATCAACATATTATAGAGATTATTACACACTTCTGGACCAGGTGGGATTAGTTTAATTAGTGCCTGCGGTCCTCATTGACTCATGTTAGCTCCTCATCTGCCAATGATTTAATTATAAAATCTTGCAACACTCTGTGTTCTCCTCTGACCCGATTGCATTGTGTGTTGCTCTGTTCCTGGCTCCTTGTACACCCAGATTGTGCCGTTGGTGGCTATGCTTTCATTAGATTAGATTAGATTAGATTACTTACAGTGTGGAAACAGGCCCTTCGGCCCAACAAGTCCACACCGACCCGCCGAAGCGAAACCCACCCATACCCCTACATTTACCTCTTACCTAACACTACGGGCAATTTAGCATGGCCAATTCACCTGACCCGCACATCTTTGGACTGTGGGAGGAAACCGGAGCACCCGGAGGAAACCCACGCAGACACGGGGAGAACGTGCAAACTCCACACAGTCAGTCGCCTGAGTCGGGAAATGAACCCGGGTCTCAGGCGCTGTGAGGCAGCAGTGCTAACCACTGTGCCGCCCACTGCCACCGTGCCGCCCACCTGGCTGGCACTTAACCTGGAGCTCCCCCCTCAAACCTCCCCCCTCTCTCCACACTATTTAAAACTGACATTTTTAACCAGTTGTTTTAGTTACTTGTCCCTGCATCCCCAATGTGGCTCAGTGTCAACCACTGGGAAAAGTTTGGGATGTTTAGCTGAAGGTTCAGTCACCAATGGCCAAGGGATAGAAATCTGGGATGTACATGAAACCCAAATTAGAGTGACATAGAGATGTCATAGGGTCGGGGGAGATTACAGAGATTTTAAATCATTGCCTGATAAGGAGCTAATATGAGTCAATGAAAACTGCAGATGGTGCTTAAACAGGACAGAGAGTGCATTCCACACCCACAGTCCCTGAGTAATATAGAACAACTGAGTACTTGTACAGTGTAATATAACAAAGTGAGCAGTCTGATGGTGCTGATTAGTGAACAGAACTATACTAAACTGCTGTTTGATCATCTCCTACCTCATGCAGATAAATGCTGACTGAAGATAGAGGCACAAATTGGCATTGTCCTGTTCCCAACAGCAACACCTCACACGCATGTTGAGCACAATAAGAGGCCATTCAGCCGATTTGCAGTCTGCTGGTGTTTTTGCTGTACAGGAGCCTCCTACCCTCTCACCTTACCTTCCCTCAGCCAGCTTGCCCGGATTTGTATTGATCCTATTGTTTTCAGGCACTCCCTCTGCTACTGGGGTCCTCAATCTCACTCAGTTCTGGATAAAAGGCTTTTGTCCTGAATTCCTAAACATTTTAAAATAAAGTGTTTCTGCAGAGTGATGTATATTCTGTACAGTGTGTGTTCTGTAGGGTGCTGTGCGTGTTTTTAGGGTGTTCTGTGTTCTGTAGGTGCTGTGTGTTCAATAGGTGCTGTGTTTTCTATAGGGTGCTGTGCCTTCTATAGGGTGCTGTGTGTTCAATAGGACGCTGCATGTTCTGCAAGGTGCTGTGTGTTTGTCTGATCTATAGGACGCTGTATGTTTTGTAGGGTGCTGTGTGTACTGTTGGGTGCTGGTTGTCTGTCTGATCTATAGGACACTGCATGTTTTGTAGGGTGCTGTGAGTAGTGTCGGGTGCTGTGTGTCGGTGTGATCTATAGGGTGCTGTCTGTCTTTGTGGTCTGTAGGTCCTGTGTGTTCTGTTTGGTGCGGTGTATCTCTGATCTATAGGATGCTGTGTGATCTATAGAGTGCTTTGTGTTCTGTAGGGTGCTGTGTGTTCTGTAGGGTGTTGTGTTCTGTAGGTTGTTGTGTATTCAATAGGGTGCTGCATGTTCTGTAGGGTGCTCTGTGTTCAGTTGGTGCTGCGTGTTCTGTGGGGTGTTTTGTGTTCTGCAGGTTGCTGTGTGGCCGTCTGATCTATAGGGTATTGTATGTTCTGTAGGATGCTGTTTGTTCTGTGGTGCTGTGTTCTGTTGGGTGCTGTTTATCTCTGTGATCTATAGGGTGCTGTGTGATCTATAGAGTTCTGTGTGCACTGTCGAGTACTGTGTGTCCATGTGATCTATAGAGTACTGTCTGCCTATGTGGTCTATAGGGTGCTGTGTGTCTGTGTGTTCTGTTGGGTTAATGCGAGACCTTCTCTGAGATGCTGCACAATGCTACCACCTCCAGTTCACATTGTGCTAGTGCTCCTGTTTTGCATGGGAACAAACGATAAGCAAAGTGAATTCGGGGGAATTCCAAAAGAGTTTGGAATGATGCGCCTGTTTCCTGGTAACAGATTGTATCGAACAGGCAGGTAAAACAGATGAAGAGTTACTGACCACAAACCCAGTCAAATGTCTCACTGGTCAATACCAACTCTGAGGACAACTGTTGGCAGTGACTCAGTGGGTCATAGACTCACCCCAGTAGAGTTTCTGGAAATGAGTCCACTCTCAGATGGGAGTGTATAATCCAAACCCTGTTGCCAAAGGCACAGCCTTTCAGATATAAAAAAAAGCCTTGCATTTATAAGGTGATTTTCACATGCACCCAGTTGTCACAAGATATTTTACAGGCAGTGAAGTTGATTTGTTCAGGTGTACAGGGGGAGGTGATGGGCTAGTGGTGTTATTGCTACACGACCAAAGGTTCAAATCCTGCCATGGGATATGATGGAAGTTAAATTCAATATTTTTGTTTTAAAAGTCTGGAATTAGGAAGTCTGTGAGACCCAGGGTGGGGGAGTCCAAAACTGGAGGGCATAGGTTCAGGGTGAGAGGGGAAAGATTTGAAAGGGACCTGAGGGGCAACTTTTTCACACAGAGGGTGGTACGTATATGGAATGAGCTGCCAGAGAAAGTGGTGGAGGCTGGTACAATTACCACATTTAAAAGGCACCCGGGATGGGTATATGGAGAGGAAGGACTTAGCAGGTCAAACACAGACAAATGGAACTAGTTCAGTTTAGGGTAAGTTGGGCTGAAGGGCCTGTTTCCAAGCTGTATGACTTGATGACTTCATTGCCTGTGACACACTTCAGGATATTCCGAGGATGTGAAAGTTGCTATGGAAATGCAAGTTCTTCCCACGTTTGAGAATAACACTGACTCAGCAATTTACCATTAGCTTCAATAGAAGTTAATCTGGGGGCCAAAGGGGACATGGGAAGGCAGGAGGCTGGACTCTTTTGATGCAGATTAACTCTCCCCCCAAGCTCTGACCCCTCAGGTTCCCTGAGACACTTCCTAAAGCAGCAAGAAGCCAGAGTGATGGACAAGAATGGCTTTGAGTTGAAAATGTGTTGCTGGAAAAGCGCAGCAGGTCAGGCAGCATCCAAGGAGCAGGAGAATCGACGTTTCGGGCATGAGCCTGCTGCGCTTTTCCAGCAACACATTTTCAGCTCTGATCTCCAGCATCTGCAGTCCTCACTTTCACCTAGAAGAATGGCTTTGACTCAGACAAACATGTGAGAGAGATGGACAGGGTCATTGGTGATGGGGGAGAACTGAGACCACTATTATTTTCAACATCTAGGAATGACTTGGATGAAAAAAGGGGATATTCTATAAGGTTGCAGATGACACAAAAGGGAGAGCATGGGGTGAGGGATGTCACACAGAGTCTGCAGAAGGATATAGACAGGTTACGTGAGTGAGTAAAGATGTGATAAATGGAATATAATTTGAGGGAATGTGAGATTGTGCATTTTTGTCAGGAAGAAGAGGAGGTAAATATTATTTAAATGGAGAAAGTCTCCAACACAGAGATTAGATTACTTACAGTGTGGAAACAGGCCCTTCGGCCCAACAAGTCCACACCGACCCTCCGAAGAGCAACCCACCCAGACCCATTCCCCTACATTTACCCCTTCACCTAACACTATGGGCAAGTTAGCATGGCCAATTCACATTTTTTGGGCTGTGGGAGGAAACCGGAGCACCCAGAGGAAACCCACGCAGACACGGGGAGAATGTGCAAACTCCACACAGACAGTTGCCTGAGGCGGGAATTGAACCCGGGTCTCTGGCGCTGTGAGGCAGCAGTGCTAACCACTGTGCCGACCACATTAGATTACTTACAGTGTGGAAACAGGCCCTTCGGCCCAACAAGTCCACACCGACGCTTCCAAAGAGTAACCCACCCAGACCCACTCCCCTACACATAACACTATGGGCAATTTAGCATGAGAGAGTTTGGAGCCCTTCTTGTTAAATCATAAACATCCATGTTCAGTGGGCACTAGAGAAGGCAAAGGGAACGAATATAAAAGTCAGGAGGGTTCGTGAAATGAGACAGACCATAGCTGGAATACTGTGAACAAGTTTTAGGGAAAGACAGACTGGAGGCAGTCCAGAGAAGATTCCGACACCAGGTAGGGAAGGACTGTCTTATGAGGAGAGGTTCAGTAGATTGAGCCTGTTCTTAATGAAATAAAGAGGGATGAGAGAATGACCTGATTGAAGCTTACAAGATTCATAAGGAGTTGGACAGGGTAGGTGCAGATATGTTGGTTACACTTGTGGATGAGTCTAGAACCAAACGGCATTGTCTCAGAGTAAGGGGGTCACACATTTAAGACAGAGGTGAGGAGGCATTTCACCTGTATCTGTGGAATTCTTTACTGCAGAGGGCTGTCGAGGCTGGGTCATTGAGCGTGTTTAATGGTGAGACAGACAGGTTTTTAGTCAGGACGGGAATCAAGGGGAAAGGGGAAAAGGCAGAGAAGATGAGGGTTATCAGAGTTAGCCTTGATCTCATTGAATGGCAGAGCAGACTCGACGGGCTGAATGGCCTCCTTTTGCTTCCATGTCACATAGCCTCAAGGGGTCATCGCCTCAGTCTGCAGCAGGAAGTGAGGGGGATCAGGATGAGGCGAGGGGACACTATCACTATTAGTGGGCGGCACGTTGGCACGGTGGTTAGCACTGCTGCCTCACAGCGCCAGAGACCCGGGTTCAATTCCCGACTCAGGCGACTGACTGTGTGGAGTTTGCACGTTCTCCCCGTGTCTGCGTGGGTTTCCTCCGGGTGCTCCGGTTTCCTCCCACAGTCCAAAGATGTGCGGGTCAGGTGAATTGGCCATGCTAAATTGCCCGTAGTGTTAGGTAAGGGGTAAATGTAGGGGTATGGGTGGGTTGCGCTTTGGCGGGTCGGTGTGGACTTGTTTGGCCGATGGGCCTGTTTCCACACTGTAAGTAATCTAATCTAATCACAGTGGGCTGTCATGTCACACCCACCCTCCCCCTTCCCACCCAAACCCCCCCTCAAAGTATCTGGGGAAGAGGGGAAACCTTGGGGAGGCAGACTGAAAGATTCTACAGGAACAGAGATGGAGGAAGTGGGGTTTGAACAACAGCAAAGACATAGCTCGGGAGACATGAAGCAAACTATAAAAGCAACTCCATTCCCCGTAAACATTCTCCTCAGGCACACGGTCCCCTGGTGGTTCAGGCCAGTATGCTGACAGCCGGGCTTTAGGAGGAACTCTGTTGTTGTACAGTAACTATTCCCTGGCAGTGAGAGAGGCTCTAAGTTGTCAGTGTGTTCACAGGTCAATGGGTTTAACTTTGTCTCATGTGCAAACTCAATGCCAGCTCTTTGGCTAATGTCCCAACTTGCCATCCAGAATGAAGGCATCAGCAACAGGGAATGGCACCTTCTGTGGAGTTCTCTAACCTCACCCACAGGCGCTGGGAGTGCTGTTCGGGATTGGCACACTGACTCTACCTGTTTTTTCTAACAATATTGTATTTGGCAAATTCACTCAACATGCTAAACTCTACAACAGGAGACACTGCTCTGAGTTGGGACATCTCAAAGAGACAATGTCAAGGCAGCTCCTGAACACCTGAACAATAAGCAGCAATAGGTTGGCATGGGGGGTCAGTGGTTGGCACTGCCACCTCACAGCACCAGGGACCCGAATTCGATTCCACCCTTGGGTGACTGACTGTGTGGAGTTTGCACATTCTCCCTGTGTCTGTGTGGGTTTCCTCCGGGTGCTCCGGTTTCCTCCCACAGTCCAAAGATGTGGTAGGTTAGATGAGTTGCCCATAAATTACCCATAGTGCTCAGGGTAGGTGCAAGTCAGGAGTAAATGTAGAACAATAGGATTGGGAAATGGGTCTGGGTGGGTAGTCTTTGGAGGGTCTGTGTGGACTTGTTTCCTACACTGTAGGGATTTTTTTAAAAAAAGGTCACTCGGTCTCTCAAACGTGCACTGCCAGTCAGTATAGACCACAACTGACCAAATTGTAACTTCAGACCCATATTCCCATCTACCTGTAATAATCTTTCAACCCTTTACTCTGTTTCTAACCCTGTCCTGTCCCTGTCCTGGGAGTGTTCGATAGGGAAAGTATAAAGGGAGATTTACTTTCTGCTTAATAGAGTAAATGAAGCTTAATTTCTGGTTTAAGGGAAAAGAGAGAGCTTCACTCTGTATCTAACCCCGTGCTTTCCCTGTCCTGGGAGTGTTTGTTGGGACTATAGAATGCCAGAGATGTGGAACACTGGGACTGCTATAATGTGTATTTCTCATTGTGATTGGTGAGCTGTTTTTCTGGGAGAAGGTGAGAAGTGATTGCAAACGTATCTGGAATGTTTTGAACCATGGATGTAGCAGTCAGATATTTATAATTTGTTTTTAACAGTCTGAACGAATCACAGTTCAAGAGGCTAGTTTCAGTTTCCTAGTAAGAGGTCACAGTTACTAATAGAATGCTGTAGCAGGCGCCTGAGACTATTTTGATGCCAGTCTAACTCCGCACTGTCATCTGTGTTTACTTCATTCAAGAGTCAGGTTTCTGGGAACTCTTTGTGGTTGTGTCTGGTTGTGTTGGCTGTTTTAGAATTGGGTCACTTCCCAGAGCTGGACTGTTGTAAACACTGAATGCTAAAGCTATCTTTAAAGGTTCCTTCAGATAAAGTAACCAGATTCCAACTCACATTGCAGGGGGCACTCAGGGACTGACTCAGTCTCCTGGTCATTGGTGATTCCGGCTATTAGCAGCTCCCTGTCCCCCTCCCCTTCAGCACTGACTGTCACTGGGAGGAGCCCCAACACCCCCCCCCAAACACCCTCCAAGGGATCAGCGAATCTCCGGTGCTCTCTATGTACAGTACACACTATTACAGAATGTTACAGCACAGAAGGACGTTTAGGCCACTGTGCTTGAATTACCTCGTCATTACCTAGTACCAATTTCCCGCTTTCTCCCCAGAGCCCTCCATACTGTTTCTGTTTGAACAACCATCCAATGCTCTTTAGTTGAACCTGCCTCCATTTCCAGGCAATGCATTCCACATCCCAAATACTCACTGCATGAAAATGTTGTATTTCACATCGTCCCTCTTTTTTTTTGCACATCACCTTAATCCATGCCCTGTCGCTCTTGTTCCCTTTTACAGCAGGAACAGCTTCTCCCTATTTACACTGTCCAGGTTTTGAAAAACCCTCAATCAGATTTCTTCTCTTTGAGGAGAACAGTCCAGACTCCTTCAATCTCTCCCCATCGCTGAAGTCTCTCATTCAAAGAACAATACTGCACAGGAACAGGCCCTTCAGCCCTCCAAGCCTGCACTGGCACATTTTGCCCTTCCTCGAGTCATTCTTGGAAATCGCTCCTGCGCTCTGTCTAATGCATTCACACTTTCCTTTCTGCAGGGGTCATGGGGAGTATGAGGAACAGAGGAAATAGGAGCAAGAGTAGGTCATTCGGCCCTTCAATCCTATTCCGTCATTCAACAGGACAATGGCTGATCATCTATCTCAGTACGTTGTTCCTGCTTTCTCCCCATATCCTATGATCCCTTTAGCCCCGAGAACAATATCTACTTCCTTCTTGAAAACAGTCAATATTTTGGCCCCAACCAATTTCTGGGGCAGGGAATTCCACAGGCTTCCCGCTGTCCAGGGGAAGTTATTCCTCTTCATCACAATCTGAAATGCCTTATCCCCTAACCTTAAACTGGGAGTGCTGTTGCTGGACTCTCCATGATATTCAGAAACATCCTTCCCACGTCTCTCTACTCTTGTTAGAATTTTGTAAGCTTCAAGAGATTCCCTTCTCATTCTTCTAAGCCCCTGAGAACAAAGCTCGGACCGATCCAATCTCTCTTCATTCAAATTATAGAAAAGCATCCCTAAAGAGGCCATTCAGCCCATCAAGTCTCTGCCAAATCTCTGAACAGCATTCCACCCACACCCATGCCCCTATCCCATCCACATAACCCTGCAAGGGGCTTTTGTTATGATTAAGCTACCTAGCCTGCACATCCCTGGACACTATGAGATAATTTTCCACCTAACCTGCACGTCTTTGGTCTGTGGAACGAAACTAGAACACCAGGAGGACACCCACAGACATGTGTAAACTCCGCACAGTCAGTCGCCCGAGGTTGGAATCGAACCCAGGTCCCTGATGCTAACCAATGTGCTACAGCACTGCCCCATTCCAGGAATCAGTCAGGTAAACCTTCACTGCACTCTGTCTACAGCCAGAGGATTAGCTGGAGGGGTTTTGGGGGGGGAGGGGGGGGGGAGGAGGGGCGGGGAGAATCTTTCAAACAGGAAACCCCATTATTTGGCTCCCAACTTCTGCTGGGAACCAGCCCATTGCAGTGGCCTCTTCACAGCTCAGTCTGCGGGTGTGTCAGCACTGATCCCCAGAGTGAGACACCAGATGGAAACTCTCAAACCTTCAGTTAGACACTGAGTAACGACCTGCAGGCAGGACACACCCACAACCTTCACAACCTACCCCCTCGGTCCCAGGGTCTGCGGTTCCACCGATGATGAAGCTCTGATGTAGAGTCACACAGACTCAAACGTCAGCTGACCCACTATGATTTCCAGCAATTTTTGGTTACACTGTGAATATTTGGTTAAGTGCTTCCCAATCCTTTTCTCCCGTACCCACATTTTGAGGTTTGAAAATTTGCCACAAGCCCTGAGTGAGAGCTGACACAGCTGGTACACACACGGCTGTTGTTATTCAGTCAGAGTGCCACCATAATCGCTGCTGCCTCTGAGCTCACAAACCCCCCAGATTTTAGCCCCTGACCCCATGTGAGGTTCTGACCTCCACATGGCCCAGAGTCCATCTTTACTCCAGCGAAATATCTGGAACCTTGCTGTGCACAAAACTATGTTTCTCACACTATGACCCTCACTACAATTTTAAAAAGTATTTCGCTGGTCGTAAAGCCTTTGAGACATCTTGAGGTAGTGAACGGGGTACTACAGAAATGTAAATGTTTTTGCTTTTGGATGTGGGTTTGCTCGCTGAGCTGAAAGGTTCATTTCCAGATGTTTCGTCACCCTACTAGGTAACATCTTCAGTGGGCCTCAGGCAAAGCACTGCTGAAAATTCCTGCTTTATATTTATATGTTTGGGTTTCTTTGGATTGTTGATGTCATTTCCTGTGGTGATGTTATTTCCTGTGGTGAAGTCACTTCCTGTTCATTTTCTCTGGGGGGGGGGTGGTAGATGGGGTCTAACTTGATGTGTTTGTTGATAGAGTTCCGGTTGGAAGGCCATGCTTCTAGGAATTCTTGTGCATGTCTTTGTGGAACAGGAAGTGACTTCACCACAGGAAATAACATCACCTAGTAGGGTGACAAAATGTCTGGAAAGAACCTTCCTGCTCAGCGAGCAAACCTCAACCTGAGCTACAAATCTTCTCAAAACTCACCAAGTGTTTTTGCTGTTATTATGACCAAGAAATGGATGCCTGGACAGGATTCATTTTCTTGCAAACAGAGTCAACAACAACAAATTTAATAACACTGTCTTTTTTTAAAAATGGTTCTACATTGAGATTTTGAAACTATAAAAATTATTTCACCAACCACACTTTGCATTTATATAGCGCCTTTAATGCAGCAAACCATCCCAAGATGTTTCACGGGGAGCATTATACAACACATTGAGCCACATCAGGTGATATTAGGACAGGTGACCAGGAGCTCAGTCAATGACTGAAGTATTCTGGAGCATCTTAAAGGAAAAGAGAGAGAGGGAGAGGGAGAGGGAGAGGGAGACAGGTGAAAGGTTAAGGGATGGAATTACAGACCTAATAGTTTAACAGCTCAATGCACAGCACCAGGATTGCAGCAATTAAAACCAGGAATATGCATGAGGCCAGGATTGGGAAGGGGTTTGGGAGTTAGAATCCCAGAGGGTAATAAAACAGAAAATAGTTTCAGAAAAGGGATAGGCCATGCAACAATTGAAAAACAAAGATGCAGGTTTTGAACATGAACATCATGATGGACTGGGAGCCAGTGTACACCACTGAAATCGTGCCGCTGCAGAAGTTAGAACCTTTACAACACATTTGTCCTTTCGAATGTTTCAGCATGGTATTTCAATGGCTCAGTGATTATTTTTCAGCATTTTGTGATTGAAGTGAATTATTTTCACCATAGTTGTCTAACCCATGGCCACCACCCTGAACACCAGGGGGCCACAGTGTAAACACTTCAGCAAGGACTCGACTGTGTAGGACTCGACTGTGTAGGGGCACTGGGTGGGACTTTTGAAGATCTGTTCTCTGACATTGAAGGTTTCCCTTGTGTGAGGTCTTTGAAGAGCCGTTTGCGAATTAAATAAATCAGAATTCCAATCCCCAGCAAGCTCACCAGAGGGACACAGAGACCGAGAATTACATCTTCCAGGTCAGGCTTCACTGGAACTACAAAACAGAAAAAAATAATTTACCAAATGCCAAAGTGTAACTCTTCACATCTCACTCACCAAAGAAGTTCTGGCCATTCACCTGAAACGTTAATTGTATTTCCCGGTCTACAGGTACTGCCTGACTGTGAAGCATTTCCAATCTTTTCCAATCTTTATTTCAAATTTCCACTGCATTTCTGAATCTGAAGTGCATTGGAACAATCAATGTGTTACCTCAAGCGATTACATGAGCAAACCACACTTTTTGAAGGGTCGTGTTGACTGCAAAACAGTTTGGGGTGGCCTAAGGTTGTAATAGGTGCTATCAAAATGCAAATTCTCTCCTTCCACTTTTTACTTTTTCTCTTATGTGGTCAGCTCTTGAGGGAACTTTCCAAATCTCTCTCTCTCTCTGTTCTTTCTTCTCTCTCTAACCCCTGCTGACAGAGATCCAGTGTATTCATAGAATCCCTACAGAGCAGAAAGAGGGCATTTGGCCCATCAAGTCCACACAGACCTAACCCCCTGTTTTACATTTCCCATGGCTAATCCACCTAACCTGCACATCTTTGGACTGCGGGAGGAAACCAGAACACGCAGAGGAAACCCAGGCAAACATGGGGAGAATGTGCACACTCCACAATGAGGCTGGAATGGACACTGTCAGGCTGTAGTGATAATCACTGAGCCACCACTCAATATAATCGTTTACATAAATGCATTGTTTCTCCCATCCTCTGTCTGCCCCCTTTGCCACAGGCTCACCAACAAACTAGAGTATCATATAACCCCTACAGTGTGGAAACAGGCCACTTGGCCCAAGTTCACACCAACCCATTCCCCTACCCTATTGCACTGCACTTCCCCTAAATGATGCAGCTAATCTACACATCCCTGAACACTCTGGGCAATTAAGTATGACCAATTCACCCTAATCTGCACATCTTTGGACTGTGGGAGGAAACCAGAGCACCCAGAGGAAACCCTCGCAGACACGGGGAGAATGTGCAAACTCCACACAGTCACCCAATGGCTGGAATCTAACCTGAGAGATGGTGCTGTGAGGCAGCAGTGCTAACCACTGAACCACCGTGCCACCTCTCAGCCCTTTAATCTTGCTCGCCCATTCAATAAGATCATGGCTGATTGGATTTTAACCACAACTCCACATTTCTGCATCTTCCCAATAAACTTGCATCTTTCCTTGGTGGGGAAGGGTTCTAAAATCCTGCCTCCATATCCTTTTAGCATTAACACTTTGTTAACCTGAAAAGTCTCTGTGAAACAAACTGACTTTATTACACAAGATCTCATCCACCCATGGATTATTATTGGATGTCTTGAAAGAGGTAATTTGGAAATAATAAACAAAACCTGAGTCTGCAGCTTCACTTCACCCAGGCTCATGGATCAGCCATGGTCACATTGATTCAGATTTAGCTTTTATTCTCATGTGTACTCAAGCACAGGGGTACAGGCGCACAGGGGTACAGGAGCACAGGGATACAGGCGCACAGGGGTACAGGAGCACAGGGATACAGGCGCACAGGGGTACAGGAGCACAGGGGTACAGGCGCACAGGGGTACAGGTGCACAGGTGCACAGGGGTACAGGTGCACAGGGGTACAGGTGCACAGGCACACAAGGGTACAGGCGTAGAGGAGCACAGGAGTACAGGAACACAGTGAAAAGTGTATAATATTGCCACACACTGTGCCTTCTTAGGTACAAGTAGTAAAAGAAACAAAGTTGAAAAGGTTAAATGGGGGTCCGTTCAGTTATAAGACCCTCTTGATGCCCCCAGTACAGGTCAATATAGTCTGGTTCAAGGGAGAGATACCTTTGGTTTGTTTGGATAGAGTCAAACTCCAATGTTCATTTCCTTGATATGCTACTGCATAGAACCCAACTGTGTTTGTGACCGTAAAGATTTGTTTATGAAGAGAGTATTTGTGAAAAAAACAAAAACAAAGTGAAAGAGATTATGCCTGACCTTTAGAGACTGTGTGGAAAAGTAAAGCGATAAGGGCTGAAAGGCCACACCTGCTCCTATTGTCTCTGTTTCGATGTCTCACCAGAAGAACATGCAAAAACAAATTGTATAAACACTCAAAAAGAGAAGGAACTTTTAAGGGTTCTGGGGAAGAGCAGAGGGAGTGGGACAAATGGTTATGCCCTTTTGAAGGAGCCAGAATAGGCAAGATGGGCTGAACAGCCTCCTCCTGCGCTGATTTGATTCTCTCCACTATTCTCTTCCTGAGGACAGTGTGTGCCCCCTAGCTGTGTGCTGTCCTCTCTCTCTCTCTCTCTGGGCCCTGGAATGATGAAGCCTCTCTTTCTAATCTCGGAGTGAATGTACTCACATTCCACATCGAGGTGAGCCTCCAGCCTCACTGTCCCCAGTGGATTCTCCACCACACACTCATAAAGCCCGTGGTCATCACGCCTCAGGGAATCGATTCTCAGCTCCGACTTTCCCCGGGACTTGGAGATGTTCCACCGCAGCTGCTCACCCCCGGCCTCTCTCCTCCCCCACGTGATGTTGGCTTCGGGGTTGGCATCTCCCTGGCAGGTTAACACCAGCGTCTCGCTCTCCCTGGCACTGCCCCCTCCCTCGATGGAGACATCCCGAGGTCCGTCTGGAAATCAGGGAACACACGTCAGCTCCTCCAAAAACTGCCGGCCTCGAATCCTCCCCTCCCAGTAACTCCCACTCGCCCCCGGTGCACTCACTGACCCACACGGTCTCCCAGTCCAACATCCTCCTGTTCCAATCCTTCCATGGCCTCTTCCCTTATCACATCATACACATTGACACAGATAGTCAGGAAGGAATTAGACAGTTAACTGGAAAGAAAGATGGGGTGGGGTTATGGGAAGAAGGTGGGAGAATGGTGTTCACTTGGAGATCTGTCATTGACATGAATGGGCTGAGTGGCCTCATTCTACACCGAATCAATTGTTTGGTTCCAATCTAATCCCACTTTCCTGTTCTTGGTGCTGATGGTAACAGGGCTTTGGGTGCAGATACAGCTATGCAGGCCCGGTGGCTCAGTGGTTAGCACTGCTGCCTCACAGCGCCAGGGACCCAGGTTCAATCCCAGCCCAGTGGAATGTGCATCTTTCCCCTGTGTCTGCCTGGGTTTCCTCCCACAGTCCAGAAATGTGCAGGATAGGGTGGATTGGCTGCAGGGTACAGAGATAGGGGAGGGGAGTGGGTCTGGGTGGATTGTTCTTCGGAGGCTTAGTGTTGACTCAATGGGCTGAATGGCCCATTTCCATACTGGAGGGATTCTATGATTTGATTAAATACTGATGTGGGATTTCTACATTGAGCACCCTTTCAGCCAGTGAGTTCTCCAGAAATCAGCGCCTTCATAATGTGTGTGAAGTAGGCCATTCAGCCCATCCAGTCTTCTCCACCATTACAATGAGATCATAACTGATCTGATAACCCTCAACTCCACATTCCTGCCTTTTCCCTATAATTCCCCCCCTTACTGATTAAAAATCTGTTTATCTCAGCCTTGAATATACTTAACGACACAGCCTCAACTGCCTTCTCTGATAAAGAATTCCACAGATTCACTCCCCTCAGAGAATAACAATCCTCCCCACTTCTTTGTAATTGAGTGACCCCTTACATTTCACCACATCCACCAGGTAGATTATAATTTCATATACCCTAGAAAAATCTCCTGCTCCAAAGGGACCAATCTCAGCCTTTCCCTGACTGATGTACTTGAAGGAATTAGTTGAATTGAGAGGAAGGAGATATGAGCTGTTTGAGTAGGTTGGAGAGTGGAGATATCACCAGGCCCAGATGAGATGGGAGGAGATTGCAGGGAGCCTGACATTAATTGTTCATTTCCTCTGGCCACGAGAGGTGAGGGACATAGCAATCAGGGACATTCGGCCTCGGATCTTCAGGTGACCATCCTCCAAGGCAGACTTCGAGATATACAACAACGCAGAGTGGCTGAGCACAGGCTGATAGCCAAGTTCGGTACCCATGGGGATGACCTCAACCGGGACCTTGGGTTCATGTCACACTAAAGGTGACCCCGCTGTACTGTACACTCTCTCTCTCTCTCTCTCACATACACACACACCCCGCACTCTCACCCGCACACACACTCTCTCACAGGTGTATACTCCATCTCTCTCACACACACACTACCAAAAGCACGCACACATGCAAACATACACTCTCTCAAGTGCACTCATACTCACATGCATGCACCCTCTCTTTCTCTCTCTCTTATGCATACACACACCTATAAGTCTATGAGGTGAATTTGCAGAATTGTATTTGGAGATATATTCTACTTTGCTCAAAAAGCACACAAACTACAGGCAGTCAATCCATATGACATTTTATAATCTCCTACTTTGGAAACAGAACCAGTCTGACTCAAGATTAATATGCAGACAGACGCTAACCTCACACCTTTAATACATTGTCTGAGCTTAGATGGCACCTTTTTGTTTATAAAACATTAAGTTATCTCAAGAATGTGACTTAAAAGAAGTTCTGGGATTTACATATTAATGAACCGAAACCTGCAACCCGTTCTAAAAGATGAAAGATGTAACAGCAATCTCGGTTTGTTTAATAAATTGTTGCAGTTGCATGACACTGTAATCTTTTGTTATAAATTTTGTGTCTTATGATTCTGTTCCAGAGCTATCTGATGAAGGAGTGGCGTTCCAAAAGCTAGTGCTTCCAAATAAACCTGTTGGACTATAACCTGGTGTTGTGTGATTTTAACTTTGTCCACCCCAGTCCGACACCAACTGCACCTCCCCATCACAGGAGGTGTGCCAGAAGACTGGAGGACAGCTAATGTGAGAACATTATTCAAAACAGGTGGTAGGGCCAAACCAGGAAATAAGCTGAAAATGTGTTGCTGGAAAAGCGCAGCAGGTCAGGCAGCATACAAGGAGCTCCTTGGATGCTGCCTGACCTGCTGCGCTTTTCCAGCAGCACATCTTCAGCTCTGATCTCCAGCATCTGCAGTCCTCACTTTCTCCACAAACCAGGAAACTACAGGCCAGTGAGTCTGAGGGACAGAATTAACCTTCACTTGGAGACGGGCACGGTTTAATCTTGATTTGGAGATGCCAGTGTTGCACTGGGGTGGACAAAGTTAAAAATCACACAACACCAGGTTCTAGTCCAACAGGTTTATTTGGAAACACTACCTTTCAGAGCGCTGCTCCTTCATTAGATGATTGTGGAGCATTAGATCATAGGACACAGAATTACAGCAAAAGTTTACAGTGCGATGTAACTGAAATTATATATTGAAAAAGACCTGGATTTTTTTGTTAGGTCTCTCATCTTTTAGAATGGGCGTGTTGTTTTAATTCTTTCATACAAAAATCCCAGAACTTTCTTAAAGTTACATTCTCAAGTGAACTTTAACAATAGGTGAGACACTAACTGGATAACTCTTTCAAAGAGCCAGAATGGGTATTATGGGCTGTATAGCCTCCTTCCTGAAGATCACATGGAATAGGAACAGGAGGAGGCCATTCAGCCCCTTGGGCTCGTTCCACCATTCAGTAGGATCATGGCTGATCTGACATTCCTCACATCCACTTTCCTGCCCTTTTCCCATAACCCTCTATCCTTGACTGATCATGAATCGATCTCAGCCTTACATATACACAAGGACTCTGCCCCCACAGCTCTCTGGGCAAGGGGTTCCAAAGACTCACAACTCCCTGAGAGAGGAAATTCCTCCTCGCAGCAAGGATTCCATGATTCTATGAAATCCGCAGCACATCCCCATTCACTCTAGATCCACTCCTCCCCCACTCCTGGTCATCCGCTCCCAGCCCTGATGTTGTTGTCTGAATTTCCGGAAGCTTCTGCTCGTTCAGCCATTAGCATCTAGTGAAGAACAGCCCCATCTACTGTTGGAAACAAGAAATGCTGGGATTGCTCTGCAAGTTCATCAGTGAGGAAGGTAAAGGGGACATTCATGATCCTGGGTTAAAACTGAATAAATAATGAGGAACCGTTCCAGAACCATGAAGGTTGATATCCAAGGGACACCATTCCAGGGGGATCAGGAAAGGAACCAGGATGGGAGATGGGGAGACTACTTTTATGCAGCGAATTGTTGCGGTCTGGAACAGACTGCCTGAAAGGTGGCTGGAAGCAGATTCAATCATAATTTTCAAAAGGAATTTTGAGGCAAGAGTTTCATGAGGCAGTGCCGTGGCTCAGTGGTTAGCATCTGCTCCCTCACATCCCCAGGGATCTGGGTTAAATTCCACCCTCAGGCAACTCTCTGTGTGGAGTTTGCACATTCTCCCCGAGTCTGTGTAGGTTTCCTCTGAGTTCTCTAATTTCATCCCACAGTCCAGGGTTAGGGTGGATTGGCCATGCTAAATTACCTGTAATGTCCAGGGATGTGTAGGCTAGGGTGGATTGGCCGTGCTAAATTACCCATAATGTCCAGGGATGTGTAGGCTAGGGTGGATTGGCCATGCTAAATTACCCATAATGTCCAGGGATGTGTAGGCTAGGGTGGATTGGCCGTGCTAAATTACCCATAATGTCCAGGGATGTGTAGGCTAGGGTGGATTGGCCATGCTAAATTACCCATAATGTCCAGGGATGTGTAGGCTAGGGTGGATTGGCCGTGCTAAATTACCCATAATGTCCAGGGATGTGTAGGCTAGGGTGGATTGGCCGTGCTAAATTACCTGTAATGTTCAGGGATGTGTAGGTTAGGGTGGGTTGGCCGTGCTAAATTACCTGTAATGTTCAGGGATGTGTAGGCTAGGGTGGGTTGGCCGTGCTAAATTACTCATAATGTCCAGGGATGTGTAGGCTAGGGTGGATTGGCCGTGCTAAATTACCTGTAATGTTCAGGGATGTGTAGGTTAGGGTGGATTGGCCGTGCTAAATTACCCATAATGTCCAGGGATGTGTAGGTTAGGGTGGATTGGCCGTGCTAAATTACTCATAATGTCCAGGGATGTGTAGGCTAGGGTGGATTGGCCGTGCTAAATTACCTGTAATGTTCAGGGATGTGTAGGTTAGGGTGGATTGGCCGTGCTAAATTACCCATAATGTCCAGGGATGTGTAGGCTAGGGTGGATTGGCCGTGCTAAATTACCCATAATGTCCAGGGATGTGTAGGCTAGGGTGGATTGGCCATGCTAAATTACCCATAATGTCCAGGGATGTGTAGGCTAGGGTGGATTGGCCGTGCTAAATTACCTGTAATGTTCAGGGAAGTGTAGGTTAAGGTGGGTTGGCCGTGCTAAATTACCTGTAATGTTCAGGGAAGTGTAGGTTAAGGTGGATTGGCCGTGCTAAATTACCTGTAATGTTCAGGGATGTATAGGCTAGGGTGGATTGGCCGTGCTAAATTACCTGTAATG
This sequence comes from Hemiscyllium ocellatum, assembly GCF_020745735.1. Lineage (NCBI taxonomy): Eukaryota > Metazoa > Chordata > Chondrichthyes > Orectolobiformes > Hemiscylliidae > Hemiscyllium > Hemiscyllium ocellatum. Next base: position 4,237,709 of record NC_083428.1, read on the forward strand.
TTCAGGGATGTGTAGGTTAGGGTGGATTGGCCGTGCTAAATTACCTGTAATGTTCAGGGATGTGTAGGTTAGGGTGGATCGGCCATGTTAATTGGATAGGTGAATGGGTCTGGGTGGGTTACTCTTTTTGAAAGGTCAGTGTGGACTTGTTGGGCTAAATGGCCTGTTTTCATACTGTAGGGAATCTAATTTCTAAATGCAGGGTTACAGGGATAGGGTAGGGTGCTGAATCTGGTGGGATGCTTTTAGGAGAGTTGGTGTGGACCGATAGAGTCATAGAGATGTACAGCGCGGAAACTGACCCTTCGGTCCAACTCATCCGTGATGACTAGGTTTCCTAAAATAATCTAGACACATTTTCCACACTTGGCCCATATCCCTCCAAACCCTTCCTATTCATATACCCATCCAGATGCACTTTAAATGCTGCAATTGTACCAGCCTCCACCACTTCCTCTGACAGCTCATTCCATACACGTACCATCCTCTGAGTGAAAAAGTTGCCGCTTAGGTCTCTTTTATATCTTTCCCCTCTCACCCTAAACCTATGCCCTCTAGGTCTGGACTCCCCGACCCCAGGGAAAAGACCTTGTGTATCTATCCTATCCATGCCCCTCATGATTTTAAAAACCTCTATAAGGTCACCCCTCAGCTCCGATGCTCCAGGGAAAACAGCCCCAGCCTATTCAGCCTCTCCCTGTAGCTCAGATCCTCCAACCCTGGCAACATCCTTGTAAATCTTTTCTGAACCATTTCGAGCCTCACAACATCTTTCTGATAGGAAGGAGACCAGAATTGCACACAATGCTCCAAAAGTGGCCTAACCAATGTCCTGTACAACCGCAACATGACCTCCCAACTCCTGTACTCAATACTCTGACCAATAAAGGAAAGCATACCAAACACCATCTTCACTATCCTATCTACCTATGACTCCACTTTCAAGGAGCTATGCACCTGCACTCTTGTTCAGCAATACTCCCCAGAACCTTGCCATGAAGTATATAAGTCCTGCCCTGATTTGCCTTTCCAAAATGCAGCACCTAACCTTGATATAAATTAAACTCCATCTGCCATTCCTTGGCCATTGACTGGTTGGGCAGAATGGTCTGTTTCCACTGTAGGGATTCTATGAGCTGAAAGTGAGACACTAACTAGATAGTTCTTTCAAAGAGTCAGAACAGGCACCGTGGGTCTCCTTCTGTAAGACCATAAGGAATAGGAACAGGAGGAGGCCATTCGGTCCCTCGAGCCTGCTCCCCTATTCAATAGGATCCCGGTGATCCAACATTCCTCACGTCTACTTTCCTGCTCTTTCCCGGTAACCCTGGATTCTCCAACTCATTAAGAATCTATCTTAATCTAAACAAGGACTCTGCCCCCACGGCTCTCTGTAACAAGGAGTTCCAAAGACTCACAAACCTCAGAGAAGAAATTCCTCCTTATCTCAGTCTGAAATCGGTCTGAGCCTGTGCCCTATGAACCTAGACTCTCCCATGAGGGGACCGTCCTCTCAGCATTGACCCTGTCAATCCCCTTAAGAATCCGATAGATTTCAATGAGATCACCTCTCATTTATCTAAACTCCAGTGAGGCCAGTCCTAACCTGTTTAACCTTTGCGCATAAGGCAATCCCTCCATCCCAGGGATCATCCCAGTGAATCTTCTCTGAACTGCCTCCAATGAAATAAACTCTTTCCTTAAATAAGGGACCAAATTGCTGACAGTACTTCTGATCGTGCGCTGATTTGATTCACTCCAGGCTCTTCCTGAGGACAGTGTGTGCCCCCTAGCTGTGTGCTGTCCTCTCTCTCTCTCTCTGGGCCCTGGAATGATGAAGCCTCTCTTTCTAATCTCGGAGTGAATGTACTCACATTCCACATTGAGGTGAGCCTCCAGCCTCACTGTCCCCAGTGGATTCTCCACCACACACTCATAAAGCCCGTGGTCATCACGCCTCAGGGAATCGATTCTCAGCTCCGACTTTCCCCGGGACTTGGAGATGTTCCACCGCAGCTGCTCACCCCCGGCCTCTCTCCTCCCCCACGTGATGTTGGCTTCGGGATTGGCATCTCCCTGGCAGGTTAACACCAGCGTCTCACTCTCCCTGGCACTGCCCCCTCCCTCGATGGAGACATCCCGAGGTCCGTCTGGAAATCGGGGAACACACGTCAGCTCCTCCAAAAACTGCCGGCCTCGAATCCTCCCCTCCCAGTAACTCCCACTCGCCCCCGGCTCACTCACTGACCCACACGGTCTCCCAGACCAACATCCTCCTGTTCCAATCCTTCCATGGCCTCTTCCCTTATCACATCATACACATTGACACAGATAGTCAGGAAGGAATTAGACAGTTAACTGGAAAGAAAGATGGGGTGGGTTATGGGAAGAAGGTGGGAGAATGGTGTTCACTTGGAGATCTGTCATTGACATGAATGGACTGAACGGCCTCATTCTACACCGAATCAATTGTTTGGTTCCAATCTAATCCCACTTTCCTGTTCTTGGTGCTGATGGTAACAGGGCTTTGGTTGCAGATACAGCTATGCAGGCCCGGTGGCTAGCACTGCTGCCTCACAGCGCCAGGGACCCAGGTTCGATCCCAGCCCAGTGGAATGTGCATCTTTCCCCTGTGTCTGCCTGGGTTTCCTCCCACAGTCCAGAAATGTGCAGGATAGGGTGGATTGGCTGCAGGGTACAGAGATAGGGGAGGGGAGTGGGTCTGGGTGGATTGTTCTTCGGAGGCTTAGTGTTGACTCAATGGGCTGAATGGCCCATTTCCATACTGGAGGGATTCTATGATTTGATTAAATACTGATGTGGGATTTCTACATTGAGCACCCTTTCAGCCAGTGAGTTCTCCAGAAATCAGCGCCTTCATAATGTGTGTGAAGTAGGCCATTCAGCCCATCCAGTCTTCTCCACCATTACAATGAGATCATACCTGATCTGATAATCCTCAACTCCACATTCCTGCCTTTTCCCTATAATTCCCCCCCTTACTGATTAAAAATCTGTTTATCTCAGCCTTGAATATACTTAACGACACAGCCTCAACTGCCTTCTCTGATAAAGAATTCCACAGATTCACTCCCCTCAGACAATAACAATCCTCCCCATTTTTTTGTAATTGAGTGACCCCTTACATTTCACCACATCCACCAGGTAGATTATAATTTCATATACCCCAGATAAATCTCCTGCTCCAAAGGGACCAATCTCAGCCTTTCCCTGACTGATGTACTTGAAGGAATTAGTTGAATTGAGAGGAAGGAGATATGAGCTGTTTGAGCAGGTTGGAGAGTGGAGAAATCACCAGGCCCAGATGAGATGGGAGGAGATTACAGGGAGCCTGACATTAATTGTTCATTTCCTCTGGCCACGAGAGGTGAGGGACATAGCAGTCAGGGACATTCGGCCGCAGATCTTCGGGTGACCATCCTCCAAGGCAGACTTCGAGATATACAACAACGCAGAGTGGCCGAGCACAGGCTGATAGCCAAGTTCGGTACCCATGGGGATGACCTCAACCGGGACCTTGGGTTCATGTCACACTAAAGGTGACCCCATTGTACTGTACACTCTCTCTCTCTCTCTCTCTCTCTCTCTCTCTCACATACACACACACCCCGCACTCTCACCCGCACACACACTCTCTCACAGGTGTATACTCCATCTCTCTCACACACACACTACCAAAAGCACGCACACATGCAAACATACACTCTCTCAAGTGCACTCATACTCACATGCATGCACCCTCTCTTTCTTATGCATACACACACCTATAAGTCTATGAGGTGAATTTGCAGAATTGTATTTGGAGATATATTCTACTTTACTCAAAAAGCACACAAACTACAGACAGTCAATCCATATGACATTTTATAATCGCCTACTTTGGAAACAGAACCAGTCTGACTCAAGATTAATATGCAGACAGACGCTAACCTCACACCTTTAATACATTGTCTGAGCTTAGATGGCACCTTTTTGTTTATAAAACATTCAGTTATCTCAAGAATGTGACTTAAAAGAAGTTCTGGGATTTACATATTAATGAACCGAAACCTGCAACCCGTTCTAAAAGATGAAAGACGTAACAGCAATCTCGGTTTGTTTAATAAATTGTTGCAGTTGCATGACACTGTAATCTTTTGTTATAAATTTTGTGTCTTATGATTCTGTTCCAGAGCTATCTGATGAAGGAGTGGCGTTCCAAATGCTAGTGCTTCCAAATAAACCTGTTGGACTATAACCTGGTGTTGTGTGATTTTTAACTTTGTCCACCCCAGTCCGACACCAACTGCACCTCCCCATCACAGGAGGTGTGCCAGAAGACTGGAGGACAGCTAATGTGAGAACATTATTCAAAACAGGTGGTAGGGCCAAACCAGGAAACAAGCTGAAAATGTGTTGCTGGAAAAGCGCAGCAGGTCAGGCAGCATCCAAGGAGCTCCTTGGATGCTGCCTGACCTGCTGCGCTTTTCCAGCAGCACATCTTCAGCTCTGATCTCCAGCATCTGCAGTCCTCACTTTCTCCACAAACCAGGAAACTACAGGCCAGTGAGTCTGAGGGACAGAATTAACCTTCACTTGGAGACGGGCACGGTTTAATCTTGATTTGGAGATGCCAGTGTTGCACTGGGGTGGACAAAGTTAAAAATCACACAACACCAGGTTCTAGTCCAACAGGTTTATTTGGAAACACTACCTTTCAGAGCGCTGCTCCTTCATTAGATGATTGTGGAGCATTAGATCATAGGACACAGAATTACAGCAAAAGTTTACAGTGCGATGTAACTGAAATTATATATTGAAAAAGACCTGGATTTTTTTGTTAGGTCTCTCATCTTTTAGAATGGGCGTGTTGTTTTAATTCTTTCATACAAAAATCCCAGAACTTTCTTAAAGTTACATTCTCAAGTGAACTTTAACAATAGGTGAGACACTAACTGGATAACTCTTTCAAAGAGCCAGAATGGGTATTATGGGCTGTATAGCCTCCTTCCTGAAGATCACATGGAATAGGAACAGGAGGAGGCCATTCAGCCCCTTGGGCTCGTTCCACCATTCAATAGGATCATGGCTGATCTGACATTCCTCACATCCACTTTCCTGCCCTTTTCCCATAACCCTCTATCCTTGACTGATCATGAATCGATCTCAGCCTTACATAGACACAAGGACTCTGCCCCCACAGCTCTCTGGGCAAGGGGTTCCAAAGACTCACAACTCCCTGAGAGAGGAAATTCCTCCTCGCAGCAAGGATTCCATGATTCTATGAAATCCGCAGCACATCCCCATTCACTCTAGATCCACTCCTCCCCCACTCCTGGTCATCCGCTCCCAGCCCTGATGCTGTTGTCTGAATTTCCGGAAGCTTCTGCTCGTTCAGCCATTAGCATCTAGTGAAGAACAGCCCCATCTACTGTTGGAAACAAGAAATGCTGGGATTGCTCTGCAAGTTCATCAGTGAGGAAGGTAAAGGGGACATTCATGATCCTGGGTTAAAACTGAATAAATAATGAGGAACCGTTCCAGAACCATGAAGGTTGATATCCAAGGGACACCATTCCAGGGGGATCAGGAAAGGAACCAGGATGGGAGATGGGGAGACTACTTTTATGCAGCGAATTGTTGCGGTCTGGAACAGACTGCCTGAAAGGTGGCTGGAAGCAGATTCAATCATAATTTTCAAAAGGAATTTTGAGGCAAGAGTTTCATGAGGCAGTGCCGTGGCTCAGTGGTTAGCATCTGCTCCCTCACATCCCCAGGGATCTGGGTTAAATTCCACCCTCAGGCAACTCTCTGTGTGGAGTTTGCACATTCTCCCCGAGTCTGTGTAGGTTTCCTCTGAGTTCTCTAATTTCATCCCACAGTCCAGGGTTAGGGTGGATTGGCCATACTAAATTACCTGTAATGTCCAGGGATGTGTAGGCTAGGGTGGATTGGCCGTGCTAAATTACCCATAATGTCCAGGGATGTGTAGGTTAGGGTGGATTGGCCATGCTAAATTACCCATAATGTCCAGGGATGTGTAGGCTAGGGTGGATTGACCGTGCTAAATTACCTGTAATGTTCAGGGATGTGTAGGTTAGGGTGGATTGGCTGTGCTAAATTACCCATAATGTCCAGGGATGTGTAGGCTAGGGTGGATTGGCTGTGCTAAATTACCTGTAATGTTCAGGGATGTGTAGGCTAGGGTATATTGGCCGTGCTAAATTACCTGTAATGTTCAGGGATGTGTAGGCTAGGGTGGATTGGCCGTGCTAAATTACCTGTAATGTTCAGGGATGTGTAGGCTAGGGTGGATTGGCTGTGCTAAATTACCCATAATGTCCAGGGATGTGTAGGCTAGGGTATATTGGCCGTGCTAAATTACCTGTAATGTTCAGGGATGTGTAGGCTAGGGTGGATTGGCTGTGCTAAATTACCCATAATGTCCAGGGATGTGTAGGCTAGGGTGGATTGGCTGTGCTAAATTACCCATAATGTCCAGGGATGTGTAGGCTAGGGTGGATTGGCCGTGCTAAATTACCTGTAATGTTCAGGGATGTGTAGGCTAGGGTGGATTGGCCATGTTAATTGGATGGGTGAATGGGTCTGGGTGGGTTACTCTTTTTGAAAGGTCAGTGTGGACTTGTTGGGCTAAATGGCCTGTTTTCATACTGTAGGGAATCTAATTTCTAAATGCAGGGTTACAGGCTTAGGGTAGGGTGCTGAATCTGGTGGGATGCTTTTAGGAGAGTTGGTGTGGACCGATAGAGTCATAGAGATGTACAGCGCGGAAACTGACCCTTCGGTCCAACTCATCCGTGATGACTAGGTTTCCTAAAATAATCTAGACACATTTTCCACACTTGGCCCATATCCCTCCAAACCCTTCCTATTCATATACCCATCCAGATGCCTCTTAAATGCTGCAATTGTACCAGCCTCCACCACTTCCTCTGACAGCTCATTCCATACACGTACCATCCTCTGTGTGAAAAGGTTGCCGCTTAGGTCTCTTTTATATCTTTCCCCTCTCACCCTAAACCTATGCCCTCTAGTTCTGGACTCCCCGACCCCAGGGAAAAGACCTTGTGTATCTATCCTATCCATGCCCCTCATGATTTTAAAAACCTCTATAAGGTCACCCCTCAGCTCCGATGCTCCAGGGAAAACAGCCCCAGCCTATTCAGCCTCTCCCTGTAGCTCAGATCCTCCAACCCTGGCAACATCCTTGTAAATCTTTTCTGAACCATTTCAAGCTTCACAACATCTTTCTGATAGGAAGGAGACCAGAATTGCACACAATGCTCCAAAAGTGGCCTAACCAATGTCCTGTACAACCGCAACATGACCTCCCAACTCCTGTACTCAATACTCTGACCAATAAAGGAAAGCATACCAAACACCTTCTTCACTATCCTATCTACCTATGACTCCACTTTCAAGGAGCTATGCACCTGCACTCTTGTTCAGCAATACTCCCCAGAACCTTGCCATGAAGTGTATAAGTCCTGCCCTGATTTGCCTTTCCAAAATGCAGCACCTAACCTTGATATAAATTAAACTCCATCTGCCATTCCTTGGCCATTGACTGGTTGGGCAGAATGGTCTGTTTCCACTGTAGGGATTCTATGAGCTGAAAGTGAGACACTAACTAGATAGTTCTTTCAAAGAGTCAGAACAGGCACCATGGGTCTCCTTCTGTAAGACCATAAGGAATAGGAACAGGAGGAGGCCATTCGGTCCCTCGAGCCTGCTCCCCTATTCAATAGGATCCCGGTGATCCGACATTCCTCACGTCTACTTTCCTGCTCTTTCCCGGTAACCCTGGATTCTCCAACTCATTAAGAATCTATCTTAATCTACACAAGGACTCTGCCCCCACAGCTCTCTGTAACGAGGAGTTCCAAAGACTCACAAACCTCAGAGAAGAAACTCCTCCTTATCTCAGTCTGAAATCGGTCTGAGCCTGTGCCCTATGAACCTAGACTCTCCCATGGGGGGACCGTCCTCTCAGCATTGACCCTGTCAATCCCCTTAAGAATCCGATAGATTTTATTGAGATCACCTCTCATTTATCTAAACTCCAGTGAGGCCAGTCCTAACCTGTTTAGCCTTTGCGCATAAGGCAATCCCTCCATCCCAGGGATCATCCCAGTGAATCTTCTCTGAACTGCCTCCGATGAAATAAACTCTTTCCTTAAATAAGGGACCAAATTTCTGACAGTACTTCAGATCGTGCGCTGATTTGATTCACTCCAGGCTCTTCCTGAGGACAGTGTGTGCCCCCTAGCTGTGTGCTGTCCTCTCTCTCTCTGGGCCCTGGAATGATGAAGCCTCTCTTTCTAATCTCAGAGTGAATGTACTCACATTCCACATCGAGGTGAGCCTCCAGCCTCACTGTCCCCAGTGGATTCTCCACCACACACTCATAAAGCCCGTGGTCATCACGCCTCAGGGAATCGATTCTCAGCTCCGACTTTCCCCGGGACTTGGAGATGTTCCACCGCAGCTGCTCACCCCCGGCCTCTCTCCTCCCCCACGTGATGTTGGCTTCGGGGTTAGCATCTCCCTGGCAGGTTAAAACCAGCGTCTCACTCTCCCTGGCACTGCCCCCTCCCTCGATGGAGACATCCCGAGGTCCATCTGAAAATCGGGGAACACACGTCAGCTCCTCCAAAAACTGCCGGCCTCGAATCAGGCTAACCAAGGAGAACAGAATCACAAATCTCCCTCACCCACCCTCCAACCCAAACCCAAACACTCTCATGTCACCCCACCCTTGACTCGGTTGTTTGTTCTCTTTCAACACACACAATCGAAGAAAACTCACATTTACATATCGCCTTTCCCAGTGTCTACTTATCCCAAAGCACAAGGTTGAGAGGGTACAGAAAAGATTTACAAGGACTTTGCCAGGGTTGGAGGGTTTGAGCTATAGGGAGAGGGTGAACAGGCTGGGGCTGTTTTCCCTGGAGCGTCTGAAGCTGAGGGGTGATCTTCATGAGGTTTATAAAATTATGAGGGGCATGGATAGGATAAAGAAGCTAGTGATGACTATGAATCCATTGTCGATTGTTGGGAAAATCTATCTGTTTCATTAATGTCATTTAGGGAAGAAAACCGCCATCTAGGAGGCTAAGAGGGGATTTGATAGAGACATACAAGATGATCAGAGGATTAGACAGGGTAGACAGTGAAAGTCTTTTTCCTAGGATAGTGATGTCAGCGTGTACAAGGGGCATAACTACAGATTGAGAGGTGATAGGTTTAAGACAAATGTCAGAGGCAGGTTCTTTACTCAGAGAGTGGTCAGGGCGTGGAATGCCCTACCTGCTAATGTAATAACTCAGCCACATTACGAAGATTTAAACAATCCTTACATGGATGATGATGGGATAGTGTAGGGAGACGAGCTGAGTATAGTTCACAGGCCGGTGCGACATTGAGGGCCGAAGGGCCTGTTCCGCACTGTATTGTTCTATGGTCTATGTTTTATGTTCTTTACTTGGTCTGGCTTACCTGTGACTCCAGACCCACAGTAATGTGGTTGACTCCCAACTATCCTCTGGGCAATTAGGGATGGGCAATAAATTCTACTGAGCTAGTGACACCTCATCCCATGAATCAGTAACGAATAAAGAAAAAAGAATAGCCAAGGTGTTTTCTCCCCAGGGTAGGGGAGTCCGAAACTAGAGGGAATGGTTTAAGATGAGCGGGGTAAGCTTTAAAAGGGATTCAAGGGGCAACATTTTCACACACAGTGGGGTGTGTGTATGGAACGTGGGTGTGGAGGCTGGTACAGTTACAACATTCAAAAGGCATCTGGATGGGTATATGAATAGAAAGGGTTTAGAGGGATATGGGCCGGGTGCTGGCAGGTGGGACTAGATTAATTTAGGATATCTGGTTGGTATAGACAAGTTGGACCGAAGGGTCTGTTTCCGTACTGTACATCTCTATGACTGTATGTGTAGTGACTCTTGTAGAAAATTAGCTGTCAAATTATTTGAGATGGCTGAGTGGGAAAGGACATTGGACTGAGTGGGTGGGTGGGGGGCAGTTGGTGATGGGAGATAAGGTGAGGAAATCTTGACGGTGATGCTTCCCAGACTGTTGGGTGTGGTACCCCTTCACCTGCCCTCCAACAGTGGGGGCACAGAGATTGCTGATAGGGTCACAAGGCACCCCACCCCCCATCTCCTCCTGAGACTGCACCCACCTGCACTGAGGCACGGGTAGAACAGGGTGTCTCTCAGCCTGTCCTGGAGATGGGAATGGCTGGTGAGGGTTAGACCAGGCAGATGGGAGGGCAATCTTCACACTCATGTTGTGCAAGGCCACAGTGTCTAAACAACAAGCAGCTGCATTCAGATAGAACCGGGCCTTCAGGGCCTTTCCAGAGCACAGGCTTGTCTTAAGAGGCCCCATCATGGGGGCAGCAGGAGGTGTGAACAGCAGCCATGGGCCAGTAAGGAAGAGAAGGGTCTCACTAACTGACTGACTCTAGGGAATGTGGGCAGTGTACTGATTATAATGAGGTCAGCCAGGTGGACCTCATAGAACAGGAGGTCAGACAGTATCCGAGGAGCAGGGAAGTGAACATTTCTGACAGGATCCTGACGAAGGCCCACAGCCTGAAACCTTGACTCTCCTGCTCCTCCTTTACTGCCTGATCTGATGTGCTTTTCCAGCCTCACATATTTTGGCTCTGGCTTCTAGCATCAGTCCTTACTGTTTCATAGACTAGGAGTTCCCCGATTGGGGCTGTTAATCTGCTCCAATCAGGGATCCCTGGCTGACTGGTATAAACAGGAGTGTCAGAGGTACTGTTCACTCTGAGACCTGGCTCTGAGGGAGCTGGATCAGTGTCAAGGACTCTCCACGTGAAGATAAAGGGTGACTTGGTTAAGGGATACCAGCCTCTGGGGTGATTAGATTAGATTCCCTACAGTGTGGAAACAGGCCCTTCGGCCCGACAAGTCCACACCGACCCTCCGAAGAGTAACCCACCCAGACTGGTGCACCTAACGACTATGGACAATTTAGCATGGCCAATTCATTTAACCTGCACATGTTTGGACCGTGGGAGGAAACTGGAGCACCCGGAGAAAACCCACACAAACACGGGGAGAATGTGCAAACTCCACACAGACAGTCACCCAAGGCTGGAATTGAACCGGGGACCCTGGTGCTGTGAGCCAGCAGTGCTAACCACTGAGCCACCATGCCGCCCCCAAAATCTCAGAGAGCTTGACAAGATGGGCTGAACAGCCTTCTCCTGCGATGATTTGATTCTCTCCACTGTTCTCTTCCTGAGGACAGTGTGTGCCCCCTAGCTGTGTGCTGTCCTCTCTCTCTCTCTCTCTGGGCCCTGGAATGATGAAACCTCTCTTTCTAATCTCGGAGTGAATGTACTCACATTCCACATTGAGGTGAGCCTCCAGCCTCACTGTCCCCAGTGGATTCTCCACCACACACTCATAAAGCCCGTGGTCATCACGCCTCAGGGAATCGATTCTCAGCTCCGACTTTCCCCGGGACATGGAGATGTTCCACCGCAGCTGCTCACCCCCGGCCTCTCTCCTCCCCCACGTGATGTTGGCTTCGGGGTTGGCATCTCCCTGGCAGGTTAACACCAGCGTCTCGCTCTCCCTGGCACTGCCCCCTCCCTCGATGGAGACATCCAGAGGTCTGTCTGGAAATCAGGGAACACACGTCAGCTCCTCCAAAAACTGCCGGCCCCGTATCCTCCCCTCCCAGTAACTCCCACTCGCCCTGGCCCCCCCGGTGCACTCACTGACCCACACGGTCTCCCAGTCCAACATCCTCCTGTTCCAACCCTTCCATGGCCTCTTCCCTTATCACATCATACACATTGACACAGATAGTCAGGAAGGAATTAGACAATTAACTGGAAAGAAAGATGGGCAGTGTTATGGGAAGAAGGTGGGAGAATGGTGTTCATTTGGAGATCTGGCATTGACACAATGGGCCGAATGGCCTCATTCTATGGTGTATTGATCCTTTGGTTCTGATCCAATCCCACTTTCTGGCCCTGTATACTCACCTCACAGTAACTCTGTCTCACCCTTAGGCCCTGGTGGACTCACTGACCCACACTGTCTCCCGACTCTACTCGTTTAATAACCAACTAGGAACATGAATCTTCAGTCACTCTACGGACTTGGAGCTGCCAACTCTCCAGGTGTTGAAGATTAATCTTTAAAAGACTGGAAGAGACTGTATTTTTGTTGAAGAAAGTTAGAATTTACATTTCTGCCCGAAACATCGATTCTCCTGTTCCTTGGATGCTGCCTGACCTGCTGCGCTTTTCCAGCAACACATTTTTCAGCTCTGATCTCCAGTATCTGCAGCCCTCACTTTCTCTTAGAATTTACATTTATATAGCACCTTGCAGGATGATGGGAGTTCCCCAAGCACTTCACAAACAATTAAGTACTCTCGATGTGTAGTCGCTGTTTCAATGTCGGAAAATAGTTTTAAAACTATCTTGGACGGGTTAGTGGGAAGCGCTGTCTGACTGGGTGTGGAATTATGTTTAATAATAACCCAGGTGGGTGAGTGGTGAAAATAGCCTCCTTACTGGCACAGTGTGAGGCAGCAATGGAATCCAAAGTATAGTTTCACAGAGGTCTCTTTTATATATAGTTTTTACATACATTAAGATTTATCACCATGGTGTCACCTACTGTACACAGGTTTTCACGACATCTGTCCTGGGGAAGCAGGAGATTATTTAGAAAGTTTTTAACTCGGGTTGTTACTCCTGGTGGGTTTGGAATGTCTACCCAGTCTGAGCTTGCGTAATTAAGAAGTGTTCGTCATTTTGTCTTTAATATTTATAAAAATACTGATGTAAATAAGTGAGAAATTGTACATGTACCAAATAAAAATATAGAGGGTATTAAACTGATCTCCCCAGCTGGGTCACGAGATCTTATTGCCTATTGCTGGTTTTGATAGTTCTTACATATTCATACATGCAGTTTCACGGAAGCTCTGTTTTGATTGTAAATTCTTTAAAGGGGGTAGTGGCCCTATTTAATATGTATTTAAAGGTACAAACTAGTGGAGGAAAATGTTTGATGTTCTGCAACCTAATCAGATCCCGAGAGAAGTCAGTAAGGAAGCTATTTTCGTCACTCACTCACCTGAGTCATTAATCTTTCCATTGTTTTGAGTGAGTTATGGAGACACGATGATGGGGACAGCATTGTTCTGAGTAGGTGACAGTATTAACACTTACTCAGAGGTGGTCTTTGATTCAAAGACAGATCTAACCACTGCCTGCAGCATGGGGCTGATAGAATTGAAAGGTGTAAAGAAACAAAATAAGCTGGCAGGGATGTTTCATTTAGTAAGAGTAAAAAGTACTACAAAAATATGGGTTTTTTTTTTAGATTAGATTACTTACAGTGTGGAAACAGGCCCTTCGGCCCAACAAGTCCACACCGACCCGCCAAAGCGCAACCCACCCATACCCCTACATTCACCCCTTACCTAACACTACGGGCAATTTAGCATGGCCAATTCACCTGACCCGCACATCTTTGGACTGTGGGAGGAAACCGGAGCAAACCCACGCAGACACGGGGAGAACGTGCAAACTCCACACAGTCAGTCGCCTGAGGCGGGAATTGAACCCAGGTCTCTGGCACTGTGAGGCAACAGTGCTAACCACTGTGCCACCGTGCCGCCCAGCTGTCAGGGAAATATCTCCACTGTATGACAGGTCACGTTTGTCCCAGTCCAATTCCCAGGGCTTCTCCTATCCCACAGTGTTCTCTCCTTTTCAGGAAAATCCTTGTTTCCCAGTGAAAGGTAATGACTAATACCATATGTGCAATGTAACGCCCTTTCAAAGAGTGCTATAGAGACCAATATTGAGTTGGGGGAGAGTGGGATTGGCTGGAGGGTTGGTATACAATACCCCAGATTGTTACCAACAGCGTGGGTTCAGTTCTCACTCCAGCTGAGGTTACCATGAAGGTTCCTACCTCTCCCTCACCTGAGGTGAGGTGACCAATGGGTTAAAGCCCCATCCGTTGTCTCTCTCTCTCTCTCTAACGATTAGGATCATTACCTTAGAAATGGTTTGCAACAGAAACTTACAAAACTAATTGGAGGAAATAGTTGAAGGTGATCACCTTCACAGGAGCGATAGGAAAGAACAGGGCAAAGGGACTAATTGAGCAGCTCTAGCATAGACATAATGGGCCAAATGGCCCGCAGAGTGTTTTCTAGAAGGTTAGAAGCACTCACACCAAACTTCTACTGAGCTCTGACGTTGGGTGTGGCTTTCACCATCGCTGATTTCACAGATATAAACTCCTCTGTCTCCAGCCTCTAGCTCTTCCATGTAGAGTGTTGAATATCTGGTCCCCTGGCTGATGTTCCAGTGGGAAGGGGCCATGCTCCCTGAGTCCGCTTTCCTCCAGGTAATTGTAGGGACATTGCTACTTCCCGCACCACAGGACAGAGAGAGAGGTCTCCCAGCAAGCTCCACCGTCTGGACTGGCTCAATCCAGACATCGTAAAGTCCAGCTGTATTTAACACAGAGACAATTTCAACAGAGAGATGCAGTTTTAAAATAATTAAAGAGAAATAAGAAGAGCTTACAGAGTAGCTCAATGTGAAGAGATATGTAGTAGCAGGCCGTGGAAAAGGGAGGGAGTCTCATAAACCGCACCTTTAATGTCCTCACTCTATCAGGGCTCCTTCAGCAATCTGGCCCCTTTTAAAGAGGGAGTCTCACTCTGCGGAACACTTTGTAAAGAACGATTTTCACAACAGGGATTCCCGATTAATAGAATTGTCTCATTGTAAAGGGAGCCCTTTTAAAGAGGGTCTCAGTTTCAATGTTTCAGCACCAAACATTTCCCACCTTTCCGAAGACATGAACACATAATGTATTCCTCTGTATTCTCCTCTGGACTATCCTTCCTTTAGCAAATCCTTTACTGAATCATCTTAAAAATCTGGATCTATGATTACATTTTCAAATGGCATGGAAGCAGACCACTCAGCCCATTGTTCCTGGACTGGGTCTAGACAATCCACCTCCCATTTCATCACCTCCACCACCAGAGGGATTCCTGGGACAGCTAAAGATCAGTTAGGATGGTAGGCAGTGGAGTTTAGAAGAATAAAGGTTTTGGGGCAAAATGTCTCATGGAACATGGAACATAGAACATAGAACAGTACAGCACAGAACAGGCCCTTCAGCCCACGATGTTGTGCCGACCACTGGTCCTCATGTATGCACCCTCAAATTTCTGTGACCATATGCATGGCCAGGAGTCTCTTAAATGTCCCCAATGACCCTGCCTCCACAACTGCTGCTGGCAACGCATTCCATGCTCTCACAACTCTCTGTGTAAAGAACCCACCTCTGACATTCCCTCTATACTTTCCTCCAACCAGCTTATAACTATGACCCCTCGTGTTAGTCATTTCTGCCCTGGGAAATAGTCTCTGGCTATCGACTCTATCTATGCCTCTCATTATCTTGTATACCTCAATTAGGTCCCCTCTTCTCCTCCGTTTCTCCAATGAAAACAGTCCGAGCTCAGTCAACCTCTCTTCATAAGATAAGCCCTCCAATCCAGGCAGCATCCTGGTAAACCTCCTCTGAACCCTTTCCAAAGCATCCACATCTTTCCTGTAGTAGGGCGACCAGAACTGGACGCAGTGTTCCAAGTGCAGTCTAACCAAAGTTTTATAGAGCTGCAACAAGATCTCACGACTCTTAAACTTAATCCCCCCTGTTAATGAAAGCCAAAACACCATATGCTTTCTTAACAACCCTGTCCACTTGGGTGGCCATTTTAAGGGATCTATGTACCTGCACACCAAGATCCCTCAGTTCCTCCACACTGCCAAGAATCCTATCCTTAATCCTGTACTCAGCTTTCAAATTCGACCTTCCAAAATGCATCACCTCACATTTATCCAGGTTGAATTCCACCTGCCACCTCTCAGTCCATCTCTGCATCCTGTCAATGTCCCGCTGCAGCCTACAACAGCCCTCTATACTGTCAACGACACCTCCAACCTTTGTGTCGTCTACAAACTTGCTGACCCATCCTTCAATCCCCTCATCCAAGTCATTAATAAAAATTACAAACAGTAGAGACCCAAGGACAGAGCCCTGTGGAACCCCACTCACCACAGACTCCCAGGCAGAATATTTTCCTTCTACTACCACTCGCTGTCTTCTATTGGTTAGACAATTCTGTATCCAGACAGCTAAGTTCCCCTGTATCCCATTCCTCCTGACCTTCTGAATGAGCCTACCATGGGGAACCTTATTCAAATACCTTACTGAAGTCCATATACACCACATCCACAGCTCGACCCTTATCAACTTTTTTAGTCACATCCTCAAAGAACTCGATGAGGTTTGTGAGGCATGACCTGTCCCTCACAAAGCCATGTTGACTGCATTTAATCAAGCTATGCTTTTCCAGATGGTCATAAATCCTATCCCTCAGAATCCTTTCTAACACCTTGCAGACGACAGATGTGAGACTGACTGGTCTGTAATTGCCAGGGATTTCCCTATTTCCTTTCTTGAAGAGAGGAATTACATTTGCCTCTCTCCCATCCTCAGGTACGACTCCAGTGGAGAGCGAGGATGAAAAGATCTTCGCAAGTGGCAAAGCAATTGCATTTCTCATTTCCCAAAGCAGCCGAGGACAAATCTGGTCCGAGCCTGGCGACTTGTCAATCTTAATGTTTGACAAAATTTTCAGGACATCAGCTTCCTCTATTTCTATCTAGATCTTCCCACCACAAGATCTGATACCTGCCCCAGCTCGTTTCCGAGCACTAAGTCTAGAATGGCCTCTCCCCTCGTCGGCCTGTCAACGTACTGAGTTAGGAAACCCTCCTGAACACACCTTACAAAAATAGCTCCATTCAAATCTTCTGCTCGAAGGAGGTTCCAATCAATATTGGGAAAGTTAAAGTCACCCATTACAACAACCCTACTACGTCCACACTTTTCCAAAATCTGCCGACCTATGCTTTCTTCAATCTCCCTGCTGCTATTGGGGGGGGCTGTAGTAAACCCCTAATGAGGTGACTGCTCCCTTGCTGTTCCTAAAACTTGAAACTTAGAACATGCTCACAGGACTAACCAGGGTCAACACGGGAAGGATGTGCCCAGTGACTGGGGAATCCAGAATTCAGTCTAAGGATATGGAATAGGCCATTTAGGATGGAGATGAGGAGGAATTACTTCACCCAGAGAGTGGGGAGCCTGGGGAAATGTCTGTCACAGAAAGGGGTTGAGGCCAAATCATTGAATACTTTCAAAAAGGAGTTAGATATTGCTCTTAATGGACCAAAAGATATGGGGAGAAAGCAGGAACAGGGAACTGACTGAGATGATTAGCCATGATCATAGTGAATAGCGGAACAGGCTCGAAGGGCTGGATGGGTGACTCCTGCTCCAAGGTTCTTTATTCCTATTTCAACTTTTCCGGTTATCTTTCTAAGCTCTCTATATAACATTGTCAAATTAATTGTGAGATCAATTTCTTATTTCCTTGTTGGACACATTACAAATAATTGATAGTCCTTTGCAATTTCAAAATGGCCGGACTGAAGGGGCAGTTGGGGCAGACTCACAGTTCAGGTGGATCTCCAGTGAGCTGTACTTGCTTTGGAATCCAGCTGTGGGTAGTCCCAGGCGAATCTCACAGGCGAAGGTGAGGTCTCGGTCCTTGCTGGTTGTTGTGTAGTTTCGATGAGAGACCGTGTTACACAGGTGGTCATTTCTTGTCACTGTTGGCTCCTCAGGGTCAGGGAGCGGCTCACGGCCCTGATACCAATAAACCTTGACCTTATGGCAGGGGTAAAGATTTTGTCCAGAACATCTGAGGGTCACTGTTTGCCCAGCCACTGGATTAGGTGACATCAGTTCCACGGTGGGATTATGTGGGAATGCTGTAAAAAAAGACAGATGTATTAAAATGTCAGTGCAGAGATTTATCCACAAACCTGTCTCTTAATTAGAATTGCTGCCCACTCCACCCTCTCTCTTACCTTGTGTCTCTCTTCCTCAATACCACTCATCTGAAACAGACTGAAATACTCCATGTTCATTTGTGGCAAGTAACATTCCAGCCACATTGTACATTGGACGAGTAACATTGGACGCTGGGAATACTGTAGCGAGTAACTCACCTCCTGACTCCACAAAGCCTGTCCACTATCTACAAAGCACAAGTCAGGAGTGGGATGGAATATTCTCCCCTTACCTGGATGGGTGCAGTTCCAACAACACTCAAGAAGCTTGGCACTATCCAGGGCAAAGCAGCCCACATGACTGGCACCACATCTACAAACATCCACTCCCTCCATCACCGACACTCTGTAGCTGCAGTGTGTATTATCTACAAGATGGTTTGCAGAAATTCACCAAAGATCCTCAGGCAGCACCTCCCAAACCCACCCCCACTTCCATCTGGAAGGACGAGGCCAGCAGGTATATCACCTCCTGCAAGTTCCCCTCTGAACCACTCCCCATCCTAACTTGGAAATATATCACGGTTTCTTCAGTGTCGCTGAGTCAAAAGCCTGGAATTCCCTCCTTAGGGGCATTGTGGGTCAACCTACAGCACATGGACTGCAGCTGTTCAAGAAGGCAGCTCACCCCCACCTTCTCAAGGGGCAACTAGGGACGGGCAATAAATGCTGGGCCCAGCCAGCGATGCCCATGCCCCATGAGTGAATTAAAAAATTCTGTTCATCCTTTTTGAATTGAATTGAATTTATTGTCCCTTGTACCGAGGCAGAGTGAAAAGCTTTGTCCTGCGAGCAGTACAGGCGGACCACAGAGTTAAGCAGCACAGATAGTAAATAATAGGGGAACAACAGCAAAAACAAAAACACAGGTACAGGTGAATGTTAAGAGCTTGTGAGTCCATTCAGTATTCTAACAACAGTCGGGTAGAAACTGTTTTCTATTTCTTTGTCCATTGCTGTGCGGTTTTGCCTTTCTCTCTCTCTGTCTCTGTTCCTGAGATCCATTGCAATGTTTGTTTCTCTCTGCCTCTCTTTTAGTTTTGGTCATGATAGGAAGCCATTGATTGGAACGTTCATGCTGTTTCTCTCTCCACAGACACTGCCAGAGCTGCTGAGTATTTTCTATTTTCATTTCAGATTTCCAGCATCTGCAGCGTTTTGCTTCTGCTTCTCTACCCTTCTCTGACCCTCACATAGTTCCTATCGGTCTGTCTGTCTCTCTGCTCCATCCTGCTTGTCCCTTGGTTAGGGGATATAACAGCTGGGGTAGGGGTGTAAAGTGGGGGGCACACAATGGATGGACCTGTAACAAGCTACGCCAATATACTTTCAGGAATCAATCTCTAGTTCAATATTTTAGGGCCTAAGCACCTCCTCCCATGTCCTTTACCCACCCCACAGCCCCAGACCCTGTCAACACAGGGACTCCTTTCAGTACAGCCAGCCCACCTTCACTCAGTAACGGTCCCAGGAGCAGCTTCTCTTTCTCCCTGGCTCACCATTATCCACTCCTTCTGTCTGCCTATCGTTTCCTCTCTCTCTGAGCTCTATCTATCTGTTCACGTCCCCATACCCCTTCCCACTGTCGTCAGCATAGATACCATCTTTTCCTACTTGGCATCAGTTCAGACTTGATATTTTAACTCTGCCTTCTCTCCTCAGATGCTGCTGGGCCTGAGTCCCTCCAGCAGTTTCTGCTTTTAAGACTAATTTCTGTCTTAGGGACTAACATCTTCCACACTGTAGGGAAAATCTAATCTAGTCTACTGATTTTCGTGGGCGACACGGTGGCGCAGTGGTTAGCACTGCTGCCTCACAGCGCCAGAGATCCAGGTTCAATTCCCGACTCAGGCGACTGACTGTGTGGAGTTTGCACGTTCTCCCCATGTCTGTGTGGGTTTCCTCCGGGTGCTCCGGTTTCCTCCCACAGTCCAAAGATGTGCAGGTTAGGTGAGTTGCCCGTAGTGTTAGATAAAGGGATAAATATAGGGGAATGGGTGAGCCGCGCTTCGGTGGGTCGGTGTGGACTTGTTGGGCCGAAGGGCCTGTTTCCACACTGTAAGTAATCTAATCTAATCGTGGTAGTCTGCAATTTATCAAGCATTTTAGCACTTACAATAAACTGCTAAGTAAACATCCTTGGAGTAGAACTTTCCTCTGCACATCGTGGTACATTTGTAGTCATCCTCATACGACTCCAGCACTTTGTCGATTCGGAGAACTGCCTTCAATGGGTGAGAGGTAATTTTTCCAGGAGCAGAGTCGATGGTCTTCTCCCAGTTGGGCTGGCTGTTTGGGCACTGAGTCTGACAGACCAATTCCACCGACGCACCCACACTCACAACAGGAGCTGTCGGGGAGATGTGTAAAACCTCTTCTCTTCCTGTTACAAGGACTGGAGAACAGACGAAGAATGAGTTGAATCAACCAGCAAAACCACAGGGTTCCCATCACCACATCATGGCAGTAATCAGTGGGGCAGTACAGAGGACAGCACTGTCTGTCTGCATAGATTCTGCATAAGACCCATATTCTGAAGAAATCATACTGGACTTGAAATGTTAACTTTGCTTCTTAGAGTCATAGAGATGTACAGCATGGAAACAGACCCTTCGGTCCAACCTGTCCACGCCGACCAGATATCCCAACCCAATCTAGTCCCACCTGCCAGCACCCGGCCCATATCCCTCCACACCCTTCCTATTCATAACCTCTCCACAAATGCTGCCAAACCTGCTGAGTTTCTTTAGTGCTTTCTGCTTTACTGATTTCAGATTTCCAGCATCTGTGGGTTTTGTTATAAACCCTTTTCCCAACAAACTCGCTGCACCTATATGGGACAAAGCTGCCACACTCCCAACCTCAGCACTTGCCCAGTCAGAGACTGCAGAACAGCAGTGTATACCTGTCTGACACAAATCATCACACACATGTTCACTCACACACACACACACACACACACTCACATAAACAGGCTGAGATACAGGCTATTAGACTAGATGGGATTGAGGTTCGTAAGGAATTCTGGAAATTGTGAAAATAGATAAGTCCCCTAGGCTGGATGGGATTTATCCTAGGATTCCCTGGGAAGCTATAGAGGAGATTGCAGAGCCTTTAGCTTTGATCTTTCTGTCATCATTGTCTACAGGAATAGTGTCAGAAGACTGGAGGATAGCAAATGCTGTCCCCATGGTCCAGGGGAATAGAGGCAACCCTGGTAATTATTGACCTGTGTGCCTTACTTCAGTTGTGGGTAAAGTTTTGGAAAGGATTATAAGGAATGGGATTTATAATAATCTAGAAAGGAATAAGTTGTTTAGAGATAGTCAACACGATTTTGCGAAGGGTAGTTCATGCCTCACTGACCTTATTGAGTTTTTGAGATGGTGACCAAACAGGTGGATGAGGGTAAAGCTGTAGATGTGGTGTATATGGATTTCAGCAAAACGTTTGATAAGGTTCCCTACGGTAGGCTATCACAGAAAATACAGAGGCATGGGATTGAGGGTGATTTAGCGGTTTGGATCAGAAATTGGCTAGCTGTAAGAAGACAGAGGGTGGTGGTTGATAGGAAAAGTTCATCCTGGTGTTCAGTTACCAGTGGTGTATCACAAGGATGTGTTTTGGGGCCATTGCTGTTTGTCATTTCTATAAATGACCTGGATGAGGGTGTGTTAGGATGGGTTAGTAAATTTCCAGATGGCACTAAGGTTGGTAGAGTTAAGGATAGTGGTGAAAGACGTTGCAGGTTATAGAGGGATATAAATAAACTGCAGAGCTGGGCTGAGTGGTAGCAAATGGACTTTAATGCAGAAAAGTGTGAAGTGATTCACTTTGGAAGGAGTAACAGGAATACAGAGTACTGGACTAATGGGAAGACTCTTGGTGGTGTTGATGAGCAGAGAGATTCCATGTACATAGATTCCTGCAAGCTACCACCCAGGTTGATAGGGTTGTTAAGATGGTGTATGGTGTATTAGCTTTTATTGGTACAGGGATTGAGTTTCAAAGCCATGAGGTCATGTTGCAGCTATACAAAATTCTGGTGAGGCCACATTTGGAATATTGTGTACAGTTCTGGTCACCACATCATAGGTAGGATGTGGAAGCATTGGAAAGGGTTCAGAAGAGATTTACGAGGATGTTGCCTGGTTTGGAGGGAAGGTCTTATGGGGAAAGGCTGAGGGACTTGAGGCTGTTTTCATTAGAGGAATTGAGAGGTTACTTAACAGAGACATACAAGATGACCACAGGATTAGATAGGGTGGACAGTGAAAACCTTTTTCCTCAGATGGTAATGGCAAGCACATGGGGACATAGATTTAAGTTGAGGGATGATAGGTATAGGACAGATGTCAGAGGTAGTTTCTTTACTCAGGGAGTAGTAAGGGCATGGAACGCACTGCCTGCAACAGTTGTAGACTCACCAACTTTAAGGGCATTTAAATGGTCATTGGATAAACATACGGATGCTAATGGAATAGTGTAGGGTAGATGGGCTTCAGATTGTTGTGCCAACCTGTGAAACCATTGAGGGCTGAAGGGCCTGTACCGTGCTGTAATGTTCTATCTTCAAACACTCTTGCTCACTCACTCTCACACACACACACACACACAAACACACACTCAACAAAAACTCTCGCTCACAGACAAACCCTTACACACGCCACCTCACACGTTCAAACCTTCACACACACACTCTCATACACCCTCCCACTGTCACACACTAACCCTCACAAGTACATTTACACACACACACACTCTCACACAAACTCTCTTACTCACTGACACAGACATACACAAATTCACACACTCACATATGCACATCCCCCTCCACATAAACCAATACACTCACTTGTACACACCTAGACACTCACATACAAATTCTGTCACACACTTACACATACAACCAGATGTATAATCATTTTCTCTCTCTCTCTCTCTCACACACACACACACACTGAGGGGAGGTGATACCTTACTGGTATTATCAGTCGACTACTAATCCAAACACCCAGGCAATGTTCTGAGGACCTGTGTTCAAAACCTATCAGGGTAGAATCTGAATTTAATTAAAAAGAAAATTGGCACTAACAATCTAATGATGACCATGAAACAACTGCTGAATGTCAGGAAAATCTCATCTGCCTTACTCATAAGGAAATCCGCCGTCTTTATCGAGGCTAATTTAAAATGTGACCCCAGTTTCAGAGCAATGTGATTGACTCTTAACTTACTTCAGGTCAATAAATACTGGACTGGCTGGTGACATCACGTCCGTAAATGTACAAATAAAAAACACTTTCACCTTCTTGACTGTTGAATACAATAAAGTGTATTGTAACTGAAACCGTCTTTACAGTCTTCGCTTGACCCCCTGTCCTTACAAATCACACCGCCACCCCCCTCACTGATCCACAAACCCACCATCCTTGCTGTCCCTCTGCCCTTTCACTCACTCACTCTACAGCAATCTGTTCAATCAGCCACTGCCCACCTCCATCTCAACATCCTCAAATACAGCCAGACCCGCCTGCTAACATCCTTCGGATCCACTCATGGGGAACAGGAAAATTCACCAACAAGCTCCGAGTGCCAAACCCTGTGTGTCCAGGACTGCGGTAAACCCACACTCAAACCAAACTGCGCATTGAACTAACCATCTTAAACTCAACAAATAAGGAAGCTTATGCTCAGCTCTGGGGATTTTCACTCACTAAACAAATTAATATATTGAGAAATAGGAAGGGTTTGTTTTGGTACAATTAGTTTGCACTTATTGTAAGAAAATTAAATCGACTGAACGAGGGAATTTTCAAAGACAAGGAGACACGGCCGTGTTGTCGCTGTTGCTTGGAAATATATTCTCAAACTGGCCCCACTGCCCTGTTCTCCTGACAAGATCCGTCATTGTTGCTCAGATATTTATCCAACTCTGCTTTAAAACAAAGATCAGTCTTCACCTTTAACGGCAAAGCACAAAACAAAGACCTCTGTGCAAATTCCACTTTCTGTAAACTCTGACCCCAATCACTCAGTTCTCAATTAGTCATTCTCTTATCATTGGTTCCAGAGTCTTTGGAAATCTGATATTTTCCATTGAAACTTCACAATATACATATTAACTTGCATTTGATTTATCCTAGCTTAATACTGGAAATATTTCAAGTCTCCTTAATGCCGAATCTTCATCCCTGGACTGATTCTTGTCAAGCTGTGGTGTAAATTCTCTTGCAGCTTCCGTATCCCTTCCTTAACAAGATATCCAAGATGTGCCCAGATGCAAAGACAATGATCTGTCTTCATTGGGTTGTAAAACGTATTTTGCATGAACACATTTGAATATTTCTCAGCAAAACATAAAATGCACATTTTCTCAAATTCTGAACAACTAATTCCACAAACTCCCTCTAACTCAACTGATGTTTAGAAATAAATAAATATCTTGGTTGAAAATTTCGAATTGATTAAAAGTACCTACCGGATTAAAAGTACCTACCAGAATCATGGATTAGTACAGAAAAAGTAAAAATTAGGAAAGAGATTCTTGTCCACATCTTATCCTGTTCATTTGGAATTCCAGTGATTTGAAAAGAACACCCCATCTTCATTCACTCTCCAGCACTGCTATCTGGGTAAGCCCAAACCTGTTAGTCTGAAACTTTTCTTTGAATTTCAGTTATTAACAGTAAATTGTGTGTGTCCAGAGGAGCTCAGTGCTCCAATTCCTCTCCCTGTCTCAGAACTGGGAGCTATAACAATTTGTTGTCTTCTAATGTAAATGTTCTCTCTTTTCCTGTACAGCTGCCACTGCCAATTTATATCCTCCCTGCTCTGAGGGTCAGCCACCTTTAATTTTTTTCCCCAGCTCTTTTCTGCTCGCCTTGGAAACCCCCAGCCTTCACCCTGAACTGACATTTCTGAGGAGATCAACAGGATTGTGGAAAGTTTTTTTGAGATGGTTGTTTGAGAAATGGTCATTCAGAACAGTCACTGAGCTCCTCAAACCTGCCCCATCACTCAATGAACCGCTGATGATTCCATCAATTTATGCACCTTGCTTCTGTAACCCCTGTATTCCTGCTTGATCATGATTTATCAAACTCAATTTTTGAAATTGTCATTTGGCACCGCACCCTTCTCCCCAGCCTCATCAGATTTTGTGGGGAGGGGGAACGTTTTAGATGTCTAACATGCTTTGTGTGTGGAATTGTTTCCTAACATTATCCAAACATATCCTGTCTCAACTCGGCTGCTGCTGATATCCCTCATCCCATGGTGCCTCAGGACTTTGTGGTTCTAATACCTCCATCAACCATCTTCAGGCATTGGTTAGCTCAGTTGGCTGGATGGCTGATTTGTGATGCAGTGTATCACCAACAGCATGGGTCTAATTCCTGCATTGGCTGAGGTTTCCCTGAAGAACCCTCCTTTGCAAGCTCTCTCCTCACATGAGGCATGGTGACCCTCAGATTAAACCATCACCAGTTAGAGAGGTCTACAGCATGAAAACAGGCCCTTTGGCCCAACTTACCAACACTGCTTAGTTTTTAACAATTTAAACCAGTCCCATTTGCCTGAATTTGGTCATATTCCATAATGTAAATGTTTGTTAAATGACAACATTTTACTCACGACCTCTAGCAACCTGTTCCAGACACATGCCACATTCTGTGTGAAAAGATTCTATATCTTTTTCCTTTCACATTAAACCTATGCCCTCTAGTTTTAGAGTCTCCTCATGTGGGGAGAGGCTGTGTGCTGTCTATGTTTCTCATGATGTTATAAACCTCCATAAGGTCACCCCTCAGTCTCCTACATTCCAAGGAAAAAAGTCCCAGCCTATCGAACCTCTCCTTAGAACACAAACCTTCCACTCCAGGTATGATCATAGTAAATCTTTTCTGCAATCTTTCTAGTTTCATGATACCCTTTCTACAGTAGGGCAACCAGAACTGCGCACAGTACCTCAAATGTGCCTGTCACCAACATTTTAGACAGAAGCTACAAGATGTCTCCTATACTCAATGCTCTGACCAATGAAAGCTAGTATGCTAATTGCCTTCTTTATTGCCCTGTCCAGGTGTGACTCTTTTCTCAAGTGGCAATCCCCCTGTAGCCCTAGCTCTCTTTGTTCTATAACACCCCCCAATGGCCTTAGCATTGACTAGGTGAATTCTGTTCTGCTTTGCCTTTCCAAAATGCAACACCTTGCATTTATCCAAACGAAACTTAATGTACTTTTCTCTCTCCGTGATGAGAGAGCAGCCCTATGGTCTGGTAAGACTATGGTGTCTTTACCTTTTATTCCTATGTTCCACTCAACATTAATTCAGTTGAAACTCTGGTGTCTGCAGCACAACTTGCACCTTCTTTCTCTCTGACCTACGTGGGCTAACAGCTGAGTATATCTTAATTTTAACATTTCCATCTTTGTTTTCACCACTTCCCTATTTCTGAAACCTCCTACATCCCAATAACACTCTGAGCTACCTCTACCCATCCAATGGGTGAGACCCATTTCCATTCCTCTTATGATGGCCATGCCTCAATGTGAAGCTCTGGTATTATCTCTCGAAATCTCTTTACCTCTCTCTCTTCTCCTTCATTGTGCCCTCTAAAAACTACTTCATGGCCTCAACATTTGGTAATCTGTCTTAATTTCTTTTCTAATAATTCAGTGCCAATTTCCTTTCAGTAATCATTCCTGGGGAATGTCTTGGGACATACTACAATTCAAAAGGTACTATTCAAATATAAATTGGCATTATTAATCACTCACTATATACCCCCTTCACTTCAAGGAGGAACAGGATACAGTCTTCACACTCCCAGGATACAGGACAGCAATACCCCCAGCTGTCTTTACTCATCCGTCTTTGGTATCCTGCCTGAAGGCAAGTCTGACCTGAGCAAGCTCCTTCAAGGGTGAGACAAGGAGGCACATTGCAAATCCACCATAGCCTGGACAGGGGCTATACCACAGTTTGTCAGCATCATCTGAGCCACATAAGTCAACAAAGACAAGTGCCCCTCTCCCACACATTACTGTGTTGTATTGAAGAGTACCGAAGGACACTCGAAACATTAACCCTGTTTCTCTCTCCCCAAGTATGGCCAGATCTGGTGAGTTTCTCCAGCAAATTCTGTTTTTATTGCTGAACCCCTGGGGTCAGCAGGAATGTTCTTTGGACTTACCTTTCATCAGGATGACTGCAGTGAGGATCCATCACATAATGTGCTACTGTTAACATTGACACACGGTCACATCAGGAAACGTTCGCTTTCAAAATGACTTAAAGTTGATGCAAACTGATAGATTTTAAGAAATGCCTCAAGGACAGGAAGGAAGAGGGAGCAGATTCCAGGGCTGGAGCACAGGATGCAAAAGAGCACCAAGGGTGGAACCCTTCAAACTGAGATGCTCAGAGTGCAGAGACCACATCAGGGGTGGAAGAGACTACAAAGAGAGAAAGAGAAATTGCTGGAGAAACTCAACAGGTTGAGAGAGAAAGCAGAGTTAACATTTCAAATCCAATGACAATTCCAAATTTTCAGATTTCCAGCATCTGCAGTTCTTTATTTTATTTTAGATTACAGAGATAATGAGGATGAGGGACCTGAGAGAAACAGTGGAAAGGTTAAAGTTGAAATACTAAAAGAGTGAGTTTAAGGAGTTAGGTTCCTGAACAAAGGAAGTTCTTGTATCTATGAAATACTTTCCACGTCCCAAAGCATGTATCTTTAGTTTTTGTTTGGTGAAGCAACCATTTATACCAGTACTTCCTACATGGCACTTTCAGAAATAGGACACCAGCCGGGAGGCCAGTTAGAGACAAGGAGATCAGGTTGCGACTGTACAGGACATTGGTTAGGCCACTGTTGGAATATTGCGTGCAATTCTGGTCTCCTTCCTATCGGAAAGATGTTGTGAAACTTGAAAGGGTTCAGAAAAGATTTACAAGGATGTTGCCAGGGTTGGAGGATTTGAGCTACAGGGAGAGGCTGAACAGGCTGGGGCTGTTTTCCCTGGAGTGTCGGAGGCTGAGAGGTGACCTTTTAGAGGTTTATAAAATCATGAGGGGCATGGATAGGATAAATACACAAGGTCTTTTCCCTGGGGTTGGAAGTCCAGGACTACAGGGCGTAGGTTTAGGGTGAGAGGGGAAAGATATAAAAGAGACTTAAGGGGCAATGTTTTCACACAGAGGGTGGTACGTGTATGGAGTTGCCAGAGGATGTGGTGGAGGCTGGTACAATTGCAACATTTAAGAGGCATTTGGATGGGTATTTGAATAGGAAGGGTTTGGAGGGATATGGGCCGGGTGCTGGCAGGTGGGACTAGATTGGGTTGGGATATCTGGTTGGCATGGACAGGTTGGACCGAAGGGTCTGTTTCCATGCTGTACATCTGTATGATTCTACAAGGAGAAAGAGGCGAGCAATGGCAAGTCAGGCAGTTACCACAGCCAGTAAACGATGTCACAGGGAGACCAGAGTGGTGTTGACAGTGATCTCTGGCATGTAGGCCTGATGCCTGGACTCCTGCAATAGCGGTGGGGCATCAGCTGCAGGGAAGGTGGGGGCACAGAGACTGCTGGCTGTAGTAGGCCCAGAGCAGGGGCTTTGCAGAAGTTCTGGAGCTGTATTTGGGATCCTGGCTGATGAAGATGAACTCCACTTAAGCACTTTCATTTTGTTCTTTTTGTACCTCAAAATGGTGTCAGATTGTGGTGACAGAACACTTCACTGTCATCTCCCTGGATATATATGACAACAAACCATTCATCATTGTCATCAGCTCAGGAAACCAGTTTTGTGGTCACCACAGGACTAGTTCTGCCCTCCTGATGCTAGTGTTTCTTATTAATTGAATCTAAATTGCAACAGCTTCTCTGGTGGGATTTGAATCCACTATTCTAGAGCAGGAGGTTGGGCCAATTGGAGTGTGATGCCAGTGATATAACCATGACTCCGCCTTCTGCCCCTTGTCCTCCCTGCCAGAACAAACAAAGAAACAGTTCAGCACAGGGACAGACCCTTTGGTGCACCAACACTGTGCTGGCATATGACAACGTTCTAAACTAAAAGCCTTTTACCTCTACACAGTTCTTGTCCCTTTATTGTTGTGGTTCTGTTCGCCGAGCTGGAAGTTTTTGTTGCAAACGTTTCGTCCCCTGGCTAGGCGACATCATCAGTGCTTTGGAGCCTCCTGCGAAGCGCTTCTTTGATGTTTCTTCCGGTATTTATAGTGGTCTGTCCTTGCCGCTTCCGGGTGTCAGTTTCAGCTGTCCGCTGTAGTGGTTGGTATATTGGTATATTTATTCCCTGTCGATTCATGTATCTGTCAAGATGCCTCTAGAACATTGCTATTGCATCTGCCTCCTCTGGCTGTGCATTCCAGGCACTTACACCTGCTGTGTTAAAAAAAAACTACCTCTCACATCTCCTTTAAACCTTACCTCCTTTTATCTTAACCCTATGCCCCTTGTCCTTGACGTTTCTACCCTGGGGAAAAGGCTCTGACTAGCCATTCTATCCAGCTCTCAATTTTGTAAACTTCTAAGAGGTGACCATTGCTCTCCCACCTTCCCCATCCCAATCCTTCGATATTCAAGTGAAAGCATACTAACTTTGTCCCATCCCTTCTCATAGCTAATATTCTCCAAACCAGGCAACATCCTGGTAAACTGCTTGTGTATCCTCTGCAAAGCCTCCACATCCTCCACATACTGTGGTGACCAGAACTGCACACAATGCCAAGGCGTTCTATACACACATTAAAAACAAGATGATAACTAGGGAGAAGGCAGGACCAAAGCTAAAGCAGGGGAGGCAGAAGATGGGTGAGATCCTAACTGAATACTTTGCATTGCAGAGAAGTGCCATGAGAAGGATATGGAGGATAGTGAGATTAGTGTGGAGCATTCTTGTATGCTAAGGCATTTTGAGATCAAGAAAGAAGTGGTGTTGGGTCTCCTGAAGAGCACTGAAGTGATAAGTCCCCAGGGCCTGATGGTATCTACGCCAGGTTATCAGGAGAGGCAAGAGAAGGGATTGATCTAGATCTTTGTATCCTCACTAGCTACTGGAGGGGTCCCAGAGGACTGGCAAGTAGGGAAGGGGATTAGGGATAATCCAGGAAACTATAGACTGCAGAGTCTCACATTGGTGGTTAGGAATCTATTCTTAAGAATCTATTGGAGAGAATTCTTAGGAATAGAATTTACACGTGTTTGGAAAAGCATGACCTAATTAGGAACAGTTAGCATGCCTTTATACGGGGCAGGTCATGTCTTATTAACTTGATTGAATTTTTTGAGGAGGTGACCCAGGTGATTGATGAAGGTAGAGCCATGGATGTTGTCTATGTGGATTTTAGTAAGGCTTTCAACAAGGTCCCTCATCCAGAGGATTAAGATGCATGGGATCCACAGTGACTTGGCCACATGGATTCAGAACTGGCTTTCCCATAGGAGGCAGGGGGTAGTGGTGGAAGGGTGTTTTTCAGGCTGGAAGTCTGTGACTAGTGGTGCTCTGCAGGGATCTGTACTGAGACCTCGGTTTGTGATACAGGTAAATGACTTGGAAGAAAATGTAGATGGGTGGGTTAGTAAGTTGGTGGATGATACAAAGATTGGTGGAGTTGTGGATAGTGTAGAAGGTTGTCAAAGGAGACAATGAGGATATAGATTAGTTGGAGATATGGTTGGAGAAATGGCAGATGGAGTTTAATCCGGATAAGTGTGAGGTGCTACACTTTGGGAGATTAAATGTTAAGGAAAAGTATCCAGTTTATGGCAGGACTCTGAACAGCATTGATGTACAGGGGGATCTTGGGGTTCAAGTCCATAGCTCCTTGAAAGTAGGTTGGGTGGTAAAGGAGGCAAATAGCATGCTTGCTTTTATTGTTTGGGGAATTGAGTATTTGAGTCAGGATGTCATGCTGCAGTTTTATAAGACATTGGTTAGGCCGCACCTAGAGCATTGTGTTCAATTCTGGTCACTGCATTACAGGAAGGATGTGGAGGCTTTGGAGAGGGTGCAGAACAGGTTTCCCAGGATGCTGCCTGGATTAGAGGGTATGAGCTGTGAAGAGATGCTAGAAAAACTCTGGTTGTTTTCTCTGGAGTGGTGGAGACTGAGGGGAGACTTGATAGAAGTCTATAAAACTATGAGATGAACAGCTAGGGTTGAGGGTCAGAACCTTTCTTCCCAGAGTTGAAATGTCTAATAGTAGGCGGCGTGTATTTAAGGTGAGGGGGCAAAGTTCAAAGGAAATGTGAGGGGCAAGAGTTTTTACAGAGAATAGTAGAAGTGTGAAACACACTGCTGGGGTAAGGGTGGAGGCAGATACAACAGGGGCATTTAAGGGACTTTCAGATAAGCACCTGAATATACAAGGAATGGAGGGATATGGATCAAGAGCAGGCAGAAGGGATTAGTTGAATTTGACATTATTTCTGGCACAACACCATGGGTTGAACAGCCAGGTCCTGTGCTGTACTGTTCTGTGTTCTAATATTCCAAATGTGGTCTAACTGAAGTCCTATACAGCTGTAACATGACTTGCCAATTTTTATACTCTACTGCCTGACGGCATGTAGTAGCCGACTTGGCCACCTGATCCACTTGTGCTGCTACTTTGAGGGGACTGTGGACTGTACACCTGGATCCCTTTGTATGTTGATGTTACTAAGCGTTCTGCTGTACACAGGACAATGCAGTTCCCATCATTCCTCACCTTCCCCCCTCACCAGCCTTTATTTTCCATGAATCATCCTCTCCATTTATACCATGTCTAGCATTGTGTCGCAGCCAAACACACAGCCTTTATTTTCTGGGAGGTGCAGTTCCTTGTTCCCTCTGTGACCTCTTGGTCCATGCCATTGTCAATGCATAACCCAACACCTCTGCACTTCCCGCTGACGCCCACCCCCCAACATGACCCCTCCCTCCCTGTTTTCCATGCAACTGCAGGATTATATAGTTGGCCCTTTACTCTCTCACCATCCAAGTCCCTCGAACACTCACTCCTGACGAAACTGTCATTTACCTCTTTCGTGTACAGAATGTGGTCCCTACTCGTGAAGAACAAATAGAGACGAGGTGATTATTTTGAGGAAATCATCTGTGCTCAGACCACGGACATGACCCTGAGCTTCCAGTTGCTTGATGTTTTATTTCTCCATTTTGCTCCCACTCTAACCTTGCTGACCTTGGCCGGCTGTGGTAGTTCAGTGAAGCTCAATATTAGTTTGAGCAACAACAGGACAGTATGTTTTTTTACTGTGTAACAATTTGGCACAGTTTACAGTGTTAAAAACATCTCATAAACGTATTGCTGCTGCTGTCAAGGCCTGGGTTGCTTTGAGCTCCCGGGAAAGAGTGACAGTCCGTGCTGTACATCTCTATGACTAAGACACCGCAACCATTTTTTACTTGCTTGTTTGGTAGATGGCATTTGGACATTGCTAAAAAAGTAACACTTTATCAAAGCATTTTGTCTTATACCGATCAGGAACATTTGCAAGAATCCCCATACTAAAAACATTTATACTGTATATTAGAAAAATTCTGATTGGTTTCACAAGTGGACCCTTATTGGTTGGAGCAGTGCATGGAGAATGCACCAGTTTGATAACGATTGATAGTTAACTGACACATCTGTTTTAAATTTTAAACCAGGCAAGTCCCTCAGGCATTCTGTGGTTCATTTCTGAGAGCAATGTCTGCTCCGATGACCCACTGAGGCTCAGCATATGCTGCAAGAATAGCCTCTCGTTTTCTACTTGGGGTCCTTGCAGCCTTCAGTAATTTTAGAATTTAAATACCACCATCCTTGTCCTCCACCTAGACTTGGGCTGCTTGCAACTCAGCCAACCCATTTTCACGCACTCAAGGACCCCATTATTAGCTTTCCTTTCCTCCCAGTACACAATTATCCATCCCTTTCTCTGTCTTTCTGGGCTGTCTCCATCTATCTGCTTACTCACCATCTCCTCACTCTCCCCACCCCCCCCCACCACTTCCCCAAACCCCCCAAGCCCCGTCTTCAGTACATATAGCATCTGTCCTGAGCAACTATCACTTCTGAAGAATGCTCACTGGACTTGAAACGTTTACGACTTTGCCAGCCTTGCTGAGCAGTTCCAACAATTTCCATTTTTGTTTCAGGTTTCCAGCATCTGCAGCTCTTTATTTTACAGTAGCTATCACCTGCTTTGTCCAGCCTGATCCAAGATGGAAAATGGACAGAATTTCTGGCTGTAACAGGCTGCTCCTTTTGAGGTATTTTAGGTGTTGAAGGTGATTTCCTCAAATTCCAGGAGCAGCAGTTACTGTTTTGTATGCTGTTGCATTCTTTTAATCCAGAGTTCCAAAACAAAGTCAAAACAAAGATAGTTTTAAAAGGGAGAGGAACAGACAAAGGCAACGCATGATGAGGTCAGTGCAGGAGACAGAGATAGAGTGAAAGACAGAGAGAGAGAGAGAGACAGAGAGAGAGAGAGAGAGACCCACACTGCTAACTGACACAGCAGTGTTCCTGTGCAGTTACTGCCTTTGCTGTTTGAATTCATATATCGCTGGACATCGGAGCACGGTTGGGAAAATTAACAAACAGTGAAATTCACAACTAATCTTAGAGGAATCTGTTTGGGAGAGGTCACAGCACAGAAACAGATAAGTGAATATTTGTAAGTGTGGCCTTACAGTAAGTCTGCAGTAGTGAGTAGAGTGGGTTCTTTCTTGATTATATGTTTTATTGAGATATGTCTCTTAATTAAACTTAAAAACATAAGCCTAAGTATTAAGTTAGCCTGGAGCAATGTTTTGTAGTGGAAAAAGGCAGTGCTATTTTCTGGGTCTGTAGATTGAAAGAAGCAAAAATGGCCTTTCGTAGAGCGATATGCTCTTCTTGTCAGATGTGGGAGATTAAGGAGAGTTTATGTGTTACGAGAATTATATTTGCAATAAATGAGAATCCTATCAGATCGAATGGACCGGTTGGAGAGACAATAAGAGGCAATGAGGAATTTACAATAGCAGTGAGGTGTGATGGATGGCAGTTATAGAAAGGGAGAAAAGTTGCAGATACAGTCACATAGATGGGTTAACTCCAGAAAAGGTAAGAGAGGTAGGCAGGTAGTGCAGGAGTCTTCTGTGGCTATCCCCATTTGAAACATGTATGCTGTTTTGGAAAATGTAGGGGGTGATGGATTCCGAGGGGAATGTACCACGAACAGCCAAGTTTCTGGTATCGAGACTGGCTCTAATGCAATGAAGGGTACGTTGGGTTCCAAGAGATCGATTGTGTTAGGGGACTCTTTGGTCCGAGGCACAGGCAAATGTTTCTGTGGCCAGCATTGAAAAGTCAGAATGGTGTGTTGCCTCCCTGGTGCCAGGATCAAGGATGTCTCAGGGAGAGTGCAGAATGTTCCCAAGGGAGAGAGGGACCAGCAGTAAGTCTGTGTACACATTGGGACCAACGACATTGGAAGGGAAAAGGATGAGATTCTGAAGGGAAAATAGAGAGAGTTAGGCAGGAATTTAAAAAGGAGGTCCTCGAGGATAGTAATATCTGGATTACTCCCAATGCTACGAGCTAGTGAGGACAGGAATAGGAGAATAGAGCAGATGAATGCATGGCTGAGGAACTGGTGTATGGGAGAAGGATTCACATTTTTGGATCATTGGAATCTCTTCTGTGGTAGAAGTGATCTGTACAAAAATGATGGATTGCACCTGAATTGGAAGGGGTCTAATATACTGGCAGGGAGATTTGCCAGAGCTGTGCGGAAGGATTTAAACTTGTAAGATGGAGGGATGTGGGGGTGGGACCCAGGGAGATAGTGAGGAAAGAGATCAATCTGAGACTGGTACAGTTGAAAGCAGAAGCGACTCAAACAGCCAGGGCAGGCAGGGACAAAGCAGAGAACAAGGTAGGACTAATAAATTAAACTGCATTTATTTCAATGCAAGAGGCCTAACAGGGAAGGCAGATGAACTCAGGGCATGGTTAGGAACATGGGAATGGGATATCATAGCAATTACAGAAACATGGCTCAGGGATGGGCAGGACTGGCAGCTCAATGTCCCAGGGTACAAATACTATAGGATTGTAGAGGCAAAAGAGGAGGGGGAGTGGCGTTTTTGATAGGGATAGCATTACAGCTGAACTGAGGGAGAATATTCCTGGAAATATATCCAGGGACGTTATTTGGGTTGAACGTAGAAATAAGAAAGGGTCGATCACCTTATTGGGATTGTATTATAGATCCCCTAATAGTCAGAGGGAAATTGGAAAACAAATTTGTAAGGAGATCTCAGTTATCTGTAAGAATGGTTATGGTAGGGGATGTTAACTTACCAAACGTTGACTGGGACTGCCATAGTGTTAAGGGTTTAGATGGAGAGGAATTTGTTAAGCATGTACAGGAGAATTTTCTGATTCTGATTCAGTATGTGGATGTACCTACTAGAGAAGGTGCAAAACCTGACCTACTCATAGGAAATAAGGCAGGGCAGGTGTCTGAGGTGTCAGTGGGGGAGCACTTTGGGGCCAGCGACCATAATTCGTTTATTTTAAAATAGTGATGTAAATGGGGGGACCAGATCTAAAAGTTGAAATTCAAATTGGAGGAAGGCTAATTTTGATGGTATTTAGGCAAGAACTTTCAAAAGTTGACTGGGGGCAGATGTTCGCAGGTAAAGGGACAGCTAGAATATGGGCAGCCTTCAAAAATGAGATAGCGAGAGTCCAGAGAAAGTATATTCCTGTCAGGGTGAAAGGAAAGGCTGGTAGATGTAGGGAATGCTGGATGACTAAAGAAATTGAGGGTTTGGTTAAGAAAAAGAAGGAAGTATATGTAAGGTATAGACAGGATAGATCGAGTGAATCCTAAGAAGAGTATAAAAGCAGTAGGAGTATACTTAAGAAGGAAATCGGGAGGGCAAAAAGGGGACATGAGATAGGTTTGGCAAATAGAATTAAGGAGAATCCAAAGGGTTTTTACAAATACATTAAGGACCAAAGGGTAACTAGGTAGAGAATAGGACCCTTCAAAGATCAGCAGCGCGGCCTTTGTGTGGAGCCGCAGAAAATGGGCAAGATACTAAACAAGTATTTTGCATCAGTGTTTACTGTGGAAAAGGACATGGAAGATTTAGACTGTAAGGAAATAGATGGTAACATCTCAAAAAATGTCCATACCAAACAGGAGTAAGTGCTGGATGTCTTGAGACACATAAAAGTGATAAATCCCCAGCACCCCAGGTGTACCCGAGAACTCTGTGGGAAGCTAGAGAAGTGATTGATGGGTCTCTGACTGAGATATTTGTATCATCGATAGTCACAGGTGAGGTGCCAGAAGACTGAAGGTTGGCTAACATGGTGCCACTGTTTAAGAAGGGTAGTAAGGATAAGCCAGGGAACTATAGACCAGTGAGCCTGAACTCGATGGTGGGCAAGTGTTTGGAGGGAATTCTGAGGGACAGGATGTACATGTATTTGGAAAGGCAAGGACTGATTAGGGATAGTCGACATGTCTTTGCGCTTGGGAAATCATGTCTCACAAACTTGATAGAATTTTTTGGAAGAAGTAACAAAGAGGATTGATGAGGGCAGAGCAGTAGATGTGATCTATATGGACTTCAGTAAGGTGTTTGACAAGGTTCCCCATAGGAGATTGGTTAACAATGTTAGATCTCATGGAATACAGGGAGAACTCGCCATTTGGATACAGAATTGGCTCAAAGGTAGAAGACAGAGGGTGGTGGTGGAGGGTTGTTTTTCAGACTGAAGGCCTGTAACCAGTGGAGTTCTACAAGGATCGGTGCTGAGTCCACTACTTTTCATCACTTATATAATGATGTTGATGTGTGCATAAGAGATATAGTTAGTAAGTTTGCAGATGTCGTTTAGTGGACAACGAAGAAAGTTACCTTAGTTTAAAATGGGATCTTGACCAGATGGGCCAATGGACTGAGAAGTGGCAGATGGAGTTTAGTTCAGATAAATGTGAGGTGCTGCATTTTGGGAAAGCAAATCTTAGCAGGACTTATGCACTTAATGGTCAGGTCCTAGGGAGTATTGCTGAACAAAGAGACCTTGGAGTGCAGGTTCATAAGTCCTTGAAAGTGGAGTCGCAAGTAGATAAGATAGTGAAGAAGGTGTTTGGTATGCTTTCCTTTATTCGTCAGAGTATTGAGTACAGGAGTTGGGAGATCATGTTGCGGCTGTACAGGACATTGGTTCGGCCACTGTTGGAATATTGTGTGCAATTCTGGTCACCTTCCTATCGGAAAGATGTTGTGAAACTTGAAAGGTTTCAAAAAAGATTTACAAGAATGTTGCCAGGGTTAGAGGATTTGAGCTATAGGGAGAGGCTGAACAGGCAGGGACTGTTTTCCCTGGAGTGTCGGAGGCTAAGGGGTGACCTTATAGAGGTTTACAAAATTATGAGGGGCGTGGATAGGGTAAATAGACAAAGTCTTATCCCTGGGGTCAGGGAGTCTGGAACTAGAGGGCATAGGGTTAGGGTGAGAGGGGAAAGATATAAAAGAGACCTAATGGGCAACATTTAAACGCAGAGGGTAGTACATGTATGGAATGAGCTGTCAGAGGACGTGGTGGAGGCTGGTGCAATTGCAACATTTAAAAGGCATTTGGATGGGTATATGAATAGGAAGGGTTTGGAGGGATATGGGCCGGGTGCTGGCAGGTGGGACTAGATTGGGTTGGGATATCTGGTCAGCATGGATGAGTTGGACCGAAGGGTCTGTTTCTGTGCTGTACATCTCTATGACTCTGACTCCATGAGACAGGCACAGTGTGTGCTTGCCAATGGCGAAGGACAGGGTCCTGTGCATTAATGAAAGAAGCTTTCAGTAGATGGAATTGTGCCACCCAGAAGCCTCCCCTGACAGTGTAATGTGGCGTATGCAGCATGGAGATGAAGACAGCATCATTTACAGAGAGGTCAGAGGCAGGAAATGATAAAAATCAGATACAGAGAGGAGAAGGAAAAACAATTAAGTCAGCTGAAGACTGGATAGCTAAGTTAGAAATGTACTTACGGTAAAATACAAACATTTCTTTTGTCCATAGTTAAAAATTCCCCTTAACTACATCCTTTTGCTTTTCAATTTCGCAAGAAGAAAAACATTCTTTTTTTAAATATTGAGGGTACGAACAATAGTTGGTTAACACCACGACCCTTACTTGACAATGATCAACTTCCCTGTCGTTAACCTTTGGCCAGTGTTTTGAAAAGCTTTTCAAACATGAAGCGGGGACATTCAACATGACATCCTGTTATGTGACAATTTCCACAAATGCAAGATTTATGGAAACATGATGCTTTCTCTTTTCCTCTGTAGATCAAGTGACTGTTGTTGCTGACACTCAATGGTCACTTGGCATTGACAGAATTGAAATGGATCACAAAGCCACTGCAACGGTGGCTATCCCTCGATGGGCCTCACAATCCTCAGCTGCATCAAACCATCACAAGTCATACAGATTGAGAATGGAACCAGATTCAATGGAAACGTCAATGGCACAGCCTTGAAAGCTGCGCCCCCCACAAATCCTCCAAACCACCATC
Organism: Hemiscyllium ocellatum; assembly: GCF_020745735.1. NCBI lineage: Eukaryota > Metazoa > Chordata > Chondrichthyes > Orectolobiformes > Hemiscylliidae > Hemiscyllium > Hemiscyllium ocellatum. The sequence goes on from NC_083428.1 coordinate 4,276,373, forward strand.
AGAGTCTGCATTCGACAAGGTTCCCCATGGGAGACTGATTAGCAAGGTTAGATCTCATGGAATACAGGGAGAACTAGCCATTTGGATACAGAACTGGCTCAAAGGTAGAAGACAGAGGGTGATGGTGGAGGGTTCTTTTTCAGACTGGAGGCCTGTGACTAGTGGAGTGCCACAAGGATCGGTGCTGGGCCCTAAAGGCATTTGGATGGGTATATGAATAGGAAGGGTTTGGAGGGATATGGGCCAGGTGCTGGCAGGTGGGACTAGATTGGGTTGGGATATCTGGTCGGCATGGACAGGATGGACCGAAGGGTCTGTTTCCATGCTGTACATCTCTATGACCCACTAAATAACACTCCACAGCCAAGATCCCAAACCGCTCCATTGCCATATCTGGGTATGCCTGCCCCAGTGAGACAGATCCCACAGCTAACAGCACTGGGGTTGATAGTTGGGAGGGTGTGCCCATGGAAGTCCCCAACATCAATTTCAGACATCTATAGGAGAGATACGGACACATACTGATATGTGGGATTCCCTTCACAGTGAAACACTTGAGGTTACCTCATTGAATGTTTTTTTAAGGTAAAGTTAGATGGATCTTTGAACAGTAAAGAAATTAAGGGTTATGGTGAGTGGGTGGGTAACTGGAGCTGAGTCTATGAAAAGATCAACCATGGTCTTATTGAATGGCGGAGTAGGCCCAGTGGGCCAGACGGCCTACTCCTGCTCCTAGTTCTGACATTCTTATCGATGCTTTGTTTCGGACCAATATAAAAACAAACATGAAATTCGACAGCATCTTAGGAATTCTCTAAGCGCTTTATAGCCAATCGTGGTCACTGTTTTCATTTAGGAAACATAATAACCAGTTTGCACACAGCAAGCTCTCGCAACCAGCAATATGATAACCAGAGAATTACTTTGTGACAAATTGGTGCAGGAGATCACAGAATTCCCATTCTCCTTCAGAAAGTGGTCTTTTATCCCCACCAGATAGAGCAGATGGGGTTTTACTTTGATGTCTTCTCTGAAAGATGCCATTTCCCACAGTGCAGCACACGCTCAGGCCTATATTGAAGCAAATGGAGAACAACTAGATGAAGTTGCAATTCAAGCTCTCCAATTTAAACAAACACTGCTGAGTTTCAGCAGGACGTTAAACCACAGTGTGTACTGCATCACAACCAGACATAGGAGCAGAGGCTCATTGAGTCCACTTCATCAATGGGTAGATGGCTCAGCTGATAAGCCCCAACACCACTTGCTGCCTTTCCCCATAACGTTCAATTCCCTTACTGACTAAAAATCTAACTTAGCTGTGAATATACTCAAATGTCCAGCCTTGACAGTCCTCTGCAGTAAAGAATTCTCCGGATCCACTTTCCTTATCCCCATCATAACTGGGTGACCCCTGATTCAGATATCAGCCTTTGGTCCTAGACTCTCCCATAGAGAGCAATGTCTTCACATCTGCCATGTCTAGACCCTAAGAATCTTGTATGTTTCAATAACATCTCCCCACATTCTTCTAAATCCCAACGAGCACAAGCCCAACTTACTCACGCTCTCCACACCAGAGAGCTCTGTGAACTCTCTCTGGAGTGTCTGCAATGTCCGCACCTTTCCTTAGATGTGGAGATAAAATCTATTCACAACCTAGTCTAGTCCATCGACCTTTGAGGAGATAGAGACTGAGAATGATAGGGATTGAGAATGGTGATCAAGACCACACATCCTGGGACAACTGAAGGATGCCTACAGTAATCTAGCTTCATATGAACTAACAGCATGGTGATAGAACAAACTTGTTGTTTTACACTCACTCCCAGGATTGCGGTAGTGCCTGCAATTATGACTACCAATGCCCAATTGGTTGAGACATCTTAAGCATAACTGAGTGGCTTGCATGGCCATGGTATAGGAGGGTAAAGACTCAGCCATATTACTGTGGACCTGGAGTAGCATATAATCCAGTAATTTCATCTGCACTCCTGACTTTAAATCATGACTTTGCAGAGTTAATTGTTGGTTACAGGGAACAAAGAAACATCCATGCGGTTTGGTGGCGTTCTTACATCTGGGCTATATGACCCAGGTTCCACTCCCATCTGCCACTAAAGGTGTGGCATGACATCTCTGAACAGGTTGATTAAAACACCTATAGTAAAAAGTGACGTCTGCAGATGCTGGAGATCACAGTTGAAAATGTGTTGCTGGTTAAAGCACAGCAGGTCAGGCAGCATCCAAGGAGCAGGAAATTCGACGTTTCGGGCATAAGCCCTTCATCAGGAATGAAGGATTCCTGATGAAGGGCTTATGCCCGAAACGTCGAATTTCCTATTCCTTGGATGCTGCCTGACCTGCTGTGCTTTAACCAGCAACACATTTTCAACTAAAACACCTATAGGTCAGTCACGAAAGGCAGATTTATTTCCCATGGTGACATTAATGAACTAAAATGAGTTTATATTATAATTCAACAATTTCAGCTTTTGAGTTATGTTAAATATAATCTCAATTCTCCAGCTGAGGCGGTAGAATTTGAACTCATGGCCTCATATCATCAGGTCTAGATCTCGGAGTTAATGTTCAGCAATATCACACCAGACTGCTCCTTGGTCAATTGCAAGCAGTCCTGAAAAAGTGCAACAGGGTTTCAAAAGTGCAGTCCTTAACCAAATTTCCCATCACTAATTAAGATAGTTGCTGAAAGATTGCCAAGCATTTCTTGAAGATCAGGGACTTTCTCAGCCATATGTCATTCACATGACACTAGAAAGCATGGTTAACTGAGCATTCATTTGACTGCTCTCTGCCTGTGATCTTTGTCTAAAAACTCACTCAGTTAGGTCGTAAAAGTATATTTGTATCTTAAAGCCATTTAAGCCATTGTAATGATATTTTGGACAGAAGTCATCTGGTTCCAAACTGGGCTATAGATTGATGCTCTTTGAATGGACTTTTGTTGAACGTTTACTTTAAAGAAAAAGATTAGATTAAATCTGTAATGTCCCTTCATCACTGACACTACTCCAAAGGCAAAAGCTTTTTGCAGATAAACATGACAGGCACTGATCAGATATAATTTGAAAACTGTTTGCATAGATCTGATAACTCAAGCAAGATAGTTATTATGGGTTAAAAATACTCTAACGCTGAGATTAGAGATTAGTGCTGCTTTCTAATATGACAAAACATCTATATGAGCTCGGACTTCGAAAACACTCAGATTTAGCCCAATTATGTAAAACACCGCATACTTCACAGTGGGCACAGCACACAATCAGTGAGTGGTTAATATAACCAGAACATTCTGCTTTCCTTCAAATAGTTATAATGGAAAGCCATTGGAACATGAATAGGATTTTGGTTTAGCATTAATCTAACAGATGGACTGCTGTTGTTCAAGACAGCCACCACCACTCCCAGGGAATCCATGAGCAAATTTTAAAATATTTTAATAATTTTACCAATCTTGAGGTGCACTTACACTAAAACACTTAAAACTTGTCACAATTTCATTTAGGTAACATTGTAGCCGGTCTGCTCAAAACCAGCTCCTACAAGCAACAATGCAATAGTGACCAGATCATGTTTCAGTGATGTTTGTTGAAGGAGAATCTTTTGCATTTACTCGATAAACGCAGCACTGTCAGCATTGCATTAAGTAAGAACAATCAGATGAGAAGGTTTCTGGGTTGATCCATTATCTGAATTATTTACTCAGTTTTTATTAATTCTTGAAGCCTGATCCATTTGGGTTTATTCAAATTCACTTCAGGGGATATGGGCAGTGTCACCATTACCCATCCCTACTGCCCTTGTGGTGGCGGCAGTGGTCAGCTACTTTCTTAAACCATTTCACTACCCTTTCAGACAGCAGTTTTAAAATATCTCCCAACAGCTGCTTTTGCCAGTTACCTCGAATTGCTGACTTTGCATCAGAATGTCTTGCCCTAGCTATTCTTATTTTGAACACGTTTATAGGAGACATGGGATTTTCTGTATTCTGTTTTATTGCACTCAATGGAATCATCTTTATACAAAATACTGAGCAACTGATGGGCAGAATGTATCTCACAAACAGGCCAAACTAGTCCATTCTGTTGAGTAATCTCCACAGGAGCCTTTATCTATCATATTTCAAATCAGCATGTCCTTTTCAATTATAGAATCATAGAGATGTACAGCATGGAAACAGACCCTTCGGTCCAACCCGTCCATATATCCCAACCCAATCTGGTCCCACCTGCCAGCACCCAACCCATATCCCTCCAATTCATATACCTATCCAAATGCCTCTTAAATGTTGCAAATGTACCAGCCTTTGCCACATCTTCTGGCAGCTCATTCCATACACGTACCATCCTCTGCGTGAAAAAGTTGCCCCTTAGGTCTCTTTTATGTCTTTCCCCTCTCACCCTAAACCTATGCCCTCTAGTTCTGGACTCCCCGACCCCAGGGAAAAGACTTTGTTTACCCTATCCATACCCCTCATAATTTTGTAAACCTTTATAAGGTCACCCCTCAGCCTCCGACACTCTAGGGAAAACAGCCCCAGCCTGTTCAGCCTTTCCCTGTAGCTCAGATCCACCAACCCTGGCAACATCCTTGTAAATCTTTTCTGAACCCTTTCAATTTTCACATCTTTCCGATAGGAAGGAGACTAGAATTGCACGCAATATTCCAACAGTGGCCAAACCAATGTCCTGTACAGCCGCAACATGACCTCCCAACTCCTTTACTCAATACTCTGACCAATAAAGGAAAGCATACCAAATGCCTTCTTCACTATCCTATCTACCTGCGACTCCACTTTCAAGGAGCTATGAACCTGCACTCCAAGGTCTCTTTGTTCAGCAACATTCCCGAGGACCTTACCATTAAGTGAATAAGTCCTGCTAAGATTTGCTTTCCCAAAATGCAGCACCTCGCATTTATCTGAATTAAACTCCATCTGCCACTTCTCAGCCCATTAGCCCATCTGGTCAAGATCCTGTTGTAATCTGAGGTAACCCTCTTCACTGTCCACTACACCTTCAGCTTTGGTGTCATCTGCAAACTTACTGACTGTACCTCTTATGCTCACATCCAAATCATTTATGTAAATTACAAAAAGTAGACGGCCCAGCACCAATCCATGTGGCACTCCACTGGTCACAGGCCTCCAGTCTGAAAAACAACCCTCCACCACCAGCGTCTTCTACCTTTGAGCCAGTTCTGTATCCAAATAGCTAGTTCTCCCATGAGATCTAACCTTGCTAATCAGTCTCCCATGAGGAACTGTGTTGAATGCCTTACTGAAGTCCATATAGATCACATCTACTGCTCTGCCCTCAATCTTGTTACTACTTCAAAAAAAACTCAATCAAGTTTGTGAGACATGATTTCCCACGCACAAAGCCATGCTGACTATCCCGAATCAGTCCTTGCCTTTCCAAATACATGTACATCCTGTCCTTCAGGATTCTCTCCAACATCTTGCCCACCACCGAGGTCAGGCTCACTGGTCTATAGTTCCCTGGCTTGTCCTTACCACCCTTCTTAAACAGTGGCACCACGTTTGCCAACCTCCAGTCTTCCAGCACCTCACCTGTGACTATTGATGATACAAGTGTCTCAGCAAGAGGCCCAGCAATCACTTCCCTAGCTTCCCACAGAGTTCTCGGGTACACCTGATCAGGTCCTGGGGATTTATCCACTTTTAACCGTTTCAAGACATCCAGCACTTCCTCCTCTACAATCTGGACATTTTGCAAGATGTCACCATCTATTTCCCTACAGTCTGTATCTTCCATATCCTTTTCCACACTAAATACTGATGCAAAATATTCATTTAGTATCTCCCCCATTTTCTGAGGCTCCACACAAAGGCCGCCTTGCTAAGCTTTGAGGGGCCCTATTCACCCTTTTGTCCTTAATGTATTTATAAAAACCCTTTGGATTCTCCTTAACTCTATTTGCCAGACCTCTCATGTCCCTGTTTTGCCCTCCTGATTTCTCTCAAGTATACTCCTACTTTCTTTATATTCTAAGGATTCACTCGATCTATCCTGTCTATTCCTGACATATGTTTCCTTCTTTTTCTTTGCGGGCGGCTCGGTGGCACAGTGGTTAGCATTGCTGCCTCACAGCACCAGAAACCCGGGTTCAATTCCCGCCTCAAGTGACTGTGTGGAGTTTGCGCATTCTCCCTGTGTTTGCGTGGGTTTCCTCCGGGTGCTCTGGTTTCCTCCGACATCCAAAAAAATGTGCAGGTTAGGTTTGGCCATGCTAACTTGCCCATAGTGTTAGGTGAAGGGGTAAACGTAGGGGTATGGGTGGGTTGCATTTTGGCAGGTCGGTGTGGACTTGTTGGGCCAAAGGGCCTGTTTCCACACTAAGTAATTTAATCTTAACCAAACCCTCAAGTTCTTTAGTCACCCATCAGTCCCTAGACCTACCAGCCTTCCCTTTCACCCTGATAGGAATATACTTTCTCTGGATTCTTGTTATCTTATTTGTTGCTTGTGTTTACTAGTTACTCTTTAAACTATTCACCTTCGGAACATCTTGCTGTTCCACATGCTCTGGGCAAAGCAGTGTCTCCTGAACTTGACATTTGGTTTTATTTGTAACTAACCTTTCTGGATGGCAAGCTTCAGACTTGCATATAAGGGGAAAAAAGAAAATCTTCTGTAAATCTACCCCATCATAATTTTAAATACACCTTCAGTCACTTTACAGCATTTTCTTTTGTAATGGGTTAGAATAGAAGATGTAAATAAATTCAGTCACAACCAATTACATTCAGTTTCATGTACATTTTTAATAAATACTTTTCTTTGACAATTCCTATTTACAGTTTGTACAGGTTTGAGAGGCACATCTGAAGGAGGCAACAAACTTCAACCAAAACCTCCAAAAGAACAAATTAAAATGTTACACCTGGCGATTTTTGCAGGAGCTGTACTGAATCCAGTGTCTGAGAATTTAGACAGCAAATATTTCAAGCTGTGTTTGATAGCAGGGTTTTTTTTTGTTTTAAACACTTGGCAAGGCATGCTGCAGAAACCTCTGATAACAAATCTGGAGATGCGCTGTTTGTTCAAAATACCGTCGGCTGATTGTTCACCATTTCAGTGGGTAAAGAAATAACTTTCATTTCAATAGCGACTTTCACAACCTCAGAACATCCTAAAAGCATGTTACAGTCAACAAAAAGTGTGTTTTAAATTGTAGTCACTGTGGCAAAATAGGAAATGCAGCTGCCAATATGCACACAAGCTCAATAAGAGAGTTAAGTGACCAGATAATTTGTTTCAAGCATTGGTTGAGGGTGACACATTGACTGGGACACTGGGGTAAATGACTCTGTACAGAGAAAAGTTTCATGGGATCCTTTGGAGCAAGACAGCATGACATCAGAGTGATGGCACTCCTGAGTGTACAGCGCTCCCTTGATATTGCACTAGTTCCTCAGCCTCGGTTTCACGTTCAAGTCTCCAGAGTGGAATGAACTAATATTAAGCCACAGTTGACACCACACACTCACCAGTTGTTACAATTCAATGGAAATCTAGTGATTTTTCAACAGAGCTTGTGTTTTTTTTTTATTTACAATTTAGGATTGGGAAGGGGAACAAGATGATTAATCTCAGTTCATTGCATACGAGTCCTTTACCTTCGCGTTAATATAGGAGAATTTGTTTTTAAGTACTCTATGGGTGCTCCCATTGCTTGAGAAATAAAAGCATATCTGAAAATTAAATCAAATGTGGGAAATTCACGAGTTGTGCTTTGATAAGACAACATCTGAAGCAGGATTTAAAATTAGACAGATCTGGTCTATGTCTTTTTACACTTTGTTCTGGTGCAGTTGCAACACACTGAACTTTTCAGATTCAGGCAATTGAACAGACTTAAAATGAACAGAACAGAAAATGATTTGGGCCATTCCTCACCAGTCCTGATGTTAATAGATACCCTGGTAACTGCAGGTCTTTTGTATAAAGCTAACAAATGCCACCAGTATAACCTCAGCAACAATTCTCATCCATTGATTGCTTATTCTCAGAAAAAATAATAGCAAAAAGTCTAATTAGTAAAAGTGCACAGATCAGGACAGAGAATGAATTCACTGTCTTATTACTACAACTCCAAATGACATGTCAGCTAAAACAGACAAGATAGTTTTCTTCCCAGTTTCTCTCACTTCTAGGCTAGAGTCACAAAGATATTGAGCATCCTCTGGAACCCCTGCACCACCCATTACCTCTCATGTCAAAGTGGTCACTCATCCCAGAGACAGGTTTCACAACGGAATGCCTCAACTGTTCTTGATAGTTACCCACTTGCACTCCCTGCTCAGAGAGAGTAACTATTCCAATTGAGCTAGTGGAGAGTAAGTAATCTGGATATAATTCAGAGTGCATGGATACATAATAATGAAAGCAAAGCTGAAATCTGAAAATATCCACATGTATTTCAATGCTTTGAGGATTAGGGAGATGCCAATAGTAAAAGTACCCTAGGGCACACCAAATGCATCGTCAATTACTTCACATTAACCGCTTTTGTGAACCCCACTAGAACACTCAGGGGATCAAGCCGATCAGGATCCACCCAATAGGAGGCACCGGGAGATATTCAGCCTGTTCAGTGGGCCACAAGAGGATGGACAATATGAACAATATTAGCAAAAGGCAAGGGAAAACAGAGCTAAACAAAACTGATAGCATAATTACCAATTTAAAGAAAAAAAATGTTCTTGGTTGGATGGGTGGCAAGAGTACTCTGTTGTAAACATGAACATGGCATAACTGTACAGAAGTCTGGCCAAACAACTCTGCAACAGTCACGTGGAAGAATTGTTGTGGTCTTGTGAATACTACACCAAGCAGATATTTTCCTTTACAATGCACTGAAGAGGTGCATACTCTCATATGCTGGTATATCAGAGCAACATCTATCATCCTCAAAATTCAGGAACTGAGGATTGCAGCTATATCTGGGCACTGAGTAAGTCACACCTGAAAAGGTCTCACTGAAGTGACGGGGAAACAGGAGATGCAGCCAGTTAATATAGTAACTGGATTTGTGAAGCCTAAGGTGTGTCACATAAGGTTCTGTTAAACTAGCTTACCCCGCTTCCCAATGCTTGCTTGCCCCTCTGAGATCCTACCACGAATCTTACAGTTCAACCCCAACAGTACATAGTCAGTGTGTGCAGTAAATAATATGGATTTTCTAGAAACATGTTACTTGGCCCCAACAATTGCCAGTAAAACCCTGTTTATTCTTCCTTCTGAGAATGTGTTTCCAGTCTTCACAACCCTGGAGTAAAAATTCTCAAAAGGGAGATCAACTTTCCCAAAATGCAATGAGTCTGAACTTTTACCTTTCTAGCCAGAACCAACTCTGCTCACTTTAGAAAAAAAAGCATATGTACAATAACCTTGTTAGCGGATTTACCATCTTTAATACTTACAATTGCCCAAAACACACTTCTGGCATATTTGAATGGTAATGGTTAATTAGCCCCATGGAGGAGATTGAAAATGCCCCACAGAATGTATGTGTCCCTATGATACCTAGTAAACCTAATAATATGTATTGCTGGTCCTTTTCCAATATTTGATTCAATCTTGGGTCTTGAATTCCTAAGATGAAACAAGAGCACCATGTCACAGGTTATAAACCTGTATGTTATGAACATAGACTGTACCATGATGCAAACTGCGATAATACTACCAGCCTCAATTTCCAGGGACCAGTGAACAGAAATGAATTAAACCCCTGATCCAAATTTGAGGTGGGAGGATTTACACAGCCAGGTAAACTGATGCACCCTTCTAACACCAAGTGGAGTTCTTTAGAGAGTTCCTACCAGAACCATTCAAGCTTAAGGTCATGCTCAATCAACTCCAGGATGCACAACCCGATTCCGTTAGGGTCTCAGGCACTGTGGAAAGTCTCAAGAAGAACATGCATCTACCATAAAGGGGATGAGAGTTCTACCGAACACTGAAGGGATGAAAACAATTGGAGGGAAACTCTCCTGAAACACTCCTGTCTCATGGAATGTCATGGTCGAGTTAAAATGTACCTGAACAATGCATCATTCCCTCAGTGTAACTACTCTTTACATCCTTCGCAACTTCAGTTCATTTTTGTGTCACACAATCAGGTACAACCAAATTTTCTTCAGATTTCCTATTACTAAACTGATCCATGATAACCTACCAACTGAGTTTAAACAATACAGTATCATTGGATCTAAGCATCCAGAGCATTTCATTTAACCTTACATACTGATCAAGAGTTTGCCCAAGAGATCTGAGTAAGTGACTTGGCAAACTGCAGACAGTTGAAACAAATGGAAACAGCACAATCCACAATTGCAGATGTGTATAATTGCCTGACATGCAAAACCACATACCTGTCAAACCTGGGCCCACAGTATGCTCATAACCTACACTGAGCAGCCACCTGGTTCAGTGATATGACCAACTGTTTCAGCTAGTTAGACTGAAGTGTTATCCTCATGCACACCTGGCCTCCGCTCTTGCTGAACTATGGTTCAGAAAAATTCTGATAATGTACAGAAGAGTACACACTCCGTAATCAGCCAAAAGGCGCCTGCATCAGCACAGCTCTATAGTCTGGTTCAAACATTCCTTCAGCACGTTGATCAGTTATTGAAACCATCAGATATCCAGCAATTCAAAATGAAAGGGATCAGCTTATTAACTTAGATCTGCAAAAATTAGTCCTTTTGTCCTGCTCTGTTTGGCACAACGCAATCAGTAATCAGTCTCAGGTAAGGAACTTACAGCTATGGGTAAATAATAGAATTACAAATGTTTGGGAGCTAACAGTTAACTCAGTTAGATGGGGTTCCCGATGAAGGGCTTTTGCCCGAAACGTCAATTTTCCTGCTCCTCGGATGCTGCCTGAACTGCTGTGCTTTTCCAGCACCACTCTAATCTAGACTCTGGTTTCCAGCATCTGCAGTCATTGTTTTACCTTTTACTCAGTTAGATGGGGCCCTAGCAGGCTTTGGTTTATCTATCCGCTGACTGAGAATTAAAAAACTTAAGCTTTTAATTGCAATCCTGCAATGTTCATTTATCAATGCACATTTAACAGGAAGCTAGATTACAGGAAGGAGACAAAAAAAACGAAGATTATGGTGAGAGATGAGATAAATGTGAGGGATAAATGGTTTACTCCTGTTCCTATGTGTGGAACCCAATATTGGCATGCTTGCCAATGAACTGCTCCAAACGGCCTTGGATTGTGTCATAAGTGCCAAACCAAATGAACTGACTGGCTTGTACCAGCCACAAAAAAGCCAAATTAATGCAGCGAGGGAGGGACAGGGAGAAGGATCATTTTTAAATTTCAATTCTATGAGCAATACCTCAGGAGCATCTAATTATAGATGGAGCAGGCTGACAGAGATCAATCTCCAACTGGAGCAATGCTGATCAGCCGAACAGTCTGACATTATCAGTATGTCTGGTCAATATGGAAGCCTGTCAGGGCAGTAACCATGTTTACATGCAGGATTGCAAAGACAGACCTGTCAGATGCAGCAAGGTAAACAGAACCCATGACAGGACAGGAAGAAACCTCGTTTAAAAATAAAATCTACAAAAAATGTACAATTACTTAGTACCTGTCACTATTTCAGGACATCTGAAAACATGGTACTGCCAATGAAATACCCATTAAGCATAGCCAACATTGCAATAAAGGAAACCAAGGAACTTGCACACAGCAAATCGTCATAAATTGTGAGGTGACTAGACTTAATTTTAAAATGTTATTTAAATGACTTGAGTGATAATTATTGGACAGGACACCAGAAGGTATTCCCCTGCTGTTTTTCAAAAATAATGTCTTAATACTGACAACTACCTGGCAGTGCAGGTGGCACCTTGGCTAAAGCTTATTCTCAAAGTTATCACTTCTCATACTGCAGCATCTTAACTGCTGCAGGATTGGGGTGTCAACCACTATCTCATACGCTAACAGACAGACACAAAGCCGTGGCAGCAGTGTTATTTTCAATGCACTGATCTCTCCCAGCAAAAAAAGTACTGGCACTCTAACATACAAACATTTAATGCAACAATTGCTCTTGCAATAACTTCCACATAACCAAAGCTTTTTAACCATGGGACAAATGTTTCGCTACAAAATGCATGATTAGATTACCCTCCAACTCAATAATATTCTATCACATTCTCTCCCTCTCCCCCTCCCCCAAAGTTATCTTCAGGCAGGGTAAAACTCTCAACAGACAGCACTGATTTTGTACACCTATTGATAGAAGATTAGTTAATACTGAGTATTCTCACATTGAATCAACGCAGTGAGATTTCAGCAGCTTGCGAGAGACAGTTTTAAAGCAAAGTTAACATTTTTCGTCTTGCTTTAGTTATAAAAAGACAGAAGGGGGTGATTGAGGAGAACATCTTCCCTCAGCCAATCACTGAGCACCATTCAAAGGTATTCCATGTCTGGATCCTGCTCTCCCAGCCGATGAGGGGACATTTCTTTTTGGGGTCTAAGAGAAGAATGGAATGAAAAATGCGGTGTTCCTTTCTAAAACATTGACTTGAGCAGAAACTGATTCCCTTCAACATGGATAGGCAGTGTTTTCAAAGTTGTGAAACTCCTGTTTCTGGGACGGTTCTGACAGCAGAGACCTCCTTTCTAGCCTGGAGATGGCTGCGTACAGGAACCGCTATGCCAACAGAATGGAAATTATTAAAAGATTTTTCCATCAATCATGTCTGGAGAGCACCATACTTGGGCAAATGGAATTAGTTTCATGCACATCATCATTTGGATTCTGCAAATATCTTCCACACATTTCTGGAGAAATAAATCATGTTTTTAATCCAGCGAAACTGCAGTATGCTGTTGGCCAATTTTACTCCCATTAGTTCATAATGGTTGCTTTAAAACAGACTCTGCCGACTGCTAAATGTTGGCTGCAAGTCTTGCCTCACTCCAACTCATTAGCTGACAGTGGTGTCAACAAACACCCAGTCAGAGAGAGTCGTGACACGGCTGGTTAAGGAAAGATTGAATTAAAGTTTCCCAATCTCCACTGCCACATTTCAAGAATAATGAGTTTCCATTGCCCCACTTCCATTGAGGAATTGGTTAGAATTTCCTTCAAGTCTTAGCTCAATCTTAACACCAGTCTCCATATTGTAAGCACAACTCTTTCTGCTCTGCACTAGGATGAGTGCTAAATCACTAGGCACAACTACTAATGAAGACAAAGCATTTCCAGGCCAACACCTAGAAAACTTCACAGCAGGGCTACATTTAAAGATAACTGGAAGTCTGGAAATCTACACAAAGTTTCTTTCTCTGGTCACAATAGTACTTCAACCTAAATGGCAAGTCAACATGCCATGAATCTAGATGCCATGATTGTCAACAAACACATGGCAGCATCAGATACTGGAGCACAGCGTTCTCATTTCTTACCCTAAAATCTATGATGCTAACATGCCCAGCAGGACGTGCGCAAAGCACTGAAGACAAATGAACAATGACCAACGCTCAAATTAACTACAGGCTTGATGCTCCAAACATCTGACCTGGTTGAGCAGTCAATTTGCTGTTGCCCAAGAATGGACCCTGGAACCTTCCAAGGTGCATGGTCAATTCTATCAATGCTTATGTAGCCTCATGATGCTCGCACAACACTACTGTTAATTTATTGTAACCATTTTGCATTGATGGGAAAACAAGTATCATTAATCATTATTCCCCTTCATCAATGGAGCTTGGACAAACATAACCCACTGTTCAATGTCACTGGCCATCAAGAAACTTTATCCAAACCAATAAGCTTTGTATTTTGCTGCAAACATTGCTCTGAAAAAAATTACCATTGTAATGCTAATTGCAGAATAAGTTGAACATGCTGAATACTTTAAAATCAAGTTGACTGATGCCCACTGTCAAGATAAAGCTAGAAATGGCAATATGGATTTTTTTCATATATATTTCTATCAAATAAAGCTTTTACAATAAATGTTACACAAACAGACAATCTTGTAGAATCTAAGTGTACTTGGTTAAAAGTACAATTATTATCCTTTGAGGCCTATAACAGCCTCTCACGCTCACATGGGAGCGACAACCAAGTTTATTAGCCCATCAGATTGTACTCGTCATATGGGTAATGAATATTAATCAAAAGTCATAATTTGTCTAAGTTGCTAAGTTGATTACACTCACTTTTCTCAAAGTGCTCTGTATCCCCATGACAGGGAAATAGATGAATGTGTCTGGACCTTCAGTAGGGTGCTGCTGTATCACCCATTTTCCTCCTCTCCACCAGAGTCCCAAATCAGCTTCAGCTGGCAAATATTCAGCAGGAAATCCTTCCATTTAAAGATCCCTCTTTTAAAGAAGCAAGCTAATATTTTTAAAAAACACAATTTCCATCTATTGACCTGACTACCGCAACGAGGTTAAGGCATCACCACGTTTTGGTCTCTTGGAAACCGTGACATGCGGCAGCCAAGACTTAATCCAAAAACAGGCTCGTGGCAAAGATTAGATTATTTGGTAATTTTGGTGGGGCAGATGGGGAGATAATAGAATTTGTAATTGGCTACAGCACAACCACATTGCAAAAAGATGTATTGTGACAATGGCATATTGCTATATTCCAATGGACTCTGGATGAGGCATCATATTGCAATGATAATGGTGTTGGTGTGTCACTTTCATTGTATAACTTAAAAGTCATAAAGGTCAAAAGGAAATAAATGACCACAGTGGAGGTTCAAGCATCTCCCTGTCGTCTTTTCTCAGTGGATTGATCACACCTCGACAAGGAAAGTGACCACCAATTTTACAAAAAGGCACCCATGGTAATTCCTATTTTTCCCCTCCCCACTCCTTAATACAAAAATTCATTACTTCTCAACACACGTACCAAAGCTGAAAAGTTTACAGTCACAATAAAACTGGGCATATTAGAGTAAAATAATATGGCACATTAAAAAAGGAACTGGAGGCTTAATCCTCATTTTCACTTGCAAAAGGGCAGTTAGAACTTTGCAGTTGGTGACAGGTTTCTTCTTTATGAGAACTACATTTTGCTTTATGTAGTTGGACTACCAGCAGAAACCGGTACAGGAATTTTATTCCTGGTGGATAGAGGATTTGGGCATGGGTGGTGAAAAAATAACTTTCAAAGTCTTGAATACATTATTTCCAAAAGAGGACGGAGGATAATTACTGGACTAGCCCAGACTCATTCCACTCTGGGAGACATTTGGCTCCCATTTCCATTCCTAAATGAAAACTGTAAAAATGCAAAATGCAGTCTTCTTAGAAGTTAGTAATCTGGTTTACAAATTCTCTGCCTCCAAGCCCTAGGCAACACAGGGTGCAAGATTCTAATCTGAATGAACAGCCAAATTAAGAAAACAATTTTGAATTCAGCATTAGTAAGGACATTTTTTTCCTCCCTCCTTTCCCAGAGGCTCTAGTGTTGGATGTTTTACAAATGCTATTTGTATTTCAGAATAATACCATTTGCACGAATGTCCATTGAGTCTACAGATGGGGACAAAGCAGTAGTGGGTTCTGACATCCAGCAGATGTATGTTCAATAGGAGTAAGTACTGAGTGATCAGGAGTGAAGCTCTGGCTGATTTCCCCTATCCAACAGTCTCTGCAACCTCAACTCAATCAACAAAGTTTGAAGATGAATTCTGGGATACATAACATACAGTTTAGAAGAGCCCTTAACCAAATCTCAAGATGACAAATTAAAATCAGGGTGCAATCAGGGAACTGGTTTACCAATGAATGTTCCATTAACCAGTTTCTATCAGGGCTAAACACAAACTCGAGTGTAAAAATCCAGGTGACTAAATGCACTTGCTTGTAAAATTCAAATACCATAGACGAAGTTAATTGTTGGAATGAAGCTGGAGGCAGTACATAGCAAACCAGATTCAAATTATTCCCTAAAGTCTACCGCTAATTTCAGGAGCAAGACCAGGCAGCCAGTACTTCAGATAGCTTCAAACTTCAAAGTGGCTTGCAGACATGAGGGCTGTGAATTGAGCCACTTCAAAGTTGGATCAGCTTGGTCTGAACAGACAGGAGCCAGCACAAACACTCCTTTTGTGATCTGGCATTTGTGAAATGCACTCCTCAGCAAATTATTGCAACACACAGGGTTGTTTAGAACATACATCCATGCCCAAAGCTCTCCAGAGTTTTGAGTCTGATTGGTATTAAGGAGACAACAAAAAAGTAAGATAGAACACAACAGGGTTTCTTTCAGCTGACTTTGGACAGGTAGACAGTTTCCATGGTTAAGGAATAGGACTTGATCAGAGAGCAGTTCATGACTTGGAGTTCAATTTTCCCTTCCCTTATGACCTAATTCTGGGACTCTCCACATGCAGGCTGTACTTGGCTAGGAAATTAATGTTGTTCCAAGTCATTTCCTGTTCTTTACTGAACCGACTCGCCCCAAAAAGCAAAAAAGGACTATCATCTGGTGGCAGAGTTATCCCAATTCCTATGAGACAAAAAAAAAAGTGCTGTTCAAATAAAATAATTGCTCTTGTAGGGTACTCATGGCCCCCAGATTCTCGGTGAAAGTGGTAAACACCTTTAGCAGCCTATTTGCAATAGAGATAAAACTGCACAGGGCATATTGCAGTAAGACCCCATTTCCCATCAATAAAATGTCAAGGTTTAGGATGGGAGGTAGAGGAGGAGAAAAACTCACTATGACCACTTTAGGACAGGAATGAATGATCAAGACTGGAGCTCACATTCTAATTTGTCAGTTTTGAAAATAGTTAGCTGCTTAGCCACAAGACTAGAATGACCGGTTTCATTGTACACAGCTGTGAGTGAACCTGCATTATAAAATCAGACATCTGCAATACGTTGCCTTTAGATCCCAGAATCGCAGGTGTTGAGCTAGCTAGCTATAAGCTGAATTTAAAACCACCAGGATTCAAATAAGGCAACCTGCCAGAGGAACCATTTGTAATACACATTTTTGTTTGTGGATCATTTATGTTATGACCTTGGCAAACCCCAGCAGTGTGTATATTTGGCTTGCAGTCATCCATAGGGATACTCACATCTCCAGGAAATGTTAGCACAAATGTAATTTAAAAACGAAACTTGGTCAGAAGTAGCACAGTAATTTATGAACTGATTGCAACTGACTTCTGGTGTCTTGCACAAGGCAGCAAAACAGGGAAGAGTGACTTCCTGTAATTAAGGAACTTCAAGGTTGTGCCAACTGCTGTTAGCAGCCCAAGAGCATCAAGACTCCAATCAGGTGGACCAGAAAGTGGTGATAGGAATTGTTTTTCAACATATTAAATTTAAAAAAAAAACAAGACAAACTTTTAAACTTCCAAAAATTCAGAAAGAAAAATATGAATGTTAGTATTCCTAAAATGAAAACCTTGGCTTCGCAGCCGTGCCTGATCTCTAACTCCACTTCCAGCTACCCGAGAGCGGGCAGCACTTGGCCATCATACACAACTGTCTTGTAATAGAGGCTCCTTGCCATCGGGACCCGTGCTCTGTGGGCTGTGGGGGTGACCTTGTGACCCGTTATTATGTTTCTTCCAGCTGCCAGAACGCAGAGGGAGGCCACTGTGCTCCGGGATGAACAAGGCGACTAGCAGCGACAGCAAGACTGAGCAGGCGCCAAAAAGAAAGGGAGGTCCTGGGATTATCGTACTCTGAGGAGCAAAAGAAAATAGGAGAGGAAAGAAAAACCTGGGATTATTGAAGTTGTAACTTTGCAAGTTTTTAAAAAATAATTTAAATCAAGGACAACTTATTTCTCAATTTGAAGAATTTAACTCAAGGGAGCTTGTCATTATTTTTCAAAATATCTTTTCAATGTTCTTATTTCACTGATGTTCACCACTTTTACATGCATTAACGAGGAACATCAATAAGTTGAAAAAAAGTGATGTATATGCATGCAAATGTGCTTCAGATGTGAAAGTTATGTTCAACTATGGCAACAGTTAAAAAGCACACCACCAGGTTATAGTCCAACAGGTTTATTTGGAAGCACTAGCTTTCAGAGCGCTGCTTGTTCATCAGGTGGCTGTGGAGCAGGACAAGACAGAATTTATAGCAAAAGGTTACAGTGTCATGCATATGAAATATATTAAACAAACTTAGATCAAGTCTTTCATCTTTTAGAGTGGGGGGTGCGAGAGACAGACAGGCACAGAGACAGAGACACAATTTACTCTCTCTCAGACACACAGTCCTACATACACTCACACTAACACAGACCCTCGCTCATACACAAGCTGTCTCTTGCATGCACCCTCCCACAAGTTTATACCTGATCTGTCACACACACACACACACACACACACACACACACACACACACACACACACACACAACCAAGATCTTTCACATACATACACACACCCTCACGTGCACTCACACCCACAAGCACACACTCCCCGTCTCTCCTGCACAAAGTTTCTGGAGTGAATCTGTATTTGCAGAATTATACCTTATTTTGCACAAAACAATGCATAACCTACAGTCGATCCATGTAAGATTCTGTAAATCACACTTTAGAAATAGAATCAGTCTGGCTCAAGATTGGGACTCAAGAGATTTTAACCTCACACCTTTGATGCATTATCGGAGCTGAGATGACACCCTTTGTAGGAAAAACCGGAATTATCTTGAGAATGTGACTTAAAAGTAGGTCTGGGGTTGACATATTAATGAACCAAAACTAGAAAACCCATTCTAAAAGATGAAAGACTTAATCTAAGATTGTTTAAAATATTTCAGCTGCATGACACTAAACCTTTGCTATAAATTCTGTGTCTTACGATCCTGCTCCACAACTACCTGATGAAGTAGTGGTGCTCGGAAAGCTAGTGCTTCCAAATAAACCCATTGGACTGTAACTTGGTGTTGTGTAATTTTTAAACTTTGTCCGACACTGGCTTCTCCAAATTATAGCAACGTAAGCATGGAAACACGAAAGCAAACTTTGCAGATCATTCTTACACACTTGATTTATGTTTAGTGTCACTGGCTTAGGGACAAACAGAGGTCAAGTCAGCAAGAGAAATTCCTATACACAAAAACAACACGCTGAAGAAACTCATCAGGTCGAGCAGCATCTGAGGAGTGAAGACAGTTAATGTTTCATGTCCAGTGATACTTCATTATAACAGGTTCTCTCCACAGATCCTGCCAGAGCTGCTGAGTTCTCCAGCACTTTGTTTTTGTTTCAGATTTCCAGCAATCTCAGTTCTTCATTTTATTTGAGAACTTCCTACCATCAGGAGTTTGCTCATTCTGCACTCCCTCCCCCTAACTTCTACACCTCCTCTTTAAGGCACTTACCAAAATTTGTATCTTGGACCAAGCTTTCTGTCATTTCTTGCACTATCTTCATATGCAGTTGTGCCAATTTTGGTTTGATTATATCCCTGGAATACGTGCTGGGACATTTTACACCATTAAAGACACTGCATTAACACAAATTCTTGCTTCTGCTTTCCCTCTAATATTTGATAGCCATTTTAATAAGCTGATTTGGGTATTAATTTGATGTCTGAAAGTCATAACAGAAGTGGTATCCCACAGATTTCACATGTTCGTGTACTAACACAGCTTTATCATAGTCTGGTTACAAACTGGTGTCTAATAAGCATCATACAGAAATGACCATTCAGCTCATCTTTGTCTGTGCCACCTCTTTGAAGACATGCCCTATTGGTCTCAAGAGACACGCTCCCTCCTTGCAGTTAAACATGTTTCCTTTACAAGCGTCCAGCAAGTTCCTTTTAAAAGCTCCTCCCGAATCAATTTGATGCTCGACTTTCAGGAGATGCATTCTAGATCAAAATTGACTGAATAATATAATTTATCCTCAGCTGCTATCCAGATCTTTTGTTGAAGACCTTAAATTTGTGTCCTTTATCTGCCAGGAGAAAGTGAGGACTGCAGGTGCTGGAGATCAGAGCTGAAAATGTGTTGCTGGAAAAGCACAGCAGATCAGGCAGCATCAGAGGAACAGGAGAATTGACGTTTTGGGCATGAGCTCTTCTTCAGGAATGAGGAAAGTGTGTCCAGCAGGCTAAGATAAAAGGTAGGGAGGGGGGACTTGGGGGAGGGTTGGAAATGCGATAGGTGGAAGGAGGTCAAGGTGAGGGTGATAGGCCGGAGTGGGGGTGGGCGCGGAGAGGTCAGGAAGATGATTGCAGGTTAGGAGGGTGGTGCTGAGTTCGAGGGATTTGACTGAGATAAGGTGGGGAATGAAGAAACTGGAGAAATCTGAGTTCATCCCTTGTGGTTGGAGGGTTCCTAGGCAGAAGATGAGGCGCTCTTCCACCAGCCGTCGTGTTGCTATGGTCTGGCGATGGAGGAGTCCAAGGACCTGCATGTCCTTGGTGGAGTGGGAGGGAGAGTTGAAGTGTTGAGCCACGGGGTGGTTGGGTTGGTTGGTCCGGGTGTCCCAGAGATGTTCTCTGAAACGTTCCACAAGTAAGTGGCCTGTCTCCCCAATATAGAGGAGGCCACATCGGGTGCAGCGGATGCAGTAAACGATGTGTGTGGAGGTGCAGGTGAATTTGTGGCGGACATGGGAGGATCCCTTGGGACCTTGGAGGGAAGTAAGGGGGGGGGGGGGGGGGGGGGGAAGGGGTGGGCGCAAGTTTTGCATTTCTTGCAGTTGCAGGGGAAGGTGCCGGGAGTGGAGGTTGCGTTGTTGGGGGGTGTGGACCTGACGAGGGAGTCACGGAGGGAGTGGTCTTTTCGGAATGCTGATGGGGAGGGGAGGTAATTATATCTCTGGTGGTGGGGTCCGTTTGGAGGTAGCGGAAATGACGACAGATGATACGATGTATGTGGAGGTTGGTGGGGTGGTAGGTGAGGACCAGTGGGGTTCTGTCCTGGTGGCGATTGGAGGGGTGGGGCTCAAGGGCGGAGGAACAGGAAGTGGAGGAGATGCGGTGGAGGGCATCTGGGGGGAAATTGCGGTCTTTGAAGAAGGAGGCCATCTGGGTTGTACAGTATTGGAACTGGTCCTCCTGGGAGGCGGAGATGAAGGAATTGGGAGTATGGGATGGCGATTTTACAGGGGGCAGAGTGGGAGGAGATGCAGTCTAGGTAGTTGTGGGAGTCAGTCGGTTTATAGTAAATGTCCGTGTTGATTCGGTCGCCCAAGACAGAAATGGAGGGGTCTAGGAAGGGGAGGGAGGAGTCTGAAATGGTCCAGGTAAATTTGAGGTTGGGGTGGAAGGTGTTGGTAAAGTGGATGAACTGTTCAACCTCCTCGTGGGAGCATGAGGCAGCGCCAATACAGTCATCGATGTAGCGGAGGAAAAAAGTGGGGAAAAGGTGTAGCCAGAACCAAATCAAAGGAGTAGCCATGGGCACCTGCATGGGTCCCAGCTATGCCTGCCTCTTCGTAGGATATGTGGAACAGTCCATCTTCCGCAACTACACTGGCACCACCCCCCATCTTTTCCTCCGCTACATCGATGACTGTATTGGAGCTGCCACGTGCTCCGAGGAGGTTGAACAGTTCATCCACTTTACCAACACCTTCCACCCCGACCTCAAATTTACCTGGACCGTCTCAGACTCCTTCCTCCCCTTCCTAGACCTCTCCACTTCTATCTCAGGCGACCGAATCAACACGGATATTTACTATAAACTGACCGACTCCCACAGCTACCTAGACTACACCTCCTCCCACCCTGCCCCTGTAAAAACGCCATCCCATATTCCTAATTCCTTTGTCTCCACCGCATCTGCTCCCAGGAGGACCAGTTCCAATTCCGTAGAACCCAGATGGCCTCCTTCTTCAAAGACTGCAATTTCTCCCCAGACGTGATCGACGATTCCCTCCACCACATTTCCTCCACTTCCTGTTCCTCCGCCCTTGAGCCCCACCCCTCCAATCGCCACCAGGACAGAACCCCACTGGTCCTCACCTACCACCCCACCAATCTCCATATACATCGTATCATGCATCGTCATTTCCGCCACCTCCAAACAGACCCCATCACCAGAGATATAATTACCTTCCCTCCCCTATCAGCGTTCCGAAAAGACTACTCCCTCCGTGACTCCCTCGTCAGGTCCACACACCCCACTAACGCAACCTCCACTCCCGGCACCTTCCCCTGCAACCGCAAGAAATGCAAAACTTGTGCCCACACCTCTCCCCTTACTTCCCTCCAAGGCCCCAAGGGATCCTTCCATATCCGCCACAAATTCATCTGCACCTCCACATACATCATTTACTGCATCCGCTGCACCCGATGTGGCCTCCTCTATAACGGGGAGACAGGCCACCCACTTGCGGAACGTTTCAGAGAACACCTCTGGGACACCCGGACCAACCAACCCAACCACCCTGTGGCTCAACACTTCAACTCCCCCTCCCACTCCACCAAGGACATGCAGGTCCTTGGACTCCTCCATCGCCAGACCATAGCAACACGACGGCTGGAGGAAGAGCGCCTCATCTTCCGCCTAGGAACCCTCCAACCACAAGGGATGAACTCAGATTTCTCCAGTTTCCTCATTTCCTCTCCCCCCACCTTGTCTCAGTCAAATCCCTTGAACTCAGCACCGCCTTCCTAACCTGCAATCTTCTTCCCGACCTCTCCGCCCCCACCCCTACTCTGGCCTATCACCCTCACCTTGACCTCCTTCTACCTATCGCATTTCCAACGCCCCTCCCCTAAGTCCCCCCTCCCTACATTTCATCTTAGCCTGCTAGACCCACTTTCCTCATTCCTGAAGGAGGGCTCATGTCCGAAACGTTGATTCTCCTGCTCCTTGGATGCTGCCTGACCTGCTGCGCTTTTTCAGCAACACATTTTCAGCTCCTTTATCTGTCAATCAGACAGTGCAATCAGTTTTTCTTTTCCGAAATATGGTGGCCAGAATTGAACATGATATTCCCTCTGGGTTCTAACTAGTGCTCTATAATTGTATAGCATAATTTCCTTGACTTTTGTATTTATTGTCTCTACTCAAAGCCAAGGAGATCTCCCACTTTCTGACACAGATTTAATTTTCTTTAAAAAAAACTCATTCATCAGTTGTGGGCATTGCTGCCTTAAGCTAACTTTACCTCATCAGTTGGATTTTGCATGTTTCCTTTTGGAACTTTGCCTGGGTTATCAACATCTCCCATTTCATTTAATTCCACATGGAAAAGGTAAAATACAAATCCATACAGTGCCGGACCAAGGCCATTACACAATCCTCTGATTCCAGTGATCATTCCTTGCACAACTCCTGTAAGGGAAGGGAAAGACCATCTCATATACAAATCCTTTTAAGACCATAAGACATAGGCGCAGAAGTAGGCCATTCAGCCCGTGGACTCTGCTCTACTGAACTCTTCACGTTTCAACGTAAGTATTGAATGGATAGACGAATTTACTTGTGCTCAAGCTAAAATGAATTGCAAACTGAAAAAAATAAAAAAATTGTTTTGAATTGCAAGTACTAATCTGTTGTCCCCTCCACTCACCCTGTGAATCCTGGTTCTGAGGTCTAGTAATCCTACATTACCACAAAGTACAAGTGTGGGAAATTCGTGACAGGATGTTGTCAGTTACAGTTGCTCAAGACTCATCATTTGTCCTGTCCCACTATCATCTACTTTTGTCTTGCACCATCACTGCTTGTTATTTAGTCACTCCTGTCCTACTTCAGATCAGTACTTCCCTCTAAGTCGTACCACATCACCTTCAGCCTCTGTTTGAAGAGAACCTATTACAATATTAACATATTCCAGACCTGATGAAAAGTCATTAATGTGAAACATGAAGTCCGTTTTCCTCTTTATAGATGCACACGATTTCTGCATTTTCTGATTACCAGCTTTTGAAGAAGCGTTTTGCTTTTGACAGACTGTATGGCATCACAGCTCATAGATACGATAGTTACCTGATGGTGATTTGAAACCAGTGACCGATTATTTTCTCCTCAATCATTCCTGCAGAAATTCACCAATGGCCCTTACAGAGTGCCATCCAAACCTAGAACCTCTACCATCTAGAAGGACAAGGGCAGCAGATACATGGGACCACCACCACCACCTGGAAGTTTCCTTTCAAGCCATGCACCATGTAATTTAAAATACGTCGCCACTCCTTTAGTGCTGCTCCATCAAAATCCCAGAGTTACCTTCCTACCAGCATTATGGGTCTATCTACAGAGCATTGACTGCGGCAATTCAAGGTGGCAGCTCACCACCACTGGTCTCAAGGGCAACTCCAGGTGAGCAATAAACACTAGCCAAGCCAATGATGCTCACACCCCATGAGTGAATAAAAAAAATCCTCCAAGGACATAGAGATTAACTGTAGTAACTCTGAGATCACCTTAAGGAGTAAAGCATTCAATCAGACACCCACCTGTTGTTGCATATTCATATGCATTTTTGCTTCCAGGAGGGCATCTGATTTGCCATTGCTTATGTTATCCATCATAACATTAGAAACTAAGACATGGGCAACAGGACATTGAAGAAACCAACCGATGTTTACTACAGATCTCAGACAGATATAAACATTACCTTCACAGGCATGTATCTTCGGGTTATTAAGTTATTCAATTACGAAGAATAGGAGGGTGCCATACTTCAAGTGACCCCAATTAAGATGGAGTCTTTGAACTGCATACCATTAGATTGCTTAAATAAGGAAGTTGTCATGGTCCTCAAGGATAATAGAGCTGTTCTCTCATTAGAGAGACGTAACAGGTGGCAGTTTAACCTGATGGTTACCATGTCTCAGCTGAGGGGAGAGGTTGAGGAGGAGTGACCTTCATGGTAACCTCAGCTGGTGTGGAAATTGAATCCATACTGCTATCTCACTCTGCATCACAAACCAGCTAACTGACATCTACACACAATAACAGTGATATCATGAACATGTTGCTTAAAGTAATATTGACACATGACTAGGAGACATAACGTGTGGCTTTCATTGCCTAAGTAAACCTCCAAACAGAAACCCTGCAGGAAATGGCATTTCACAATCATCTGGGTATTTTCAAGATAGAAACATCATATTCACCCCCTATGCGTAGAAGTTCCAACAATGGCTCACATTTTTTTTTAAAAAAATGATGGCAATTCTCTTTTCAGTTCATTCAGAGGTTATGGGCTTTGCTGGCTCACTTAGCATTTACTGCCCATTCTGAACTGGCCTTGAGAAGGTGATGGTGAGCTACCTTCTTGAACTGATGCAGTCAATTTGATGTTGGATACTCTCAGTGCCGTTAGGAAGAGAATCTAGCATGCATTAAAGCATTTTCGTCCCTGCTATACATTGCACAGGTCAAGGAGGAGAAGGAAATAGCCTACCTTGCTGATCTGGATCGGCATTCCTAGAAACTAGAGCACTGACTGCTGGGAAGGTGATGCTGGACATGGCAGCCACAGCTCCTGCGGCCCACATCATCCTGCAAAATGAACATAAAACATAAACATTCTAGGTAAACATGTCAAGAGCAGAGACCAGTTCTCCCAACCACGCTCTTTAATTCAATCACCTAACAGTCCAGACAGCAACATGGAGTACCCTTGAAAATGCAGGTACACCATGGAAACAAAGAAGCTGATTTCTGAAAGGTGAGCACAGTGCACCTGTGAATACACCCCCATGAACAGTACCATCCCAGAATGAAGTGAAACGATTATGCAGGTATCTATGCCCATTAAATGTACATATGGTTCAAACCATGAGAGACAGTCAGTATAAAAGCAAACTCTGGCAGTCAACTTTAAAAGACAGCAGCATCTGTCAGTTTTGTTACATAATCGCTGACTACAAATGACAACTTCATTTTTTTTTGTTTAAAGCTCATTTCTTTTGAAAGACACTGTTTAAAAATCAAAACATTTACAGATCTCTGAAAGGTTTCTGTTACTGACAGTGCAAATAAAACTGTTTTTCCTAAAATCAGCTGCTCTGCACAGAGGACGACAGATTTAGGTGCTCCTTTGTTCTAGCTACTTCTTGCTCGACAAGCTATACCTCCTCACTTCAGCAGCTAGGACTGCAGACAGCTGAACCAGCTGTGACTAAAGGTTTCCTCCGGGTGCTCCAGTTTCTTCCCATAATCCAAAAATGTGCAGGTTAGGTGAATTGGCCATGCTAAATCGCCTGTAGTGTTAGGTGAAGGGGTAAAGTAGAGGAATGGGTCTGGGTGGATTGTGCTTCGGCGGGTCAGTGCAGACTTGTTTCCACACTAAGTAATCTAATCTAATCTAATACCTAGTAAGACCTTGAGATTTTTAGATTGTCATGGTAAACATTCTTGGGCAGTTTTACTTCATCATGTCCTTTGGCCTCTAAAGAATACAGAGCAGGTGGTTCCAGTAAAGCCAACAAGTCAACCATGAAAGGAGATAAAGCAGGTTGAGCTGTCTGAGGAAGAAATGGTACACTGCAATTCCAATAGCCTGGAGGCTAGTCAGCAGGCTGTTGAATATATGTTTGGATTTGGTATCCTATCATTTTGGAAAAGGCTGAGTATGAAACACTTTCGCAATAATGGGCCAGGATTGGGGTAGTGATAAAAAGAAAAGGGATGGCACAAACTAAAAACCATCGGCAAATAAACACATTCAATGGTCCACTCAAAGCAACACGAATCATTAAGATCATTGGTTTACTTCTGCTCCTAAATCCTTTCAGCCTAACGAGTATGCTCCACCATTCAATCATGGCTGATGTTTCTCAATCCTATCTTCTGCCTGCTCCTTCTGATGTTAGGTCCCCTTACTAATCACAAACCCCTCACAGTCTCAATGACTTGGCCTCCACAGTCTTCTGCAGCAATGAGTTCCACAGTGTCACTGCCCCCAGCTGAAACAAATTCCTCTTCATCTCAGTTCTAAATGGGCATCCCTTCACTCTGAGGCTGTGCCCTTGTGTCCTAGTCTCTCCTACTACTGGAGGCATTTTCTCCACATCCACTCTATCCAGTTCTCAGTGTTCTGTAAGTTTCAATGTGCTCCCCCTCATCCATTGAGTACAGACCCAGAGTCCTCAACTGCTCCTCATAATGACAAGCCCTTCATTGCCAAAAGCATTTTTCTAAGCCTTCTCTGGACCCCCTCCAAGGCCAGCATATCCTTCCTTAGATACAGGGCCCAAAACCTGCTCTCAATATTCCAAATATAATCAGACAATACTCTGAATTAGCCTCAGCAGTAAATCCCTGCTCTTGTATTCTAGCGCTGTCAAAATAAAGGCTAACATTACATTTGCCTTCTTGACTGCCAACTGACATAAAATAACTGCTAAGAAACTTAATTCAGGATAAACCTCTTCACCCAAAGTACAGCAAGAATATGACAACCACATTTGGTCAGCTGTTGGAAATAAGAATTAGTGCAGGCTCACAGATCCTGGGATCTGGAATGCTGCTGAACCTCAGAGCAGGGATGGGGTAGTGTGGAGTGAGTGTTACTCTGTTGGACTTTTCTTAATAAGTTGCTGAAATATATTTGAAATTATTGCACTACCACTGGCTGTTTGCAATGGGCAAAAGTGTAATTCTCTATCCCCCAAAAAGAAAACGCTGCACGCAGTTGCACAAAGAACATCCAGAGAAAAGCAATGTGAATCAGTTGTGCAGCTATTTACTCTCATTTTCCTTACACTTAAAGCCTGTTCCTGGCAAGACAGCTGGGTCTCGCTGTCAGTCTGAACACAGCATTGCAATATAGTGGCTATTATTTAACATTGTTTGTGATTCATTGGTGCCAATATCAATTGAGGAAATGATGAAATGGTTTACCAGAAAACCATATCCCCCAGCATGCTTGAATCTGGTTTATTGAGTGGTGCTGGAGTCAGAAGAAGACAGTGAAGCAAAAACAGTCCAGAGTGTTTTAGCATTTCTTCCGGTCAACGTGTTTTGTGCCTCTGCAGGGCTACCTCTTGTTTGACAGTGATTTTTGAATATTTGTGGTACTGCTTACCTCAAAATACTGCTCACCCTATTGTATCTCTCTGAAGAGACTACAAAGCACAGGCATGGAGTCGGAGCATGCTGTTCAACAGCAAGCACAAACAAGCACAGCCTCAGCTGATTAGTTTCTCTCGCTCACACAAACACTAACAGGAGTCACAGAATATCATTCAGGAGCAGAAATCTGGTTCAACAAAAATTCACCAAAATCCAGTGTAATTTTCCCTTGGAAGATCAGCAAACTGATAAGCAGATATTAAAACAAAGCTCTTCCCAGTCTGTGTGGCTCATTCTTTGGGCCTGTGCTCAACATCAGAAATTCACTCTTGCTAGGGATATACCTGTAATAAATGTTTTTCTCACTAATTTTACATATGCAGAGGGTGAACATTCAGCGCACTGTACATGTGCCAGTTTTTTCATAAAAATTATCCAACTAGGTGCAATCAATTGCTTTTTCCTCTTAACCCTAAACATTTTCCAGTTAGGCCACACAATCCTGACAGTAACAATTTGCTGCATAGAAGTAAAACTTTTAACTGCCCTGTACTACCAGCGGAAATCCTTTTCCTTAAATACACTGTCAAAACCTTACATAATTTTAAGTAGCCTCTACTATATGACGTGGGCTACTAACAAAAAAAGAACCGAAGAGTCTTCGAGAGCACCTAAACAGAAGGTTAGTAAGAGATACTAGAAAGGAAACATAACACTGAGGTACAAAATAAATACCTAGCATCTCTTTTCACCAATAAGGATGTTTAAGTCATGAAAACAGAAGAGTTCATTCAGACATTTGAAGGGTTAAAATTGTTAAGTAGGTGGTGTTTGATAGATGTTACACTTAAGAATTATAACATTTCGGGGCAAAATTAGATTCATTCAAGAATATGGCCATGCAATCCACAAAAGGTTGGTTTCAGAAGTTAGCCTCCCCGATATATTAATGACTTGGACACTGATGTGCAGAATAAAGTAAGTTCAAAATCTGCAGATAATACAAAACTGCAGTATGCAATGTAAGGATAATGCAGAACTCAACGGACAGGCAGGTGGAATGGGCAGGCAAGAGATACATTCAGTGCAAAGAAGTGTGGCATGATTAATTTCAGTAGGAAGAATGCAGAGAGACAATACAAAATAAAGTGGTACAATTCTAAAGTGGATGCAGGAGCAGAACACGATCTCTCAGCCACCTTCAACAGCAAGAGTGTGTTTAATAAAATGAACAAAAAAAAAGAGGCAGAGTGTTCAAAAGCAAGGAAGTTATGTCGAAATTGTACGAAACCCTGGTTTGGCCTTGACTGTTTGCATCTGCTCTGGGCTCACCTTAGAAAGATGCAAAGGTATCAAGAGGGTGCACAAATGATTCAGGAGTGCAGTTCCAGGTATGAAGAACTTGAATTGCAACCACTCTCCTTGGAGAAAAGGTGGTTGAAAAGATATTCCGTAGAAGTATTACAAAATCATGAGGGGTCCACCTGATTGAATATGGAAAAACTGTTCTTGTTGCTGATAGGATCAAGAAACAAACAGTATAGACTTATCTTTCCAGTTAGTTAGGATCGGGAATGAATTTTTTTTTTAATATTCACTCATGGGATATGGATATCGCTGGCTGGCCAGCATTTAGTGCTCATCCATATTTCCCCGAGAAGGTGAGGATGAGCTGCTGCAGTCCATGTGCTGTATGTTGACAAACAATGCCCTCGGAGAGAATTTCAGGATTCCAGCCCAGTGACAGTGAAGGAACAGCGATATATTTCCAAGATCATTCAACATCTTTTTGAATGATGGAGGAGAATTAAGGGCCTCAATAAACTTCACATTCTCTTATTTCTTATGCTTGTTTGATTATTCAAAGGAAACTCATACATACCAGGGCTGAGACCCAAAGCCATACCAAGCTAGCTGAAGAATCTGGAAGCCAAGACCCAGAAGTATAGTATTCTTATGCCCTATGGACCTCATCAGAATACCAAGGACTACAGTCTGTGAAACAAATACAAGTGAAATTAATATGTGATCAGCAAAAGCCAAATTAAAAAATATGTTGGACTCTCTATATGCATATTGTGCTTAAAGTGTTCCTCCTTTAGTCAGAAAGCACTCACTTGTGCTAAAATGGAAAGGATTCCCACAACTGCAATAAAGGCAGCTACAGTCTCTGAAGAAAATCCAATTACCTAGAGAAAACAAAAGCACCCAACAAATAAGAAAACAGATGAAAAATGTCCATGTTTACAGGTCAAAAACAAGCCAGTCCAACAAGAGGTTATGCTCGACATGCCTCCTCTCACCTTTCCCCATCTAACACCACCATTTAGTGTTGATTCTCATGCATAATAGGGAACTTATTCACCAACACATGAATGCTATCTCCCACATGCCTGTGCACATGCAAGCATCACATTTAATCACATCCTTTACAGAATAGTAGAAAAGATGCGATCAGGAATCAAACTAGGAAGGGAACGCAGTGTTCAACCATCACCGATGGCAAGTAATGTTGTGATGCAGAATTCATAACAATTATTATGATTGTTAAATCGAGAGTTACAATGTTTTTGGGCTCAGGCACTCCAGCCAATTTGAAGGTGGTGAAGTTTCTACACTGGGGACTCAAAATTAAAACCTAGGAATTTTACACGTAACGTTTAAACTTGAGTCAACAAGGCCAAATGCCACACCCTTGCTGCACCAACCAGTGATCTGCTAACTCAGCACACCACCGGAATTAAACTCAAGTTACACACTCAGCTATCAACGAAGTGCTGATAGCATGCCTCAAGATGAAAGAATACAATATTCCTTTACAGACCACCCAGGGGATGGTGAGCAAGACATGTGGGAATTAAACAAACAGGAAACTATTAGCATTCATTCCAGAGGTAATGATTGGTTTTAATTTTTTTTTAAAACTGGGCCACTTTACCTGTCTGAGATAAAGAAAGAAGCTGGAATACTGGCCTGCTTCAGGCAGGTACGAGAGAAACACTGTGATACAGATCAGCAGAACTGTTGAATCCTGACCCACTTTCTTCAAAGACTGAAACAAAACAGGATTTTTAAAAAAGTTATGAAAATGCAAACCGAGTCCAGTTGATTCAACGAGCATCCTATGCACAACTGCTGAACATTTTAAAAATGCAGAAACAAAAGGATTGCATACCTCAATTTCACTGAAAGAATATCAGCATCCAAACATTACTTTCTTTTTAAAAATCATGGGGTGTGGGCATTGGTGGCTGTGTTAGCAAATGTAGCTCATCTTCATGTGCTTTTGGGAAAGTGATTAGTTGGTTCTTGAACCACCACAATCCATCTGATGTACACACAGGCAGAGTTCTGTTAGATTCCAGGATTTTGATGTAGCCACACTGAAGGAATGACAATGTATTCCCAAATCAGGATAAGGAGTGGCTCAGGTGGGGAATATGCAGGTGGTGTCGCCCCCCATCTGTTATCCTTCTAGATAGTAGTAGCAATGAGTTCAAGATGAGCCTTCGTGTATCTTGTAGATGGTACACACTGCTGTTACTAAGCGTTGATGGTGAAGGGAGTGAAAGTTTGTGGATGTGGCATCAATCAAGTGGGTTGCTCTGTCCTGAATAGTGTCAAGATTTGAATGTTTTTTGGAGCTGCACTCAACTAGACAAATGAGGAATATTCCATTATGTGTCTCTCTTGTGCTTTGTGGATGGTGAATACTGTGGAATCAGGTGCTGAGATACTTGCTTCAGGATTTTCAGTCTCTGATCTGTTCTTGTAGCCACAGTATTTATATGGAGAGTCACAGAGTGTTTCTGGTCAATGGTAATCCCCTTGATGTTGATAGTGGGGATTGCATACCATTACATAGAAATGGTAATGCCAATGAAAATCAAGATTCTCTCTAGTTTGATATCCACGAGTGCTAGGCAATAACTATCTCAATGTTACTTACCATTTGCTAGCCCAAGTCTGGATATTATCCAGGTCTTGCTGCATTTAAACAGATTGCTCCAGTTTTTGAGGAGTCATCAATCGCACAAATGTTAAGTACCAACAGTGAACAGCCCTACTTCTGACCTTACGATGGAGCGAAGGTCATTGGTGAAGCAGTTGAAAAGGGTTGGGTCTAGGACACTACCCTGAGGAACCTCTGCAGAAATGCCCTAGAATCAAGATGCCTGACCTTTAATAACCACAGCCTTCCTCATTTGTGCCAAGTTATAAATCCAAGCAGTAGAGAATAGTTATCATTTTGTTGACAACCTTAGAGACCAAAATTTCTCTAAGTATTTTACTGAAACTGGCTGATTGTGTTCTAATTCCTGAAAACATGTTTAAGAGTAAAACCAAGGCCTTTGAAGGTGGGTAAAGACATGACAGGATGGAAGAGTTCAGGAAAAAAAATTCTACGTTCATGTAGTACCAGAGGGGGTTACAGCACAGCAATGAATGAATGTGTGGATGATGTTCTGAATCAATGCAAAAGAAGGCAGACAGCTAGTCGTAGAACAGATCAGCACAATTCAGTTTGGGACAGAATGCCAACAATGCAAGTCTGGAACTATAATTTAAGTAGTCTATTAAAAGTAGTATAAAGATACTGATATTTGTTATTGATTAAACTTATTGAAAAATACATATGTTTGTAAAGTTAAAAAAATTGCTAATAAATATATTTACAAACAAAAAAAGTAGCATAAAGAACACAATATAGGAAGACAGTTTGCTGAATTGATTCAGTTCCTTACTGCAAAAGGGTCTGCTTGTTCCCATGAAATTGGTGCACCCCAGGAAGCAGGCCTCATCTTCTCAGGTAAAGACTCTGGCACAGCCACAAGTATGAAACAGATATCCAGCAAGGCAATAGCAGTGGCCAGAACTACCACAAGATTGTCTCCATACGCCCTGGCCAAGTATGCTCCAATGGCTGGACTGGTCACAAGACTAGCAGCAAACGTTGCAGACACCTTGATTGAGAGGACAGAGAGTAGATTACTTTCCATTAGAGGAGATTTTCTTTAAGTTGACTTTTTGCAGTAAAGTTTCAGCTCGTTCATACTTTCCACTTAACGCATCAGCACCAATTTCAAATTGGGTTGAGGACAAATACAGGCCAGATACTCCATACCTGCTAGGCATAGTACAAATAAAGTTCCATTTCTATTGCTCAAGAAACATGCCCCAATCACAATTGTCGAGAAGCACTCCTGACTGCACTAGTCTATTCACAATTATCAATTTGACCTTTTTCAGAGAGAAGGGGGAAATGGGGGATAAAAGTTCTCATCAGCCCCGCAGTAGTTTGAACTGGGAGCCAAGAGCAAAAGATCAGTGTGTAATAAAATTATGTAGTGCTACCCATTCTGAAATATTGCCTTACTGAGAAGCTGACATACATCAATGTTGATTTAACATTTCAGATGCCTTTTTTTCCAATGTGCCTTATTCTTTCTAAATAAAAACACCATTGCTAGACACAGGTATACTATTTCATTTCTCAACGTATTCAACATTTCGGCACAAACAAAATTAACATCAATTGGAAACCAGAGAAAGGAACAACAAAGTACAACAGAAATCCAATTAACTCCACCCCAAAAGCTACTTATCTACGAAAAAGCATGTAATGAGAGAAAGCAATTTTCTCTACAAAGTGGGTAGGAAGAGCGTGCATACAGGACACCTTCCAATACCTTAAGTGCAGCTGCATCAGCCGAGACTCAAGATTGGAGGTTGTTTGCCCAATTAATGAAAAGGAAACTAAGATTCAGTATACCGCAAGGAAAAAGTGAGGTAGCAAGGACAGAGTGAATTGCCACTAGCTGCTCAAAAAAAGGGAGAAAGTGTAAGCTTCCGTGCTACTTGCTAGGATATGAAAACTATTAAGCTATTAATAAGCTTCTTTCCTATAGCGTAGAGTCAGAGTCATGCAGCATGGAAACCAACCTTCGATTCAACTCATTCATACAGACCAGATTTCCTAAAATAAACAATAATCCCATTTGCCTGTGTTTGGCCCATATCCTGATAACCTTTCCTCTTTATGCACCTGTCAAAATGGTTTTTTAAATGTTGCAACTGTACCTGCATCTACAACTTCCTGTGGCAGTTCATTCCATATATGAACTACTATGTAAAAATTGCCTTCAGGTTCTTTTTAAATCTTTCCCCTCTCTCCTCTAAGTTTGGACTCCCATACCCTCGGACAAAGACTTTGGCTATTTGCCTTATCTGTGCCTTTCATGACTTTATAAACCTCCAAAGGTCACCTCTCAGCCTCCTACACTCCAGGGAAAAATATCCCAGCCTATCCCTGTAGTTCAAACCTTCCAGCTGTGGTAACATCCTTGTAAATCTTTTCTGCACTTTCAGTTTAACAACATCCTTTCTATCGCAGGGCTACAGAATTGTACACAGTACTCCAAAAGTGGCCTCACTTTGTACAATGTCTTGTACAACTGCAACATGACATACCAATTTATACTCTGTCCGATGAATGCAAGAGTGCCAAATGCCTGCTTCACCACCCTATGTAATGGTGACGCCACTTTCAAGGAACTATATACCAACATCTCAAATGCTTCACACCATGACTGATGTCTCTCAGTATCAGTCCTGTCAAGCTTCTTCAAAATCTTGCACATTTCACAGAGGTCAAACTTGTTTTTATGAACTCAAGAACCCAATTTACTCAGTCTTTCATCAACAGACTCTATCCCAGAAACCATTCCAATAAACCTCTTTGCACGACCTACAATGCAAACCTGACCTTTCTTAATGGAGACCAAAAACGGGCAGTATTCCAGGTGCTACCTCACCAAAGCTCTATGTTATTGTAACAAGACTTCTTATTCTTTTACTCCTATTCATGTCTGTTTCCTGTGCCTGAATGATAACTTTTAGCAGTCTCATAAGTACACCCAAGGTTCTCTGAAGATCAACATTTACAACTTTCATATCTCATTAGATCAGTAACAAATACTTAATTTTATACAATTCTTGATCATTTTGAATGTCTCATATTCTTCACAGTTGACGAGGTGAACTGTTTCCCAAGCAGTAGACAGCAGTAATCATTTTGCATCCGTTGGTTGATGGATGAATACTGGCCAGGACACTGGGGAGAAAGCTGCTCCGTAATGTAATGGAATCATTAACTCCTACTCAGGAGAAGGTGGGGGCTGGAGATAGGAAATTGAGTCTTACCATCTCATCTGAAGGTTACCATATCAGAAACTGAAATTTTCCTGCAATACTACTTTGGATGGCTGACATCAATTATGAACTCAAGGCCTGTTATGGGACTTCAGTTCTGAGAAGCAGTCACATTGGGCCTGTTCCTCAGTTTCAAAACCCATATGAAATTTTCAGAAGGCGAGGTTTCAATCCATGGAGAAAAAGTATTCCACCCAGTGAGTCAATCAAGAGCTTGAGGGCCATCAATTAAAATTATTAGCAATAAAAAAAATTGGATGGGAGGTGTTTATAAATATTGCCACTCTGTTGGAATTAGGAATGACTTACCTGAAAGTGATGGAAGTTGATTCCACAAACAATTTTAAAGGAGAGAATTGGCAGTTCGTGGAGGATGAAGCTCTTACAGGATGGCAGATAATGGGAGGAAACAATATTTGTTCAAACGAGAACATTACCATGAGATGTCAAATGCGCTCTTTCAAACTGCAGATTTCTAAGAGTTCATGAACTTACACATCATGACTCAATGGCAGCAGGTAGAATGACCGCCCTCGAACACTCACTTATGGCGTACAAGTGAAACTCCAGTTTTAATCAGCCATGGACCTTTGGTGATTTAAACTGTGGAAAAGTCCCCAGAAAGGACAAAGATTTTCTGTCTCGCTACATTGAGACTTACAAGTCCATAAGCTGTGCTCCTCTCATGCTCCTGAGTTATATCTGCTACGTAGGCGAAGATCACTGAAAATGTGACTGCAAATACTCCAGACATAGAAATCACTGCAAAATACCACCTGAAGGGCAAAACACAAACAGAAACATCTAATTTTCAAATGTTTTGTATTCAAGGTTCCAAAGAGTAAGAAAAGCTGGCACGCTAGAAGTGAAGGGTGTTCATATCAAAAAGATAGGCTGCAAATTTACTGTTGCAAACAACACCATATGTGGAATAACCAAAACAAAATGCATTAGAGCTAATCTGAGGCAGGTATTACTCCTAATCCCTCTCCATGGAGCCCTCCTGAGAACATGTGCCCTTTTTTTTGGGGTGGGTGGGTGGGGGGTTGGGACAGGCATAGTAGTGGTGGAGCAGAGTTGTGTTTGGTGATAAAGCCCCTCCAACTAGCCAGAAAGCCTTCCACTACTTACTACTCGTGCTTATATCATGAGGTGGATCTGCCGGTGTTGGACTGGGTTGGACAAGGTCAAAAAATCACATGACACTAAGTTTAGTCCAACCTGCTTATTTGAAAACACAAGCTTTTGGAGCCTCGCTCCTCCTTCAGGTGCTCGGTGAGAGAGGGAGAATGTAGACACTGAATTTCAGTCAAAAAAAAAAGAAAGGTCATCCAACTGATGTAAACATATGTCATGAGACAGTAATTTTACTTGATTCAATTTGGCAATTCTCTTCACAATTTTGAAAATTTTGATGAGATCGACTCAACGTCTTCTCTAAAGCAATCCAATACTATTGGTTTTCCTTGTAAATTAAGCTCTTATTGTCCACAATGATCTTGTCTTAAGTAGCTAGCCAAAGTTCAAGCTCTGATGACAGCCAAAGTCAGAAACTTGCTACAGTAAAATCTCAAGCATATGCACGTTTCTCACTACAATTTGATGCATGAGTTTAGTTTTCATCCTCAACGATTCAAAAAGTAAATATTAAGAAGCAAAACTAGTTTATTTTTATTTTCTATTAAATGAAATCTAATCACTAAATTCACTGTCACATTACGGCTTACAAACATGCTTAAGTGTCTCAGATACTAGCTTGTTTTGACTCCAAGATATTTAATACAGCAAAACACTCACCAGGGGCTTATTCTCATGAGAGGAATTGGGGCACAGGTGAAGAACACAGTTAGCAGGAGAAAGGATTTCCTGCCCCAAACGTCTGACAACGCTCCAATCAGAGGAGCGCTGAGAAATGATAGTATTCCCTGCAGATGAAAACAAGTTAATCAGAAGCAACAAAAACATGACTTGATCTAACATACCATAATTTTATCAGAGAAGGTCTTTTTAAATTGCCAATAGAAAACAGAATCAACGCTGGAAATTTGCAACTTAATAAAACAAGCGTGCAGGGAGCACACATTAGCCCTTCTGGCAACTGAATGGAGCAAAACCAGAAAACCCTTCACTATTCAAGGCAGTTACACATCTTTCACTTTTAGCCTGCCCTGCTGTACATGTCCCAAGAGTCATAGACTGGGAAAAGATTTACTGACCTATGTCAGGGAAATTTGAATATTTGTAATGACATAAATGCTGAAAGTGCCTGAGGGCAGTTGCTGCACCTCAGTTCATTAAGTTTGTCTATGTATTCAAGCAGAATCCTGAATAACATTATGTAAACAATATGCTTTTTCTGAAAATCCTTCTTGCAGGTTGTCACCACTGCGTTTAACTGAAAGTTTTGAGCTACCACATTGATTTCTCCCCTTCCTCACTGAATAAATATATTATAACTTGGTCAGGATATGGGTGTTGCTGCAAAGTCAGCATTTATTACCACTGCTCCTTGAGATGATGGTGATGATAGGCTGTTGTTGAGTGAAGGGATCGGGGGGCTCAGGAGAAGGCTTCACAATGCAGTGCATTGCATTGACTGACAGCATGGAGATTAAGAAAGCGAAGTGTCACTCGCCCTCAAATGGACTGATACAAGTCACCTGGCTATTTTATATGATAACGAGGGGGTGGGAGGACAATGCTGTTTGAAGTGGTTGACTGTTCCACATGTAAATCAAATCAAATATGTTCAGCACATTACAAGTGGTTACTCCACCTAGCTGGAGTGTAGTAATTTATACTTTTACAGGCCAAAACGAACCACTGAAAAGGCAGAATGTAAGACAGACAACTTGAAAAAAAAAGCAGACTTAAATAATAAAATCACGTTTTCTTCCACATAGTGAAAGAACTCAGCAGATTGCACAATTTGGTTTATCTTTCATTTCCCAGATTCTCTTTGCTACTTTCAAGAGTCTTGGAATCTCCCACATAAGCCAATAAAAACTGCTGCTACCGTTGTTTTCAAATCAGCAACAAGACAGGCTTAGAATTGACCATTTAAGTTAACTAGAACTGCAACGTATTTTAATCCCAGGACAAGTTCAGCAATTGTATTTTCTTACCTTCACCCCATGAATAAGTCCATTCATTAGAAAGGTGTGCTGAGGAAATGTCTGATGCAAAACCTAAGGGAAATACTACATGTTATCCCATGAATTTATAATGCAGGTGTACAGAAGGATAATCCTTTGTTAAACCACTTTTATATCAAGCTAACAACATACAAAGTCCTGCAACCAGATTCCATAAAATTAAAGTATCCTTGGTGGATTGACTAATGCCATCAGCTTGCGTTGGTGTTACTACTAATTGCACACCACTCTTATTGGAAGCAGAAGCAGCACTTTTGTAATTCGCTCGTAACAGAAGAGAATAATACAGCAGCTCCTATTATTGAGATTTTATCCTACAATTTGAATGCACTGATTCTGGGGGTGCAGCACAAATCAAGGCAAAATATCGACATTAAAAATAAAACCTCAAGCACTCACTTCCTCTGTAAAATTTTCCTGTATCTACCTTTCTTCAAAACCTTCAAAGTGATAACTTGAAAGTAGTTTGCCAAAATAAAATCCTGAGGTCTATCTCAACAGCTTGTCTCCTGGTCCTGAACAATATTCACAATGCACTTTCCAGCAGAGATCACTGATGTGTGAGCAGGAGTGGAAGCATGTTGAGTTACAGGCTTTATTGCTCTGCCAGTAGACAAGAGCCTGGCTCATTGCATTGAGGAATTTAAAATACTTGACATCCGAATATGTGCAAATGCACTGGAACAATGCAGTCACATATTGGCAAGGCACCGATTGCCTATCGGTGATCATCCTATTAGAATCTGGTCAGTGAACGCTAGCTGGCTACTTGTGCATATTAGTAATGCACAGCAATCAGTGACATGATTTCTCCGGAAAGTGAAGAGCTAACCAATTCAGCTGAGAAACCAACAATGCAACTTGCCCAATGGGCAGGTCTTCGTGTTACTGGCAAGGCCAACATTTAGTATCCATCCCCAATTACCCTTGAACCAAATTACTCATTGGGCATTTCAGACAGCAATTAAGAGTCAACAACATTATTGAGCAGAGTTGTATGCCACCTAGATAAGGTAGGGACAGATTTCTTCCCTAACAAGATACACATGCATGTAATAATTTATTATAATTTCACAGTTGCCATACTGAGATACCACTTATCTATATTCCAGAACTTAGCTGAATTTAAAGTCTACCAGCTGTCCCAGTGGCACTTGAACACATGCTCCCAGAATATTGTTTTATCTTCCTCAACTCTTAATGACTATTCCAGTGACATTACCACTGGATTATGCCATATCATCAAGACATTGATTAATGAATCAAACACTCATTTTAAATACGTCAGTCTGTGCATGCGATGTACTCACAGTTAGCATAGGAGTTGTCAGCAATCCCCAAGCGAAGAACTCTAAAAAGATGACGATCACGGCATGATAAACACTCGGTTCACCTATCCCTTGAGGCTGAAAACAGAAGAGACACCAATCAATCCAAAGAAACACCACAATTTTCATGGATTGGAACCTCAGCTTTGTTCATAAATTGCTTGGAATAAAGGGCCTCTCAGTGACAGATTATAAACAAACCCAGTGCAGGAGGAGGAGGAGGTGTATGATGACATTGATGAAAGGCCCTTATACTGGGGTTGAGGAATCTGAACACTTTCATGTAAAGTTCTCATTATCCTAGGTTTGCTAATCAAGGCTCAGTGATACCATGCTATCACAAGTGGAGCAGACAAGAATGTTATAGACATAGCCATCAATTGGCATACTCTAACCAACCAAGCTAACTGGTTGGATGTGAATTACCTGGTTAAATTACTGAAAACATAAAATAGTCCTGGTGTCACCTTCTGATAAAAACAAGGAGCAGACAAGTTGCTGAAAGAAATCAAAGAGAAGGTAGAAAATTTATGCTCAGTCTGTCTGTTATCTTCCGTAAATCTACAAATTGCACTGATGAATTGGACAATAGTTGCAGTATCATGCTTATTAAAGGCAAAGATGAAGGGGAGAACGACAGATCACCAAGTCCAATATCAGCTGTGATGTGGGCAAACTCTTAGAATCCATCATTCAAGGGAAAATTAGAACATAATGTATGGGTTATTCAATATTTGCAAACCTGCTCAGTCACAAGCAGGTTACACTTTTAAACGAGGAGAATCTGAGGAAAAGGCAATTGCAAAAAACAAGCTCGTACTGATTAGATTAGATTAGATTACTTAGTGCGGAAACAGGCCCTTCGGCCCAACAAGTCCACACCGACCCGCTGAAGCGCAACCCATCCATACCCCTACATTTACCCCTTTACCTAACACTATAGGCAATTTAGCATGGTCAATTCACCTGACCTGCACATCTTTGGACTGTGGGAGGAAACCGGAGCACCCGGAGGAAACCCACGCAGACACAGGGAGAATGTACAAACTCCACACAGTCAGTCGCCTGAGTCGGGAATTGAATCCGGGTCTCTGGCGCTTGTGAGGCAGCAGTGCTAACCACTGCGCCACCGTGCCGCCCACAAATAATTATTTTTTTCATTTGATTTCTTTTAGTTTTATTTATTGTGGAATAAACAGCTACAACATTTTAAAACCAAATTCACAAACCTTGTGTTAAAGATAAATGTTAAATAAAATCCATCAAACCGTCCCTCACTGAAAACTGATGTGGAAGTGCATTCGCCTGCAGAATCCCT
This sequence comes from Hemiscyllium ocellatum, assembly GCF_020745735.1. Lineage (NCBI taxonomy): Eukaryota > Metazoa > Chordata > Chondrichthyes > Orectolobiformes > Hemiscylliidae > Hemiscyllium > Hemiscyllium ocellatum. The sequence goes on from NC_083428.1 coordinate 4,317,412, forward strand.
GCCCTGCCCACTTCTCCCTACCCAGGCTCTATGGCTATATACATACCTGGGAGATAGCAGCAGGAGGAGACCATTCAGCCTTTCAATCCTGCTCCACCATTCAATGGGAAACAGCTGACCATCCAGCTCAGTCTCCTGTTCCTGCTGTGTTCCAATCCCCTTTCATGACTTTACCTCGAAGAACTATATCTAAGTCCTCCTTTGGCTTCACTGCCTTTTGTTCCAGTGGTGTTGCTGTGTTACTGTGTGGGTGTAGGCAGGGGTAATGTGATGGTGCTGTCTCCTGGAGGATGCACTCAGCATCTCTCATCATCCTGCAGTCACATCAACGGGGTTTCAGCAACGAGAGAGAGAAACCATTTCCAGGATATGGGCACCACTGGCTCAGCCAGCATTTATTCCCCATCTCTAGTTACCCTTGAGAAGATGGTAGTGAGCTGTGTCTTGTACCATTCACAGTCCATTTGGCGCAGAAAGACCGACAATGCTGTCAGGGAGAGTGTTGCAGAATTTTGGCCAAGTTATTCTCCATCTTTGGTTCTTCAAATGCTGGTTAACATAATCACGATGTGCATATGAGTTTGAGATTTCAGTCTGCAAATTTTCACCGTCTAGCACCCCAACCACATTGTGGGAGCACCTTCACCACACGAACTCCAGCTGTACAAGTTAAGTCTTTTTCAAAAAGAGCGCTTTAGATAGGAGATCTCAAGAAGCTTGTTCAAAGAATACAGACACATGGCATAAGTAGTAATGCAGCTATATGATATAAACAAGTTAACAGACAGGAATTTAACACTTTGAGTAAATTGCAGCTGTCTGGATTGGACCAGGATTGCATGTTGTGTGCCCAGTTTTGTTCTCAGCTTAGAGACAATTTGACCTTGTGAATTAGAAACTGAATTCCAGAGGTTATGGTTGGTGTAAGGCAAGAAGAATCAGAGAGACAATGTGAGATGGATGAGAAACTAAAACAGGTCAGGATTCTCTACAGAAAATCAGTGAAAGGTGGAGATGATGATGACGACGACAACAGGCACCAGATGTTTCCCTCAAAGAGGATAGAGCTAAATTTATTTATTAAAAAAGGCAGCTGCATTTTATTAACAATACAACAGTGAAGACTAAGACAGTTCAACAAAACACTGATTTAGTCACAGTGGATTTGTTGAAATTTTGGAATGCCCATGGTAGGAATGCAAATTTCTCTAGGAAGAGACATTGAAGTTAAGGAGCACCTCAAGATACTTGCTAGTTAAACCAACTCAGAAACCGAAAAGATTTAATGGAGTTTATTTTAAAACTATGAATGAATATGGCTTGGCCATTTCTTCAAATTACAAGTCAGTAATGAATGGTTATCAAGTTAAAAATGTCAATAATGTCCTCCAAGCACTCTTCAGTACAACTCTGGCAAAGCACTTTCATTTTCAGCAGTCCTCTGCAACAGAGTTGTCAAGGAAGAGACTTTAAGGAATATTTGAAGCAGAGCAAGTAGGAAAAGGTAGGACAGCAAGATTACTTTTGAATTATTCTAAAAAAAATAGCATTGATGCAATGGGTTGAATGCCTCCTTTGTCTTATAAACCTGTACAGTTACAGCTTTTAAAATCATACAGCACAGAAACAGATCCTGTGGTCCAACGAGCCCATGCCAACAACAATCCTCACCTGCCCGCTCCTGGCCCATATTCCTCCAAATCTTTCATATTCATGGACTTATCCAGGTCTCTTAAATGGTGCAACTGTGCCCACATCCACTTCCTCAGGAAGTTCTTGGTTTTTGATACAATCTCCTCCCACAAAAAGCTATTTGTCTCTCCCTGCTTTTCCATTGTATTTGTTGCTTATATTTTCCCAATGTTTCTGACACCACCTAAACGATACTCTCTCATATGCAAAAATGGTTCATACTTAAGACAGGTTTTTCATATAACTGTTTATTTTTAGATGCCATTTGCATACATGCACTTCATTGTAGCATGAACAGAATCTGTTTGAAGTACAAAAACGTGCTAAGGTGAACAGCTTAATAAAAAAAATTCTCTGGTCCCTTCAGAACATAACTACTCCTTCCCAACTCCAGGCTTCCTGAGAACTGATGGCCCCTGGTAGTATATAGAATCTGAGCTGGACTGAATCATCAGTCCAACAGCATTATCTGGAGGAGAATCTGGCTTGCATGTCATGGAGTATTTCAGATTAAGGATGATGGAACAAATGGGTTTAAGATTTTCAAAGCAATTGCTTCAGGTGATTGAGAGAAACTATTTCTTCTGGTAGGAGATTCAAGGACAAGTGCAGAGAATGTTAACAATAAAGACACACCATTCAGAGACAGAGAATGTCAGGAAGAACTCCTTCACAGAAAGGGATGTGGAAATCTGGAACTCTCAGCTCAAAAGGAAAAATCAGAAGAAACTGGAAATCAACAGAAAGTTTCAAAATAGAAATTACATTTTTATTACATAAGAGCAAGTAGTAAGGAATTCACTCCAACTCACTCCCTATTGGCATTGGAGGTTTACCTATGGCAGACAGATACCAAAATATGTTCTATTCTGTTTCTGATGCTGTGTATGGTCTTGTTCCCATTTTACATTTTACAAACCTCAGCATTACAACACTACTCACACAAAAACATCTCACATGTGAAACAGCTCACACAAGGGAAAGATTTTTCATACAACTGATCGAGAAGGCACCTTGTTAAGGATAACTAGGGGAGGGCAATAAAGCTGATCCAGTCAGCAGCACCCATATCCTGTGAATGAATAAACAAACAGGGTGGGTTAGCTGAAGAAACAGATCAGGGAACAGGTTTCAGGGCTGAGTAGCTGTCTGTTCTAAGTAGTTACTGAACTTTTGAAAATATGGACAATGATTATTGTTTGTCTTACAAGTTAAATTAACTTCTCACCTTTCACAGATGGTAAACTTTTTCATGCTTCTCTTTAAATTGAGTTTGCATCAAGAGCTTTTTCTAAGGACTCTTGCTGTACTCAACTGGACATTAATAATGCATCAACACTATGTTTACAACCAGTTTCAGCTCAACAACACTGAAACATATGTAATTCCATTGTTATACCCTGTATCAACTCAAATTACCAGGGCCTGATCATTTATATCTCAGAACACTAAAGGAAATGGCCTCAGGAAATACTGAATGCATTGGTGGCTTTCTGCCAAATTCTTCAAACAGCAGTGTGGCTCCTATAGATTAAAAGGAGCAAATCTAGCCCCACTTTTTAAAAGTTAAGGACAGAAAACAGAATTACAGATTAGTTATCATCAATGGGGAATATGGTAGAGTTTATTATAAACGGTGATAACATTTGGAAAGCATAAACGGGATTGAACAAAGTTAGAGGGGTTTATGAAAGGCAAATCATGCTTAATAAATTTACTGGAGTTTCTGAAGATAAAACTAGTAGAACAGAGAAGGGAGAACCAATAGATGTGGTATATTTGGATTTTCAGAGCGCATCTCAAACTCCCTCAAGAGTTTAGTGGGAAACATGGGACAGGAGAAAAATATTGCTAAAGACTGAGAATTGGTTGGCAGACAGGAACCACAGTGGTAATGGACAGACCATTTTCCAATACGTGAGCACTGACGAGTGGAATGTGTAAATATTCATGATTTATATAAGCGATCTGGACCAGGGAACTAAATGCAACATATCTGAATTTACTGATGATACAAAACTGGGCATAACAAAGCTGTGAACAGGCTGCAAGGTGATTTAGGAGAACGTGAGGACTGCAGATGCTGGAGATCAGAATCGAGAGGGTGGTGCTGGAAAAGCACAGCAAGTCAGGCAGCATCCGAGGAGCAGGACAATCGATGTTTTGGGCATCGATTGAAGAAGGGGTTCTGCTCAAAAATGTCGATTCTCCTGCTCCTCAGATGCTGCCTGACTTGCTGTGCTTTTCTAGCACCACACTCTCGACAAGGATGAGAGGAAGTCTTTCTGAAATGCATAGTTTTAAAAGGGCCAGATTAATTCAGTGCAGAAGAATAGAATCCCCTGTGTAAGGAAAGGCCATTCGAGTCCAACACAGCCACACTCACCTTCCCAAGAGCATCCCATTCATGCCCATACCCCTACCCTATCCTACAATCCCTGGCTAACCCATCTAGCATACACATCCCTGGACACAATGGGTAATTTAGCATGGCCAATTCACCCAACATGCACATCTTTGATCTGTGGGACTTTTCTTCATCAAAAGAGTAATGAATTGTAGTGAATCTGCAGAATTCTTGAACACAGATGGAGTTGACGAAGGTTCCATCCTCAACAAAGTGTCACACTGGTTCATTTTTGGTGTCTCAAACCTGCTGTTAACCACAAATTCCATAGCTGCATTAAAACAAAGTGAACTCCCCAATGCCATTCACGAGTGTTAAATGTACTCCATTGTTAGTAATAGCTGTTTGACGAAGTAGTGACCCAAGTAGACTCAGGCTTATTTTCAGTAGGGAACACATTTAGTATTAAGAAATTAACTATTGAGAACGTTTGCCAAAAAAGCTTTGTCAATACAATAAATTCAAAATCTTGCTGCTAAACAGGGTGCAGACAATGAATTCAAATATGTCTGCTATAATGGCACACGCACTTAGCAGCTGACTTGATCACAAAGTTATTCTCTGTTCATTAGCTTGAATCATTGTGGCTGTACATAATTCACACGGGACTGAATTCATTGCAAATTAACCCATGCAGACTTGGTAAGATTTGAGTTTTCCTCAGTGCAATAGCTTCGTCAGTTTTCAACTTGAATGCAGTGATACTGAAAGACTAAATCTATTCAAAAGCTACTTCAATATCTGGAACAATTTCAGACATGCAACCAGATCGACACAACAGAGCCTGCAAAACAGTTGTATCATAAACAGTTTATTGCAAAATAAAACCAAAAACCTCCCTCTTTCAACAAATGGTACAAAATAGCACCAGAATACCGCACCAAACTAAAAATGTTAATACTTATTTAATTACATGCCTCCAGATTCCATTTCTCAAAGACCAACGGTCACCACCCAAACTTCAGTGGCTGCCTGTTCCTGTGCGCACACAATTTAGGATCCTATCTCAATTTTCAAAGCACCTCAGTCTTATCTAAATACTTTCTCTAAACATTTGCACGTAACAACTGAAACCATAGACAATTATCCTGGTTCCTCATTAGACTTCACTTCCCAACCTTGAGGTTAATTGTGCAGATTCTGGAAATATTCCAGTTAAATCAGCATCTTAGCAACAGAAAAAGCGAACTTTTGAAGAGTTAGCCCTGCGCGTGTCTCTCTCTCTCAGCAGTTGATGCCTGGCCTGAGCATTTCCAGTATTTTGTTTATATTTTGTAACTTCATTGCATTGAACTCCTTCTCAGTTAGAGAAAAGTATAGAGGAGCAAAGTGGCTTTGGAGTGAATGTTCACAGATACCACAAAGGAGGACAAGTAAACCAGATGGCTAAAAACAACCTATAGAAGATTACCTTTTTTGGCTGAAGCACAGTACTTTTTCTAGAATGACATGAAACATTAATTAGGTCACAGCTACAGTATTCATACAGTTCTGTCATCACATTACAGGAAGGAAATGATTGCCTGAGAGATGGTACAGAGGAATCTTGCGAATAGTACACCAGACAAAGAATTTTTAGCACTGAGGAAAAATGGTCTTTGCTGGTCTTTGTCAGCTGGGCAGATGAGATTGTTATGGGATTTAATTGTGATATATAAAATCATGTTATGCCTGAGTTGGGTTGATAGGAAGGCCTCATTTCCATAACAGAAGGATCAATAACTATGGATCACAGATTCAAACTGACAGGAGGATTAGAAGGGAGTGGGGAGTTAATCTTTTCAATGGGGCTGATAATAGCAGGGTCCGGGCTGAGACAAACTCTTATTTTAAAAAAAACTTGGATACATACTTGAAGTATTGTAGCCTACAGGCTGTAGACTTAAAGGTGGAAAGTAGGACTAAATTGGATAGGTCTTTGCTGGCCACAATGAACCAAAAACTCATGTTTCAGAAGTGATAGGACTGCATTGCTGAAAATTTCAGAATTAGATCCCTGGCCATTAGCTAGAAAAGAAAATTGGATAAAAATAGTGCCTGACTCAAGATGTGCTATCAGGAAGAGGGATGTCACTTCACTGAGCATTAACACCAGATCTGGGAAAGGTAGATGTTGTTCTGCAAAGGATTGGAGAGAAAGAATGTTAATGTCCTGGGAAAAAAGGTGAATTTGGAAAGTGCTAAAATATTTGGGCTTCAGACAATATAACCAAGACTAGCGAGCAGTGAAGAAAGAATTTTGAGAATTTAAATGGGAAAAATAGTAACAAATAGGAGAGACAAAAATAAAGGAATGATAAGTTCTGGAGATTTTAAATAGCCAGTCAGATAGAGGTGGAACTGCAAAGAGAAATTTCTAACGCATATACGAGAATCGTTCCGCATGTATGTTTGCCAGCTTACGTGACAGAAGCATGAATAGATGCATTCACAACATATGAACTCAAATCGCGCTGATGGGCAAACTGACAGCAGTGACCACAACAACTATAAAGGCTTAATTGAGAAATAAACAACAAAGTTAGCGAGATAATTAGACTAGATTAATTTTCAAAATTGAGAGAGTGAGGGGAGAAAAGAAAAACAAACCTGAAGAGCAACAAGGGATGCTTTAAAAAGACAGCAATGTCACTGACAATTATATCCCGTTAATACTAAATAAACTGGTTGAAATATATAAAAAGGTCAAAAACGTGGGCAAAGGTCCAGCAAATGCAGTATCCTGAAGGAAAACGCGATGTAAAGAAAAAAAAGCTAATACCCAAATGGAAAGATTGATAGAGGATCTGGGTCCCCTGATGCAGGCATCATAAAAGTTAGTTCACAGTTACAGCAAGTAATTAGGAAAGCTAATAGAAATGCCCTTCTTGCAAGTACTCAACAAAAATTCGCTTGTATTTACTTACATGAATGACTACCAACAGCTAAGTAGAAGTTTTTAAAAATTCACAAAGCTTGGAGTGAAAAAATTTCTTCTTTGTCCTAATTGGCCCATTACTTATCCTGAGACCATGATCCTAAGTTGAAACCTCTCTATCTTAAATGAACACATTGAAAGCTCGAGTTAGCATTTCCAAGATTAACATTCTGCAATTTCAGAATGCAATTTTTGTGCAGTGAATCAATTCCAATGGGAAATGGATTAAACTGCACAAATCAATCACCACAAAGGTGGTGCTTGAGGGACAGAGTGGAGACTTCGCCATTCCTGCAACACCAAACATAGAAGACAGTTCAGTGGTGAAACATCTACACTTAATCACGTCTAACATCTTTTACTTCTGTAGTATAGTATAATGCTAGAGTGCTTACTGTCCTTTCAAAACATGAAACATTAATAAATCACAACATGCAGCTGGCAAGTCTTTACAAGAGTAAAAAAAATCAAAACAGGGATTCACAAAAGCACTTTAATGGATTCCCACATGTACCAGCAAAGGTGCACTGGACTGAAGAACACAACATCAATTTTTTTTAAAAGTCAGAACCTTCCATTCAGTTCAAAGAAATCCAGTTAATTTTTCTTTAAAACTTAGCTTATTGCTTGATGAGAATATAACAAACCAAAAAGGCCACAGAAGTAAACCTCTTCAGCATTTATTATTTACTTTATATGAATTATGTTTAGTCAGTTCTGGTGAAACCAGAGATAAACAGGTTTAATAAAATTCTGGAACAAAAAATAAACTAAAAATAACAGTAAAAGTCACTACTCATTAAAATGGAGATGCCATAAAATTTGGTGCAATGAGGACATAATCAATGTTCCTTTGAAAAAAGGACAACTGATATCTGCTAAGAACCCAATTTGGTAGTCATATTTCCAACTTGTTCAATTTGATACTATGCCACAAGAGAACAATTCACTTCTAATTTTCAAATTAGTCCGATGTACAGGCTCAGTGACAGTACTTTCTGTCTTTCTGTTCACTCAGCATAGCTTGTTATCAGTCAAATCATGACTTACTTGTACCTCAACTCAAATTACCCACCTAGTTCTTTAACCCTTAAAAGTGGTGGCAAGCAGCCTTCTTGAATCACTGCAAGTCATGGGATGGAGGTACACCCACAGTGTTGTTAAGAGGAGACTTAGAGAACTTTGATCCAGTAACAGTCAAGAATCACCAGGGGTTTCAAGTCAGAATGGTGTGGGGCTAGGACAGAAGACTGCAAGGGGTGTTCCAATAATCTGGTCCTCTTGTCCTTCGAGATGGAGTAGTCATGGTGGTGCAACTATAGAAGTTGAATTGCTGCACTGCACCAGGTTTAGGAAGTACACTGCTGCAACCATGTATCAATCATAAAGGGAGTGAATATTGAAGGAGATGGATAGATGTGTCAATCCAGCACACTACTTTGTCCTGGATAGTGTTGAGTTTTGAATACAGCTCCAACAACATCATCGATCTAAGTACCCGCATTTCATCATGAACCTGACTGTACCTAGATGGTTGACAGACTTTAGAGAATCAGGTGGTTAATTACTCGCTGCAGAGTTCCCAGCCTTTGACCAGCACTTGGAGCCACAATATTTAGAGACCCAGAAAGCAAGACGAGACAATAAAAACTGAAGATGCTGGAATCCAAAAGAAGACAAGCAGGAATCTGGAGGAACACAGCAGGCCAGGCAGCATCAAGTGGTGGATAAGTCAATGTTTTGGGTATGACCCTTCTTCAGGACTCAGTCCTGTAGAAAGCAAGATGAAGCAGAGAAAAGGTGTTTGCCAGAGAGACCTAAGCTGAAAAGAAAGTGTGAAAAAAGGAAATCAGAGGCTAAGTGAAAGCATAAGTCGACAATGGTAGCTTACATAAAAGGGAATCTTAAAGTCTTGGTAAGGCACAAATTGTAAAGTGATAATGAAAGTAGAATCAACAAGGACAAAAAATAAAAACACAACCTACGCAAAGATCAGATCATGAAGTTTAACACTATTTATAAACATGCTCCTCTGTTGTCAACTTATACCTTAATGTTATGTCAGATACTTGTATCCCTAAGTCACAACTTTTATACAGAATAGCTAGCCGCAACAATATCTACTGGGTTCTTCAATACCATGATAACCATGCCCAGCTTGATTTACTGGAAAAAGCACAAGCATTGCTACCTGATTAAAACACCCTACCAGAGCAAGTGCACATCATTCCCTAACCCAGAGAAGTGTGGAAGTTCAACCATTGAGAACAGATCAATAAAGTTACTTCCCAGAAATGCCTAGGCCTTTTGGGAAGGAAGAATCAAAGGAAGTTAGTACTAGTTTAAAAAAAGTTAAGCGAAATTAATGGGATTGAAAGCTGATAAGTCAAGACCCTGGTAACCTCCACTCTAGGTTACCCTAAAGGTGGAAGAGACAGCAATTGCAAATGTATTGGTTGTCATCATTCAAAATTCTATAGATTCCAGAACCCTCCTGGCAGATTGGAAGGTGGCAAATACATCTATATATTTCAAAAAGGAGTGTAAAAAAATTAGATTGCAGACTAGTTCACTTAATATCAGCAGCAGGTGAAAGAAAACTACGGTCCACGATAAAACACGCAATACAGGACATTTAGAAAATATCAATACATATAGACAAATTCAACATGAATTTATGAAAGGGAAATCATACTTGAAAGCCTACTGGAGTTTTTTTTTTAACTGCTAACTTAAAAGGGAGAAAGTTTACTTAGATTTTCAGATAGCTGTTGATGAAGTCCTACATGACAAGGTCATGTACAAAATTAAAGAATGTAGGATTGAGGGTCATAACATGGCATGCATTGAGAATTGATTGGTAGACACAAAGCAATAAGCAGTGGTGGGTCTTTTGGAGAAGACAGTACCACAGATAAGTGCTTGAGCCCCAGCTGTTCACAACATAGATGAATGATTTGGATGAAGGAATCCTAAAGTATTACTTCCAAGTTTGCTGACAATAAAACTATGTGGAACTCAGAGTGGTGACAAAGAGGTGTTTTGAACAAGTTGAAAGTGGGTGAGCAAAAATATGGCAAATGCAGTGTAAGGTGGTTAAGTCTGAAGCTATTCATTTTGGTAGGAAAAACAAAGACGTATTATTGAAATGTTCATAATTTGGGAAATGTTGATGGAAAAAATGTACCGAGTTAAATTGCACACCAGTCACTGCAAGCAAGCATGCAGATGTAGCAAACGGTTAAGATAGCAAATAATATGTTGCCCTTCATTGCAAGAGGATGAGTATAGCAGCACAAATGTATTGATGTAGCTGTACAAGGCCTTGATAAAACCATACCTGGAGTAGTATGTGCAGTTTTGGCTTCATGGCCAAGATATTTTTGCCATCGAGGGAATTAGCTAACGTTCACCAGTTAATTCTGTCATTTATGAAAGAAGATGGGGTTCACTTGGTTTGTATTCACTTGAGTTTTGAGGAATGTGGGGGATCTCAATGAAATATATAACATTCTGACAGGGCTGGACAGACTGATGCAGGATGATGAATCCCCTTTGCTCCCCATTCGCATTATGGAACAAAAGGTTGATTGGAGATCATAGCTGTCCAGACAAAATAGAGCAGGAGAAACTGCTCCTGCCAGGGCAAGTTTAAGAAACAATGGAACCAATTTTAATCAATTGACAAGAAAATCAACAAAGACTGAGGAAACCTTTTGTATGCAGCAAGTGGTTAGGATCTGAAATACAGAGGAGAAGGCAGGTTCCTTCATAGTTTTTAAAAAAAGGGACTGGATAGATATGCATTCAGAAAATTCAAGGGCTTTTCAGGAAAAGGCATGGGATCTGAGCTCTACTTGACAGCCAACATGGACACTCTAGGCCCAAGCAGCCTCCTCCTGCAATATGAACAGCCTATTATTCTGAGAGACAAGATTTCAGAGGATTGCCAGACTTCACATTCCCCCATTGTTTTGACTTTTCCTGTCTCTGAACACAAAAATGTGAGAATTTTTAAATCGATGTATCGCTGGACAGTGAGGCAACACAGATCAGGAGGCATGACGCCTGACTAGGATTTCCAAGACTTAGTATTTGTACAGCAGTGTTTTGATTGAGCTCATGTTCATGAATTTTCAAGTTTAGAAAGTCGATGGTGTTGGTGACCTTATCAATAATCACCTAAAAATACTCTGATTGCTGGTAACAGACCCAGAGCAACTAGCACTTCAACTCTATTATGGTAAAGAGGGGAATATTCTTTCAGTAACAATGCAAGTGTAGGGAAATTGAATCCATTATTAAATTTTACACAGCTGCAAAGTAGGCATGTGAAATTTTGTACTGTTCCACTTCAGTGAAATCCCAGTCTACATATATCAGTTTATATGTTCAACAAGGAATTTTAAAAAACTAACATTTGCAAAATAGGCATAGCTTGTTAAGCCAGAAGGCTGAACAGTTTTTAATTTTACCTGGTACATTGGAGAGTTTTAATCCTTCTGACGAAACACCTCAGCAATAAAGGCCAAAGGGCCTGTTTCCACTCTGTAGGGAATCTAATACAAAACTGTCCCCATGTCCCAATTAATTATTGGGAAGATCAGACAGAATCATGAGCCCAGAAAACATAAAAATCAATCAATTAAAAACACATTCAGGCTGTGATTTACCTTTAAACCACCCTAACACTTTCCCGCTAATAACTAACGTCAATGCAGCTTCAGACTCTTATTCCTGAAAGATCGTTTTATACAAAAGCTCTCATTTCTGTGGGCAAAGTGTTTTGACCTCTTTGGTAATTCATACCAGCTTGACTCAGCAGCAAAACAATCCTGTGTGTAGTATGACACTGAGTGACATATTCAAAATATAGTTAGTGCAAATTTTAGTTAATTCATAGCTAGCTGAATGCAACCAGCATTCCACTCAAGCTCACGAAAAGGAGGAAGTATTTTTTAAAAAAATCATGCCCAAAAGAAAAAATATGCGATTCATTATAACGTTCATTCCACTGAAGACTGACGTATTTGCAGACAGTAAACAGGGAACAGACTTAGTCACCAAATATATAATTACCCATGGGTGGCTGGGAGACATTTCACTCCTGGATGATTGTTACTTTAAGCTGTTTACCATCAATGACTCCATGGTCAAAACTGCAAAAGCCACAGATGCCACTACGATTACCAATGCAGGGTTTAAAATTTCTAGAAATATCCAAAGTTACTAATAACTAAATGAAATACATTACCCTGTACTTTTCATGACCATTGGATTTCTTAAAGTGCCTTATCTCTGGGACACGCATCAAACAATCCTTCCGTCCTGTGGCTGACCACTTCAATTCCCCCTCCCACTCTGCCAAGGACATGCAAGTCCTGGGCCACCTCCATCACCAAATCTTAGACACCTGAAGTGTGAAGAAAAAACACCTCATCTTCCACTTTGGGCCCCTTCAACCTTGCAGCAATGTCAATTTCACCAGTTTTCACATCTCCCCTCCCCCCCACCTCATCCCAGATCCAACCCTCCAACTGGCATCGCCCTCTTGAAATGTCCTACCTGTCCATCTTCCTTCCCATCTATCCACTCCAACCTATTAACATCACCAACCCCTGCAACTACTTGTTGCTTTCCCCAGCTATCTTCCCCCAGCTCCCCCACCCCATTTATCTCTCAGCTCCCCCTTCTACGTCCCTGATGAAGGGCTTATGTGCGAAATGTTGATTCTCCTGCTCCTCGGACGCTACACTTTGACTCTGATCTCCAACATCTGCAGTCCTCACTTTCTCAAAGCACTTTAGAGTCAATTATATTGTTCAGATCACCTGCTTTTATTATGTTGTTGTTGAATGCGAAAGACTTTGCAAATTAATCCCCCCGCTCTTCATTGTACCATGAAATCCTTAATATCTACCTCAGAGACCAGGTTGGGAATTCCATGTAGTCAAAAATAGCATCTTTAACAGTGAAGAACACTAGATCCAAGATGGCGACGACTCAGCAAGTCTGAGTCTACAGAGCCCTTCCCAAAACCTGGGAAAAGTGGGTTTCCTGCCCCCACCACACTTGCCAAACCACCCAAAAAATTTCTTTAATCTTAATTAGCTGCTGAATATTATATTTAAACAGTCTAATACTGAGTGGATAATGAGTAAATCAAAGGGACCCCGCAGCTCTCAGAAAACAAAGACCCCTCTCCCACCCTCCTCTCCTCCTCCGGCTGCAGCTGATGTAAAAACAGGCCTTGAAGAGATGATTGCCAGGCTGGAAACGACACTCGTCAATTTCATCGCAGAATCCCGACAGAGGTGGAATGCATTCGAAGAAAAGCTGCAGAAACAGAATCACTCTATTGGAGAATTACAGGGCCGAGTGGAGGGGGCGGAACTAAAGGCCACGACCTCCGAGGCTGCAGCACAAACAGCTGCAGAACAGGTGCGAGCTCTGGAGCAGAGAGTCCGGGCCTTTGAAATCTACATGGATGATATTGACAACAGAAATCGGAGAAAAAATATTCGGTTACTGGGCCTTCAAGAACAAGAAGGGAAAGGACAGTTAGCAGCATTTCTGGAGCGATGGCTGCCCCAGCTTTTAAACCTGGGGGCTGAAACTGACCGGGTAAGGGTGGAGTGGGCCTACCGGGTCGCAGCACGCGGATCTGGCCCAAACCAGCGCCCACGCCCAGTCCTGTTCCGGCTGCAGAGTTATAGGGAGAGGCAGATACTCCTGGATGCCTCCAGAAAGCTTGGAAAGGATCCTAAAGCTATGATTCATGAAGGATCCAAGATTATGTTATTTCAGGACTTCTCCCCGGCTTTGGCACGAAGGAGGAAGGCGTTTGATGAGGTGAAGAAATGTCTAAGGAACTTAAATATTCAATACACCTTACGCCACCCAGCGACGTTATGCTTTACCCACGAAGGATCCGAGTATAATTTTAGATCATCGGAAGAGGCCAAGAAACTTTTAGACTCGGTTAAATAAATCGTAAGAGACAATTTATGTTGGCTTGCCTCTCCCACACTCCGTGGGGAGAAATGGATACTTTATTCTACTTTACTTTTGCCTCTGGGAGCGGGGTTGTCTTCCTTGCTATGTTATTATACTTAACTGTAATCTGTTGGAGTTGTAATTTTATAGTTATGTGTGTTTGTACGTGGCATTGATGCTAGCAGATATACTCAGGTATGGGTGGGGAGGGGTGGGGGTGCGGCGCTCACTGTTAACTCTAGGTCGGTATTATATCTAAATCCTATTAAGGAGCGCCCGGGTTGAGGGTGGGACACTGTTTGGGAGAGGATATGGTGGAACATTGGAAAGGTAGTAAGGCCCCCTGAGAACAAGGGGGAGGATCTCCATTCAAACATGTTTAATTTTTTTTTGTTCTTATTGTTTGGAAATAGCTTCCTTTTTATCATACTGTTATGAGTGTATTAGAGAACATTTTCTCTTATTTGAAGGATGTAAACGACTCAACTATACACTCTGGATGATTGTGGATTAGTTGAATTTTGATGATTATATATTTAAGATCTATTTTTATATTAATGTTTGTGCTTGAAAATTCTGCTTATTTTTATAAATTTGTCAAAATGTTAAATTCCCAATAAAAATATCTATAAAAAAAACAGTGAAGAACACCCTCAGTACCACACTGAAGTGCCTGCACGAATTGAAAATTGGTATATTGCAGACACAGTCAGGCTGATGGGTCTATTTCTGATTGAAAAGACATAACTCGTGATGTGCTGTAAGGTTCTGTCCTGGTGCATTGTAAGCCAGGAAGAAAGGGCAGCACAAGCCCCTCCTGCATATCTAATCACCCATCATAAACCGTGATTTGCAAGTTGTAGGAAACAGGTCCCTGACCATCATGGAAGCATAGTCCACAGTACAAAAATTTAAATGATTTAAGACTCTTTGAAAATTACATGCTCGTGATAAAGATTCTCAGCTCGAGGCAGCTTTCAACCTTTGGGTCCAAAGCTTATGGATTTATTGATATCACAGACTACAGTATCTAACATGGACAGTGTTGCACTGTCTGAAATGTCATGTAACATTTAGAGTTGGAATTCCAGTCTTTCAGGGTTTAGGCAGTCAAAGGTACAGCCACTAAGAACAGGGGAGATTGAAATCAGGCACATGAAACATGTCTGAATAAGTTATTGCACTTCAAAAGTAATTTACCACACGATTATAATGGGATGACAAAACGTCATGGGTAAGGTAAATCAAAAGCAGTGATTAAATAATGCAGGTGTAGGCTTTAAAAGTCTGCAGAAGGATGGGAAGATGTAGGGTGCTACAGAGTTTCACATTCTGAGTGAGCTACAATTGAAGATAGTATGATCACTAAACAATAAGAGATAAGACACCAATTCCAAACGTGGAGAGAACCACAACTTAAATCTAGAGAGGAAAATTAGACAACTTCACAGGTGAATTATTAATACGTATAAAATCCTCTAGTAAATTGTGTCCTGAGTTTCAAAACTATATAAGCAAGTTTGAGATGCATTGCTTCATGTTACCTTGGTTCCATAGTAGTAGTGTATTGGTAGCTGTTGTCTGTGAGTTTCCATTCTGAGTTTTGTTTTGAAATATGTTCTCTAATTAATTTCTGGATTTTAAAAACTTCCTCCCACTCCTTTTCCTTCCTTTCTAAATCTCAAAGCAAGTCTTGTCTATTCTTGAATTTTCATAATTATCTCTGAAATAACATCTAGAAAATGCAATATAATAAGCAATAAATAAGGAACATTTATAGAGTCATTTGTTCGGAATTACATCTTTTGGAAGAGACATCCGAGATTCACCATCTATTCGCTCAGTTAGAAGTGTCTCAAACTTGATGAAGTTGTTGGAGAAAATAAGCAAAAAGATTGAGGGCGGCGGAATGGTAGACGTGGACTTTAGAAAGTCTTGACAAGGTTCCACATGGTAGACTAATTAGTAAAGTTAGATCATATGGAATTCAAGCAGAGTTTGCCACCTGGAGACAAAAAATGTTGATAGTAGAATACAGAGGGTGGGTGGTGGAGGGCTGTTTTTCAGACTGGAAGCCTGTGACCAGCAGCACTCCACAGGGATCCACTGGGTCTGCTTTTATCTGGTCGTTTATATAACTGATTTGGATGAGAATTTAGGAGGCACGGTAAGTTTGTAGATGACACCAAAATCGGTGGTATAGTGGAAAGTGAAGGTTACCTAAGATTACAGAGAGATCTTATCGATTGGTCAATGGGCTGAGGAGTGGCAGAAGGAGTTTAATTTGATAAATGCGATATGTTGCATTTTGGTAAAACAAACAGGACAAACTTTCCAGCATAGGGGTTAAGGCATCTTGTTGAGATTGTACAGCACATTGGTGAGGCCTCTTCTGGAGTATTGTGTATAGTTCTAGTCACCCTGCTATAGGATGGATATTATTAAATTGGAGGGGATTCAAAATAGATTTACCACGATGTTGCCAGGAATGGAAGGTTTGAGTTACAGATGTAGGCTGGAACTTTTTTCACTGGAGCATTGGAGGTTGAGGGGTGTCCGCACAGAAGTTTATACAATCACGAGGGATATAGATAAGGTGAAAAGCAAGAATCTTTTCCATAGGGTGGGAAAGTTCAAAAGTAAGAGCATATCTTTAAGGTAAGAGGAAAAAGATTTAAAAAGGACAAGAGGCATTTTTTCCATTCCCCGACCCCCCCCCCCCCCAAAGGAGTGGTTTGAATATGGAATGAATTGCCAGAGGAAGTGGTGAATGCAGGTACAGTTACATTTAAAATACATTTGGACAAATACACACATAGGAAAGATTTGGAGGAATATGGGCCAAATGCATGCAAGTGGGACTGGTTTGGTTGCGAGCATGGTAGGCCTGAACTAGTTCAACCAAAGGGTCTGTTCCCATGCTTAAATGATTCAAAAAGGTTCCACAGCCACAATTTCAAAGAACAAGAGATTCTTCATGGTATCCTGGCCAACACTTATCTCTCGAACAATCTCCCTGGAAGGATCGTGGTCATGTTCATAGCTGTTTTGGGGTTCAGGGTACAAATTGCCTGCCTTATCTCCTACATTTCAACAGTATAACAGATATTCATCAGCAGCACCATTTAACGCACACTCCCCAGGAATATTCAAGCCATGAACAGCACAAAACAAATGCAAGTCTTCTGCCTGAAAGTGATGTGAAAAAAATCTGCTAAAGACCCCCCATCCAGTTCAAAAACAATCCTATTTTTCTGCATCTCTAAATTCCCTTTGATTTGATCTTGTCAATACACATTACCTGCAGCTGAGAATGGGAAAAGTCACATTCCTAAATCCCAGTCTGAACTGACTCCAGACTCTAGGAGCACCAACTGCCTCCAACCAAACCTGCCTCCACTTAGATTGGTCAAGCAGTTATGGAAAGGAGCAAAGATGAGAAGTGCACAGTGAAAGCTACAGAGTCTGATCTATCACCTTCTACTTCACGTCATCAATACAGCATCATATAAAGTTCCATTTATATTCTCAACTGAAACAGAAAGGGGGGAGGGGGACAAACTGGATGTATAAAAAGGAAGTTGAAGGGAAAGTTAGAACAAGAGAAGTCAAGAAAGACAACTGTATCAGTGAGGCAGAAAATTCGAAAAGGGATCATGCTGTAAGGTTGAGTGGAATAGGGGTCGATGGGAAGGGTGAGAGCAGTAACAAATTAAAAATATGGTATATGAACGCACGAAGCATTAGAAATAAGATGGATGAGCTTGAGGCTCTTTTGGAAATTGACAGATACGATATTGTGGGGATAACTGAGACATGGCTTCAAGTGGACAGGGCCTGGGAAATGAATCATCAAGGCTACACGTGCTATCATAAGGACAGACTGACGGGCAGAGGGGGTGGAGTGGCCTTGTTGGTAAGGGAGGATATTCAGTCCTTTGCACGGCGGACCTAGAGTCAGGGGATGTAGAGTCAGTGTGGATAGAGCTGCGAAATACTAAGGGTAAAAAGACCCTCTTGGGAGTCATCTACAGGCCCCCAAACAGCAGTCTGGATGTCGGATGCAAGTTAAATCAGAAGCTGAAATTGGCCTGTGGTAAAGATGTCACTACAGTTGTTATGGGGGATTTTAACATGCAGGTAGACTGGGAGAATCAGGATCGTATTGGACCTCAAGAAAGAGACTTTGTGGAGTGCCTCAGAGATGGATTCTTAGAGCAGCTGGTGCTGGAGCCGACCAAGGAGAAGGCAATTCTGGATCTAGTATTGTGTAATGAACCAGAATTAGTCAGAGACCTCGAAGCGAGGGAGCCATTGGGAAGTAGTGATCATAATACAACAAGTTTCAACTTGCAATTTGAGAGGGAGAGGGTACAGTTGGAAGTGACAGTACTTCTGTTGAACAATAGGGAACTATGGAGCTATGAGGGAGAAGCTGGCCAAAGTTCAATGGTGCGATACCTAAGCAGGGATGACCGTGGAGGAACAATGGCGGGTATTTCTGTGTATAATGCAGAAGTTGCAGGATCAGTTCATTCCTAAAGGAAGAAAGATCCCAGGAGGAGGCATGGGCAGCCGTGGCTGATGAGGGAAGTTAAGAAACATATAAAGTTAAAAGAGAAAAAGTATAACATAGCAAAGATAAGTGCGAAAACAGAAGACTGGGAAGCTTTTAAAGAGCAACAGAGGATTACTAAGAATGAAATACGCAGAGGAAAAATGAGGTACAAAGGTAACTGGCCAATAATATAAAGGAGGATAGTAAAAGCTTTTTCAAGTATGTGCAAGGCCAAAAAATGGTTAGGACTAAAATTGGGCCCTTGAAGAAAGAAACAGGGGAATATATTACAGGGAACAAAGAAATGGCAGAAGAATTAAATGGGTACTTCAGATCTGTGTTCACTGGGGAAGACACAAGCAATCTCCCTGAGGTAACAGTGGCTGAAGGACCTGAACTTAAGGGAATCTGTATTTGCCAGGATTTGGTGTTGGAGAGACTGTTAGGTCTAAAGGTTAATAAGTCCCCGGGGCCTAATGGTCTACATCCCAGGGTACTGAAGGAGGTGGCTCGGGAAATCTTGGATGCGTTGGTGATGATTTTCCAGAATTCGATAGATTCGGGATCGGTACCTGAGGATTGGAGAGTGGCTAATGTTATACCACTTTTTAAGAAAGGTGGGAGAGAGAAAGCAGGAAATTATACACCAGTTAGTCTGACCTCAGTGGTGGGAAAGATGCTGGAGTCTATTATAAAGGATGAGATTACGGCACACCTGTAAAGTAGTAACAGGATAGGACAGTCAGCATGGATTTGTGAAGGGGAAATCGTGCTTGACTAATCTTCTGGATTTTTGTGAGGATGTAACTCTGAAGATGGACGAGGGAGATCCAGTAGATGTAGTGTACCTGGACTTTCAGAAAGCTTTTGATAAAGTTCCACATAGGAGGTTAGTGAGTAAACTTAGGGCGCATGGTATTGGGGGCAAAGTACTAGATTTGATTGAAAATTGGTTGGCTGATAGGAAACAAAGGGTAGTGATAAACGGCTCCATTTCAGAATGGCAGGCAGTGACCAGTGGGGTACCGCAGGGATCCGTGCTGGGACCGCAGCTTTTTACCATCTTCTATATCATTAACATATATTGTATCAGCAATAACATTAGCAAATTTGCTGATGATACAAAGCTGGGTGGCAGGGTGAAATATGATGAGGATGTTAGGAGATTACAGGGTGACCTGGACAAGTTAGGTGAGTGGGCAGATGCAGTTTAATGTGGATAAATGTATGGTTATCCTCTTTGGTGGCAAGAACAGGAAGACAGATTACTACCTCAATGGAATTAATTTAAGTAAAGGGGCAGTACAGAGAGATCTGGGTGTTCTTGTACACCAGCCAATGAAGGCAAGCAGGTAGTGAAGAAGGCTAATAGCATGCTGGCCTTCATAACAAGAGGGATTGAGTATAGAAGCTAAGAGGTGCTTCTGCAGCTGTAAAGGGCCCTGGTGAGACCACACCTGGAGGACTGTGTGCAGTTCTGGTCGCCAAATTTGAGGAAAGACATTCTGGCTATTGAGAGAGTGCAGCATAGGCTCACGAGGTCAATTCCTGGAATGGAGGGATTACCTTACACTGAAAGACTGAAGCGACTGGGCTTGTATACCCTCGAGTTTAGAAGACTGAGAGGGGATCTGATTGAGACGTATAAGATTATGAAAGGATTGGACACTCTGGCAGCAGGAAACATGTTTCCGCTGATGGGTGAGTGCCGAACCAGAGGACACAGCTTAAAAATACGGGGTAGACCATTTAGGACAGAGATGAGGAGAAATTTCTTTACCCAGAGAGTGGTGGCTGTGTGGAATGCTCTGCCCCAGAGGACAGTGGAGGCCCAGTCTCTGGATTCATTTAAGAAAGAGTTGGATAGAGCTCTCAAGGATAGTGGAATCAAGGGTTATGGAGATAAGGCAGGAAGCGGATACTGATTAGGAATGATCAGCCATGATCATATTGAATGGCGGTGCAGGCTCGAAAGGCTGAATGGCCTACTCCTGCACCTCTTGTCTATTGTCTAAAAATACCCGTTTTCACTAAGTAACAGAGACTTAAGTATCAGAAAACTCCCAACTTGGATTACTGTTCAATGCTTGATTAGATTCTACCATTCAAGGTGTGTAGGAATGCTCAATTAGACTAAACAACTCTGGAAGGATGAAAAATTATCAAAGTTTTCAATTCCAAATCATTATGCAGTGTTGTGGGATTAAAAAGAAACATCTGTACATCGTTTGAATTTACTAAACTTCCCCAGACCACCTCCAATGCATTTTCAGCCTTCCTTAAATAGGGAGGCGAAAACTGCAGAGTATTCAAATTTTAGTCTCACAGATGCCCATACCCATGTCCAGTTCCTCTCGTAATAAATGAAAGCATGAATTAGCCTCCTTAATTGCTGTACTTGCGTAGTAACTTTGCGACTCACGCACTACAACATCAAAGTGCCTCTGAAATTTTACATCCTGCACTTGTTATCTATTTAAGTAATACTGCTTTTTTTCTTTTTCCTGCCAATGCACAAACTTCATATTTAACTGTGTTTTACAATCAGAGGAAGGTAAGGGTACAGTAATACAAGCACAAGAAGGTTACCAAGACAAAGACTGATTAGTAAGGGGATCAAAGGCTATGGCGAGAAGGCAGGATAATGGAGCTGAGGAATAGACCAAATGGCATAATTCTGCTCCTAGATCTCATGGTCGTAAAGTAAAGCCTTACTGCAGGTTCTGGATATTGCAAACAGGTTCTGCAGTATACATGAAGAAATAAACAGACATAACCTTTCAGGTCGATGAACTTTCATCATCCATTGCATTTAAGTATTTTGGTTAGCATCGTTCAATGAACATGACTCCATGCAATTAGAGCTAAAATTTTCTACTGCCAAAACTAAATCTAAGTATTTAATGTAAGTGGTTATACAGCATTTGCAGTAGAATCTAAAAGCATTCTAAAATTAAATACTTCGAGAAATTAGAGAGGTGCAAGCCAATCTGCAGGTTCAAATGATAGTTATAAACCAAAGTTTGTTTGTCTGGAAATCAGACACATCCTTGGATACACTTCCTGATACTTCAATTTCTGTTCATACAAAATGGCAGAAAGTGTTAACTATGCTACAGTGGAAAGTGGCCTAATCTCACAATTTCTTCACAAACTTTACACTTACTATCAGCACATTCACTTAACTGCTATTAACTAGTTGCAAGACATGATTTTTACAGTTTCAAAGCACCAAAATACAGACTAATGCTTCTCAATGACAGTAAATCTAGAAAAGAATAACTCCCAATCAATAAAATACAGATTGCACGAGATTGTAAACTGCTCACAAGGATGGGAAGCCAGTCATTTGGATCTCATTTTCTGAAGTGTACCACATATCGAAAGATAACTATAATGTAATCAGCATCCTATATTTGAACAATGGGGAGTATTAAGACCTCGTACACAGCTTAGAAGAATTGTACCTGGGCAAATAGTGAAAACCATGCAAATAATGCAGAAACGATTTATGAAGCGCCAGTTGATTTCTGAGGAGCAGCAAAATCAAGCTGCCAGCTTCAGATGAAGCAAATTTTTCTGAGGGATAGTGAAGCAGGGTCATAGCCACAATTTAGATCCCATTTCAAAATAATACATGCTGACTGCATTTTATATTTTCTTGACTGTTGTAGGAATATATATAATGGAAAATGCCGAGTAAATTTCTTACTGTAGAATGGTGCTCTCCTATTGGTGGTACAGGTGCGTTTTGTGAATGCGAATTTGCTGTAATACGAATGAGGAATTGGAGATGATGTTTCTAAAGCACAAACTTTTAAAACTTATTAGCTATAACGTGATTACATTGCCAACACTATGCGCTGTTTCTAAAGCGTGCTTTTTCTATAATGCAGGACTGCACAAGAACACAACCATCACGTTATAAAAGACAACTACTGGCACAGTCTATCCAGATGTATAATTACATGACAACTTGACATTCATAACTTTCATGGAAGTTGTCAAAGTACAAATTTTTTCATAGAAAAAGGAAAAGACAGAAATAATGTTCAATATCTCCAGATTGTCAAGGGAAACGCAGTTTGAAACAGAATTCCAAGCTTCATTTAACATTTGAGCTGGTTAACACATTATGCTATTTAAGTTTCAATATATAATCAACTTATTTTCTTCTTTAATTGGTGTTGAGATTTCCTGTTGTCACATTCATTTTTCATGCCCCAATAACATCATCTCCCAATTCAAAATGAAGGTTGGGAAATGAAGGCAGGGAATTGAGGGGACTGAGTGCGACATCTTTTTGAGTGAAGGATATGTATGAAACAAAGCCTAGGAAAGATCATCTAGCCAATCAAAACTGCTTTTTTTCCAGGGTCAATCTATCAGACACTAACAGCCACTTTCTTGGAGATGTTCAACAGAAGATTAAAAACTCAAGATCAATTCTGAAGAATAATCTGTAAAGTTTCACCCAGAAGGTGCCAATGACCATTAGCCATATTACCCAGTTGTACAAGATATTGTGCTTTGGTCAGCCAGCATTGCAACAGACTGCATCCAGTTGCATTCAGTCAATTAGCAACCACCAGAACCTCCTATCCAACCATTTCAGGAACCATTGATTGTAACAAAGGGATTGCCAGACATTGATTATTACTCTGGGGCTTACAAAATAGTTAAACTGTGCTTTCTATGAACTAGACTTCATTGTAAAAATAGCTTTATCACATGAATTGCCTCTTGACTTCAGCTGGTTCAGCAGTTAAAACACTTAACTGAACTGGAAAATTGCTCAACAGTCAGCCTGCAATCTAAGTCGAGGAAACTGCTGCATTTTGGTTTACAATCTTAGACTCAAATCAATGCTTTATAAATAAAAACAATCTGAAGACTTTCAAACAACTGAAATGTTAATTTTAAAATTAACAAGTACCCTGGAAACCAGTCTACATAAGCCAGAGGGGCAAAACCTCCTTTGGGTCTGTGCTTAGCAATGTAATATCTTATGCAAACTAAACAACATACAAATAAGGGTGCCCTGTCTCATTGTGAAGCTGGATTCTTCATCGCTGGCTATAATTAACATGGGAGAAAGTAAACAAGGCAAGAATCATGAACCAAGTAAAGAGAAATAACTCTGCCCTCGTAAGTGGTTGAAGAATTGCCTACATAAAGGATCTATCAAGGCAGAACATGAAAGAGTGCTCAATGATTGTTACGGCATAGTAACGATTAGGAGAGGTCGGTGTTGGACTGGGGTGTACAAAGTTAAAAATCACAATACGAGGTTATAGTCCAACAGGTTTATTTGGAAGCACTAGCTTTTGGAACGCTGCTCCTTCATCAGGTGGTTGCTGCATTGTTGTTTGAATTGCTAAACATGGAAGGTCCCATTACAGCAAGAAATTAATAACTGGTTAATGCGTCTTTTTTGAGGGGTGTCAGATTAGCAAAAGTAGTAACATCGATTGGAGGATTTGAGCTATAAGGGAGAGGCTGAACAGGCTGGGGCTGTTCTCCCTGTCGCGTCGGAGGCTGAGGGGGTGACCTTATAGAGGTTTACAAAATTATGATGGGCATAGATAGGGTATCCAGAAATAGAGGGCATAGGTTTAGGGTGAGGGGAAAAAAGATAAAAGATACCTAAGGGGCAACTTAATCACGCAGAGGGTGGGACATGTATGGAATGAGCTGCCAGAGGAAGTGGTGGAGGCTGGTACAATTGCAACATTTAAGAAGCATTTGGATGGGTATATGAATAGGAAGGGTTTGGAGGGATATGGGCCAGGGGCTGGCAGGTGGGACTAGATTGGGTTGGGATATCTGGTCGTCATGGATGGGTTGGACCAAAGGGTCTGTTTCCATGCTGTACATCTCGATGACTCGATAACCAGTACACCAGAAAAATTCCATACTCTTTAAATAGTGTCATGGGATCATTAACAGATCACCAATCAAGCTGAGATGGTGCTTTAGTTTTCATGAGATTAGATTCGAGTCCTTACCGTGTGAAATCAGGCCCTTCGGCCCAACAAGTCCACCGTGACCCTCCAAAGAGTAACCCACCCAGACCCATTTCCCTCTGGCTTATGCACCTAGCACTATGGGCAATTTAGCATGGCCAATTCATCTGACTAGCACATCTTTGGACTGTGGGAGGAAACTAGAGCATCTGGAGGAAACCCACACAGACACAGGGGAGAACGTGCAAACTCCACACAGAGTCACCTGAGGCTGGAATCAAACTTGGGACCCTGGTGCTGTGAGGCAGTTCAATGTTCAATTGGAAGAATATTATGTTATGCAAAAGCCAAATTCTCCAAACACTTAAAGTGTAGTGTCTGCCTGCATTTGGCAAGACAACTATATAATTCACAGCTAATTGGAATGTTAATCCTGCTTATCAATTTATTTACATTTAGTATACTGTACTCTTATTCATTGTGCATATATAACATCTCTGTGGTAAGTTATTCAATTTTTGGCATGGTATTAGTTTGGTTGAAATGGAGCTATTTATTGTACAGAGACAAGACTGTAATATCCATAATGTTAAGGCACTTTCCATTTGATTTTGATCATATGAACTGTGTTTCAAGATTACCCAGCATTCAGAATTAAGTGATTTTTAACAAAATCCTTGCTCCTTTGGATAGTTGCAAATGTTTATCACACCTTAGCAAGGATAAGCTTATGTCCAGTTAACTGAGTCTCATGCTTGAATATATGTTCTTTTCTTTCAAACCTTGTTTAAAGATTAAACCTTAGTGGGCAGAATAGCTAAGAACTCCGATGCTAATTCACCAATGAGTAAGCAAAAAAATGGAGCAGTGCAAATATTTTTGAAAAATGACTTGTTTTAAGGGCCAGGTTCAAGGCTGTTCAACATACAAATAAACACTGTAGATTGGAGAAAAACAACAGAAGTTACATAGTAACACTGAGCAAGGGAGCATGGGTTCAACTTCAGCACACTTCATTCCTGACCTAGCCACTTCAGCGGATGTCAATTCAAGTCACAGCAGTCTCTCTCTCAGTTGAGAAATCAGGCTTGGATCTTTATACACTTTAGCACCTGGTGTGATCACTTGGAATGAGAGGATCCCTAACCAAACATTCCACAAGCAATTCCAGTAATCTAGTAGGAAAGAGGTCACTGTTTTCAGAAATCATGGAGCAAGTAAGAACAATTCCAGGAATCAAAACTAAATTACCTTTTCCTTGCAAAAAGGGAAATTTTGAGGTGAGCTAAGATTTTCACAATTAGGCAGTAAATTGATAAAGTAGAGCAAGCCAGGATGTTTCTCATGGAGTAGAAAAGTTTTATTTCAAAACACAAAGCTTGGGAATTTGGAATAAAAACATGCCAGGAAAACTATTGGAATATAATACCAGGAAATCTACTAAAGCAGACAGTCTAAGTTGGCTCAACAGATAAATAATTCTTTTGTGACCATTTAAGGTACAGTTGGGTGTAAGTAAATATCCCTGCAGAGATTACATGATCATGTCAACAGCTTTTAATTTTCCAAGGCTCAATACAAAAGATATTTATGTTGTGCATTTAACATGAAATAAATTTCAAATGCCTCACAATACTATTAAACAAAATGTGAGATGGAGCTATGTAAGGAAATAGTCAGATGGGTGACAAAAACTTAAAAACCATCCTAAAAGGGGGCTCTAAAAGGGAAGTAGAAAGAGTTAGAGAAAATTCTACAGTTTCAGGCCCATGCAGCTCAAGGCATGATCGAGAAAGGATGTCCACGAAGCAAGAATTAAATGACTATGGAAATCCCTTATTATTATAGGGCTGGAAGCGATTAAGATAAGAAAGGGTGAGGTCAGAGAAGAATTTGAAAAGCAGAGTAAGAATCTTAAAGTGACTTAACTGTATCAAGTACAAGGATGGTATGGATATGGGCACCTTCCATTGATTTCTATCATAAGAACTGTGTTTCAAGACTACTCAGCTTTCAGAGTTAAGACAGATTTACAAAGGAATTCTTGCTTTTTTGGATAGTTGCAAACATTTACCACACTTAAGTCAACTGGAGATATGCTCACTCCATGCTGAGTTTCATCCTTAAATATACTTCCTTTTCTTTCAAACCAGATTTACAGTTTAAATCCAAGTGGGCAACAACAGACACTTAGTTCAAAGTAATACAGAAGCACATGGTTGTAAGCAGTCAGTGTCAACCTCAATGGCAGGGGAGGCAGAAAGAGTTCTAAACTTGCAAAAAGTATTGAGACATTAGTCTATCTTCCTAATATTTTGCTGTAAGAAACTTCCTCTCATCTGTGCCTGGAGGTCAAACAAACTGGAGCACAAAGACACTGCTGAGTCAGGTTATGTCCAATGTAAATATGGAAACTTGTGACATTTTAACGTGATACCCTTGGCTTTGCAGTGTACCATCCATAGTCAGTGAAGCACAATCAGGTCACTGTTTAAATATTAAGAGAATTCCAGACCAAATAATCTGAAAAGACATCTTCCAAATTAACACCTTCAATCAACAGAGACAATGAGGGCAGAGGTGCATTGGAACATCACCTCCAAGTCGAATTTGGAAAAATCAAATTAAGAGGCAAATTGGATTTTCCCCACATCCCATAAGTGAACATATATTTTAAATAAACTTCAAATTGTTAAGCTAAACTTGAATTCTGAACTAACTGCTAGAGTGAAGTATCTGCTACAATTAGTCCATTTTCCACTACATCCATGGCAAGGTGTTCCACACTGTGCAACAGCAAAAGGCCGTGATTTGCTGGCAATGCATCTGGTTTGTTCCAGAGTGAACACCATTCTTGGCATCCCACTTGACATTCCCCACTCCACCAAAATAAACTGGATGTAGGTGCAAATGAAGCAACTAAAATACTGAATTTCCTGACTAACCATACAAAGTGAATCTTTGCAATTTGACCTTTAGACACCAATCCAACTTTTACGATTTTAAATCACAACTTTTTCCTGTCATAATTTATTGAGTGTCTTTTAATAATTTAAGAAAAACATGACATGCATGACCTCATCTATGCTGATATTAATCTTTGTGTACCCAATATTCAAAACAACCCAGAAGAACAAAGGCTATTAACATTCATCAAAATTCCCTTCAATTGTTTGATCTTTAAGGGGAGCCAACAAGTGGATAGGATAAATAGACAAGGTCTTTTCCCTGGGGTCGGGGAGTCCAGAACTAGAGGGCATAGGCTTAGGGCGAGAGGGGAAAGATATAAGAGACCCCTAAAGGGCAACTTTTTCCACACAGAGGGCAGTATGTGCATGAAATGAGCAGCCAGAGGAAGTGGTGGAGGTTGGTACAATTACAATATTTAAAAGGAATTTGGATGGGTATATGAATATTGGGGGGTTTGAAGGGATACAGGCTAGGTGTTGGCAGGTGGGAATAGATTATGTCGGGATATCTGGTCGGCATGGACTGAAGGCTCTGTTTCCATGCTGTGCATCTCTATGACTCTATAAGTCATCACTCGGGTTGGATTCTCAATAGGAACTTGACCGGTTCTGAATTCTGGAAGGGGGAGAAACAGTAAGAAAACCTTTGCAATGCATTCAGACAGATGGATCTCGAAGTGGATCTAGTTTGCTGGGATTCCTTGCTATCAGCAGCCAGCCCAAGTTTCTTGAACATTCAGTGACTGAACCTATCTTCAACACCATGAAAAAGGCTGCTCGGTTGCAAAATAAAAGGGATAACATTTCCACTACATTTTCTACCAGTTGGTACTTTCCCAAGTTCTTTAGTTATTACAGAGAATGAATGCCACAGGAAAATACTGTAAAATCTTCAATGAAACTTCAAATCATGCCAGTGTTGAAAGATACCTTTCTGGGCATAGAGAAATGAAAAATATTCCTGAAATAGTATTCCCTCTACCCAATTATAAACAGTGCTGTTACAAATAAATATGTTTTGACATTGTTTCATCTAGGTGCTGCCAGCATTTTCTAAGTCTAGTTTCAGTACTTCTTAACCTCATTAGTTCATTTAAATATACACTCCAGATCAGATATGTAATATGTAGTGTGTACAGCACAGAAAACAGGCCATTGGGACCAACCAGGCAAGGCCACTGTGCGTGCTCCACATTCACATGCAAGTTTCCTCCCATCTAATCATTATGTGCTACTCCTCTTTCAAAGAAGTGTAACCAAAGCTGGTAGCTCTTGCAGTAGATCAGTTAGTCACATTTTCCAGTTCGCAAGCAAAACAACACAACCAATGAAGGTTCCTAACTAATGTAATACTAGAGAATGATACACCAGAGGAGGCAAAAAAACTGCAGATGCTGGCATCCAAGATAAACAAGCAAGAGGCTGGAAGAACATAGCAAGCCAGACAGCATTAGATAGAGGAGAAGTCAACATTTCAGGTGTAACCCTTCTTCAGGACTCCTTCACCTCCTGATGCTGCCTGGCTTGCTGTGTTCCTCCAGCCTTCTACTTGTCTACCGCAGTATAGGAGGCAGCCATTCAAATCATTGTTCGTATGCTGACTCTTCAACAAAGCTACCCAGTTATCTCTCTCTCTCTCTCCAGCTTTCCCCATCTATCCTCTTCAATGCAAACTTATCTACATCTTCTCTGCTTGGAAGGACTACAATTCTGAACTTTTTATTTCTTTACTCTAATTTATTCTTAAGATTTCGTACTTAGATAACTTTCATACCTAAGATGCTGTGTAGGTCTGTAATGCCAGACCTTTTATTTCTTGAAATTTCTTATTTATTCCTAAGAATCCGTACCCAAGTGCCTTTACTCCCAAGTTGGCACCCCAAGCGGCAACTTTGCAAATTTTTCTTTCTCACACAAGTAAACTGTATTCACGTGAGTAAATGACAAAAACATAATTCTGTATTTATCCAAGTCTCTTGAAAATTATCACTGAATGAATATGCATCCACCATCCTTTCAGGCAGGTCTTCCCAAATCATAACTCACTTTATAACATTCCCTTTAGACATGGCATTAAACTGGAAGTAAAACTTCATATGGCACCATTTTAAGAGCAGGGAAATTTTCATTAAGTGTCCAGTTCAATATTTAATGAGTCAAACATCATCATTACCAGGTTACTACAATCTGTGGGAGCATGTATTGTACAAAACAATCTGCGTTTTCTATAATACAACAGTAATATTGGCTGTGAAGTACTTTGGGATACCCTCTGGTTTTGAAACGTACAATATAAATGCAAATCATTCTTCTTTGGATCATGACATTTCAAATGGTAGGAGTCAACCTTTTGTAGGCACATTTTCCTAATAATCTGAAGAATATTCTACATGGCCTGAAACTCTCATAAGCGTTATCCTCATTGTAGACCAGAAGCAAGGAATTTGCAAAGCGCAAAGTTAGGAACTAAATCTAGTCAGTTTGAGGGATACATTTCAAGGAAATATTAAGCAACAAACTAGGCAAGAATATGACTTGAGTATTAAGGAATGTTATGCATTGTCAAGAATCAGTGAAGTCAGTTTGACACTAGTGTACTAGAAATCATGGATGGAAAGTAATCTTGAATGAAACAGAATATTGTTAGCTCTCTGTCATGCCCTTATCCTAAGCATTTTGAGCAACCCTCTAAAGTATAGTGGTGAAATGAGTTAAACACATGAATTAAGAGCAAGAGTAGATCACTTAGCCCTTCAAGCTTGCTATCATTCAATATAGTTACGACTGATCCAATTGCTTTTTTTAATAGTCGGCGTAATCTTACACAACTGAACACTTTTCTCCCCCACATCAAATCATGTGGTGCTTTTACACCTATTAACTATTACCAGTAAATTATGCATGTTTTCCAATTAATTTACATGCAAAGCACATTAAGGGCAACGCAGCCCAAAAGTGAGGGAGAGGAACCAAATCAAAATGGAATTGGAAGGTGAGATAAAAACATCTACCCCTTGCAATGCCCATCTCTCTCTAGAGACGGAGGTATTGGTGGACACCATATGTTCCCTTTCCAAGGACGCTTTGGCACAAAGAGGGGCAGACAGTCAGCAGCTCTGATCTGAGCGCGTTTTGAGAAGGTTTGTCGCTCAGGTTGAGGTTCTGGATGCAAGTTTGCTTGCCGAGCTAGAAGCTGGTAACCCAAATTTTGGGTCCGCTATGTGGATGACACCTTTGTCAACACTAAATAAAACAAATTAAAGGAAACCTTCAAGACCATCAATAATATCTTTACAGGCATAAAATTCACAAAAAAAAGGAGAGAAAATAAAAACAAACTGCCATTCCTAGATGTCACAGTACAGTGAACAGCCAATGGGGAACTTTGAACCAGTGTCTACAGGAAAACACCATACACAGACCAAATACTGAACTACAGAAGCAATCATCCCAACACCCACAAAAGATTTGTAGGTGCCAGTCTTGGACCAGGGTGTACAAAGTTAAAAATCACAACACCAGGTTATAGTCCAATAGGTTTATTTGGAAGCACTTGCTTTCGGAGCGCTGCTCCTTCATCAGGTGGTCTTGATGAAAGAGCAGTGCTCCAAAAGCTAGTGCTTCCAAATAAACCTGGCACTGTGTGATTTTTAACCCACAAAAGATGCATTAGGACATTATTTTAATGAGCCACCACATACTGCAGAGAAACTATGAACAGCAGAGAAATATCACCAATACAGCGTATTCAAAAAGAACAATCTGCCGATTTCTCAGCAACAAACCCAAACAAGCAGACAAAACGCATCCAGAAACCCTAGCCACTCTCCCTTACATCAAAGGCATCGCAAATTACTGCTAGACTATTCAGACCTCTTGGCATCATGGTAGCCCATAAACCCACCAACACACTGAAACAGCAGCTAATGAATTTAAAAGACCCTATACAGACAAAAAGCAAAACAAATGTCATTTACAAAAAAAACTTTCAAGAATTGTAACAAACACAAACAGGCAGAAAATTAGCCACCAGCATACATGAAACATCAACTGGCCACAAACAGACATGACCCTCTCTCACTAGCACCCTTACATACAGATGAGAAAGGACACCACTTCGACTGGGACAACACGTCCAGAGGACAAGCCAAACAGAGACACCCACGAGAACACCCAGAAGCATAGCATTCCAGCCAGAACTCTATCAACAAACACATTGACTTGGACATTATTTACCACCCTCTGTGAAAAATAGGAAATAATATCACCACAGGAAATGACAAGACCAACCCAAGGAAACCTAAACACAGATACAAAGTGGGTCACTAACACCAGTGCTTCACTGGAGGCTCACTGATGATGTTACCTATTATGGTGACAAAATGGCCAAAAACAAACCTTTCAGCTCAGCTAGCAAACTTACATCCAGAGCTATGAGGCTCTCCACAGCTCACTGCACGGACTTGCTAATTGCCAAGCCTAGGAGCAGATCCATAGGAGGTCCTCTGACTCGCCTCCATCCAAAGATCAGGACACAGGACTGAAGTGCAACCAAATGGAACAGCAAACGATTACCCAAGTAAGTGAAAAGGCATTGCAATCGCCACAACCAATATGCACAGGTCCACAGATTCAACATCTCCACAAAATAAAGAGTTGAGCTAGGAGTCCGTGAACCACAGCAATCTGTAGTTACGTGGGACACTGACTGTATTATAAACTCAAAACCACATCCATGTGGCATGTAGACAGCACAGCGGCTCAGTGCTTAGCACTGCTGCTTCACAACACCAGATTCAAATCAAGCCTCAGGCGAATGTGTGCAGTTCACACATTCTGAAAATGTGTTGCTGGAAAAGCGCAGCAGGTCAGGCAGCATCCAAGAAGCAGGAAAATTGACATTTTGGGCATAAGCATGATTCCTCGATTCCTGAAGAAGGGCTCATGCCCGAAACGTCGATTCTCCTGCTCCTTGAATGCTGCTTGACCTGCTGCGCTTTTCCAACAACACATTTTCAGCTCTGATCTCTAGCATCTACAGTCCTCACTTTCTCATAGAAGAGTTCACACATTCTCCCCGTATCTGCATGGGTTTCCTCTGACTGTCCAAACATGTGGGTAGATTGGCCATAGTAAATTACACATTTTGTCTGAGGACGTGCAGGCTGGGAGGTTTGGCACGGGAAGTGCAAGGCTATGGAGGTCTGGTTTGGATGCTCTTCAGAGGGTTAATGTGGACTTGCTGGACCAAATGGCCTACTTCCATACTACAGGGATTCCACAAAACATCTATTGCTGCCAGTACCACAAAAAGAATTCCAAAGACTTTCACGTGGGAAAATGTGAGGTTATGCACTTCAAATGGTACAGGAAAGGAATATTATTAAATGACTGAAGAAAGAACAGAACAAGAATTTGGATGTTCTTATCCATGAATCAAAAAAATGCCAGCATTCAAATTCATTGGGCAACTGGAAGGCTGACCTATATTCCAAAAGGGAATACAAAAGTGGGGAGGGGTTTTACTGATAATATGCATGACACTTGTCTTACCACAGATGAAACAATGGTCTTTTTCTAAATGGTGGACAGTAACTAGCAATGTAATGCAGGAATCAGTATTAGGACCCTAGCTATTCAAAATATTTATTAATGATTTGTATAGAACATAGAATATTACAGTGCAGTACAGACCCTGTTGCGCCGCTCCATGAATCCAATCCGAAGCCTAACTAACCTACACTATTCCATTCTCATCCATATGCCTATTCAATGATCATTTAAATGCTCATAAAGCTGGCAAGTCTACAACTCTTGCAGGCAGTGCATTTCAAACTGCTGCTACTCTTGAGTAAAGAAACTACCTTTGACATCTGTCTATATCGATCACCCCTCAATTTGAAGCTATGCCCCCTCGTGCTAGCCATCACAATCCTAGAAGGGCTCGCACTATCCACCTGATCTAACCCTCTGCTTATCTTGTATGTCTCAATTAAGTCACCTCTCAACTTTCTTCTCTGTAACAAAAACAGCCTCAAGCCCCTCAACCTTTCCTCCTAAGACTTTCTCTCCATACCAAGCAACTGCCTACAAAGTCTCTCCTGAACTCTTTCCAAAGCGTCCACATCCCTCCACTAATACGGTGACCAGAATTGCACTCCAAGTGCAGCCACACCAGAGTTTTGTACAGTTGCAGCTTGACCTCCGTTCCGAAACTCGATCCCTCTGATAAAAACTAACACAGCGTACGCATTCTTAACAGCCCTATCAATCTGGGTGGCAACTTTGAGAGATCTATGATCATGGACACCGAGATCTCTCAGCTCATCCACACTACCAAGAATCTTACTATTTGCCCAGTACTCTGCATTCCTGTCACTCCTTCCAAAGTGAATCACCTCACACTTTTCTGCATTAAACTCCATTTGCCACCTCATAGCCCAGCTCTGCAACTTACCTATGTCCCCCTGTGACCTACAACATTCTTCAACATTATCCACAAGTGTAAATTTATTTACTAAATTTACTAACCCAAGACATATATGAGGTAACAAAAAGTAATGCCATCAAGTCTACAGATGGAAGGATGAGCTGTGGGGATGTTGCACAGATGCTTCAGTGTGATTTGAACAGGCTGAGTGAGTGGGTAAGTGCATGGCAGATGCAGTCTAATTTGGATAAATAGTCAAAACAAGCAGCAAATTTTCCAAATGGCTACAAATTGAGGGAATGGGATGGTGCAATGAATCCTGAGTGTCCTCAGACACCAGTTGCTTAATGTTAGCATGCACGTGCAGGAGACAGTCAAGGCAGCAAATCACTTTTAGCCTCATAACAAGAGGATTCGAGTACTGGAGCAAAAATGTCTTGCTGCATTGTGCAATGCTTTGGTGAGACAACACCGAGAATATTGTATGCAGTTTTCGTCTCCTTATCAGAGACAGGATGTTCTTACTGCAGATGGAATGCAGCAAAAGTTGACCAGGCTGATTCCAGGGTAGAAAGGCTGACATGAAGAGAGGCTGAATCAATTAGACCTTTATATATGGCAGAGTTCAGAAGGAAGGGAATCTCAAATAAACCTATAAAATTCTAACAGGACCACATAGGATAGATGCAGGAATGATAATGCTGATTGTGGGGGAACCCAGAACTAGGGATCAGTCTAAGGATACAATATAAACTATTTAGGACGGAGATAAGGAGAAGCTCCTTCACCCAGAGAGGGGCGAGCCTGTGGAATTCATGACCACAGAAAACAGTGAAGGCCAAGACATTGTGATTTCAAGGAGTTGGATATAGCACTTGGAGCTAAATGAAGGAATGAATATGGGGGGAAAGCAGCTGATCATCCAACTCAGATCATAATCAGTATTGGAGCAGGCTTGAAAGAGTAGGAGGAGGCCTTATCTCAAAGGAAGGATATACTGGCACCCCTCAGTTTCTTTATTCATTTTAGTCTTCTGCGGTATTCTGTTACCTGCTACTGTTTAGGCAGCCTTCTTCCTCCTTGCTACCTATCATCTCCAAAAACCATCTTTACTGTGTTCTTTGTGCCACCTCGATTCCTTTTCATACATTATCTTTTGAGCACCGTCATTGTGCTGCTCCAGTTTCCTCTGCTTCTCTCATGACTTCCATGCTCTTTGACCACTGTTACTCATTTCCATTCCTGCTGTTTTCACTGATTGACCTATTCTAATCCATCGCCTCAACCACAACTTCAGCGCTGGCTGCTACAACTCAACTTTATTAGTCATGGTAGCTCACAGCACCAACTACCCACACTCAACCTGGCACCGATAGTTGTGTTAGTGAAGGGGGTGCAATCTGTCTCCCTAACAGCACTGCAGACATGCTTACATCAAGTGGCCTGCAGATCAACGTAGCTGCTCACCATCACCTTCTCAAGAGCAATTAGAGATGGGCAATAAATGCTGGCAGTAACTCCAACATGCCATGAATGAATTAAAAATTCCATGCTTAGCACCACCACCAAACACCCTCCCCTCCCCCACCATCCTACACATATGTCAAACCTCCAAATAAGACCCTTGCATCTCATTTTTAAAAAAAACATCAAAATATCCCATTCTCTACATAGGTTCAAATATATCCCACCTCCTCCATCACCGTGTAGAATCCCTTCATCACCAACCAGAGCCACCACAAACATATTCCAAAACCCAGAAATTTCAGACTCCATAAAATTAATTCACAAAACAGAAGTACTGTGGATGCTGGACATAGAAATAAAAATAGAAAGTACTGGAGGAACTCAGCAAATCTGACAGTATCTTTGAAGAAAGAGTTAACCTTTGAGTCCAACATTATTATTCTTCAAATTGAAGGGTGATATTGGACTCAAAATATTAAAGTTCTCGGACCTTCTACAAATATGGGCAGCATGGTAGTTAGCACTGCTGCCTCACAGCGCCAGAGACCCAGGTTCCATTCCCACCTCAGGCAACTGTGTGTGGAGTTTGCACATTCTCCCCGTGTCTGCGTGGGTTTCTTCCAGGTGCTCCAGTTTCCTCCCACAATCCAAACAATATGCAGGTTAGGTGAATTGGCCATGCTAAATTGCCCATAATGTTAGGTGAAGGGGTAAATGTAGCGGAATGGATCTGTGTGGGTTGCTCTTCAGAGGGTCGGTGTGGACTCGTTGGCCCGAAAGGCCTATTTTCACACTGCAAGTAATCTAATCTAATCTAAATACCATCATTACAACTCCTCCACCATACTCTCCCTCACAGCCCCCTTAGCTCAGCTTATCCAAACAAAATACACCACTCTGCAGCTCACATTACTCCACAACATATCCACCTCAACTCCCTCCTATATGTCCCATTCTCTTCAAATCACCACCCAAAGGAACCACTCACTATTACTCAACCTACAAGATGGCAATTCTCCAAAACACTATGCCCCTAGTCTCAGCCCTCCCTATAGCCCCACCCCACAACTCCCTTCACCAAAACTGTCCTCTCCCCACTCCCCATCCCCACCCCCACCCCCACCCCAAAACCCACCTTCACCAGCACACCAAAGCTCTGCTTCCCCTCCCCTCAAGCCATCTACCCCGCCCCCTCCTCCTCTCCATAGCCATCCTCCCCACTCGGGTATTCCCCCCCCCACCTCTCCCTATATCCCCTCCCCCCCATCCCATATCCCAACCCCTCCCCCCCATCCCATATCCCCTCCCCCTCCCCCCCATCCCATATCCCCTCCCCCCCCCTCCCATATCCCCTCCCCCCCATCCCATATCCCCTCCCCCCCCATCCCATATCCCCTCCCCCCCCATCCCATATCCCCTCCCCCCCATCCCATATCCCCTCCCCCCCCATCCCATATCCCCTCCCCCCAGGGTCACCGCCCCTCCTCAGCCTGATCCTTACCGTGCCTCCGTCCTTGATAATGATTTTCTTGGCCAGCAGGACACTGCGGTTCAGCCGCTTCTTCTTCTTGCCCTGGGTCATGTCTCCTTCACGCGGCCTGAACCGGCCCGACCCGCCTCATCGCCATAGAAACGGCCGGAGCTGACGGCCACCCAGCACCCCGGCCGCCATTTCCCGCAGACCACCGCCGGCACCTCAACCAAGCTCGGCCTACTGTCCAATCAGGAAGCGTTACACAACCCGCCCGACCCGGCGTGCGTGCTACAACCTAACTTGCTGGTCAGCCGCATTAGCCCCGCCCTCCTGCACAACCACTGGTCGTTATCGTGACGTTGTCACGGCCTGGCCCAGTTATCCAGATTGCAATTGGTGAAAGGAGACATCAATCACTGAGAACACGTTCGTCACTCCCTGATTGGTGCATGTGCGGCGAGGTCACATGTGATCGCTGTATGACGTCATGCATTCATTGGGTAAAGGAAAGTTCCCGTGGTTTGTGAGGCGGCCATTTTGGTAATGGAGTATTCCCGCGATGGGCTGCTTCGCCATCTTAGTAATGGACAGGACATGAGGCGGGCTATGCCGCCAGTTTGGTAAAGGAAAGTGCTTGTGCCTGGTCCCAGTCAGCATTTTGGTAAGAGGGTGTGCAATAGGAGTTGGGCATAATTCCTTCTTGATGAAGGATTCTCCTGCTCCTGGGATGCCTCCTGACTAGCTGTGTTTATCCAGCACCACACTCTCCACCAAAATTACATGAATGACAATGCAAATGTATCCATTTTATAGCTGAAAAAGTGTTGCTGGAAAAGCGCAGCAGGTCAGGCAGCATCCGAGAAGCAAGAGAATCGACGTTTCGGGCATGAGCCCTTCTTCCGTATCCATTTTATACCCAATATAATCAACATTACTTCCATCTGCAGGGGGTGGCATGACCTTGTGGTGTTATTGTTTGGCTATTAAGCCATCACTCTGCGCTGCCTGACCTGCTGCGCTTTTCCAGCAACACATTTTTAAGCTCTGATCTCCAGCAACTGCAGTACTCACTTTCTCCTATTAAGCCAGACACTCGTCTAATGTTCTGGGATGCAGGTTCAATTCCTGTCATGACGGCAGATGGTGAAATTTGAATTCAGTAAATTAAGAGTTCATTGATTGTTGGGAAAATCTACCTGGTCCTCTAATGTCCTTTAGGGAAGGCCCCAACCCATATACTTCAATGCAAAATCTAAATTTACATTCCAGTGCTGTCCTGAGAGAGTACTATCCTGTCAAAGTGCTGTCCTTTGTTAGAGACAAGAAAATGATGCCCAGTCTCCATCTGAAAGATTCCACAGCCACGTTTACGAAGCAAAGGTTATACCAAAATTGGACGTGTAGTGGACAGCGAAGAGGGTTACCTCAGATTACAACAGGATCTTGACCAGATGGACCAATGGGCGGAGGAGTGGCAGATGCAGTTTAATTTAGATAAATGTTGAGGTGCTGCATTTTGGGAACGCAAATCTGAACAGGACTTATACACTTAATGGTAAAGTCCTGGGGAGCTGAACAAAGAGTGCAGGTTCATAGCTCCTTGAAAGTGGAGTTGCAGGTAGATAGGATAATGAAGAAGGCATTTGGTATGCTTTCCTTTATTGATCAGAGTACTGAGTGCAGGAGTTGAGAGATCATGTTGCAGCTGTATGGGACATTGGTTAAGCCACTGTTGGAATATAGCATGCAGTTCTGGTCTTCTTTCTATCGGAAAGATGTTGTGAAACTTGAAAGGGTTCAGAAAAGATTTACAAGGATATTGCCAGGGATGGAGGATTTAAGGTATTGGAAGAGATTGAATAGGCTGGAGCTGTTTTCTCTGGAGTGTTGGAGGCTGAGGAGTGATCTTTTAGAGGTTTACAAAATCATGAGGGGCATGGATAGGATAAATAGACAAAGTCTTTTCCCTGGGGTCGGGGAGTCCAGAACTAGAGGGCATAGGTTTAGGGTGCGAGGGGAAAGATTTAAAAGGGACCTAAGGGGCATTTTTTTCATGCAGTGGGTGGTACGTGTGTGAAATGAGTTGCTAGAGGAAGTGGTGGAGGCTGGTGCAATTGCAACATTCAAAACGCATTTGGATGGGTGTATGAATGGGAAGAATTTGGAGGGATATGTGCCCGGTGCTGCTAGGTGGGACTAGTTTGGGTTGGAATATCTGGTCGGCATGGATGAGTTGGATCGAAGAGTCTGTTTCCATGCTGTACATCTTGATGACTCTATGACATCTGAGGTGTCCTCAATGACTATCACTCAAATTCCTCACTTAAACACAGGTCACTTGGTCATTATCACGTTGTTAATTGTGGCTTACTGTGCAAGTCCTTTTTAGGACCTTTCTATGTCACTAGTGTTATGGCTCCTTTTATATCTGATGGGACGAATGATTAACTATCTCCTTCAAAGACCAGTAAACACAAAAATCAAGGGCTGTGTAGCCTCTTTCTATGCTGTTTGATTCTATGCAACCCTTACATCTTTGGCTTGAACCACACACACACATACACACACTGTATGAAACAATAAAATTTCACCCACTCCAACCTCTCACCCTCAGACACCCCTCTCACCCACTCCAACCTCTCACCCTCAGAACACCCCTCTCACCCACTCCAACCTCTCACCCTCAGAACACCCCTCTCACCCACTCCAACCTCTCACCCTCAGAACACCCCTCTCACCCACTCCAACCTCTCACCCTCAGAACACCCCTCTCACCCACTCCAACCTCTCACCCTCAGAACACCCCTCTCACCCACTCCAACCTCTCACCCTCAGAACGTGCAGCCCTCCACTCCCTCCGCTCCAATCCCAACCTCACCATCAAACCCGCAGACAAGGGAGGCGCGGTGGTAGTTTGGCGCACTGACCTGTATACCGCTGAAGCCAAACGCCAGCTCGCAGACGCCTCCTCTTATCGCCCCCTTGACCACGACCCCACCTCCCACCACCAAACCATCATCTCCCAGACCATCCAGGACCTCATCACCTCAGGGGATCTCCCATCCACCGCCTCCAACCTCACAGTCCCACAACCCCGCACCGCCCGTTTCTACCTCCTGCCCAAAATCCACAAACCTGCCTGCCCTGGCCGACCCATTGTCTCAGCCTGCTCCTGCCCCACCGAACTCATCTCCCAATACCTCGACACGGTCCTGTCCCCTTTAGTCCAAGAACTCCCCACGTACGTTCGGGACACCACCCACGCCCTCCACCTCCTCCAGGATTTTCGCTTCCCCGGTCCTCAACGCCTTATTTTCACTATGGACATCCAGTCCCTGTACACCTCCATCCCCCATCACGAAGGACTCAAAGCCCTCCGCTTCTTCCTTTCCCGCCGCACCAACCAGTACCCTTCCACTGACACCCTCCTTCGACTGACTGAACTGGTCCTCACCCTGAATAACTTCTCTTTTCAATCCTCTCACTTCCTCCAAACTAAAGGAGTTGCCATGGGCACCCGCATGGGCCCCAGCTATGCCTGCCTCTTCGTAGGATATGTGGAACAGTCCATCTTCCGCAACTACACTGGCACCACCCCCCACCTTTTCCTCCGTTACATCGATGACTGTATTGGCGCTGCCTCGTGCTCCCACGAGGAGGTTGAACAGTTCATCAACTTTACTAACACCTTCCATCCCGACCTGAAATTCACCTGGACTGTCTCAGACTCCTCCCTCCCCTTCCTAGACCTTTCCATTTCTATCTCGGGCGACCGACTCAACACAGACATCTATTATAAACCGACTGACTCCCACAGCTACCTGGACTACACCTCCTCCCACCCTGCCCCCTGTAAAAACGCCATCCCATATTCCCAATTCCTTCGTCTCCGCCGCATCTGCTCCCAGGAGGACCAATTCCAACACCGTACAGCCCAGATGGCCTCCTTCTTCAAGGACCGCAGATTCCCCCCAGACGTGATCGACGATGCCCTCCACCGCATCTCCTCCACTTCCCGCTCCTCCGCCCTTGAGCCCCGCTCCTCCAACCGCCACCAAGACAGAACCTCACTGGTTCTCACCTACCACCCCACCAACCTCCGCATACAACGTATCATCCGCCGCCATTTCCGCCACCTCCAAACGGACCCCACCACCAAGGATATATTTCCCTCCCCTCCCCTATCAGCGTTCTGCAAGGACCACTCCCTTCGTGACTCCCTCGTCAGATCCACACCCCCCACCAACCCAACCTCCACCCCGGCACCTTCCCCTGCAACCGCAGGAAATGTAAAACTTGCGCCCACACCTCCACACTCACTTCCCTCCAAGGCCCCAAGGGATCCTTCCATATCCGCCACAAGTTCACCTGTACCTCCACACACATCATCTATTGCATCCGCTGCACCCGATGTGGCCTCCTCTATATTGGTGAGACAGGCCGCTTACTTGCGGAACGCTTCAGAGAACACTTCCGGGCCGCCCGAACCAACCAACCCAATCACCCCGTGGCTCAACACTTTAACTCTCCCTCCCACTCCACCGAGGACATGCAGGTCCTTGGACTCCTCCACCGGCAGAACACAACTACACGACGGCTGGAGGAGGAGCGCCTCATCTTCCGCCTGGGAACCCTCCAACCACAAGGTATGAATTCAGATTTCTCCAGTTTCCTCATTTCCCCTCCCCCCACCTTGTCTCAGTCGGTTCCCTCAACTCAGCACCGCCCTCCTAACCTGCAATCCTCTTCCTGACCTCTCCGCCCCCACCCCACTCCGACCTATCACCCTCACCTTGACCTCCTTCCACCTATCCCACCTCCATCGCCCCTCCCCCTAGTCCCTCCTCCCTACCTTTTATCTTAGCCTGCTTGGCTCTCTCTCTCTTATTCCTGATGAAGGGCTTATGCTCGAAACGTCGAATTCTCTATTCCTGAGATGCTGCCTGGCCTGCTGTGCTTTAACCAGCAACACATTTGCAGCAGAGGACTTTGGCATGAACCACACACACACATACACACACTGTATGAAACAATAAAATTTGGCAAACCTGTACACGTCACAAAGTGGAGGCCATCGATTGTACCAGTTGGTATTTCTTTGGCTCTGTTTGCTAAGCCTAAATGATCTAAAACGATTATATTCTGTCTCTGATATCTCATGAGCAGTGGCAACTTATACAAGTGTATGCTGATCCCTCAGGAACTCTTAAAGTGTCTACATAAGACACCTTTCTCAATCAACCTTGTCTGACAGAACTGAAGAATGGAAGACCAAAGCTCCCTTTTGCCATATGCCTTGTGGCATCACTTCAGTTTTAGATTGAAAGAACACTTGTGTTGGCACAGGCTTGAAGCCTGTTCCTGTGCTGTATTGTTCTTTGTTCACCAATCTTGTCCAGAATTTGAGCGCTGGTACAATAGGCCCCATGCTACGACCGGAAGCACACCATGAAAAAGATCAAAGCAAGCAGCTTTCTGATTGTTAAGGGGTTGAGAATGAGAGGTCTTAGCTACAAGGTTAAATATTAAAGTCCGAGGATCAAAAAGCAAGAGAAACCAGTGAACAGAGGGACAGTTGTGAGGCTATCTGCTACACACTTCCAACATTAATGAGAAACAGGGCCAAGATTTGATTGTAAAGGTGGATGGAATGAAAAGGATTTGGAGGGATTTTGAAACAGGCTGGGTTAAGTATGATTGGAATTATTTGCTTTCTTGGTGATTGACCAGTTGGAGAAGACATCTTGCAAAATGTCCAGGTTACAGAGAAGGAAGTGCTGGATGTTTTGAAATGGTTAAAAGTGGATAAATCCCCAGGATCTGATCAAGTGTACCCAAGACCTCTGTGGGAAGTTAGAGAAGTGATTGTTGGCCCTCTTGCTGAGATATTTGTATCATCTATAGTAACAGGTGAGGTACTGGAAGACTGGAGGTTGGCTAACGTGGTGCCACTGTTTAAGAAGGGTGGTAAAGTCAAGCCAGGGAACTATAGACCGGTGAGCCTGACCTCAGTGGTGGGCAAGTTGTTGGAGGGAATCTTAAGGGACAGGATATACATGTATTTGGAAAGTCAAGGACTGATTCGGGATAGCCAACATGGCTTTGTGCGTAGGAAATCATGTCTCACAAACTTGATTGAGTTTTTTGAAGAAGTAACAAAGAGGATTGATGAGGGCAGAGCAGTAGATGTGATCTATATGGACTTCAGTAAGGCGTTCGACAAGGTTCCCCATGGGAGACTGATTAACAAGGTTAGATCTCACTGAATACAGGGAGAACTAGCCATTTGGATACAGAACTGGCTCAAAGGTAGAAGACGGAAGGTTGTGGTGGAGGGTTGTTTTTCAGACTGGAGGCCTGTGACCAGTGGAGTACCACAAGGATTGGTGCTGGGCCCTCTACTTTTTGTCATTTACATAAATAATTTGGATGCAAGCATAAGAGGTACAATTAGTAAGTTTGCAGATGACACCAAAATTGGAGGTGTGGTGGACAGT
The DNA here is from genome assembly GCF_020745735.1 of Hemiscyllium ocellatum. Classification (NCBI taxonomy): domain Eukaryota; kingdom Metazoa; phylum Chordata; class Chondrichthyes; order Orectolobiformes; family Hemiscylliidae; genus Hemiscyllium; species Hemiscyllium ocellatum. The sequence goes on from NC_083428.1 coordinate 4,360,785, forward strand.
GAAGAGGGTTACCTCGGATTACAACAGGATCTGGACCAGATGGGCCAAAGGGCTGAGAAGTGGCAGATGGAGTTTAATTCAGATAAATGCGAGGTGCTGCATTTTGGGAAAGCAAATCTTAGCAGCACTTATACACTTAATAGTAAGGTCCTAGGGAGTGTTGCTGAACAAAGAGACCTTGGAGTGCAGGTTCATAGCTCCTTGAAAGTGGAGTCGCAGGTAGATAGGATAGTGAAGAAGGCATTTGGTATGCTTTCCTTTATTGGTCAGAGTATTGAGTACAGGAGTTGGGAGGTCATGTTGCGGCTGTACAGGACATTGGTTAGGCCACTGCTGGAATATTGTGTGCAATTCTGGTCTCCTTTCTATCGGAAAGATGTTGTGAAACTTGAAAGGGTTCAGAAAAGGTCTACAAAGATGTTGCCAGGGTTGGCGGATCTGAGCTACAGGGAGAGGCTGAATAGGCTGGGGCTGTTTTCCCTGGAGTGTCGGAGGCTAAGGGGTGACCTTATAGAGATTTACAAAATGTTGAGGGGCATGGATAGGACAAATAGGCAAAGTCTTTTTCCTGGGATCGGGGAGTCCAGAACTAGAGGGCATAGGTTTAGGGTGAGAGGGGAAAGATATAAAAGAGACCGAAGGGGCAACTTTTTCATGCAGAGGGTGGTACTTGTATGGAATGAGCTGCCAGAGGATGTGGTGGAGGCTGGTACACTTGCAACAGTTAAGAGGCATTTGGATGGGTATATGAATAGGAAGGGTTTCGAGGGATATGGGCTGGGTGCTGGCAGATGGGACTAGTTTGGTTGGGATGTCTGGTCGGCATGGACAGATTGGACCGAATGGTCTGTTTCCATACTGTACATCTCTATGACTGTATGACATGGATGAGCTGAATGAAGATTGGTAAGCCTAACGTACTGAAGCAGATACTAATTGATTTGATTTGATTTATTGTTGTCACATGTACCTAAGTACAGTACAAATTTTTGTTTTGTGTTCAGTACAGGCAGATCATAACATTCAAGGACATGCAGACCAGAAGGTGATTAATCAGAGCAAGGCACATAAAGTTATGGCTGCACAGGAAGATCAACATTACTTTTGAAATTTAAAAGGCCATTCAGCAGTCTAACAAAATACCGTATCTGTAAAGTAACAATCGTAAACTAGCTCCTCACACAATTCCACCGTCTTCCTCAAATATCGTTTGTTCTTACTTTATGAATAGTGACACTATTGTTCCTAGTTATCAATGAGATGATTGGATAATTTAGGTATCAATCCTGTTTAGAAAATGACAGTGCACCCACATATCTCTGAGGTAGAGACCTCCTAGTTATTCACAACCTTCTTGATGGTAAAAAATCTATTCTAATTTTCATTTGAATTGTCTTGATACCCTGACCTGGTTCTCCAGCCAGGGCTAACTGACCCTCAGCACTGTGTGATGATGCTATGGCTTTCAGAGGTGTACTTTATCATTTCTTTTATGAAGAGAGGTTGCAGCAGAGGTGTCGAGCAACATGCTCAAAGCCAATAAAGTAAACAGCTTGTGAGGTCTTGAGGTTTTTATTCAGTTGGAACAGTCGAAACAGTCTGATTGGGTCAATTAGTCATACATGGAAGGAACATTTGCAGCATCTATTGGAATTGTTTGAATACTGTAGGAGGCGGGCTTTGTGATAAACCTGGCTAAAAATGAATTCACCAAAGTCCAAGTCACATTCCTATGCCAAAATATTGGACATGGACAAACAGCCCCACAAGATGTGAAAACGAGATTATTGCAGAGTTTCCCATACTATCGTCTAAGAAGAATAGCAGAAGGCTAAAAGTTTTTATAAATGTAGCCATCTTTATATATTGATGGTTCATTCTTTTTTAAGGGGGGGAAGGTGGGATGAGAAGTCGATTTTGTCATTTTTTCATGAAGAAAGGTTGAAACAGAGGGGAAGAGTGGTCTGCTCAAAGACAATAAAGTAAATAACTTAGAATGCTTTGGAATTAGTTTAAGTTGGAACAATAGAAGCAGCCTGAGTGGGTGGGATCATGCTTCCACAGAACCAGGATTTTTAGTTTTAGCTTTATGCAGTTGTTGGGGTCTTGAAGCTGGATGTGGAAACCCTCACTCCTGTCTCTGTTACAGCGAAAAGCTGCTGTTACAATTGCATGTGAGACAATCTAATTTACTGACTTTGCCTTTGCCAAGATTTGGAACTGCTGGTGTCGGACTGGGATGGACAAAGTTAAAAAAATCACACAATGCCAAGTTATAGTCCAACAAGTTTATTTGGAAGCAGTAGCTTTTCAGGTAACTTGATGAAGGAGCAGCGCTCTGAAAGCTAGTGCTTCCAAATAAACCTGTTGGACTATAACCTGGTTCAAAGTTTGTGAGAAGATTTGTAGCTCGGGTGCTCGTTGTTGTGGTTCTGTTCGCCGAGCTGGGAATTTGTGTTGCAGACATTTCGTCCCCTGTCTAGATGACATCCTCAGTGCTTGGGAGCCTCCTGTGAAGCGCTTCTGTGATCTTTCCTCCGGCATTTGTAGTGGTTTATCTCTGCCGCTTCCGGTTGTCAGTTCCAGCTGTCCACTGAAGTGGCCGGTATATTGGGTCCAGGTCGATGTGCTTATTGATTGAATCTGTGGATGAGCGCCATGCCTCTAGGAATTCCCTGGCTGTTCTTTGTTTGGCTTGTCCGATAATAGTAGTGTTGTCCCGGTCAAATTCTTGTTGCTTGTCATCTGCTTGTGTGGCTACTAAGGATAGTGGGTCGTGTCGTTTCGTGGCTAGTTGGTGTTCATGGATGCGGATCGTTAGCTGTCTTCCTGTTTGTCCTATGTAGTGTTTTGTGCAGTCTTTGCATGGGATTTTGTACACTACATTGGTTTTGCTCATGCTGGGTACCGGGTCCTTTGTTCTGGTGAGTTGTTGTCTGAGAGTGGCTGTTGGTTTGTGTGCTGTTATGAGTCTTAGTGGTCGCAGTAGTCTGGCTGTCAGTTCGGAAATGCTCCTGATGTATGGTAGTGTGGCTAGTCCTTTGGGTTGCGGCATGTCCTCGTTCCGTTGTCTTTCCCTCAGGCATCTGTTGATGAAATTGCGGGGGTATCTGTTTTTGGCGAATACATTATATAGGTGTTCTTCTTCCTCTTTTTGCAGTTCTGGTGTACTGCAGTGTGTTGTGGCCCTTTGGAACAGTGTCTCGATGCAACTTCTTTTGTGTGTGTTGGGGTGGTTGCTTTCGTAGTTCAGGACTTGATCTCTGTGTGTGGGGCTTTCCTGTATACCTTCGTGGTGAATTCTCCGTTCGGTGTTCTCTGTACCATCACGTCTAGGAATGGGAGCTGGTTGTCCTTTTCTTCCTCTCTCGTGAATCGGATTCCTGTGAGTGTGGTGTTGATGATCCAGTGTGTGTTCTCTATTTCTGTGTTTTTAATGATTACAAGATGTCATCCACATATCTGACCCAGAGTTTGGCTTAAATTTGCAGTAAAAAGTGAGGTCTGCAGATGCTGGAGATCAGAGCTGAAAATGTGTTGCTGGTTAAAGCACAGCAGGTCAGGCAGCGTCCAAGGTACAGGAAATTCGACGTTTCGGGCAAAAGCCCTTCATCAGGAAATGATGAAGGGCTTTTGCCCGAAACGTCGAATTTCCTGTTCCTTTGATGCTGCCTGACCTGCTGTGCTTTAACCAGCAACACATTTTCAGCTTAAATTTGCAGTAAGACTGTTTGTTCTAATACGGATGCCCTCACAATTTCTAATGCCAAAAACGGATTCCCACGCAATTTCATCAACAGATGCCTGAGGGAAAGACAACGGAACGAGGACATGCCGCAACCCAAAGGACTAGCCACACTACCATACATCAGGAGCATTTCCGAACTGACAGCCAGACTACTGCGACCACTAGGACTCATAACAGCACACAAACCAACAGCCACTCTCAGCCAACAACTCACCAGGACAAAGGACCCGATACCCAGCATGAGCAAAACCAATGTAGTGTTCAAAATCCCATGCAAAGACTGCACAAAACACTACATAGGACACAGAGGAAGACAGCTAACGATCCGCATCCATGAACACCAACTAGCCACGAATCGACACGACTAGCTATCCTTAGAAGCCACACACGCAGATGCCAAACAACATGAATTCGACTGGGATAACACTACTATTATAGGACAAGCCAAACAGAGAACAGCCAGGGAATTCCTAGAGGCATGGCACTCATCCACAGATTCAATCAATAAGCACATCGACCTGGACCCAATATACCGAACACTGCAGCGGACAGCTGGAACTGACAACTGGAAGCGGCAGATTCAAACCACTACAAATGCCGGAGGAAAGATCACAGAAGCGCTTCACAGGAGGCTCCCAAGCACTGAGGATGTCACCTAGACAGGGGACGAAGCGTCTGCAACACAAATTCCCAGCTCGGTGAACAGAACCATAACCTGGTATTGTGTGGTTTTTAACTTTGCCTTTGTCAAGGACATGTTAATGGGATGTTACTATTACTGGAGCAGTTTATTAATATTAGTTAATGTATTATCTTGTTAAGCATTTTGATAGTTACAGTTAAGCCAATTTTTCTGTTTCATTTTTATTTTGTCTGTATTTTAACTATAGTGTAAAAATAAAGTGTGTTTTGCTTAAAGTCAAGTGATTTGACCAATCAAATTGCATCTAGAATTACACTTACTTGAAAATGAGAAAAATTTAGGGTCTAGAGAATCTTGTTAATATATTTTGAGGGTGTTTGGCATGGTCCATAACAATTGACCCTGTCAAGTCCTTTCAATGAGATTGTCACTCATTCTTCGACATGTCAGACAGAATAGACCCATTCCATACAATCTTTTCTCATTAGACAAGCCACTTATTCCAGGAATCAATACAGTGAACCTTTGTTGCAATCCTCACAGCTGGGTATATCTGACTGTGAGTTGGTGTGTGTGTGTATGGGACACGTACCCCAGTGAGAGTCGGTGTGTGTGGGACCTGTACCCCAGTGAGAGTCAGTGCGTGTGGGACCTGTACCCCAGTGAGAGTCAGTGTGTGTGTGTGGGACCCTGTACCCCAGTGAGAGTCAGTGTGTGTGTGGGACCTTGTACCCCAGTGAGAGTCAGTGTGTGTGTGTGGGATTGTAACCTGGTGAGAGTTGGTGTGTGTGTATGGGGCACGTACCCCAGTGAGAGTCCGTGTGTGTGGGAGCCGTACCCCAGCAAGGGTCTGTGTGTGTGTGTGTGTGTGTGTGGGGGGGGGGGGGGGGGGAGCCCATACCCCAATGAGAGTCAGTGTGTGTGTGAGGGATCTGTACCCCAGTGAGAGTCAGTGTGTGTGTGGGAGCCCGTACCCCAGTGAGAGTCAGTGTGTGCATGGGAGTTCGTACCCTAGTGAGAGTCAGTGTGTGTGTGTGTGTGTGTGTGAGAGACCTATACCCCAGTGAGAGTTAGTGTGTGTGTGGGATTGTACCCCAGTGAGAAAGTGAGGCCTGTAGATGCTGGCCATCAGAGTCGAGCATATGGTGCTGGAAAAGCACAGCAGGTCAGGCAGCTTCTGAGGAGCAGGAGAATTGACATTTCAGGTGTAAGCCTGATGAAGGGCTTATGCTAGAAACGTTGATTCCCCTGCTTCTTGGACGCTGCCTGACCTGCTGTGCTTTTCCAGCACCACACTCTTGACTCTGTAACCCAGTGAGTCAGTGCGTGAGTGGGATTGTACCCCAGTGAGAGTCAGTGTGTGGAGGAGTGTTCTCCATTGAGAGTTGGTGTGTATGAACTCTGTCCTAGTGTAAATGGAAGTAGGATCAGGAAGTGGAGCTGCAAAGAAAAAGTTTTTTAAAAAAATATGAAAAGCTAATTTGACATTTCATTACTTCTCTGATAATTAAGTTGCTGAGTAATGCAACCTCTTACTGATTGATTAACACTTATAATCACCGCCTGCAATGAAGATGTAGCTGCCAAAGACAGCCATTAATGTTCCTGGCATTGGACTCAACTGTGTAATTGAAATTAAAAGGGCAAACACTGAATAATGGAGGAGCTAATTATCTTTGCGTAAAGAAATCTGTGAACAATGGCTGTGATCCTCAGCCCATGCAGTTATAGCAATCTCGACAAGAATAGCTCACGATCAGCTTCATCCCAAAAACAGCTCAATATTCTTTCTGCCTGTTGGCAACATGTCATGTTTGGTGGATATCCAATATCTTTGTGTATTGCAGAAAGTAGTTCCCAACGTTAAAAACGGCCAAATTTAATAAAAGGTAATGAAATGCAAAAAAATAAAGCCAGTGGTGGTGAATGTTTAGGTCCAGGCTGGAGTACCATCCTCATTTCTGGGCACCGCACTTTGTGATGATTGTCAAAGCCTTGGTGGAGTTGCAGAGAACCACTCAGCTCCGGGACTCATTCCAGCCTGGATTTAGTCACAGACTAAACAGCCACATTCCCAAAGTGAGCGTAGGGTGACAGCCCTTGATATTAAAGGTACAGTCAAGGAGCCCTAGCAAAACTGGAATCGATGGGTATCGGGGGGGGGGGGGGGGGGGGGGGGACTCTCAGCTGGTTGGAGTCATACCTGGCACATAGGAATATGGTTGTGGCTTTTGGAGGTTAGTCATCTCTGCAGGAGTTCCTCAGGGTAGTACCCTGGGCCCAACCATCTTCAGCTGCCCCATCAGTTATCTTCCCTCCATCATAAGTCAGAAGTGAGGATATTTGCTAATGATTGCACAATGTTCAGGACTATTTGCGATTCCTTGGATACTGAAGCAGTCCAAATGCAACAGGATCTGGACAATTTCCAAGTTTGGGCTGACAAATGGCAAGTAACATTGGCACCACACAAATGGCAGGCCCTGACTATCTCCAATAAGAGACAATCTAACTAATGTCACTTGACATTCAACGGTGTTACCATCACTGAATCCCCCACTGTCAATATCCTGTGGGTTACCATTCATTGGAACTGGATTCACCACATAACCACAGTGGCAGCAAGATGCTTTGATAAAGCCAAATTCCACTCACTGTCAGAAAGATTGTTAATGTGAGGTCACAGATATAGAATGATTGCTGAGAAAATCAGAAGGGAGGTTATAAGATGAATTACATGCAGAGAGAACCTTGGCACCAAAACATATTTCAGTGAAATTTGACTGATATTCATTTGGAACAGGATGAAGCTGACAGGAATAGATAGCGGAGAACAATCAGAGAACTGCGCCAACAGGGCTGTCGTCCAGTTATTCTAGCCTGTCATTGTGAAAGCTATAATTGCTTTATGGCAAGTATTCCAGTAAAGGTAATGTGGAATTCTGTGCTTAATTTATCTGCTCTTCAAGGCTCAACAAAAATTACATCCACTTTCCTTTGAAAAGACTTGTTCATACTTTGCTGAAGTTCCTGTAACAAACTAAAGGACATGCAAACCAGGGATGCTCAGGCATCTTCAATCACTCAGAAAGTGGTGCTGACTGAATGTGAGTTTCTCAAAGTTGAGCAGTGTTCTCTTGCTTACAAGTCAGGAAATGGACGCTCAGACATGTCAGCACATTGTCTTTACTGACATCTTTTTGAAGAACTTTTTTCTGTAGATCCATCGTCCTCCCCAAACCCACTCCTGAATTTGTTGAGTCTCACTGTGGAACATACAGCTCCCACACACACTGACTATTACTGTGGTACACGTCCACATTCACAGACACTCACTGAGGTCTGAGTCTCACACACACACTGACTCTCACTGGGGTACGGGTCCCACAAACACACCGACTCTCACTGGGGTACAGGTCACACACATACACACTGACTCTCACTGGGGTATGGGTCCCACACACATGCACTGACTCTCACTGGGGTACGGGTCCCACACACACACTGGGGTACAGGCTCCCCTCACACAAACACTAATCCTCACTGTGGTACGGGTCCCACATACACTGACTCTCAGTGGGATACAGGCTCCCCCACACACTGACTCACTGGGGTACGGGCTCCCCTCACACACACACTGACCCTCACTGGGGTATAGGGCCCCACACACACAGACTCTCACTGGGGTATGGGCTCCCACACACTGACTCTCACTGGGTATAGGCTCTCTCTCTCTCTCACACACACACACATAGACCCTCACTGGGTACAGGTTCTCACACACATGCACTGATTCTCACAGGGGATCAGGGGTCCCACATTAACATGCTGATTCTCACTGGGGTATGGGCTCCCACATATGGCCATTGACTCTAACTGGGGTATGGCTCCCATGCACACACTGACTCTTACTGGGGTGTGGGTCCCACACACACTAAAACTCACTGGGGTATGGATCCCATTAATACTGACTCTCATTGGGGTACAGAACCCAGACACTGAGTCTCACTGAGGTATGGGTCCCACACACACACACTGATTCATTAACTCCTGACTCTCTAACTAACTACTGCTAACCGATGGGTGCTCTGGTTCCCACCCACACTTCAAAGAGGTGCAGATTAGATTGATTGGCCATACTAAATTGTCCATAGTGCCTATGGATTTGCAGGCTAGCGCACTTGCCATGGTAAGTGCAGGGCTATGTGGTCTGGATTGGGAAGCTCATCAGTGTGTTGCTGCAGATGCAATGGACCGAATTGTTTCTGTCTGCACTGTTGTGATTCTGCGTTTCTATGATTCTACAACTCAACCACTATTTTCAGCTTCTGTATGTTTATCGTGGAAAAAAGCACACTGATCACTCCACACTGTACAGTAAAACAAAATACATGGGATGAGTGGAGAGATACTTGCTGCTGCTCCCTTACATGGTGGTGTTCGAGAGGTACCCACAGATGAATGGGTGACATTATAGACCAGTGAGCAAATTTAGATTACCTGCAATAGGGCTGCTCTCCCATTAGATAGATAGAGTTGACTGGTGGGAATTTAACCCGAAGGGTCACAACACTTCAGGTGAGGGGAGCGGTTGAGAAGGACAGTTCTTCATGGTAACCTCAGATGGAGGGTTGTTGGGTGTCACTCAGCTGTTGGGTATGTTTGAGCCTGAGTTGGACAGATATTTATGAGAAACCAAAATACATGGAATCAGTCAAGAACATAAAACTGAGGTCAAAGAATAGCCACAAACTTACTGAGTAGTATAAGATTTATTGGACAAGTTGACTTTCTCCTGCTCTTTCAATGTTGTTCTATAAATATCCACCAGAGGGAGTACAGAATGCGCAGACACACACACTGAAGAACATCCCCCTTGCACTCAATGGATTTCAGGGAAGTGGAACTGCCCCTGATTGCTGGCAGGCTCCCAGGGAATCCCTATAAATATTAGGGCATCCCGGAGACTCCCTATAAATATTAACACATCCCAGGGAATCCCTAGAAATAAGAACACACATCCCAGGACTCCCTATAAATATTAGCACATCCCGGGGACTCCCTATAAATATTAACACATCCCGGGGACTCCATAAATATTAACACATCCCAGGGACTCCCTATAAATATTAGCACGCCCCGGTGACTCCCTTTAAATATTAGCATAGCCTGGGACTCCCTATAAATATTAACACATCCCAGGGATTCCCAATAAATCAGACCAAACATTCCAGGGACTCCCTATAAATGTTAACAAATCCCAGGGACTCCCTATAAATATTAGCACATCCCAGGAATTCCCAATAAATCAGAACAAACATCCCAGGGACTCCCTATAAATATTAACACATCCCAGGGATTCCCTATAAATATTAGCACATCCCAGGGATTCCCAATAAATCAGACCAAACATCCCAGGGACTCCCTATAAATATTAGCACATCCTGGGGCCACCCTATAAATATAAACACATTCAGGGGACTCCCTATAAATATTCGGGCATCACGGGGACTCCCTGTAAATAAAAACACATCCCAGGTTCTCCCGTTAAAAATTTACACATCCCAGGGATTCCCTATAAATATTAGCACATCCCAGGGATTCCCTATAAATATTAACACATCCCGGGGAATCCCTATAAATATTAACACATCCCGGGGACTCCATAAATATTAACACATCCCAGGGGCTCCCTATAAATATTAGCACGCCCCGGTGACTCCCTTTAAATATTAGCATAGCCTGGGACTCCCCATAAATATTAACACATCCCGGGGAATCCCTATAAATATTAACACATCCCAGGGACTCCCAATAAATCAGAACAAACATCCCAGGGACTCCCTATAAATATTAACACATCCCAGGGATTCCCAATAAATCAGACCAAACATTCCAGGGACTCCCTATAAATGTTAACAAATCCCAGGGACTCCCTATAAACATTAGAACATCCCAGGGACTCCCTATAAATATTAGGACATCCTAGGGACTCCTATAAATATTAACACATCCCGGGGAATCCCTATAAATATTAACACATCCCAGGGACTCCCGATAAATATTAACACATCCCAGGGATTCCCAATAAATCAGAACAAACATCCCAGCGACTCCCTATCAATATTAACACATCCCAGGAACTCCCTATGAATATGAACACATACCAGGGACTCCCTATAAATATTAGCACATCCTGGGGACACCATATAAATATTAATACATCCCAGGGACTCCCGATAAATATTAACACATCCCAGGGACTCCCTATAAATATGAACACATCCCGGGGACTCCCTATAAATGTTAACAAATCCCAGGGACTCCCTATAAATATGAGCACATCTCGGAGATTCCCAATATATCAGACCAAACATCCCAGGGACTCCCTATAAATATTAACACATCTCAGGGACTCCCTATTAATATTAACACATCCCAGGGATTCCCAATAAATCAGAACAAACATCCCAGCGACTCCCTATAAATATTAGCACATCCCAGGGACTCCCTATAAATGTTAACAAATCCCAGGGGCTCCCTATAAATATTAACACATCCTGGGGACACCATATAAATATTAACACATCCCAGGGACTTCCTATAAATATTAGCACATCCCAGGGATTCCCTATAAATAAAGAACACACATCCCAGGGACTTCCTATAAATATTAGCACATCCCAGGGATTCCCTATAAATAAAGAACACACATCCCAGGGATTCCCTATAAATATTAACAATCCCAGGGACTCCCTATAAATATTAACAATCCCAGGGACTCCCTATAAATATTAGCACATCTCGGGGACTCCCTATAAACATTAGAACATCCTAGGGCCTCCCTATAAATATTAACACATTCTGGGGACTCCCTATAAATTCTAGCACATCACTGGGACTCCCTATTAATATTAACACATCCCAGGGATTCCCAATAAATCAGAACAAACATCCCAGCGACTCCCTATAAATATTAGCACATCCCAGGGACTCCCTATAAATGTTAACAAATCCCAGGGGCTCCCTATAAATATTAACACATCCCGGGGATTCTATTAGCACATCCGGGGATTCCCTATCAATAAGAACACACATCCCAGGGATTCCCTATAAATATTAACACACCCCACAGCTCCCTATAAATATTAACACATCCCAGGGATTCCCTATAAATAAAGAACACACATCCCAGGGACTCCCTATAAATATTAACACATCCCAGGAACTCCCTATAAATATTAACACATCCCAGGGACACCCAATAAATATTAACACATCCCTGGGACTCCTTATAAATAAAAACACATCCCGGGGACTCTCTGTAAGTATTAGCACATCCCAGGGACTCCCTATGAATATGAACACATCCCAGGGACTCCCGATAAATATTAATACATCCTGGGGACTCCCTATAAATATTAGCACATCTCGGGCATTCCCTATAAATAAGAACACACATTCCAGGGACTCCCTATAAATATGAACACATCCCATGGACTCACTATAAATATTAACACATCCCGGGATCTCCCTATAAATAAGAACACATCTCAGGGACTCCCTATAAATATTAGCACATCGCGGGCATTCCCTATAAATAAGAACACACATCCCAGGGACTCCCTATAAATATTAGCACATCCCAGGGATTCCCAATAAATCAGAACAAACATCCCAGGGATTCCCTATAAATATTAGCACATCCCAGGGATTCCCAATAAATCAGAACAAACATCCCAGGGACTCCCTATAAATATTAACACATCCCAGGGATTCCCTATAAATATTAGCACATCCCAGGGATTCCCAATAAATCAGAACAAACATCCCAGCGACTCCCTATAAATATTAGCACATCCCAGGGACTCCCTATAAATGTTAACAAATCCCAGGGACTCCTATAAATATTAGCACATCCCAGGGATTCCCAATAAATCAGAACAAATATCCCAGCGACTCCCTATAAATATTAGCACATCCCAGAGATTCCCTATAAATAAAGAACACACAGCCCAGGGATTCCCTATAAATATTAGCACATCCCAGGAATTCCCAATAAATCAGAACAAACATCCCAGCGACTCCCTATAAATATTAGCACATCCCAGGGACTCCTGAATAAATGTTAACAAATCCCAGGGACTCCCTATAAATATTAACACATCCCAGGAACTCCCTATGAATATGAACACATCCTGGGGACACCATATAAATATTAATACATCCCAGGGACTCCCGATAAATATTAACACATCCCGGGGACTCCCTATAAACATTAACACATCCCGGGGATTCCCTATGAATAAGAACACACATGCCAGGGATTCCCTATAAATATTAACACACCCCACGGCTCCCTATAAATATTAACACATCCCTGGGACTCCCTATAAATATTAACACATCCCAGGGATTCCCATCAAAAAAGAACACACATCCCAGGGATTCCCTATAAATTCTAACTCATCCCAGGGACTCCCTATAAATAGTTACACATCCCAGGGACTCCCTATAAATATTAACACATCCCGGGATCTCCCTATAAATAAGAACACATCTCAGGGACTCCCTATAAATATTAGCACATCGCGGGCATTCCCTATAAATAAGAACACACATCCCAGCGACTCCCTATAAATATTAGCACATCCCAGGGACTCTGTAAATATTAGCACATCCCAGGGACTCCCTATAAATATTAGCACATCCCAGGGACTCCCGATAAATAGGACACACATCCCAGAGACTCCCTATAAATATTAGCACATCCCAGGCACTCCCTATAAATATTAACACAACCTGGGGACTCACTATAAATTTTAACATATCCCGGGGACTCCCTACAAATATTAGCACATCCTAGGGACTCTTTGTAAATATTAGCACATTCTGGGCACTCCCTATAAATATTAACACATCTCAGGGACTCCCTATAAATACTAACTCATCCCAGGGACTCCCTATAAATACTAACACATCCCGGGGACTCGCTATAAATATTAACACATCCTGGGGCCACCCTATAAATATAAACACATTCAGGGGACTCCCTATAAATATTCGGGCATCACGGGGACTCCCTGTAAATAAATACACATCCCAGGTACTCCCGTTGAAAATTTACACATCCCAGGGATTCCCTATAAATATTAGCACATCCCAGGGATTCCCTATAAATAAAGAACACACATCCCAGGGATTCCCTATAAATATTAACAATCCCAGGGACTCCCTATAAATATTAGCACATCTCGGGGACTCCCTATAAATACTAGCACATCACTGGGACTCCCTATTAATATTAACACATCCCAGGGATTCCCAATAAATCAGAACAAACATCCCAGCGACTCCCTATAAATATTAGCACATCCCAGGGACTCCCTATAAATGTTAACACATCCCAGGGATTCCCAATAAATCAGACCAAACAACCCAGGGACTCCCTATAAATATTAACACATCCCAGGGACTCCCTATAAATAAGAACACACATCCCAGGGATTCCCTATAAATACTAACACATCCCAGGGACTCACTGTAAATATTAGTACATCCCAGGGACTCCCTATAAATATTAGCACATCACAGGGACTCACTATAAATAGGACACACATCCCAGAGACTCCCGATAAACATTAGCATATCCCAGGGATTCCCTATAAATATTAACACATCCCAGAGACTCCCTATAAACATTAGCACATCCCAGGGATTCCCTATAAATATTAACTCATCCCAGGGACTCCCTATAAATATTAACACATCCCAGGGATTCCCAATAAATCAGAACAAACATCCCAGCGACTCTCTATAAATATTAGCACATCCCAGGGACTCCCTATAAATGTTAACAAATCCCAGGGACTCCTATAAATATTAGCACATCCCAGGGATTCCCAATAAATCAGAACAAATATCCCAGCGACTCCCTATAAATATTAGCAGGTCCCAGGGATTCCCTATAAATAAAGAACACACAGCCCAGGGACTCCCTATAAATATTAGCACATCCCAGCGACTCCCTATAAATATTAACACATCCCAGGGACTCTGTAAATATTAGCACATCCCAGGGACTCCCTATAAATATTAGCACATCCCAGGGACTCCCGATAAATAGGACACACATCCCAGAGACTCCCTATAAATATCAGCACATCCCAGGCACTCCCTATAAATATTAACACAACCTGGGGACTCACTATAAATTTTAACATATCCCGGGGACTCCCTACAAATATTAGCACATCCTAGGGACTCTTTGTAAATATTAGCACATTCTGGGCACTCCCTATAAATATTAACACATCTCAGGGACTCCCTATAAATACTAACTCATCCCAGGGACTCCCTATAAATACTAACACATCCCGGGGACTCGCTATAAATATTAACACATCCTGGGGCCACCCTATAAATATAAACACATTCAGGGGACTCCCTATAAATATTCGGGCATCACGGGGACTCCCTGTAAATAAATACACATCCCAGGTACTCCCGTTGAAAATTTACACATCCCAGGGATTCCCTATAAATATTAGCACATCCCAGGGATTCCCTATAAATAAAGAACACACATCCCAGGGATTCCCTATAAATATTAACAATCCCAGGGACTCCCTATAAATATTAGCACATCTCGGGGACTCCCTATAAATACTAGCACATCACTGGGACTCCCTATTAATATTAACACATCCCAGGGATTCCCAATAAATCAGAACAAACATCCCAGCGACTCCCTATAAATATTAGCACATCCCAGGGACTCCCTATAAATGTTAACACATCCCAGGGATTCCCAATAAATCAGACCAAACAACCCAGGGACTCCCTATAAATATTAACACATCCCAGGGACTCCCTATAAATAAGAACACACATCCCAGGGATTCCCTATAAATACTAACACATCCCAGGGACTCACTGTAAATATTAGTACATCCCAGGGACTCCCTATAAATATTAGCACATCACAGGGACTCACTATAAATAGGACACACATCCCAGAGACTCCCTATAAACATTAGCATATCCCAGGGATTCCCTATAAATATTAACACATCCCAGAGACTCCCTATAAACATTAGCACATCCCAGGGATTCCCTATAAATATTAACTCATCCCAGGGACTCCCTATAAATATTAACACATCCCAGGGATTCCCAATAAATCAGAACAAACATCCCAGCGACTCTCTATAAATATTAGCACATCCCAGGGACTCCCTATAAATGTTAACAAATCCCAGGGACTCCTATAAATATTAGCACATCCCAGGGATTCCCAATAAATCAGAACAAATATCCCAGCGACTCCCTATAAATATTAGCAGATCCCAGGGATTCCCTATAAATAAAGAACACACAGCCCAGGGACTCCCTATAAATATTAACACATCCCTGGGACTCTTTGTAAATATTAGCACATCACAGAGACTCCCTATAAATATTAGCACATCCCAGGGATTCCCTATAAATAGGACACACATCTCAGGGACTCCCTATAAATATTACACATCCCAGTGACTCCCAATAAATATTAGCACATCACAGGGACTCACTATAAATAGGACACACATCCCAGAGACTCCCTATAAACATTAGAATATCCCAGGAATTCCCTATAAATATTAGCACATCCCAGGGACTCCCTATAAATAAGAACACACATCCCAGGGACTCCTTATAAATATTAACACATCCCAGAGACTCCCTATAAACATTAGCACATCCCAGGGACTCCCTATAAATATTAGCACATCCCGGCTACTCCCTGTAAATAAGAACACACATCACAGGGACTCCCTATAAATAGGACACATGCCCCAGGGACTCCCTATAAATATTAGCACATCCCGGTCACTTCCTATAAATATTAACACATCCCGGGGACTCCCTATAAATATTAACTCATCCCAGGGATTCCCCATAAATATTTACACATCCCGGCGACTCCCTATAAATATTAGCACATCCCTGGGACTCCCTATAAATATTAACACATCCCAGGGACTCCTTATAGATATAAACACATCCCAGGGAATCCCTGTAAATATTAGAACATCCTAGGAACTCCCTATAAATATCAACACATCCCGGGAACTCTCTGCAAATAAGAAAAAATCACAGGGATTCCCTATAAATATTAGCACATCCCAGGGACTCCCGATAAATATTAGCACATCCCTGGGACTCCCGATAAATATTAACACATCCCAGGGAATCCCTGTAAATATTAGAACATCCCAGGAACTCCCTATAAATATCAACACATCCCGGGAACTCTCTGCAAATAAGAAAAAATCACAGGGATTCCCTATAAATATTAGCACATCCCAGGTACTCCCGATAAATATTAGCACATCCCTGGGACTCCCTATAAATATTAGCACATCCCTGGGACTCCCTATAAATATTAACACATCCCAGGGAATCCCTGTAAATATTAGAACATCCTAGGAACTCCCTATAAACATCAACACACCCGGGAACTCCCTGTAAATAATAACACATCCCAGGGATTCCCTATAAATATTAGCACACCCCGGGGACACCCTATAAATATTAGCACATCCCGGGGACGCCCTATAAATATTAACACATCCCAGGGACTCCCTATAAATATTAACACATCCCAGGGACTCCCTATAAATATTAGCACATCCCGGCGACACCCTATAAATATTAGCACATCCCGGGGACTCCCTAGAAATATTAACACATCCCAGGGACTCCCGATAAATATTAGCAAATCACGGGGGCTCCTTATAAATATTAGCACATCCCTGGGACTCTTTGTAAATATTAGCACCTCCTAGGGACTGTCTATAAATATTAGCACATCCCAGGTATTCCCTATAAATATTAGCATATCCTAGGGACTCTCTATAAATATTAGCACATCCCAGGGACTCTCTATAAATATTAACACATCCCAGGGATCCCTATAAATAACAACGCACATTCCAGGGACTCCCTATAAATATTAGCACATTCCAGGGACTCACTATAAATATTAACACATCCCAGAGACTCCATATAAACATTAGCACACCCCGGCGACTCCCGATAAATATTAGCACATCAAGGGGGCTCCTTATAAATATTAGCACATCCCTGGGACTCTTTGTAAATATTAGCACCTCCTAGGGACTGTCTATAAATATTAGCACATCCCAGGTATTCCCTATAAATATTAGCATATCCTAGGGACTCTCTATAAATATTAGCACATCCCAGGGACTCTCTATAAATATTAACACATCCCAGGGATCCCTATAAATAACAACGCACATTCCAGGGACTCCCTATAAATATTAGCACATTCCAGGGACTCACTATAAATATTAACACATCCCAGAGACTCCATATAAACATTAGCACACCCCGGCGACTCCCGATAAATATTAGCACATCAAGGGGGCTCCTTATAAATATTAGCACATCCTAGGGACTCTCTATAAATATTAGCACATCCCAGGGATTCCCTATAAATATTAGCACATCCCGGGAACTCCCTATAAATATTAACACGTCCCAGGGACCCCCGATAAATATTAGCATATCCAAGGCACTCTCTATGAATATGAACACATCCCACAGAATCCTGATAAATATTAACACATCCCGGGGATTCCTTATAAATATTAGGACATCCCAGGGACACCCTATAAATATTAGCACATCCCGGGGACGCCCTATAAATATTAGCACATCCCAGGGCTCCCTATAAATATTAGCACATCCCAGCGACTCCCTGTAAATATTAACACATCTCAGGGACTCCCTATAAATATTAGCACATCCCGGGGACTCCCTATAAATATTAGCACATCCCAGGGATTCCCTATAAATATTAGCACATTCCAGGGACTCACTATAAATATTAACACATCCCAGAGACTCCATATAAACATTAGCACATCCCAGGGACTCCCTATAAATATTAGCACATCCCGGCGACTCCCTATAAATGTTAACACATCCCAGGGACTCCCTATAAATATTAGCACATCCTAGGGACTGTCTATAAATATTAGCACATCCCAGGGATTCCCTATAAATATTAGCACATCACAGAGACTCCCTATAAATATTAGCACATCCCAGGGATTCCCTATAAATAGGACACACATCTCAGGGACTCCCTATAAATATTACACATCCCAGTGACTCCCAATAAATATTAGCACATCACAGGGACTCACTATAAATAGGACACACATCCCAGAGACTCCCTATAAACATTAGAATATCCCAGGAATTCCCTATAAATATTAGCACATCCCAGGGACTCCCTATAAATAAGAACACACATCCCAGGGACTCCTTATAAATATTAACACATCCCAGAGACTCCCTATAAACATTAGCACATCCCAGGGACTCCCTATAAATATTAGCACATCCCGGCTACTCCCTGTAAATAAGAACACACATCACAGGGACTCCCTATAAATAGGACACATGCCCCAGGGACTCCCTATAAATATTAGCACATCCCGGTCACTTCCTATAAATATTAACACATCCCGGGGACTCCCTATAAATATTAACTCATCCCAGGGATTCCCCATAAATATTTACACATCCCGGCGACTCCCTATAAATATTAGCACATCCCTGGGACTCCCTATAAATATTAACACATCCCAGGGACTCCTTATAGATATAAACACATCCCAGGGAATCCCTGTAAATATTAGAACATCCTAGGAACTCCCTATAAATATCAACACATCCCGGGAACTCTCTGCAAATAAGAAAAAATCACAGGGATTCCCTATAAATATTAGCACATCCCAGGGACTCCCGATAAATATTAGCACATCCCTGGGACTCCCGATAAATATTAACACATCCCAGGGAATCCCTGTAAATATTAGAACATCCTAGGAACTCCCTATAAATATCAACACATCCCGGGAACTCTCTGCAAATAAGAAAAAATCACAGGGATTCCCTATAAATATTAGCACATCCCAGGTACTCCCGATAAATATTAGCACATCCCTGGGACTCCCTATAAATATTAACACATCCCAGGGAATCCCTGTAAATATTAGAACATCCTAGGAACTCCCTATAAACATCAACACACCCGGGAACTCCCTGTAAATAATAACACATCCCAGGGACTCCCTATAAATATTAGCACATCCGGGGACTCCCTATAAATATTAACACGTCCCAGGGACTCCCGATAAATATTAGCATATCCAAGGCACTCCCTATGAACATGAACACATCCCACAGAATCCTGATAAATATTAACACATCCCGGGGATTCCTTATAAATATTAGGACATCTCAGGGACACCCTATAAATATTAGCACACCCCGGGGACACCCTATAAATATTAGCACATCCCGGGGACGCCCTATAAATATTAACACATCCCAGGGACTCCCTATAAATATTAACACATCCCAGGGACTCCCTATAAATATTAGCACATCCCGGCGACACCCTATAAATATTAGCACATCCCGGGGACTCCCTAGAAATATTAACACATCCCAGGGACTCCCGATAAATATTAGCAAATCACGGGGGCTCCTTATAAATATTAGCACATCCCAGGGATTCCCTATAAATATTAGCACATCCCTGGGACTCTTTGTAAATATTAGCACATCCTAGGGACTCTCTATAAATATTAGCACATCCCAGGGACTCTCTATAAATATTAACACATCCCAGGGATCCCTATAAATAACAACGCACATTCCAGGGACTCCCTATAAATATTAGCACATTCCAGGGACTCACTATAAATATTAACACATCCCAGAGACTCCATATAAACATTAGCACACCCCGGCGACTCCCTATAAATATTAGCACATCAAGGGGGCTCCTTATAAATATTAGCACATCCTAGGGACTCTCTATAAATATTAGCACATCCCAGGGATTCCCTATAAATATTAGCACATCCCAGGTATTCCCTATAAATAAAGAACACACATCCCAGGGATTCCCTATAAATATTAACACATCCCTGGGACTGTCTATAAATATTTACAAATCCAGGCGACTCCCTATAAATATTACACATCCCAGTGACTCCCTATAAATATTTACAAATCCCGGCGACTCCCTATAAATATTAACACATCCCAGGGACTCCCTATAAATATTACACATCCCAGGGACTCTCTATAAATATTAGCACATCCCAGGGATTCCCTATAAATAGGACACACATCTCAGGGACTCCCTATAAATATTAACACATCCCAGGGATCCCTATAAATATTAGCACATCCCGGCGACACCCTATAAATATTAGCACATCCCGGGGACTCCCTATAAATAAGACACACATCCCAGATACTCCCTATAAACATTAGCATATCCCAGGAAATCCCTATAAATATTAGCACATCCCAGGGACTCCCTATAAATATTAGCACATCACAGGGACTCCCTATAAACATTAGCATATCCCAGGAATTCCCTATAAATAAAAACACACATCCCAGGGACTCCCTATAAATAAAAACACACATCCCAGGGACTCCCTATAAATATTAGCACATCCCGGTCACTTCCTATAAATATTAACACATCCCGGGGACTCCCTATAAATATTAACTCATCCAAGGGATTCCCCATAAATATTTACACATCCCGGCGACTCCCTATAAATATTAACACATCCCAGGGACTCCCTATAAATATTAGCAGATCCCAGGGACTCCCTGTAAATAGGACACGCATCCCAGAGACTCCCTATACATATTAGCACATCCCAGGGACACTTCGTAAATATTAGCACATCCCAGGGACTCCCTATAAATATTAACACATCCCAGGGACTCCCTATAAATATTAACACATCCCAGGGACACTTCGTAAATATTAGCACATCCCAGGGACTCCCTATAAATATTAACACATCCCAGGGACTCTCTAGAAATATTAGCACATCTCAGGGCTCCCTATAAATATTAACACATCCCAGCGACTACCTATAAATATTAGCACACCCCAGGGACTCCCGATAAATATTAGCACATCCCTGGGACTCCCTATAAATATTAGCACATCCCAGGGACTCTCTAGAAATATTAGCACATCTCAGGGACTCCCTATAAATATTAACACATCCCGGGGACTCCCTATAAATATTAACACATCCCGGGGACTCCCGATAAATATTAGCACATCCCAGGGACTCCCTATAAATATTAACACGTCCAGGGGCTCCCTATAAATATTAGCACATCCTGGGGACACTTTATAAATATTAGCACATCCCGGGGACACCCAATAAATATTAGCACATCCCAGGGACGTCCTATAAATATTAACACATCCCAGGGCTCCCTATAAATATTAGCACATCCCAGGGACTCCCTATAAATATTAGCACATCCCGGCGACTCCCTATAAATGTTAACACATCCCAGGGTCTCCCTATAAATAAGAACACACATCCCAGGGACTCCCTATAAATATTAGCACATCCTAGGGACTGTCTATAAATATTAGCACATCCCAGGGATTCCCTATAAATATTAGCACATCACAGAGACTCCCTATAAATATTAGCACATCCCAGGGATTCCCTATAAATAGGACACACATCTCAGGGACTCCCTATAAATATTACACATCCCAGTGACTCCCAATAAATATTAGCACATCACAGGGACTCACTATAAATAGGACACACATCCCAGAGACTCCCTATAAACATTAGAATATCCCAGGAATTCCCTATAAATATTAGCACATCCCAGGGACTCCCTATAAATAAGAACACACATCCCAGGGACTCCTTATAAATATTAACACATCCCAGAGACTCCCTATAAACATTAGCACATCCCAGGGACTCCCTATAAATATTAGCACATCCCAGCTACTCCCTGTAAATAAGAACACACATCACAGGGACTCCCTATAAATAGGACACATGCCCCAGGGACTCCCTATAAATATTAGCACATCCCGGTCACTTCCTATAAATATTAACACATCCCGGGGACTCCCTATAAATATTAACTCATCCCAGGGATTCCCCATAAATATTTACACATCCCGGCGACTCCCTATAAATATTAGCACATCCCTGGGACTCCCTATAAATATTAACACATCCCAGGGACTCCTTATAGATATAAACACATCCCAGGGAATCCCTGTAAATATTAGAACATCCCAGGAACTCCCTATAAATATCAACACATCCCGGGAACTCTCTGCAAATAAGAAAAAATCACAGGGATTCCCTATAAATATTAGCACATCCCAGGGACTCCCGATAAATATTAGCACATCCCTGGGACTCCCGATAAATATTAACACATCCCAGGGAATCCCTGTAAATATTAGAACATCCTAGGAACTCCCTATAAATATCAACACACCCGGGAACTCCCTGTAAATAATAACACATCCCAGGGACTTCCTATAAATATTAGCACATCCGGGGACTCCCTATAAATATTAGCAAATCACGGGGGCTCCTTATAAATATTAGCACATCCCAGGGATTCCCTATAAATATTAGCACATCCGGGGACTCCCTATAAATATTAACACGTCCCAGGGACTCCCGATAAATATTAGCATATCCAAGGCACTCCCTATGAACATGAACACATCCCACAGAATCCTGATAAATATTAACACATCCCGGGGATTCCTTATAAATATTAGGACATCCCAGGGACACCCTATAAATATTAGCACATCCCGGCGACACCCTATAAATATTAGCACATCCCGGGGACTCCCTAGAAATATTAACACATCCCAGGGACTCCCGATAAATATTAGCAAATCACGGGGGCTCCTTATAAATATTAGCACATCCCAGGGATTCCCTATAAATATTAGCACATCCCTGGGACTCTTTGTAAATATTAGCACATCCTAGGGACTCTCTATAAATATTAGCACATCCCAGGGACTCTCTATAAATATTAACACATCCCAGGGATCCCTATAAATAACAACGCACATTCCAGGGACTCCCTATAAATATTAACACATCCCAGAGACTCCATATAAACATTAGCACACCCCGGCGACTCCCTATAAATATTAGCACATCAAGGGGGCTCCTTATAAATATTAGCACATCCTAGGGACTCTCTATAAATATTAGCACATCCCAGGGATTCCCTATAAATATTAGCACATCCCAGGTATTCCCTATAAATAAAGAACACACATCCCAGGGATTCCCTATAAATATTAACACATCCCTGGGACTGTCTATAAATATTTACAAATCCAGGCGACTCCCTATAAATATTACACATCCCAGTGACTCCCTATAAATATTTACAAATCCCGGCGACTCCCTATAAATATTAACACATCCCAGGGACTCCCTATAAATATTACACATCCCAGGGACTCTCTATAAATATTAGCACATCCCAGGGATTCCCTATAAATAGGACACACATCTCAGGGACTCCCTATAAATATTAACACATCCCAGGGATCCCTATAAATATTAGCACATCCCGGCGACACCCTATAAATATTAGCACATCCCGGGGACTCCCTATAAATAAGACACACATCCCAGATACTCCCTATAAACATTAGCATATCCCAGGAAATCCCTATAAATATTAGCACATCCCAGGGACTCCCTATAAATATTAGCACATCACAGGGACTCCCTATAAACATTAGCATATCCCAGGAATTCCCTATAAATAAAAACACACATCCCAGGGACTCCCTATAAATATTAGCACATCCCGGTCACTTCCTATAAATATTAACACATCCCGGGGACTCCCTATAAATATTAACTCATCCAAGGGATTCCCCATAAATATTTACACATCCCGGCGACTCCCTATAAATATTAACACATCCCAGGGACTCCCTATAAATATTAGCAGATCCCAGGGACTCCCTGTAAATAGGACACGCATCCCAGAGACTCCCTATACATATTAGCACATCCCAGGGACACTTTTAAATATTAGCACATCCCAGGGACTCCCTATAAATATTAACACATCCCAGGGACTCCCTATAAATATTAACACATCCCAGGGACACTTCGTAAATATTAGCACATCCCAGGGACTCCCTATAAATATTAACACATCCCAGGGACTCTCTAGAAATATTAGCACATCTCAGGGCTCCCTATAAATATTAACACATCCCAGCGACTACCTATAAATATTAGCACACCCCAGGGACTCCCGATAAATATTAGCACATCCCTGGGACTCCCTATAAATATTAGCACATCCCAGGGACTCTCTAGAAATATTAGCACATCTCAGGGACTCCCTATAAATATTAACACATCCCGGGGACTCCCTATAAATATTAGCACATCCCAGGGACTCCCGATAAATATTAGCACATCCCAGGGACTCCCTATAAATATTAACACGTCCAGGGGCTCCCTATAAATATTAGCACATCCTGGGGACACTTTATAAATATTAGCACATCCCGGGGACACCCAATAAATATTAGCACATCCCAGGGACGTCCTATAAATATTAACACATCCCAGGGCTCCCTATAAATATTAGCACATCCCAGCGACTCCCTATAAATATTAACACATCCCAGGGACGCCCTATAAATATTAACACATACCAGGGATTCCCTATAAATATTAGCACACCTCAGGGCTCTCTATAAATATTAACACATCCCAGAGACCCCCTATAAATACTAGCACATCCTGGGGACTCCTTATTCATATTAGCACATCCTAGGGATTCCCTATGAATTTTATCACATCCCAGGGACTCCCTATAAATATTAGAACATCCTAGGAACTCCCTATAAATATCAACACATCCCGGGAACTCTCTGCAAATAAGAAAAAATCACAGGGATTCCCTATAAATATTAGCACATCCCAGGGACTCCCGATAAATATTAGCACATCCCTGGGACTCCCGATAAATATTAACACATCCCAGGGAATCCCTGTAAATATTAGAACATCCTAGGAACTCCCTATAAATATCAACACACCCGGGAACTCCCTGTAAATAATAACACATCCCAGGGACTTCCTATAAATATTAGCACATCCGGGGACTCCCTATAAATATTAACACGTCCCAGGGACTCCCGATAAATATTAGCATATCCAAGGCACTCCCTATGAACATGAACACATCCCACAGAATCCTGATAAATATTAACACATCCCGGGGATTCCTTATAAATATTAGGACATCCCAGGGACACCCTATAAATATTAGCACACCCCGGGGACACCCTATAAATATTAGCACATCCCGGCGACACCCTATAAATATTAGCACATCCCGGGGACTCCCTAGAAATATTAACACATCCCAGGGACTCCCGATAAATATTAGCAAATCACGGGGGCTCCTTATAAATATTAGCACATCCCAGGGATTCCCTATAAATATTAGCACATCCCTGGGACTCTTTGTAAATATTAGCACATCCTAGGGACTCTCTATAAATATTAGCACATCCCAGGGACTCTCTATAAATATTAACACATCCCAGGGATCCCTATAAATAACAACGCACATTCCAGGGACTCCCTATAAATATTAGCACATTCCAGGGACTCACTATAAATATTAACACATCCCAGAGACTCCATATAAACATTAGCACACCCCGGCGACTCCCTATAAATATTAGCACATCAAGGGGGCTCCTTATAAATATTAGCACATCCTAGGGACTCTCTATAAATATTAGCACATCCCAGGGATTCCCTATAAATATTAGCACATCCCAGGTATTCCCTATAAATAAAGAACACACATCCCAGGGATTCCCTATAAATATTAACACATCCCTGGGACTGTCTATAAATATTTACAAATCCAGGCGACTCCCTATAAATATTACACATCCCAGTGACTCCCTATAAATATTTACAAATCCCGGCGACTCCCTATAAATATTAACACATCCCAGGGACTCCCTATAAATATTACACATCCCAGGGACTCTCTATAAATATTAGCACATCCCAGGGATTCCCTATAAATAGGACACACATCTCAGGGACTCCCTATAAATATTAACACATCCCAGGGATCCCTATAAATATTAGCACATCCCGGCGACACCCTATAAATATTAGCACATCCCGGGGACTCCCTATAAATAAGACACACATCCCAGATACTCCCTATAAACATTAGCATATCCCAGGAAATCCCTATAAATATTAGCACATCCCAGGGACTCCCTATAAATATTAGCACATCACAGGGACTCCCTATAAACATTAGCATATCCCAGGAATTCCCTATAAATAAAAACACACATCCCAGGGACTCCCTATAAATATTAGCACATCCCGGTCACTTCCTATAAATATTAACACATCCCGGGGACTCCCTATAAATATTAACTCATCCAAGGGATTCCCCATAAATATTTACACATCCCGGCGACTCCCTATAAATATTAACACATCCCAGGGACTCCCTATAAATATTAGCAGATCCCAGGGACTCCCTGTAAATAGGACACGCATCCCAGAGACTCCCTATACATATTAGCACATCCCAGGGACACTTCGTAAATATTAGCACATCCCAGGGACTCCCTATAAATATTAACACATCCCAGGGACTCCCTATAAATATTAACACATCCCAGGGACACTTCGTAAATATTAGCACATCCCAGGGACTCCCTATAAATATTAACACATCCCAGGGACTCTCTAGAAATATTAGCACATCTCAGGGCTCCCTATAAATATTAACACATCCCAGCGACTACCTATAAATATTAGCACACCCCAGGGACTCCCGATAAATATTAGCACATCCCTGGGACTCCCTATAAATATTAGCACATCCCAGGGACTCTCTAGAAATATTAGCACATCTCAGGGACTCCCTATAAATATTAACACATCCCGGGGACTCCCTATAAATATTAGCACATCCCAGGGACTCCCGATAAATATTAGCACATCCCAGGGACTCCCTATAAATATTAACACGTCCAGGGGCTCCCTATAAATATTAGCACATCCTGGGGACACTTTATAAATATTAGCACATCCCGGGGACACCCAATAAATATTAGCACATCCCAGGGACGTCCTATAAATATTAACACATCCCAGGGCTCCCTATAAATATTAGCACATCCCAGCGACTCCCTATAAATATTAACACATCCCAGGGACGCCCTATAAATATTAACACATACCAGGGATTCCCTATAAATATTAGCACACCTCAGGGCTCTCTATAAATATTAACACATCCCAGAGACCCCCTATAAATACTAGCACATCCTGGGGACTCCTTATTCATATTAGCACATCCTAGGGATTCCCTATGAATTTTATCACATCCCAGGGACTCCCTATAAATATTAACACATCTCTGGGACTCCCTATAAATATTATCACATCCCAGAGAATCCCTATAAATATTAGCACACCTCAGGGCTCTCTATAAATATTAACACATCCCAGAGACCCCCTATAAATACTAGCACATCCTGGGGACTCCTTATACATATTAGCACATCCTAGGGATTCCCTATAAATATTATCACATCCCAGGGACTCCCTATAAATATTAACACATCTCTGGGACGCCCTATAAATATTAATACATCCCAGGGACTCCCTATAAATATTAACACATCCCAGAGACTCCCTATAAACATTAGCACACCGCAGGGATTCCCTATAAATATTAGCACATCACAAAAACTCCCTATAAATATTAGCACATCCCAGGGACTCCATATAAATATTAGCACATCCCGGGAACTCCCTATAAACATTAGCACATCCCAGGGACTCCCTATAAATATTTACACATCCCAGGGATTCTCTATAAATATTAGCACATCCCAGGGACTCCCTATAAATATTTACACATCCCAGGGATCCCTATAAATATTAGCACATCACGGGCACTTCCTATAAATATTAACACATGCCAGGGACTCCCTATAAATATTTACACATCCCGGCGACTCCCTATAAATATTAGCACATCCCAGGGACTCCCTATAAATATTTACACATCCCAGGGATTCTCTATAAATATTAGCACATCACAAGGACTCCCTATAAATAAGAACACACATCCCGGGGATCCCTATAAATATTAGCACATCACAGGGACTCCCTATAAATAGGGCACACATCCCAGAGACTCCCTATAAATATTAGCACTTCCCAGGGACTCTCTATAAATATTAACACATCCCAGGGACTCCCTATAAATATGAACACATCCCAGGGACTCTCTGTAAATATTAGCATATCCCAGGGGCTCCCTATAAATATTAGCACATCCCAGGGTTTCCCTATAAATAGGACACACATCTCAGGGACTCTCTATAAATATTAGCAGATCCCAGGGACTCCCTATAAACATTAACACATCCCAGGGACTCCCTATAAATATTTACACTTCCCAGGGACTCCCTATAAATATTTACACATCCCAGGGACTCCTGTAAATAGGAACACATCCCAGGGATTCCCTGTTAATACTAACACATCCCAGGGCCTCCCTATGAATATTAGCACATCTCAGGGTCTTCCTATAAATGCTAACACATCCCATGGACTCCCTGTAAATATTGACACATCCCAGGGACTCTCTGTAAATACTGACACATCCCAGGGTCTCCTATAAATATTAGCACATCCCCAGGACTCCTTGTATTTATTTACATATTCCTTGGACTCCCTATAAATAATGACTTATTCCAAAGGATTCCCTATCATTGCTGAAACTCCCTATAAACATTAACACATTCCCAGAAAGGCTCTGTAATTAGTGAAACATTCCCAGAGAGTTCCTGTAAATTCTGAAATGTTACTGAATCCTCAACGTATTGTGATACATGTGGAATAAATTCGCTGGTGGCTCACTCAGGAAATCTTCGAGTAAAAAATGAGGTCTGCAGATGCTGGAGATCACAGCTGAAAATGTGTTGCTGGTCAAAGCACAGCAGGCCAGGCAGCATCTCAGGAATAGAGAATTCGACGTTTCGAGCATAAGCCCTTCATCAGGAATGAGAGAGAATAGCCAAGCAGGCTAAGATAAAAGGTAGGGAGGAGGGACTTGGGGGAGGGGCGATGGAGATGGGATAGGTGGAAGGAGGTCAAGGTGAGGGTGATAGGCCGGAGTGGGGTGGGGGCGGAGAGGTCAGGAAGAGGATTGCAGGTTAGGAGGGCGGTGCTGAGTTGAGGGAACCGACTGAGACAAGGTGGGGGGAGGGGAAATGAGGAAACTGGAGAAATCTGAGTTCATCCCTTGTGGTTGGAGGGTTCCCAGGCGGAAGATGAGGCGCTCCTCCTCCAGCCGTCGTGTTGTTATGTTCTGCCGGTGGAGGAGTCCAAGGACCTGCATGTCCTCGGTGGAGTGGGAGGGAGAGTTAAAGTGTTGAGCCACGGGGTGGTTGGGTTGGTTGGTCCGGTCGGCCCAGAGGTGTTCTCTGAAGCGTTCCGCAAGTAAGCGGCCCGTCTCCCCAATATAGAGGAGGCCACATCGGGTGCAGCGGATGCAATAGATGATGTGTGTGGAGGTACAGGTGAACTTGTGGCGGATATGGAAGGATCCCTTGGGGCCTTGGAGGGAAGTGAGGGAGGAGGTGTGGGCGCAAGTTTTACATTTCCTGCGGTCGCAGGGGAAGGTGCCGGGGGTGGAGGTTGGGTTGGTGGGGGGTGTGGATCTGACGAGGGAGTCACGAAGGGAGTGGTCCTTGCGGAACGCTGCTAACACTCAAGTCCCAAGCAGCACTTGCAAACCAGAAATAAAATTTACTGCTCCCTACTGTACAAAGTAAACAAGGTTTGTGGTGTATCGATGAGGGGAGTGGGAAGAAATGCTGGAACTGGTTGGGTTGAATATACTGTTTCTCATGTAAACTTTGTAACCTGAGCTGAAGACTCTCTGTTTCTGAAGTGCTATTGACTCAGACACCCTCTTCAATTTTAAACTAACAAAATTTGCAACATTTAGGGGAAGTGATGACCTCGTGTTATTGTTGCTGGACTGTTAATCCAGAGTTCAAACCCTACCATAGGAGGAAATTGACTTCAATAAAAACCTGGAGCTAAGCGTCTAATGGTGACTATGAATCCATTGTCAAGTATTGGAAAACCCATCTGGTTCACTAATGTTGTTGACAGAAGGAAGCTGCCATCTTTACCTGGTCTGGCCTACATGTGCTTCCAGACCCACAGCAATGTGGTTGCTCTCAACTGCCCTCTGGGCAATTAGGGATGGGCAACAAATGCTGACCGAGCCAGCAATGCCCTCATCCAATAAATAACAAAGAACTTCCTTTTCTCAACTAAATGTGAACAGGAAAGACTTGCATTTGTGTGGAGATTTTCCCGACTGTGAGATGTCTCAAAGTGCCTTACAGAAAGTGAAGTACGTTTTGAAATGCAGTCACATGACAGCTAACCTGTACACAGCAATGATTTGGAGGTGCCGCTGTCGGACTGGGGTGCACAAAGTTAAAAATCACACAACACCAGGTTATAGTCTAACAGGTTTCATTGGAAGCACACTAGCTGGTTATTGTTCCTTCATCAGGTGGTTGGAGGACATCATCTACCACATGAGAAGGGAAATTGCAGTCTTTAAAGAAGGAGGCCATCTGGTATGTTCTGTGATGAAACTGGTCCTCCTGGGAGCAGATACGGTGGTGCTCACTTCGCATAAACCGTATCATCCGCCAATACTTCCACCACCTCCAAACGGACCCCACCACCAGGGATATATTTCCCTCCACACCCCGTTCCCTCTGTAACTACCTGGTCAGGTCCACGCCCCCCAACAACCCACCCTCCCCTCTTGGCACCTTCCCCTGCCATCGCCGGAATTGCAAAACCTGCGCCCACACCTCCCCCCTCACCTCCATCCAAGGCCCCCGATTCCCTCCAACCACCTGATGGAGGGCCGCACAGAAAGCTAGCGTGCTTCCAATTAATCCTGCTGTATTATAATCTGGTGTTGTGTGATTTTTAACTTTTAACACAGCAAGCTCTCACAAAAAGCCATATGATAGTGACCAGAGAGAGTCAGCTTTATTGTGAGAGAGAACATTCATAACCAGAGGGTATGGATAGAAGGCAGAAGATTGGAACTAAATGAGATGCTCATTTAAAAAGCTGGCACAGTCATGATGGGTAGAATGGCCTCCTTCAGCACTGTAAGTATTCAGTGGTCAGGATATCAAGGAGAACCCCTTTGCTCTTCCTCAAAATAGAGTCTGCAGGACATTTTACTTTCCATCTCTTCAAGAGATGAGGTTCTCATTAAATGTCTCATCCCCAAAGACAGCCGCTCAGGTAGTGAAGTATTCCCTCAGTACTGTACCGGAGTGCCCCTCTCAATTGTTGGGTTGCAGTGGCACTTGAGCCTGAAGCTTTGAAGTTCAGATGCGAGAATGCCATCAGCTGACCCACCACTGACACAGGGTGGTGTTGTGGATCTCTCTGTGAATATGACACTGACTGTTCACTTCACTCAAAATGAATGGCTGGTTATTGTGAAATACACACCATAAACAACTATCCTGAATATAAACATCCATCCACGGAACATACAGTGACCATAAGACATAGGAGCGGAAGATTCCCAATTCCTCCACCTCCGCTGGATCTGCTCCCGGGAGGACCAGATCCACTACAGAACACACCAGATGGCCTCCTTCTTTAAAGACTGCAATTTCCCTCCAATGCATCTCATCCACATCCCACGCCTCCACCCTTAAACCCCATCCCTCCAACTGTAACAAGGACAGACGCCCCTGGTCCTCACCTTCCACCCTACCAACCTTCGCATAAACTGTATCATCCGCCAACATTTCTGCCACCTCCAAATGGACCCCACCACCAGGGATATATTTCCCTCCCCACCCCTTTCCGCTTTCCGCAAAGACCGTTCCCTCCGTGACTATCACGCCCCCCGCTACAACCCACCCTCCCGTCCTGGCACTTTCCCCTGCCACCGCAGGAACTGTAAAACCTGTGCCCAAAACTCCTCCCTCACCTCTATCCAAGGCCCCAAAGGAGCCTTCCAGATCCATCAAAGTTTTACCTGCACATCCACCAATGTAATTTATTGTATCTGTTGCTCCCGATGTGGTCTCCTCTACATTGGGGAGACTGGACGCCTCCTAACAGAGCGCTTTAGGGAACATCTCTGGGACACCTGCACCATTCAACCACACCGCCCCGTGGCCCAACATTTCAACTCCCCCTCCCACTCTGCTGAGGACATGGAGGTCCTGGGCGTCCTTCACCGCCGCTCCCTCACCACCCGACGCCTGGAGGAAGAACGCCTCATCTTCCGGCTCAGAACACTTCAACCCCAGGGCATCGATGTGGACTTCACCAGTTTCCTCATTTCCCCCTCCCCCACCTTTCCCCAGCTCCAACCTTCCAGCTCAGCACCGCCCTCATGACCTGTCCTACCTGCCAATCTCCCTTCCCACCTACCCACTCCACCCTCCTCTCTGACCTATCACCTTCATCCACCTATTGTACTCTTTGCTACCTTCTCCCAGCCCCAACCCCCCTCCCATTTCTCTCTCCACCCTGGAGGCTCCCTGCCTTCAGTCCTGATGAAGTGCTTTTTCCTGAAATGTCAATTTTCCTTCTGCTCAGATGTTGCCTGACCTGCTGTGCTTTTCCAGCGCCACTCTAATCTAGACTCTGATTTCCAGCATCTGCAGTCCTCACTTTTGCATGAAAGCCATTCAGTCCTTTGAGTCTGGTCTGCTGTTCAATGAGATCATGGCTGATCTGATAAACTTTCCTGCCTTTCCCTATAACTCTCAATTCCCCTTACAGATTAAATACCTATCCATCTCAGCCCTGAATATACTTAATGGCACTATATTTGAATGCATGGAATTGAACGTCCAAGAGTATTCAATAGCGTCATCAAATCATACATACAGCACAGAAACACACCCTTCAGTCCAACCAGCCTATGCCGACCACAATGCCAAACTAAACACGCCCCACCTGCCTGCTCCTGGCCC
The DNA here is from genome assembly GCF_020745735.1 of Hemiscyllium ocellatum. Lineage (NCBI taxonomy): Eukaryota > Metazoa > Chordata > Chondrichthyes > Orectolobiformes > Hemiscylliidae > Hemiscyllium > Hemiscyllium ocellatum. The sequence goes on from NC_083428.1 coordinate 4,394,196, forward strand.
ATATCCCTCCAAATCTTTCCTATCCATATGCCTATTCAAATGCCTTTTAAATTTTCTAATTGCACCCGCATCCACCACTTCCTCTGGCAGTTCATTCCACACATGAACCACTCTGTGTGAAAAAATGTCCTTTATAACTTTTTCTCCTCTCACCTTAAAATATGCCCCCTAGTCTTGAATAAGAAAAGGCACCTGCCATGCACCGTAACTCTTCTTCTCATGATTTTATAAACTTCCATAAGGTCGCCCTTCAGCCTCCTATGCTCCAGTCAAAAAAGCCCCATCCTATAACACAACCCTCCAATTCCAGCAATATCCTGTTAATCTTTTCTGAATTCTCTCCAATTTAATAATAATCTTCCTATTGCAAGGCAAAGAGAACTGCACACAATACTCCAGAAGAAGTTTAAGCAATGTCCTGTACAACCTCAACATGTTGTCCCAAGTCCGATACTCCAAGGTCTGATCAATGAAGGCAAGTGTGCTAAACACCGTTTTAAGCACCCTGTCTACCTAGTTCACAAATTTCAAAGAATTATGTACCTGAAGCCCTCGATCTCTCTGTTCTACCACACTACCTGAGGTCTCCTATTAACTATATAAGTCCTGCCCCTGTTTGTTTCACCAGAATGCAACACCTTGTGTTTATCCAAATTAAACTCCATCTGCCACTTCTCAGCCCATTGACCCAACTTTATAATCTTAGATAACCTTTCTTCATTGTTCATTATACCACTAATATTGGTGTCATTCACAAAGTTACTAACCATGTTTCCTAATATCTCATCCAAATCGTTTCTATAAAAGACAAACAAAAGTGGACCCAGCATCAATCCCTGTGGAACACCTCTGGTCACAGACTTGTCTGAAAAACAACCCACCATCACTCTCTGTTTCCTACTATCAAGCCAATTTTGTATTCAATTGGCAAGCTCACCCTCAAGGTGGTAAAAACAATGACTGCAGATGCTGGAAACCAGATTCTGGATTAGTGGTGCTGGAAGAGCACAGCAGTTCAGGCAGCATCCAATGTGCAGCGAAATCGACGTTTCGGGCAAAAGCCCTTCATCAGGAATAAAGACAGTGAGCCTGAAGCGTGGAGAGATAAGCTAGAGGAGCTCATCCTCAATCCCATGTGATCTAATTTTACTAATCAGTCTGCCATGCAGACCTTGTCAAAGCTTTACTAAAGCCCAAGTAAACAACATTACCACTCTGCCCTCATCAATCTTTTCTGAATTCAGCCCCACTCCACTGTTGTGACACCCTAACCTCCATTGTTGCTTCTGAACCATTACTGAGAACATGCTGCGTTGACTGATTAGATTAGACTTACAGTGTGGAAACAGGCCCTTCGGCCCAACAAGTCCACACCGACCCGCCGAAGCGAAACCCACCCATACCCCTACATTTACCCCTTACCTAACACTACGGGCAATTTAGCATGGCCAATTCACCTGACCCGCACATCTTTGGACTGTGGGAGAAAACCGGAGCACCCGGAGGAAACCCACGCAGACACAGGGAGAACGTGCAAACTCCACACAGTCAGTCGCCTGAGTCGGGAACTGAACCTGGGTCTCAGGCGCTGTGAGGCAGCAGTGCTAACCACTGTGCCACCGTGCCGCCCACGTTGAATGAAGTGTTAAACACAGTTTGTCTCCCTTCTCAAGTGAATATAAACTATTCAAAAAATTCTCCCTGGGACAATATTTATCCCCTAACCAATGGCACAAACAGAATAATCAACTTACCTCTTTGCAATTTCTGAGATCGTATATTGCACAAATTGTCTGCCCCTAATTTCCTTCATTATAGCAATGATCACATATTTTTGAAATATGTAATTTGCTGCAAGGCACATCCCTCCTGAAGTCCTCACTTACATTATTACAAATTCTTCCTCTTCCGGCACTGATGGATTTCTTCGTCCTTTTGTACAATCAGAGACTGAAAGAACAGGAAATGCATTATGAAGGTCAGCAGAGCTTGCTTGGGATGACAGACTGCCCTCTTCTGTTGTGTCTGTGTCCCAGGATCCCTTGGGAGGGAGTACGCTCCATCAACAGGTTCACGTGACTGGTGGGCTCCAGAAAGCTGGAGTGCGTTGTCCACATGGGGACAAATATCTTAAATTCTATTATGGCTTTCATAACTTCATTGTATAATTCCTATTTAAGATATCAACTGTGATTCAGTGCATAGCACTTTTTGAGGGCTGTTGTGCTGCAGCGGTAGTATTGCAACCTCTGGACCAGAAGGCAAGGCCCATATGCTTCATCGGTGTCATAATATTTCTGAGCAGTTTGATTGAAGAAATCTGTAATTCTGAATCAAGGCTCACAAAGTCGACTCAGCTGTGGAGGGGCTTTGTTTTTATTTGGAGAGTTTGAGCATGTTGGACTTTTACACAGTATTTAGATGAATCAGAGGTCACCTTATTGAAATATGTAAAATATTCAGGGTTTGAACGGGTAGATCTGGAGAAGTTGTTTCCCCTGTGGAACAGCCTGGAATGAGTGGGCATAATCTCACAATAAGGGGTTGCCCAATTTGACAGAGATGAGGAGGAATTTCTTCTCTCAGAAGGTGGTGAATCCTTTATCCCAGACTGCTGTTGAGACTGGGTCATTATGAATATTTAAGGCTGTGATTGACAGATTTTTAATCAGGAAGGGAATCAAGAGTTATCAAGAAATTACAGTTGAGGATTATCAGATCAACTACGATCTCACTGAATGACATAGCAGACTTGATGGACTGAATCGGGAGTGTGTTGCTGGAAAGGTGTGTTCCTGATTAAGGGTTTATGCCCAAAACGTCTATTCTCCTGCTCCTCAGATGCTGCCTGACCGGCTGTGCTTTACCAGCAACACACTCTCGACTCTGATCTCCTTAGACCATAAGACATAGGAGTGGAAGTAAGGCCGTTCGGCCCATCGAGTCCACTCTGCATCTGCAGTCCTCGCCTTCTCTTCCTTAATTGACTGAATGGGCAGCTTCTGCTCCTGTCTCATGTGGCCTGAAATAGAAAAGTTGACAGCACTTGACTTGTGAATTTTATTGGAAATAAATTATGCAAACCAAGTGGAAAACACACAAATGTCAGGCAGCGTCCGAGGAGCAGTAGAGTTGACGTTTGTATTGTGAGAAACAAAACTCACTCATAATTCAGTCTGAGACAAAACCTTGGAAATAAGAATATTTTATTCTGTACAGTCTTGCAAGAACGGGCGCCTGCGCAAGCAAGCAGGCACTACAAAGCATGTCAGCATTTTTATTCAGTTTGCAAGTTACGGAATCATGCCTCCCTTTTTCCCATTAGTCTCGTCTCATCCTATCATAAGCCAGTTACCTCATTTATTTTTCTCTAATTTTTCCTTATCTGCTATCCTGCTGTCCTTGTACTTGTTTGTTATGGAGCTTTCTTGTTATTTTATTCAGTTCCCCCCTTTTCATACCATAAGCTTATTGCGAAATGCCCCTACTGTTTCTTTTGTGGTCAGCTACAACACTTCAAAGTTATTTCTTAGCTTAAAACTATTTCTTAAAAAAACCTTCTATATTCGTTAAAATCTTAGCCTTAAGTATGCTGCAAGAATCCCGTGACCATTTGTGTAAGGTCCCCCCCACCCTTTCCCCCACAACATCTCTAAACACCACCACCTGCAGAAACTACATTTCTAAACTCCCACAATGTGGACTCTACTGTGGAGGGGAAGAAGGCTGAGAGTTAAATAGGGGAGTGGGGGTGGTTTGGGGGGAAGAGGCAGGTGGGATGGCGATGATTTAGAGGCAAGGCTGGATGCCCAGAGATATGGAAGCTGTAATAGTCAGAGATTGGCCCAGAGCTCTTGTGATAATAGCTCTACCTCTGGACCAGTGGGCCAGGATTCAAATCCCACCTGTAGCAGAAATTTTAAAGGGACCGTGGTAATGCCCCTAACTCTGGAACAGGAGACCTGGCTCCAATTGGAACCCTGCTCCAAAGCTTGGGCAGCTCAATCAGAAAGTCCCTCTGGTCAGAACATCCTGAGATGACACGTGCTCCAGCCTTTCCCGCGCTCCCTGGAAAAGGATACAGAGGGGTGGGCGGGGCTTGATGACGCAAAACGCACCCAGTCTCTCTGCTTACGTGTTGACGTATGGTCCCAGCGTGCGTGCGTGACGGAGTGACGTAATGGTGGGTCCATTGAGTTGGCCAGAGTCAGAGAGAGTGTGAGAGGAGAGGTGGGAGAGAGAGAGAAGGAGGAGGGAGGTAGGGGGTGGGGAGGGAGGAGGGAAAGGGAGAAAAGAGAAAGCCAGGAGCAGGAGGAAAGAGTTGAGAAGAGGCTGCACTCAGCTGGAGGAGATGGAGAGGAACAGCAACAGGACGGTGGTGGTTACAGGTAAGTGGGATTGTAGCTAATTTGTATCCTTGCACTTTGTTACAGTCACTGCGCTCTGGCAACACCTCAGCCTGAGGCAGCTTCAGCGTCTGTTACTCACATTGACAGTGCTTCCTCCACCCCTAAACTCCACAACCTCCCTCTTCCCCCAAACTCCACAACCTCCCTCTCCCCCCAAACTCCACAACCTCCCTCTCCCCCCAAACTCCACAACCTCCCTCTTCCCCCAAACTCCACAACCTCCCTCTCCCCCCAAACTCCACAACCTCCCTCTCCCCCCAAACTCCACAACCTCCCTCTCCCCCCAAACTCCACAACCTCCCTCTCCCCCTAAACTCCACAACCTCCCTCTCCCCCTAAACTCCACAACCTCCCTCTCCCCCCAAACTCCACAACCTCCCTCTCCCCCCAAACTCCACAACCTCCCTCTCCCCCTAAACTCCACAACCTCCCTCTCCCCCTAAACTCCACAACCTCCCCCTCCCCCCAAACTCCACAACCTCCCTCTCCCCCCAAACTCCACAACCTCCCTCTCCCCCCAAACTCCACAACCTCCCTCTCCCCCCAAACTCCACAACCTCCCTCTCCCCCCAAACTCCACAACCTCCCTCTCCCCACACAATTCTTCCCTCTGCCCCCTTTCACTCTCGAGTTCTCGACAGGATCGCCTTTATGTTTACCTGTCTCTTTTTTTGTGTGTGATCTCCACAGCGTTTCCTTTAAAGTGCTGCTACTCGCCTCTGCAAAGTTTTTTTTTGTTCAGCACAACTTCTTGTAAGTGAGATTCTTGTACTTTTAAAGTATAAACACCTGTTGATAAGCGAGTTAGAGAAAATAGTGTCGTTACAAATTACAATTTTTGTCAACAACAGTGAAGTTTGAAAGTGATATATGCACTGTTGTAAATTGTCATTTTCTATTGTTGTAGCTTTCTGTTTGGACTAATCTGAAAGGGACCCAGACATTTAAAAAAATCACAGTGGGGCAAGACAGGGAAAAGGACTGTTTTAGTTTTTTTTTGCTGTGTTGGGCACAGTTGGGGAGCCATTATACTAACTCTGCTGTGCTGCGTGTGATACAGAGTTGTACTAGACAAAGAAAGGGACAAGGGAGTTGGTCAGACAGGGGCAGAGTCTGGGCCAGACAGTAAAATTCAGCAGAGGAGACCATGCATGAAAGGCTTGGGATTGTTGTGTGTCTGCAGAAGGAGTGACGTGACTTGGGAGTGTTGTGACGACTTGCCCGACTGCAAATAGCTGGGGTCTTTAACTGAGATTAATGCTTATGAAGTTTAAATTTAGAGAGATTGCAACTAGTTTCCAGAATTTTTTTCTTTTGAAACTGTTATGTCTAAATAGTGACAGTGATTGTCAAGTTCATTGTTTACACCAAAGTCTTTGATTAGTGTCATATTTGGAGTGTTTGATTTCACTTTCTATTTCTGTTTTTGCATGAATTGTGTGCAATTTTGAGAGAGACTAATGGGAGATTGGGAAAGAGGAATTCTGATGATAAGTGAAAGGCAGACAGTATTCATGTGGGGCGTGTTATTAGCACTGACAATATTTATTTTGTCTGACTCATTAGAATCATTATGGAAAAGATTGATATTTTTGGCATTGTCTTAGTACAGCCTCCTAATAGTAAGAAAACAATGGATTTGCATAGTGCCTATCATGACCTCGGAATGCCCTGAAATGCTTTAAAGCCATTGTTGCAACGTAGGTAATGTGGCAAACAATTTACTGCACAAGAAGCGCCTATAAGTAGCAACGTGATAATGACCAGATATTCTGCAAAGACTCTTTTTGTCAGTTGAGAGATAAATATTGGCCGTAACATCTTAGGAGAATTCTGATGCTTTCCTACTATAGGAACTCTTGTATCTATCTGAGAGGGTGCACGGGACCTCTGTTTAACAACTGATGAGAGGACCTCTGACACTGCAGCTTTCTGTGTGGGGAGTTATCAACTTTGTTTTGCTGAAGTCTGATGGAAAAAGACTAGGTGAGAGTGAGGACTGCAGATTAGAGTTGAGACAGTGGTGCTGGAAAAGCACAGCAGGTCAAGCAGCATCCAAGGAGCAGGAAAACCGGGAAGGGCTTTTGCCCGAAACACCGATTTTCCTGCTCCTCAGATGCTGCCTGACCTGCTGCAAAAAGACTGTTCACTAACTATTAAAAGCACTCAGATAAGAAAAGACCCGTCCTGCCCCCATACTATCCTTCGCCTCAATGAAGACATGCACTATCCTGTCACGTGCTGAGCCGTACAGACCAAAAGCTCTTTGCTATATCCACAATATAGCTGTGTAGCTGGAGGTTTGGTGTTTTAACTTAAGGATCCATAAACTGTGCAGAGGGGAATTAGTCAGATGTGCTGTTAGTGATAACAATCCATCTGCTGAGCTGAATGCTTTCAGGATGCCAGGGGTCTGCTAAACTCTTATGCTCCCCCTTAAGTAGCATTGGTACTCTGAATAGGAGGAATTCATTCATACCCTTGATCTTGTTCTGCTAATCAATTTGATTACAACTGTTTTCTATTTACATTTCATGTATTCACCTTTTGTGGTGCAGTGGTAATGCCCCTTGCCCTGGACCAGGAGGCCTGGATTCAAATCCCACCTGCTGCAGAGGTGTGTAATAACATATCTGAACAGATCGTTTGGGAAAAACAGATTAACTTTAAAAAAAAATCACCTTGACATGGGACTCTCGTGGTGCAGTGGTAGTGTCCCAACTTTTGAGCCAGTGCATCTGGGCTCAATTCTCATCAGCTCCAGAAGATATGGGCGGCACAGTGGTTAGCACTGCTGCCTCACAGCGCCAGAGACCTGGGTTCAATTCCCGCCTCAGGCGACTGACTGTGTGGAGTTTGCACGTTCTCCCTGTGTCTGCGTGGGTTTCCTCCGGGTGCTCCGGTTTCCTCCCACAATCCAAAGATGTGCGGGTCAGGTGAATTGGCCATGCTAAATTGCCCGTAGTGTTAGGTAAGGGATAAATGTAGGGGTATGGGTGGGTTGCGCTTCGGCGGGTCAGTGTGGACTTGTTGGGCCGAAGGGCCTGTTTCCATACTGTAAGTAATCTAATCTAATCTATGCAATAATGTCTCTGAACAGGTTGATCAGGTCACGGGTAATTTAATGTTGTAGTGGAGTTCTGATTTATCTAGGGGCTTGTGTGCAATGGTAATATCTCTACCTCCTGAGTTATAAGGTCTTATCATAGATATTTCTGAACAAAAATACCTTCACATTAGTCTATCGCTCACATTATGCTGGATTCTTGCCTGATGGATGTTTCTTGTCTCTAGAAGTGGACTCGGGAGGGAGAGCAGCAGCTGCTATCTGGAGATGACCCTAGTTGACAGTGAAACAATGAAGGAATGTCACATACGTTCCACTTCCCAATCTCCAATTTGACTTAATATATTCTTCAGTAGAGTTAAGTCAACAACAGAGTTTTATAGTGCAGTTAATACAGCAAATCTGCCACAGGACGTTTCACAGGATTGTCAGCAAGCAAAATTTGTTATTGGGCTACACAGATATTTGGATAAATGGTCAAACAGCTAAGTTTTAACGAAGGTCTGAAAGGAAGAGAGTGGGGTAGGAATTCCAGAGCTTAGAGCTTTGAAACTACTGTCCCACTGTCAATTATGGAGCAATTTTAAATAGAGAATGTGCAAACGACTAGAACTGAAGGAACATTGATCTCAGTTGGTAGGACGTAGCACTGGCGATAGGGGTCATCATTGCCAGATCATGGGGCTATTTGGAAACAAAACTGAGGATCATAAAATCCAATAATTGTTGCTCGAGAGCTGAGGGAGGTCAGTGGATATGGGTGATATGTAAGTAGAACCTGGCATGGTGAGGAGTTTGGACTTTACTAAACTGTACTGCATCTGACCTGGAGGAGATCGAGACCACTCGACACCCAAATTGACCAGTGTCCTGTTTCTTATCACCCGGAGCAAAAAAAAACATGTAATTCTTTACCGCACAACACTTACCCTATTGCAAGGCATCGTTGGTGAGCTGCTATTGTTGTAATTTGTGCCTAATCTGTACAGTATTGTTTAATAAAGTTTTGAAAAGAAAATATGCAATTGTTGATGTGAAGATAAGTGTGCATTAAATTAAAACTGTAACAGGTGAATGTAACCGTATATCTTTCACATGTTTCAAATAAATACTTAATGAGTAACTTAGTTACAAAGTTCCGTTTCAAATCAAGTTGACAGAACGGGTGTAGCCTGTGGGTGTAACAGAAGTCTCCTGTGTTACTGTATAAACTGGCTGTACTGTAAGATTTGAACTTTGCACACTTCATCGCCAGGGTGTCATGCCCAACAGACAAACAGCAGGAATGTCTCATTGTCACTGTATCCTTTATGCTTTATCATTCAATTAGGAACAAATACAAACTATTGGGAAACTTGGCAGATCTGGCAGTATCTTTGGCGAGAAAATAATTGATGTTTTGAGTCTGGTAACTTGTCAGCTTCAGGATTTGAGTTATTGCTGACTCAGTGTAAGGACAGAAACCTCGTCATCACTCGACATTGCACCTGTGCTTCTAACTTCAGGTTGGCAACGCAGAGCAAAGATGACAGCAGTAGTGGGTAACTGTGATCGGGGCTGCCCTTCTCTCTTCTCGCAATGACTTAATTATATATCGCAAAACCTGACGAAGGAGCAGCGCTCCAAAGGCTTGTATATTCAACTAAACCTGTTGGACTATAACATGGTGTTGTGTGATTTTCAACTTTGTCCACCTCACCCAACACTGGCACCTCCACATCAGTGACTTAAGAAATGGTCATGTGAAAGGAAGGGTGTAAGAGCATGTATTTTTATAGCATCTTTCACAATCTCTGGATGTCTGAAAGTGCTTTAAAGCCAGTGACACTGTAGTTGCTGATGTAATATAGGAAACTGAACAGCCAATATGTGCACAGCAAGGTCACACAATATCAAGGTGTGGTTTTTTTTGTTGGTCAGAGGTTAAATGTTGAGCCAGAATATAAGGGAAAACTCTTAGCTATTCTTCCAAATATGTCACTTTTGTTTTTTCTTTGTCATCCCCAGAGAACATACAAATTTTCCCTTTTTAATGTCTCATTGAAAGCTGTTCTCTCTGCCAGTGCAGCATTCACTCAGTACTGCAGTGAGAGCTGGGATTGTGAGAGGAGATCTCTGGATTGGGATTCATTGCAGGCTCAGGTTATGGTGAGCCACAGTGAAGGATGATCAAAACTGAAGCTGCTGGCTAAAGTTTGAGCTTAATGATCCCATTCATGTTCCTGTGACTGTAAGTTTTATTTTACTGTAAAATAGCTTCTATTTCTCCTCCCAGTTAATGTTCTGTTGTTTGAGTACAAGTCCTTTCAGCATCAATTGTGTGATCAGGGTTTTAATGAGTTTTTTTTAGCAGTCTGCTCTGTATCCCAGCTAAAGAGCAGGAATAGATGATTTAGATTAGATTAGATTAGATTAGATTAAATTAGATTACTTAGTGTGGAAACAGGCCCTTCGGCCCAACAAGTCCACACCGACCCACCGAAGCGCAACCGACCCACCGAAGCGCAACCCACCCAGACCCATTCCCCTACATTTATCCCTTTGCCTAACACTACGGGCAATTTAGCATGGCCAATTCACCTAACCTGCACATTTTTGGACTGTGGGAGGAAACCGGAGTACCCGGAGGAAACCCACGCAGACACGGGGAGAATGCGCAAACGCCACACAGACAGTTGCCTGATTTGTTATACCTTAATTTGCAGGATGAACCTATCTGGACAATTCTGCAATGTAAAACTGAATAAGGATGGAAGATGGCTCTTAAATCTGTATCAGTTAGGTCAAATGGTCATTTCTCTACTTATATGTAACTTTAACTATTCTGTTTCATCTCCGTAATGGGATGAAGTGCTACTGACTTGTGCTACTGTGGCTAATCCTTTCTGCTAAACTATTATGGACATCTTGTTTGCAAAAGGAATCATACCTTCCTGAAGTCGTGGTTAATACCTTCTGAACCTGGTTTCCACAATGAACAATAATACATGAAGCAACTTAATTCACCACAGCATCCTTTGTCGAGCATTGACAGAATTTTTTTCATGTCTATCTTACACGTGACACCAGTCACGTCATTTAAAAAGCATTGTCCTCCTCAACAGATTGGTCCAAAGATTCTAGCAGGGTGACGAATTGATTCTGGAGCCAATCATGGTAACAGCCAAGTGCTTTTTTTTCATTGCTTCAAACACCTTGTATGATAGTTATTTCTAATCAACCATGTTCAGACACCTTACAACACACCTCCTGTGCAGATGGGACTTGAGCGTGCATTTCCTGAAAATTAGAGCAGTAAATTAACACCACAAATGTAAGCATTTCAAATCAAAATGTTCAGACATATTTCTGGCACACCTGGGACTTGAACCCAGACTTGCTGGTCTCAGAAGCAGGGACAATAATGCTGCACCCCAATCCCTATGATCGGGCTCTACATTTAATGAACTAAGGATGACCATAGTCTCAGGCTTTTGTATCCTCCAGTTCAATGCAAATGATGCCATGATAGATTAGACATGTTTTCAGCAATTACCATGTAAACAATGAGATGTGTTGAAAATGTGTTGCTGGTTAAAGCACAGCAGGTTAGGCAGCATCCAAGGAATAGGAAATTCGACGTTTCGGGCATAAGCCTTTCATCAGGAATGAGATGTGTTGTCAAGGGTTTTTGACTTGCATCGTCAGGATAAGAATGCCAACTTTCAAAGGGGCGATACAAATTATGCTGCATGAATAAAGTAATTGGTTAGCTCTGATTGGAGGAAAAAGTGAGATCTGCAGTTGCTGGAGATCAGAGCTGAAAATGTGTTGCTGGTTAAAGTGCAGCAGGTCAGGCAGCATCCAAGGAACAGGAAATTCGATGTTTCGGGCATAAGCCCTTCAGGAATGGCATTCCTGATGAAGGGCTTATGCCCGAAACATTGAATTTCCTGTTCCTTGGATGCTGCCTGACCTGCTGCACTTTAACCAGCAACACATTTTCAGCGAGTTAGCTCTGATTGGTCAAGGTGTTCCCATTGAGAATGCAAGTTGAAAAGCTTCAACAGAATGTCTTTTTCTCTCACCAATACTAAACAAATGTTTTATACCACCAAGCAAATATTTGTTCAGGTGACTTTGTTTTCCCCTGCTTGTAATGACTATAACAGATTATCTCATCATTTATCTTGTACTTGGCTTCTTGTTTGCAAAATAACAACCAAATCTCTGACTCTACAACATTGCTATGATTTTTATAATGACTTATTTCGCTGTGAAGTGCTGTGGGACTTGGAGATTGTGGAAGCTGTTATACAAATACATCTTTTGATCTTTGAAACAGCAAAATCTTAGTCTTTCAAATGTTGAGGTTAGATTCTTGTTTAACCCTTTTTTTTGTATTTTCTATTGTTGTTTGGCATCTGCTATTCTTTGTGCAGAGTTTGATAATTTTGTTCTTCCTGCTCTATAATGTTCTCCGTGCCTACAGCCCCATGAGATCGCTGTGCTCCTCCTAATTCTGGCCTCATCTGCATTTATAATTTTCATCATTCCAGTCTTGATGGGCTTGCTTTCAGCTGTCAGGGCCCTATGTGCTGGAATTACCTCCCTATGTATCTCCTTCCATCTCCTTCTCCTTTCATTCACTTTACAATCGCAAGTTACGATTATCGATACAACCAAATGCAGTTCAATATATATCCACCTCTGAAATCAAGAACATCTGACAGTCCTTTCTGCATTTCGATTTGTACTAATCGTTTTACTTTACAGGTACCCACTGGAGCGACTTTAATGTGGGGTCACTTGCTTTGGTCAGAAAATGCTACTGTTTCACATCAATTGTTTTCAGAAAGTTACTTCCCAGTCAAGCAACTAGTGTTCCTCTGTCTCATAGTTGAAAATGTGTTGCTGGTTAAAGCACAGCAGGTTAGGCAGCATCCAAGGAATAGGAAATTCGACGTTTCGGGCATAAGCCCTTCATCATAAGCCATTCATTCCTGATGAAGGGCTTATGCCCGAAACGTTGAATTTCCTATTCCTTGGATGCTGCCTAACCTGCTGTGCTTTAACCAGCAACACATTTTCAACTGTGATCTCCAGCATCTGCAGACCTCACTTTTTTTATTCCTCTGTCTCATAACCATGCAACTTTTTTTTGGTTTCATAAAGCCAATTATTGAACTTGAGCCTGAAATGTTCATGCAGCTTTTGTTCAATGATGTTCCTTTAACAAAGGTTTGCATCATATTGTTCTCCAATTACTCACTGTCCAGAGGTTGTGCCTGTAAAGAGACTCAACTTGCAGGTAGAAAGAATGGTGAAGAAGGCGTTTCATATGTTAACTTTCATTGGTCAGATTACAGAGTACTGGAGTTGAGACATTATGTTGTGGCTAGAGAGGACATCAGTGAGGCTACTTTGACCCAGTGCCAGTGAAGGAAAAGCAATATATTTCCAAGTCAGGATGGTGAGACATATAAGGTTATGAAAGGATTGGACACTCTGGCAGCAGGAAACATGTTTCTGCTGATGGGTGAGTGCCGAACCAGAGGACACAGCTTAAAAATACGGGGTAGACCATTTAGGACAGAGTTGAGGAGAAACTTCTTCACCCAGAGAGTGGTGGCTGTGTGGAATGCTCTGCCCCAGAGGACAGTGGAGGCCCAGTCTCTGGATTCATTTAAGAAAGCATTGGATAGAGCTCTCAAAGATAGTGGAATCAAGAGTTATGGAGATAAGGCAGGAAGAGGATACTAATTAGGAATGATCAGCCATGATCATATTGAATGGCGGGGCAGGCTCGAAGGGGTGAATGGCCTACTCCTGCACCTGTTGTGAGTGGCTTGCAGGGGTGACGGTCTCATGTATCTGCTGTCCTTTTTCTTTCAGGTGTTCGTGTTTGTGGGTTTAGAAAGTGCTAACTAGAGATCTTTGGTGAATATTTGCAGTGTATCTTGTGGGTAGTACATAGTTACACACTGCCACTGAGCTTCGATGGTGAAGGGAGTGAATGTTTGTCGATGTGGTGCCCATCAAGTGGGGGTTGCTTTGTCCTGGAAGGTGTCAAGCTTCTTGAATGTTGTTGGAGCTGCACCCATCCAGATAAGTGGGGAGTAATCCATCGCACTCCTGACTTGTGCCTTGGCTTTGGGGTATCAGGAGGTGAGTTATTCACTGCAGGATTCCTAGTCGCTGATCTGTTCTGGTAGGCATTGTATTTAAATGGCTGGTCCATTTCCATTTCTGTTCAATGGTAACCAAAGTGCATTGGACTCTTCTTAACGTCTATCCCCATCTACTTTTTGCACACACTGTAATGGGTTGAATTGCAGCAATTCACCACCTGGACAGCAGTTCCTGTAACCTCCACCACTTAGGGTAAGGGCAGCAAAGGGATAAGAGTAACATCACTTCCAGGTCAAATGCATTGGACATATGTCAGTTGCTCCTTCTTTATCACTGAGTCCAAATCTTGGAGCTCTCTCCATTATAGCACTGTACAACTAAGACCACTGCAACTAAGAAGGTGACCACCTTGAGTTGTTAGGCATGGGTACCAACTACCAGCCTTGCCCACAGTGCTGACATCCCAAGAATGTGATTTGACAAAATTCTTAACAATTTTCAAGCCCCAGTAGGTCATGGCAAGGACAAATGTGGGAAGCTGTGGTCTAAAGGAGCTGACCAGCGAAGACTACTTTTTGTCAACATAGTCCGCACGCTGAGAAATAAATCTCATTTGAGCAAAGTTTCTTGAAACAGGAAGAGGACATTCGGTCCCTCAAGTTTAGTTCTGCAAATCAGTGAGATGATGGATCTATTCAGTCGCCTTCATTCCATAAGTCTCAATCTTCCTTACCTGAGAGCCATTCCTGAAGAAGGGCTTATGCACGAAACGTCGAATTCCCTATTCCTGAGATGTTGCCTAACCTGCTGTGCTTTAACCAGCAACACATTTTCAGCTGTGATCTCCAGCATCTGCAGACCTCATTTTTTACTTGAACAATTGCTTGGTATCAGTTTTGGAACCTTCACTTGATCCCAGCTATTATTTAGAGGAAAGTTTGCAGATTTCCTTTTATATGAGGAATTGTTAATAACTGATGTAACCTCAAAATCTGAGCAAGTTGTCTCAGAGTTGATGTCCCCCAGCTCTGGGTTTCCCCCACCATGCCTGGACCTTAATCAACTCCTTTAATTACCTTAAACCCCTCCATTAGATATCTCCTAAAAGGTGTGAAAGCCTTGTCTGTATAAACTGGCCTCATAATTTACCCCTTAGCTCTTGTATTGTTCTGCCTGTTAATCTGGGCTTTCTCTGATTCTGTTATTTTCTACTGAGATGTGATGTCCAGGACTAAACTTCTCACTGATGTCCAGCATAGAAGATGGGAGGAGGCCATTCAGCCCTTCGAGCCTGTTCCACTATTCACCACGATCATGACTGATTGTCCAACTCAATAGCCTCATTCTGCTTTCTCCCTGTAAGCTTTGACCCCATTCGCCCCCAAGTTCAATATCAAGCTGCCTCTTGAATATATTCAAAGTTTCAATGTGTTCATCTGAACTCCAGCAAAAACCATCCTAACCTAGTCCATCTCTCCTCATATGTAAGTCTTGCTGTCCCCGGAGTCAGCCTCGAGAAGATTCACTGCACTCTCTCATGAGCTAGAGCATCCTTTCTCAGAAAAGGAGACCAAACCCCACACAATATTCTAGGTGTGGCTTCACTAAGGTGTAACCAGAATGTTTCACACTTGCATTGTTTTTATTACTTTGTAATCTTCATCATAACCTTAGATCACAGTTCTGTGATGTTCGTGAAGGTTTTTACTTTGGTTTGATTTATTATTGTCTTGTGTACCTAGGTGTAATGATACATTTTGAGTACAGTGTACTCACCTTTGGCTACATGGTAATTGGCATAAGTTGGATATGTGATGC
The DNA here is from genome assembly GCF_020745735.1 of Hemiscyllium ocellatum. Taxonomy (NCBI): domain Eukaryota; kingdom Metazoa; phylum Chordata; class Chondrichthyes; order Orectolobiformes; family Hemiscylliidae; genus Hemiscyllium; species Hemiscyllium ocellatum. The sequence continues at coordinate 4,409,601 of NC_083428.1, forward strand.
GGAATGTTGCCCAGCTTGGGAGACAGAGGGATGGGCCTGGGTAGATTTGGGGTAAAATAACTTTCACTGGCTGAAATCTGCTTTGATTCGACGTCAGAGTTTTACAGATGTAGATCTGACCCTAGCAACACCACCCACTCCAATCTCTCACATCTATACAGTAAAACTTTTGATGCTCGTGTTAATTTTCTGTAGTCTGCTCAAGGTGACCTTGCATTGTGAGGCTATGGCTGACTTCCTGCAGTGAGAAGCTTGTTTTCCTGAAGGAAAATAAATCCTGTGGCTGCAAGAGTGGCACTGATGCGAGTGATTCTGTGGCAAATAACTCACTTCCTGTCTCCCGAATCTATCCACTATCTACAAGGCATGTCAGGAGTGCAACATAAACTGCGCACATAAACCATGCACACACAGTGTAGTTCCAAAACGCTCAATAGCATTCAGGATGCGGGGGATACAGAGGCCTATCTGGTTGGCACACTCTCCAACATTGACTCCCTCCACCACCAAAATATATTGGCAGCAGCGTGCACCATTTCATAGGGTCATAGAGATGTCCAACCTGTCCATGCTGACCATATATCCTGACCTAATCTAGTCCCATTTGCCAGCACTTGACCCATTTCCCTCTAAACCCTTCCTATTCATGTACCCATTTTAAGATGCCTTTTAAATGTTGAAATTGGCAAACAGCAAAAGCAGTAACTGCAGTTTCACTGCGTGTCAGTTTTCTTTCTCTCGATCTCTCTACCTCACTGAACGTACGCTGCCTGTTGTCTGTCTTCTCCCTTTTAAAAGTGCCGTTGTACTGAATGTATTTAATGCAATTGAGATTGGTTGGAGTTCATTGCCTGTAAGTTCCTCTTGAAGTCTCACATCATTCTAACTTGGAAATGTATCACTTTTCCTTCAGTGTCACAAGGTTAAAATCCTGGAATTCCCTCCACAGAGGCATTGTGGGCATCCCCACATCTAAGGACTCCATTGGTTCAAGAAGTTAGCTCACCCACAACCTTCTGAAAGGCAATTAGGAACAGGCAATAAATGCTGACCAGGCCTCTAATGCCCAAATCCCATGATCAAATACATGCAAAGACCCAGTCTGTGTAATCTGTCCTTATAAGTAATCCTCTCGATCCTTTTATTATTCTTAGGTATGGGATATAAAAATTAAAACATTAGTTGACACTTATGTCATGTTAGAAAGACCATAATGGCTTTATTCATGCACCGTGATTTCTCCCATGAACAGCAGTGAGACATTAAATCCCATCATTTAGTGCATTATGAGAAATGGCAGATGGACTTCAATCTGGACAAATGCGAGGCGATACATTTTGGAAATTGTAATTCCAGAGTGAACAATACAGTAAATGGAAAAGTCCTGGAGAAAATTGATGTGCAGAGAGATCTGGGTGTTCAGGTCCATTGTTCCGTGAAGGTGGTAACGCAGGTCGATAGAGTGGTCAAGAAGGCATTCAGCATACCTTCCTTCATCAGATGGGGTATTGAGTACAAGAGTTGGCAGGTCATCTTACAGTTGTATAAGACTTTGGTTCGGTCACATTTGGAATACTGTGTACGGTTCTGGTTGCCACGTTACCAGAAGGATGTGGATGCTTTTGAGAGGATGCAGAGAAGGTTCCCTAGGATGTTGTCTGGTATGGAGGGTGTTAGCTATGAAGAGAGGTTGAGTAGATTAGGATTGTTTTCATTGGAAAGGAGGAGGTTAAGTGGAGGTCTACAAAATTGAGGAGAGGTGTAGACAGGGTGAATAGCAAGAAACTTTTTCCCAGGGGTCATAAGTTCAAAGTGATAGGGGGGATATGCGTGGAAAGATTAGATTAGGTTACTTACAGTGTGGAAACAGGCCCTTTGGCCCAACAAGTCCACACCGACCCGCTGAAGCGCAACCCACCCATACCCCTGCATTTACCCCTTACCTAACACTATGGGCAATTCAGCATGGCCAATTCACCTGACCCGCACATCTTTGGACTGTGGGAGGAAACCGGAGCACCCGGAGGAAACCCACGCAGACATGGGGAGAACGTGCAAACTCCACACAGTCAGTCACCTGAGTCGGGAATTGAACCCCGGTCTCAGGCGCTGTGAGGCAGCAGTGCTAACCACTGTGCCACCGTGCCGCCCACTTCATGCAGACGGTGATGGGACATGTTGCCAATGGGGGTGGTAGGGGCAGGAATGATGGCATCATTTAAGCTGTATCTAGACAGATACATGAATGGGCAGGGAGCAAAGGTATACAGATCCTTAGAAAATAGGCTGCAGATTGCGAGGAGCTGGATTGGTGCAAGCTTGGAGGGCTGAAGGGCCTGTTCCTGTGCTGTTCCTTCTTTGTTCTAGTGTGGGTGGTTGAAGAAGAAATAATGCTCCTGGATGCAAGGACCCTTGTTCTTTGAAGTAATATTGTGAGATGTCGTGCACACACCTGAGAGGTGGACAGGGCCTTAGGTTAAGACTGTCTGTGAGTCTGCATCTCTGACAGAGCAGCATCCCACTGCACTGTGAGTATTAACCTGGATAAAGTCAGTCAGCCTCTGGAGTGGGTCTTGAACTCCCACATTTGGCGCTGAAGCTAATACCTAAAGTGGGTTAACACTTGGCTCAAAAAACTGCACAAAAGATTGTCGTACATGTTTATTGCTAATATTTGAGTAGCTTGAATCTGAAGCATAAAGTTTTTGCTTTTTATTTCCTGGTGTTGTAATGTTGAAACACTTTGATTTTTTTTAGGATTTGGTCCCTTTGGAGAACACACGACCAATGCCAGCTGGGCTGCTGTGCAGGTAAGCTGACTGTTGATGTTTGGTAGTTATAAAAGTGAAATGTTAGTGTAGTGGTTAGCTTACTGATTTCACACCTCCCCTCCTCTTGTCTCCACCCACACCCTCCTCCCCAATCTCTAATCTCTGCCACCTCCAACCCTCGGATCGCTCTGCTTTAATTCTGACCTGAGCACCCCCAACTTTAATTACTCCATCAATTGCACCTTTATCTAACCCTGAGCTCAGAATCCTGTCTGTCTGAACCTTTCTTTTAAATTCATTTTCCGCCTTCATAATGCCTCTGTAAACCTAACTGTGTGACTAAGCTTGTGACCGTCCATCCTAGTGATTGTCTGTTGGGTCTCTGTCTAATTTTTTTACTATAGTACTCCTGCAAAGTGCCTTAAGACATTTAATTGCATTAAGGATGCTACATAAATGCAAGGAGTTGTTCACAAGTAATCCAGAGGCCAGAATGAACTTCTAACGATGTCAGTCCATATCTCATCAATGGCTGTTTGAGAGTTTGAACTCTAAAATCTCAAAATGAGTGTTGCAGACATTTCATCCCCTGTCTAGATGACATCCTCAGTGCTTGGAACCCTCCTGTGAAGCGCTTCTGTGATCTTTCCTCCGGCATTTGTAGTGGTTTGAATCTGCCGCTTCCGGTTGTCAGTTCCAGCTGTCCGTTGCAGTGGTCGGTATATTGAGTCCAGGTCGATGTGCGTATTGATTGAATCTGTGGATGAGTGCCATGCCTCCAGGAATTCCCTGGCTGTTCTCTGTTTGGCTTGTCCGATAGTAGTAGTGTTTTCCCAGTTGAATTCATGTTGCTTGTCATCTGCGTGTGTGGCTACTAAGGATAGCTGGTCGTGTCGTTTCGTGACTAGTTGGTGTTCATGGATGCGGATCGTTAGCTGTCTTCTTGTTTGTCCTATGTAGTATTTTGTGCAGTCCTTGCATGGGATTTTGTACACTACATTGGTTTTGCTCATGCTGGGTATCGGGTCCTTCGTCCCGGTGAGTTGTTGGCTGAGAGTGGCTGTTGGTTTGTGTGCTGTTATGAGTTCTAGTGGTCGCAGTAGTCTGGCTGTCAGTTTGGAAATGGTATTGATGTATGGGAGTGTGGCTAGTCCTTTGGGTTGTGGCATGTCCTCGTTCCGTTATCTTTCCCTTAGGCATCTGTTGATGAAATTGTGCGAGTATCCGTTTTTTGGCGAATGCATTGTATAGATGTTCTTCTCTTTTTTTTGCAGTTCTGGTGTACTGCAGTGTGTTGTGGCCCTTTTGAACAGTGTCTTGATGCAACTTCTTTTGTGTGTGTTGGGGTGGTTGCTTTCATAGTTCAGGACTTGGTCTGTGTGTGTGGGGCTTTCCTGTATACCTTCGTGGTGAATTCTCCGTTCGGTGTTCTCTGTACCATCACGTCTAGGAATGGGAGTTGGTTTTCCTTTACTTCCTCTCTCATGAATCAGATTCCTGTGAGTGTGGCGTTGATGATCCAGTGTGTCTTCTCTATTTCTGTGTTTTTAATGATTACAAAAGTGTCATCCACATATCTGACCCAGAGTTTGGGTTGAATTTGCAGTAAAACTGTTTGTTCTAATCTTTGCATTACCGCTTCTGCTATGAGTCCAGAGATGGGTGTGCCGTTGATATTGTTCAAATATATGAACCAATCAATGGCACACCCATGGGCTCACCCATCTCTGGACTCATAGCAGAAGCGGTAATGCAAAGATTAGAACAAATAGTCTTACCGCAAAAAAGAGGAAGAAGAACATCTATACAATGTATTCGCCAAAAAACGGATACCCGCGCAATTCCATCAACAGATGCCGAAGGGAAAGACAATGGAACGAGGACATGTCACAACCCAAAGGACTAGCCACACTACCATACATCAGGAGCATTTCCGAACTGACAGCCAGACTACTGCGACCACTAGGACTCATAACAGCACACAAACCAACAGCCACTCTCAGCCAACAACTCACCGGGACGAAGGACCCGATACCCAGCAGGAGCAAAACCAATGTAGTGTACAAAGTCCCATGCAAGGACTGCGCAAAACACTACATAGGACAAACAGGAAGACCGCTAATGATCCGCATCCATGAACACCAACTAGTCACGAAACGACACGACCAGCTATCCTTAGAAGCCACACACGCAGATGCCAAGCAACATGAATTCGACTGGGACAACACTACTATTTTAGGACAAGCCAAACAGAGAACAGCCGGGGAATTCCTGGAGGCATGGCACTCATCCACAGATTCAATCAATACGCACATCGACCTGGACCCAATATACCGACCACTGCAACGGACAACTGGAACTGACAACCGGAAGCGGCAGATTCAAACCACTATAAATGCCGGAGGAAAGATCACAGAAGCGCTTCACAGGAGGCTCCCAAGCACTGAGGATGTCACCTAGACAGGGGACGAAACGTCTGCAACACAAATTCCCAGCTCGGCGAACAGAACCACAACAACGAGCACCCGAGCTACTAATCTTCTCCCAAACTTTGAATCTCGAAATAAAGTCAGTAAACTTGACCATGAAACTGTTGGCTTGTCTAAGAGACAAAATACATATCAATTAGTTTGGTTTCTACAAAGGGTCAAAACTGCAGTGGTTCAAGAATGTGTCTTCTCATTGCCTTCTCTCCCAGAAGATGCCTATTATTGGTGAAAAGATGAAAATTGAAGTGTTTCTTTCTCCCCCGTCAGCTTTAAGTATTCAGCCGAAAGGTATTGTTTCTGATAATAGTGAAGTCCAGGATTTGGAGTTTGATGCACAACTTTTGACCCAGATCTGAGCAGAAGAACAAGTTAACAAATAGTGGACAGTCAAAGAGCCTTTTAGACAGGAGGAACAGGAGTAGACCATTCAGCCCCAAACATGTTTTGCCCTCTAATTAGAATTTGACTAGTCTTTGTCTGCTATAGGAAAGATGTTGTGAAACTTGAGAGGGTTCAAAAAAGATTTACATGGATATTCCCAGAGTTGGAGGGTTTGCCCTATAGGGAGAGGTGGAATAGGCTGGGGCTATTTTCCTGGAGTGTTGGAGGCTGAAGGGTGACCTTACAGAATTTGATAAAATCATGGATGGGGTGAATAGATGAGGTCTTTTCTCTGGAGTAGGGAAGTCCACAGCCAGAGAGCATAGGTTTAGGGTGGGAGGGGAAAGATATAACGGGGGCCGAATTGGCAACCTTTTCACACAGAGGGTGGCACGTGTATGGAATGAGCTGCCCAGGAGATTAGATTAGATTAATTACAGTGTGGAAGCAATGGTGGAGGATGGTACAATTACAGTATTTAAAAGGCATCTGATGGGTACACAAATAGGAGGGGTTTAGGGGAATATTGGCCAAATACTGGCAAATGGGACTAGATTAATTTAGGACATCTGGTCAGCGTGGGTGAGTTGGACCAAAGAGTCTGTTTATGTGCTGTACAACTCTATGATGTACCTTGATTCCATAACCCTTCAATACCATTACCTAACAGAAAAGATATCAAACTTGGCTTTGAAATTTTCACTTGAATTTGATCCTTAATAATTCTGATTATGGAGGGATAGTACCCTGTTTAGATCAGCCTGATTTGAAGAGACCGGGGTCCCATGTATTCTTGACCCCTCCATTAGCTTGGTGTACTGAGTATTTTCGATACACATTATAAGGTGCCTCAGCACAAGCTTCTCGCAGAGTTTAGACACTGGGCAACAAATTCTGCTCAAGCCAGCGATACCCACATTCCCTGAATGAATTAAAATAAAACATTAGCGTCGTGGCTGTAATCTTTAGAGTGAAGAAAGCCAGGCTTTTTAAGATTGAGGCAATTAAATGATAATCCTGATTTACAGACCAGGTGGGGAGATGCTTTTAAGAGTGCAGATCTTTTTACAGAGCCCTTTGGCCACTTCCTGGTTGTATTATGGTTTCATGCATGAGCTCAATATCGACTTCTAATTGTGTTCCTTTCCTTGCCCTCCACCCCACCCCCACCCCACGCACCCGACATCGACCCTAAACACACTCACGAGCTTTGTACTATTTATTAGCACTGATCCAGACAGCAGGCAGTGGGAATGAGCCAGCACAAAGGCAAATCGACCAGACGTCTGTTCCCTAGGCAACAGGATCTGCATTTTCATCAGAGAGGCATCAATCAGAAATGTTTAACGTTGGTCAGTCGTCTGTGTGATGGTGGCAGGTCTGCGTTTTCCATACCTTGAATGACTCCCAAGATTTGCACCAAAGAAGCTTTCACTTGTTGAAAATCACTTGTGGTCTGAGCTGTACACAGACATGTATTTAAAACAAAAAGTAGTAACCTACTCACAGAATATAAATTTCCTGAAAAGTTTCATGCCAATAGATATAAAAGAAATACAATCACTTTCTGTTAGAGTTGCCAATCTTCCAAATATGCCTGGATATTCCCGAAATTGGAAAATTTAATCTCCCAGACACCACTGTGTGCAAGAAAAATTCTGGAGGCAATACATATTTTAAATTTCTTCAACATTTTATTGGTTAAAAAAACAAAGTTGGAGACTGAGGTCTGTAAAAGGGCTGTTGGACTGGGACGTCATATAATGCGACTTCTAGGAATATTGTCCAACCAGATTTGGCAACCTCATCAACTCTGTCATCTTCAGTTTGTGTCTAATTGTGTCTCTTTTCCTTTTTCACGTGGTAGTTTTACTCTAGAGGATTGGAGCTGGCCATTGGCAGCCTGGATCTCTGACACACAGTGGAACAGCACCATTTCGGCCCTGGCTTTCTAGGTAGCAGTTTCCTTTCTGAGTCAAAAGGTCATGTGTTCGAGCCCTGCTCCAGGCACCTAATTGTGTAATCCAGGTTAGCATTCCCAGTACTGAGCGAGAACTGCACTGCCTTTTCAGTGGCTCCTAACTGAGTTTCTGTCTGCCTCCACAGCTGAATATGAAAAATCCCAGGGGTCCCTTTCTCTCCAGTGTCCTGTTTTGAGACATATCCCTCAACCACCAAAGAACATTATTTGGTTATTATCACATTGTTTGCGGGATTATACTGAGCACAAACGTGACTACGTTCTGACAGTATTTGTTAGTTGAGCACTTTGTGGTGTCCTGAGGCCATGAAAAGTGCGATACAAATGCAAGGCATTTTTTGAACCAGTCAAATGCATTTGAGACACCATATTAGGTTGGACACATCAGTGGCTGAGAACTCCTGGTTAACTGGGTCATTGATTGTTTATGTAATTTCTGTTTTGAGGTTGTTATAAAACAGCTATCAATTTGTATGCATTGCAAGGCATCATTGCTGCAAATAGCTCCCCTCAAAAGCCTGCTCTCCTAACTTGATGCAGTTTCAAAACTTTTGTTCCTGTACCTTTTGGATTTGTGAGAGGATTTCAAACCACGAGCATTGGTCTGATCAGTCACAGACTTTGAAACTTTGGATTCAGTCTCTTCTCCTAAATCCCTGCACGTTGATAATTAAAACCACTCGCATAAATACTTGTCAGTCATGTTTTCTCTTTCCTACCAGTCTCTCTGCAATTGATTCCATTAGAGAAGGTATTTACTCCATTCCAGTGATTAACTATAATAAACCTTCTCCTCTACATCAACTGTTATTGACCTGGATCCTAAAGGTCCATACAGTAGGCTTCTGTTCCTAACAGCTGAAAGGGTTAATGGGAACTTTGAACAATGATGTCTGTGGGAGGTGAGGGATATACAGATTCTAAGTATGCTAAAGAAAAATCCCCTAGTCTTTGACCTTTACAGTCAAAGGACAGAAGTGCTGACTCTACTGTTAAGTTTGGTTTGTTATCTCCCTAATCGATTCAAGGGTAGCCTGCTCCTTGTTAAAAGGTAATGAACATGTGTGAGAGAACTCTTTGAACTCTCCAAGCAGGAGGAATCAGCAGACTGTCGATTCAGACTTGGGTAAAAGTTTACGGATTTGGAACTTTGGTCAAATATAAACTGAAGTTACGAGCTCCACCAGTCTCTGAACTGAGAAGTAATTTTTTTGGTGGTGGATCTTTCTCATAAAAAGAAACGTAAAGACATTTTTCCAGCATAAAAGTGGGATTGTGGAATTTTCTTGCTGTGTCTGAACTAGACTACAGAAGTAACCAACCATTAATCTATAAATCCTGACCTTGCAAACCTGGGCTGTCAATAGAGAGAGCATACTAAGGTTAGCAAAACAGTACCAGCAGGACCAGGTCTGTCACTGTATACAGCTGGGGTACAGTACTGGGGTATATCTATCACTGATGTTTCGATATATCAGTTAGCAAATATTTAAGTTAGAAGAAATTGGGGCCAGTGTAGACTAGTTGACTCTTTAAGCCATCCTGCCATTCAGTGAAATTCTAGCTGATCTTCAAATGCAATTCTGTTTTTCCGTTGTAACCCTGTATCCTGTAATTCCCTTGGTAATGAAAAATCTATTAATCTCAATCATGAACATACTCAATGTCTGAGAGTTTGTGCTCTGTAAGGAAAGGATATTTACAAAGATTCATAATCTGTATGATTCAGATATTTCTTCTTAATCACTCCTGATATCATTCTGAGATAGTAACCTTCTGAAATAGACTTTCTTTACAGTTATTAATAGAATAATCCATTACGCAAGGATGATTATTTCAGTTTTGCATCAGGTGATATGAGTAAATAATGCAGGCTCTTGCATTTCTGAAGATAATATTCTGAGAGACAAAAGCATTAAACTGAGATCCTCCTAACAATTTCCAATTCCAATAGATGAAGTTCCCAGTGCCTTGACCAATATTCCTCCTTTGAACAAAGCCACTATTATTCTCTCATCTCTAGACACCGAAGCAATATGTGTCTGCAGCATTCACCGCATTTGAGAATTTGTTTTGAATCATTTTTAGGATTGCTTAGATTAGAACATAGAACATTACTGCGCAGTACAGGCCCTTCAGCCCTCGATGTTGCGCTGACCTGTGAAACTGATCTGAAGCTCACTAACCTATATGATTCTACTCTTGTCCATATGCCTATCCAATGACCTTTTAAATGCCCTTAAAGTTGTTGGGTCTACTACTGTTGCAGGCAGTGTGTTCCACGCCACTACTACTCTGAGTAAAGAAACTATCTCTGACGTCTGTCCTGTGTCTACACCCCCCAATTTAAAGCTATGTCCCCTCATGCTAGCCATCACCATCCAAGGGCAAAGGCTCTCACTGTCCAACCTATCTAACCCTCTGATTATCTTTTATGTCTCAATTATGTCACCTCTCAACTTTCTTATCTCTAACAAAAACAGCCTCAAGTCCCTCAACCTTTCCTCCTAAGACCTTCCCTCCATACCAGGCAACATTCTCGTAAATCTCCTCTGAACACTTTCCAAAGCTTCCACATCCTTCCTGTAATGCGGTGATCAGAACTGTACACAATACTCAAAATGTGGCCTCACCAGAGTTTTGTACAGCTGCAGCATGACCTCATGGTTCCAAAACTCAATCCCTCTACCAATAAAAGCTAACACACCATATGCCTTCTTTAACAATCCTGGCTGGCAACTTTGAAGGATCTGTGCACCTGGACACAGATCTCTCTGCTCATCCACCCCATCAAGATTCTTACCATTAGCCCAGTACTCTGTATTCCTGTTACTTCTTCCAAAATGAATCACCTCACACTTTTCCACATTAAACTCCATTTGCCACCTCTCAGCCCAGCTCTGCAGCTTATCTATTTCCCTCTGTAACCTACATCTTTCGTCACTGTCCATAACTCCACTGACCTTTAATGTCATCCGTAAATTTACTAATCCATCCTTCTATGTCCACATCCAAGTCATTTGTGAAAATGGCAAACAACAATGGACCCAAAACTGATCCTTGCGGTGCACCACCAGTAACTGCACCTCAGGACGAATATTTCCCATCAACCACCACCTTTCTTCTTTCAGCTAGCCAATTTCTGATCCATGGTGAAAGTGAGGACTGCAGATGCTGAGATCAGAGTCCAGATTTCTGATCCATGCCAATTTCTGATCCAAATTGCTAAATTCTAATGCCTCAGTATTTTGTGCAATAGCCTACCGTGGAGAACCTTATCAAATGCCTTACTGCAATCCATATCCACCGCATCAACCGCTTTACCCTCATCTACCTGTTTGGTCACCTTCTCCAAGAACTCAACAAGGTTTGTGAGGCGTGACAAGCCCTTCACAAAACCGTGTTGACTATCCCTAATCAACTTATAATCATCTAGAGAGGAATAGCTCCTATCTCTTATAACCCTTTCCAATACTTTGCCCACAACTGAAGTAAGGCTCACAGGTCTGTAATTTTCAGGGTTGTCTCTACTCCCCTTCTTGAACAAGGGAGCAACATTTGCTATCCTCCAGACTTCTGCCACTATTCCAGTAGACAATGATAGAATCATGAAAATTTACAGCTCAGGAATTTACAGCCCTTCGGCCCTCCAAGCTGAGCCTATCCAAATCCACTGTCTAAACCTGTTGCCCAATTCCTAAGCATCTGTATCCCTCTGCTCCCCACCGACTCATGCATCTGTCCAGACGCATCTTAAATGAATCTACTGTGCCTGCCTTTACCACCTCTGCTGGCAATGCGTTCCAAATGCCCACCACCCTCTGTGTGAAGTACTTGCTGCGCGTATCCCCCTTAAACTTTCCACCTCTCACCTTGAAAGTGTGACCTCTTGTTATTGAATCCTTCCCCCTGGGAAAAAGCTTGTTTCTATCCACCCTGTCTATACCCTTCATGATTTTGTAAACCTCAATCAGATCCCCCCTCAATCTCCTTTTTTCTAATGAAAATAAACCTAACCTACTCAACCTCTCTTCATAGCTAGCACCTTCCATACCAGGCAGCCATGATGGGCATAAAGTTCAAAGCCAAAGACTCACCAATCTCCTCCCTGGCTTCCCAGAGAATCCAGAGGATAAATCCCATCCAGCCCAGGGGGCTTATCTATTTTTACACTTTCCAAAATTGCTAACACCATCACTTTGTGAACCTCAATCCCATCTAGACTAGGAAGTTATCTAAATTAAAAATCTCGCAACACTAGGTTATAGTCCAACACGTTTATTTAGTGGCACTAACATTTGAAGCGCTGCATCTTCAGGTGGTTGTGAAGCACGACCATAAGATTACTGTCGTGCAGCTGAAATGATAAACTTAGACTAATTCTTTCATCTTTTAGATGCTATACATTGTGTCTTATGATCCTGCTTCACAATCACCTGATGAAGAAGCAGCACTTCAAATGTTAGTGGCTTCAAATAAACCTGTTGGACTGTAAGCTGGTGTTGTGTAATTTTTAACTTTGTCCACTCCAGTCCAATACTGGTTCCTCCAAATTTAGATATCTATGTTTTTTGTTTTGAATGTAACCTTTTTCATCTAACCACAATCTTATGGCTTGGAAAGTACCCAACATTGTCCATTCTACCTCTGTTGGAAAGAGTTCGCTGCTTAATTACCATTCTTGTTGTGTTTTGTCTTGCGGTCAGTGCACCATTCAAGAGGCATGCTTTTGATATTATCACTGCTTCATAGTATGTGATGTTTAGGGTTTTCAGGTTTTAGATTGCTTCTTAGCTTACATCACTTGAAGCATGACATGTTTGGGTCGCTGACAGTATAGAATGGAAGTGAATGGTGAGAAAATGAAGCTGACTGTCACTGGAATTAGTTGAGATGAATAAAATTAGTATATTTCATGGGGAGCTGCATAACACATGATTGGAATAGAAAAAGAGGTATGCTCTGGTTGAGATGAAATTAGTTGAGCATGCAAATAAATAGCTCACCTCTTTGCTGTACATTCAGTGCAAATCATGACACTTTTTTTGAAGTGAATTGTTAGGTAAAATGTGATGTTTCTTACATAATTCCCAGCAACCCAGAAAGATGAATGTCCAGTTAATGTGTTTTAAAAACCCTACATTAAATAAGGAGATAATGTGCTCAGATCATAGTTGAACACCCTGGTTCTTATGTAATAGCACAAGATATTTAGCATTCAACACAAGTGTGCACCATATTCCAAATGTCGTCGCACTCTATGTCCTGCATAAATATAGGAGCATCTCCCTAGTTTCATATTCCATTCCCATGTAATAATTTTCAACATTCTACTTGCCTTTCAAGCCACTTGCTGGACTTGTATTCGAGCATTTTGTGACTCCATTAACCAGGTCACCCAGATCCCTCTACATTGCAAAGTTCTGCAACCTCATTCTCTACTCTAGTAATGTGCTGCATTTCTATTCTTCATGCTGCAGTGACGAGTTTGCCTTTTTTTTTGTATGTTACCTATCACAGTTCACTTTACCTACATCTGACATTGTATTTTCATTTCCTTTTCACAGCTTACCGCTGTCTTATTTTATTTGTTCTTGGGTTGTGGGTGTCAATAGTTGTGTCATCCCTAGTTGCTGTTGAGAAGGTGGCAAATTTAGCAAGTAAAAATTTGGTCTGTTCATCCATCTGGGTGGCACGGTGGCTAAGTGGTTAGCACTGCTGCCTCTCAGTGCCAGGAACCCAGGTTCGATTCTTCCCTTGGGTGACTTAACTGTGTGTGGAATTTGCACATTCTCCCTGCATCAGCGTGGGTTTCCTCTGGGTGCTCCGGTTTCCTCCCACAATCCAAAGATGTGCCGGTCAGGTGAATTGACTATGCTAAATTGCCCATAGTGTTCATCCGTTAGTCGGGGTAAATGTAGGAGAATGGGTCTGGGTGGGCTACTCTCAGGAGGGTCTGTGTGGACTTGTTGGGCTGAAGGGCCTGTTTCCATACTGTAGTGAATCTAATCTCATGGATAAAGGTTGCAAATAATTGAAGTTCCCACACTGGTCCCTTTGCTATTCCGCCGTAGAACTTGCCAAACTGAAAATGACCCCTTTATACTTCTGTATTTCCCGATTGCTCACTAGTCCCCTCCATGCTATTGTTGTCCCTATCACCATAAGCTTTGTGCAATGTTTGAAACATCTAAACCAGTGCCTTTTGGATTATCATTTGCACTACATCAACCAATTCCCCTCCATCCATATTGGTCAGTACTTCTCTGGAGACACCTTTATGAATTAGTCAAGCATTAGTTTTATCAAACCAAAGGCTCTTAGTAATGGTTAGTCCAGTCATTGTGGGAGGAGCAAATTAAATTTTAGAATTGGCAACACCATTTTGTCAACCAATCTGCACAGGTCTATAATCCACATGGTTCTTGTCCATGGTCAGATCACAGTCAAATCTAACAGTGCTGCTTAAAAATAAACTTAATTCACTTTCATAGCATCATGTGTTAAATGCTATGAAATGCTAACAGTTCTGAAGAAGGCCATTCAGTCCACCATTTGTACTGGCTCTCTTGGTGGCATTTCACCAAGTCTGCTCCCCTGCCTTTACAGTGTAGCCTTTCAGATTCCTCATCTTTAAATAATTATCCAATTCTTGTTCAAAAGCCACAAGCTCTACCTCCCCTGTCCTGTCAGGCTCTTCACCCAAGAGAGTTTCTCTAGGGCAAATTCTTAAATTAGGGAATAAAGAATGGGATTAACACAATTCACAGATGTTAAGGTAATATTTGAACCAATAACCTGTTACTTTCATTTGGAACCAGTTTTGGGTAAATAGGAACGATGTCTTGGGATCAATATCTTCCCGTCTAATATCCTCTAACTTCACATGATCCTTTTTTAAAATCTCCTTGTACTGGTGAATTTGGGCTTCTGTTCCAGTTCTCTGGGGCTGTTCCCTTATGGCTCTGGTACAATCTGAAGTCTACCCCCCGGCTGGCTGAGCAGGTCTGAATGCCAAGTGTTATCTTCTTCGTCCTATACATAGAACCTGTACGACTCCTTGAGAATTAAACTAGCTTCTCCATGATTCCGAAGCAAGCATTAGTTCTTCATTTTATTTTATTGTTTTGCTTATGCTTGTTTCTTCAGTTGGCTCTAAAATATTACAAGGAAATGGCCTTTTTTGGACCACATTTCTTCCAAGTCAAGCCATCTCTATAGTAGCAGATTAGAATCTTTGTATTCAGAACCCCGTCTTAACATATTATTGTGCTCTGTTGTGGGGACAAAACAGATTAGTGTGCTTTATTTTATTTTTAAGTTGTATATGTTTCTGTCCCTGCTGACTCTAGCAATATGTTAGTTTATTTTAGTTTAGTTCAGAAGAAAGGTCATTGGATGCGAAACATTAACTCCACTTTCTCTCCACAGGTGCTGCTGGCCCTGCTGTGTTTTTCCAGCAATTTCTGTTTTTGTTTCCAATTCATTTTATTTGCTAATGGGGGGTGGGTATCATTGTCTAGACTAACCCTGGCCTTAATTGCCGAGAGGGCAGTTCAGATTCAACCACATGAGAATTTTTTGTTTGGTTTGTATTTTCCTGTGTTTGTTTTGTGCATGTACCTTTATGTTGTTTTTCTTAAAATAGCTTGACACTTTGAGGATTTTCCATCTAACTGGGAGGGAGAGATGTTTTCAAGTGCATCTTGAGCTTTATCAACATTGCTTGGGTAGAGGATTGGGAAAGACTGTTGTTCCTGGTATGACAGAAAATGGCACAATTCACATCTTGGCCAGATTGACTGAGAAGCAACAAAGACTTTCATTGTTCCGAACCATTTCATGATTCCACATTTTATTAGAGGCTGAGTTTAAGTTGGCCAGAGTACACAAGTTGTTCTTTGTAAATGCTGTCACGTAGACTGTCCTTTCTGTGTGAATTTAGGTGGCATGTTGGTGCACGCATGCGCATTTTTAAGTTGTCCCAATGATTGATGCAGTAGTTATGCTTCAAGGTTTGACTTGGCAACCCCCCCAGTCCATTATTACACTCTGGGCTTTTATCTGGCACAGCTTAACTGGATGGGCCTCTGATTTAAAAGTTTTACAAAGGCCCAAATCTACATAATCTGGCCGTTTTATTTCTTAATCTGCATGTTTTCTTAATGTACCTTTGGTTTAATTAATCTTTGCATAAATGCTGCCATATGATTTGACATTTTGTCATTCTTTAAAACTGTTGCCAAATCAGTGATGAAAATTGCGATTAGCAAGCATGCCTACCACAGAAGTCTCTGGAAACCACGTCACTGAATACGTTGATGAAAGAGACTTTATTTCAGATTTAAAAGGCACCAAGGGTTATGGGGAGAAAACTGGAAGATGGCATTGAGATACAGGGTTAGCCATGATCATTGAATGCTGCCACAAACTCAAAGGGCTGAATGGTCTACTGTTTGTTCCTAGCTGCTACCTTTCTATGTTTGAATATTACATTCTGTGCAATTAACTCTATTAAAAAAAACATGTAGAGTAGAGTGTGGCGTGGTGGGGGAATTGGTGATAATTGAGGGTAACCAAGAGGAGAGAGTTGGGGCACAAAGATCTGAGAGTGTAATAGGGCTGAAGGAGGTTACAGCGATAGAGGGGAGATGAGGCCCTGTAGGAAGAAGATCATTTGCCAATCCTCCAGGGCAGAATTCAAACAGAGCAAACCAATGCAGATGGGGCTGGTTTGGCCTTGCAGGATGCTTTTAGCAGAATTTTGTGTTGCATGTAACCCATAGATTATCATTTAGACATCAATTCTGAAGATGCTTTTATCTCTGTGAGATTCCAAGGTCAAATGATATCTATTAATCAGTGTTTCCTCTGCCACTATCATGTATCTTCTGACTATTTCAGGAATTACAGAAGCTTGGCTTAGGTGAAGAAGTGGATCTGTATGTGTATGAGATTCCAGTGGACTATCAGAAGGTCCAGGATTTGATTCCTTCTCTGTGGAAGCATCATAACCCTCAGGTTAGACCTTGTTCTCCTCTCAGAGAATATAATCCTGAGGAAACTCTTCCTTGAGCTGTGAACAGTAACCACAAGCCCTGTCCAACATCGTGATTGAATGATTTTCTTGTCAATTAGGTTTGGAAATTGCACTGTTGCACATGACTGGTTGATTATTGGTGCATAATTTGTTTCCTGCAACAATTCTCCAATGGACTGTTGACCTTTACTTCAAACGAACTGAAGCATAAAACTAGGGAGCTCTTGCTAAAACTATACAAGGCATTAGTTAGACCACCGTGGGACACTGAATAGGTTTATGGCCCCTCTTCTGTAAAAACCTACTGTCATTAGAGGTAGCCCACAATAGGTTCACTAGGTTGATTCTGGGTTTGGAGAGGCTGAGTAGGTTGGGCCTGTAACTCATTGGAGTTTAGAGGAATGAGAGGTAACCTGACTGAAACACCAGATTCTGAGGGTGGTTGACAGGGTAGATGTGGAAAGGTTGTTTCCCCTTGTGGGAGAGTCAAGGGCCAGAGGGTGGTATCTCTGAACAAGGGGTCACGTATTTAAGACAGACAAGGGTTTGTTTTCCTCTCAGGCATTAGGGAATCTGTGGGAAGCTTTACTGCAGAGAGCTGTTGAGGGTGGGTGATTAAATTATGTTCCATGCTGAGTTTGACAGATTTTTTTACTGAATAAAGGAATCAGGGGGGTTATGGGGAAAAGGAAGGACAGTGGTGTTGATGATTATCAGATCAACCATGATCTCATCGAATGGCAGAATAAACTCAAGGGGCTGAATGCCCAAAATCTGTTCCTACATCTTTCGGTCTCCACTTGGTTTAGCTCACTCGCAAAAAAAAAAGCCTACTTCTACTTAAAGACTGTGTGCAATTCTGTTTGCTGTGATTTGAGTCCCACTGTAGTCCTCCCCACCTTTAGCTATATTAGGTGGCAAACTGTATCAATGCTGCTTATATTGTTCTCCTGACTACCCATGTCAAATTTTGGGTTTGAAGTTTTAAGTAGGAACTTGTTATCTACTACAGTATTCTCCTTGGTCCAGGGAGTCGCACTATTAGTACAGACATTTTCATCTGCATTTGACTGGTTCCTATTACGATGTGATTGAAAATTTAGTCTAAACTTGAACATTAATTCAACTTTTCAACATAAAAGGGGAAATAAATTTTCAACAGCTGTTTGTCCTGTCATACTGATCTAATTGATCTGTAGTTCTTAACTCCTGGTGTGGGGCATTTCAAGACTGGGAAATTGTTTTTAAGGTGAGAGGAAAAAGATCTTTTAAAAAAGACATGAGAGGCAATATTTTTGCACAGAGGGTGGTTCGTGTGAGGAATGAACTTCCAGAGAAAGTGTTGGATGCACGTACAGCTACAATGTTTAAAAGACGTTTGAATAAGTACATGAGTATGAAAGGTTTGGAGGGAGATGGGCCAAGAGTAGGCAGATGGGACTGGTTTAGTTTGGCATGGACTGGTTAGACCAAAAGGTCTGTTTCCATGCTGTCTCTCTGATTCTATCCTTGGTTATCACATTTTTAATGGGGACCAGTTTTCCCCCGTCATCTTTATCATTTTGTAGCTATTTCCAAATCTGTATTCACATTTAAAGAACTGGTCTGAAGGAGTTACGTTAACTTTTTCATTAGTTTCACCTGTTGGTGCACATGGATAGAAGTGAAGAGTTGCCCCCAAGTTTTCAGAGGGATTAGATGGATCTGTCACTTTAGATTCCCAGTAGTTTCCAACCAAATTAGATTAGATTACTTACAGTGTGGAAACAGGCCCTTCGGCCCAACAAGTCCACACCGACCCGCCGAGGCGCAACCCACCCATACCCCTACATTTACCCCTTACCTAACACTACAGGCAATTTAGCATGGCCAATTCACCAGACCTGCACATCTTCAGACTGTGGGATGAAACCGGAGCACCCGGAGGAAACCCACGCAGACACGGGGAGAATGTGCAAACTCCACACAGTCTGTCGCCTGAGTCGGGAATTGAACCCAGGTCTCTGGCACTGTGAGGCATGCTAAAATGCAAAAACCCTTCTCAACAAACAGCGCCTCCTGTGTAGATACTGTACTGTGAATAGTGGGCTATTCTCTAACAGTAATCACTAGACAGACCCAAGATGATATAAGGGACATCAGTGGCAGAAAACTCAAATAACACTTACCCGGTACCATGTATGGTAGGGGTGGTAAGTACAAAAGTTACCAGGAGTGGTCATCTGGCAAAGGACCTCAAGAACTGGCTCACAATATAAATCTCCAGGGTCGAACCCATGGGATTCTGGGTGTAGTGTAGGTTTCTATTATCTATCATATACAGAACTTCTCCTTCCTATTGTCCTTTTAACACTTATCCTTGGGATGGGAAGCTAAGAGTATCTGATAGGCTTGTGCAGTATGCTTTGTTTTCAGATTGTCATCAGAAGCAAAGGCAAGTATGAGTTGAATAGTAAGGTTGGAGGTCATTTAAAAATCCCTCAAATTCTGGCAAATCCTAGCAAGTGTGCTGAGGGTGGGTCGATTAGAGGTTTTGGCAAAAGCTTCCTCTGCAGTTTCCTGGTAATAGTGGAAAGGCTCTGGGAGGTGGCTGGGAAGGAGGGAATGGGGTAGAAATTGGGTCAAAGATGGTGAGGGGTGTGGCAAAGACTTCAGCATATGTGATGGCCAAGATTAGCTGACCTTATCCTATATCAGTTTCTGACACGTGTTTGTGAATTTTCTTAGTTGTTTATCCATGTTGGAGTTTCGGGAATGGCCACCACAGTGACACTGGAAAAATGTGGACACAACCGGGGATACATGGGACTGGATAATCGATGTTACTGTCCAGACAATCACTGCTGTGTCCAGGGAGGACCGGACTGCCTCGAGTCTGTCATTGACATGGATGTCGTGTGTAATAAAATCACTGGCCCACAACCGGATGTGGTCATTTCTGTCTCACAGGATGCTGGAAGGTAAGGGGTGGGGTCACCATTTCTCAATGGGGTCCTCTGAAGAGCATCTTCCCTGGCTTTCCCTGACTGCTGTAGCTCATATCATTTGCAAACATCAGCTGCTTGCTAGAAGCAGAGTGAGAACCTGGTGAGCTGTGGAATCAATGGATTTTCTCCAAAGCCAATTAACATTAAGGGTAGGGATGGAAGCTGAACAACCACCTAGAGATGAGTGAATTATTAATTGTGTGCAGGAAGAGAGAGCATGAGGAAATCTTTTTTTTAAAAAAATCTATAAATGAGATTCCTTCAGTCTCTCTGGGTCAGAATCCTGGAGCTCCCTCCCTAAGAGCATTGTGGGTCTACCTACAGCACATGGACTGCAGTGATTCAAGAAGGCAGCTCACCCCCACCTTCTCAAGGGGCAACTAGGGACAGGCAATAAATGCCAGTAATGCCCATGTCCCACAAGTGAATTAAGGAGGAGATGGGGAACGGTTTGTGTCTCAATGGATTCGTTAAAAACTCGCAGGAGATGATTGAATGATTTTGAAGAGTTGGACTTTAAGGAGGTTTTTGAACATGTAAAGGGCTAATGTGTGGGGGGTTGGTTGGAGTTCAGAGTGGAAGGAGGTCAATTTTAATCATTCAAAACCCATTCACTTCAAGAGAACCTCAGCCTGAGCTACAAATCTTTTCAAAACACGCTAAGAGTTCTAGTGACTAATTGAAACAAACAGACAGAACTGGGCACGTCTGGCAGCATCTCTGAAGAGAGAAACCATTAATCTTTTGAGTCCAGTGACTTTACTTCAGAGTATTTTTTCTGATGCTGGCTCAGTGGACCTGAAACATTAACTCAATTTCTCTCCACAGATGCTGACAGACCTGCTGAGTTTCTCCACCATTTTCTGTTTTTGTTTAAGAAAACAGCTAAATTTGATTTGACTAAATATTTGAGTCCTGGGAGGAGTCTTGCTGAAAGTGTTCAAAATTATGATGGGTTTTGATAGTGTCAGCAAGGAAATAAATAAGCTGCTTTTCAGTAATCAAGAAGACTCATTTTTAGATAATTGATCAAAGAGCCAGTGGGGCAGTGGGATGAGGAGTTATATTAATGCAGCAGGTTGTGATCTCAAAGTCTGAAAGAGTGATGGCAGCAGATTAAGTCATTCTTTAATAAAAAGGCAATCCAATAAATGTTAAAAGTTGAAGGAATATGAGGCCATTTCAGGAGAATGGTGATCAGAAGTTTTGATAGAACAAGTGCAGGCACATGGGCTGAATGGTTCAATTCTTAATTCTAACGTTTTGTCTCCCTTTATCTCTCCATCCAGATACCTCTGTGATTTTACCTATTATACCTCTCTGTACCTGAGCCACGGCAAATCCGCTTTCATTCACGTGCCTCCTCTTGGGAAACCGTATACCGCTGAGCAGCTGGGGCGGGCTCTCCAGACCATTATCGGAGTGATGCTGGGTGTGCTGGAGCATCCCAATGCTAAGATGAACTGCCAGATGGCACACTGAGCTCTCAGGAGTGGGCATTAGGGCAAGCAGATCTGAGATCAAATTGTTTTCCACTTTCTAAACAGTTATGGGATGCAACCCTGGTTGTAGCTGCCATTATAAAATTCACATGTGGGAGGGGGCAAATGAGAGAGTCTGGAACCTCAATAACTGAAGTGTATTTTCTTTGGGGGTGGGTGGTACTCATGCATTGTATTTAAAGTTCAGCTCCCGAAGACGCTGAGATGATATGAAGTCAAGAACATCTCACCTTGAGCTGATGTATTGAGTGCACGTACACACTGTGATATATAACTCTGCATTCGTTTTTTAGTAATGTTTTAAAATGAGCCATTTCTTACTGAGCATTTTTAAATCTGAGCCTGTAACAATGGCTATATTTTTGATCTTTTTAGGTTTTTCAATAAGTCTGTCACAAATTTGCCCCTCTGTTCTCCTACCTTTTATCTCATTCACTTTGTCCTTGGTATAGACTTCTGCCTCTTGCCTTTGTTTTGTATATGCTTTCGCTTTCTTTCTCCCATTCACCCTCTTCAAGGTTTTCCTTTTTTTCTTTAGGGCTGTCACCTTCTTTTCTGCTTGCTCCCCTGCTATTCGTTTCTGTTTCCCTCTTGCCCGCTCTCCAGTTCCTCGCGCATTCTCTCTTTATCTTTCTGAAGCAGATCAATTTATGTTCAAGTCTGCGTGAATGGAAATGACAGACAGTCACAGAAGTTCGATTTTGAATGTTCTGTTAAACTTTACCCCGAAGGCTAAAAAGCCACAGCTCCAGAGGCTGGATGCACTTAGGCACTTAGATGTTGTCAGTACTCGAAGAGAACACATGCTCACAGCATGCATATGCAATGTTTGCTTTGTACTTAAGTCAGTTTTGACTAGATTTTGTATTTCTTTAAAGTTTGGGCTAAACTAACCATAGCTTAGATGGTTTTAATTAGTTTAAGATAATACAAGAAATTAGTTAATAAGTTAATGTCACTGTTTTTAAGACCTTAGTTACTTTGGCCGTCCAAGATTAAGTCCAATGTTCCTATCTCTCTTTGTGACCCTGTTGACATTCGATCATTGTTGGGTTTCAGTACTATTCTGCTGTCTCTCGGTTTCCTGTGGGATTTTGGCACAGGCCTGTTTTTCAAATGAATCCAGGGGAACTTGGCGACATACCATCTTAGCAGGACTTATACACTTAATGGTAAGGTCCTAGGGAGTGTTGCTGAACAAGGAGACCTTGGAGTGCAGGTTCATAGCTCCTTGAAAGTGGAGTCGCAGGTAGATAGGATAGTGAAGAAGGCATTTGGTATGCTTTCCTTTGTTGGTCAGAGTATTGAGTACAGGAGTCGGGAGGTCATGTTGCAGCTTTATAGGACATTGGTGAGGCCACTGTTGGAATATTGCATGCAATTCTGGTCTCCTTCCTATCGGAAAGATGTTGTGAAACTTGAAAGAGTTCAGAAAAGATTTACAAAGATGTTGCCAGGATTGGAGGATCTGAGCTACAGAGAGAAGCTGAACAGGCTGGGGCTGTTTTCCCTGAGCGTTGGAGGCTGAGGGGTGACCTTATAGAGGTTTACAAAATTATGAGGGGCATGGATAGGATAAATAGGCAAAGTCTTTTCCCTGGGGTCAAGCTTACCTGTGCCTTGGTTAGTGTGTCCCATCGCTCACTTGGCGAATATTTGTTCAAATTACACTACATGGCTCCATACTGGAGGTGTTTGTGCTCTGCATCTTCTCTCACTGGTTTGTGGATGAGGATGTCTTTTGCTTGGAAACATGAAAACAAAGAGTAGTATTAGATTTCTCACGGAGGGTGAGAGAATTGTGGAGTAAGTCGTGGAGAAGGAGCGAATGGGGATCAATTTGATTGAACTTTCAAACAGCTGACACAGACATAATGGACCAAAGGGCCTCCCCCTTTACCATAATATTCAACAATTCTCCAGCATCATCCTGGAAAGCCATGTGACTGGGCAGGAGGCAGTCCGATGAGTTTCTGCACCAGGCATTGAAAGACACGGCGAAAAGTTAGCTTTAGATATTTACAGAAGGAAGGTATCTCGTTAGATTAGTCTCCCAAACCCTGAAAGCCAAGTTAACAAATCAATTCTTCTAACATAAATTTTCCTGGATGAGTCTTGATAATTGGAGTTTAAATTATAAACTATGGATATTGAAAGCACAACCCACTGGTCAGTAAACCTAGTGTGCAGTGAAAATGCCTCTCAAGTCCATCGGGTTTAAAAGCAAGGTTGTGTGTAGATTTAATTGTAGCTGAGAGATTGTGAGGCAAGTTTCTAACATTAGACAATGTAAATACTGTACTGTAGGAGTGTATATATCATTAAAGGGCAGCATTTAACCTTCGTGCACAACTTGGACTTTTGTAGCTCCTTTAAATAGAGTAAGATTACAATGTGTTTCATGAGAGCACTTCAGACAAAATATAACATTTAAGCTGCATAAAGAGTTGTTAGTAAGTCCTAGGTTTTAAGGGGCGTCTTAAAGGAGGGAGAGTTGACGAGGTTTTGCAAGGGTTTGCTAAAGTTTGGAGGTTAGGCAACTTTAGAAATGGTTGTCAAATCGAGGCAAAAAACATTTGGGGCACGCGAGAGCTTGGAAGAATGCAGCCATTCCAATCCAGTGGAGGCTGGTTGTCTGGCTGAGGAGGTTAAGGAGAGGGTTTTTGTATCAAAAAAAACTTCAGGACTGCTGGAGAGATGGCATTTCTCAGTTGTGCACAGAACTCTGATCTTGGAAGCAGCGGGTGACTCCTACTGGCTTTCAGATTTAAGATGCAAGAGTCTTTTAAAAATGAGCTCCACCTGATTTCTAGGTTGATTTAATTATTGTGATTATGACGATATATGTCTTCCATTATCCACTCCCTGATCCCACAGTCACGCTTGTGCTGTGATTGGATGTGTTCATATTCATATGCAAGTGTCTTAAATCTCTCCTGTTAAGTCCGAAGGAGGAAGGTATGAGGCAATATATAAAGGGTGGTGATGGATGATCATTCTGTATGTGGAGAAGAAAAATATTGAATCTGTAATTTGCTGATTTTGGACATTTAAGGTACTGCACTGTTTGTGGATTTGTCAATTTAATAACTGGTATTTTAGTTGGAATGTGGGGGAGACACGTCACAGTGACAGAGACGCTGTCCTGAGGCACGTCACAGTGACAGAGACGCTGTCCTGGAGACACGTCACAGTGACAGAGACGCTGTCCTGGAGACACGTCACAGTGACAGAGACGCTGTCCTGGAGACACGTCACAGTGACAGAGACGCTGTCCTGGAGACACGTCACAGTGACAGAGACGCTGTCCTGGAGACACGTCACAGTGACAGAGACGCTGTCCTGGAGACACGTCACAGTGACAGAGACGCTGTCCTGGAGACACGTCACAGTGACAGAGACGCTGTCCTGGAGACACGTCACAGTGACAGAGACGCTGTCCTGGAGACACGTCACAGTGACAGAGACGCTGTCCTGACTGTAGCTTTCTGCATCCTGTAGCCTGCCCTTTTTTTTTTAAAAAGGATCATGGGAATTATTTGAGAAATAAAGACTAAGATGCATCTCGTTCAATATAATAAGAGTTGCATGATAAACAATAATGGAATCATGTACAAACCATAGCCTTTGATTTCTGTCGTTTAGCTCGATCCAGACTGCACTGTCTGAGAGATTGGTGGAAGTAGATTCAGTTGTCACTTACAACAGCATTTGATATGTTCTTATCAACCAAAAAGAAACTTCAATGCCACAGGGAGAGTGAGACTAAATTGGTAACTCTTTCATGAAGTAGCAAGGGTGCAATGGACCAACTGAGTATCCGTCCTTTTTGATTCAATGTTTCCACTGAGTCCAAAAAGATCCAGGCACGAGATGAGGCAAAAGCATCTGTTCCTCCCGAGCATGTCTCATTTCGTGAAAGAAATTCAACTTGTGCTTAAAATGATCAATACAAGTGGCTTGCATCATCTCCTCAGGGATTTATTCCACAGATTAATCCCTCTCTCCCACCCCTCCTTCCCCCTCTCACGCTCTCATTTACTCAGGGCCTTGGAAGGTTTTCTGTGGTGTCACTGATATGCAATTCTACAGGAGAGTTCTTGTAAGTTAGAGCTATTCCTTCAACAGAAACTCATCGTTTGGATGTTGTCAATAATATTTCAACATTAGGAAGGACCTATCACCTTACTCTACTCAACACTAATGAGGAGGTATTATTGAGGTGAAGACTCAGCGTTTGGCCAGTTTGAACACAGCAAGATCCCAAAGACAACATTTTGGATGTTGCTTAGGCAATAGGAATTGGGTAGGCCACTGTGAAATTCTCTCCTGCATTTCCTCTAATTATATTGAAGAGTCCTTCTACCTTCAGCTAGGAGAGCACTGCAGGGAAGTGTGAGCTGTGATTATGTCCTTGAAGCTCTGGATTGGGGCTTGAACCGTAGTCTAACTCGAGGCAAAAGCCAGTACTGAGTGGGTTGATTGTGCATCAGCTGGGCTCCGTGGTGATCCTCAGATGGTTTGAGTTCCAGAGCTCTTGAACACAGCCTCAGTTGACCTTGTACAGTACTCGGGAAGCATGGAGTTTGAGATATGGAGCTGTCACCCTTGCTGTCCATTCCAGTGACTCAAGGAGATGCTAAAGATCCTGTGGCCCTATTCAGAAAGACCGTATGCTCCCAGTACCCTGACCAATTTTTTTCAATCATTGCTACCAGCCAGTCTTGTTCCGTGTGCCTTATGGGGCCTATGCTTGAATGAAATAGCAGTAGCCACTGGTTATGGCTTAGCTTCAAGTAGTTTTTCCTACTCAATGTGTGTGCGAATCTAGTGTTGTATAAATCCAAGTTGTATTTCTTACCAGTTTCAGGCAGTTTTATGTCAGTTAATTGTTGCTAGCTGTTGGGTCAAGACTCTACATGAATTGCACTTTTCTTGCTGGTGGCACCAAGCAGCAGTAAGCCATCCATTTGGACCACATTCAATCCCCTGTTCCCAAGGTGAAAGGAACCCCATCTCTTCGTCACCCCTCAACTTGATATCAAGTCACCTTAAATAAGTGACACATGGGTGGATTATTCACGGTTTGAGCAGTGCATTGAACATTGTTCATCTCCTGCTGAACTGGCAGTCAAATCCAACTCATGAACAATGAGACAAAGTCATTCCGCTGCATATAAGCATCGTATCTCTTGGGAGTCTTAACCTGGTATCTCCGGCTCTGAGGGGAGTAACTGGTTGTAACGACTTTAATTGGCAGTCCTGGTCTCAAAGGAGCAGGAAGTGGAAGTGTCCCTGCTACAGGAACTGGTGGAAGCAAGAAATTGATCAGATGGTGGAACACTTATTCTGCCTCTAATGTCATGATGTACCCCTTCGGTGTGTTTGGGGGTAGTTTGGAGAGATTTGCTCTATCTAACCCCTGGCTGTACCAGCCTGGGAGTGTTTGATGGGAACAGTATCAAGGGAGCTTTACTGTATGTCTAATCCTGTTTTGGATATCAAAACAGCAGGTGTCCAAGATTCACCTCAACAATCACAGAAAGACAGAGCTTAACACAGGAGTAAATAAAGCTAATTTAACATAAACTGGATTGGAGATCAGTGGGATGTACTTAAACCATTTTCCAAAATGGTGACACTGCAGTCCTCTGAGAACCTACACCTGCAGAACGTCAGCAGGAATCGTTACATCCGCTACTATTATTCAATGATCCTTTTTAAATATTAAGTCAGGGATCCATAGTTTCCCTTCAGTATCCTTGATTCTAGGTTCGACGAAAGTTGTCCACCCGTTCTTCCTAACAAATTTAGTAAGTTCCTCTGCCACTCTATTATGCCTTTTAATACGCATGTTCTTTACAAAGGGGGCACCATCCCGAGATGTGTGCCAGAGTTTCCGAGGTTACATTACATCTTCTGCAGGCTTTGATGTTAAATGGTCTTCCATACGACAAGGACGCCCTTGTCGGAAACAGATTGGTCCTTAATAAAATTGAGTTAATTACTTTTGAGGTTTTCATAAATTGAATCTTTTTAAGCCAATTATTCAATATACTATCGTTTTTGAAGTAGTGAACACCTCCTTGGCAGGGGAGAGCTATCCATTTGTCAATTTCCGTGGATCTCCAATTCGCATAATTAGTGTTGCTGAATTCATCGATTTCCTCATCACTTTCTTCGTTGATAGTATTAATTTCTGCCAATTGCCTATTGATATTTGGATTCCATACCAATTCCAAAGACTTTAATTTACTTAATTTCTTCATTCTCTCCATAATACTTTCACCCTCGAACTGAAACGAGGCATGCAAAACTTCGTCTGGGGATTTATGGAGAGCCCCATATTTCCTCATGATCGATATTGGAATAAAGGTAGCCAACCTGGTTAATGCCAAGCCTCCATCACGATATTTGGCATATAAAATGCCATCCGTGATGGATTGCGGAAGATGTAGTATTTCCTTGATCGCATTTTTAATTATATTGTCCAATTTGTTTAGATAATTAACAGAGGATTCTGATAAAATTAGATAATATAATCTGGGAATAAAATATGTTTTTAAAATTTCTACTTTCTGTGTTGGTCTTAGGGGTGATATTTTTAAGTTGTTTATCCAGCCTTCTAGTTTAACCTCCCAGTCCGCTTGGGCTATACCAACCCACGGGTCTATTTTGTCCCTAAGTATTTATCTGTCTGACCCGGTTCTATGAATTGAATAGATCCCTCGTTAAATTTCCAATTGTCTTTATCATTAAAAATAATTGTTTTGTTCTTGACGGTAAAATAAAACTCTTTAGTCTTCCTAACGTTAATCTCCATTCCCGTATTCACGCAGAATTTCTCGACCAATTTTAAATTATACTTCATCCCCTCATATGTATCGCTGACTAACGCAATGTCGTCTGCGAAAGCTAACGTAGTGCAGTGACAATTCCTACCATCTACTCCTAAAAATATCCCTTTTTTTCCATCTTCGATAGTAGCGATGAGAGGATCCATCACTATATTAAACAAAATGGGTGATAGCGCATCACCTTGCTTAACACCTCTTAAAATACTCATTTTTTCCGTCTTGCATTTAAAACCCTCAATCTGCGTTACGTTGTTCTCATATAAACTAGTTATTAATTTAATAAATAAAAACAGTAAATGGAGTCTCCTAAGGGCTGTTAAAATTAGTTTATGACCAACGGTGTCGAAGGCCTTAGCCAGGTCTACAAAGACCACTGCTACGTCCTCCTCCTTCTTCTTAGCTCCTCTTATAATATTCTCTAAAATTTTAATATTTTCTTCACACCCAGCAACGCCGGTCATAAAACCTTTTTGTCTCTTATTAAAATTAATTGTTCTATTTAATCTAGCCGCCATAATTTTTGAAAACAATCTCAACATAATCGACCCTATTGTTATGGGTCTCCAATTGTTAATGTCTTTAAGTTCCTCTTTATCATTTACTTTAGGAATTAACACCGTTCTACTCCATTTCAACTGATCTGGGGTATTACCATTTTTGATCCACAAAGTATATATTCGGGGAAGCAAAGTGTTGTCTCTATTAAAAATCTTAATTATCTCTTTTAAGGTTATCCTGTCGGGTCCGGCAGTGGTGTTGACGTCCATCGCCTTAATGGCCTGATTGACATCGTCCACCGTCACCGGACCCAACAGGACTCCCTCTACAGAATCCTCACTCCCTTTTTGTGTATTTAACGAATCCCCTCAAATTACATTTATCATTCACCTTTGATAATCTTATTTTATAATATTCTTCCAGGTCTTCTTTGTTAAGGGGACATCCATTATTAGATGGATCCCCCATTAGGGTCCTCGCTAGACGCTGCCTATTCTTTTTATACATAGTTTGTACTACTTTAAATTTTCCTTTCTTTCTACTATATCTCCTTTTCGCGTTATTCTCTCTCTTTCCTTGCCTGCCACTCTTTAATTTCACTCCTACCTCCTTACTCTTTTTCTTAAAATTCTTATCTTCTTTTCCCTTTCCTATCTTCCTAATTACTTTATCCATAATCTCGTCATACTCCTCGGTAATACTTTTTGTCTTTCCTAGTCCCTCTTCCATAATTTTAATTAAATCTTCCAAAGACTCATCCCTATAATCCATTCTATCTCCACTAATCTCATCCTCTTGCCTCTCACCGTCAAGGGGTCTTCCTTCCTCAACTACCCTCTCTCCTCCTACCTCCTCGTTATCATTTTCCTCATTCATACTAGCATCATTTAGTATTACCTCCTGGTCTATACCCGTTTCCTCCTCGCGGTTGCCCTGTTTTTTATTCAATAACCTCCTTTTATCCGAGATCTGTTTGGCTGTTTTAGTATCTAACCTTTCCGCGATAAGTTTATTTATGTTTTTACATCCCTTAAATTCAGACTCTAGCGATTGCAATTTTACAATTTCTTCCTGGGACCAGACCCCTTTTTTACTTTTCTCCCCATTCATAACCTTTTCTTTACTTTTTTCCTTTTTTCATTCCTTAAATTAGGATGAGCATGCCTCATGCTGGTCCAGTCCCCTAGATGTCTTAAACTTTAACGGGCATAATTCACAGCTAATTAAGCCGTCATTCACTATCTCTCCACTAATATCTTTATTTTGAGTTACATTACATTTTGAATAGTGGCAGGCTACCGCTTGATAGCTTCCTTCCCATTCACATGCTACATTTTATTCTAACTGATTTAATCCCCTTACATATTTTTAAATGCTTCATAAATAATCCCGTAGTGTTATGCACATTTTTACAATACTCGCAGCTAAAATTATCAATTGGATAATTTATAACTACTTCTATTTTATCAGCCTCCCTAGTTATTGGGTGAATAATTTCTCCTTCATCTCTCTCCTCTCTGTGCTCTATCTCTCCAACCCGACTAACATCAAAGAGCCCATTAAAATTTGAATTAAAATATGTCCGGCTATTAAAAAGACTGGACTGTAGAGGGGCCTCCAATTCGAATTAAGTCCGAATTACTCTGAGCGTAATTATTGGCTGCCTTGTGCCTGCCCAAGGACAGCCGAGCCGGAATAATAATTATAGTCTCTTCCATCTGTGTTGAGACAGACTGTCTAGTCCATTTTTGGCTCATACATTTAGCGCACGGAGCCGCCAATAACAACCGTGCGGGGCGTTTATTCTCCCGGTTTCCCACCCAATCAGAATTTTCAGTTTCGGCCATAATTGCCTCAACCAAATTTGGATTTTAAATTTGACTGAAAGGTCACCAGCCGTCTCGTATCTTTTCTCTGGGTTGTATTAGCCGACCTGGTCTGAGTAACGCTTTATCAACGGTAGAAGACAATAAAACTGCCAGAAAGTCCAGCACAGGTTAAAACCTAGGTAAAACCAACCCGAAGGTCAAGGTAAGACCATCAGTTTAAAACACAGCTAAAACCCCAACAGCTAAAATTGCCCTCCGTTGAGCCTCCTCTTCCAGGCCGTTACCAGGGGGAACCACGTGGAGGTTCAACCCAACTTTGTGGTCGAGAAAATACGTAAAAACAGATCACAAAGATGACTACGCAGGCAGGTCGGAGACCAACAACCTTAAAATACTGTAGTCACATCCTCCCTAATTTAACATAAACTGGATTGGAGATCAGTGGGATGTACTTAAACCATTTTCCAAAATGATGACGCTGCAGTCCTCTGAGAACCTACACCTGCAGAACGTCAGCATTTGTCATTGAGTCTCCATGGTTACAGTCAGAAACCATGTATGTGCCATATAAATATTTTGGACAGTGAATACTCTGCCAGTTTTATCTTGTACCTCTGTCTGCTTTTATAATTATTATCCCTCTAGTCTAACACATTTCCAACTCGTGATTGTGATGTCCATAGTGATAATTTTAAGCATTTTATTGGCAAGCTACCAGGTGATGAAGTCTTTTCGCTGCATCAGAGATGGGCAGTCAGGAGAGACAGCACGTGCACAGGATCGAGATTTGACAGATGAAGGTTGTGTTGTAAATTGGGAGAAACTATTTCTTCTAATGGGGAATCAGTGACAAAGTGATACATCAAAATTGTCATTGAGAGTCGACAGGGTTGGGGAAATTTCTATGCAGAGGGATCAATGTTTTCCCACAGGGAAATGATTGAAGCAGAGAGAGGTTTGTTGAGAGAAAAGAATAATTGAACAGAGAGAGAGAGCGCAGACCTTGAGTAGTTTTGGACTGTCCTAGAGCCAGTGTCAATGTGATGGACTGAAATGTGATATGTGTATCAATGTCTAACATTTGTGAACATTTCTTTTGTCTATAATAGCAGAACTGTGAAAGCATTCCATTACTGTACTGGTCAGAGCATTGAGTGTAGGAATTGGGATGTCATGTTGCAACTGTACAGGCTGTTGGTTAGGCCACTTTTGGAATATTGTGTGCAATTCTGGTCTTCCTATCGGAAGGACTTTGTGAAACTTGAAAGGGTTCAGAAAAGATTTCTGAGGATGTTGCCAGGGTTGGAGGATTTGACCTATTGGTCCTATAGCTTCAGAGACTGAGGTGTCACCTTTATAGAGGTTTATAAAATCATGAAGGACATGGATAGGATAAATAGACCAGGTTTTTTCCCTTTTAGTGGGGGAGTCCAGAACCAGAGAGCATAGGTTTAGGGTGAGAGGGGGAAGATATAAGAGACCTAAGGGACAACTTTTTCACGCAGAGGGTGGTATGTGTATGGAATGAGCTGGTATAATTACAGCATTTAAGAGGCATCTGGAAGGGCTTGGAGGGATGTTGGCTGGGTGCTGGAAAGTGAGACTAGATTAGGTTGGGATACCTGGTCGGCATGGACGAGTTGGACCGTGCTGTACATCTCTATGGCTGTAAAACATGCAAAATTTTCCCAAATTAATTTGGCGCAACAGCACTTTTCTTTCTGATATCAGAAGATTTGTGGGTTTATGCCTTGCTCTAGGATTGGAGTTCCTGACCCAGGCTTTGCATGCTGTACCCAAGCTTTGCTACATTGGCAGAGGTCCCACCTTTCCAATTAGCTCCCCTGTTACAAATTGAAGCTCTTTTAGGGGCCTTGCTGTGCACAGAATACCTGCCACATCTGCTTCAAGAAGTGTCGGTTTGAGAAGAATTTTCCAGTATACATTTTGTACAACAGTACAGTTACGATCAAAAACAAATTGCTGGAAAAGCTCAGCAGGTTCGGCAGCATCGGTGCAGAGAAATCAGAGTTAACAGGTTTCTGAGGAAGGGTCAACAGAACCGAAACGTTAACTCTGATTTCAATTCACAGATGCTGCCAGACCTGCTGAACTTTACCAGTAACTTCTGTTTTTTGTTTG
Organism: Hemiscyllium ocellatum; assembly: GCF_020745735.1. Lineage (NCBI taxonomy): Eukaryota > Metazoa > Chordata > Chondrichthyes > Orectolobiformes > Hemiscylliidae > Hemiscyllium > Hemiscyllium ocellatum. The sequence goes on from NC_083428.1 coordinate 4,442,078, forward strand.
ATTTCCAGCATCTGCAGTTCTTTTTGGTTTTTATACGGTTAGGATCTGCTCTGTTTAGTCTATGGGCCTCCAGAAACAAAAATCTGAATCTGTTTTATTAAATTCCAATTCTCCAACTGAAACATCCATGATTCTTAATAAAAGTTCATTTCTTCTGAAAATATAGGGAATTGTCATCTTTGACTCTGAGAAATTATTTAGGTCTTTGTCTCCTAAAATCAAATAACTTTGAGGAGGTGACAAGTAGTTGTTATGGGGAAAACAGCTTATTCAAATACTAATGTGTTGGAAATGTGAAGATTCTGTTCTGAAAATAAAAATCATCAGTTTTTGAATATAACAAATCAAGTATGTTTTCATTAGTTTGAGCACCTCCTGGTGGTCATCTTGCAAAGTACACTGTTTTCTCATGGTTATGTGTTATATAGTGCACAATGGTTTTTTGGTTGTTCGCTCATGGGATGTGGATGTTCCTGACAATGCCAGTGATTATTGCTCCTCTTTAATTAAGCAGAGGGAAGTTAAGAGTCAACCACATTGCTTTTTTTCCCCAATATTCATCCTTTAATCTAATTCCAGACTGGTTTTTATTGAATTCAGTTTCCACCTCTTGACTTAGTGGGATTTGAACTCAGGTCTTTGAATCATTAGCTGAGTTTCTGGATTAATAGTCTAGTGATAATAGCATTAGGCTATTCCCTTGCCACGTTAAGGTGCAGCCATGTTTAACTTTGTTTATTGAGGGATTCTAATCCAGGCAGCAGCTAACATTCTGCATTTATTTAGCTGCGTTAACTGAGTCAAAGTTGTTAGTACAAAATCCAGCAAGTGTGGATGCTGAAGGAATGCTGTACTGTCAGCTATGCCCTTTGGGATTAAAATCTCTTCCAATGTCTTGGCTGACATTTCAGATATAGGAGGCCCCACTGTTCCCCACCCACAGACCTCAACATGAGCTGCCCACTTGTCATAGCAACAGGACTAGGCCATTCAGCCCCTCACCTGTTCTGCCACTCAATGTCTGATCTGTGGCCTATCTCCATATACCTGCCTTTGGCCCATATTCCTCGAATAGATTTGCTTAACAAAAATTTATCAATCTCAGATTTAAAATTTCCAACTTATTCTACATTCACTACTGTTGGCAGAAGAGTTCCAAACTTCTCCCATCCTTTGTCTGTAGAAGTGCTTCCTAACATCTCTCCTGGATGGTCTGGCCATAATTCTCAGAGCATGCCCCCTTGTTCTAGAATCCCCAAACAGTGGAAATAGTTGATCTTTACCCTATCTTTTCCTGTTTATATTTTGAAGACTTCAATCAGATCACTCTTTAACCTTCTAAATTTTGGAGAAAACAAGCCGAATTTGTACAATCTGACCTCGTAACTTAACCCCTGAAGTCCAACTGTCACTCTTGTAAGCCTACGTTGTACTTCCTCCAAGGCCAAACTATTCTTCCTAAGGTGTAGTGCCCAGATCTGCTCACGGTATTCCACATGGGGTCTAACTAGGATGTTGTATAACTGCAGCACGACTTTTACATCCTTGTACTGCAGTCCTCGAGATATAAAGGTGGGGATTACATTAGCTTTCTTGGATTATTTTCGACGCCTGTTCATGACATTTTAAAGATCTATGCACCTGAATCCCCAAGTCTCTTTGGATACCCACTGTGTTGAACTTCATACCATCTACCAAGTACCTGATCTTTGGTCCAAAGTGGATAAGTTTCTACTTGCTGACATCGAGCTCTATCTGTTGCAATTTTGCCCATTTGCTAAGCATAAAATTGCTAAGAGTTATTGATGGTCTATAATGTAGGGGGTCATTTTAGAATGGAAATAAGGAGATGTTTCTTCAGCCAAAGAGTGATGGGCCTGTGGAATTCATTGCCACGGAGCACAGTGGAGGCTGGGACATTAAATGTCTTGAAGGCAGAGATTGATAAATTCTTAATCTTGCAAGGAATTATGGGCTACGGGCAGAATGCAGGTTAAGTGGAGTTGAAATGCCCATCAGCCATGATCTCGATGGGCCGAATGGCTTTACTTCCACTCCTATGTCTTATGGTCTTACTCTCTCCACAATGCTGCCTAGCTTTGTGTCATTGGAAAATTTGGATATATGACTTTCTGTCATTACAAATCATTATTGAGGCTTTAACACACACCCTTGTGAAACACTACTGGCCCACCTGCCAGTTTGAGTGCTTACCATTATCCCTACTTTCTGTTGCACGCCACTCAACCAGTTTCCCAGCCGTGTCAGTAATTTTCCCTCAATTCCATGGGATTCTACCTCCAGATAACTTTGTCTTTATTGGTGGATTCTGGACTGGACAGCAACTAACTTAGTAGCTTTCTCAATGGAGTCAACGTTGTGGGTACAAAGTCCAGAGAGTGTTGGTGCTGAAGGAGTGCTGTACAACATCTTTTAACACTTTATCAAATGCCTTCAGAAAGTCCACATAAACAACATCCATAGACATTCCCCTGTCTACTTCCTTAGTCACGTCTTCAAAAAAGTCAATGAAGTTTGTCAGACATGACCTACCTGTTGTAAATCTATGCTGGTTCTCCTTGATTAATTGAAAATGTCAAGGTGTTCCATTGCACCATCCTTGATTATAGACTGCAACAGTTTCCCCACCACAGATATTAAGCTAGCTAGCCCGCAATTCCCTGGTTTTCCTCTTTCGTTCTTAAAAAGTGGATTGATGTGCAATTTTCCTCGACAGAGGGGTGACTCCTCTATCTAGAAAACTCGAGGAATATATTTGGGGTGTCCACAATGTGCTCCTCTACTTGCATTAACAGGCTCTGATGGAAACCTTCAGGGCCTGTGGGCTTGTCATCCTAATTCTATGAATTTCCTCATTACTGATGTTTTACTTGCATCAATTTTATTAGGTCCATTTTCCTTATCCACTATTAATTTCCTCAGGACCTCCAGCAAACTAATTGCCTTTTCGACTGTAAATACGAAGGCAAAGTAATTATTTAACATGTCTGCCATTTCCCCACAGTCATTGATAATATCCTGTTTCATTATTTAGTGTGTCAACAATGCTCCTGACCACCTGCTCTCCCTTAATATAACTTTAAGATCACTTCTTATTGGTGCTGATGTCCATGACAAGTTTCCTTTCACAATCTGTTTTAGTAGCCTTATAAGCTGCTTTGTGGCCCTTTGCTGGTTTTCGTTATTTTTCCATGCAGCAGAATTTTTTTTTGTTTGTTTTTTGATGCTGTCCCATCCATAAAATGCAGTGCAGTAACTCAGACTCTCAGCAGGATCTTCCAAGCTACCAGCCTTTATGGTGGTCGAGCTTATGGTTTGGAAGAGGTTGGTGTTGGTGTGCATCTTGTAGATGGCACAAGATACAGCCGCTGGAGAATATGTTGCTCTAGTCTTGAAGTGATGTCGTGCAGAGGTTCTGGGAAACCAGGAAGCTGTTCCACAGCCTGACACTAGATGGTGCTAGGAATGTTCCAGACCAGAAACATTAACTTGCCTTGTCTCTCTGGACATTCTGGGGTGATTTTTTGTTAGATTACTTGGTGTGGAAACAGGCCCTTCGGCCCAACAAGTCCACACCGACCCACCGAAGCGCAACCCACCCATACCCCTACATTTATCCCTTACCTAACACTACGGGCAATTTAGCATGGCCAATTCACCTGACCTGCACATCTTTGGACTGTGGGAGGAAACCCACACAGACACGGGGAGAACGTGCAAACTCCACACAGTCAGTCGCCTGAGTCGGGAATTGAACCCGGGTCTTAGGTGCTGTGAGGCAGCAGTGCTAACCACTGTGCCACCGTGCCGCCTCTGGGGTGATGTGAAGGTGCTGGTGTTGAGCTGGGGTGGACAAAGTCAGAAGTCACTCAGCACCAGGTTATAGTCCAACAGGTTTATTTGGAAGCACTAGCTTTCGGAGTATAGCCCCTTTTTGTCAGGTGAAGTGAGAAAAGTGCACCGACTCAATTTATAGGCAGAGAGATCAAAAGATCATACGGCTGGGGAGAGTGGGCTTGAATAATAAGTCTCCGCAGGTGATCAAAAATGTTAGATGGTGTGAGTGGCAACATCTAAATAACGAGCAAAGGGATGATCTATAATCTGATTAATTGAGGCAGAGAGATAATTACACAAAATTAAAAATAAGGTGATGATGGAGACAAACCAAATTATTGGAATAATAGGTATTAGAGTCGCATGTTGAAGGTCCAACCAAAGTAATAAGTAATCCAAAACTGTACAAACTAATTACTGTGGAGAGATCAGAACAATTCATCAAGGTGAGGATAGTAAGGAAGATCTTACAGATACGGGACAGTGTGGTGGAGTTACATGTAGCGCAACATCACCCCAAGGTCACAGGTGAGGCTGTCTTCATGGGGATATGGAAGTTGGTATCAGTTCTGCTTGGCGATTCTGTGTTGTGTATCTCAAAGTCCGCCTTACAGGATGCATAGCCGAAGATCGGAAGCTTAATGTCCCTGACACTGAAGTGTTCCTGACTGGGAGGGAACATTCTTGCCTGGCAATTGTTTCGCAGTGTCCATTCGTTCATTGTCATAGTGTCTGCTTGGTTTCCCCAATATTCCGTGCCTAGGGACATCCTTGCTTGCAGCATATGAGATAGACAATGTTGGCTGAGTCACATGAGTACCTGCCACATACTCGGTGAGTGGTGCTCCCACCTGTGATGGTAGTATTCATGTCGATGATCTGGCATATCTTACAGAGGTTGCCATGGCAGTGTTATGGTCAATATTGTCCCAAAGGCTGGGCAGTTTGCTGCAAACGATGGTCTCTTTAAGGTTTGACAGTTGTTTGAAGGAAAAAAGTGGAGGTGCAGGGATGATCTTGGCGAGATGTTCCTCATCATTGATGACATATCAAAGGCTGTGAAGAACATGGCATAGTCTCTCCACTGAAAATGTGTTGCTGGTTAAAGCACAGCAGGTTAGGCAGCATCCAAGGAACAGGAAATTTGACGTTTCGGGCCAGAGCCCTTCATCAGGAAGGGTGCTTCAGTTTCCTCCCACAGTCCAAAGATGTGCGGGCCAGGTGAATTATCCTTGCTAAATTGCCCGTAGTGTTAGCCCTTCCTGATGAAGGGCTCTGGCCCGAAACATCGAATTTCCTGTTCCTTGGATGCTGCCTGACCTGCTGTGCTTTAACCAGCAACACATTTTCAGCTCTGATCTCCAGCATCTGCAGACCTCACTTTTTACTCATAGTCTCTCCACCCCAGGGAAATACTGAACAACGAAGTGTACTCTATCAGTCATATCCTATGTCTGTCTTCTGCGGAGGTCGTTACGGTTTCTCGCTGTGGCAGGTTGGAACTGGTGATCGATGAGCACTGTATCCTGTTCTTATGAAAGCATCCTTCAAAATCTTTAGGTGTCTGTCATGTTCCTCCTCATCTGAGCAAGTCCTGTGTAGGCTAGGGCCTGTCCATAGGTGATGGTTTCTTTAATATGTTTAGGGTGGAAGCTGGAGAAGTGCAGCATTGTCAGGTTAGCCGTGGGCTTGTAGTACAGTGAGGTACTGAGGGGTCTGTCCTTAATAGAGATGCCGGTGTCCAAGAATGCGACTGATTCTGAAGAGTAGTCCACGGTAAGTTTGGTGGGATGAAGATTGTTAATATCACGATTAGTCGTTTCAGTGACTCCTCTCCTTGACACCAACCGACTGTGAGAGTGTTTCCACTTTGCGAGAGGTTGGATCCCAGGAATGTCCGCTTTGAGATGGAGAAAAAGGGAAAGCCGTCTCTTGCAAGGTTGTTCGTGCAACTCCATTTTGCTGGAAGGAAATGGAAGCTCAGTTATTAAATTGATTCACGGCTGAGTTAGATTTTTGTTCAGCAAGGAAATCCAGAGTTATAGGTGAAAGTGGAGATAAGAAAATGGCCAGATCAGGAATAATTTCGTTGGATAGCCAGTACAACTCCTAAATCCGCTATTTCAATGGGGATAAGAAAACGCAACAAGTGATAGGTAAATAATCATGCTGACTGACAGAAAAACACTAGTGATCCTGCAAGTAAGTCACTCCCATTACAGGGACTTTTATTTACATTGCTTTCAATGAGCCTGACCTTTCCTATTTTACTTTGCAGCATATGAAACATGGCAGGAGTCCAGGCTGAAAACAGGAAGAATGAGAGGAAGTAGTCAGTTTGAAATCAGTAAAGAGCTGACAGTTACATTTTCCACTTAAATACAGCACTGACTGTGATCAGTGTGTTCCAATGTGCCCAGAGTCTGCAGCTGCAGCCCTACTCATCATGTCTGTTGAATGTTGTGAATTGTCCAGGGAGGTGGAAAAACTGTTGGCTTTAATATTTTAAAGGCATCTTTAGAACTAGCTTTACGCAAGAGAGGCATGGGTAATCTATGACATCTGCCCAGTTCTGAGGTCCCCACAGTCATCAGTGCAGCTATCTGACTGTCGCGTTAATGGGAATGAACAAGTAATCAGTTGCTCATTGGGGATTGATTAACTTGCTGTGGAAGTTTATTTAAAACAATAAAACACCTTTCAAGTTATGAAGCAGACGTTACAGCAGACTTTGGTGTGTGCAGCTTGCAAACTCGCTACAGACCAACAGAGGAGTCACAATATCGTAGGGTTATAGGTGAAAGTTCTTAAAGACAAGGTGCAAATACCAAATCCTTAGACAACGCCTTCCAAACGCACGACCATCTCCATTCATAAGGACAAGGGGCAGCAGATACATGGGAACATCACCCCCTACAAGTTCCCCTCCAAGCCACTCACCAGCCTGACCTTGGAAATATATCGCTGTTTCTTAACACTCACTGGGTCAAAATCCTGGAATTCCCACCCTAAGGGCATTGTGGGTCAAATCAATGTTTGCAAGTCCTGCCAACATACCAGTCTTGGCAAATAGGCTTCCAACTCTGATTGGATAGATTCCGGTGGTTTCAGTGTTTGACTTGCAACTTCTAAGTGAGGTATTGCCCCCTTTCATGGTCACTTTTATGTTCATTCTAACAATGTGTCACCCCTGCACTTGTGTCACATCTCCTAATGTCCATCTTCTTTGTGTTCTATCTTCCTACATTAAGCAGAAAAAAAGATTTTATCCTCCAAATCTTAAAATTATTTCATGCAACAAAGGTGTTGCTGGTTGGGCCCAGTATTTATTTCCCGTCCCTAGTCACCCTTGAGAAGGTGGGGGTGAGCTACCTTCTTGAACCGCTGCGGTCTCCCTGCTGTGGGTTGACCCACAATGCCCTTCAGGTGGGAATTCCAGGAATTTGACCCAGTGACAGTTGAAAAACAGCGATATATTTCCAAGGTCAGGCTGGTGAGTGGCTTGGAGGGGAACTTGTAGGGGGTGATGTTCCCATATATCTGCTGCCCCTTGTCCTTATGAATGGAGATGGTCGTGCGTTTGGAAGGCGTTGTCTAAGGATTTTTGATTTTCTGCAGTGCATCCTGTAAATAGTGCATCCTGCTGCGACTGCGTGAGTGTGTGTGTCTGTCTGTCTGAGTGTGTGTGTGTGTGTGGAGGAGTGGAGCGGTGGATGTTTATGAATGTCATGCTAATTAATTGAATGATTTGTGACTGTCAATCAAGTAACCCCATGTCTAACACTTTTAAAACTAATGCACAGCGGTAAATTAGAAAGTAACCTCTATCTCTCAAGAATCCTATTTGGAGCAAAGTTAAAACTCTCAACACCAGCTTATCGTCCAACGGGATTATTTAGAAGCACTAGCTTTTAAAACACTGCTCCTTCAGGTGGTTGTGGAGAATTAGATCATGAGACACAGAATTTATAGCTAAGGTTTACAGTGTGATGTAACTGAAATTATGTATTGAAAAAGACCTGGATTGTTTGTTAAGTATCTCATCTTTTAGAATGGGCGTGTTGGTTTCAGTTATAGTCATAGAGATGTACAGCATGGAAACAGACCCTTCAGTTCAACCTGTCCATGCCACCCAAATATCTCAACCCAATCTAGTCCCAACTGCCAGCACCCGGCCCATATCCCTCTAAACCCTTCCTATTCATATACCCATCCAAATGCCTCTTAAATGTTGCAAATATACCAGCCTCCATCACTTCCTCTGGCAGCTCATTCCATACACGTACCACCCTCTGCGTGAAAGAGTTGTCCCTTAGGTCCCTTTTATATCTTTCCCCTCTCACCCTAAACCTATGCCCTCGAGTTCTGGACTCCCCAACCCCAGGGAAAAGACTTTGTCTATTTATCCTATCCATGCCCCTCATAATTTTGTAAACCTCTATAAGGTCATCCCTCAGCCTCTGACGCTCCAGGGAAAACAGCCCCAGCCTGTCAGCCTCTCCCTGTAGCTCAAACCCTCCAACCCTGCCAACATCCTTGTAAATCTCTTCTGCACCCTTTCAAGTTTCACAACATTTTTCTGACAGAATTGCGTGCAGTATTCCAACAGTGGCCTAACCAATGTCCTGTACAGCCACAACATGACCTCCCAACTCCTGTACTCAATACTCTGACCAATAAAGGAAAGCATACCACACGCCGCCTTCACTATCCCATCTACCTGTGACTCCACTTTCAAGGAGCTATGATCCTGCACTCCAAGGTCTCTTTGTTCAGCAACATTCCCTAGGACCTTACCATTAAGTGTATAAGTCCTGCTAAAATTTGCTTTCCCAAAATGCAGCACCTCTCATTTATCTGAATTAAACTCCATCTGCCACCTCTCAGACCATTGGCCCATCTGGTCAAGATCCTGTTGTAATCTGAGGTAACCCTCTTCGCTGTCCACTACACCTCCAATTTTGGTGTCATCTGCAAACTTACTAACTGTACCTCTTATGCTCGCATCCAAATCATTTATGTAAATGACAAAATGATCCAGCACTGATCCTTGTGGCACTCCCTGGTCACAGGCCTCCAGTCTGAAAAACAACCCTCCACCACCACCCTCTGTCTTCTACCTTTGAGTCAGTTCTGTATCCAAATGCCTAGTTCTCCCTGTATTCCATGAGATCTGACTTTCTTATGAAGGGCTCTGGCCCGAAACGTCGAATTTCCTGTTCCTAGGATGCTGCCTGACCTGCTGTGCTTTAACCAGCAACACATTTTCAGCTCTGATCTCCAGCATCTGCAGACCTCACTTTTTAATCTAACTTTCTTAATCAATCTCCCATGGGGAACCTTGTCAAACACCTTACTGAAGTCCATATAGATCACATCTACCATTCTGCCCTCATCAAACCTCTTTGTTCCTTCCTCAAACAACTCAATCAAGTTTTTTTTTAAGATTACTTAGAGTGTGGAAATTTACAGTCCACACTGAAGTACAACCCACCCAGACCTATTCCCCTTCACCTAACACGACAGGCAATTTAGCACGGCCAATTCACCTAACTTACACATTTTTGGATTGTGGGAGGAAACCGGAGCAAACCCACACAGACACTGGGAGAATGTGCAAACTCCACACAGAGAGTCGCCTGAGGTGGGAACTGAACCCAGGTCTCTGGCGCTGCGAGGCAGCAGTGCTAACCACTGTGCCACCCAAGTTTGTGAGATATGATTTCCCACATACAAAGCCATGTTGACTATCCCTAATCAGTCCTTGCCTTTCCACATACATGTATATCCTGACCTTCAGGATTCCTTCCAACAACTTGCCCACCGCAGAGGTCAGGCTCACCGGTCTATATTCCCTGGCTTGTCCTTACCATCCTTCTTAAACAGTGGCACCACATTTGCCAACCTCCAGTCTTCTGGCACCTCACTTGTGACTATTGATGATACAAATATCTCAGCAAGAGGCCCAGAAATCACTTCCCTAGCTTCCCACAGAGTTCTCGGGTACACCTGATCAGGTCCTGGGGATTTATCCACTTTTATGTGTTTCAAGACCTCCAGCACTTCCTCCTCTGTAATCTGGATATTTTGCAAGATGTCACCATCTATTTCCCTACAGTCTATATCTTTCATATCCTTTTCCACAGTAAATACTGATGTAAAATATTCATTTAGTATCTCCCCCATTTCTGTGGCTCCACATGTTACCCTTTTGTCCTTAATGTGTTTGTAAAAACCCTTTGGATTCTCCTTAATTCTATTTGCCAAACCTATCTCATGTCCCCTTTTTGCCCTCCTGATTTCCCTCTTCAGTATACTCCTACTGCCTTTATACTCTTCTAAGGATTCACTCGATCTATCATGTCTATACCTTACATATGCTTCCTTCTTTTTCTTAACCAAACCCTCAATTTCTTTAGTCATCCAGCATTCCCTGTACCTACCAGCCTTTCCTTTCACCCTGACAGGAATATACTTTCTCTGGATTCTTGTTATCTCATTTCTGAAGGCTTCCCATTTTCCAGCCGTCCCTTTACCTGCGAACATCTGCCTCCAATCAGCTTTCGAAAGTTCTTGCCTAATACTGTCAAGATTGGCCTTTCTCCAATTTAGAACTTCAACTTTTAGCTCTGGTCTATCCTTTTCCATCACTATTTTAAATCTAATAGAATTATAGTCACTGGCCCCAAAGTGCTCCCCCACTGACCCCTCAGTCATCTGCCCTGTCTTATTTCCCAAGAGGAGGTCAAGTTTCGCACCTTCTCTAGTAGGTACATCCACATACTGAATCAGAAAATGGTCTTGTACACTCTTAACAAATTCCTCTCCATTTTAACTCTTAACACTTTGGCAGTCCCAGTCGATGTTTGGAAAGTTAAAATCCCATACCATAACTACCCTATTATTCTTGCAGACAGCTGAGATCTCCTTACAAGTTTGTTTCTCAATTTCCCTCTGACTATTAGGGGGTCTATAATACAATTCCAATAAGGTAATCGTCCCTTTCTTATTTCTCAGTTCCACCCAAATAACTTGCCTGGATGTATTTCCGAGAATATCCTCCCTCAGCACAGCTGTAATGCTATCCCTTATCAAAAATGCCAACCCACTTCCTCTCTTGCCTCCCTTTCTATCCTGGACCATTAAGCTGCCAGTCCTGCCCATCCCTGAGCCATTTTTCTGTAATTGCTATAATATCTCCGTCCCATGTTCTTAAACATGCCCTGAGTTCATCTGCCTTCCCTGTTAGGCCCCTTACATTGAAATAAATGCAGTTTAATTTATTAGTCCTACGTTATCCTTGACTGTCTGCACCACTTCTTATCAGTCTCAGATTTGAAAATCTCACAACACCAGGTTATAGTCCAACAGGTTTCATTGGAACCACCTGATGAAGGAGCAGCAGTGCTAACCACTGAGCACGGGACTCGGTGGCTCAGTGGTTAGCACTGCTGTCTCATAATGCCAGGGACCCGGGTTCGATCCCAGCCTTGGGCGATTGTTTGTGTGGGGTTTTGCACATTCTTCCCAGTGTCTGTGGGTTTCCTCCCCCAATCACAAAGACGTGCAGGTTAGGGTGGATTGGCCATGCTAAATTACCCATTGTGTTCAGGGATTTGTAGGTTAGGTGCATTAGTCAGGGGTAAATGTAGAGTAATAGTGGAATGGGTCTGGGTGGGTTACTCTTCAGAGGGTCGGTGTGAACTTGCTGGGCCGAAGGGTCTGTTTCCACACTGTAGAAATTCTATGATTCTAATTCATAGCAAGAATCAACAGGGTAAATGCAGGAAGAATGTTCCTGATGACCAGAGAGTCCAGAACGAAGGATTACAGTCTGAGGATTCAAAGTTTGGGAGAAGATTTGTAGTTCGGGTGCTCGTTGTTGTGGTTAGGGCGGCACGGTGGTACAGTGGTTAGCACTGCTGCCTCACAGCGCCAGGGACCTGGGTTCAATTCCCGCCTCAGGCGACTGTGTGGAGTTTGCACGTTCTCCCCGTGTCTGCGTGGGTTTCCTCCGGGTGCTCCGGTTTCCTCCCACAGTCCAAAGATGTGCAGGTCAGGTGAATTGGCCATGCTAAATTGCCTGTAGTGTTAGGTAAGGGGTAAATGTAGGGGTATGGGTGGGTTGTGCTTCGGCGGGTCGGTGTGGACTTGTTGGGCCGAAGGGCCTGTTTCCACACTGTAAGTAATCTAATCAGCACTCTGAAAACTAGATTAGATTCCCTACAGTGTGGAAACAGGCCCTTTGGCCCAACAAGTCCACACTGACCCTCTGAAGAGCAGCCCACCCAGACCCATTCCCCTACATTTACCCCTTCACTTCACACTACGGGCAATTTATCAATTCACCTAACCTGCACATCTTTGGACTGTGGGAGAAAATCCATGCAGACACAGGGAGAATGTGCAAACTTCACAAAGGTAGTTGCCTCAGGTGGGAATTGAACCTAGGTCTCTGGGGGTGTGAGGTAGCAATGCTATCCACTGTGCTACCATGCTTTCAATGAAGTCTGCTGGACTATTACCTGATGTTGTGTGATTTTTAACTTCGTCCATCCCAGTCCAACACTGGCATCTCCAAATCAGTCTCAGATTGATCTCTTTCCTCACTATCTCCCCGGGTTCCCCCCACCTTACTAGTTTAAATCCTCCTGAGCAGCTCTAACAAACCTCCCTGTCTGGTCTTTCATTTATAAATCTCAGAACTTTCTTAAAGTTACATTCTCAAGTGAACTTTAACAATAGGTGCCATGTCGACCCAGATAATGCATCGAAGGTGTGAGGTGCCCTGTGTGGGGCTGTCTGTGCCCCAATGGTCAGACTGATTCTCATCTAAAAAGGGGATTTACAGAATCTTAAATGGATTCATGCAGTTTCTGAGCAAGATAAAATGTAATTCTGCATGTACAATATCACCTCACAGACTTGTGTGGGGGAGGGGTGGGGGGAGCTGAGTGTAAAGGGATGGGAGTGTGGGAGTATACTTGTGAGCATGTGAGAGAGTGCTTGTCTCTGAGACAGGGTCTTCATGAATGCATGGGTCTGTAGGAGTGTCTGTCTGTCTGTCTAGTGTAGTGGGGTCACCTGTCGTGTGACATGAACCCAAGGTCATGAATGAGGTCATCCCCATGGGTACCGACCTTTCTATCAGCCTCTGCTTAGCCATTTTCATTTGTTGCTTGTCCCAAAGTCCGCCTTGGAGGACAGTCACCCAAAGGTCTAGGGTTGAATGTCCCAGACCGCTGAAATGTTCTCCAATTGGAGGGAACACTCCTGTCTATTGATTGTTGCGCAGTGTCCATTCATCTGTTGCCGTAGCCTCTGCTCAGTCTCACCAATGCACCATGCCTCAGGGCATCCTTACCTACAGCATATAAAATAGAGAATATTGACTGAGTCACATGAGTTTTTAGATCAGTGGTGCTGGAAGAGCACAGCAGTTCAGGCAGCATCCGAGGAGCAGCAAAATTGATCTTTCGGGCAAAAGCCCTTCATCAGGAATAAAGGCAGAGAGGCTGAAGCGTGGAGAGATAAGCTAGAGGAGGGTGGGGGTGGGGAGAGAGTAGCATGGAGTACAAAAGGTGGAGTAGAGTCACATGAGTACCTGCCACATACATGGTGGGAGGTGGGAAGGACATCCCTGGAGCTGAAAAACTACACCTTGTTCTTCGCAGCCTGCAACACATTATCACCAAGGCCTACCCCAGACCTCCACTTCTCACCTTTAGATGACCACGAAATCTCAAACAGATCATTGTTCGTAGCAAACTGCCCAGCTTTCAGGACAACTCCATACAACCCTGTCACGGGAGGTGCTACACGACATGTCAGAGTGTGGACACGGATACCAACATTACACGTGGGGACACCTCCCACCACGTACGTGGCAGGTACTCATGTGACTTGGCCAATATTCTCTATCTCATATGCTGTAGGTAAGGATGCCCTGAGGCATGGTGCATTGGTGAAACCGAGCAGAAGCTACGGCAACAGATGAATGGACAACACACAACAATCAACAGACAGGAGTGTTTCCTCCCAGTTGGAGAACACTTCAGCAGTCCGGGACATTTTACCTCGGACCTTCGGGTGACCATCCTCCACGGTGGTCTTCAGGACAGGCAACAGAGGAAAGTGGCCGAGCAGAGGCTGATAGCCAAGTTTGGTACCAATGAGGATGGCCTCAACTGGGACCTTGGGTTCATGTCACACTACAGGTGACCCCACTGCACTAGAGAGACCGTCAGAGAGACAGACTCTCTTACAGACCCATACACTCATGCAGACCCTCTCTTATACACCCACACTACCCATACTCTCACACGCATCCTCTGATAGACTTATACCCCTTTTCACTCACTCACACTCTCTCTTACACACACTCTCACACACTCACTCTCACACACACACACACACACACACACACACACACACGTTTGTGGGTTGAATTTGTACTTGCAGAACTACATTTTATCTTGCTCAGAAACTGCATGAATCCATTTAAGATTCTGTAAATCCCCTTTTTCAGATGAGAATCGGTCTGACCATTGGGGCACAGACAGCCTCACACAGGGCACCTCACACCTTCAATGCATTATCTGGGCCGACATGGCACCTATCGTTAAAGTTCACTTGAGAATGTAACTTTTAAATGTTCTGTGATTTACATGTGAAAGAACCGAAACCAACATGTTCATTCTAAAAGATGACAGACTTAACAAACAATCCGGGTCTTTGTCAACATGTAATTTCAGTTCTACCACACTGTAAACTTTTGTTATAAATTTTTGTCCTACAATCTGATAGTGCACAACGCCCTGGTGAAGGAGCGACACTCCAAAAGCTAGTGCTTCCAAATAAACCTATTGGACTATAATCTAGTGTGGGGTGTTTTTTAACTTTGTCCACCCCATTCCAACCCCGGCCCCTCCAAATCATGACTATTTAGTGCAAGGCTTAGAGACTTCAGGGCAATCCTGAGTTATTGACAGCCCCAACAGTGAAGATGCGTTTCTATCACCGCTGCTGACTGAGGTAAGCTTGTGCAGCTACTGAACCGCTGTGGAATCAATGGTTTCCGATCGGAGAACACTGACTGCACGGCAAAACTACTCCAGTGGCTGCGAAATGTTTTCATCCATCCATCATCCAGGGCAGAAACCGACCCTTTGTTCCAACCAGTCCACGCTGACCATAATCCCAAACTAAACTGATCCCATTTGCCTGCACTTGGCCCATATCCCTCCAAACGTTTTTTGTTCTATGTACTTATACAAACATATTTTAAATGTTATAACTGTACCCACCCACAGCGACCACTTCCACAGGAAGCTCCTTCTACACGCAAACCACACTCTGTGTAAATCATTTGCCTGTCATGTCTTTTTTAAATCTGTCTCCTGTCAGTTTAAAAAAATGCCTTCTTGTCTCGAAATCCCCTACCCGAGGGAAATGACACCTGCCATTCGCTCTATCTGTACCCCTCATGATGTTATAATCTCTGTAAGGTCACCTCTCAAACTCCCAGGCTCCAGTGAAAGAAGTCTCAGCCTTTCTTTATAACTCAAACCTGGTAACATCCTGGTAAATCTCTTCTGAACCCTCTCCAGTTTAATAACATCCTTCCAATAACAGGGTGACCAGAACTGGACACAGTATTCCAGAAGAGGCCTCACCAATGTCCTGTACAACCTCAACATGATTTCCCAGCTCCTGTACTGAAAGGCCTGAGCTATGAAGGCAAGTGTGCTTTTTTTCAAAAATCTATTTACAGGATGGGGACATGTCTGGTTGGCCCAGCATTTATTGCCCATTCTTATTTCCTTGAAGGGTAGTTAAGAGTCAACCACGTTGCTATGGGTCTGGAGTCACGTGTAGGCCAGCAGATTCCTTCCCTTAAAGGGCATTAGTGAACCAGATAGGTTTCACCCAAAATCAACAATGGTCACCACTAGACTTTTAATTCTGGATTCTTTGTTGAATTCACATTCTATCATCTTCCACAGTGGGATTTGAACCCAGATTCCCAGAACTTTAGCTGGGTTTCTGGATTAATAGTCTAGCGATAATACCACTAGGCTATTGCCTCCCACCAATGGGTTATTATTAGCCATGCCTTTTTAATCACCCAGTCTATATGTGACATAAACTTCAATGGATTACGTACCTGAACCTTAGGTCCCTCTGTTCTACAGCACTATTCAAGGCCCTATAAGTAACTGTACAGACCTTACCCCCTGTTTGTTTTACCAAAATGCAACACCTCGCATTTATCCAAATTGAACTCCGTCTGCCAATCCTCAGCCCATTGACCCATTTGATCAAGCTGCCTTTGTAACGTCAGAAAACCTTCACTGTCTACAATGCCACTGATTTTAGTCGTGATTTAGAGGTGCCAGTGTTGGACTGGAATGGACAAAGTTAAAAAAAAATCACCCAACACTAGGTTATAGTCCAACAGGTTTATTTGGAACCGCAAGCTTTCGGGACACTGCTCCTAGTGCTCTGAAAGCTAGTGCTTCCAAATAAACCTGTTGGACCTTAACCTGGTGTTGGGTGATTTTTAAGTGATCTTGGAGTCATCCACAAACTTACAAACCATGCTTTCTATCTTCTCATCCAAATCGTTTATATAAATGAGGAACAGAAACGATCCCTGTGACAGGCCTCCAGTCTGAAAAGGAACCCTCCACCATCACTCTGTATCCTGCCATCAAGCTAATTAAGTATCGAATTGGCAAGCTAATCATGAATCCCATGTGACCTAACTTTACTGATAAATTAATCGTGCAGAGCCTTGACAAAGGTTTTACTCTTATCTGGATTAATAATGTCTACTGCTCTGCCCTCTTCAATCTTTTTGATAACTTCTTCAAAAAAACTCAAATTTGTGAGACATGATTTCCTTGCACAAAACCATGCTGCCTGTCACTGATCAGTGTTTGCCTCTCCAGATGTTTATAAATCTTATCTTCTAGAATCACCTCCAACAATTTATCCACAACTGTAGTCTGGTTTGTAGTACTGTATATAAATGTAAGTTCTGTTCCTTAACCACATTGTGTTTACTGTGGCTTTAGTCAAAACCACTTGCCTCCAAATTTCAAAACACTGACGTCACAGCGCTCCCTCAGTATTGACCCCCTCACAGAGTGGCTCACCATCAGCACTGATCCTCCAACAGTGCAGCGCTCCCTGAGTACTGACCCTCCAACAGTACAGCACTCCCTTAGTACTGACCCTCTAACAATGCGACACTCCCTCAGCACTGACCCTCCGACAGTGCGGCACTTCCTCAGTACTGACCTCCAACAGTGCGGCACTCCCTAATGGTGGCACAGTAACTCTCAGTTTAGATTATGGAATCAAGAGTCTGGAAATAGGCCTGAAAACATCCCATTTCGAATCTGTCCTGGGTCCAGAGCTTGAACAGTTCTGAGAACAAATGTATGGAGTTAGAAAAGCGAGCTGTAAATAGTCAGTAAATACTCCCCTTGTCAAGTGATTTCCAATACCAAGGACAGGTGTATGACAGTTATGTGAGGAAAATACAAGGTAGGAAGAGCAGAGAAGTTGTTTTATTCCAAGATACAAAACATACAAATTATTTAAGTACATAGTTGTTTTCCAAGTTATATTGAATTCATGATTCTGGTTTTCCATCAATAATAAAGAACACAAGCAATTCAGTTTTCTTTTAAAAGTGAAATTTCCAATGATGTAAAAGTCCTGGACTCACTTTTCCAGGAGCCAGTTCTCAATCCCTGGAGAATTCCTGGCTTCAGTTGGATAAATTCACTGATACATTCACTACGTGACCTTCAAGTGATGAAGCAGCGTATTTTTATTTTAAAATTTTTATTTTATTTTAAAAATCATTTCTCTTTATTTTATAACTAACAAGCTAATGCTGAAGGAAAATAATAAAAGCGCACTTTTTGTAATGCTGTATGATTTATTTCCCAGTGTTTAACATGCTCCATTGTCCACAAGATGAATCTGTAATTCCTGATGATCCAGCAACAGATAGCCAGTTTCCGAGACCCTGCCAGCATTTTGTAGGGTTTTCGTTATCAATCCAAACACTGTTATTTTAATCCGTTGAATAGTTTCAGTGGCTGAGTGATCACTTCTGATGAGGAATAGTGATCCTAGCCCGGTCTTAAACATATCACAACCTGTCCCACCTCACAACAGGCCTAGTGTCCAAATTCCGTGTGTTGGAAAGGGGGAGCCTATGCAAGTTTGCCTTCCTGAATTGTTCATGTGAAAGCTGGTTCACACAAATGGAACATATGAAAAGCAAAGTGATCTGAGGAGCTAGGAACAGTGATTAAAATGCAAACACTCAAAGCCAGTGTTTTAATGCTGGTGTATATCACCGGAATGGAACACACTAAATTCACCCTTTCAGTGACCGTTAGTAATTGGGCTCTTCATAATCGCTTTTAATTTAAAGTTGGTCCTTGTACACTGTCAATGGGAATCCTAACAAAGCAGAAATTAGATGACGAGTTGTTAAGTGAGTAAGGGGTAAAGGTAAGTGGTGACCTTTGGTGGGGAGGGGAGATGTAAAAATGTCCATTCCTGACTGCGCTGGAGGGGTCAGTCCATCAGTAAATTGAGTTGAAGTGGAGGAATTGGCCAAGAAACATCAGTCTCCAAGAGAATGGGCAATTGGTTGGGGACAGTGTGTCTGTGACTTGCAGGCACTGGGATGGGAGAGACTGGCCGAAAGGCACCAGATTTGTGTTTAGCCCTGGGAGATTTGCCTTGACATAATTCACGCTCAATGGTGGAGACTGGTGTGATCACTAACACGCTTCACAAATTGTTTCATCATTGTCCCCCTACATCATCATCTCTGGGCTTTCTGGGTCCATCAGTTGGAATTTAATTGCTTGTAGAATCGCCTGTGTAAGATTGTTAAATTAATTAAAGTCTGCCAATGAATTCCTCTACCAGTTAACTCCCCCTTATGACAAGGTTCCTATGTATGGAGTGAGATATTGGGTTTCCAGTGAGACACTGGGTCGTATGTTTTTTGAGATGAAAATGCCAATGATTCACGTTCTGAAATTTGTTCCACCTTGTGTTGGATTGATATCGACCTCAGGAGAGACAATGTACAGAAAACACATCCTTTTTATTCTCTTTTCTTGTAGAAAGGGCAAATCCCATCCATGTACAGATCCTACAAAAGAAACAACGAGCTTTTAAATCATGGAATCTTATTGAAGGAGGCCAATCAGCCCATCATGTCTGTGTCTTTGAAATAGTTGATTAGTTCCATTTGTTCCTGCTTGTATTATATAGCAAATTCCCATTAAGGATTAAGAGATCTGTTGGAATCATTACAACAAATCACAATGCTATTCAGAGTCTATTTGAGGTAAATTATTTAGTCGTTCAGAGTCGAATTGCTTTAAGTCTTAAGGTCAGTCAGAGTTTAATTGCAGAGGAATTTGCAGATTAGCAGGAACTTCAAACTTTCAGGCTCCAATGTTAGAGAAAAGACAGAGAAAAAGAACTGTCTTTCCTCCAGCTTAGATACTAGTAGAGCACGTAAAGAATGATGGGCTTTAACATTCTCCCACAGTAAATTCTTTGAACCAGCAATTGGTGGGAGCACTTACCTCAGCACAGTAATATGAGAAACGCGATGGACAGAGCAATCAAGCCAGTGTGGATTCCGTGCACTCGACTCGCTTGGCCACGCAGTTTCTGGCAGCCATCTCTGTAAGAGGATAATATTTTAGAAAGATTTGGTCTGAACAGAAGCCATTATCAGACAGCACAAAATAAAAAGAATCTTGAATATATTCAAGGAAAAACCTTTTCCCTTTAGGACAATAGTCAGGAGAAGAGGCTTTGGTTCTGGAACTAATGAACTCAATGAAAGAAACATGATAGACAGGAATTGATGAGTGATATCCAATAAAGAGCAGGGTCATATATATCAGGACATGCAGGACCGGTGGGACATAACTGACCAGTGGCAGAACAGGCAAGTATCTCATGACTAGTGTGGTGCTGGAAAAGCACAGCAGGTCAGGCAGCATCTGAGGAGCAGGAGAATCGACATTTCGGGCAAAAGTCGTACATCAGGATTTTTGCCCGAAACATCAAATTCCCTCCTGACGAAGGGCTTTTGCCTGAAACATCGATTTTCCTGCTCCTCGGATGCTGCCTGACCTGCTGTGCTTTTCCAGCACCACTCTAATCTTGATTCTAATCTCCAGCATCTGCAGTACCCACTTCTGCCAAGTATCTCATGACATCTGCCTACCTGTTCTCTAAGATAAAATGTTCCACTACAGAAGGAGGCCATTCAGCTCATCACGTCTGCACTGGCTCTTTAGCAGGGCTCTCCAATTCATCCCATTCTCATGGGGTTCTTTCTCATGTTTATTTCTGCAGATAATTCCACTTCAAATATTTCTCCAATTCCCATTTCAAATTTCGCATTGAAACTGTTTCCAATTTCCATTCAGTAAATGTGTTTCTACTTGAACTTTCCTCTCAAACTTCCCATTACGTTCAGATCAACTATCTTTAGTAGTAATTTTTTTAAAAACTGGAAATCTGAAACTAAAAACAAAGTGCTGGAGAAACTCAGCACATCTGGCAGTATCTGTGGGGAGAAAAACAGAGTTAATGTTTTGAGTCCCTGAAGAAGGGCCATTGGACTCAAAATGTTAATAATATTTCTCTCTCCACAGTTGCTGTCATACCTGCTGAGCTTTTCCAGCAATTTCTATTTTCTGGGTAGTCCATTCCACACTTTCATAACCTCTTCTTTTGTAAAGAAGTAAGACCAAAATGATGAGGAAATGGAAGGTGGGTTAATATGTTTGCTGATGACGTGGTGGAGTGGTGGATAGTGTGGAGGGCTGTTGTAGGTTGCAAAGGGACATTGACAGGATACAGAACTGGGCTGAGAAGTGGTAGATGACGTTCAACCTGGAAAAGTGTGTGAAGTGATTCACTTTGGAAGGTCAAATTTGAATGCAGAATACAGGGTTAAAGGCAGGATTCTTGGCAGTGTGGAGGAACAAAGAGATCTTGGGGTCCATGTCCACAGCTCCCTCAAAGTTGCCACCCAAGTTGATAGGGTTATTAAAAATTCATATGATGTGTTGACTTTCATGAGTAGGGGGGATTGAGTTTAAAGGCCGTGAGGTTTTGCTGCAGCTCTACAGAACCCTGGTTAGACCACACTTGGAATGTTGTGTTCAGTTCTGGTCCCTCATCGTAGGAAGGTTGTGGAAGCTTTAGAGAGAGAGCAGAGGAGATTTACCAGGATGCTGCCTGGACTGGAGGGCATGTCTTATGAAAAAAGGTTGAGGGAGCTAAGGCTTTTTCATTGGAACGAAGAAGGATGAGAGGCAGCTTGATAGAGGTGTACAAGATGATGAGAGGCATAGAGTGAGTAGTGAGAGGCTTTTTCCCAGGACAGAAATGGCTACCACAAGGGGGCATAATTTAAAGGTAATTGGAGGAAGGTTTCGGGGAGATGTCAGAGGTGGGTTCTTTACACAGAGAGTGGTGGGTGCGTGGAATACACTGCCAACAGTGGTAGGTGAGTCAGAGACATTGGGGCATTTAAGCGACTCTTGGATTGGCACATGGATGATAGTAAAATGAAGGGTTTGTAGGTTAGTTTGATCTTAGAGTAGGATAAGAGATTGGCACCATATCAAAGCTGAAGGGTCTGTACTTTGCTATACTTTTCTATGTTCTAAAATTAATTTTTTCATAGAATACCTACAGTGCATACAGAGGTCATTTGCCCCATCAAGTCTGCATCGACCCTATGAAGATCATCCACTTTACTCCTGTAACCCCACATTTACCATACTTAATCCAGTTAACCTGCACATCCTTGAACACTAAAAGACAATTTCCCATGGCCAATCCACCTAACGTGCATATCTTTGTGACTGTGGGAGGAAACCGGAGCACCCGGAGGAAACCCACGCAGACAGAGGGAGAATGTGCAAACTCCACACACAGACAGTCACCCGAGGCTGGAATTGAACTCAGGTCCCTGGCGCTGTGAGGCAGCAATGTTTCCCCCTTTTAAAGTGATAAAGATTTAGATAATTCCAGTGTTCTCGCTAACGACTTGCCTCCCACCCACGTCCAAATTTCTGACGCCTGAATTCTTGAGTCTGGTTCACCCAGCACCCCCTCTGCTCACTGGTCTAGGTTGGCTGTTGTACAGTTTCATTTTTCTAATTCTTATCCAAGTTTACAAATACTTTTGTTATGACTCTGTAATCTGCAGTGACCCTTCACTCTCAGCGATCTCCGCACCCATCCCATTCAGTCCTGGAGCACTGAGGGCCGATTGTCCAATCTGTATCATTACTGTTTAAGTTTACAGCTGTTAGGGCTCTGTTAGGTTTATTTGGGTGATTATGATAATTACTTCATTCGAAATTGTTTTTTTTAAAGCACCGATACAATGCCGTCTCAGGAATATCTAAATACTTGCGTCTGTATTGTTTTATTCCTTACACTGGCTGAGATTTTAATGCTGTTTAAGTACAGTCGATGTTTAGAAAGAAGGAAGTAGATGAGAAAAGGAATCTTAAAAAGGAAGGCACTGGCTAATACTAGATGCCTAATTAAAGTAAACCAACTGAAAAGAACAGTACAGCAAGTTGAGGTGGCTTTGTTTCCATGGGAATGAGGAATTTTATCAGAATGTGATAAAGAATAAGGGAGGGTTGATGTCCTTGTTTCTGATTGGATGAGTGGGAGGCACTAATTAACCTGGATGTTGCATATCTGCAGTGTAGAACATATTCCTTTCCATTCCCACAGCTGCACTGATAATGATTTCAGGAAAACAACTGATCCTGAGGTTTTATTAAACCGAAGGCTGAGCAGAGCCGGGCTCCTTTGGAGGTGGACTGTGTCTGGAATTGTAAAGTGATAATAGCAAATACTTGACCATTAACGTGAAATATATTATTATCATGTTTGTAATAAAGAGGGTTCAAACTGACATTGGAAGGAGAAAACTTCAAGACAGTTAGAGAAGGTCTTTTACTTCTGGTATAAGTGGGATAAGCAACTTGCACTGAAACCTTACAAGCTTCTCAGATATTGAAGTTATTAAAATATAAGAAATAGGCCAGTCAGCCCCTCAGACTCTCCCTCCCTCCCCCTGCCCGCCTCTCCCATTCAACAAGAGCAGGATGAGCTCGCTTTGTAACACCAACAACACCCTGAATGTTCTGGAGTCTAATTCCTCTAAAGTTCTCTCAGTGATCGAACCCCCACAACTCTCCCGGTCTCCCGGGGATAGAATTACAGAAATTCAATTCCCTCTGGGAGAAATTCCTTTGTAACATATCACCTCACTTTACGCTGTACAAATGTTCAACTCTGAACTTATAAGCAGCAGCATAAATTCTTAGGTTTACTTTTTGCTAAACTTTAATAACCAAACAGTCCAAAGCTCTAGCATTGCCTGACTAACCCCCTTCCCCCTCTAACCCCCTTCCCCCTCTAACTCCCTTGCCCCTCTAACCCCCATCACCACTCTAACCCCCTTCACCACTCTAACCCCCTTCCCCCTCTAACCCCCTTCACCACTCTAACCCCCTTCCCCCTCTAACCCCCTTCACCACTCTAGCCCCCTTCACCACTCTAATCCCCTTCACCACTCTAACCCCCTTCACCACTCTAACCTCCTTCACCACTCTAACCCCCTTCACCACTCTAACCCCCTTCCCCCTCTAGCCCCCTTCACCTCTCTAACCCCCTTCACCACTCTAACCCCCTTCACCACTCTAATCCCCTTTCCCCTCTAACCCCCTTCCGTCTCTAACCCCCCTTCACCACTCTAACCCCCCTCGCCACTCTAACCCCTTCCCCAACCCCCTTCACCACTCTAACCCCCTTCACCACTCTAACCCCCTTCCCCCTCTAACCCCCTTTCCCCTCTAACCCCCTTCCCTCTCTAACCCCCCTTTCACCACTCTAATCCCCTTCACCATTCTAACCCCCTTCCCTCTCTAACCCCCTTCACCACTCTAACCCCCTTTCCCCTCTAACCCCTTCCCTCTCTAACCCTTCACCACTCTAACCCCCTTCCCCTCTCTAAAACCCTCTAACCCCCTTCCCTCTCTAACCCCCTTCCCCTCCCTAACCCCCTCCCTAACCTCCCTCTCTAACCCCCTTCCCCTCTCTAACCCCCTTCCCCTCCCTAACCCCCTCCCTAACCCCCCTCTCTAACCCCCTTCCCCTCTCTACCTTTCTTTGTTCAGCTCCTTCAAACCAAGCTTTTGTTTTAATATTTCCTTTAAGTCTTAGAGTCAAAACTTTATTAAATAATGTTCCTGTAACACCCCTGTTGAGATGATTTACTACAATGAAAGGTGCTATATAAATGCAAGTTGCTGTTGTTGTCACTCACCTGTCCAGCTGACATTGCCTTAACTCTTCTCCTGCCGCGTTCAGTTTTTTATTCATTAACTCCTCCTCCCTGTGACATCGGTCAGATTGCTCTTGGCATTTCTTGATTTCATCTAATCAACAAAACCAGCAACATGGAGAGAAATGAGAAGAAGGGGTACCATTTTTTTTAAAAAACAAATGTTTTTCACCCCGAGAGCAGAGGTTCAGACCTAAATCAAAAAAAACACAAGTGTTACCAAAAATTGGGTTTCCCATTGCTACCTCTGGTTGTTTTAGTTGTATTAGACACAGCATGTTATAAACAGATCCACTCCCATGGTGAGATCATCAGGATGGTTAGCTTTCTCCTGTGTCTAACCTCATGCTGTCCCTGCCCTGGAAGTGTTTGATGGGGGTCAGTGTAGAGGGAGATTTACTCTGTATCTAACCCCGTGCTGTCCCTGCCTGGGAGTGTTTGATGGGGGACAGTGTAGAGCATGTCTAACTCCATGCTGTCCCTACCCTGGGAGTGTTTGATGGGGGACAGTGTCGAGCGAGCTTTACTGTGTCTAACCCCGTGCTGTCCCTGTCCTGGGAGTGTTTGATGGGGGACAGTGTAGAGCGTGTCTAACTCCATGCTGGCCCTGTCCTGGGAGTGCTTGATGGGAACAATGTAGTGAGAGCTTTACTCTCTGATAAACCCCATGCTGTCCCTGCCTGGGAATATTTGATGGGGGACAGTGTAGAGGGAACGTTACTCTGAGTCTAACCCCATGCTGTCCCTGTCCTGGGAGTGTTTGATGGGGACAGTCTAGAGGGAGCTTTACTCTGTGAGTGTTTGATGGGGATATGGCATCCCACATTCATAAAATATTCTGTTTGCAACACTAACAACAAGTGACGTTGTTACATCTAGTGATGGAGAGGGATAAGTGTGCACTACAGGGCAAGAGTTATAACTGGGGGCAGGGAAATTATGATGGGGTGAGGCATGACTTAGGATGCGTGGCTTGGAAAAGTCAGATTCAAGGGAAGGGTGCAATCGATATGTGGAGCTTGTTCAAGGAGCAACTATTGAGTGTCCTTGATAAGTATGTACCTATCAGGCAGGGAGGAAAGGGTCGTGTGAGGGAGCCGTGGTTTAATAAGGAATTGGAATCCCTTGTTAAAGGGAAGAGGGCGGCCTATGTAAAGATGAGGCGTGAAGGTTCAATTGGAGCGATTGAGAGTTATAAGGTAGCCAGGAAGGATCTAAAGAGAGAGCTAAGAGCAGCAAGGAGGGGACATGAAAAGTCCTTGGTTGATAGGATTAGGGAAAACCCAAAGGCTGCCTATAGGTATGTCAGGAATAAAAGGATGACTAGGGTAGGAATAGGTCCAGTCAAGGATAGTAGTGGGAAGTTGCGTGTGGAGGCTGAAGAAATTGGGGAGACACTGAATGAATACTTTTCGTCAGTATTCACTCAGGAACAGGACATTGTTGCCGATGTGAATATTGAGTCACAATTAATTAGAATGGATGGCTTTGAGATATGTAGGGAAGAGGTTTTGGAAATTCTGGAAAGGGTGAATATTGATAAGTCCCCTGGGCCTGATGGCATTTATCCTAGGATTTTCTGGGAAGCAAGGGAGGAGATTGCAGAGCCATTGGCCTTGATTTTTATGTCCTCGTCGTCTACAGGAATAGTGCCAGAAGACTGGGGATAGCAAATGTGGTTCCCTTGTTCAAGAAGGGGAGTAGGGATAACCCTAGTAACTATAGGCCGGTGAGTCTTACCTCTGTTGTGGGCAAAGTCTTAGAGAGAATTGTAAGGGATAGGATTTATGAACATCTGGATAGGAATAATGTGATCAAGGATAGTCAGCATGGTTTTGTGAAGGGCAGGTCGTGCCTCACAAACCTTGTTGAATTCTTTGAGAAGGTGACTAAGGAGGTGGACGAGGGTAAAGTGGTAGATGTGGTGTATATGGATTTTAGTAAGGTGTTTGATAAGGTTCCCCATGGTAGGCTACTGCAAAAAATACAGAGGTATGGCATTGAGGGTGAGTTGGAGGTTTGGATTAGGAATTGGCTGGCTGGAAGAGGACAGAGGGTAGTAGTTGATGGTAAAGGTTCATCTTGGAGTGCAATTACTAGCGGTGTTCTGCAAGGATCTGTTTTGGGACCATCGCTGTTTGTCATTTTTGTAAATGACCTGGAGGAGGGTCTAGAAGGTTGGGTGAGCAAGTTTGTGGATGATACGAAAGTCGGTGGAGTTGTTGACAGTGAGGAAGGATGTGGCAGGTTACAGCGGGATATAGATAAGCTGCAGAGCTGGGCAGAAAGGTGGCAAATGGAGTTCAATGTAGCTAAGTGTGAATGATTCACTTTGGTAAGAGTAACAAGAAGATGGAGTACTGGGCTAATGGTCGGATACTTGGTAGTGTGGATGAGCAGAGGGATCTTGGTGTCCGTGTACACAGATCTCCGAAAGTTGCCACCCAGGTAAGTAGTACTGTGAAGAAGGCATATGGCGTACTGGCTTTTATTGGTAGAGGAATTGAGTTCCAGAGTCCTGAGGTCATGTTGCAGTTGTATAAGACTCTGGTGCGGCCGCATCTGGAGTATTGTGTGCAGTTTTGGTCGCTATACTATGGGAAGGATGTGGAGGCACTGGAACGGGTGCAGAGGAGGTTTACCAGGATGTTGTCTGGTATGGTAGGAAGATCGTATGAGGAAAGGCTGAGGCATTTGGGGCTGTTTTCATTGGAGAAAAGAAGGTTTAGGGGTGACTTGATAGAGGTGTACAAGATGATTAGGGGTTTAGATAGGGTTGACCATGAGAACCTTTTTCCACGTATGGAGTCAGATATTACGAGGGGGCATAGCTTTAAATTAAGGGGTGGTAGGTATAGGACTGATGTTAGGGGTAGATTCTTTACTCAGCGAGTCGTGAGTTCATGGAGTGCCCTGCCAGTAACAGTGGTGGACTCTCCCTCTTTATGGGCATTTAAGCGGGCATTGGATAGGCATATGGAGGAAAGTGGGCTAGTGTAGGTTAGGTGGGCTTGGATCGGCGCAACATCGAGGGCCAAAGGGCCTGTACTGCACTATATTTTTCTATGTTCTATGTTCTATAAAGACAAAGACCAAAAGTATTTGCTATTAACTGTAAAAATGAAACAAATCTCAATCTGTTTTAATTCCAATCCTTCTGTGAGGCAAAAGGTTGAAATAGGTTCTTGATATATAGGAGCTTGTTGCTAGGGGATAAATGGGAACTAAGAGCACAATGTGTTGTTAGAGTTAATGCTGTTCTTTACGGGATGTGACCAAAGGATCAGGTGTGTAGACCCATGCTGCCCTGTGAAGGTTTTCTGTACAGAACACAAACATATCAATGGGCTCAGTTTGACAGTGTTCCATGTGGAGTTACTCATACTCCAGAACTTTCCCAAGTTGGGAATTTGCCAAATTAAAGAAGGAAGATTCAAAATTTCCCCAAACTTCAAAAAAAGAGGAACTTATTTTTCAGTAGCAGCTTTTATGGTCTCAGCATTTCTGAAATCATCTTAGGGTCATAGTCATAGAGTCATAGAGATGTACAGAATGGAAACAAACCCTTTGGTCCAACCCGTCCATCCGACCAGATATCCCAACCCAATCTAGTCCCACCTGCCAGCATCTACAGCCTATTGGGAGTGTAACTGCTGTTGTAAACATGCACAACAAACGGCAGTGAATGAAAAATGTGCTCATTTTACTGGTCGAGGGCAAGATGTCAGGGATGCTTCAAACTGGACCAGGAGATGTAAGAGTGGGCACGACAGCCTTTAAATGTTGGAAACCGAGAAGCAGCTCCACTAATAATGCAGCCCCTCGAATATTGAACAGAAGGGGCAGCCTGCAGTATACGTTCAGACCCACTGACAGAAACTTAAACCCAAGAATTTCTTCGTAAAATTCTATTGATAGAATTGATATTGAGATGATTAACTCCAGCCTGGGGAACTGACCAAGTAACAGTGGGGAGTGTGGCGAGGACAGGGCTGGGGGTTTCCTGTTCCTGTTAAGTCACTGTTTCAAGAGGAGACTCCATTATTCAAGAGAAGGTGAGCCACAAAGCCCACATTTCGAGAATGTTTCCACAAAGGTCCCAGGCAGATATACCCGTCACCAACATAATCATGGGATATCAGAGGATAGCTAACCATTCAGTTGTTGTTGTTTGATGGTGAGGTTGCGGTTCAGCTGTTCAAGCTCTTTCACCCTCTTCTCCAATTCTAGAATGTTCTCATGCTGCTGAGCCTGCAATATAAATATTCATAGGTCACTGGGCGGTTAGCGAAACATTGGACTTATCACAAATAGTGATCTTAGAGGGTATGACAGAGTCAAATTTGGCACAGTCAGGGACAATTTATTGTCAGGGAGACATTTCTTCAGATAGTAGCACAGAGATCACGTACCAGTCCGGGGGAGGGGAGCAGGGGAATGAGAAAACAGGCTGGGCTTCACATTCTGAATTTGAAAGGTGGCACCTGAATCAGTGAGGCACCCTCCTCGGACTGCAGTACCAAGGGAGTGCCACACTGTCAGAGGGAGCACCGCACTGTCAGAGGGTCAGTGCTGAGGGAGTGCCGCATTGTTGGAGGGTTAGTGCTGAGGGAGTGTCGCACTGTCAGAGGGTCAGTGCTGAGGGAGGGCCGCATTGTTGGAGGGTTAGTGCTGAGGGAGTGTCGCACTATCAGAGGATCAGTGCTGAGGGAGCGCTGCACTGTTGGAGGGTCAGTGCTGAGGGAGTGCTGCATTGTCAGAGGGTTAGTGCTCAGGAAACACCACACTGTCAGAGGGCCAGTGTTCTGGGAGTCAGAGGGTCAATGCTGAGGGAGTCCCTCACTGTCGAAAGGTCAGTACTGAGGGAGAGCCGCACTGTTGGAGGGTCAGTACTGATGGAGTGCCATGCTGTTGGAGGGTCAGTACTGAAGGAGTGCCGCACTGTCGGAGGGTCAGTACTGAAGGAGTGGGCGCTGTCGGATGGTCAGTGCTGAGGGAGTGCCACACTGTCGGAGGGTCAGTGCTGAGGGAGTGCCGCACTGTCAGAGAGTCAGTGCTGAGGGAGAACCGCACTGTTGAAAGGTCAGTACTGAGGGAGAGCCGCACTGTTAGAGGGTCAGTACTGATGGAGTACCACACTGTTAGAGGGTCAGTACTCAGGGAGTGCCGCACTGTTGGAGGGTCAGTACTGAGGAAGTGGGCGCTGTTGGAGGGTCAGTGCTGAGGGAGTGCTGCACTGTCGGATGTGATATATTTCAGATGAGATGAGCCCGCTCTATGCCCTCATGTGAATATAAAAGATTTTAATTTTGGGGGAAAGCAGGGAGTGTTGGGTGATGTTTTATCCCAGAATTATCTCTTAATGTAGACAGTATTATAACAGTTTGTCTGCCAGTTGTGACAGTGCTGGTTCAGAGTGTGGGATCTTGCTGTGCACATTCGTGCTGTTGTGTTTTCTATGACAGTCAGTACACCTGAAAAAGTACTCAACTGGCTGTGAGTTACGTTGGGTTGTGGGGAGACTTTTGAAAACAAAACCAAAAAATGTCCGTACCTCTGTGTTGTTTAGTTTGGGAAAAGTTAAAAATTCCCTCCTGGAATTTGAGGGAGATTCCTCTGCTGCACGCTGACTCTCTCAGTCCCTCCACCTTCCACACAACAGTTCTGGAGAAGAGTCATTAGACTCTAAATGTTAACTTTGTCTCTCTCTCTCTCTCTCCCTCCACAGACCTGCTGAGTTTCTCCAGCACACTCTGTTTGTGTTTGTTTCAGATCTCCAGCATCCGCAGTTTTTTTTTAAACAATTTCGGAGATTGGTCAATGTTTCCTTTCCCGATCACTTTCCTGTGAGTGACTCTGACCCAACATGGAGTTGTGTCTGGGGGTGTAGGAATGGTCACAGATTGCAACTCCCTGCCAATCTCTGGGACTGATTTGAGGACACTCCCTGGGAGTTGTTTTCACATTGAAATCATCAAAAGTTACAAACAGGGACAGCAAGCAAGTTGGCCAGCCTTTATTAGGAAAAAATAAGGATTGATGAAGGGCTTATGCCTGAAACATTGACTCTCCTGCTCCTCAGATGCTGCCTGACCGGCTGTGCTTTTCCAGCTCCACACTCTTGACTCTGATCTCCAGCATCTGCAGTCCTTAGGAAATCTGCCATCCTTACCTGGTCTGGCCTACATGTGACTTTAGACCCACAGCAACGTTGTTGACTCTTAACTACCCTCTGGGGCAATTAGGGATGGGCAATATATGCTGGCCTGGTCAGTGACACCCACATCACGTGAACGAATATGAAGAAAATCTCACTGAGTTGGTTGCCAAATGGTCATTCAGAAGATGAGGGTGGGGTCTGTCAGTCCGAACTGCGCTGTTGGTGGGGTCTGTCAGTCCGAACTGCGCTGTCGGCCAGAAACCTTTACCGTGTGGGATACAGTCACTCAGTGTGATTCCCCCCGAATTTGCCAATAACTGATGTGTGAGCTCTCAATGACCAGTGGGTCAATCAGACACCTTTGGGCGGCACGGTGGCACAGTGGTTAGCACTGCTGCCTCACAGCGCCAGAGACCTGGGTTCAATTCCCGCCTCAGGCGACTGACTGTGTGGAGTTTGCATGTTCTCCCCGTGTCTGCGTGGGTTTCCTCCGGGTGCTCCGGTTTCCTCCCACAGTCCAAAGATGTGCGGGTCAGGTGAATTGGCCATGCTAAATTGCCCGTAGTGTTAGGTAAGGGGTAAATGTAGGGGTATGGGTGGGTTGTGCTTCGGCGGGTCGGTGTGGACTTGTTGGGCCGAAGGGCCTGTTTCCACACTGTAAGTCTAATCTAAGTCTAATCTTTGTCCTTGAAGGACCAGCAGGATCCCCACTGAAAATGGAAACAGGCCTCTTTCTGTCCAACCTCTCCCGAATCACAGAGTCAATATGGTGCAGAAGGAGGCTCTTCGGCCCATCATGCCTGCCTTTACCCCCAAGTTCCTGCACCCCATCTCCATCGAAAATCTCACACCACTTCCTTGAAAACTTCAATTTAGGAACAGTCCTTGCAGCTTCCACCAGCTGGGCAGTGGGGGGCAGTACGAGTCCACCACCCAGCCCCACCCAGAGGGTCATTGTTGTCAGGCAGCAAGCAAATGGTGAGGCCACTCAGCCCATCTAAATATTCCTCAGGGTTTCCCAGGGAGCTCCATCGGCCCCTTGCTACTTCTCGGAATCTGATGGGTGGAGGGAAAGGTGACATCTGGCCTCCTTCATTTGGCTCTAAGTGGTTTTTGCCAGACCTTACCCAGCTTCCTGTGCCCAGTTAGAAATGCTCTGGAACCAGACTAAGGCCAGTTGGAACTGATGGGGACATTTTTAATAATAAAGGCAAGAACTCACACAGATCAATAACTTAAAAACAGAAAACACTGAAAATGCTCAGAGGGTGTGGCAGCTCTTTTGGAGACAGAAATAAGCTTATCATTTTGGGCTGCAATCCTCTGCAGATTTTTAGTCATATTTTTTCAGATGTACCTTCCTTTGTTTCCCCTCAACATTGTGGCACAGTGCTCCGGCTTCCACTCCAAGTGCAATGTCTCAGGAATTTGATCGCTTATTACCATGGATACTTACCATTTCAAAAACAGCAACGAGGTAACAAGACAAAATGAGGGCAGGAAGAACAAAGCTTCAAAAATTGGGGCAAAATGGGCTTGTGTTCTCAAGAGCTTTGAAGAATGAGGGGTCATTTCATTGAAGCTTACAAAACTCTTAAAGAGGTTGACACAGTTGATGCAGGTAAGGTGTTTCCCTGGTTAGGATGTCTAAAACTAGGCATGGACAAAGTCAGAAATTACACCACACCCGGCTAGTCCAACAGGTTTATCAAAGTCTCTCTGCGTAGTCTGTGTTGTAGGTCGACTTGAGTGGGTTCGTGATCCATGATCCTTTTGGGATCTTTCCTGCTTTCCTGTATAAACTTGATGTCTGCGTCGATATGTGTGATCTGCTTGGAGATTCTCCCTACTTTGTGCTGGCAGTTAGTGGTGTCAATGATAGTCATGATGTGAATGTGCTGGTGTTGGACTGGGGTGTACAAAGTTAAAAATCACACACCAAGTTATAGTCCAACAGGTTTTGGTCCAACCTGGACTATAACCTGGTGCTGTGTGATTTTTAACTTTGTACTCCCCAGTCCAACACTGACACCTCCAAATTAAAACTAGGAGTGGGATGTTGCAGTTTAAAAATAACGGAGAAACCACTTAGAATATTTGGAATTCTCCACCATGTGGAAGCTCAGTCTTTGAGTACGTTTATGATACCAATGGTATATAGGGTCATGGAGATGGGGGTGAGGAAAAGGATTGAAGTGTTTGATCAGCCATGATTATTTTGAATGGTGGGGCAGGTCTGATGGGCTGAATGGCCTACTCCTAAGTTGCAGTGTGTCTATCGTTGCTATCCCAATTAATCAGCACATTGTAGTGAAGCGGGGGTCAATCAGAGCAAAGTGCATTTTGCTTTTCCTTTTCTCAGTTAATCTGTAAGTTCAGGCATGTCTCTGATAAGGATGCAGCCAGAACTTTGACCACAGCAACTCAACACCCATCCTGTCATCCACTCCAATTATCTTGTTATCATTGCTAACTCAGCCCCATCTCCCCATGGGCCAAGCCAGTGACAGAAATCATCCCCAACCACTCTGTCTCCTTACTCCGCCATTCTGCTGCTCTGCAGATTTGCTCACAATGCAAATGAACCTCCTGCTTTAACCATCGACCAACCAAATACGAGCTGGCCCCAGCTCAGACCCTCAAGCCCAAAACGAAAGTTTTGCTCTCGACCCCCAGTTTCTGGGAGCTATGTTTGATCTGGTGGCTCAGTGGCCAGCACTGCTGTCTCACAGCGTCACGGACCCGGGTTCGATTCCACCCTCCGACAACCGTGTGGAGTTTGCACATTCTCCCTGTGCATGTACGGGTGTTCCAGTTTCTTCCCACAATCCAAAGATGTGCAGGTTAGGGTGGATTGGCCATGGGAAATTACCCATAGTGCTCAGGGCTGTGCAGGCTGGGTGCATAAACCATAGGAAATGTGAGTTTACAGGGATAGGGGAGGAGGGTAGGTCTAAGTGGGATCCTCTTTGGCCTGTTTGCACACGGTAAGAATTCTATAATTCTAACTGCATTCCCGTGACCTTGATCAAGACTGAGACAAGGATAAGTCAGCAGCGATTGAGAAATAGGTCCGGGACATTCCAGGGGCACCTTGGTTAAAGTGATACCATGTCAATAAGGTAGTCCTCACGGTGATTTTTATACCTGTCTCTCCTTTTATTACCCACTCACTGGCCTTGAGACAGTGGTGGTGAGCCACATTCTTGAATCACTGCAGTTACAGTCATACAGCACGGAAACAGTCACTTCGACCCAACCAGCCCGTGCTGAACACAATCCCAAACTAAACTAGTCCCAGTTGCCTGCTCCTGGCCATCTCCCTCCAAACTTTTCCTGCCCATGGACTTATCCAAATGGTTTTTAAATGTTGTAACTGTACGCACAATCACCACATCCTCAGAAAATTCATTCCACACATGAACCACTCCCTGCATGAAATATTGCCCATGTCTTTTTAAAATCTCTCTACTATCATCTTAAAAATTGAAAAGGAAAAGACACTTACCATTCCCTTTTTCTATACCCCTCATGATTTTATAAACTTAAGTGTCATAGAGATGTACAAGACGGAAACAGACCCTTCAGTCCAACTCGTCCATGCCGACCAGATATCCTAATCTAATCTAGTCCCATTTGACAGCACTTGGCCCATATCCCTGTAAATCCTTTCTATTCATATACCCATCCAAATGCCCTTTTGATGCTGTAATTGTACCAGCCTCCACTACAGGTTAGGTGAATTGGCCATGCTAACTTGCCTGTAGTGTTAGATGAATGGGTAAATATAGAGGAATGAGTCTGGGTGGGTTGCTTTTTGGAGGGTCAGTGTGGATTTGTTGGGCCAAAGGGCCTGTTTCCACACTGTCAGTAATCTAAGGAATCTAATCTAATCTAATCTACTTCCTCTGGCAGCTCATTCCATATATGTACCATCCTCTGTGTGAAAAGGTTGCCGCTTAAATCTCTTTTATATCCTTCCCCTCTCACCCTAAACCTATGCCCTCTAGGTCTGTACCCTCCCACCCCAGGGAAAAGACCTTGTCTATTTACCCTACCCATGCTCCTCATGATTTTATAAACCTCTGTAAAGTCACCCATTTAGCTTCTGACTCTCCAGGGAAAACAGCCCCAGCCTGTAGCTCAATTCCTTCAACCCTGGCAACATCCTTGGAAACTTTTTTCTGAACCCTTTCAAGTTTCACAACATCCTTCATACACCAGTGATACCAGAATTGCACGCAATATTCCAAAAGTGGCCTAACCAATGTCCCGTACAGCTGCATTATGACCTCCCGACTCCATGTCTCGCTGCTGTGAGCAATAAATTAAAGTGTACCAAACACTTTCTTCACTAATCTCATCAACCTGCCATTCCAGTTTCAAGGAGCTATGAACCTACACTCTAAGGTCCCTTTGTTCAGCATCCTCTGTAAGGTCACCTCTTAACCTTGCTATTAAAGGAAGAAGCTCTGAAATTTTCACCCACATTGAGAATTTTGATTTGGAGATGCTGGTATTGGACTGGGGTGGATAAAGTTAAAAATCACACAACACCAAGTTATAGTCCAACAGATTTCATTGGAAGCACGGTGGCACAATGGTTAGCACTGCTACCTCACAGTACCAGAGCCCTGGGTTCAATTCCTGCCTCAGGCAACTGCCTTTGTGAAGTTTGCACATTCTCCCTGTGTCTGCGAGGGTTTCCTCCCACAGTCCAACGATGTACAGGTTAGGTGAATTGATAAATTGCCCTTAGTGTTAGGGGAATGGGTCTGGGTGAGTTGCTCTTCAGAGGGTAAGTGTGGGCATGTTGGCCCGAAGGGCCTGTTTCCACACTGTAAGTAATCTAATCTAGTTTTCGGACTGCTGCTCCTTCATCAGGAGGGGGACTCCAAAAGCTAGTGTGCTTCCAATGAAACCTGTTGGACTATAACCTAGTGTTGTGTGATTTTTAACTGACAATTTTGGAAGTGAAACTCTCAGTATAGAATTCCCAGCCTCTTGTATCGGTGGTAACGATGTGGCTAATGGACACCCCAAAGATACTGATGGTCTTGTGTACAGTTTGAACAAATGAGTATCTTATCAGGACCATGTCACAGAACCATGTGTGAGACTGGAGTCTTTCACAAACCCAGACTCCATAATAATTGGAGATTCTAAAACAAACAAAATGCTGGAGAAACTCAGCAGGTCAGGCTGCGTCTGTAGAGAGAGAAATCAGACCAGATCCGTTTGGATCCAGTGACCCTTCTTCAGAAAGGATGGAGAGTCTTATGAAGGGTCGAAGGGCCTGTACTGTTCTATAAACATTAATATCTGTCTCTCTCTCTCTAGGTGCTGCCAGACCTGCTGAGTATCTTCAGCAATTTCTGTTGCGGATTTCCAGTCTCCGCTGATCTTTATTTCCGTTTAAGCGCTTCTTTCTGAAAAATCCGTCTTTTTGGTTTGTTCTTCAGCGCAGTCCGACAGTTTCAAGGTCACTTTGCTAAAACTTTGCAGTGTCTTTATTTGTGGGAGGATTCTTAAACGGAACTCTAATGAGCAGATGAGGTTATAACTCCCCCCCAGGTTACAGTTTGAGGGCTGATGTGCCCATCTATTACACAATTCCAACTGAAATGACAAAACATTTTTTTTAACAAATACTGAAAAGCCGCAAACACATTATTCTAACAACAAATATCATCACTCGAGTGTTTCCTAATTTACAAATATGTGGAAAATTCTTTCGCTTAGTCCGGAGTCTGAGTCTGGGGGTTATTTACCGTTTGTCTCTTGCAGCCCTCTAAGGAGTTCTGGAGCTCAGTCAATGTCCAGGAGTCATTTAACCGTTGCCGCTGACACTCTCTCAGACTTTTCATCGGGTCCGAGTGTCCAAAAACTATAGCCAAGCATGCAACAATCACTGCTATCATTACCAGGGCCACGACCAACCACCTATAACCAGGGAAACAGCGGTTCGTATTCAGTTTGTCCGTTTTCATCTTGTCAGCGTCTGATCCTCTCTGTGGAAGGACAACTCGAACAGGCAGCAGCGCCGCTTCCCCCGCTCTGCAGCAATATCTCAATTCAGCACAAAGTTATATCACTGACAGTCTCAGGACATCAGTGGGACTCCTCCTCCTTCAGCCCTCACTTCGCTCCAAATCACATTTACTGGAACCCACGTGATTCTGGATCAATCTGGGACCCTGTTTCAGTTTCATTTCGGATTATTTTGTTCATTGTACATGCAGCGCTCAACTCCATGTCCTCGGGGAAAAAGGAACTTTCAAGGCAAGAAAGTCCCTTTTTTTAAAATAAAAAAAAATCCGATGAGCTACCTCATTTGCTCACAATATCCTTTCATCACCCTCTCCCATATCCATCTCCCCACCCACACTCTCCCCTTATCACTGACTCTCCATCCACCCACTCCCCATATCCATCTCCTGTCGTAGAGAATTACCAGGAGACGCAGAGAGGTTTTCAAGAAGATGATCTTTTGTTTACAAAGAAAAACGGTGACAACCAGAAAGCGAATTCTTGATTACCCCGAACCCCGTGGTCTGTTGTTTTTTTAAAATACCTTTTTGTCATCATGTTTCCTTCAGGTTTATCAGTATGTTTAACTGTGTTCGTCAGGCTAGCTTACTACACATATGCAACAAACCAATAACATGTTAATTCATATTATCTCTCTACTTCTGCCACTGTCGTATCTCCTACTTCAAACAGTCCTACGCTACTGTATCCCGATTATGATTTGGAGATGCTAGTGTTGGACTGGGGTGGACAAAGTTAAAAATCACACAACACCAGGTTATAGTCCAACAGGTTTCATTGGAAACACTAGCTTTCGGAGCGACGCTCCTTCATCAGTTGGGTGTCAGGAGCAGCGCTCTGAAAGCTAGTGTTTCCAATTAAACCTGTTGGACTATAACCTGGTGTTGTGTGATTTTTAACGTTATATCACAATTAGGTATTTACTGTCACCTCTGCCACAACGACCCCTGGCTGATTCTGCTAATTGATGTAGCACTCCAATGTAGCATTTCACAGACCCTTCCATGTAGTATTTTGATTAATGGAATAATTCACAGACCCCATGTAAAATTCCAGCAGTGAACTTTATGCTTTAACCCTTCACATGCCCTTATGCTCTTTATTTTCAACACTCCCCACCCACACTCTCCCCTTAGCCCTCTCCCCACCCCCACCCACCATCCACCTTATCCATTTCCTCCCATCACCCACTCCCTATACTCCTCTCTCCCCCACCCATCCACTCCACATACCCTTCTCCCCACCCATCCACTCCCCATACCCTTCTCTCCCCCACCCATCCACTCCCCATACCCCTCTCTCTCCCCATTCACCTCTCCATTTCCCTCATTTGAAATGAGAGGTGGCTGTTCCAGAGAGTGTTCCTAAAAGGAATGCATGATTAGATTAGATTAGATTACTTACAGTGTGGAAACAGGCCCTTCGGCCCAACAAGTCTACACCGACCCGCCAAAGCGCAACCCACCCATACCCCTACATTTACCCCTTACCTAACACTACGGGCAATTTAGCATGGCCAATTCACCTGACCCACACATCTTTGGACTGTGGGAGGAAACCGGAGCACCCGGAGGAAACCCACGCAGACACAGGGAGAACGTGCAAACTCTACACAGTCAGTCGCCTGAGTCGGGAATTGAACCCGGGTCTCAGGCGCTGTGAGGCAGCAGTGCTAACCACTGTGCCACCGTGCCGCCCACAAATGATGGATAGAGTGTGAAAATTGGGAAGATGCTGATGTGGGGATTCTGAGGAGTGCGGTGGGGAATACATAGCTAAAACTGAAAGGTATTAAGGGCTAATGATTGAAGGTCACCTTGATGGATCTGACACTGTCTCCATGAAATGATGAGAAAGATTTGAGTCATTGATTAGCTTCTGCATTGCTCCAATGATGGAGTCATACAAGAGGCCCTTCGGCCCATTGAAAATATCCTGACAAAAGAATCCCATCATCTGTGTGCACTAATGCCACCATTTGGACCCTTCAACTTCTTACCAATTGGAAGTTCCTGTTTATTGATGAACCAAATCCATGACTTGATGGTGAAGCATGAGAAAGCAAGTGGAGGGAGCAGGAAGGAAGAGCAGTGGGATCCCAAATCTAACGGATGGAATTCACAACGTCATGAGGAAGAGTAGCTGTTTCCGGGCACTGGGAAAGAATGATGATTAGAGTGGGGCTGGAAATGCACAGCAGGTCAGGCAGCATCTGAGGAGCAGGAAAGGCAATGTTTCAGGCAGGAGCCCTTCATCAGGATTCCTGCCTGAAACATCAATTTTCCTGCTCCTCGGATGCTGCCTGACCTGCTGTGTTTTTCCAGCTCCACTCTAATCATCAGCATGTGCCGTCCTCACTTTTTGCCACTGGGAACACAATGCTTCATGCATTCAAATAGCACCATAGTCCCACTCTCTCGACAGGGAGAGACACCTGCAGGTGAATTTAACCTGAGGGTTATTGTGCCTCAGACAGGGGGTGAGGTTGTGAAAGCAAGATGACCACAGTAACATCAGCCAGTGCTGGAACTGAACCTATGTGTTGGGTATAACTTGTTACATTGCAAACCAGCCATCCAGCCAACTGAGCTAACTAGAGGGAGATTAGCAGCACGGGTAGAATGTAAAATAGAGAGAATGCTGACAAACAGGGACCAAAGGGTAGAAAACACAGATATCCCCCATGCTAGAGGATTGGAAATCAGGGACAGACCAACACAATGGAATTGTGTAATGATAACCAAACAGGGGAGAGAGCACAGCAGGGAAAATCTTAGAAGGTTGCAGATGTAGCCAAGGTAGATTTAATAAAAATTAGCAGGGAAATCACAAAACAAAGTGTGCTAGGGTTCAATGCAGAAGTCGGAGTGTCAGTGTGAGTCGGACTGTGTGTCACACTGGCTGAGTGTGAGTGTGCATGTGGAAAGTGTGAATGTGACTGAAGTATGAGAGTATGGATACCATGTATGCAGTAATACGCATTGCAGCTGTTTGCACTGTAGCCCTCCTCCAGTTCAGACCTTTCGACAGTCTGACTCTCCCTCAGCACTGACCCTCCAGCAATGCGGCACTCCCTCAGTACTGACCCTCCGACAATGTGGCACTCCCTCAGCAGTGACGATCCGACAGTATGGCCTCCAACAGCACTGACCCGCCGACAGTGCAGTGCTCCCACAGTACTGACCCTCCAATAATGCGGCACTCCCTCAGCACTGACCATCCGATAGTGCGGCACTCCCTCAGCGCTGACCCACCGACAGTGCGGCAATCCCTCTGCACTGACCCTCTGACAATGCGGCAATCCCTCAGCATTGACCCTCCGATAGTGCGGCACTCCCTCAGAACTGACCCTTCAACAGTACATCACTCCCTCAGCGCTGACCCTCTGACAGTACAGCACTGAACTCCCAACAGTCCCCACTCCCTAGTACTGACCCTCCGACAGTGCGGCACACCCTCAGCACTGACCCTCCGATAGTGCGGCACTCCCTCAGCACTGACTCTCCGACAGTGCAGCAATGCCTCAGCACTGACCCTCTGACAGTGCAGCACTCCCTCAGCACTGACCCTCCGACAGTGCGGTATTCCCTCAGCACTGACCCTCCGAGAGTGCAGCACTCATTCAGCGCTGACCCTCCGATAGCGCGGCAGTCCCTCAGCACTGACCCTCCAATAGTACAGCACTACCCTTCCAACAGTCCCCACTCCCTTAATACTGACCCTCTGATAGTGCGGGTCTCCCTCAGCACTGACCCTCTGATAGAGCAGCATTCCCTCAGCACTGACCCTCAGACAGTACGGCACTCCATCAGCACTGACCCTCCGACAGTGCGGCACTCCCTCAGTACTGATCCTCTGATAGTGCGATACTGCCTCAGCGCTGACCCTCCGACAGTGCGGCACTCCCTCAGCACTGACCCTCCGATAGTGCCCCAGTCCCTCAGCGCTGACCCTCCAACAGTGTGGTGTTCCCTCAGGTCTGACCCTCTGACAGTCTCCACTCCCACAGCACTGACCCTCCGACAGTGCGACGCTCTCTCAGCACTGACACCCTGACAGTACAAGCGCTCCCTTAGCACTGACCCGCCGACAGTGCAGCACTCACTCAGTACTGCCCCTCTGACAGTCACTGCTCCCACAGCCCTGACCCTCCGATAGTGTAGCACTCCCTCAGCACTGACCCTCTGACAGTGCAGCACTCATTCAGCGCTGACTCTCCGACAGTACAGCACTGACCCTCCTACAGTCCCACCTCACTCAGTACTGCCCCTCTGACAGTGCGGCACTCCCTCAGCACTGACCCTCCGATAGTGTGGCACTCCCTCAGCACTGACCCTCCGATAGTGCGGCACTCCCTCAGCACTGACTCTCCGACAGTGCGGCAATGCCTCAGCACTGACCCTCTGACAGTGCAGCACTCCCTCAGCACTGACCCTCCGACAGTGCGGCACTCCCTCAGCACTGACCCTCTGACAGTGCGGCACTCCCTCAGCACTGACCCTCCAATAGTGCAGCACTCCCTCAGTACCTACTCTCCGATAGTGCAGCACTACCTCGGCGCTGACCCCCCCAACAATGCGGCGCTCCCTCAGCACTGCCCCTCCGACACTGCGACACACCCTCAGTACTGACCCTCCTATAGTGCGGCACTCCCTCAGCACTGACCCTCCGATATTGCGGCACTCCCTCAGCGCTGACCCTCTGACAGTGCGGCGCTTCCTCAGCACTGACCCTCCGATAGTGCGGTATTCCCTCAGCACTGACCCTCCGAGGTGCAGCACTCCCTCTGCACTGACCCTCCAACAGTACATCACTCCTTCAGCGCTGACCCTCCAATAGCGCGGCAGTCCCTCAGCACTGACCCTCCGATAGTACAGCACTGACCTTCCAACAGTCCCCACTCCCTTAGTACTGACCCTCTGATAGTGCGGGTCTCTCTCAGCACTGACGCTCAGACAGTACGGCACTCCATCAGCACTGACCCTCAGACAGTACGGCACTCCATCAGCACTGACCCTCCGACAGTGTGGCACTCCCTCAGTACTGATCCTCTGATAGTGCAATACTCCCTCAGCGCTGACCCTCTGATAGTGCTCAATCCCTCAGCACTGACCATCTGACAATCCCCACTCCCTCAGTACTGACCCTCCGACAGTGCAGTACTCATTCAGCGCTGACCCTCCAACAGTACAGTACTGACCCTCCAACAGTCCCCACTCACTCAGTACTGCCCCTCTGACATTGCGGCACTCTCTCAACACTGACCCTCCGACAGTGCGGCACTCCCTCACCACTGACCCTCCGACAGTGCGGCACTCCCTCACCACTGGCCCTCCGATACTGCCCCAGTCCCTCAGCGCTGACCCTCCAACAGTGTGGTGTTCACTCAGCTCTGACCCTCTGACAGTCTCCACTCCCACAGCCCTGACCCTTTGATAGTGCGGCACTCCCTCAGCACTGACCCCCCGACAGTGCGGCACTCCCTCAGCACTGACCCTCCAACAGTGCGGCACTCCCTCAGCACTGACCCTCCGATATTGCGGCACTCCCTCAGCGCTGACCCTCTGACAGTGCGGCGCTTCCTCAGCACTGACCCTCCGATAGTGCGGTATTCCCTCTGCACTGACCCTCCAACAGTACATCACTCCTTCAGCGCTGACCCTCCGATAGCACGGCACTGACCTTCCAACAGTCCCCACTCCCTTAGTACTGACCCTCTGACAGTGCGGGTCTCCCTCAGAACTGACCCTCTGATAGAGCAGCATTCCCTCAGCACTGACCCTCCGACAGTGCGGCACTCCCTCAGCACTGACCCTCCGACAGTGCAGCACTCATTCAGCGCTGACTCTCTGACAGTACAGCACTGACCCTCCTACAGTTCCACCTCACTCAGTACTGCCCCTCTGACAGTGCGGCACTCCCTCAACACTGACCCTCCGACAGTGCGGCACTCCCTCAGCACTGACCCCCCGACAGTGCGGCACTCCCTCAGCACTGACCCTCCGACAGTGCGGCACTCCCTCAGCACTGACCCTCCGATATTGCGGCACTCCCTCAGCGCTGACCCTCTGACAGTGCGGCGCTTCCTCAGCACTGACCCTCCGATAGTGCAGTATTCCCTCTGCACTGACCCTCCAACAGTACATCACTCCTTCAGCGCTGACCCTCCGATAGCACGGCACTGACCTTCCAACAGTCCCCACTCCCTTAGTACTGACCCTCTGACAGTGCGGGTCTCCCTCAGAACTGACCCTCTGATAGAGCAGCATTCCCTCAGCACTGACCCTCCGACAGTGCGGCACTCCCTCAGCACTGACCCTCCGACAGTGCAGCACTCATTCAGCGCTGACTCTCTGACAGTACAGCACTGACCCTCCTACAGTTCCACCTCACTCAGTACTGCCCCTCTGACAGTGCGGCACTCCCTCAACACTGACCCTCCGACAGTGCGGCACTCCCTCAGCACTGACCCTCCGACAGTGCGGCACTCCCTCAGCACTGACCCTCCGACAGTGCGGCACTCCCTCAGCACTGACCCTCCAATAGTGCAGCACTCCCTCAGTACCTACTCTCCGATAGTGCAGCACTACCTCGGCGCTGACCCCCCCAACAATGCGGCACTCCCTCAGCACTGACCCTCCGACACTGCGACACACCCTCAGTACTGACCCTCCGATATTGCGGCGCTTCCTCAGCACTGACCCTCCGATAGTGCGGTATTCCCTCAGCACTGACCCTCCGAGAGTGCAGCACTCCCTCTGCACTGACCCTCCAACAGTACATCACTCCTTCAGCGCTGACCCTCCAATAACGCGGCAGTCCCTCAGCACTGACCCTCCGATAGTACAGCACTGACCTTCCAACAGTCCCCACTCCCTTAGTACTGACCCTCTGACAGTGCGGGTCTCCCTCAGAACTGACCCTCTGATAGAGCAGCATTCCCTCAGCACAGACCCTCTGACAGTGCAGCGCTCCCTCAGCACTGACCCTCCGACAGTACGGCACTCCATCAGCACTGACCCTCCGACAGTGCGGCACTCCCTCAGCACTGACCATCCGACAGTGCGGCACTCCCTCAGTACTGATCCTCTGATAGTGCGATACTCCCTCAGCGCTGACCCTCTGATAGTGCGGCAGATCTTCAGCACTGACCCTCCGATAGTGCTCAATCCCTCAGCACTGACCATCTGACAATCCCCACTCCCTCAGTACTGACCCTCCGACAGTGCAGCACTCATTCAGCGCTGACCCTCCGACAGTACAGTACTGACCCTCCAACAGTCCCCACTCACTCAGTACTGCCCCTCTGACATTGCGGCACTCCCTCAACACTGACCCTCCAACAGTGCGGCACTCCCTCACCACTGACCCTCCGACAGTGCGGCACTCCCTCAGCACTGACCCTCCGATATTGCAGCATCCCCTCAGCGCTGACCCTCTGACAGTGCAGCGCTTCGTCAGCACTGACCCTTCGATAGCGCGGTATTCCCTCAGCACTGACCCTCCGAGAGTGCAGCACTCATTCAGCGCTGACCCTCCGATAGCGCGGCAGTCCCTCAGCACTGACCCTCCAATAGTACAGCACTACCCTTCCAACAGTCCCCACTCCCTTAATACTGCCCCTCTGATAGTGCGGGTCTCCCTCAGCACTGACCCTCTGATAGAGCAGCATTCCCTCAGCACTGACCCTCAGACAGTACGGCACTCCATCAGCACTGACCCTCCGACAGTGCGGCACTCCCTCAGCACTGACCATCCGACAGTGCGGCACTCCCTCAGTACTGATCCTCTGATAGTGCGATACTCC
This sequence comes from Hemiscyllium ocellatum, assembly GCF_020745735.1. Classification (NCBI taxonomy): domain Eukaryota; kingdom Metazoa; phylum Chordata; class Chondrichthyes; order Orectolobiformes; family Hemiscylliidae; genus Hemiscyllium; species Hemiscyllium ocellatum. The sequence goes on from NC_083428.1 coordinate 4,486,403, forward strand.
CTCAGCGCTGACCCTCTGATAGTGCGGCAGATCTTCAGCACTGACCCTCCGATAGCGCTCAATCCCTCAGCACTGATCATCTGACAATCCCCACTCCCTCAGTACTGACCCTCCGACAGTGCAGCACTCATTCAGCGCTGACCCTCAGACAGTACAGTACTGACCCTCCAACAGTCCCCACTCACTCAGTACTGCCCCTCTGACAGTGCGGCACTCCCTCAACACTGACCCTCCGACAGTGCGGCACTCCCTCAGCACTGACCCTCCGACAGTGCGGCACTCCCTCAGCACTGACCCTCCGACACTGCGACACACCCTCAGTACTGACCCTCCGATATTGCGGCGCTTCCTCAGCACTGACCCTCCGATAGTGCGGTATTCCCTCAGCACTGACCCTCCGAGAGTGCAGCACTCCCTCTGCACTGACCCTCCAACAGTACATCACTCCTTCAGCGCTGACCCTCCAATAACGCGGCAGTCCCTCAGCACTGACCCTCCGATAGTACAGCACTGACCTTCCAACAGTCCCCACTCCCTTAGTACTGACCCTCTGACAGTGCGGGTCTCCCTCAGAACTGACCCTCTGATAGAGCAGCATTCCCTCAGCACAGACCCTCTGACAGTGCAGCGCTCCCTCAGCACTGACCCTCCGACAGTACGGCACTCCATCAGCACTGACCCTCCGACAGTGCGGCACTCCCTCAGCACTGACCATCCGACAGTGCGGCACTCCCTCAGTACTGATCCTCTGATAGTGCGATACTCCCTCAGCGCTGACCCTCTGATAGTGCGGCAGATCTTCAGCACTGACCCTCCGATAGTGCTCAATCCCTCAGCACTGACCATCTGACAATCCCCACTCCCTCAGTACTGACCCTCCGACAGTGCAGCACTCATTCAGCGCTGACCCTCCGACAGTACAGTACTGACCCTCCAACAGTCCCCACTCACTCAGTACTGCCCCTCTGACATTGCGGCACTCCCTCAACACTGACCCTCCAACAGTGCGGCACTCCCTCACCACTGACCCTCCGACAGTGCGGCACTCCCTCAGCACTGACCCTCCGATATTGCAGCATCCCCTCAGCGCTGACCCTCTGACAGTGCAGCGCTTCGTCAGCACTGACCCTTCGATAGCGCGGTATTCCCTCAGCACTGACCCTCCGAGAGTGCAGCACTCATTCAGCGCTGACCCTCCGATAGCGCGGCAGTCCCTCAGCACTGACCCTCCAATAGTACAGCACTACCCTTCCAACAGTCCCCACTCCCTTAATACTGCCCCTCTGATAGTGCGGGTCTCCCTCAGCACTGACCCTCTGATAGAGCAGCATTCCCTCAGCACTGACCCTCAGACAGTACGGCACTCCATCAGCACTGACCCTCCGACAGTGCGGCACTCCCTCAGCACTGACCATCCGACAGTGCGGCACTCCCTCAGTACTGATCCTCTGATAGTGCGATACTCCCTCAGCGCTGACCCTCTGATAGTGCGGCAGATCTTCAGCACTGACCCTCCGATAGCGCTCAATCCCTCAGCACTGATCATCTGACAATCCCCACTCCCTCAGTACTGACCCTCCGACAGTGCAGCACTCATTCAGCGCTGACCCTCAGACAGTACAGTACTGACCCTCCAACAGTCCCCACTCACTCAGTACTGCCCCTCTGACATTGCGGCACTCCCTCAACACTGACCCTCCAACAGTGCGGCACTCCCTCACCACTGACCCTCCGACAGTGCGGCACTCCCTCAGCACTGACCCTCCGATAGTGCCCCAGTCCCTCAGCGCTGACCCTCCAACAGTGTGGTGTTCCCTCAGCTCTGACCCTCTGACAGTCTCCGCTCCCACAGCCCTGACCCTTTGATAGTGCGGCACTCCCTCAGCACTGACCCTCCGATATTGCAGCATCCCCTCAGCGCTGACCCTCTGACAGTGCAGCGCTTCCTCAGCACTGACCCTTCGATAGCGCGGTATTCCCTCAGCACTGACCCTCCGAGAGTGCAGCACTCCCTCTGCACTGACCCTCCAACAGTACATCACTCCTTCAGCGCTGACCCTCCGATAGCGCGGCAGTCCCTCAGCACTGACCCTCCAATGGTACAGCACTGACCTTCCAACAGTCCCCACTCCCTTAATACTGACCCTCTGATAGTGCGGGTCTCCCTCAGCACTGACCCTCTGATAGAGCAGCACTCCCTCAGCACTGACCCTCAGACAGTACGGCACTCCATCAGCACTGACCCTCCGACAGTGCGGCACTCCCTCAGCACTGACCATCCGACAGTGCGGCACTCCCTCAGTACTGACCCTCCGATAGTGCCCCAGTCCCTCAGCGCTGACCCTCCAACAGTGTGGTGTTCCCTCAGCTCTGACCCTCTGACAGTCTCCACTCCCACAGCACTGACCCTCCGACAGTGCTGCATTCCCTCAGCACTGACCCTCCGACAGTGCGACGCTCTCTCAGCACTGACCCTCCGACAGTGCGACACACCCTCAGTACTGACCCTCCTATAGTGCGGCACTCCCTCATCACTGACCCTCCGATATTGCGGCGCTCCCTCAGCACTGACCCTCCGATAGTGCGGTATTCCCTCAGCACTGACCCTCCGAGAGTGCAGCACTCCCTCTGCACTGACCCTCCAACAGTACATCACTCCTTCAGCGCTGACCCTCCAATAGCGCGGCAGTCCCTCAGCACTGACCCTCCGATAGTACAGCACTGACCTTCCAACAGTCCCCACTCCCTTAGTACTGACCCTCTGACAGTGCGGGTCTCCCTCAGAACTGACCCTCCGATAGTGCGGTATTCCCTCAACACTGACCCTCCGAGAGTGCAGCACTCCATCTGCACTGACCCTCCAACAGTACATCACTCCTTCAGCGCTGACCCTCCGATAGCGCGGCAGTCCCTCAGCACTGACCCTCCGATAGTACAGCACTGACCTTCCAACAGTCCCCACTCCCTTAGTACTGACCCTCTGACAGTGCGGGTCTCCCTCAGAACTGACCCTCTGATAGAGCAGCATTCCCTCAGCACTGACCCTCTGACAGTGCAGCGCTCCCTCAGCACTGACCCTCCGACAGTACGGCACTCCATCAGCACTGACCCTCCGACAGTGCGGCACTCCCTCAGCACTGACCATCCGACAGTGCGGCACTCCCTCAGTACTGATCCTCTGATAGTGCGATACTCCCTCAGCGCTGACCCTCTGATAGTGCGGCAGATCTTCAGCACTGACCCTCCGATAGCGCTCAATCCCTCAGCACTGACCATCTGACAATCCCCACTCCCTCAGTACTGACCCTCCGACAGTGCAGCACTCATTCAGCGCTGACCCTCAGACAGTACAGTACTGACCCTCCAACAGTCCCCACTCACTCAGTACTGCCCCTCTGACATTGCGGCACTCCCTCAACACTGACCCTCCAACAGTGCGGCACTCCCTCACCACTGACCCTCCGACAGTGCGGCACTCCCTCAGCACTGACCCTCCGATAGTGCCCCAGTCCCTCAGCGCTGACCCTCCAACAGTGTGGTGTTCCCTCAGCTCTGACCCTCTGACAGTCTCCGCTCCCACAGCCCTGACCCTTTGATAGTGCGGCATTCCCTCAGCGCTGACCCTCCGACAGTGCGACGCTCTCTCAGCACTGACACCCTGACAGTACAAGCGCTCCCTTAGCACTGACCCTCCGACAGTGCAGCACTCATTCAGTGCTGACCCTCCGACAGTACAGCACTGACCCTCCAACAGTCCCCACTCACTCAGTACTGCCCCTCTGACAGTGCGGCACTCCCTCAACACTGACCCTCCGACAGTGTGGCACTCCCTCAGCACTGACCCTCTGACAGTCACCGCTCCCACTGCACTGACCCTCCGATAGTGCAGCACTCCCTCAGCACTGACCCCCCAACAATGTGGCACTCCCTCAGCACCGACCCTCCGATAGTGCGGCACTCCCTCAGTACTAACCCTCCAACGGTGCAGCACTCCCTCAGTACTGATCCTCCGATAGTGCGGCACCCCCTCAGCACTGACTCTCTGACAGTGCGGCACTCCCTCAGCGCTGACCCTCCGATAGTGCGGCACTCCCTTAGCACTGACCCTCCGACAGTGCGGCAATTCCTCAGCACTGACCCTCCGATAGTGCGGCAATCCCTCAGCACTGACCCTCTGACAGTGTGGCACTCCCTCAGTACTGACCCTCCAACAGTGCGGCACTCCCTCAGTACTGACCCTCCGATAGTGCGGCACTTCCTCAGCGCTGACCCTCCGATAGTGCGGCACTTCCTCAGCAATGACCCTCCAACAGTGCAGCGCTCCCTCAGCACTGACTTCCCGACAGTATGTCACTCCCTCAGTAATGACCCTCTGACAGTGCCACAATTCCTCATTGCTGACCCTTTGACAGTACTGCACTCCGTCAGCTCTGACCCTCTGACAGTGCGGCGCTCCCTCAGCACTGACCCTCTGAATGCTAAGCGATTGGCCATTTTGGACTCAACCATGTTGCTGTGGGATTTGAGTCACCTCCAGGACAGGCTGAGGTGCAGATTTATGAAGAATTCAGTGTTAATTCTCCTTTGCTGCTTTCATGATATTTGAATTCAAATCCAAAGAACATTAAACACAGTCTCTGGGATCCCAGAGCAGAACCATCTCCATTCTGTTCGTTTCCTGTTAATGGAGAGTACGGAACAAACAATTCAGGGACAGAAGGAGGGCATTCACTCCATAGTGACAGTCAAGTAGATCAGAGCTGTACTAGAGCTCAAACCCATTTCAAACTGGTCCATGTTCAGCCCTTACAACGGCGAGACTGATGTCAGAGCCATACCCAGGCAAAGGGGCATGAGATGTATTTGTTTGTCCAAGCTCCTGGTGAGATCACCACAGCCAAGGCCATCATCAAGATCAGCTTGTGCCACATCATTAACATCACCATCATCCATCCCTGCCTCAGCACAGCTGCTACTGCTCTCACCCTGATCCAAATCTCGTTACTGTGTGATTCCACAATCCCAATGTTTGCTGACGGTGCAGCATTCTGTCAGCACTGACCCTCCAACATTGCGGCAATCTCACAGCACTGACCCTCCGACAATGCGGTTCTCCCTCGGCATTGACCCTGCAACAGTGCGGCATTCCCTCAGTGCTGACCTTTGACAGTGTCGCACTCCCCCAGCACTCACCCTTCAACAATGCAGCACTCCCTCAGCACTGACCCTCTGACATCGCAGCAATCCCTCAACACTGACACTCCAACAGTGCAGCATTCCCTCAGCACTGACCTTCTGACAGTGTCTCACACACCCCCAGCACTCACTCCCCAACAATGTGGCATTCCGTCAGCATTGACTTTCATACAGTGTGGTACTCCCCCAGCACTCACCCTCCAACAATATGGCACTCCCTCAGCACTGACCTTCTGACAGTGCGGCAATCCCTCAACACTGACCCTCCAACAGCGTGGCAGTCTCTCAACACTGCCCCACCGACAGTGCGGCAATCCCTCAACACTGACCCACCAACAGCGTGGCAGTCTCTCAACACTGCCCCTCCGACAGTGCGGCAATCCCTCAGCACTGACCCTCTGACATTGTGGCACTCCCTCAGTACTGACCCTCTGACAGTGTGGCACTCCCTCAGCACTGAGCCACTGACAGTGCCGCACTCATTCAAAACTGACTCTCTGACTGTGTGGCATTCCCTCAGCGCTGACCTTCTGACAGTGTCACACTCCCCCAGCACTCACCCTCCAACAATACGGTGCTCCCTCAGCACTCATCCCCGTCAGTGCGGCATTCCCTCAGCACTGACCCTCCGATAGTGCGGCACTCCTTCAGTGCTGACCCTCCAATAGTACGGCACTCCTTCAGCGCTGAGCCTCTGACAGTGCCGCACTCATTCAGCACTGACTGTCCGACAGTGCGGCAATCCCTCAGCACTGACCCTCTGACAGTGCAGTACTCCCTCAGCACTAACCCTCCGACAGTGCAGCACTCCCTCAGCACTAACCCTCCGACAGTGCAGTACTCCCTCAGCACTGACCCTCTGACAGTGCGGCATTCCCTCAGCACTGACCCTCCGACAGTGCAGCACTAAATCAGCGCTGACCCCCCAACAGTGCGGCTTTCCCTCAGCACTGACCCTCTGACAGTGCAGTACTCCCTCAGCACTGACCATCCGACAGTGCAGCACTAAATCAGCGCTGACCCCCCAACAGTGCGGCATTCCCTCAGCACTGACCCTCTGACAGTGCAGTACTCCCTCAGCACTGACCATCCGACAGTGCAGCACTAAATCAGCGCTGACCCCCCAACAGTGCGGCATTCCCTCAGCACTGACCCTCCGACAGTGTAGTACTCCCTCAGCACTGACCCTCCGACAGTGTAGTACTCCCTCAGCACTGACCATCCGACAGTGCAGCACTAAATCAGCGCTGACCCCCCAACAGTGCAGCACTCCCTCAGCACTGACCCTCCGACAGTGCAGTACTCCCTTAGCACTGACCCTCCGACAGTGCGGCATTCCCTCAGCACTGACCCTCCGACAGTGCAGTACTCCCTTAGCACTGACCCTCCGACAGTGCGGCATTCCCTCAGCACTGACCCTCCAACAGTGCAGCATTCCCTCAGCACTGACCCTCCAACAGTGTGGCACTCCCTCAGCACTGACTCTCTGACAGTGCAGCACTCCCTCAGCGCTGACCTTCTGACAGTGTCATACTCCCCCAGCACTCACCTTCCAACAATATGGCATCCCTCAGCACTGACCCTCTGACAGTGCGGCAATCTCTCAGCACTGACCATCCAACAATACGCACTGAGCCTCTGAGGGATTGCCGCACTGTTGGATGGTCAGTGCTGAGGGAGTGCTGCACTGTCACAGGGTCAGTGCTGAGGGAGTGCTGCAATGTCAGAGGGTCAGTGCTGATGGAGTGCTGCACTGTCGGAGAGTCAGTGCTGAGGGAGTCCTGCACTGTCGGAGAGTCAGTGCTGAGGGAGTGCTGCACTGTTGGAGGGTCACTGCTGAGGGAGTGGGGACTGTCGGGGGGTCAGTGCTGAGAGAATGCCACACTGTTGGAGGGTCAGTGCTGAGGGAATGCCACACTGTTGGAGGGTCAGTGTTGAGGGATTGCCACACTGTCAGAGGGTCAGTGCTGAGGGAATGCCGCACTGTCGGATGGTCAGTACTGAGGGAGTGCTGCACTGTCAGAGGGTCAGTGTTGAGGGAGTGCCATATTGTTGGAGGGTGAGTGCTGGGGGAGTGTGACACTGTCAGAAGGTCAGCGCTGAGGGAATGCCGCACTGTCAGAGGGTCAATGCTGAGGGAGTGCCGCACTGTTGGAGGATCAGTGCTGAGGGAATACCACACTGTTGGAGGGTCAGTGTTGAGGGATTGCCACGCTGTCAGAGGGTCAGTGCTGGTGGAGTGCCGTGCTGTCAGAGGGTCAGTGCTGAGGGAGTGCTGCACTGTCAGAGCTACTACTGCTGTCACTATGATCCAAATCTCGTTACTGTGTGATTCCACAATCCTAACGTTTACTAACAGTGTGGCACTCCCTCAGCACTGACCCTCCACAGTGCAGCACTCTGTCAGCACTGACCTTCCAACAGTGCGGCATTCTCACAGCATTGACCCTCCGACAATGCGGTTCTCCCTCGACACTGACTCTGCAACAGTGCGACATTCCCTCAGTACTGACCCTCGGAAAGTGCGGCACTCCTTCAGTACTGACCATCTGACAGTGCAGTAGTCCCTCAGGAACTCCCCCCTAACAGTGTGGCACTCCCTCAACAATGTCACTCTGACAGTGCAGCACTCCCTAGTACCGACCCTGTGACAGTGCAGCACTCCCCCAGTACTGACCCTGTGACAGTGCAGCACTCCCCAGTACTGACCCTGTGACAGTGCAGCACTCCCCAGTACTGACCCTGTGACAGTGCAGCACTCCCCCAGTACTGACCCTAAGACAATGCATTGTTCTGTCAGATTGCTGCTTTCTGATGATTGTCCCTTGATGAGAGGGAGACAGAGAAGTATCTGCCATTGGCCGTGAGTTAAAGAAGCCCCGGCCTCTCCTGGGTATATCTACGCTGCCCGCTCCCCCTCAAACAACTGGCTCTATCACTCACCAGCTCCTTCTCTTTCTCCTCCTGAGTCTTCTTCAGATCATCGTACAGAGCCGTCATTTTCACCTCCAGTTTCCTGTGACTTTCCCGGAGTTGTGTGTTTTGTTGTTGGAGCTGGGAGACCTCTCGCTGTGGGTTTAGGGACATTAATGCAAACCAGAATGTGAGGGACAGGGAGAACAGAATAATGGCCCCAAAAGGGTGCATTATGATTAAGGATTTTAAAGATCTTGGCATTATCCTGTCTCCCTGGATGTAGGAATTTATTTGTCAGTGTTCAGACAGCAACAAGAGACAATGCACTGAGGGTTCTGTTTGGAGACTTACTCTGCCTTTGTACAAACACATACTACAGTTTCACTTTCCCAACGTCATCAGAAACTTGCTATGTCGACATCCACTTCCTGGAACCCACATAGTGCTCAGAGTTATGTTGAAGTGTTGTTCTGCACAAGGACAGACCATTTAAAACATTTTTCAGCTGGCAGCCCATACTGTAACTTTGCTATTTTGTTTCGGTACGCGACCAGTGAAAATTACCCAGAGTAAGTTATTTTTAAATTACAGAATGAAACACAAAGAACAGAATAGAGAATACCCACAGAACACAGTCCATCCAAAATAAACTTAGTTATACTGTTCCGACAAATACATGCAACAGTACCAATAAACAAACCCCTTTAAACACAGTAAAGCTGAAACAGAGCTGAAAATGTGTTGCTGGTTAAAGCGCAGCAGGTCAGGCAGCATCCAAAGAACAGGAAATTCGACGTTTCGGGCAAAAACCCTTCATTAGGAAGGGCTTTTGCCCGAAACGTCGAATTTCCTGTTCCTTGGATGCTGCCTGACTTGCTGCGCTTTAACCAGCAACACATTTTCAGCTCTGATCTCCAGCATCTGCAGACCTCACTTTTTACTCAAAGCTGAAACAGAGGCTAGCAGGGGAGATGGAGAGAGAGTCTAGCAGCCTGATTCCACACAGCCCACTGCTGAATTCACTCTAAGCTAACTTCAGTTTTCAGGATTGACCAATCCCTTTTCATCATTAAAGTCACTTGTAAACATAAAAGCTTTGCCCTAAAATCTCATCTGTTTGTGTGAAAACAAACAGGCCTCGCAACACTCTTTTATCTCTGGACCAAACAAGTCAGTTTGGAGCCCGGCCTTTTTCTGAAAAAATGCCAGGATATAGTATCCTTGAGAAAAAGAACAGTTTTTGAAAAAAGGACCAACTTTGTGACAGTGCTCACACAAGGTCTTCAAAGACAGACACTGCAGGATCACATTGAGTTGGTCTGACTGCTGCTGAGACACAGAGAGAGACAGACAGACAGAGGGAGAGAGAGATAGAGAGAGACAGAGAGACAGAGGGGGAGAGAGAGAGAGACAGAGAGAGACAGACAGACAGAGGGAGAGAGACAGACAGACAGACAGAGAGAGAGAGAGACAGATGACAGACAGACAGAGAGACAGAGAGACAGACAGAGAGAGAGAGGCAGACAGACTGAGAGAGAGAGAGAGACAGATGACAGACAGACTGAGAGACAGAGAGAGAGAGAGAGACAGATGACAGACAGAGAAGCAAAGGTGCTGATGCTGGCAATTCAATTTGATGCTGGCACCCAGGAGGGTGATTTGATTGGGTGATTGAGAGACAGACTGTTTCAGGAGCTGAGGACCCAGGTGGGCAGTGTCCAGGTCACGTCGAGAACAGAAGCTTTGTTTGAAATGTTGCAGTTGTTGAAGATCCAGAACAGCATTTCCTGTGGACATGTTTGGACATGTCTTGCATTGATATCACTCCTTTCTTGGCCACTGTCTCAAAGCAAAGTTAAAAATCACACAACCCCAGGCGTTGTCCAACAGGTTTGTTTGGAAGCACTACCTTTCAGAGCGCTGCACCTTCAATGAGGTTAAGTGGAGAATAAGATTGTTAGACACATCATTTACAGCAAAAGTATACAGTTTGCTATAAATTCTGTATCTTACAGTCTTATTCTCCACAACCACCTGATGAAGGAGCAGCGCTCTGAAAGCTAGTGCTTCCAAATAAACCTGTTGGACTATAACCTGGTGTTGTGTGATTTTTAACTTTGTACATCCCAGTCCAACACTGGCACCTCCAAAATCAGTCTCAAAGCACTTTACAACCAATTAACTAACTTTGTAATCAGTGTTTTTTTTTGCAAGAACATCTGAAGATTTCATTCAGAGTCAGCTGCCAGAGAGTCAGTATCTCTGACACTCCCCTCTCTATCTGTCAGCCAGGGCTCCCTGTTTAGACCAGGATAACAGCCCCAATCAGGGAACTCAGATTCTATGAGGTCCAGCTGACTGACCTTATTTTCAAGTGTTCTTGTAAATGTATGTTTTGTTCCTGAAACCTTCAATCCTCAGTCTCTGCTGCATTTGAGGATCTCTGTGATAGGATCTCTGTCTCTGCATTTCTCATCAACATGAAGAAGATCAGGAAGATAAGGATAAAGTCAAACCATTGACAGCTTGTGTTACAGGCACCTCACATTGACCTCCTTGCGCCCTCCCCTCCGTTGCTAAAATAATGTGAATTAGTGTCCAGCCAATAACAGGAAAATGACCGCGGGCCAGTATTGCCCAAGACAAGTATATGGAGAATGTTGCCTCTTAGGTTCATGTTCTGTTACTCTGCTTCATCAGTGAACAACATGTCAACACCAAGTTCCTGAAAACCATATAATGCTCAGAATGGCTCTATCACTTTCACCCCCGCCTTCATCTACCTATCGCTTTCTCAGCTACCTTACACCCAACCCCACCTCTCTCCTATTTATCTCTCAGCCCACTTGAGCCACCCCCTCATTTCTGATGAAGGGCTTATGCCTTTCTGGCTCCTTGGACACTGCCTGACCGGCTGTGCCTTCCCACACTCTTTGATTCTGATCTCCAGCAACTGCACTCCTCACTTTCTCCCAGATTCAATTCATGGCAATTAATTGACAGAAGAATATTTAATACTGAGGGACAAATGCTCACTCCAGTAACATCTGATCCTAAATGAAGCTACCTGGGATTAAAGTTTCTGTTTTCATTTGTGAATGACTAATCAATGCTGAGCGACAGTCAATGTCAACATATGAGTAAGATCCTAATAATACACCGAGCCATCCTCTCCCTATCATAGAATAGATTTCCTGCAGTGTGGAAACAGGCCCTTTGGCCCAACAAGTCCACACCAGCCCTCTGAAGAGCAACCCACCCAGACCCATTCCTCTACCTATATTTACTACTGACTAATGCACTTAATATGCATATCCCTGAACACTATGGGTAATTTAGCCTGGCCAATTCACCTAATCTGCACACCTTTGGATTGTGGGAGGGAACCCACACAGACACGGGGAGAATGTGCCAATTCCACACAGTCACCTGACACTGGAATCGAACCTAGGTCAGCAGTGCTAGCCACTGTGCCACCCATTCCTCAACCACTCCAACCCACTCCCTAATCCCTCCATCACTCTGAACCTCTCTTTCCCCACATTCCTCATCACTCCTGTCGAGATCCTAACAAGGTCAGCCAGGGCTGGTTTGGACTTGATGGGCTGAACAGCTTGCTTCCACGCTGTAGGGATTCTATGTGAGTCTGGGTGGTGATTGCGCTGAGGGTTCTCTGCATGCAGACAGGTAGGGGGATATTCACTGTTAAATGTCTTTATCACTGAATCTCTGGTGAGGCAGCATCTATGACCATGCTGATAGGTTAGTGAGGAGCAGGAGGAGCTGATTTGGCCCCTCAGGAGTGATCCTCTGTTTGATAAAATCATGGCTGATCTGCTTGAGTTCCAATTTTCTTGCCACCCACGATAACCATTGACTCGCTTGTTATTCGAGAACCAACCCGGCAAAATCTTCAATCTCTCATTCTCCTCCACTCTCTGGGGAAGAGGGTTCTACAGATCCACAACACTCTGAGACGAAAGGTTTCTCCTCCTCCGTCATCTTAAACTGGAGAATCCTTATTTTGAAATTATGCCCCTGCATTCCTGTCTCTTCTACAAGAGAAAGCAACATTTCAGTATCCTATGCAAATGGCTACAGTTTCAGCTGGAATTGGGACAAAGTAACAAACTCTGCTTGAGACAAGAGGAGTTTTTAAAAGATGTGAGTTTATTGCAAATCTGCACAAAACTGTTGCAATAAAAAGTACAGACAGACACATTTAACTCAAGGCTTCTGGAACAGTGCCATTAAGTTACACAGCTCAGAATGAGGCCATTCAACCCTACCAGCTCTTGAAGAGATCTATCCGGTTCAGTCCACTCCCCTTCCTGCTATTAGCCCTGCAATATTAGTTTCTTCAAAAAGTTAACTTCACTTTTGGAAGTTCCTGTTGAATTTATTTCCTCCACTCCTTCCAGCAGCACATTCCACATCACGATGTCTTAATTTGCAGCAAAGATGCTCCTCATCTTCCCCATTTATTTTTCCAGTTTCTTAAATCTATGTCTTCAATCAATGAATACATGCAAACTGAACCACCCGGTCTTATTCCTGTCTAATTATCCATTGGAGAGGGATGAACAGCACATAGTTTACAAATAAATAGCAGGACTGACTAATCCCATCACTCAAAACTAACACCAACCATTACAGAAATAAACATTCATCAATCGCTTTCCAAGCGTATTGTTCTTTTCCTGATTCTCTTATGTTTTCTAAAGAAATATTTTACAAAAAGGCTTTTGTTCTCAATGTAGTTGTGACAAAGAAAGTGTAATAAGAGCTTGCAGACTGCAATGTATAGTTCCAGATCTCAGCACCCTGTTATAACAGATCACTCACCTTCAAAGTGAAGGGCAAATAAATGCCCCCAGTAATTGCTTTAATAGGAACATAGGAGTAGAAGTAGGCCATTCAGCCCATCATGACTGCTCTACCAATCAATATGATCCTGGTGGATTATCCACTTCACACACTATCACCATCACCCTCTCCTGCTGTCCCTGGGGTTTAGAAATCTGTCAATTCCTACGTTAAACATATTTAAAGACTGACCTTCCACACCTCACTGGGGAATAGAAATCCAAAGTCCCACAATCCTCTGAGTGAAAGGATTTCTCCTCATCTTGGTCTGATTTAGCTTCCTCCTTATTTTGAAATTGTGCCCTGTTGTTCTAAACTCCCTGATCAGACAAGGCATTTTACAGGGAGGTGATGGCCCAGAGATATTACCACTGTATTGTTGATTCAGAGACTCAAATAATATTCTGGGCAACTGTGTTCAAATCCTGTCATGGTAGAATTTCAGGACAAAAATATCTGGAATGAAGATCATAAACCCATTTATTTTTTTGGAAAAATCCATCTGGTTCACTAATGCCCTTACGGGAAGGAAACTGCCATCCTTACCTGGTCTGGACTCCACATGATTCCAGAACCACAGCAATGTGGTTGGCTCTTAACTGCCCTCTGGGGCAATTAGGAATGGGAAGCAACACCCTCATCCAATGAATGAGTTTTGAAAAAAATTAAGTTAGATTAGATTATTTACAGTATGGAAACAGGCCCTTCAGCCCAACAAGTCCACACCTACCCTTCGAAGAGTAATTCCCCCCGACTAATGCACCTAACACTATGGGCAATTTAGCATGGCCAATTCACCTGACCTGTGGGAGGAAACCCACGCAGACACGGGGCGAATGTGCAAACTCCACACAAACAGTCATCCGAGGCTGGAATCAAACCCGGGACCCTGGTGCTGTGAGACAGCAGTACTTACCACTGAGCCAGTGTCCCGCATCTGCCCCGTCTATGCTTTTAAGTATTTTGTAGATTTCAGTGCAATCATCTCTCATTCTTCCAGTGAATATGGACCTTGTTCCCCCAATCTCCATTCACAGGACAGTCCCTCTATCCCAGGAACACATCTGATGAACTTTAATGTGTCAATCCCACAATGATTTGGAAGCATGATGCATCCCTTAATGGTGTAATTTATCCCTGGTTTTGATTAGAAGTGAAGAGTCAAAGTTCAGAGTGCAGGAGAGGTGAGAAAGGAGCAATGGCAGTGCAGTGGCTAAACTACATTGTGGGTCTCCAGTCCTGTGGACTGGATGGGTAGGAGGTGAGGACCAGGAAAGTATAGTTGGTCATTGACAAATACACCCGTTGGGGAGTTTATGAATGGATAGGGTGGATAGAGAAATGGGATGCATACACGGAGTGGGCTTCTCACACCCGGTGTCTCCTATATCTGAGTTCCCAGGCAGCAGATTGCATTCTGCCATAAAAGAGGCTGGAAACCACACTCCTCGATAAATCTCAATGTCCAGCAAGCCCAAAAAATTCCTTCAGAAGGAGACCTTCACTTCATGTGGAAACACAAAGCGAAAAAATTAGGAGTGCGATTTTCCCATCAGAGCAAGAAAAAACAGATGAATGTCAGGGTTTTAGTGAGATGTCATCACCTGAGTCATCGCTGGACAATCTTTCAGCTAGAAAGGATCTTGCTTCCCGTTCAGATCTCCGAGAACCAGGGTTTGGGTTCTCCCTGAACACTGTAGGGATTCTATGACTCTATATGATTCTCGATAGGATCACTATCCAGTGAAGTCAATCGTTCTTCCTCCAATAGCAGTTAACCAATTCCTCTTCACACACGGGAGTTTGTTTCAGCTCCAGATGTCAATGGCTGCATTTCAATCCCAGATGTTTGGAAAACTCCTGTACAAGACAAGGACAAAGTTTAGTACCTTCTATGACCTTCTCATCTTGCCCAGTTCATCCCAGACTCTTTTCCTACTCCTCGGATGCTGCCTGACCTGCTGTGCTTTTCCAGCAGCATACTCTCAACTCCTCAAACCGTCCCCATCTCACCTCAGCCCACACCCTCAGAGCCCTCCCCTATCCCAGTCCTTGTTGCGGATTGGGATACGAACCACTGATTCCTCGGCTTTTCAAGCGACTCACCGTTAACAACACAGGTAGTGGAAACCAAACCCAACGCAGAACCCAGCAATGCAGATCAGAATGCTGAACCAGCTGTCATTCCTGTCTTTTGTGCAAGGCTTATCCCGAGAATCAGATCTGCAAGAAGTGAGTTAAGACAAAATCAGAACTTGTTGCCAATAGTAAACATGACATGCCATCGTGGACTTTGTACACACTGTCATCTTCCTGTTGGAAAGTTCTGTGGAAACACTCCCTCATGGTCAAACAAAATCAACAGAGCGTCTATGCACTGCTGTAAAGGTGGATCCCAATTCTCTCCAATCATTTCTATCGAGGCTTTTGGAAACCATTCCCACCTCTGAGTCACAAAGTTGTGAGTTCAGTCCCATTCCAGACCTTAGGGTGGCACGGTGGCTCAGTGGTCAGCACTACTGCCTCACAGCACCAGGGACTGGGGTTCGATTCCAGCCTCGGGGAGTCTCCACATTCTCCCTGTGTCTGCGTGGGTTTCCTCCCACAGTCACAAGGACTCTGCAGGTTAGGGGGATTGGTCATGGGAAATTAACCCAAAGTGGTCAGGGGAGTTGGATTAGCCACAGGAAATGGGGGGGGGAATGCTGGTTGTCTCTGGGTAGGATGTTGGTGCAGACTCAATGGGCCAAATGGTTTCTATCTGCACTGTAGGGATTCTATGATTCTAACTTGGCCACATCACCTATGGTGTCAGTACTTGAGGCAGCTTGGTTAGTTCAGTTGGCTGGATGGCTGGTTTGTGATGCAGAGAGATACAAGCAGCACTGGCACAATTCCTGCTCTCGCTGAGGTTACCATGAATGTTCCAACCCTTGTCTGGGGTATGGTGACCCTCATTACCAGTCATCTGTATCTCTGTAATGAGAGAGCAGCTCCCTGGGACTATGGCTACTTTACTGGAGGCAATACTGCATTTAGGAAGCTGTTGCCTCTCTCTGGTGTGACCTATAAGTAAAGCCCAACTTTCTATTTCCAGTGGGTTTTAGGCATTTTACAACCAAAGATCCCACAACAGGATTTCAAGGAAAACCAGATGACTTATCCCCTTGACTACTAATCTTTCCCTGACTGATAACAGAAAGACAGATTATCTGGTCACTGTGCTGACATCCTCCTAGCTAACTCTTGCTTTTTGAACTGAGCAGCTCTGAGCTATTTGCAAGAATTGTCCAGGACTAGGTTGATGGCATTAGCAGAAAAGTTGGAGTTAGAATTAAAAGCAAGGGCTAAGCTAGCAGAGATAGTTAAAGTAACGTGTTGGAAGGAAGGAAGTCTAAATTGGGGGCAATATGGCTAGAGATAATCAGAATTCACTCACAGATGAAGCAGCTTAACAGAGAACGAGAGGCAGATGTTTAAGTTTAGATTTCAAACAGAGAGAGAGAGAGAGAGCAACGAGGAAATATGAATGAGGAAGAAAGTTTCGATTAGGTACAATAAGAGGCTCATAGTTTAGATGAGGATGGAAGAGATATTTGGGAGTTTGAGTTAACCAAACATCCTCCTGTTATTCCTAAATTTACAGAAAAAGGAGTAGAAGGGTTCTTTTTTCTCTGATTTGAGGAAGTTGTTAAAGATTCAAAATGGTCAAAGGTCTGAAGGACTGTTGTGCTATAAGTATTCTTGCTGCCAAAGCGTTTATTCCAGACTTTCAGAGTACAATCCTCAGATTAAGAGACAATAAAACACACCATCAGCTTGTTCCTGAAACTTCCCAGTTAAAGTTTGGGACAGTGAAGGTGAAATCCTGGCCAGATAGAGCCTTATTAAATCATTTCTGGATGAGCATCACGTTCTCAAGCAGCCCCAGTATGATGTAAATGGTATTTCTCATCAACAACTTTGTCAGGAAGTTGTCATGTGGAAACTGACAAGATAGATGGAGGAATGGACAGGAATCGGGCTTTAGGGGGAAGGCAGAAGTGAATTGAAAGAATAATATAGAAAATAAAAGTAATGTTAGAACAGTATGCTTCAATTGTCATAAAACTCTGCATGTAAGAGTAAATTGTTGGAAGCAAGTGAAAAACTGGCAGCACTAACAGGAAAACTTAAGGAGTTTTCAAAAGAGTTAGCACCGGTGAAGGAAATGGATATAACTACAGGATTTCATCATACCACTATCACTTTGTTGTCTGCAGGATTTGGTTGTGTGTAAATTTTCAGCTGTATTTCCCAGATTAGAACAGTAATCATACTTTGAAAGGATATTATTGGCTGCAAAATGCTTTGGGAAAGGCTAAGGTTACAAAAGGCACGAGGACTCCATCAGCATTATCTGTTATGTTCTGCCTGCCTACATGGACTGGTTAGCAGCTGCCCTGGACAGTCAGATCCAACACACTCAGTCTCTGCTGGATATACTCACATACTTGCAAGCTGTCACTTTTGTCCTCAGCACGAACAGCAAGATGATGGGGCCAAGGTATCTTGATCTCACTCCAGAATAATTGATCAATTAACTAATTTGTGATCTACAAAATCTGAAAGCCCAAACAAAGTATGTTCTTCTTCTTAATTGGCTACTAATATTTGTGTATGAATATAAAAATTCGAATAGCTCAAATCCACAAATTATGACTATGCTCACATGCTATTTATTGAATGCTTCGGTTTCCAGACTTTGTTAAATCTGATTCCTTAGATCTCTTCCATTTTTAATTGCTTTCAGTCGGTTTAATAGCACACCTTTCTGCTTTTTTTTTCGAAAGATGGTGTTTCTTCCTTGAAACATTAACTCTGTATCTGTCTGCACTGATGCTGCCCAATTTGCTGGGTATTTCCAGCAATGTTGGTTGCATTTTAAGATAGAAGTCTATTAGTAAAAAATATTGAACCATTTTAAATTTTCCTAATCTAGCCAAATGTATGAGTTAGGCTGACATTTTTAATTTGAGCTTGAAAATTTGGTTATATCTTGTGTTTGTCTTTTGTTTCTTAAAATTTGAGAACTTTAACTTTTCCACAGTGCATGTTAACTTTTGACTTTAACCAGGCTACTTCAGTGACCAACTGTACCGTACAGTGTACGTTACCCAGATAAATTTACAACAAGGCTGTTGTTGCTTGGTAGGTTGGTTAGGTTTCTGCTGTGTATAATTCAGTCCACAACATAACATTAGGAGTAGAAGTAGGCCATTTTTTGTGTTAAATGTGCCTCAGTATTCAATAACATCATGGCTAATCTGTCCCAGGCCTCAACTACTCTTTCATGCCACCTCCTCATAAACCCCAATATTTAAAATATCCATTTATATACCTCTGCTTTTTAAACATCTTCACTTGTCTAGCCTCCACAACTCTCTGGGGTAGAGAACTGCAGAAGTCCTCTACCCTTGGGAGAAAAAAGTTTTTAGCATTTTGATTTTAAACTGAGGCAATTTGGGCCAATCCGTGTATATCACCAAGGATCAGCATGATGAGTGAATGTGTCTTGATTAGACTTTTGGATAAGCTGTTTGTTGGAGTTTGGAGGATGTAGGCCGACATATGTTCAAAATTCAGTCGACAATTAAAACCTTTGTAACTTGAATATTATGATCACGTGAGTTAATGGAGGTGACACTGTTTACATACATAAATGTACAAATTAGGGAAAGTGGCCTCTATGGTTTGCTCTCTCCAATTTGTTTTTGCATTGGGCTAAGGATGTGGAAGTCTGTACCTCACAAGGCCGAATCAGTCACTCTGAAAATATTTCTGAATGAACTCATTAAGTCAGAATTTGGCAGCTTATGTAAGTCCAAATGTCACAAAAATCAAAAAGTGAAGTGTGACACATTGATCAAAGTGTGTTTAGGAAAACTTAACAAACAGCCCAATTCACAACTGATCTTGGAGGAACCTGTTTGGGAGAGGTCACAGCACAGAAACAGTGAATAGTTTTAAAGTATAGCCTTGCTATAAATCTACAATAGTGAGTAGAGTGGGATATTTCTTGATTATATGTTTTTGTTGGGATCTGTCCCTTGATTAAATTTTAAAAATCTAAGCCATAAGTATTAAGTTAGCCTAGAGCAGTGTTTTGTAAGCAATAAGACAGTGTTATTTTCTGGGTCTGTAGATTGGAAGGAGAAAAATGGCCTTTATTAGAGTGATATACTCTTCTTGTCAGATGTGGGAGTTTCAAGAGAGTTTACGGGTTACTGAGGATTATATCTGCAATAAATGTTGTTGGTTGCGAATCTTGTCAGATCGAATGGATCAGTTGGAGCAACAGTTAGAGGCAGTGAGGAATTTACAAGAGCTGGGGAGGGATGAGGGTTGGCAGTTATAGGAAGGGAGAAAAACTGCAGATACAGTCAGGTAGATGGGTTAACTCCAGGAAAGGCAACTGAGCTAAGTAGGTAGTACAGGAGTCTTCTGTGGCTATCCTTATTTGAAACAAGTATGCTGTTTTGGAAAATGTAGGCGGTGATGGGCTTTCAGGGGAATGTGGCACAAACAGTCAAGTTTCTGGTATCAAGACAGGCTCTAAGGTAATGAGGGATATGTTGGGTTCCAAGCAATCGACTTGTGACAGGGGACTCTCTAGTCAGGGGCACAGACTGACATTTCTGTGGCCAGCAGTGAAAAATCAGAATGGTGTGTTGCCTCTCTGGTGCCTGGATCAAGGATATCTCAGAGAGGATGCAGAATGTTCACAAAGAGGAGAGGGACCAGCAGAAGGTCAATGTACACATTGGTAGCAGCAACATAGGAAGGGAAAAGGATGAGATTCTGAAGGGAGAATATAGAGTTAGGCAGGAATTTAAAAAGGAGGTCCTCAAGTGTAGTAATATCTGGAATACTCCCAGTGCTACGAGTTAGTAAGGGCAGGAATAGGAGGATAGAGCCAATGAATGCACGGCTGAGGAGCTGGTGTATGGGAGAAGGAATCACATTTTTGGATCATTGGAATCTCTTCTGGGATAGAAGGACGGTTTGCACCTAAATTGGAAGGGGACTAATATATTGACAGGGAGATTTGCTAGAGTTGCTTGGGAGGATTTAATTTAGTAAGATGGATGGGGGGGTAGAGGGGTAAGAACCAGGGAGATAGTGAGGAAAGAGATCAATCTGAGACTGGTACAGTTGAGAAAAGAAGCGAGTCAGTCAGTCAGGGCAGGCAGGGACAAAGCAGAGAACAAGGTAGGACTGATAAATTAAACTGCATTTACCTAAATACAAGCGGTCCAACAGGAAAGGCAGATGAACTCAGGGCATGGTTAGGAACATGGGGCTGGGATACCTTGGCAAATACAGAAACGTGGCTCAGGGATGGACAGGACTGGCAGCTTAATGTCCAGGATAAAAATGCCACAGGAAGGGTAGAAAGGGAGGCAAGAGAGGAGGAGAGTGGCACTTTTGATAAGGGATAGCATTACAGCTGTACTGAGGGAGAATATTCCCAGAAATACATCCAGGGAGGTTAGTTGGGTAGAACTGAGAAATACGAAAGGGATGATCACCTTATTGGGATTGTATTATAGATCCTCTAATAGTCAGTAGGAGAATCCAAAGGGTTTTTACAAATACATTAAGGACAAACAGGAACTAGGGAGAGAATAGGATCCCTCAGAGATCAGTAAGGCGGCCTTTGTGTGGAGAAGCAGGAGATGGGGCAGATACTAACGAGTATTTGGCATCAGTGTTTACTGTGGGAAAGGACATGGGTGATATAGAATTTAGGGAAATAGATGGTGACATCTTGAAAATTGTCCATATTACAGAGGAGGAAGTGCTGGATATCTTGAAACACATAAAGGTGGATAAATCCACAGGACCTGATCAGGTGTACCCTAGAACTCTGTGTGAAGTGAGGGAAGCAAGGGAAGTCAATATCCCTTGCTGAGATATTTGTATCATTGTTAGTCACAGGTGAGGTGCTGGAAGACTGGAGTTTGGCTAACATGGTGCCACTATTTAATAAAGGTGGTAAGGACAAGCCAGGGAACTATAGACTGGTAAGCCTGACATTGGTGGTGGGCCAGTTGTTGGAGGGAATCTTGATGGACATGATTTACACATATTTGGAAAGGCAAGGACTGATTACGGATAGTCAACATGGCTTTGTGCATGGGAAATCATATCTCACAAACTTGATTGAGTTTTTTGAAAAAGTAACAAAGAGGATTGATGAGGGCAGAGTGGTGGACATAATCTATATGGACTTCAAGTAAGGCATTCAACAAGGTTCCCCATGGTTAGCAAGTTTAGATCTCATGAAATACAGGGAGAACTAGCCATTTGGATATAGAACTGGCTTAAAGGTAGAAGACAGAGGGTGTTGGTGGAGGGTTGTTTTTCAGACTGGAGGCCTGTGACCAGTGAAGTGCCACAAGGATCAGTGTTGGGTCCACTACTTTTTGTCATTTATACAAATGATTTGGATATGAACATAAGATTTATGGTTAGTGAGTTTGCAGATGACCCCAAAATTGGAAGTATAGTGGACAGCAAAGAAGGTTACCTCAGATCACAACAGGATCTTGATCAAATGACCCAATGGGCTGAGGAGTGACAGATGGAGTTTACTTTAGAGAAATGTGAGGTGCTGCATTTTGGGAAAACAAATCTTAGCAGGACTTATCCATTTAATGGTAAGGTCCTAGGGAGTGTTGCTGAACAAAGATTGATAAATTCTTGATGTCACAAGGAATTAAGGGCTACGGGGAGAATGCTGGTAAGTGGAGTTGAAATGCCCATCAGCCATGATTGAATGGCGGAGTGGACTCGATGGGCCGAATGGCCTTACTTCCACTCCTATGTCTTATGGTGTTATGGTCTTAAAGAGATCTTGGAGTGCAGGTTCACAGTTCCTTGAAAGTGGAGATAGAACAGTGAAGAACCCATTTAATATGCTTCCCTTTATTGGAGAGAGCATTGGGAAGTGAAGTTGAGAGGTCATGTTGCAGCTGTGCAGGATGTTGGTTAGGCGACTTTTGAAATATTGTGTGCAGTTCGAGTCTCCTTCCTATTGGAAGGATGTTGTGAAACTTGAAAGGGTTCAGAAAAAACTTACGAGGATGTTGCCAGGTTAGAGGATTTGAGCTATAGGGAAAGGCTGAACAGGCTGGGGCTGTTTTCCTGCAATGTCGAAGGCTGAGGGGTGACCTTTCAGAGGTTTATAAAATCATTAGGGGCATGGATAGGGAAAATAGACAAGGTCTCTTCCCTAGGGTGTGGGAGTCCAGAACTAGAGAGTGTTGGATTAGAGTGGGAGAGGAAAGATTTAAAAGGGACCTCAGGGGCAACTTTTTCATGCAGAGGGTACTGCCTGTCTGCATGGACTGAGCTGCCAGAGGAAGTGGTGGAAGCTGGTAAAATTGCAATATTTAAAAGGCATCTGGATGGGTATGTGAATAGGAAGGGTTTGGAGGGATATGGGCCGGGTGCTGGCAGGTGGAACTACATTGGGTTGTGATATCTGGTCGGCGTGGATGAGTTGGACTGAAGGGTCTGTTTCCGTGCTGTACATCTCTATGACTCTAATACAAACAAAAACAGAAACTGCAGGAGAAACTCAGCAGGGCTGGCAGTATCTGTTGGAGAAAACAGTTTTAATGTAACTGGTCTCAAAATGTTAACTCTGTTTTTATCTCCAGACCTGCTGAGTCCTATAGCATTATTCATTTTTGTTTCAGATTTCCATCATCCACAGTTTTTTTGTTTGACATTAGGATGTTAATACAAGCTGAAGATGGCCATTCAGGCTATTCGGTATTTACTAGCTGTCTGAAAGAGGGCCATATCCTTTTCATTATCTCCCATTCACCTGCAAAATGCTCTTTCTCAGGCAGTTAGAGTCATAGAGTCACAGAGATGTACGGCACGGAAACAGGCCCTTCGGTCCCTCTCATCCCTGCCAACCAGATATCACAAATTAATCCAGAAGAAAGTGAGGACTGCAGATGCTGGAGATCAGAGTCAAAACTGGTGCTGGAAAAGCACAGCCAGACAGGCAGCATCCGAGGAGCAGGAGAATCAATGTTTCAAACATAAGCCATTCTTCAGGAATGTGGGGGGGGGGGGGGGGTGGGGACCCAAGGGGGCTGAGAGATAAATGGGATGGGGGTGGGGCTAAGGGGAAGATGGCTGAGAATGCAATAGGTCGATAAAGGGGGGGGCGGTGATGAAGGTGATAGGTCGATAAAGGTGGGGGGGGGCGGTGATGAAGGTGATAGGTCAATAAAGGGGGGGGCGGTGATGAAGGTGATAGGTCGATAAAGGTGGGGGGGTAGTGATGAAGGTGATAGGTCGGAGGGAAGGTGGAGCGGAGAGGTGGGAAAGAAGATGGACAGGTGAGACAGTTCAAGGGGGAGGTGCTGAGTTAGAGGGTTGGATCTGGGATGAGGTGGGGTGGGTGAAGATGAGGAAACTGGTGAAATCGACGTTGATGTTGTGTGGTTTGCCAGCAGTTGGCCGATGTCTCTCCAAACCCTTCCTATTCATATACCCATCCAGATGCCTTTTAAATGTTGTAATTGTACCAGCCTCCACCACTCTCTCTGGCAGCTCATTCCATACACGCGTTGCCTCTTAGGTCCCTTTTATATTTTTCCCCTCTAACCCTAAACCTATACCCTCTAGTTCTGGACTCCCCCCACCTCTATTAACACTATCCATGCCCCTCATGATTTTATAAACCTCTGTCCAGTCACCGCTCAGCCTCCGATGCTCCAGGGAAAACAGCCCCAGCCTATTCAGCCTCTCCCTGTACAGAGGAACCTCAATTATCCAAAGGACACGGCCAGGGAGAATTTCGTTCAATTAATTGAATTCCGGATAATTGAATGTCGGATAACATAGTTTAGCCGTGCATTGGGACTTTACGATCTTGTTGGATAATCCGCTATTCACATTATCTAATGCCGGATAATCGAGGTTCCTCTGTAGCTCAAACCCTCTGACCCTGCAACATCCTTGTAAATCTTTTCTGAACCCTTTCAAGTTTCACAACATCTTTCCTGTAGGAGGGAGACCAAAATTGCACATAGTGTTCCAAATTTTCTTTCTGCATCCCTGTTTTATTCTGCTATGTGCAATTTCAGGGCTTTTGACTCGCCCCAGCAATTCTCAACATAAAATTATACTTTAAAAATCCCATGTTCTCACAGCTGTGAAGCCAGGTCTGAATTACGATCAGCCAACGCATGGAAGTCTCTCTCTTTCTCACGGAGTCTGCTGGTCAGCTCACTGAGTTCCCGTTCACTCTTGGAAAGTTTATTCGTGTGATACTGAAGTTCGTCTGGAAAAAGAGAAAATTTGAAATCCTAATGAACACCTGTCCCACTGAAATAAAGCTCTTAATTTGCTCCTGGCCCTTTTTCAGTTTTCATGCTGTGTTTGAACCACAATTGAAAACATATCTCTCCATTATATAACGTTTCCCAATCCTCTCTCCTCCTCTGCTGGGACTCAAAAAAGTGGCTTCCAATTTAGTGGGCCTGTGCGAGTGAATTTACCACCAACATCCTCCTTTTTGGTGCATCACCCACCCTGAAGCCGGTGCCAGGGTTTGCAATGACGTTGGCACAGAGGTTGGCACAGCTGAAGCAGATAGGAGAGTCCGGGTTTCTGTCAGCACGGAGGAGTCCCGAGGACAGAGGAGTAGAGGTGGATTCTCCTGGGTGGGTGTGGGGCAGGAGAGTGGAAGAGGGTCATCCTGCCAAGAGTGGGAGTGCCCTGTGACATAAGTCTTGGATTACACCAACCTGCCGGTCCCTTGATGGAGTGGATAGCCTCCAGGGCCTTTCACGGCCAGCCGAGGGCTGGGCCACTTCTTTGGCAACAGGACAGAGCCCTTCTGCATCCACAGGCTGGTCACATGCTGCTGAGTGAATCCTATATGGGATATGAGTTGGCAAGGATTGGCCAACAGGTGAGATGCTCCTCTGCTCAGCTTCCTTCTTCACACTTCCAACAGGGGGCACTGTGGTTGGGAATCACTGCGATTCCCTTTTGGCAATTTTCTTCCATCCAACTTAGCCGACATAATTCCAAGGTCACTGGATTGTGTGTGTGTGTGTGTGTGTGTGTGTGTTTGTGTGTGTGTGTCACTGTGTGTGATTGTGGGTGTATGAGTGTGTGTGTGTGTTCTGTGTGTATGTGTGTGTGTCACTGTGTATGTGTGTGTGTCACTATGTATGTGTGTGTGTAAGTGTGTGTTATGTATGTGTAAGTGTGTATGTATGAGTGTGTGCTCTGTGTGTATGTGTATGTGTGTGTTTGTATGAGTGTGTGTCACTGTGTATGTGTGTGTGTGTGTTCTGTGTGTATGGGTGTGTCACTGTGTATGTGTGTGTGTGTAAGTATGTGTTCTGTGTGTATGTGTGTGTGTCACTGTGTATGTGTGTGTGTAAGTGTGTGTGTATGAGTGTGTGTGTAAGTGTGTGTGTTCTGTGTGTATGTGTGTGTGTCACTGTGCATGTGTGTATGTAAGTGTGTGTGTATGAGTACGTGTGTTCTGTCTGTATGTGTGTGTGTGTCACTGTGTATGTGTGTGTGTAAGTGTGTGTGTATGAGTACGTGTGTTCTGTCTATATGTGTGTGTGTATCACTGTGTATGTGTGTGTTGAATGTGTGTTCTGTGTGTATGTGTGTGCCATTGTGTGTGTGTGTATGAGTGTCTGTGTTCTGTGTGTGTGTTATTGTGTACGTGTGTGTGTGTGAGTGTGTGTTCTGTGTGTATGTGTGTGTATGTCACTGCGTATGTGTGTGAATGTGTAAGTGTGTGTGTTCTGTGTGTGTGTGTGTGTGTGTGTGTGTTAGAGAGACCAGAGTTTTATACAGCCTCAGCTGTACATCCTGCTTTTATGTTCTAACCCTCTTGAAATGAATGCTCACATTGCATTTGCCTTCTAACCATCAACTGTCTTTATATGTCAACCTGAAGTGAATTCTAACCCAGCCCTCTTAAGTCCCTTTGTGCTTCAGATTTCTGAAGCCTTTCCCCATTTAGAAAATAGTCTTAGACCTCTATTCTTTTGGCCAGTGTATAACCCCAGACATTCCAACATTATATTCCAAGTGCCAACTCCTTTGCCAACTCTCTCAGCCTGTCCAAGTCCATCTGCAGCTTCCCCAGTTCCTCAACACGACCTGTCCCTCCACCTGTCTTTGTGTCATCTGCAAACTTAACAACAGTGTGCTCAGCTCCTTCAATCAGATTGTAAATGTATAACGTGAATAGTTGTGGTTCCACTAGTCACTGGCTTAAATCCTGAAAAATACCCCTCTGTTCCCATACTGCCTTCTGCCAGTCAGCTGATCCTCAATACATGTTAGTACCTTACCCCTAACACCATGGACTTTTACCTTCTTCAGCAGCCTCCTGTGTGGCACCTTGACAGAGGTCCTCTGGATCTGGTCTCCTTTATCTTATCTGCTTGTTACTTCCTCAAATTATTCTACCATTTTTGTCAGGCATGACCTCCTTGAGAAAGTCTATAGCCTTAAAACTTGTCCTTAAACATTTAGACTAAAATGTAATGTTGAATTATAGAACACATTTGCTACACTCTAGAAAATAGACCGGCAGGGAGGGTCTGGCCATGAAAAAGAAAGTAAAAACATCTGTTCTCGCCAAGTGATAACAGGATGCTGTAAGGCAATTAAGAACATTTGCCTTAATATCAGTGCCTTGAAAAGGTTCAGAAAAGATGTACAAGGATGTTGCCAGGGTTGGAGGGTTTGAGCTACAGGGAGAGGTTGAACAGGCTGGGACTGTTTTGCCTGGCATGTCGGAGGCTGAGGGGTGACCTTATAGAGGTTTACAAAATTATGAGGGGCATGGATAGGGTAAATAAACAAGGTCTTTTCGCTGAATGGGGGAGTCCAAAACTAGAGGGCATAGGTTTAGGGTGAGAGGGGAAAAGGTATAAAAGAGATCGAAGGGGCAACATTTTCAGGCAGAGGGTGGTACATGTATGGAATGACCTGCCAGAGGAAGTGGTGGAGGCTGGTACAATTGCAACATTTAAAAGGCATCTGGAAGGGGATATGAATAGGAGGGATTTGGAGGGATATGGGCTGGGTGCTGGCAGGTGGGACTAGACTGGGTTGGGATATCGGGTCGGCATGGACGGGTTGGACTGAAGGGTCTGTTTCCATGCTGTACATCTCTATGACTCCAAGACTCTATGAATCTGTGTAAACAGGACACCGAGTGATAACATTCATGGCTGCTCCCTTGTGAAATGAATGACAGTGTTTGATTCTGACCCCAAAATGAAACTCGGTATTATCAAAAGCCTTGTAATTAATTGTCAGGCCCTATCAACTACAATGGATTCTTATTACTCCTTGCAAGTGAGGCAGACACAGAAGGAAAAACATCTTTTCTCTTACAAATCCCTGACTTGAGAGTTCAAAAGGACACTAGAGAGAGAGAAAGAGAGAGACCATTTTCATGCTGGGACTGCTGAAGCCAGTAGAAAATTAACTCTTGTGCTTACTTGTTTTGGACTGAATTTAATTGCATTTTGAGACTTTATGATGATTTTGAGTAGCCATTACTGGTTATGAAATGCAAACTCTATAAAAGGTAATATTGATGAAGCTTTAAGTTACTTGCTGTCCTTACAGACCATGGCTGCCCCACTGTCAATTCTAACTAGTCAGATCTTATGTCTTACTTGAATTTGAATCACAATCCTGAAAAGAAAGCATGTTTAATTCGAGGCTAACGAATCAGGTTAGATGTAACCTTATGGTAACATCTCAGCCTCAGGTACAGAATGATTCAGTGCTTAAGATAAAAAGCACGAGTCTGCTCCGAGCTTAAAAATTACTCTCAACCTAACGTTGAAAAGATTCTGGCACAATGCGTCAGGAAGCCATTTTTGGTCAAAAGTTTGCCCTCCATGATAAGAAGCCGTTTTGTCAAACAATTGTATCTGAACCTGCGAGCTGTGCAAGGTTATCTTATGACATCTCCCACTTAAGTTAGACTGGTATGTCTCTCTGATAGGACCTTATCTCGCCAGCAGACACCTAACTCAAGTGGATTTGTTTTGACAACCTACTGGATAGCTCAATACCTGTAGGAGTCATCAGTCATGTGCACACAGACCTGTCAATTAACATTTCTTCCTTACGAATTATTGTCCTTCACTATTATCTGTTTAATTTTGTGAATGTTTTGTATAAAGGAAGCCTTTTTGTGACAGGAGGACAGAGGAGCCTGCAAGAATTCTTAAAGAACTCTCCTGGGTTACAGAACCCAGTCAGTTTAGCTTATGGTATCAGTGTTATGTTGGAACAGTGATGCTATCGGTAAATAAAAGGGATGACTAAAATTTAACTAAATGGTCTGTAAGAGGTTTTTTATTCCAGACCACGATTTCTGGGATGAACCAACAGAGGCTTATAGGTTGAGTCTACAAGGGATTCCCTGGGCTGTTTAACATCCCCTTGATGAAACTCTGCTGACTCAGCCCTATTTTACCAGACACTTCCAAGTACTCTGCAATCTCATCCTTAATAATAGACTCTATAATCTTACCAATGACTGAGGTCAGGCTCATGGCCTATAGTTTGCAGTTTTCTGCCTCTCTCCTTTCTTAAGCAGAGGTATTGCCTTGGCCATTTTCCAGTCCTCTGGAACCCTCCCTGACTCCAATCATTCCTGAAAGATCCCGACCAATGTCTCTATAATGTCCTCAGTGCTTTCTCTGGACTGCTTCCAACAGCAGTGTATCTTACCACATTGTTCACAGTGTTCCAGCTGTGATTTAGTTAGTATAGTTTTAGCAAGACCTCCCATTTTTATGTCCATTCCCTTTGAAATAAAGGTCAACATTTGATTTTTTTTCTCTAATACACGCTGAACTTGTATGCGAGCTTCATGCACAAGGAAGTCCAAATCCCTCTGGCCTCAGCTTTCTGCAGTCTTTCTCCATTTAAACAATATTCAGCTCCTCTATTCTTCCTGCCAAACTGCACAACCTCACACATATTCCATTTGCTAGGTTTATGCCCATTCACTTCACCCATCAATATCCCTCTTCAGACTCCTTGTGTCATCCTCATCACTTACTCTCTCATCTACTCCTGTGACATTCACTTCCATCATCCAAGTCCTGAGCATCCTGTTTTCATTGTTAGACCATTCCTTCCCCATTCGGCAACTCCCTCCCTAAGTCTCTCCTGCTCTCTCTCCCCCTCCTGCTTTTTAGAACTCACCTCATTCTCAAAAGTATTCCTCAAGTCGGTCTTTATTAGATTTTCCTGATGAAGGGCTTATGCTCGAAACGTCGAATTCTCTATTCCTGAGATGCTGCCTGGCCTGCTGTGCTTTGACCAGCAACACATTTGCAGCTGTGATCTCCAGCATCTGCAGACCTCATTTTTTACTTTATTAGATTTTACCTCATCATGCTCATGTGCAGCATTTTGAGCTGTTTCATTACATTCAAGGCAATATAGAAATGCAGTTTGTTGTTGTGCTGACCTTGCAGATTGGAGTTTTGTTTGCTGAGGTCATGGATTTGATTCCTGTGTCCTGCAATAGTTTCCTTCTGACTGGTGATCTGTTTTAGCAACGATGTCTGTTTAGAAAGACAAAATAGTTGGACATCAAAGGTGAGATATTGTGAAAGTACCTGTCAGTCCCCTTTAAGAAAGCTCAGCTGACACTGGACTTCCCGCAGGCACAGAGATTCCAAGCACTTTCCAGGTCAGAAATACATCCATTAAAGAACAGGGTCAAAGGTCATCAGCAAATTGCCTCTGCTGATGGTCTGTCCCTTTAGGATTGGGGTTCAAGTCCAGTTCCAGAGGAAGGTGTCTCCAGACTGTGTTGGTCATGAGCTCCTCTGAGTTTTCACCTCCATGAGGGTTAGGACAAGGGATCCTGGGCTGCACAGACTCACCCTCAGAGAGGGATCACTGCTGCATCTGGAAGCCAAGAGCACAGCCCAACATTCAAACCAATTCTCAGGGGAATCAGATTGACACTTATGAAATACTGAGGGGCCTGGATAGAGTGGCTGTGAAGAAGATGTTTCCATCAGTGGGAGAGACTAGGACCTGAGGGCACAGCCTCAGGGTGAAGGGACAACCCTATCAAACTGAGAAGAGGAGGTGTTTCCTCAGCCAGAGGGTGGGGAATCTGTGAAACTCGTTGCTGCGGAGAGCTGTGGAAGCCAAGCCACTGATAGTATTTGAGACAGAGACAGAGGCTAGTTATGATCAACATCAACTCCAGTTCCTCAGCCTGCCTCAGATCCCCTGCAATTTGTCTCCTGATGGAGCAGGTCCACTGCGGATGCTATTTCCCTAGCCCTGCACTCAACCCTGGAATACCTGCACAAGGACACCTACGTCAGATTCTTGCTCATTGACTACAGCTCCACCATTATCCCCTTCAAACTGATCCCAAACCTCCAAGACCTCGGTCTCGGCTCCACCCTCTGCAACTGGATCCTCACCTTCCTGACCCACAGACCGCAATCAGTGAAGACAGACAACAGGACCTCCCCCACAATAACACGCAACACTGGACCATACCCCAAGGGTGTGTCCTCAGCCCCCTACCTGTACTCCCCTTACACCCACGAGTGTGTAGCCAAATTCCAGATGAGTGCCATCTACAGGTTGGCTGATGACAGCATCGTGGTGGGACGAATATCAAACAACAGCAAGTCAGATAGGAGGTAGAAGGTGCAATGAAAACAACTTCTCTCTCAACATCAGCAAAACTAAAGAACTGATCATTGACTTCAGAAAGAAATGAAGAGAACACGCCACCAATTAGATCAACGGAGCCAAGATTGAGAGGGTGGAGAACACCAACTCCCCTGGAATGACAGTAACTGACAATCTGTCCTGCACTTCCCACATATGTGAGACGGTCAAGAAGGCACAACAACTCCTCTTCTTCCTCAGGTACCTCACCATAAGGACCGTCACCAACTTTTACCGATGCACCATAGAAAGCAGACTGTTTGGGTACATAATGGCCGGCACAGTAACTGCTCTGCCCAGGATCATAAGAAACTACAGAAGGTGGCTTGCACAGACCAGACCATCACTGAAGCCATCCCTTCCATCCATGGACTCCATTTAAGTGTCTTGGTGCCGCAGAGAGGCTGCCAACATCATCAATGACCCTCCCACCCCGGTAATGATCTCCCACAACTCTACAATCAGGTACAAGATACAGAAGCCTGAACACATGCACCAGCAGGTTCAGGAACAGCTTCTTCCTGACCGTTATTAGTGAGATGAAGGGACTCTCTAGCCTGAAGTAATGCTGATCTTGTTAATGTTTGTTTTGTCATGTGCACGCCCTGTGCAGTATGACCTGTGTGCCTCACTCTGTCTACATCTTTTTCGCCCAAACACCTGTATGTCCTTGCTTATTATGATTTGCCTGTACTGCTCATAAACAATGTTTGTCACTGTTCTTAGGTACACGTGACAATAAATTTTTAAAAATTAGGTTTGTGATGAGTAAAGCGATCAAGGGGTTTGGGGAGAAGGCAGGAGAAAGAAGTTGAGAAACAGATCAGCCATGATTGAATGGGGGAGCAGACTTGCTGGACTGATTATCCTAATTCTCTCCGATATCTTATCGTCTTTACTTAGTTTCCAAAAGAACCAACAGTCAACAAAAAAAAAATTTACAGCAATTTTTTTCAACATTCCAGTTTTGGGTTCCTGGGGTATCACTGCCTGGAGGAGAAAGTGAGGACTGCAGATGCTGGAGATCAGAGCTGAAAATGTGTTGCTGGAAAAGCGCAGCAGGTCAGGCAGCATCCAAGGAACAGGAAGTTCGACATTTCGGGCATAAGCCCTTCATCAGGAAGCCCTTCCTGATGAAGGGCTTATGCTTGAAACATCGAATTTCCTGTTCCTTGGATGCTGCCTGACCTGCTGCGCTTTTCCAGTATCACTGCCGGGGCCATTCTCAGCTGAATTGTTAATACACTGCAGTCACATGGAGCCTGTTGAGATCTTGGGTAATGTTCGATACTGATTGGCCATTTTGGACTCAACCATGTTGCTGTGGGATTTGAGTCACCTCCAGGACAGGCTGAGGTGCAGATTTATGAAGAATTCAGTGTTAATTCTTCTTAGCTTCTTTTGAATTCAAATCCAAAGAACATTAAACACAGTCTCTGGGATCCCAGAGCAGAACCATCTTCATTCTGTTCGTTTCCTGTTAATGGAGAGTACGGAACAAACAATTCAGGGACAGAAGGAGGGCATTCACTCCATAGTGACAGTCAAGTAGATCAGAGCTGTACTAGAGCTCAAACCCATTTCAAACTGGTCCATGTTCAGCCCTTACAACGGCGAGACTGATGTCAGAGCCATACCCAGGCAAAGGGCCATGAGATGTATTTGTTTGTCCAAGCTCCTGGTGAGATCACCACAGCCAAGGCCATCATCAAGATTAGCTTGTGCCACATCATTAACATCACCATCATCCATCCCTGCCTCAGCACAGCTGCTACTGCTCTCACCCTGATCCTAATCTCGTTACTGTGTGATTCCACAATCCCAATGCTGACAGTGTGGCACTCCTTCAGTACTGACACTCTGACAGTGTGGCACTCCTTCAGCACTGACCGTCCAACAGAGTGACATTCCCTCAGCACTTACCCTCCGACAGTGTGGCACTCTCTCAGCATGTGACCCTCTGACAGTGTGGCAATCCTTCAGCACTGACCCTCCGACAGTGTGGCACTCCCTCAGCATTGGCTCTCTGACAGTGCAGCACTCCCTCAGCATTGACCCTCCAACATTGCAGCACTCCCTCAGCACTGACCCTCCGACAGTGCGGCACTCACTCATTCTGATCCTCCGAAAAGCATCCCACCCAGACTCACCCACCCACCCTATCCTCATAACCCTGCATTTCCAATGATTGATACATCTAACCTATACATCTGTGGACAATATGGGACAATTTAGCATGAGTCAAAAAGTGTGGTGCTGGAAAAGCTCATCTGGTCAGACAGCATCTGTGGAGCAGGAGAGTTAACGCTTCGAACATAAGCTCTTCATCAGGAAAGTGAGTCTTGACGTCGATTCTCCTGCTCCTCAGATGCTGCCTGACCAGCTGTGCTTTTCCAGCACCACACCTTTTGACTCTGATCTCCAGCATCTGCAGTCCTCATTTTCTCCCCGCAATTTCCTATGGCCTATGCAACCTAACCTGCACATCATTGGATTGTGGGAGGAAGCCCATGCAGACACGGGGACAATGTGCAAACTCCACACAGACAGTCACCCGAGGATGGAACTGAGCCAGTATCCCTGTGAGGCAGCAGTGCTAACCACTGAGGCATGGTGTGAAGCCCAGTGTTATTCCATAAGATTGCTGCTTTCTGATGATTGTCCCTTAATGAGAGGGAGGCAGAGAAGTATCTTCCATTGGCCGTGAGTTAAAGAAGCCCCGGCCTCTCCTGGGTATATCTACGCTGCCCGCTCCCCCTCAAACAACTGGCTCTATCACTCACCAGCTCCTTCTCTTTCTCCTCCTGAGTTTTCTTCAGATCATCGTACAGAGCCGTCATGTTCACCTCCAGCTTCCTGTGACTTTCCCGGAGTTGTGTGTTTTGTTGTTGGAGCTGGGAGACCTCTCGCTGTGGGTTTGGGGACATTAATGCAAACCAGAATGTGAGGGACAGGGAGAACAGAATAATGGCCCCAAAAGGGTGCAGTACGATTAAGGATTTTAAAGATCTCGGCATTATCCCGTCTGCCTGGATGGCAGCTGCTGCCAAGGCGCGGTGAGGAAAGACCACCGTGTAACATCTGCCTGCCTAAAGAAGAACAGAGGGCCCACGCAGTCATTTGGGCTCTGCTGACGCCTCAGCGAAAAATGTAATCGTACAGACTGTAAATAGGAATGATTACTCTGTTGTGGTATGCAAAGAAATGGAATGTTTACATATGTATGGCATGTCCAACTGTACAGACCATCAAATTATTTTATGAATAAATTATATTTTTGAGATTAAAAAAGAAGTTATCAGAGTGACGACCTGTTCTGAGTCTTGTGCAAGTGGGATTACAAACTCATAACTCCCTCAGCACTTACCCTCTGACAGTGCAGCCCTCCCTCAGCACTGACCCTCTGACAGTGCAGCACTCCCTCAGCACTGATCATCTGACAGTGTAGCACTCCCTCAGCGCTGACCATCTGACAGTGCGGCACACTCTCAGCACTGATTCTCCGACAGTGTGGTGCTCCCTCAGCACTGACCCTCTAACAGTGCAGCACTCCCCCGGTACTGACCCTGTGACAGTGCGGCACTCCCCCAGTACTGATCCTGTAACAGTGCAGCACTCCCCCAGTACTGACCCTGTGACAGTGCATTGTTCTGTCAGATTGCTGCTTTCTGATGATTGTCCCTTAATGAGAGGGAGGCAGAGAAGTATCTTCCATTGGCCGTGAGTTAAAGAAGCCCCGGCCTCTCCTGGGTATATCTACGCTGCCCGCTCCCCCTCAAACAACTGGCTCTATCACTCACCAGCTTCTTCTCTTTCTCCTCCTGAGTCTTCTTCAGATCATCGTACAGAGCCTTCATTTTCACCTCCAGCTTCTTGTGGCTTTCCCGGAGTTGTGTGTTTTGTTGTTGGAGCTGGGAGACCTCTCGCTGTGGGTTTGGGGACGTTAATGCAAACCAGAATGTGAGGAACAGGGAGAACAGAATAATGGCCCCAAAAGGGCGCATTATGATTAAGGATTTTAAAGATCTCAGCATTATCCCGTCTGCCTGGCTGTAGGAATTTATTTGTCAGTGTTCTGACAGCAGCAAGAGACAATGCACTGAGGGTTCTGTTTGGAGACTTACTCTGCCTTTATACAAACACATACTACAGTTTCACTTTCCCAACGTCATCAGAAACTTGCTATGTCGACATCCATTTCCTGGAACCCACATAGTGCTCAGAGTTATGTTGAAGTTGTCACGCAAGATCATTGGATGGGGATTACAGACAGAAACTGCAGCATCACATTGAACAGGTCTGGCTACTGTGGAGAGAGAGAGAGAGAGAGAGAGAGAGAGAGAGAGAAAGGGGGGGAGTGTTTCAATTTGATGCTGGCACCCAGGAGGGTGATTTGATTGGGTGATTGAGAGACAGATTGTTTCAGGAGCTGAGGACCCAGGTGGACAGTGTCCAGGTCAAGTCGAGAACAAAACTCTTGTTTGAAATGTTGCAGATCCCTCGATGAATAACTGCTTTGGCTGACATATCCAACAACACTCAAACACCTTGACAGTATCTGGGACAAAGCAGCCCCCACTTGATCAGCACCACATCCACAAACATCCCCTCCCTCCACCACTGGTGCTCAGTTGCAGCAGTGTGTACTATCTACACAAAGCACTACAGGAAATCGCCAAAGATCCTCAGACAGCCCCTTCCAAACCCATGACCACTTCCATCCAGAAGGACAATGGCACCAGACACATGGGAACACCACCTCCTGCATGTTCCCCTCCGAGCCCCAACCATCCTGACTTGGGAATACATTGCTGTACCCTCAGTGCCGCTAGGTCAAAATCCTGGAATTTCTTCCCTAAGGGCATTGTGGGTCTACCTACAGCACATGGATTGCAGCGGTTCAAGAAGGCAGCTCACCCCCACCTTCTCAAGGGGCAACTCGGGACCGTCCCAGCCACGGATGCCCACATCCCCCAAATGAATAAATTTTAAAACTGTACAAGAGGTGGCATGGTGGCTCAGTGGTTAGCACTGCTGCCTCACTGTGCCCGGACCCAGGTTCAATTCCAGCCTTGGCCAACTGTCTGTGTGGAGTTTGCACGTTCTCCCCGTGTCTGCGTGGGTTTCCTCCGAGTGCTCCGGTTTCCTCCCACAGTCCAAAGTTGTGTAGATTACGTGAATTGGCCAAGCTAAATTGCCCATAGTGTTCAGGGATATACAAATTAGGTGCATTAGTCAGGGGTAAAATATAGAGTTTTAGGGAAGGGGAATGGGTCGGGGTGGGGGGGTGGTCACTCTTCGGCAGGTTGGTGTGGGCTTGTTGGGCCGAAGGGCCTGGCTCCAACAGGGATTCTACGATTCTATGAAGCCCCGTTATCCAGAGAACACAGTGTTCCACAGCAGCCTGTAAAGAAGAGTCGACTAAGGAACAATGTTGAGGCTGGTTCTAACCTACCATCCAACACACAAGCACATCAATGTGAGCTAGGGACCACCCAGCAGCTCAGACTTGAGTATGTTTCAATAAAAGTTGCCTCTCATCCTCCTAACTTCCAACAGTGCAGGCTCAACCCAATCCAACTTCTGTTCATTCTTATTTCTCACCATTCCAGATCTTACCTTCATGATCCTTCACTGGAGAGCCTCCAAGGCCCATTTATCTTTCCTTAGTTAAGGGGCCCAAAACTGTTCACAGTGTTTCAGTTGTGGCTTGAATTGTACCTGATATAGTGTTAATCGGCAGGGGTTAGTGTGGCACTGTCTGAGTGTGGAACTGTCCGAGTGTGGTACGGTCTGAGTGTGGCACTATCTGAGTGTGGCACGGTCGAAGCGTGGCACGGACCGTGTGTGGCACGGTCAGAGTGTGGCATGATCTGTGTGCGGCACTGTCTGTGTGTGGCACTGTGTGAGTGTGGCTCTGTCTGAGTTTGGCACTATCTGAGTGTGACACTGTGTGAGTCTGGCACTGTCAGGGTATAACACAATCGGATGAGTTGATTTTCCGGCGATATGTTCAACAAATCCACACATCTCCCAGCTCATTTAACTCTTTGCAATTCTTAGCAATTGCGAGTAACACATTGGTGGCGAAAACTATATACATTATATACACGATGACAGTAATTAGAGTCGAAAATCCATACATATAATACAATTTACCAAATAAATACAGCTACCTTTATTGGAAGAATTTCAATTATTTTGCTGCTTCAACAGTTTTTAGCAAGAGGAGGTTCCAGTACTGTACCCCAGTGTTATACAGGGACAGACCTGTCCCCACCAGTACTGTACCCCAGTGTTATACAGGGACAGACCTGTCCCCACAAGTACTGTACCCCAGTGTTATACAGAGACAGACCTGTCCCCACCAGTAATGTACCCCAGTGTTATACAGTGACAGACCTGTCCCCATCAGTACTGTACCCCAGCGTTATACAGTGACAGACCAGACCCCACCAGTACTGTACCCCAGTGTTATACAGTGACAGACCAGACCCCACCAGTACTGTACCCCAGTGTTATACAGTGACAGACCTGTCCCCACCAGTACTGTACCCCAGCGTTATAGAGGGACAGACCTGTCCCCACAAGTACTGTACCCCAGTGTTATACAGGGACAGACCTGTCCCCACAAGTACTGTACCCCAGTGTTATACATTGACAGACCTGTCCCCACCAGTACTGTACCCCAGTGTTATACAGTGACAGACCTGTCCCCACAAGTACTGTACCCCAGTGTTATACAGTGACAGACCTGTCCCCACCAGTACTGTACCCCAGCGTTATAGAGGGACAGACCTGTCCCCACAAGTACTGTACCCCAGTGTTATACAGGGGCAGACCTGTCCCCAACAGTACTGTAGCCCAGTGTTATACAGTGACAGACCTGTCCCCACCAGTACTGTACCCCAGTGTTATACAGTGACAGACCTGTCCCCACAAGTACTGTACCCCAGTGTTATACAGGGACAGATCTGTCCCCACCAGTATTGTACCCCAGTGTTATACAGGGACAGACCTGTCCCCACCAGTATTGTACCCCAGTGTTATACAGGGACAGATCTGTCCCCACCAGTACTGTACACCAGTGTTATACTGTGACAGACCTGTCCCCACCAGTACTGTATCCCAGTGTTATACAGTGACAGACCAGACCCCACCAGTACTGTACCCCAGTGTTATACAGTGACAGACCTGTCCCCACCAGTACTGTACCCCAGCGTTATAGAGGGACAGACCTGTCCCCACAAGTACTGTACCCCAGTGTTATACAGTGACAGACCTGTCCCCACCAGTACTGTACCCCAGTGTTATACAGTGACAGACCTGTCCCCACCAGTACTATACGCCAGTGTTACACAGCGACAGACCTGTCCCCACAAGTACTGTACCCCAGTGTTATACAGTGACAGACCAGACCCCACCAGTACTGAACCCCAGTGTTATACAGTGACAGTCCTGTCCCAACCAGTACTGTACCCCAGTGTTATACAGTGACAGACCTGTCCCCACCAGTACCGTACCCCAGCGTTATACAGTGACAGACCTGTCCCCACCAGTACTGTACCCCAGTGTTCTACAGTGACAGACCTGTCCCCACCAGTACTGTACCCCAGTGTTACACAGTGACAGACCTGCCCCACCAGTACCATAGCCCAGTGTTATACAGTGACAGGCCTGTCCCCACCAGTACTGCACCCCAATGTTATACAGGGACAGACCTGTCCCCACCAGTACTGTACCCCAGTGTTATACAGAGACAGACCTATCCCCACCAGCACTGTACCCCAGTGTTATACAGGGACAGACCTGTCCCCACCAGTACTATACGCCAGTGTTACACAGCGACAGACCTGTCCCCACAAGTACTGTACCCCAGTGTTATACAGTGACAGACCAGACCCCACCAGTACTGAACCCCAGTGTTACACAGTGACAGACCTGTCCCCACCAGTACCGTACCCCAGCGTTATACAGTGACAGACCTGTCCCCACCAGTACTGTACCCCAGTGTTCTACAGTGACAGACCTGTCCCCACCAGTACTGTACCCCAGTGTTACACAGTGACAGACCTGCCCCACCAGTACCATAGCCCAGTGTTATACAGTGACAGACCTGTCCCCACCAGTACTGCACCCCAATGTTATTCAGTGACAGACCTATCCCCACCAGTACTGTATCCCAGTGTTATACAAAGACAGACCTGTCCCCACCAGTACTGTACCCCAGTGTTATAGTGACAGACCTGTCCCCACCAGTACTGTACCCCAATGTTATACAGTGCCAGATCCATTCCCCACCAGTATTGTACCACAGTGTTATACAGTGACAGACCTGTCCCCACCAGTACTGTACCCCAGTGTTATACAGAGACAGACCTATCCCCACCAGCACTGTACCCCAGTGTTATACAGGGAAGACCTGTCCCCACCAGTACTATACGCCAGTGTTACACAGCGACAGACCTGTCCCCACCAGTACTGTACCCCAGTGTTAAACAGAGACAGACCTGTCCCCACCAGTGCTGAAGCCCAGTGTAATACAGTGACAGACCTGTCCCCACCAGTAATGTACCCCAGTGTTATACAGTGACAGATCCGTCCCCACCAGTACTGTACCCCAGTGTTATGCAGTGACAGACCCGTCCCCACCAGTACTATCCCCCAGTGTTATACAGGGACAGACCTATCCCAACTAGTAATGTACCCCAGTGTTATACAGTGACAGACCTATCCCCACTAGTAATGTACCCCAATGTTATACAGAGACATACCTGTCCCCACCAGTACTGTACCCCAGTGTTATACAGCGACAGACCTGTCCCCACCAGTACTGTACCCCAGTGTTATACAGTGACAGACCTGTCCCCACCAGTACTCTACCCCAGTGTTACACAGTAACAGACCTGTACCCACCAGTACTGTACCCCAATGTTATACAGTGACAGACCTGTCCCCACCAGTACTCTACCCCAGTGTTATACAGTAACAGACCTGTATCCACCAGTACTGTACCCCAATGTTATACAGTGACAGATCTGTCCCCCCAGTACTGTACCCCAGTGTTATACAGAGACAGACCTGTCCCCACCAGTACTGTACCCCAGTGTTATACAGGGACAGACCGGTCCCCACCAGTACCTTACCCCAGGGTTATACAGTGACAGACCGGTCCCCACCAGTACTGTACCCCAGTGTTATACAGTGACAGACCGGTCCCCACCAGTACTGTACCCCAGTGTTATACA
The DNA here is from genome assembly GCF_020745735.1 of Hemiscyllium ocellatum. Lineage (NCBI taxonomy): Eukaryota > Metazoa > Chordata > Chondrichthyes > Orectolobiformes > Hemiscylliidae > Hemiscyllium > Hemiscyllium ocellatum. The sequence goes on from NC_083428.1 coordinate 4,526,419, forward strand.
GTGACAGACCTGCCCCCACCAGTACTGTACCCCAGTGTTATATAGGGACAGACCTGTTGCTGCTGTTTGTATCTATGTAAGTGTCTGACAGAACACTATCAATGGAATGTGATAATTATGAAACCTCTAGCTCTCAGTTATATTACCACTGCGGGGCCGAATGCTTATAATATATACTTTCTGATTGGGTGAGAAATTCTCTGGAAGCCTTCAATCCGAGCTGCCGAAATGTTCTCAGCCTGTGGACTCCACTCCCACCTACTGACTGGATTCTGCATTATCTCCCGGGCTCCGTCTCCCAGTCCATTCATTCCAAACCAACACTGCTCGGCCAAACATCTGTCCCAGCTGCAACCAGAGACAGCGGGGAACACAGTGAGAACACAGTGAGAACACTGTAGGGAGGACCTCAAAGACTCTGTGGTTTTCAGAGGTGCCTCACGGGTCACACTGGGCTGGGACTGAGCTCCTGTGGGGAGACACAGGACAGACCGTGGGGGGTCTGTGAGAAATACACAGGGACAAAGCTGCGATATCAGAAAGAGGAGAAACGTTAAAACGACCTCATACACAGCTACACCCCGAGCTCATTGCGTGCATTAGACTCACCAGCCAGTTTGGGAACAGATTTGTATGAAATTAGTTGGATAATCATTACCTTCTCGATCTGTGTCAAAAGAATTATTCCTCGGATTGGTGAATACAGAGACAGCACACCAGTTTATTCCAGTAAAGATACATCTTGGTATTCTGGGGTTTTTGAAAGCTGTTTAAGAAAGTATTTTTTAATTTCGGTAGTTAGTCAATAGTTGTTTTGACTTTTGCACATTGTCTGGGAAAGCCCCATGTTTTCACAACATTACAGAGGTGTGGATAAACCATCACTTTTGTTTGAGTGTTGTTTTTTTTAATCTAACGCCACATCTGGGACATTTGCAGATATTCGGTGTTGGTCTGTTATATCCTGTGTGGCAGTTCTTACCTCTCAGCAAGTTGATGGAATCTCCTGATTCCGTTGAATTCAGTTGCCTTTTTGGATTTCAGATTCCACCGCGATCCGGATCGCTCTGACCAATGTGAGATCCTCTTATCACTATAAAGTCTCTGAAAAAAAGGATCAGGAATTCTGATCGCAATTCTATCCTGATTTAATTCTGCTCGTAAATCTCCATAATCATAAAATTCTGACAAAATGTCTGGAATAAAATTGTCAATGCTTTTCTTAGAAGTTCTATTCTCAGCTTAAATCTTTGTCTCTTCCAGGTGTGGAACATAATGCTTTAGTAATTGTCAAATGCTCTTACAGTATTGCCAAAAGGGTGGGGGAGGGATGGGGTGTAGTTTAGCTGAGTTAGCTGGTCGGGGTGATTTGTAACGCAGATTGGCTTTAAACAGCAGAGCTCCAATTCTCGCACCAGCTGAGATTACCATGTGATTCCCACTATCTCAGTCTCACCCCTCACCCTGGGGCATGGTGACTCTCAGGAGAAACCTTACACCAGCCATCTCACCCTAACGAGAGAAAAGGACGATGGCAACATTATTGTCTAATGTATCTGTCTCTTACAACCTGTCATTTTAGACAAGATCTGGCTCTGATCCTACAAAATAATGTGTTGATTAATTTTTCTTTGGGATACTTCTAAATCTTGCAGCAAGACGGTTTTCATGAATTGTCTCTTCAATAAACTCATGATTAATATCCAACCTGGAATATGTGTGATGTTCAATCTGCTCAGAGCTGTAATGCTTTCTTCATCAACATTGTGTTGAACTGTTGTGGTTTCACTTATTTAAATAGTTTACTTCGAAGCTGCTGCAGAACCTTGGGAATTGTTTGTAGTTGAGCTGGTTTCGCTGTTTGGTACTGTAATAATTTTTACAATCACTTCATTGTATTAAATGCTGAGTCTTCTCAAGTAAGATTTTAAAGATTGTAATATTTTTAATTACTAGATAGTGAGAATGATTTGCAAATGAAGTGTAGTTTTTTATATGAAATCTTTTTTAATTTTTATTTTTTCAGAATTTTTCTTCAATGTCTCTTCATTTAAACTGAAAACTTCTACGCATTTCAGAATTATCCTCCTATTTGTGCTGTAAACAATATTTGTGAGTGTTTAGAGGTTGTTGAAACATTTTAAAATGAAAAAGTACTCTGTAATAATGCTGTTTCCCTGCTTCGTGGTTTTTGTGCCCTTCGTAACAAAGTGGATTATTTACATCTTTTTTGTGTCTCTGAGCTGTTCAGTTTGTTTTATATTGAAAACACAATGGGGTTGTGATTATCCTGTCTTTAAGAATATTTTCAGTTGCACAATAATGTTTTTTTTTCGAAACACTAACTTATAACAAACCTCCTCTGCCTCCAGTTTTTCATTCCAGTTAAATTATTTTGCTGTTCTAATATTTTAAGTGTCCTTTTTTCAAGTAATTTTGCAGGTTTCCAAAATAATTTTAAATCATTTATAACAAAATGCTTGTTTACTAAGTTTAACGATTTCAGATTTCTTTTAGTTTCCCAACAGGAGTCACATGACACCAGGTTATAGTCCAACAAGTTTATTTCAAATCACAAGCTTTCAGAGCTCTGCCCCTTCGTCAGGTCATGATCCACAAACATCTCCACCATTGACGCTCAGTAGCAGCAGTGTGTACTATCAACTGCATAAACTCACCAAAGATCCTCAGGCAACACCTTCAAAACCCATGACCACTTCTGTCTTGAAGGACAAGGGCAGCAAATTCATGGTCCACCTCCCTCAGCAGGTTCCCCTCCAAGCCACTCACCATCCTGACTTGGAAATATATCGCCGATCCTTCAGTGTCGCTGGGTCAGAATCCTGGAATTCCCTCCCTAAGGGCATTGTGGGTCTATCCACAGCACGTGGACTGCAGTGGTTCAAGCAAGCAGCTCATCCTCACCTTCTCAAGGGGTAATTAGGGATGGGTAATTAAATGCTGGCCCAGCCAGCGATACCCACATCCCACGAGTACATTAAAAGAAGTGCTGTCCCAGTTAAATGGACCTTTGTAACACTACCACTTACTTGGTAGTTAAAAGTCCTGGAGACGAGTCCCAGGCCAAGCCAGTGTTGGGTTGAGGGTGAGTCTCAGAGCGGAGATGAGTCCTGGAGCGGAGGAGAGTCCCAGAGCGGTGGAGAGTCCAGAGCAGAGGAGAGCCCCAGAGCGGAGGTGAGTCCTGGAGTGGAGGAGAGTCCCAGAGTGTAGGTGAGTTCTGGAGCGGCGGAGAGTTCCAGAGCGGAGGTGGGTCCTGGAGCGGAGGAGAGTCCCAGTGTGGAGGTGAGTCCTGGGGTGGAGATGAGTCCCAGAGCTGAGATGAGTCCCAGAGCGGAGGTGGGTCCTGGAGCGGAGGAGGGTCCTGGAGCAGAGGAGAGTCGCAGAGCAGAGATGAGTCCTGGAGTGGAGATGAGACCCAGAGTGGAGGAGAGTCTCAGAGCGGAGGTGGGTCCTGGAGCGGAGGAGAGTCCCTGAGCAGAGATGAGTCCTTGAATGGAGGAGAGTCCCAGAGCGGAGGAGAGTCCTAGAGCGGAGGTGAGTCCTGGACTGTAGGAAAGTCCCAGAGCGGAGGTGGGTCCTGGAGTGGAGGAGAGTCCCAGAGCGGAGGTGGGTCCTGGAGTGGAGGAGAGTCCCAGAGCGGAGGAGAGTCCTAGAGCGGAGGTGAGTCCTGGACCATAGGAAAGTCCCAGAGCGGAGGTGGGTCCTGGAGTGGAGGAGAGTCCCAGAGCGGAGGTGGGTCCTGGAGTGGAGGAGAGTCCCAGAGCGGAGGTGGGTCCTGGAGTGGAGGAGAGTCCCAGAGCGGAGGAGAGTCCCAGAGCGGAGGAGAGTCCCGGAGTCCCCATGGGGTCTGGAAGCCAGGTCTCGAGGTTTGGAGGCTAGTGTGGTCGAGACACTGGGCCCAGGTGGTCTGAAGTCTCAGTGCTGGCATGGAGTTGGTGAAGAGACAAAAATTCAAGTGCTTTTTAAAAATAAAATATCTTTATTCTTATGCTGAACTTGTATTTATGATTCTCTCAAGTCTGTAACACATTATATAGAGTATTCTGTACCTAGATACTCTATACCTGACAGCACCAAAGTGGTGAGATTACAGACTTGTCACTGTACACATTTGAATGCACATGATAACAAGGTGATGCTGTTCAATATGAAAGTCCTTGGTAAGTCCTCGGGCTAAACTGAAAGGATAAGGAAATAATGCAACTGAAACATTGCAGGATCACAACTTAGAGACATTGAAATCTTGATGGGTGGAGCTTATCACATGATATCAGCTAGCCCTTTCAGGTACATAACGACAAGTATATGGGATTAGAATTAGGTTTTACTGTCGGGGACACAGGAGTACTGACAGTTCTTTTAAAACATGATGGTTGCGTTCTTGTTCAACCCCACCTTATAGAGAAATCACGCTTTAGAAACAGTGCTTAAGGTGTTGGCGATGTAATCACATTACAGCCAACACACGTTTTAAAAGTTCAACTGTAGAAACAGTATCCCCAATTCGTCAATTGTGTTACAGCGAATCCATGTTGAGGAAACGCACGTTTTAACAAAACAATCTGTACAGTGGGAAGTGTGACAATGTCACCATTCCTGGTGAGATCATAGGGACAAGGTACAAACTCTGAGGTTGGAGAGTGGAACAATAAGTGAAATTGCGGTTCTTGTCAGGATAAAGTAGTCAATAATATATTACACTCAATTATAATAAAAGTATTCTGTGCATTTCACAGGGTTCTCATTGAACAATTTTTAATCCTGAGCCACAAACGGAGAAATTGGCCCAGGAACCTGATCAAAGGGGTCAGTCTAAAGGCTGGAAGGACATAAATGAGGTCAAGTGCCAATGGGGATGAGACAGGTCATTCCAGCTGAAGGCATGGCTACCAAATGCCAAGTGATTAAAACTGGGGGATGCTGAAGAGGTCAGAGTTAGAGGAGCACAGGGAGTTAGGAATATAACAACAGGAGTGGCCATTCAGTCCATCAATCCTGCCCCACCTTTCAATATGATCACAGCTGATCGAACATTTCAATACCATTTACCCACCCCATCCCCATGACCCAACATTTGAATCGAATTGAATTGATTGTCACGTGTACCGAGGGACAGTGAAAAGCTTTGTCTTATGAGCAATACAGGCAGATCTCAGAGTTAAATGGCATCGATTGTAAATAATAGGATAAACAGCAGCAAAACAAAAACACAGGTACAGGAGAATATTCAGAGTTTGTGAGTCCATACCCTATTCTAACAACAGTCGGGTAGAAACTGTTACGAAATCTGCTAATGCATGTGTTCAGGCTTCTGTACCTTCTCTCTGATGGGAGAGGTTGTAGAAAAGTATTGCCAGGGTGGGATGGATCTTTGAGAATGCTGGCGACCTTTCCTTGACTTTGGGCCTGGTGATGGATTCTATAGATGGGAGGTTGGTCTTTGTGATTGTCCGGGCTGAGTTCCCCACTCTCTGTAACCGTCTCCGGGAATCAGAAATCTATCAATCTCTGCCTTAAACACACTCAGAGATTGAGCTCCCATAGCCCTCTGTGGTAGAGAGTTCCAAAAGTTCACAACCCTCTGAGTAAAAATGAATTCTCCTTCTTGGACCTGAGTAGTATCCCCTATAATTTTAAATCACCCCCCAGTTCCCTGACCCAGGCAAACATCTTTTCTGCATCTATCCTGTCTATCCCTTTCCATGTTCTGTACATTTCAATACCGTGACCTCTCACTCTTTAGAATTCTACAGAATCCAGGCCCAGTTTGTCCACTCTCTCTTTATAGGATGGTCCCAGGAACAAATCAGAAAGACCTTCACTGTACGCTCTCGATAGTAATAGTATCCTTCTTGAGATAAGGAGGTCCGAGCTGTGCATGTGGAGCTGATGTGGTCTACCTGAGCTCCCATACAGTTCAAATAAGACTTCAGTCCTGCTGTATACAAATCCTCTTGCAATTAACCAGGTTGTGGGTCATAGAAAATTAGGAAGGGGTAGGGATTTGTCGCCAAGATTGATAATTTTAAAATTAAAGCAATGTTTCATCTCAGACCAGCATAAATTAGGAGGCACGGTGATGATGGGTTAGAAAAGAACAGCAGATATAAAGCTATGAGGGGAATCTGGCCGGGGTGCACTGTGATAGGTGGGTCTGGAGGTCACAAAAGTGAGCAGTGAATGAGCCAAGGCAAAAGCAGACTCTCTGATAATCCCATTCTTCACACACAGAGAGTGCCATTCCCCTGCATTGACTCCAGATAACCAGGAAGCAGGAAGCTCACTGAAGGTAGGCTCTGGGTTAAATGTTTGTATCACAATGGCTGCCAATCTTTATCAGAACAATAACTAACCAGCTGCTCACACCCTGCCCCGGAGCATCTCTGTTTTAAAAACCTTCCCCTTCTTTTCAAATCCCTTCATAATCTCAGCCCTCCCAATCTCTGGACTCCCCCAGCTGAAAAACCCTCCAAAGCCTGTGCTTCCCGTCACTTCCACAGTCTCACCTTTCACCAACATTCACTGCAGGCACCGCTGCCTGGGCCCTAAACTCAGAATGCTGTCCCGAAACCTCTCCAACTCTCTGTACCTCTTTCCTTATTGGTGATACTACCTCTTCAGTCTGTCCTAATGTCTGCTTCAGTGGCTCTGTGTCAGATTTAGTTTGCTAACACCCCTGAAAAATGTCTTGAGACTGTCTACTACACTAAAGGTGCTATCTAAATACAATATGTTGTTGTTGTTCAATGGTCAGATATTTCTGCCGCATGACCGCCATCTAGTGGTTATGTTTTGGTGCAACCAATTTAGTCATAGACTCAGGTCATACTGTGGAATACAAACTGCTGCATTGGATCTGCTCCTGGGCCTGGGTCTGGGCAAATTGGCCTTTTGCAGGTCCAGGCAGTGGACACTGGAGAGAATCAAAGCAGCTGACTGTCTGCCCCTTTTCCTCAGTTATGTTCATGCCCGAATGTCCTAGGCAAAGGGAGCATGTGTCAGAGTTGCAAAGCCTCAAGTGGGTCATTAATGTCCTTCAGGGAAGGAAATCTGCCATCCTCACCTGGCCTGGCCTACATATGGCCCTGGGCCACAGAAATGTGGATGACTCCTGACTGGCGTCTGAAATGACCCTAGTGAACCAGGGCAATTAGGGGCAGGCTTTCTCTGTGCCAACTACATCCTGTGCATTAATGAATTCGTGTTTAGCCCAAGTGAAAAATGCAGTGAATTCTCAACCAGTTCAGTCAAATCTGTGGAATGGGACAAGCATTCAGATCAGTGGTGAATGGGACCTCTGCTTTTCTCTGTCCACAGGTGTCATACCTGCCAAGTATTTACAGCACTTTCTGTTTTCATTTCAGACTCATAACAGGATTATCATTGAATCCCCACAGTGTGGAGGCAGGCCATTCAGTCCATCGAGTCTGTACCGATCCACCGAAGAGCATCCCACCCAGAGCCACCCCATCCTTGCAATCCTGCATTTCCCATGGCCAACCCACTCTAACCTGCACATCTTTGGATTGTGAGAGGAAACCGGAGTACCCAGAGGAAACCCATGCAAGCACGGGGAAAATGTACACACTCCTCACAGACAGTCGTCTGAGGCAGGAATCGAACCTGGGTCCCTTGCGCTGTGATTTGCAATATTCTGTGTCATTCTGGTGCTTCCATGGTAAACTAGTTTATCCCGACTGAAAATAGGAGGTTGTCCACTTTAGCAGGAAGATTAGAAAAATAGAATCTTCTTTTAATGGGGAGAGACTGCATAACGGTGCAGAGGGATCTGGGTGTTCTTGTACATGAATCACAAATTATTAAAATGTAGGTACAGCAAGTATTTGGGAAGGCAAATGGATCCTTGGCCTTTATTTGCAAAGGTGGGTAGAGTATAAAATTTGGGATGGACTAGTTTTGCTTCGACTGTGCAGGAGGTTGTGAGTCTGTACTCGGAGTCTTGTGTCTAGTTCTGGTCTCCTTACTTATGGATTAGACATAATTGCATTGGATGCAATTCAGAGAAGATTCACTCAACTGATTCCTGTATACAGGGGTTTTGTTATGTGGAGAGGGTGAGCAGTTTGGGCTTAAACTCATTGGAGTTTAGAAGACGGACAGGTATCTGACTGAAACATATACAATTCTCAGGGGGCTTGATGGAATGGGAAATAAGAGAATAGAGTCATAGAGATGTACAGCATGGAAACAGACCCTTTGATCCAACTCATAAATTAATCTAGCCCCATTTGTCAGCATTTTGCCCCTATTCCTCTAAACCCTTCCTATTCATATACCCATTCAGATGCCTTTGAAATGCTATAATTGTACCAGCCTCCACCACTTCCTCTGGCAGCTCATTCCATACACGTACCACCCTCTGCATGAAAAATTTGCCCCTTAGGTTCCTTTTACAACTTGCCCCGTTCACCTCATGCCTTCTAGTTTTGGATTCCACAATCTGGGGAAAAGCTGATCAATGACCCTCATGATTTTATAAACCTCTTTTAGGTCACCCCTCAGCCTCTGACACTCCAGGGAAAATAGCCCCTGTGTATTCAGCCTCTCCCTGTAGTTCAAATCCTCCAACTCCAGCAACATCGTTGTGAATCATTTCTGAACCCTTTTGAGTTTCACAACTTCCTTCTGATAGCAGGGAGATCAGAATTGCATGCAATATTCCAAAAGTGGCTTCCTTCCAGGTGGATTCTGGAATGATGGTGCACAGTTTCAAAGTAAGAATGTCCCCACATGGGACATTGATGAGAAGGAATGGCTTTTTTAAGGGTTGTTGAACTTTGGAATTACTTTCCTGCTGCTGGGAGCAATAGAGGCCGGATCACTAGATATATTAAAGACTGAATTTGGTGCATTTGTGATCGATGAGGGATATCAAGAGTGATTGCAAACTGTCAGAAAGTGGATTTAAGACGACAAACAGATCTTACTGAATGATGGAGGAGGTTCAATGACCTGAATGGTTTACATCAATTTTTTGAGTTTTTCCTGATCTCCTGAGGTACAGTGCAATACAGCAGTCCCTGCCTGAAATAATTCACAGGTCAGCATTTATTATCTATCTCTGACTGCCCAGACAGGTATGGAGTGTCAACCTCATTGCTGTGGGCCTGGAGTCACAAACAATGTGCCAGACCAGGTAAGGACAGCTGTTTCCCCAAGACAGGTACTATATAAATACAAGTGGGAGAAAATGTTTGAGCTTAATTTATTAATTCCGGATTTTTATAGGATACAAATTCCTCCACCCACAATTGTGGGATTTAAATTCGGTCTGTGTCTTTTTCTCTGGATTAATAGTGCAGGGACAATACCGCTAAGCATTGACCTTCTGTCTGACCAAGGCTCTGACTGTCATGTTACGTCCATGGGGCAGGCTGCTGCAGCTGTGTCCATGGACTCTGCTTGTCCCATAGACTCCAGACTGAATGGTTGTCCCTTCCTCGATGCTCTTGATGCTAGCTGACTGTACCTACACGGTCTGCTGCATCGCCTGCGTGCTTTTGCCTTAGAGTCTGTCTCTCTGTAAAACCTGTAAACTCTTCACTGACACAATGCTATAACATTCTGCAGAGTACAGGCCATCAGCACGGTGCTCCTACCCTGCTCCTCTGCGAGCCTCATTCATGTCTCTCTGCTGATGCCAGACTACCACATCATCATCATCAACAAGTCCATTTCCCATTGGCCGAGTGTCTGTGTGAGACACAGCTCCCTGTATTTTCTCCATAGGTCTGTCCAAGAGAAAGGTGGAGGGAGGGCTCTAGCTCCAAGTGTTGATGCCCTAACCTACTTTCCCTGCAACTCAACACTCGAACAGACAGAGGGCGGAATACGTACAAATATATCAGAAACAACAACACCCCTTTGAGAAGTCTGGAAACCTGGAAAAGGTCACAAGGCAGTTTACAGAAAGCAGTGACCCCCAGGAGGGAGAGGCCAGGCACGGGAAACTAGGGGCAGAGGTTTGAGGTGTTTCACGCTGCTGCACTGAGGAGCTGCACTTCAGAAATTCACCAAAACTCCTTACACAGCAGCTTCCCAACTCATCACCATCCAGAAGGACAAGGATAGCAGGTGCATGGGAACACTGTTATGGACTGGGCCAGACCCCCTCAAAACATTTTAAGAAAGTAGCCTGGACCCTAACTTTGCCAGTTGCCTTAAGCAGGTGTGGATATTCCAGGAGGGATGCAGCTGACCCCGTTTAAAACAAAACAGAATTTATTTGCAAGATTACTGAATGAAACACAAACAAACGAGAACAGAATAACTTAACCTACCTGAAAACCCAACAGATTATGCTGTTAATGATGCTGTCACCAATCCCCATAAACACCCCTTTGCAAAAAAAAGGAAAAATCTGACCCAGAGTCTCACAGGACAGAGGCAGGATCAGCATGGAACCTGCTTCTTTAGGACCAACAGCTTCACAACTGACTGTCTGCTCAAACCAAACCAGAGAAAGCTGAGCTGGGAGAACTGGCCACTCCCCTTTCATGATACAAGTTTTATTTTAACGTGAAGGTCTTTTGTCTGAGGCAGTATCTGTTAGCTATCTTCAAGTTGGCCCTAAAACGCTTCAAGCGTAGATCTCCCAGAGTCTCTGTGATTACGACCCCTCTGAAAAAAACCAATGACACCACAACCTTGTCTATGGAACAGCATCTTCACACGATGGGGTCAATTCACAAACTTATTGCTGCGTTGGTGATCGAGGTGTGTGTTTCCTAGCTAACCAGTGTGTCCCATTGACTAGGAACTTGATCAGTCATTCAAATGAAGCTCAAATTGTTTTCTCCCACTTGCATTTATATAGTACCCGCCATCTACAAGGAGAAAGTGAGGACTGCAGATGCTGGAGATCAGAGTCTAGATTAGAGTGGTGCTGGAAAATCACAGCAGGTCAGGCAGCATCCGAGGAGCAGGAGAATCAACATTTCAGGCATAAGCCCTTCATCAGGAATGAGGCTTGCGGGCTGGGGGTGGGGGTGGGGGGGGGGGGGTGCGCTGAGAGATAAATGGGAGGGGTGTGTGCTGGGGGGAGGGTAGTTGGGAATGTAATAGGTAGATGAAGGTGAGGGAGAAGGTGATAGGTCGGAGAATAGGTGGAGTAGATAGATGGGAAAGACGATGGGCAGGTCATGAGGGTGGTGTCCAATTGGAGGCTTGGGTCTGGGATAAGGAGAGGGGAGGGGAAATAAGGAAACTGGTGAAATCCACATTGATCCTGTGTGGTTGCAGGGTCCTGAGGCGTTCTTCCTCCAGATGCCGGGTGGTGAGGATTTGGTGGTGGAGGAGGCCCAGGACCTTCAAGCCCATGGTGGGGTGGGAGGGGGAGTTTATGCTCGAAACGTCGAATTCCCTATTCCTGAGATGCTGCCTGACCTGCTGTGCTTTAACCAGCAACACATTTTCAGCTGTGATCTCCAGCATCTGCAGACCTCATTTTTTACTGGGAGGGGGAGTTGAAGTGTTCAGCCATGGGACGGTGGGGGTTGATGGGTGCAGGTGTCCCAGAGATGTTCCATCACTAAATCCGAACCACTGCCTCATCTTCTGCCTTGGTACCCTGGAACCAGGGATTGATGTGGATTTCACCAGTTTCCTCATTTCCCCTCCCCCATACATTATCCCAATCCCAAGCCTCCAATTCAGCACCAACTGTTTGACCTATCCATCGTCTTTCCCATCTATCCGCTCCATCTTCCCCTCTGACCTATCACCATTACCCTCACCTCCATCTACCTAATGGAATTCTCAACTACCTTCCCTCCAGCCCCACCCCCTTCCATATATCTCTCAGCACCCCCAGCCCACAAGCCTCATTCCTGATGAAGGGCTTATGTCCAAAATGTCAATTGTCCTGTTCCTCGGATGCTGCCTGACTTGCTGTGCTTTTCCGGCACCACACTCTCAATCCAGCCATGTACCACCAATGTAGCACTATCAGCACACAACTCTCCTAACCAAAGCTCCCTCCCCAAAAGCCTGTCCCATCTTCCTCTTTCCCTTTCAGTGCAGCTGACACCCAACACCACCTTGAGTGAGACTTTGCTCAGTTGTCCATGTTAATCTTTCTTTGATAATCACGGCCAGGAAGCAGGTGGGGATAGCTGCTTACTTGTTCATCATTTTATTTTTGCCTTTCTGGTAACCTTTTGAAACAGACATCCCATTAAATACAGATCCCAATTCAAGAAGATCCTTTCACAGCTGAGCCACAAAACGTTGCAATGCAACAAAATCTTTGTATTTGTATATCACCATCAACATTGCAAAATGTCACAGGATGTTAAGTCCCGGTACATAATTCTTTGAATTTGCTTCACATATAGACAAGGTGATTTAAAAAAGCATTTAGCATGCTTGCCTTTATTGCTCAGTCCTTTGAGTATTGGAGTTGGGACGTCATGTTGAGGTTGTACAGGACGTTAGTGAGGCCTCTTCTGGAATACTGTGTCCAGTTCTGGTCATCCTATTATAGGAAGTTAAAAATCACACAACACCAGTTTATAGTCCAACAGGTTTAATTGGAAGCACATTAGCTTTCGGAGCGACGCTCCTTCATCAGGTGATAGTGGAGGGCTCAAATGTAACACAGAATTTATAGCAAAAATTTGCAGTGTGATGGAACTGAAATTATACATTGAAAAATTGATTGTCTGTTAAGCCTTTCATCTGTTAGAATACAGTGATAGTTTCACTTCTTTCATGTGTAAATCACAAAACCCTTCTTTTTAAAGTTGCATTCTCGGGTTAGCTGCTAACAATGGTGCTAGCTAGACAATATGTTGAAGGTGTTGGCCCCCTGTGTTCTCTGTCTCTGACCTGATGTTTAGATTGATTCTAAACTAATAAGTGAGATAACAATGTTTTACATAAATTCCTGCAGTTTTTGAGCTCAGAGTTCTACGTGAATGTATGCAGCTTTTGAGCAATGTGCAATGTAACTCTGCAATACAAATTCACCCCACAAAATATATGTGTGCATGTGGGTCTTTGTGTGTGTGTGTCTGTCTGTCTGTCTGTCTGGGGGGAAGGTTGTGCGTGTGAGAAAGTGTGTGTGTTTGTGTGTGTGTGTATAGTGGGTGCAGAGTGTCTTAAGTCTGCGAGAAGTGCGTGTGTGAGCGTGGGAGTGTGTGTGTCTATAAGGGTTTGTGTGGGTGTCTGTTTATGCGTCTGTGTGTACCTGTATCCGTGTGTATGTGAGAGTGTGTGTGTGTAGTGCACTGGTGATCACCTGTAATGTGACATGAACCCAAGGTCCCAGTTGAAGCCCTCCCTATGGGTACCGAACTTAGCTATCAGCCTCTGCTCGGCCACTTTCCTCTGCTGCCTGTCCCGAAGTCCACCTTGGAGGATGGTCACCCGAAGGTCCGAGGCTGAATGTCCTGGACCACTGAAGTGTTCCCCAACTGGGAGGGAACCCTGCTGAGTATGGTGTTCCATGAATCTGCTGCCCTTGTCCTTCGAGACAGAAGTGGTCATGGGTTTTGAAGGTGTTGCCTGAGGATCTTTGGTGAATTTATGCAGTAGATAGTACACACTGCTGCTACTGAGCGTCAATGGTGGGAAACAGCATTATTACAGAGTACTTTTTCATTTTAAAATGTTTCAACAACCTCTAAACACTCACAAGTATTTGTTTCAGCACAAATAGGAGGATAATTCTGAATTGAGCAGAAGTTTTCAGTTTAAATGACGAGACATTGAAGAAAAGTCCTGAAAAAATAAAAAGTAAAAAAGATTTCATTAAAAAAACTACACTTCATTTGCAAATCATTCTCACTATCTAGTAATTAAAAATATTACAATCTTTAAAATCTTACTTGAGAAGACTCAGCATTTAATACAATGATGTGATTGTAAAAATTATTACAGTACCAAACAGCGAAACCAGCTCAACTACAAACAATTCTCAAAGTTCTGCAGCAGCTTCGAAGTAAACTATTTAAATAAGTGAAACCACAACAGTTCAACACAATGTTGATGAAGAAAGCATTACAGCTCTGAGCAGATTGAACATCACAAATATTCCAGGTTGGATATTAATCATGAGTTTATTGAAGAGACAATTCATGAAAACAGTCTTGCTGCAAGATTTAGAAGTATCCCAAAGAAAAATTAATCAACACATTATTTTGTAGGATCAGAGCCAGATCTTGTCTAAAATGACAGGTTGTAAGAGACAGATACATTAGACAATAATGTTGGTGTAAGGTTTCTCCTGAGAGTCACCATGCCCCAGGGTGAGGGGTGAGACTGAGATAGTGGGAATCACATGGTAATCTCAGCTGGTGTGAGAATTGGAGCTATGCTGTTTAAAGCCAATCTGCGTTACAAATCACCCCGACCAGCTAACTCAGCTAAACTACACCCCATCCCTCCCCCACCCTTTTGGCAATACTGTAAGAGCATTTGACAATTACTAAAGCATTATGTTCCACACCTGGAAGAGACAAAGATTTAAGCTGAGAATAGAACTTCTAAGAAAAGCATTGACAATTTTATTCCAGACATTTTGTCAGAATTTTATGATCATGGAGATTTACGAGCAGAATTAAATCAGGATAGAATTGCGATCAGAATTTCTGATTTTTTTTTCAGAGACTTTATAGTGATAAGAGGATCTCACATTGGTCAGAGTGATCCGGATCGCGGTGGAATCTGAAATCCAAAAAGGCAACTGAATTCAACGGAATCAGGAGATTCCATCAACTTGCTGAGAGGTAAGAACTGCCACACAGGATATAACAGACCAACACCGAATATCTGCAAATGTCCCAGATGTGGCGTTAGATAAAAAAAACAACACTCAAACAAAAGTGATGGTTTATCCACACCTCTGTAATGTTGTGAAAATATGGGGCTTTCCCGGACAATGTGCAAAAGTCAAAACAACTATTGACTAACTACCGAAATTAAAAAATACTTTCTTAAACAGCTTTCAAAAACCCCAGAATACCAAGATGTATCTTTACTGGAATAAACTGGTGTGCGATCTCTGTATGCACCAATCCGAGGAATAATTCTTTTGACACAGATCGAGCAGGTAATGATTATCCAACTAATTTCAAACAAATCTGTTCCCAAACTGGCTGGTGAGTCTAATGCACGCAATGAGCTCGGGGTGTAGCTGTGTATGAGGTCGTTTTAACGTTTCTCCTCTTTCTGATATCGCAGCTTTGTCCCTGTGTATTTCTCACAGACCCCCCACGGTCTGTCCTGTGTCTCCCCACAGGAGCTCAGTCACAGCCCAGTGTGACCCGTGAGGCACCTCTGAAAACCACAGAGTCTTTGAGGTCCTCCCTACAGTGTTCTCACTGTGTTCTCACTGTGTTCCCCGCTGTCTCTGGTTGCAGCTGGGACAGATGTTTGGCCGAGCAGTGTTGGTTTGGAATGAATGGACAGAACCATGGCACTGGGAGACGGAGCCCGGGAGATAATGCAGAATCCAGTCAGTAGGTGGGAGTGGAGTCCACAGGCTGAGAACATTTCGGCAGCTCGGATTGAAGGCTTCCAGAGAATTTCTCACCCAATCAGAAAGTATATATTATAAGCATTCGGCGCCTCAGTGGTAATATAACTGAGAGCTAGAGGTTTCATAATTATCACATTCCATTGATAGTGTTTTGTCAGACACTTTCATAGATACAAACAGCAGCAACAGGTCTGTCCCTATATAACACTGGGGTACAGTACTGGTGGGAACAGGTCTGTCACTGTATAACACTGGGGTACAGTACTGGTGGGGACAGGTCTGTCCCTGTATAACACTGGGTACAGTACTGGTGGTGACAGGTGTGTCCCTGTATAACACTGGGGTACAGTACTGGTGGGGACAGGTCTGTCACTGTATAACACTGGGGTACAGTACTGGTGGGGACAGGTCAGTCCCTGTATCATACTTGGGTACTGTACTGGTGGGGACAGGTCTGTCCCTATATAACGCTGGGGTACAGTACTGGTGGGGACAGGTCTGTCACTGTATAACACT
Organism: Hemiscyllium ocellatum; assembly: GCF_020745735.1. Classification (NCBI taxonomy): domain Eukaryota; kingdom Metazoa; phylum Chordata; class Chondrichthyes; order Orectolobiformes; family Hemiscylliidae; genus Hemiscyllium; species Hemiscyllium ocellatum. The sequence continues at coordinate 4,542,458 of NC_083428.1, forward strand.
GGGGTATAGTACTGGTGGGGACAGGTCTGTCACTGTATAACACGGGGTACAGTATGGTGGGGAGGGGTCTGTCACTGTGTAACACTGGGGTACAGTGCTGGTGGGGACAGGTCTGTCACTGTATAACACTGGGGTACAGTACTGGTGGGGACAGGTCTGTCACTGTGTAACAGTGGGGTACAGTACTGGTGGGGACAGGTCAGTCCCTGTATCATACTTGGGTACTGTACTGGTGGGGACAGGTCTGTCCCTATATAACGCTGGGGTACAGTACTGGTGGGGAGGGGTCTGTCACTGTATAACACTGGGGTATAGTACTGGTGGGGACAGGTCTGTCACTGTATAACACTGGGGTACAGTATGGTGAGGAGGGGTCTGTCACCGTGTAACACTGGGGTACAGTGCTGGTGGGGACAGGTCTGTCTCTGTATAACACTGGGGTACAGTACTGGTGGGGACAGGACTGTCTCTGTATAACACTGGGTTTACAGTACTGATGGGGACAGGTCTGTCTTTGTATAACACTGGGGTACAGTACTGGTGGGGACAGGTCTGTCACCGTATAACATTGGGCTACAGTACTGGTGAGGACAGGTCTGTCACTGTATAACACTGGGGTACAGTACTGGTGGGGACAGGTCTGTCCCAGTATAACACTGGGGTACAGTACTTGTTGGGACAGGTCTGTCACTGTATAACACTGGGGTACAGTAATGGTGGGGACAGGTCAGTCCCTGTATCATACTTGGGTACTGTACTGGTGGGGACAGGTGTGTCCCTGTATAACACTGGGGTACAGTACTGGTGGGGACAGGTCTGTCACTGTATAGCACTGGGGTACTGTACTGGTGGGGACAGGTCTGTCCCTGTATAACTCTGGGGTACAGTACTGTTGGGGACAGGGCTGTCACTGTATAACAGTGGGGTACAGTACTGGTGGGGACAGGTCAGTCCCTGTATAACACTGGGGTACAGTACTGTTGGGGGCAGGTCTGTCACTGTATAACACTGGGGTACATTACTGGTGGGGAGGGGTCTGTCACTGTATAACACTGAGGTAAAGTATTGGTGGGGACAGGTCTGTCAGTGTATAACACTGGGGTATAGTGCTCGTGGGGACAGGTCTGTCGCTGTATAACACTGGGGTACAGTACTGGTGGGGACAGGTCTGTCCCTGTATAACACTGGGGTACAGTACTGGTGGGGACAGGACTGTCCCTCTATATCACTGGAGTACAGTACTGGTGGGGACAGGTCTGTCACAGTATGACATTGGGCTACAGTACTGGTGGGGACAGGTCTGTCACTGTATAACACTGGGATACAGTACTGGTGGGGACAGGTCTGTCCCAGTTTAACACTGGGGTACAGAACTGGTGGGGACAGGTCTGTCCCTGTATAACACTGGGGCGCAGTACTGGTGGGGACAGGTCAGTCCCTGTATCATACTTGGGTACTGTACTGGTGGGGACAGGTCTGTCCCTATATAACGCTGGGGTACAGTACTGGTGGGGACAGGTCTGTCAGTGTATAACACTGGGGTACAGTCCTGGTGGGGACATGTCTGTCACTGTATAACACTGGGGTACAGTACTGGTGGGGACAGGTCTGTCCCTGTATAACATTGGGGTACAGTACTGTTGGGGACAGGTCTGTCCCTGTATAACACTGGGGTACAGTACTGGTGGGGACAGGTCAGTCCCTGTATCATACTTGGGTACTGTACTGGTGGGGACAGGTCTGTCCCTATATAACGCTGAGGTACAGTACTGGTGGGGCAGGTCTGTCACTGTATAACACTGGGGTACATTACTGGTGGGGAGGGGTCTGTCACTGTATAACACTGAGGTAAAGTATTGGTGGGGACAGGTCTGTCAGTGTATAACACTGGGGTATAGTGCTCGTGGGGACAGGTCTGTCGCTGTATAACACTGGGGTACAGTACTGGTGGGGACAGGTCTGTCCCTGTATAACACTGGGGTACAGTACTGGTGGGGACAGGACTGTCCCTCTATACCACTGGAGTACAGTACTGGTGGGGACAGGTCTGTCACAGTATGACATTGGGCTACAGTACTGGTGGGGACAGGTCTGTCACTGTATAACACTGGGATACAATACTGGTGGGGACAGGTCTGTCCCAGTTTAACACTGGAATACTGTACTGGTGGGGACAGGTCTGTCCCTATATAACGCTGGGGTACAGTACTGGTGGGGACAGGTCTGTCCCTGTATAACACTGGGGTACAGTCCTGGTGGGGACATGTCTGTCACTGTATAACACTGGGGTACAGTACTGGTGGGGACAGGTCTGTCCCTGTATAACCCTGGGGTACAGTACTGGTGGGGACAGGTCTATCACTATATAACACTGGGGTACAGTATTGGTGGGGAGGGGTCTGTCACTGTATAACACTGAGGTAAAGTACTGGTGGGGACAGGGCTGTTACTGTATAATACTGGGGTACAGTACTGGTGGGGACAGGTCAGTCCCTGTATAACATTGGGGTACAGTACTGTTGGGGACAGGTCTGTCCCTGTATAACACTGGGGTGCAGTACTGGTGGGGACAGGTCAGTCCCTGTATCATACTTGGGTACTGTACTGGTGGGGACAGGTCTGTCCCTATATAACGCTGAGGTACAGTACTGGTGGGGCAGGTCTGTCCCTGTATAACACTGGGGTACAATACTGGTGGGGACAGGTCTGTCCCTGTATAACCCTGGGGTACAGTACTGGTGGGGACAGGTCTATCACTATATAACACTGGGGTACAGTATGGTGGGGAGGGGTCTGTCACTGTATAACACTGAGGTAAAGTACTGGTGGGGACAGGTCTGTCAGTGTATAACACTGGGGTATAGTGCTGGTGGGGACAGGTCTGTCGCTGTATAACACTGGGGTACAGTACTGGTGGGGACAGGTCTGTCTCTGTATAACACTGGGGTACAGTACTGGTTGGGACAGGACTGTCCCTGTATAACGCTGGGGTACAGTACTGGTGGGGACAGGTCTGTCACTGTATAACACTGGGGTACAGTACTGGTGGGGACAGGTCTGCCACAGTATAACACTGGGATACAGTACTGGTGGGGACAGGTCTGTCACTGTATAACACTGGGATACAGTACTGGTGGGGACAGGTCTGTCCCTTTATAACACTGGGGTACAGTACTGGTGGGGACAGGTCTGTCACTATATAACACTGGGGTACAGTATGGTGGGGAGGGGTCTGTCACTGTATAACACTGAGGTAAAGTACTGGTGGGGACAGGTCTGTCAGTGTATAACACTGGGGTATAGTGCTGGTGGGGACAGGTCTGTCGATGTATAACACTGGGGTACAGTACTGGTGGGGACAGGTCTGTCCCTGTATAACACTGGGGTACAGTACTGGTGGGGACAGGACTGTCCCTCTATATCACTGGAGTACAGTACTGGTGGGGACAGGTCTGTCACTGTATAACACTGGGATACAGTACTGGTGGGGACAGGTCTGTCCCTGTATAACACTGGGGTACAGTACTGGTGGGGACAGGTCTGTCCCTGTATAACACTGGGGTGCAGTACTGGTGGGGACAGGTCAGTCCCTGTATCATACTTGGGTACTGTACTGGTGGGGGCAGGTCTGTCCCTATATAACGCTGGGGTACAGTACTGGTGGGGACAGGTCTGTCCCTGTATAACACTGGGGTACAGTCATGGTGGGGACATGTCTGTCACTGTATAACACTGGGGTACAGTACTGGTGGGGACATGTCTGTCCCTGTATAACCCTGGGGTACAGTACTGGTGGGGACAGGTCTATCACTATATAACACTGGGGTACAGTATGGTGGGGAGGGGTCTGTCACTGTATAACACTGAGGTAAAGTACTGGTGGGGACAGGTCTGTCAGTGTATAACACTGGGGTATAGTGCTGGTGGGGACAGGTCTGTCGCTGTATAACACTGGGGTACAGTACTGGTGGGGACAGGTCTGTCACTGTATAACACTGGGGTACAGTACTGGTTGGGACAGGACTGTTCCTGTATATCACTGGGGTACAGTACTGGTGGGGACAGGTCTGTCACAGTATAACACTGGGATACAGTACTGGTGGGGACAGGTCTGTCACTGTATAACACTGGGATACAGTACTGGTGGGGACAGGTCTGTCCCTGTATAACACTGGCGTGCAGTACTGGTGGGGACAGGTCTGTCACTGTATAACACTGGGGTACTGTACTGGTGGGGACAGGTCTGTCCCTGTATAACACTGGGGTACAGTACTGGAACCTCCTCTTGCTAAAAGCTGTTGTAGCAGCAAAAGTATTGAAATTCTTCCAATAAAGTTTGCTGTATTTATTTGGTAAATTGTATTAGACGTAAGGCTTTTCGACTCTAATTACTGTCATCGTGTATATAATGTATATAGTTTTAGCCACCAATGTGTTAATAGCAGTTGCTAAGAATTGCAAAGAGTTAAATGAGCTGAGAGAGGTGTGGCCTTGTTGAACATATCGCCGGAAAATCAACTCATCCGACTGTGTTATACCCTGACAGTGCCACACTCACACAGTGTCACACTCAGATAGTGCCACACTCCGACAGTGCCACATGTGGACAGTACCACACTCAGACAGTGCCACCCTCGAACTGTGCCACATTCAGACAGTGCCACACTCAGACAGTGCCACACTCGGACTGTGCCACACTCAGACAGTACCACACTCAGACAGTACCACACTCAGACAGTGCCACACTCGGACTGTGCCACATTCAGACCATGCCACACTCAGACAGTGCCACACTCAGACAGTGCCACCCTCGAACTGTGCCATATTCAGACAGTACCACACTCGGACAGTGCCACACTAGGACAGTGCCAAACTCAGACAGTGCCACACTCAGACAGTTCCACACTCGGACAGTGCCAAATTCAGACAGTGCCACACTCGGACAGTGCCACACTAGGACAGTGCCACACTAGGACAGTGCCAAACTCAGACAGTGCCACACTCAGACAGTTCCACACTCGGACAGTGCCAAATTCAGACAGTGCCACACTCGGACGGTGCCACACTTGGACAGTGCCACACTTGGACAGTGCCACACTCAGACAGTGCCACGCACAAACCGTGCCATACACTGACAGTACCACACACCGACAGTGCCACACTCAGACACTGCCACACTCAGACACTGCCACACTTAGACAGTGCCACATACAGACAGTGCCAAACTCGGACAGTACCACACTCGGACAGTACCATACTCAGGCAGTGCCACACTCGGACAGTGCAACACTTGGACTGTGCTGCAGTGCTGCACACCGACAGTGTCACACACAGATTGTGCAACACTCCGACAGTAACACACTCCGACAGTGCCACACACTGATAGTGCCACACTCAGACAATGCCACACTCCAACAGTGCCACATTTGGACAGTACCACACGCAGACAATGCCACACTCGGACTGTGCCACAATCAGACAGTGCCACACTCCGACAGTACACACTCAGACAGTCCCAAACTCCAACAATGCCACATTGAGACAGTGCCATATTTGGACAGTACCACACTCTGACAGTGCCACACTCAGACGGTCCCACACTCCAACAGTGCCATACTTGAACCGTGCCACACTCTGACAGTGCCATACCATGACAGTGCCACACTCGGACAGTGCCACACTCAGACAGTGCCACACTTGGACAGTGCCACACTTGGACCGTGCCACACTCGGACTGTGCCACACTCGGACAGTGTCACACACCGACAGTGCCACACGTAGACAGTACCACACTCGGACAGTGCCACACTCAGACAGTGCCAGACTCGGACTGTGCCACACTCAGACAGTGCCACATTCGGACCGTGCTACACTCAGACAGTACCACACTCAGTGGCACACTCGGACAGTGCCACACGTAGACCGTGCCAAACACAAACAGTGTCACACTCAGATAATGCCACACACCAACAGTGCCACACTCAGACAGTACCACACTCGGACAGTACCACACTCGGACAGTGCCACACTCAGACAGTGCCTTACTCGGACAGTACCACACTCGGACAGTGCCACACTCAGACAGTGCCACACTTGGACAGTACCACACTCGGACAGTGTCACACACCAACAGTGCCACACTCAGACAGCGCCACACTCAGACAGTGCCACACGTAGACAGTACCACACTCGGACAGTGCCACACGTAGACGGTGCCACACGTACACAGTGCCACACTTGGACAGTGCCACACTCTGACAGTGCCACACTCGGACAGTGCCACACTCAGACAGTACACACTCAGACAGTGCCACACTCAGACAGTGCCACATTCGGACCGTGCTACACTCAGACAGTACCACACTCAGTGGCACACTCGGACAGTGCCACACGTAGACCGTGCCAAACAGTGTCACACTCAGATAATGCCACACACCAACAGTGCCACACTCAGACAGTACCACACTCGGACAGTACCACACTCGGACAGTGCCACACTCAGACAGTACCACAATCCGACAGTACCACACTCCAACAGTGCCACACTCGGACAGTGCCACACTCAGACAGTGCCACACTCGGACTGTGCCACACTCGGACTGTGCCACACTCAGACAGTGTCACATGTAGATAGTACCACACTCCGACAGTACCACACTCCGACAGTGCCACACTCGGACAGTGCCACACTCGGACTGTGCCACACTTGGACAGTACCACACTCAGACAGTGTCACACGTAGACAGTACCACACTCTGACAGTACCACACTCCGACAGTGCCACACTCGGACAGTGCCACACTCGGACTGTGCCACACTTGGACAGTACCACACTCAGACAGTGTCACACGTAGACAGTACCACACTCTGACAGTACCACACTCCGACAGTGCCACACTCGGACAGTACCACACTCGGACTGTGCCACACTCGGACTGTGCTGCATGGAGAGGCCTTGCTGTGGTTAAGACCTGAAGCCCACGGAGGTAGAAGAATGGTCGACAATAATTCACTCTGGCCGTCTTGGTTTCATATCACCTTGCAATATTTAGGAGAAGTTCCCAGGGTCGATGAAGTGGTTGGCTTTTCGATGACCATCCTAAGGTGAGTATTTGTTGAACAGAACAGGACCAATCAGTAAATAGGGCAGCACCTGCTGCATCTCCAGCACAGGGAGTTCCTGGGCCGGAAAACCAGATTTCCTCCTGTTTCACAGCAGAGTGTCCATTGGCCGGTTTGGTTTCTGTTCTGAAATGAGGTATGAGGGTTAGGGTCACACCATTGGTGCTGTTCACTGGAACAAAGCAGGGTTCCAGTCAGTCAATTATAATAACCAGTCACTTGCTCACTGTAACCAACAACAGAAGTTGCTGGAAAAGCTCAGCAGGTCTGGCAGCACCTGTGGAGAGAAATCAGAGTTAACGTTTCAGGTTCAAAATAGACTCAAAAAGTTAACACTGATTTCTCTCCAAAGATGCTGCCAGACCTGCTGAGCTTTTCCAGCAATTTCTGTTTTTGTTTCTGATTTCCAGCATCTGCAATTCTTTCAGATTTTACTCTCTGTAACCAATCACTCACCAATAATCTTTCACATTAAACAGTCAGTGACTCCCAGTAACCAGTCAGCCTGTCTCATTAACCAATCAGTCACTAATCAATCATTCTCACTAACCAGTCAGTTATTTAACTTGACATTTGCTTTCGAGAGAAACTTTTAGACAGTCTGATGTCAAAATTTGGCATTTTGCTCTAGTCATTACTCACTCTCTCAATCATTTGAAAATTCTTTACAACCAGCACTGACTCCCACGCCTGAAAGTGACTGTTATTTTTCTCCCTGCCAAAGAGGAACAGGCCAGGGAGCCGGCCACTGAGCAGGATGGCCCAGCTCATTCTTCACATTTTTAAGTCACGCTCTGCATCTGCCCGTGAAATGTGGCTGATTGTTTGATCTGCAGCTGCTTTTCACATTCGCTCAGAGTATCGGCTGTCTGCCGAACTTGCCAAGTCTTCCCGTCATCTTTCAAATTCACACCACCAAAGGTTAAAAGAACTTGCATTCACATAGCACCCTTAAAGAGCCTGACAGCACAGAGGGAGAAAGTGAGGACTGCAGATGCTGGAGATCAGAGCTGAAAATGTGTTGCTGGAAGAGTACAGCAGGTCAGGCAGCATCCAAAGAACAGGAGAATCGACGTTTCGGGCATCATTCCTGAAGAAGGGCTCATGCCCGAAACGTCAATTCTCCTGCTCCTTGGATGCTGCCTGACCTGCTGCGCTTTTCCAGCAACACATTTTCAGTACAGAGGGAGGCCATTTGACCTATCCTGCTGTGTTGGCTGTTTGAGAGAGCAGTTATACGGTCATAGAGTCATACAGTATGGAAACAGACCCTTCAGTCCAACCAGTCCATGCCAAACATAATACCAAACTAAACTTAATCCCACCTGCCTGCTCCTGGCCCATATCCCTCCAAACCTTCCTTCATCATGTACCCATCCAACTGTCTTTTAAATGGTGTTAAAAGTCACATGACACCAGTCTGGACAATTCATTGAGGGGAAAAGGTGCGTCTGATGACTCACGATATTGACTCTCCTTCCTTCCCACATGTGCCTGCTGAGTCCCTCCAGATTTTGTATAAAAATAGAGAGGTTTTCCTACAACTACATGAGGCATGAGGCAGATCACAGCTGGAATATCGTGAACAGGCTCGGTCTCCTTATCTCAGGAAAGATTTCCCAGTGATCGAATAAAGTTCTCTTGACTGATACAGGGAAACTGAACAGACTGAGCCGTACACACTGGAATGTAAAAGAATGAGAGGTGACCTGATTGAAACATACCAGTTTCATAAGAGGCTTGTATCCCCTTGTGGGAGTGTCCATAGGGTGTAATCTCAGAGTAAGGAGTCTCACACTTAAGAAAGAGATGAGGAGGAATTTCTCCTCTCAGGCGGGAATGAATCTGTGGAATTCTTTCTCACAGAAGACTGTTGAAGCTAGGGCATTGAGTGTATTCAAGGCTGAGGTAGAGTTTTAATCAGTAAGGGGGGAAATCAAGGGTTATGGGGATAAGTGGAGCATTATCTAATCAACTTCAAACTCATTGAATGGTAGAATGTACTCAATGGGCTGAATGGCCTACTGCTGCACTTACATTTTACAGTCTTATGGATTTTAAATTGATGACCCCTGGATATTGACCCACTCCCTGGAAGGGTTGGTTCCTCTCTTTCTCTCTCTCTCTCTCTCTGCTTCATTAAATCCTCTCATCAGTTTGAAATCCTCTGGTTAGTCACCTATGATTGGGCTTCACTGGAAGATCAATCTGAACCTATCTAGACTCAGACCACTTGGAGATCACTCAGAGATCGGTCTGAACCTATCTACCCTCACAGAGCACTCCAAACCTCCTTGCAGCCAATGTGTGAATTGCAGTTGGAATTGTAAATGCCCCCATTGTGGGCAGAATACTCCATTAGGAAATTAACTGATGATCAAATAGCCTGGTTTAGGGGATGTTGGGTGAGGGATAAATTACTAGATCATCGAGTCATATAACACAGAAACAGTCCCTCGGGCCCAACATGTCCATGCTGACCAGATTTCCAAAGCTAAACTAATCCCACTTGCCTCTCTCTACCTTTCCTATCTCTGCCCATGTACCAACCCAGTGATGTTACCATGATATACACGTTAAAGAATGTCAGTGTGTGGGTACAAACAGTGCTGAGGAAAGCCAATGGAGTGTTGCTGCCTGTTGCAAAGTAAGGGTTTATAAAAGTAATGTTTAGCACAGCCACAGGATGGGCTGAAGGAGCTTCTCCCTTCTGCAATGTGAGCTCCAGTGACTCTATGACGTCAGTATTGCCCAGCCAAGCGAGAGGGAAAAGAGAGAGAGAGAGCGAGAGAAGGGAAGGTGAAATTTGTCTTCCATCTGTCTTCATTAACATTTTACACATTGAGAATCGAGGGAAATGTGATCACAAGATGTCCAAGAGAACTGTGTATTTGGATAGCTAGGTTTATTTGAACTCCACTTAAAATGATATTTAAATTCTATCACCCAAATCAACAACAACTTACATTTAGATCCCACCTGTAACATGAGAAAACCAGCCTGAGCACTCCCCAGAGCCAGTGTATAAGGTACATTTTTAAGCAGCAGAGTGGTGGTGGTGGTGGGGGAGGGGTATATTTTTAGGAAGGGAATTTCAGAGCAATTGAGGAAATGGCCACACTAGAGCAAGGGCGGCACGGTGGCTCGGGGGTTAGCACTGCTGCCTCTCAGCGCCAGGGACCTGGGTTTGATCCCAGCCTCAGGCAACTGTGTGGAGTTTGCACAGTCTACCTTTGTTTTCTCCCACAGTCCAAAGACGTGCAGGCTAGAAGGGTCAGCCATGGGAAATGCTGGGTTACAGAGATGGAGTGGGATGCTAGGTCAGTTTGGGCTGAATGGCCTGCTTCCACATTGTAGGGATTCTATGATTCTCTGAAATGAGAGATGCACAGATATGCCCAAGATTATACAGATAGGGAAAGGGTTTCAATGCAACAATAAGAGTTTTAAAATATTGACCTTGCTTGATCAGGAGAGAACATAGGTCAGTGAGCACAAAGCAGGATAGGGGACTGGGTCTCAGTGTGAGTTAATTAGGAGCCATTACATGTTTAGGTGACCTGAAGTTTACAAAGAGAATGTTGGAGCCTGACAGTAATGGGTGAGGGTTCTCACAGTGGGTGAGCTGAGAGAGGCGCAGTGACAGAGGTGAAAATAGACAGAGTCACCAAGGCAACATTGTCTCTTTAATTCATCAATATGTGCAACCTAAATCTGCACAACTGAATGGGGTGAGTACAGACAGTGTGGGCTGAGAATTACCCACAGACAACCCAGCTGATCAGGCTAGCCTCAGGACCACCTGCTATTCATATTGTTTACATGGGCATTGTACATTGTCAACGGACACACGGAGTAAAATAGAGTCATAGAGATGTACAGCATGGAAACAGACCCTTCAGTCCAGCCCGTCCATGCCAACCAGATAGCCCAAACCAATCTAGTCCCACCTGCCAGTACCCGGCCCATATCCCTCCAAACCCTTCCTATTCATATACTCATCCAGATGCCTCTTAAATGTTGCAATTATACCAGCCTCCACCACTTCCTCTGGCAGCTCATTCCATACATGTACCACCCTCTGTGTGAAAAGGTTGCCTCTTAGGTCTCTTTTATATCTTTCCCCTCTCACCCTAAAAGACTGCCTATTTATCCTATCCATGCCCCTCATAATTTTGTAAACCTCTATAAGGTCACCCCTCAGCCTCCAGGGAAAACAGCCCCAGCCTGTTCAGCCTCTCCCTGTAGGTCAAATCCTCCAACCCTGGCAACATCCTTGTAAATCTTTTCTGAACCCTTTCAAGTTTCACAATATCTTTCCGATAGGAAGGAGATCAGAATTGCATGCAATATTCCAACAATGGCCTAACCAATGTCCTGTACAGCCACAACATGACCTCCCAACTCCTGTACTCAATACTCTGACCAATAAAGGAAAGCATACCAAACGCCTTCTTCACTATCCTACCTACCTGCGACTCCACTTTCAAGGAGCCATGAAGCTGCACTCCAAGGTCTCTTTGTTCAGCAACACTCCCTAGGACTTTACATTAAGTGTATAAGTCCTGCTAAGATTTGCTTTCCCAAAATGCAGCACCTCACATTTGTCTAAATTCAACTCCATCTGCCACTTCTCAGTTCACTGGCCCATCTGATCATACACAACAGGTTATCCTTACATTCACAGGACTGGAAAAACTACTCCAATTTTTAATATTGATCATTTTCTATCATAGCTGCATAAATTTCGAAATATATCCCATTGTGATCAGTGCACATTGTAAGCCCCTATTCCTCCCCACATCGCTGCCCCACTCTTCCCTTCCCCACCATATCCATCCCCCCTTCCTCCTCCGCTGCCATTTCCCCCTTCTCCTGGTTCCTGTTAGACAGCCAATGGCCAGGCTCCCACAGGAAAATCTCAGATGGTTTCTGGATTTGTAACAGACAGATGGACAGAAGGCAGATTGAAACAGCAGCTTGTATTCCTCTCCAACGCTGGCTACAAAGAGACAGACAGACAGACGGAGAGAGAGCGAGCGAGAGAGAGAGCCAGGACTCCCTGGGGTGCAGGCTCCATGCGACTTGTGTTTATTTATGTTTTTTAAGTGTCCTTCATACCAATGCCATGAAGCAGCAGAGATCAGAGGGGCTAAGACACAAAGCAAAGGGGAAAATAAAACAGCAACTCATTCTTGCCGTGGCAGCAGCATGGGTTAGTCTCTGCATCACCATCGTGTCCTAACATACAGCCCTGAAGGAGGATGTTCAGCCCATCGTGCCTGCACTACCTCGTCAAACAAGCATCATTACCTCGTGCCAATCTCCTGCTTTCTCCCCATAGCCCTCCACACCCACCTGTAACCAAATAACCATCCCTTGCCCCTGTTGGATGCCTCAGTTGAATCTGCCTCCACCCCATTCCCTGGCACTGCTTTCCACGCTCTCACCACTCACCAGGGGAGAAAGCTTTGCCTCACATCATCTTTGTTTCTTTGGTGCATCACATTAATCCACGCCCTGTCATTCTTGTTCCCTTTTACAGCAGGAACAGCTTCTCCCTATTTACTCTGTCCAGCCTGCTGCTGGTTTTGATAAACCCTTGACCAGATTTCCTCTTTCTGAGGAGAACAGTCCTGACTCCCTCAATCTCTCCCCATCACTGAAGTCTCTCATCCCGGGAACCATTCTTGTGAATCACTTTCTATGCTCTCTCCAATGTGTTCATATCCTTCGTATTGTGTGGAATCCATAATACTCATAGAATCCGTACAGTATGGAAAGAGGCCATTTGGCCCATTGAGTCTGCACCAATCCTCTGAACAGCATCCCATCCTATCCCTGTGTGTACCCTTGCTAATCCACCTCGTCTAACATCCCTGGACACTATGGGCAATTTAGAATGGCCAACCCACCTAAGCTGCACATCTTTGGACTGTGGGAGGAAACCCACACAGACAGGGGGAGAATGTGCAAACTCCAGACAGACCGTCACCCAATGATGGCGCTGAGAGGCAGCAGCGTTAACTACTGAGCCACCGTGCCACCCTCTTTGGGTTCTGAATTAGACTCATAATGGACATGAAATTTTAGTGCTGTTTCTCTCTCCACAAACGCTGCCAGACCTGCTGAGTTTCTCCAGCATTCTCTGTGTTTCTGTCAGTCGAGAGCAGCTCTGCGTGGTTCCTGATATTGGGGCGATATTGGTGTTGCTGATTTGTGAGCAGGGCCCTGGAGGGGCTGGTACAGACACGGATGTCCTGTCCACCCAGGCCCAGCTGTAAAAATCACAACACCAGACCCTGCTGGCCTGGTCTGAGAGCTATCACCCATCAGCTGCTTATAGGAATGCCCAACACTTTAGGAAGGAGGTCAGTAACCTTCTCCTCTCTGCCAGCGTAAGTGCCATTATGTTCTCTTCAATCCCTCACCCTCACTCTATCTGTACCCACCTCCACCAAGGCTCATATTCCACCTGCTCTCGCAGTAACATCTTCCCCACTCACTCCCACCTTCTGATAGCACTGACCCTGCATGTCCTCTACTCACTCAGGACATCTCCTCTCCTCTGCACCAATGTAACAGTTGTGTGGGGAGCATCCTGCCCATCACCCCCTTGAGTGGCAGTATGGCTATCTCCAATCCCTGGGATTGCTATCAGAGTCAGGTAGGCTGCTTTATCCTAGATGGTGTCAAGCTTCTTGAGTGTTATTGGAGCTGCCCCCATCCAGGCAAGTGGGGAGTATTCCATCACACTTGTGCCTTATGGACAGGCTTTTGGGAGGTAGGAGTTTGATGTGGGGTGGGGGATGGTGGTCATTGTGTGGACTGGAGGCAGCTTGCAGAAGTACAATAGTGCTGAGTGTACTGGTTAACTCGTCATGTGTCCTGGACCTGTGGTTCAAGCACACTTGTGGGCAGTCAATGGCCTCCTTTGACCACATCACATGAAACACAGCATCAGGAATGGTGTGAATGAGATTGTGGGGATTTCCAGGATTGTAAGTGAGCCAGTGAGTGAGACAATAAGCAAAGAGAAAGTGAGAAAAATGAGCAGCGTGCAGGACAGCTCGACACCTGACAGAAACACAGAGAATGCTGGAGATACTCAATTTTGGCAGCAACTGTGGAGAGAGAGAAACAGTTAACTCTAACTTTTTTTTCAGTCATGGGTTGAGGAGTTTGTTGTCTAGTCCAGCATTTATTGCCCAGAGGGCAGTTTATTGTCTACCACATTGCTGTCTGGAGTCACATGTTTACCTATTATTTACTTATCTATGCAACTTAACTCTGTGATCTCCAGTATTGCTCGCAAAACAAAGCTGTTCACTGTGCCTTGGTACATACGACAATAAATTCGATTCAACGTAGACCTAGACCAGAGAAGGATGGTAGCTTCCTTCCCTAAAGGACATTAGTCAACCAGATGGTTTTTTTCTGACATTCAGCAATGGATTTGTGTTCATCTTAGATTCTTCATTCCAGATCTTTTAAAAATTGAATTCAAATTCCACCATCTGCTGGGGGGGGGATTTGAAGCTGGAGGCCCAGATCATGAGCTGAGGTTTTGGATTAACACCCCAATGATAATACCACTGGCCCATCACTACAAGCAGTTCTAGATGCCACATCTTAAGAAGGATGGTTTGGCCCTGGAGGGGGTTCAACACAGGTTTACAAAGATGATACCTGGACTTCGGGGGTTAATTTATGGGAGAGATTAGACAAGTTAGGCCATTATTCTCTAGAATTGAGATGGCTAAGGGGTGATTTAATCAAGGTTTTCAGGATATTAACAGGGTAAGATAGGGTAGATAAAGATATACCATTTCCTTGGTTGAAGATTCTAGAACCAGTTGCCATAGCCCTAAGAATTTGGGCCAGACGATTCAGGAGAGATGTTAAAAAGTCTGCAGGCTGAGTCACACTCCGGAAATTAAAGGAGATATGAGACAGAATTAGATATTTTTCCACTGGTATTGGAACTACAGAATTCATCCAAAAGACCTGAACAATCAAGAGTAGTAATTATGCAATCAGAAAGAAGGCTACACTTTGTATTGCTGCCGAGATTCCATTGGAGAGCAGAAAAGCCAGAGAGAGAAGGTTTTGAGAACTTTGACAACACAAATTGATTCACGGTCACTAAATCATTGATTGTCAAACAGATCCTAGAAGATTACATAGACTTTTTTTTAACAGGTCGTAGATGTTTTTCTCATGAATATCATCTTGAAGTAGATGAGAGAGTGGGAGCAGTGCAGCATCTTCCAAAGAGAGGTCCAACTGCCCTCAAAGTGCAGCCTGTAAGATAAGATACAAGAGCTGGAAAAGAGCCGCACAATCAAGAGAGGGACCCCTTGTACAGACTGAATACAGTGATCAAATACTGGAGACAAAAGAGTATTCATCATTCCAAAGGGTCTCGAGAACATTTTGAAGAGATCTCATCACCGCATACCAGTTGACATAAGTATACAGTGGCCAGTATCCCATCACCAAGTCATCTGTATTTATATGTACACAGTATATAAGACCAGATGACATAGGAGCAGAAATTAGACCATTCAGCCCATTAACAGAATTCTCTATTCCTGAGATGCTGCCTGGCCTGCTGTGCTTTGACCAGCAACACATTTGCAGCTGTGATCTCCAGCATCTGCAGACCTCATTTTTTACATTCAGCCCATTAAGTCTGCTCCACCATTCAATCATAGCTGATCAGTTTCTCAGTCGAGAGAGTGGTGCTGGAAAAGCACAGCGAGTCAGGCAGCATCCGAGGAGCAGGAGAATCAATGTTTCAGGCATAAGCCCTTCATCAGGATACATTTCTCAACCCCATTCTCCCACTTTCTCCCTGTAACCCTTGATCCAGTTCATACTCAAGAACCAATCTATCTCAGTCTTAAATATTCTCAATGACCCGGCCTCCACAGCCTTCTGTGGCAATGAATTCCATCGATTCCCCACTCTCTGGCTGAAGAAGTTACTCCTTATCTCCGTTCTAAAAGGTCTCCCCTTTACTCTCAGGCTATGCCCTTGGGTCCTAGTCTCTCCTACCAATAGAAACACCTTCCCAACATCCACTCTGTCCAGGCCATTCAGGAACAGGAGGAAGGGCGCTATTCAAACGTACAGACAGCACTTGCACTGCTCCAGAAGATTATTGAAGCACATAGCTCGAGAAATTGGTGATCTTCTTCGAAGGGAAGGTCTTGGGAAATGATCTGGATGAGGAGTCACAATGGAAGAAGGTATCACAGATCACAGTCAGTATCTGGTGCAACCTTCCAACAGGGAGCTCATCGGAGCATGACTGGAATACTGTTCTGGCCCTATTACTTCAGTGAAACTATACTGGCACTGGGACAGTCGAGATCACAAGACTGATCCCAGATCTAGAGGTTGACTACATTGGGCATACACTTATTGGAGTGTAGAAGAATGAGAGGTGACCTTATTGAAACATAAAAGATTCTTAGAGACTTGACGAGGTAGATGTGGAGAGATTGTTTCCTTTGTTGGCGAGTCTAAGTACAGAGGTCATTATCTCAGAATAAGAGGTCACCTGTCTAAGACAGAAATGAGGATGAATTTCTTCTCTCAGAAGGGGAGTGAATCTGTTCAGTTCTTTACCAGAGAGGGCTGTCGAGGCTGGGTCATTAGTGTATTCAAGCTTGAGATAAACAGATCTTTTATCAGTAAGGGGGGAATTGAGGGTTCTAGGGAAAAGGCAGGAAAGGGGAGTTGAGAATTATCAGATCAGCCATGATCTTGTTGAGTGTCAGAGCAGACTCAATGGGCTGAATGGCCTACATTTTATGATTTTGTGACCTTGGGTCTTAAGCTGAATGAAAAAAAATTGCAGTTGAAGACAACCAAAGTCAAACCCACAGACCATGTACTGCCAGCCAAAGGACATCTCTCAGATCCAAGCAAGGTGAGACCTGTAGCAGAGATGAAGCATCTCTGTGCAATATGTTGTTGGATCTGTGAACTATTTAGCTGAAAATGTGTTGCTGGTTAAAGCACAGCAGGTTAGGCAGCATCCAAGGAACAGGAAATTCGACGTTTCGGGCATAATCCCTTCAGAAGGGCTTATGCCCGAAACGTCGAATTTCCTGTTCCTTGGATGCTGCCTGACCTGCTGTGCTTTAACCAGCAACACATTTTCAGCTGTGATCTCCAGCATCTGCAGACCTCATTTTTTACTCTGTGAACTATTTGGCAAAATTGTTGCCCACTTTGTCATTAAAGTGTGAACCTCCACTCTAGCTCATTGTCCAGACGTTCAGTGATACAGAACTAGAAGTAATTTTGACCAGAATTAAACAACGTCAGTGCTGAGGTAAACAATGATACTGATGGTGTAACTTCACAGAGTGATGCCAGTGACTCAGGCCTGGAGCAGCCTTTACACGGCCAGGAGTAACTGGATGGATTTACAACTGAGACATTAACACAATCTGAATGATGCTCTGATTTTGAAGAAAAGCAGAGGGTGTTCTCCCTGGAAACCAGGGCAAATATTTATCCTTCAATCAACATCACTTAAATAGATTATGTACACTTCAGCTCTGCAGTTGTGAAAATTGACTTCTGCACTTGCTACATTGACTGCAAGTTGGGAAAGAAATATTTAATTGGCTTTGAGGAGGAGTGATTTTCAATGTTGGTTCTGCCCATTTGATCAAAAGAGCACATCAACATCAGCACATGGGTCAGAGGCAGGGAAATCATGGAATCCCTACAGTGTGGCAGCAGGCCATTTGGCCCATCGAGTCCACCCCAACCCACTGAACAGCATCCCATCCAGACCCACCCTTGTAACCCTGCATTTCCCACGGCTAACCCACCAAGCCTGCACATCCCTGGACACTGTGGGAAATTTAACATGGCCAATTCATCCTAAACTGTACATCTTTGGACTGTGGGAAGAAACTGGAGCACCCAGAGGAAACCCACGCAGACACGAGGGAGAATGTACAAACTGCTAGCCCCATACCTCCCGATCCCACTACCCAATCGCCAGCAAGTCAGAAGTCACATGACAGCAGGTTATAGCCCAACAGCACTGCTCTGAAAGCTTGTCATTTCAAATAAACCAGTTGGAGTGTAACCTGGTGTCGTGCGACCTTTGACTTTATCCAGCCCAGTC
The DNA here is from genome assembly GCF_020745735.1 of Hemiscyllium ocellatum. Classification (NCBI taxonomy): domain Eukaryota; kingdom Metazoa; phylum Chordata; class Chondrichthyes; order Orectolobiformes; family Hemiscylliidae; genus Hemiscyllium; species Hemiscyllium ocellatum. Next base: position 4,560,738 of record NC_083428.1, read on the forward strand.
GAACCCTGGGGCCTCCACATCAATCTGCATGGGATATGGAACATGATAGCAAGTTTAAAATCACATTATCTTAGCTGTGCATTTGAATGAGAGAGAGCCTGTAGTACAGTAAATGTTTCAGACAAACAAGCCAGGTCTTGTGGCTCTCTGGGCCCAATGGTTTTCCCAATGTTTACAAATTGTTCTGATGGTTTCTGAAACTCTTTTCGGTGGCAGTTTTATGGCTCCACAGAAATCCTTGCGGATATTTTGGTTACACTTTTTGCTGGCTCCCTTGGCTTAGTCTTGATTCCGTCTGCTTGGGTTCAGTCTCTGCCTACATTTTGCGCTCTTTGTATTTACTAGATTCCAAACCTTTAACTGCTAAAGTACATATTATTTAAAATAACAAATATCCAGGCAGGACACAGGGCCATGATTCAGTCTCAATGGGTCTTTCTTTCTGACGGGTGCTGGGCTTGTATTTATCTTTCCTCAGCCTGTTTTGATTAAGTTGGAAAGCGAATACTCCAACTTCCAGAAGCTTTTTGACTTGTTAGTTTAATCTAAACAAGCTGACAGAGACAAAATAGAAATGTCAGATTTAACAGTCTGCTGGGGTTGGAAATAAAGTTTTACTATTTATAGCACAGTTTGTGAAGGAATTGGACTGTTGACAATGGACTGGACTAACCAGGTATTGAGTTTAATCCTTATCTGTGCTTGAATGCTTTTTGTTACAATTAGGGAGAAAGTTGGCTCTTTATGGTCCATCTCTTTTTTTAAAATTCTTTCAGGGGATGAAGGCATGGCTGGTGAGACCAGCATTTTTCCCTAATCAGAGCTGAAAATGTGTTGCTGGAAAAGCGCAGCAGATCAGGCAGCATCCAAGGAACAGGAGAATCGACGTTTCGGACATAAGCCCTTCTTCAGGAAGAAGGGCTTATGCCCGAAACGTTGATTCTCCTGTTCCTTGGATGCTGCCTGACCTGCTGCGCTTTTCCAGCAACACATTTTCAGCTCTGATCTCCAGCATCTGCAGTCCTCACTTTCACCTTTTTCCCTAATCACCTTTGAACGGAGTGGTCATATCAGAGAATAGCTAAGAGTGAATTACATTGCTGTGGGTCTGACATCACATAGAGACCAGAACAGGAAAGGATGGTAGATTCCCTTCCCTGAAGGATATTAGTGAACCAGATGGGGTTTTTACAACAATCGATGATAATTTCATGAAAACCAGGAGAACTGCTGATGCTGTAAATCGGAAAGTTGCTGGATAAGGGCAGCAGGTCTGCCAGAGTTAACGTTTCTGGTTGAGTGACCCTTCCTCAGTTTTATGGTCACTGTCACTGGATACCCCAGATTGATGAATTAAAATTAAATTTCACTGGTGGCAGACGTGGGACTTGAACTCATATCTTCCAAGGCTGGAGATCTGGATGATTAGTCTGTTACTGCTATGCTAACACATTTAACTGAGAAGGTTCCCCTTTTGCCATGAGTCATGTGTAATGGCTGGAAATAACTGAGACTTTCACCGGGCAATGCTGGGGGCCAGTATTGTTAAGAGTGGTTCACGTTAGTGTTGGTTTAGAGCATAACTCACAGCTCCCTTATTGCCCTCTCTCCCCTCAATCTCAGGATTCCACTTCAAGTCCCCAGCCAGAGTGTGAATGCAAAAGGTTAACTCTGACAGTGTCGTGCAGCCCTGAGGGGCTGCTGCACTGTCAGCAGTCTATCTCTGCCAATCCAATGTTAAACCAAAGCCCATCAGTTTTCTTAAATAGAACTGCGAATGCAGGAGGCCTGAAACAAACAGAATTAGAAAGTGCTGGAGAAACTCAGCAGGTCTGTGGAGAGAGAAACAGTTAATGTTTTTGAGTCCCGTTCTTCAGGCTGCTTGCTCGGCTGGTCATGAGAGATTCAAAAGCACCTCTTCAAAGCAGAGCGAGACAGACCAAGATCACAAAAGTGTAGATCATCATCATATATGACCAAACAGCTGGAAGGAATAGGAAGAGGAGGAGGCAGTTCGGCCCCTCAGGACTGCTCCACCGTTCTATAGGATCATGGCTGATCCAACATTCCTTGTGTGCTTTCCCGTATTTTCCTGTAACCCTCGATTCCCCGACTGAGCAACAATCTACCGATCTCAGCCCTAAACGTACACAAGCCCCATAAGTCCCTGTGGCAATCAGTTCACAACCCTCAGAGAGAAGAAATTCCTCCTCATCTCAACCTTCAATTGACACCCCTTTATTCTGAGATTGTATCCTCTAGTACTAGAGGGTCTCTGGGTCCTAGACACTCCCATGTGGGGAATATCCTCTCAGCATTGACCCTGTCAAGCCTCTTCTGAACCCTCTATGTCTCATTGAGATCACCTCTCATTTATCGAAACTCCAGTGAGGCCAGTCCTAACCTGTTTAGCCTTTGCTCATAAGACAATCCCTCCATCCCAGGGATCATCCCAGTGAATCTTCTCTGAACTGCCTCCAATGAAATGATTTATTTCCATAAATAAGGGGATTGAAGCTGTTTGTGAGGACTCATTGCGTTGCCTCTCACTGCATGTTTCTACATCACCCTTCACTGACTACCAGGCACTTCAATGTAATCTAGAAAAAAGGGGCTATATAAATGCAAGTCTTGCTTTCATTGGAGTACAGATCAATGAACGATGCTTGGTTTCCTTCTTTGTAACAATGCAATTGGGACAACCTCATATAAGGACATCAACTTTTATGTAAATTGAATGCAAAATGCTGAAACTTGCTATGAGGTTTCATTCGGGTAAAAAATGAGGTCTGCAGATGCTGGAGATCAGAGCTGAAAATGTGTTGCTGGTTAAAGCACAGCAGGTCAGGCAGCATCCAAGGAACAAGAAATTCGACGTTTCAGGCATAAGCCCTTCATCAGGAATGAGAGAGAGTAGCCAAGCAGGCTAAGATAAAAGGTAGGGAGGAGGGACTTGGGGGAGGGGCGATGGAGATGTGATAGGTGGAAGGAGGTCAAGGTGCGGGTGATAGGCCGGAGTGGGGTGGGGGCGGAGAGGTCAGTAAGAAGATTGCAGGTTAGGAGAGCGGTGCTGAGTTGAGGGAACCGACTGAGACAAGGTGGGGGGAGGGGAAATGAGGAAACTGGAGAAATCTGAGTTCATCCCTTGTGGTTGGAGGGTTCCCAGGCGGAAGATGAGGCACTCCTCCTCCAGCCGTCGTGTTGTTATGTTCTGCCGGTGGAGGAGTCCAAGGACCTGCATGTCCTTGGTGGAGTGGGAGGGAGAGTTAAAGTGTTGAGCCACGGGGTGGTTGGGTTGGTTGGTCCGGGTGTCCCAGAGGTGTTCTCTGAAGCGTTCCGCAAGTAAGCGGCCCGTCTCCCCAATATAGAGGAGGCCACATCTGGTGCAGCGGATGCGATAGATGATGTGTGTGGAGGTACAGGTGAACTTGTGGCGGATATGGAAGGATCCCTTGGGGCCTTGGAGGGAAGTGAGGGAGGAGGTGTGGGCGCAAGTTTTACATTTCTTGCGGTTGCAGGGGAAGGTGCCGGGGGTGGAGATTGGGTTGGTGGGGGGTGTGGACCTGACGAGGGAGTCACGAAGGAAGTGGTCGTTGCGGAACGCTGATAGGGGAGGGGAGGGAAATATATCCCTGGTGGTGGGGTCCGTTTGGAGGTGGCGGAAATGACGGCGGATGATACCTTGTATCAGTTCCAACACCGCACAGCCCAGATGGCCTCCTTCTTCAAGGACCGCAGACTCCCCCCAGACGTGATTGACGATCCACCGCATCTCCTCCACTTCCCGCTCCTCCGCCCTTGAGCCCCGCTCCTCCAACCGCCACCAAGACAGAACCCCACTGGTTCTCACCTACCACCCCACCAACCTCCGTATACAACGTATCATCCGCCGTCATTTCCGCCACCTCCAAACGGACCCCACCACCAGGGATATATTTCCCTCCCCTCCCCTATCAGCGTTCCGCAAAGACCACTTCCTTCGTGACTCCCTCGTCAGGTCCACACCCCCCACCAACCCAACCTACACTCCCAGCACCTTCCCCTGCAACCGCAGGAAATGTAAAACTTGCGCCCACACCTCCTCCCTCACTTCCCTCCAAGGCCCCAAGGGATCCTTCCATATCCGCCACAAGTTCACCTGTATCTCCACACACATCATCTATCGCATCCGCTGCACCCGATGTGGCCTCCTCTATATTGGGGAGACGGGCCGCTTACTTGCGGAACGCTTCAGAGAACACCTCCGGGCCGCCCGAACCAACCAACCCAATCACCCCGTGGCTCAACACTTTAACTCTCCCTCCCACTCCACCGAGGACATGCAGGTCCTTGGACTCCTCCACCGGCAGAACATAACAACACGACGGCTGGAGGAGGAGCGCCTCATCTTCCGCCTGGGAACCCTCCAACCACAAGGAATGAACTCAGATTTCTCCAGTTTCCTCATTTCCCCTCCCCCCACCTTGTCTCAGTCGGTTCCCTCAACTCAGCACCGCCCTCCTAACCTGCAATCTTCTTCCTGACCTCTCCGCCCCCACCCCACTCCGGCCTATCACCCGCACCTTGACCTCCTTCCACCTATCACATCTCCATCGCCCCTCCCCCAAGTCCCTCCTCCCTACCTTTTATCTTAGCCTGCCTGGCACACTCTCCTCATTCCTGAAGAAGGGCTCTGGCCCGAAACATCGAATTTCCTGTTCCTTGGATGCTGCCTAACCTGCTGTGCTTTAACCAGCAACACATTTTCAGCTCTGAGGTTTCATTCCCCAATTAAGTGAGATTTGTTCATAAAGTTAATCAGTCAAATTTGGAAGCAGCATTTGTGATAAATCATGGATCATTTAGTCATAGCCTGTCAGAAGGTTGGTTGCTATTGTCCGCCTCCAGTGATTTGAGAACAAGTATCAAGACGCACTCTCCTGGTGCAGTACAGAGGGAGTGCTGCATTCCCAGGGATGGATCACCTGGTTATTAATACGTTACTGGGTCACAGTAATCTCACTCTCTCTGTGAGATTATAGAGATGAGGTTTTGAAAGTGAGAGAGAGGATTTTGACAGCTGTTGTTTGATTTATTCTTTACAAGATATTTGTCCCCCAGCATTTCCCGATCATGTGGAAAAAAGACAGGCCTTTGATGGAAGCATCAATTCAGGAATAACTTGAAGTTAATTTTTGAAAAGAAAATCCCACCAAAACCAGAACATCAGACACAAAGTGATGAAATCAGAAATGCTGCTTTGCCAAGAGTGAGGAATTCAGCTGCAGATACCTAATGAAAAACATGTTCCTTTGGATTATAATTCCCATTTATCCACGTATTTCTCAAACAGAGAGCTGACAGTAATAATGTGAGCCAACGATGATGAATGTTTTCAATATTGAACATTCCAGCTTTAAGATCCAAGAGTTTTCTGTCTGGAGCATTTATATAGCACCTTCCACTGCCCTAGCCCATCCCAAAACCCTGTACAGTCGATTGCACAGTTTTAAAAAATAGTCTCTATTATACTATAGCAAATGCAGTAGCTGATTTGTGCACAGCAGGATCCCATGAACATCGATTAGAAAATCTATTTCAGTGAAGCTGGATGATGGATCAGCACTGTCCAAGGACTCTACAACTTTTCCTCAGAATACTTTTACCTTGAGTTGAGGGGCAGGTGCAGCCTCAGTTTAATAGCTCAGCCTAAAAGCAGCACCTCTAGGAGTACATCCCTAACCTCGTCAGCTTATCCTCAGAAAATACAAAAGCTTAAACACACGTACTGACAGGTTCAAGAAGAGATTCTTCCCTGCTGTTATCAGATTTCTGAATGAACCTCTCAGATTTCAAATCTAATGTTGATCTTGTGAACCCTCTTTGCAGCTGTAACTTTGTATCTCTCGCTCTGTTCAATCACCCTGTGAGCTTTGTATGGTATGATCTGCCTGTACTGCATGCAAAACAAAACTTTTCACTGTCCCTAGGTATGTGACAATAATAAATCAAATCAAATCAACATCGTTCCCCCCCACCTATACCTGGGAGCCACCTAGTGAAACTTTCCTGGTCTGTCTGCAAGGCCAATACTTTTTTCTTAGATAAAGGAATCAAGACTGTTCTGTTTTCCAGGTTTGATTTAACCAGTTTCTCGTACAGTTTTACCAAGACCACTTTATTTATATATTCCATTCCCTCTGAAGTAAAGGCCAACAATCCATTTGCCTCCCCTAGCACCTGCCAAACGTGTCTGCTAGTCTTCTATGATAAACGCGTGAGGACTCCCAATCGCAGACAGCTTTTCACCCTTCGTTGTCAGGAGGTAAACCACAAACACATCTGCAGTAGGTAGCTCCTTCCTGAGAGGAGGTGGGATGTCAGCTTCTCAGTCTGGTTTCCTTTTCAGTGTGTCAGCCTTTATTGCTAAAAGAGGAGAGTCTGAAAGTAGGCAGGTGTTGCTGCAACTGTACAAGGTAGCAGTGAGACTGCACCTCACGAGCTGTGTACAGTTCTGATCTCCTGACTTGAGGAGGGATATGGTTATTTTGGAAGTAGTTCGAGGAGGTTCACTCGATTGATTTCAGAGATGAGGGCTTTGCCTGATGAAGAGAGATTGAGCAGTTTAGACCAATACTCTCTGAAGTTTAGAAGAGTGAGAGGAGATTGAGTGAACATAGAACACTACAGCACAGTACAGGCCCTTTGGCCCTCGATGTTGCACCGAACTGTGGAATCAATCTTAAACCCATTTAATCTACATTATTCCATTCTCATCCATATGTTTATCCAATGACCATTTAAATGCCCTTAACGTTGGCTAGTCTACTACTGTTGCAGGCAGGGCGTTCCATACCCCAACTACTCTCTAAGTAAAGCAACTACCCCTGACATCTGTCCTATATCTATCATCCCTCAGTATAAAGCTATGTCCCCTCATGCTAGCTATTGCCATGTGAGGAAAAAGGCTCTCACTGTCCACCCTATCTAACCCTCTGATTACCTTATATGTCTCAAAAAAAATCACCTCTCAACTTCCTTCTCTCTAGTCCCTCTGCCTTTCCTCATAAGACCTAGGAGATCTTCTCCTGCTCCTGGTTCTGGCGTTGTAGAGTCATAGAGTCATACAGCACAGAAACAGGACTTTGAGTCCACCATGTCTATGCTGACCAACAAACCCCAAATGACACTAATCCCATTTACTTGAACTTGCTCCTATGTTCTCCCTGTTTGGAGTTTCCCTGTGTACAGGTGTGATAATCTGTCGGTTCACACAGCGCTTGCTAGGCAGTCACTGAACTTACACCCACAGTTATCTTTTGATAATCACAGTCCGCTTTTAAATACACACATGTTGAAGTTAAAAGTTTAATATGTCCACCAATAATTTGGGGTTCTGAGTTGTCGTCACAATACCCACAGTGAGCACAAAGGCTAGTTCCAAATTTGACTGGTTCCAATCTCTCCTGATTAGGAAATTTAAGAATTCAAATTGTGTTTTGGTAAAATCTTAGTCTCGGTATAAAGTGATGTGGAGGAGCCGATGTTGGACTCGGGTGGGCAAGTTCAGCAGTCACACAACACCAAGGTCTCGTCCAACAGAATTATTTGAAATCACAAGCTTTCGGAGCGCTGCCCCATCATCAGGTGCAGTGAGAGGGAAGGGCACACAGACACAAACCCACTCAAATCAACATATAAACTCCATGTCTGTGAGCCCTTCCCTCTCACTGCACCTGATGAAGGGGCAGCGCTCTGAAAGCTTGTGATTTCAAATAAACCTGTTGGACTGTACCCTGGTGTTGTGTGACTTTGGATTGGTATAAAGTGACCATGAAGCTGCTTTGTTGTAAAAACTTAAGTCATGAGTAGGTCCATGGTTGGGTAGAGTAGGCATCCAATCTGTGAGTAGCACCATTGGATGCCTCAGGATGAGAGTCTTTGATGACTGTAACACCCGTGCTGATACTAAGATCCTTGTGTATATGGCAGTCATTTTTCTGACTCTCCTATTTGGCTCCAAAACATGGACTAGGTACAGATACCCCCTCAAGACCCTTGAGAGGTACCATCACTGTTGTTTGAGAGGGATTCTCCGCATCAGCTGGGAGGACGGACATATTAACATCTGTGTCCTTGAAGCACCTAATAGCACCAGCATCAAAGCCATGATCATCCAAAACCAACTCTACTGCACTGGCCAAGCCTGAGCTCCAATAGACAAAGCCAATCATCTTCACCCAGCTCAAGGAAGGCGCTTGCAAGACAGAAGATTGAAGGGAGTGTTTCAAGCCTTCCCTCAGGAAACGCAGCATTGATGTCAATGCATGGGAGAAAGAAGAAACTGACTTGGAGGCAATTCCTGTAAGAAGGAGCATAATTCATTGGGAATACCATCAGCAAGAGGGAGAATGGAAAAGGAACTGGAGAAAGGACCATTAATGATCTGAAGGCTAGAGATCAATTCCATCTCCCAGCAACACCTGTCCAATGTATGGTTGAAGATGTGTCTCTAGGGTTGAGCCACACAAGGAGGCAAGGACTCACCATCAGTGACATGGCATTTCCTAGATGGACAATCATTACTCGTTAGTAAGTGATTGCTGACAACGAGGGAGGGGAGGCTTTGGAGGGAGATCAGCATAGCGGTTCTACAAAGCTCTTGTGGTGCAGTGAAAACTGTCCCTGCCTCTAGACTAGATGGTCTGGGTTCAAGTCCCACCTACCCCAAACAAGGATCACACAAAGGTTCACCAAAAATATCTCCAGGCTACGATCAGGCCATTGTCTAGATGAGAGTGATGCTGGAAAAGCACAGCAGGTCAGGCAGCATCTGAGGAGCAGGAAAATCAATGTTTCAGGCAAAAGCCCTTCATCAGGAATCCAGCTGATCAGATTGTTGTATTGTTAATGTCACAGGGAAAGTGTGAAGGTGACTGTCAGAGTTGGTGGAATTATTTCTCCGAGAGAATCAAAAGGGGAAGTCAGAGGGTGAAAATCTGAAGCAACAGAGTTAGTCTAACCATGAGAATTATGATTAGATTAGATTACTTACAGTGCGGAAATAGGCCCAACAAGTCCACACCGATCCTCCAAAGAGTAACCCACCCAGACCCATTCCCCTACATTTACCCCTTACCTAACACTACGGGCAATTTAGCATGGCCAATTCACCTAACCTGCACATTTTTGGACTGTGGGAGGAAGCCAGAGCATCCGGAGGAAACCCACGCAGACACAGGGAGAATGTGCAAACTCCACACAGACAGTTGCCTGAGGCGGGAAATGAACCTGGGTCTCTGGCACTGTGAGGCAGCAGCACTAACCACTGAGCCACCGTACCGCCCATGATGTTTTAATAATGTTAGAAGGAGCTGCAAATTGATAGCATATGACACAGGTGTACATCACTCTGGCCGCACAATCTCTGTTAATAATTAGAACACTTATATAACCAACTACAGTCCTGACTGCTTGGAACCCAAGCAGAGAAGCAAGACCTGGTTGTTCTGGAACTTAAAAATCTCAGCTCATAAATTCATGGCACTCTCTCAGGAGATTATTTGATGGGTACAGAGGAATTAAACCATTCCTCATATCCCAAACCCCTATCAGCAAGTTCCAACCCTTCACTCATCATGGAATCCAGCTATTTCTGAAGTAATCCTGAAATATTACCTTCATTATGTCACCTAGCCAGTGGTAGCTCCAACTGCCAACTGACTGAGTTACCAGGAGGGAAGCAGATGTTTGTTATACTGTAATCAAACAGATAAAACTGTGGATACTGGAGATCTGAAACAAAAATCAGAAATTGCTGGTGAAACTCAGCAGGTCTGGCAGCATCTGTGGGAGGAAAGCAGAATTAACGTTTCAAATTTGTGACATTTCATTGGAACTGAAGTCCTGTATTTACGACGTTGATAAAAGGTATGTTTACCAATAAGCAAACATTTGCAATCTTTCTCAGGCCCATTTGCAGACACAAGCAAACTACAACAACAGAACAACAGATGGTGGCAGCGATGGGAGCACTCGATATTATTGAACACAATGTGGAGGAGTTAGTGTTGGACTGGGGGTGGACTAAGTCAGAAACCACATGACACCGGCATATAGTCCAACAGCCTTGTTTGATATCACAAGCTTGGACTATATCTTGGAGTCTGGTTTGATATTGTTGAAGACTGTGCAGTTGACCATATAGAGTCACAGCCGCTCATGATTTTATAAACCTCTATAAGGCCGCCTCTCAGCCTCCAGCGCTCTAGGGAAAACAGCCCCAGACTACTCAGCATAGAAACAGTACTGTACTTCGGCCCAACTCATCCATGCTGACCAGATATCCTGAATTAATCTAGTCCCATTTGCCAGCCACTTGGCCCATATCCCTCTAAACCCGTTCTATTCATATACCCACCCAAATGCCTTTTAAATGCTATAATTGTACCAGTCTCCACCACTTCTTCTGGCAGCTCATTCCACACACCCACCACCCTCTGTGCGAAAGAGTTGCCCCTTGGGTCCCTTTTAAATCTTTCCCCTTTCGCCCTAAACCTATGCCCTCTAGTTTTGGACTGACCTACCATGAAAAAATGACCTTGTCTATTCAACCTCTCCATGCCCCTCATGATTTTATAAACTTCTATAAGGTCACCCCTCAGCCTCCAATGCTCCAGAAAAAATAGCCCCAGCCTGTTCAGCCTCTCCCTATAGCTCAAACTCTCCAACCCTGGCAACATCCTTGTAAGTCTTTTCAGAACCCTTTCAAGTTTCACAACATTGTTCCAATAGCAGAGAGACCAGAACAGAACACAATATTCCAAAGTGGCCTAACTAATGTCCTGTACAGCCGCAACATGACCAGGGAAATGAAAACCATACAGTAATATAAGGGTTTAAGAGGGACCCTTCACCCAGTAGTCATGTGATTTCACATTATTTCCTCAATGGTGTCGACTATATATTCATTATAACATTTTTTTACGACATATCTCCCACATCTGACTATTCATTAGATTACTTACATCTACAGCGCTCAGCAATTTGGGTTCAGATTAGTCCCTCTATCTTACCCTCACTAACACTCAACACTGGAGCCCCCAGCGGTGCGTACTCAGCCCCCTACTGTACTCACTGTATACCCACGACTGCGTCGCCAAATACCAGACTAATGCCATTTACAAGTTCACTGATGACACCACCATAGTTGGTCGAATCTCAGATGGCGACGAAACAGACTGCAGACGGGAGGTGGAAGATCTGGAAAAATAGTGCACTGAGAACAACCTAGCTCTCAATGTCTGAAAAACCAAGGAACTCATTAATAACTTTTGGTAGGACGTTACTCATGCCCCCACCCACCCCACACACACACACATTAACAGCACAGAGGTGGAATGAGTGGAGAGTGTCAAGCTCCTGGGAGTGGTCATCCACAACAAGCTTTCTTGGACCCTTCATGTGGATGCACTGGTTACAAAGGCCCAACAACGTCTCTTCTTCCTCAGGCAGCTGAGGAAATTTGGCATGATGGCGAATACCCTTACCAACTTTTATAGGTGCGCCATTGAGAGCATTCTGTCTGGGTGTATCTCTACCTGGTATGGCAACTGTACCGTTCAAGATAGGAGACGGTTACAGAGAGTGGTGAACTCAGACTGGGCAATTACAAAGGCCAACCTCCCATCTATAGAATCCATCTCCCAGGCCCGCTGTCAAGGAAAGGCTACCAGCATTCTCAAAGATCCATCCCACCCTGGCAATGTTTTTCTACAACCTCTACCATCGGGGAGAAGGTACAGAAGCCTGAACATACACACCAGCCGGTTTCGTAACAGTTTCTACCCTACTGTTGTTAGAATACAGCATGGACTCACAAACTCTTAATGTTCGCCTGTACCTGTGTTTTTGTTTTGCTGCTGTTTACCTATTATTTACCATCTGTGTTACTTAACTCTGTGATCTGCCTGTATTTCTCACAAGACAAAGCCTTTCACTGTGCCTCCATACAAGTGACAATAAATTCAATTCAATCTTTCTTTGTTAATGTCCTTTGCCACATACCCATAACCCCGGCTCTCCCTGTGCCACATACCCATAACCCTGACTCTCTCTGTGACACATACCTATAACCCCGGCTCTCTCTGTGACACATACCTATAACCCTGGCTCTCTCTGTGACACATACCCATATTCCAGGCTCTCACTGTGCCACATACCCACATCCCTAACTCTCCCTGTGCCACATACCCATAACCCTGACTCTCTCTGTGACACATATCCATATTCCAGGCTCTCTCTGTGCCACATACCCATAACCCTAGCTCTCTCTGTGACACATAACAATAACCCTGGCTCTCTCTGTGACACATACCCATATTCCAGCTCTCTCTGTGTCACATACCCGTCTCCCCGGCTGTCTCTCTGTCCACATATCCATCTCCCTGGCTCTCTCTGTGCCATATACCCATCTCCCTGGCTCTCTCTGTGTCACATACCCATATCCCTGGCTCTCTCTGTGTCACATACCCGTCTCCCCAGCTGTCTCTCTGTGTCTTTCCCTACTTTCCCATGTGCTCCCCTCCTCGCTTTCTCCCGATGTCACACTCACTCTGGTTTTGTTTTAATCTTCCTCCTGGCTGCATTCATTGCTCTCTCTCATCACTCTCCTCCAGGTTTTGTCAGTCCTTACTCCCCACGTCTGTCAGCAACAGAGCTGTATTAATCGTTAAAATATCCTGTACACCTCCTCTTCTGCTCAGAGGCAAACAAAGCAGAAATAAAAAAGAAAGGCATAAAGTTACAGAAAAATGCAGAAGTGAAGCCAAAACACCGTGATCAAGGGACTGAACCCATGGGCCTGACAAAGTATATTACACCAATAAAAACTCTGTATCTGCAGGGCAGAGCAGTATTCAACTGCTTGATTCAAGTTATTTTCATTTCTGGATTCTGAATGGAGCTTGTGTCTCTTTGGAGAGTCTTTGTGCCTTCAGTTCATCCCGGAAGGATATAAGAGGATGCTCTTTGTTTTGGAATTGAATAGAATCCCAGGATCCGCTACAACTCAAACCAAAACCAGGCAAACTGGTATCTTGAATTATTGTCCCCGAAACCGTTGGTCCTGCTGTTCTGTTTAACGCAATGTGTTTGTCTCTGTTGGTTCACAACCCTGTCTCTGAAACATAACCACAAAGAGACAGACACCTTCTGGCTTTCAATTAAATGCTGTCTCTCTTCTTTAGAATTCTTAGAATCTTAGAGTTCAGTTTGTAAACACATGCACCCAAATACAGAAGGACAGGAGAACACTGAAAAGTTTACAATGTCGCTCCACAAAGATACAAAGTACCGAGGTACAAATCTCAGATACTAAACAGAGAAATGAAGAAAACAGTTACCTTAACTTACAGTTATTCATAGTATACGTGAGAAAAATAAACAATAACATAAACAAGATGAACAGGACAGCTTTTCTACAAATGGCCTGTAGTAGGTAAATGCAGGAGGCTCCCACATGTTGTCTCAATGCTTGCACCAGTCCCCAGTCCAACAACGGACCCCACTCTGCTCCCAGCCGACAACCCACTGACCATCCCTGCTCTGCACCCGGCCAACAGCCCACTGACCATCCCTGCTCTGCACCCGGACAACAGCCCACTGACCATCCCTGCTCTGCACCCGGCCAACAGCCCACTGACCATCCCTGCTCTGCACCCGGACAACAGCCCACTGACCATCCCTGCTCTGCACCCGGCCAACAGCCCACTGACCATCCTCTCTCCGCTCCAGGCCAACAGCCCACTGACCAACCCCGCTCTGCACCCGGCCTACAGCCCACTGACCATCCCCACTCCACTCCAGGCCTACAGCCCACTGACCATCCCCGCTCCACTCCAGGCCTACAGCCCACTGACCATCCCCGCTCTGCACCCGGCCAACAGCCCACTGACCATCCCCGATCCGCTCCGAGCCTACAGCCCACTGACCATCCCCGTTCCGCTCCGGGCCTACAGCCCACTGACCATCCCCGCTCTGCACCCGGCCAACAGCCCACTGACCATCCCCGCTCCACTCCGGGCCTACAGCCCACTGACCATCCCCGCTCCGCTCCGGGCCTACAGCCCACTGACCATCCCCGCTCCACTCCGAGCCTACAGCCCACTGACCATCCCCGCTCCGCTCCGAGCCTACAGCCCACTGACTATCCCCGCTCCACTCCGGGCCTACAGCCCACAGACCATCCCCGCTCCACTCCGGGCCTACAGCCCACTGACCATCCCCGCTCCATTCCGGGCCTACAGCCCACTGACCATCCCCACTCCACTCCGGACCTACAGCCCACTGACCATCCCCGCTCCGCTCCGAGCCTACAGCCCACTGATCGTCCCCGCTCCACTCCGGACCTACAGCCCACTGACCATCCCTGCTCTGCTCCGAGCCTACAGCCCACTGACCATCCCCACTCCACTCCCGGCCTACAGACCACTGACCATCCCTGCTCCGCTCTGGGCCTACAGCCCACTGACCATCCTCTCTCTGCTCCAGACCTACAGCCCACTGACCATCCCCGCTCCACTCCAGGCCTACAGCCCACTGACCATCCCTGCTCTGCTCTGGGCCTACAGCCCACTGACCATCCTCTCTCCGCTCCAGGCCTACAGCCCACTGACCATCCCTGCTCCACTCCAGGCCTACAGCCCACTGACCATCCCCGCTCCGCTCTGGGCCTACAGCCCACTGACCATCCCCGCTCCACTCCAGGCCTACAGCCCACTGACCATCCCCTCTCCGCTCCAGGCCTACAGCCCACTGACCATCCCCTCTCCGCTCCAGGCCTACAGCCCACTGACCATCCCCGCTCTGCTCCGGGCCTACAGCCCACTGACCATCCCCACTCCACTCCCGGCCTACAGCCCAATGACCATCCCCGCTCCACTCCCGGCCTACAGCCCAATGACCATCCCCGCTCCACTCCAGGCCTACAGCCCACTGACCATCCTCACTCCACTCCAGGCCTACAGCCCACTGACCATCCTCACTCCACTCCGGGCCTACAGCCCACTGACCATCCCTACTCTGCTCCTGGCCTACAGACCACTGACCGTCCCTACTCTGTTCCCGGCCAATAGCCCACTGATTGTCCCACTCTCCTCCGGGCCTACAGCCCACTGACCGTCCCTGCTCCGCTCCAGGCCTCATCATCTCTGATGATGTCACCGCTGCTCCAAGGAAAGTTTTTTCTAAACAAAACATTCGAAAAAGTCTTTAAAAAGTGGGAAGCAGAATGAGAAATGAAAAGAAAAAGTAGACAGAGTGGATGATCCCTAGACTGAGGCGTCTGAACGCTACCTACTCCAAGTCCGCCATCTTCCTCTCTCCCAACATCCAACTTCAACTGATCTTTCCTGTTCATCAGCACCTCCACTGACCTCATCCTCTCCCCCACCATCCCGCTTCGATGAATTCATTTCCAGTGAAGTGTTGACCCATCAATTCAACTTGTTTGGTGCATTAATGGTGAGCTTAACTTCTCCACATATGGACTTCTAACATGTATTGTGTATGCTTGGACAGTCCGCCACTTCACAAAATTAGTTATAGCTAAATGGTTTGCCATTGACATGGACTTCATCAACTGCCTCGCCTCCTCTCTTCTCTCCTTGTACATTCAACCACAGAAATGAAATTGATATGGCAGAGAAGGAAGCCATTCAGCCCATAGGCTCTGTGCCAGCTGACAAAGAGCTATCCAATACATTCCTAATCCAAACCATTGACCAAGAAGCAAGGATGTAATACTGAGCCCTGTGATCCCCCAGTGGGAACAGCCTTGCTGTCAGAGAAACACCCATCTACCGAGTTCCTCTGCTTCCTCTCTCTCTGACAATTTTGGCTCCAGCTGGCCACTTTTCCTTGGGTTTTTACTTCACTAACCAATCTGCCTTGTGAAATCTTGTCATGAGACTTGTGAAAATCCAGATAGACTACATTCAATATGATAACTTCACTAACCCTCCTTATTATTGCTTTAAAAATTCAATCAAATTAGTCAGACATGACCTTTCCTGAACAAAATACTTGCTGACTGTCCTTGATTAATCAAAGTCCCTCCATTACTGCCTCGCAGAATTATTTTCCAATAGTTTTGTCCAATATCAAGGTATGATTTACCAAGTTGGGATTACTCAGTCTGTGACTTCCTCCCTTTCTAAATACCGACATTCATGGATTGAGGGCACTGCTTTAATGCAGGCCTGCTCCTGGGTGCCAACAGCAACAGGAACTTGGCTGAGACAGAGAGAAATCCCAACCCATTCCACCTGGTCTGGTCCTGAAACCAGTTCCAGAGTGAACGGAATTGCATGTGTAGCCATTTGTGTCACCCGAAGCCTCGCTCTGGATTGCTCTCGTACTTTGCCTGACCCTTCCTTATCTCATTGGTGTCTGAAGGTGTTGCCTCAGTTGTACCTGTTGAGCTAAAACAGAGGTCCATCTGTTCCTTCAGGTGATTGTTACAGACCCAGAGAAACCATCGATGTAAACAGCGGTGAGTTCCTTCCATGTCCTGGCCAACTATCACCACGAAAGGATGGAATTACGGGTTATTTATGTGATTGCTGATCTTGGGCCTAGTGCAGCACTGCCTGCCAATGCTGACACACAGCTACAGCCCACATCACCCAGCGTGCAGGGGTGAAAAACCTCCGACATTTTGAGTTATTTTAACAGACAGGTTGAGGTATCATTGAAGTAAATTACTCTTTCAATTTTGCATCTTGAAAAAACCCACTTATATAAATCAGGAAAGGTTTTCTTTATATTTGGACGTTTTCAGATGTTACCTGGTCTAACCTCTGGATCATTTGATTCATAGTTTGCCAGCAAAGTCTAAATTAGTTCTCCCTGAAATGTCATTAAAAGCGGATGAAGCCTCGGCACTGCTTCATGAATCACTTGTTGTGAGGCTGGCACCTCGGCTGTGTTTTGGTAACACGGTTTATGGCCATGGGGGCATCCGCAGCCAAACATGAACTCTATTCATGCTCACCTCCAGTTAAGTTATAGTGCAACCTACCAGATTATAGAGGGTACCTTCTAACACTTTCAACAGCGTCTCCTCTTCTATTATCGCATTGCAGTGTGGTCAGTTTAACAACATCAACTCAAACTGCAAAAGTCATGGGTTTGGGGCTTATTCCATGAACAGAATACAGAGACTAGACTGATCCTCCTGGGGACAGCACTGAGTACAGAGACTCTTGACTGACCCTCCTGGGGACAGCACTGAGTACAGAGACTCCAGACTGACCCTCCTGGGGATGGCACTGAGTACAGAGACTCCAGACTGACCCTCCTGGGGACAGCACTGAGTACAGAGACTCCAGACTGACCCTCAGGGGGACAGCACTGAGTACAGAGACCCCAGACTGACCCTCCTGGGGACAGCACTGAGTACAGAGACTCTTGACTGACCCTCCTGGGGACAGCACTGAGTACAGAGACTCCAGACTGACCCTCCTGGGGATGGCACTGAGTACAGAGACTCCAGACTGACCCTCCTGGGGACAGCACTGAGTACAGAGACTCCAGACTGACCCTCAGGGGGACAGCACTGAGTACAGAGACCCCAGACTGACCCTCCTGGGGACAGCACTGAGTACAGAAACTCCAGACTGACCCTCCTGGGGACAGCACTGAGTACAGAGACCCCAGACCGACCCTCCTGGGGACAGCACTGAGTACAGAGACCCCAGACCGACCCTCCTGGGGACAGCACTGAGTACAGAGACCCCAGACTGACCCTCCTGTGGATGGCACTGAGTACAGAGACCCCAGACTGACCCTCCTGTGGATGGCACTGAGTACAGAGACCCCAGACTGACCCTCCTGGGGACAGCACTGAGTACAGAGACCCCAGACCGACCCTCCTGGGGACAGCACTGAGTACAGAGACCCCAGACTGACCCTCCTGTGGATGGCACTGAGTACAGAGACCCCAGACTGACCCTTCTGGGGACAGCACTGAGTACAGAGACCCCAGACTGACCCTCCTGGGGACAGCACTGAGTACAGAAACTCCAGACTGACCCTCCTGGGGACAGCACTGAGTACAGAGACTCCAGACTGACCCTCAGGGGGACAGCACTGAGTACAGAGACCCCAGACTGACCCTCCTGGGGACAGCACTGAGTACAGAAACTCCAGACTGACCCTCAGGGGGACAGCACTGAGTACAGAGACCCCAGACTGACCCTCAGGGGGACAGCACTGAGTACAGAGACCCCAGACTGACCCTCCTGGGGACAGCACTGAGTACAGAGACCCCAGACTGACCCTCAGGGGGACAGCACTGAGTACAGAGACCCCAGACCGACCCTCCTGGGGACAGCACTGAGTACAGAGACCCCAGACCGACCCTCCTGGGGACAGCACTGAATACAGAGACCCCAGACCGACCCTCCTGGGGACAGCACTGAGTACAAGGCACTGGCCTCCTAAGCCAGGGATTGTGGGTGCAAGTCCCACCTCCAAACGGACCCCACCACCAAGGATATATTTCCCTCCCCTCCCCTATCAGCGTTCCGCAAGGACCACTCCCTTCGTGACTCCCTCGTCAGATCCACACCCCCCACCAACCCAACCTCCACCCCCGGCACCTTCCCCTGCAACCGCAGGAAATGTAAAACTTGCGCCCACACCTCCACACTCACTTCCCTCCAAGGCCCCAAGGGATCCTTCCATATCCGCCACAAGTTCACCTGTACCTCCACACACATCATCTATTGCATTCGCTGCACCCGATGTGGCCTCCTCTATATTGGTGAGACAGGCCGCTTACTTGCGGAACGCTTCAGAGAACACCTCCGGGCCGCCCGAACCAACCAACCCAATCACCCCGTGGCTCAACACTTTAACTCTCCCTCCCACTCCACCGAGGACATTCAGGTCCTTGGACTCCTCCACCGGCAGAACATAACAACACGACGGCTGGAGGAGGAGCGCCTCATCTTCCGCCTGGGAACCCTCCAACCACAAGGTATGAATTCAGATTTCTCCAGTTTCCTCATTTCCCCTCCCCCCACCTTGTCTCAGTCGGTTCCCTCAACTCAGCACCGTCCTCCTAACCTGCAATCCTCTTCCTGACCTCTCCGCCCCCACCCCACTCCGGCCTGTCACCCTCACCTTGACCTCCTTCCACCTATCACACCTCCATCGCCCCTCCCCCTAGTCCCTCCTCCCTACCTTTTATCTTAGCCTGCTTGGCTTCTCTCTCTTATTCCTGATGAAGGGCTTATGCTCGAAACGTTGAATTCTCTATTCCTGAGATGCTGCCTGGCCTGCTGTGCTTTGACCAGCAACACATTTGCAACTGAGTACAGAGACCCCAGACTGACCCTCCTGGGGACAGCACTGAGTACAGAGACTCCAGACTGACCCTCAGGGGGACAGCACTGAGTACAGAGACCCCAGACTGACCCTCCTGGGGACAGCACTGAGTACAGAGACCCCAGACTGACCCTCATGGGGCAGCACTGAGTACAGAGACCCCAGACTGACCTTCCTGGGGACAGCACTGAAGCAGTCCCATTCTGCCATTTAACTCAGGTCCTGTCTTCTGCCTCATGTAAATGGAAAAGACTCCACAGGTGTCATTCTGAAGCAGAGCAGGAATGTTCTCGCTTGTGTCTGGATCAACATTCACCCAAGAAACCAGAATCACTCAGGACCGGCCTGGCAAGTCACTCCTCCCTGCTGTTTGTGGGATCTTGCTCTGCGTCAATTCGGGGCTGCATTATGTACAACTGGGACTACCCTTCAAAAACCTTTCATTGTTTATAAAATACGTTAAAATGGTGAAAAGTGCGACATCAAATGAAAGTTCTCCTTCCTTTCTGCCTACTCAGCACTCAAAAAAAAATTCACGTAAACGACCATTTGGAAAATATTGGTGATAAACCTATGATTAAAGACTTATTCCTGTAAGTACAAAGTCTATGGCTTTAAGCGATCTAGCAGCAGTTTCCTTTAGTGAATATTTTTCTTAAATAAAATGTGCTTCCTTCCCAAATTCCTGACCTCAATCTCTCGCACATAAAAACACTTGCCACATGAGCTTTTAGAGTGGGGAGCCTTTGCAAATCTCTGCCACAGAAAGTATTTGAGGTCAAAACATTGAATGTTTTCAAGACAGAGTTAGATTTAGGCTAAAGCTAAAGGGGAGAAAACGGGGAACAGGGGACAGAGCATGATGAGCATTCACCACCATAACAAATGGTAGAGCAGGATTGAAGGGCCGAATAGCCTCCTCCTGCTTCTACTTTCTATGTTTCTATATCTCTATGTTTTCAGTTTATACAGGCAAGAGGGAAAGAGTTACTATGGGTAACTGTGTACATGAGTGTGTATATCTGTTGGTGAGTGTGAGACAATTAGTGTACCTGTGAATGAGTGGGCGCGAGCAAGCATGTGCATGCGTGAACATCAATGTATGTGTTTGTATATGAATTTGTGCATAAATGAGGGTGTGTATGCTTGAATGAGTGTGATTGTGTCCACGTTGAGCTATAGGGAGAAGCTGAACAGGCTGGGGCTGCTTTCCCTGGAGAGTCGGAGGCTGAGGGGTGACCTTATAGAGGTTTATAAAATCATGAGGGGCATGGAGAGAGTAAATAGACAAGGTCTTTTCCCTGGGGTGGGGGAGTCCAGAATTGGAGGTTTAGGGTGAGAGGGGAAAGATACAAAAGAAACCGAAGGGACAACATTTTCATGCAGAGTGTGGTACGTTATGGAATGAGATGCCAGAGGATGTGGTGGAAGCTGGTACAATTGCAACATTTAAAAGGCATCTGGATGGGTAGATGAATAGGAAGGGTTTGGAGGGATATGGGCTGGGTACTAGCAGGTGGGACAAGATTGGGTTGGGATATCTAGTCAGCATGAACAAGTTGGACTGAAGGGTCTGCTTCTGTGCTGTTCATCTCTATGACTCTGTGTGTGTGATAGTGTGAGTGTGCTGAGTGCAAGAATGCCTGTGCATAATTGTGTGTATGAGTGAGTGTGTGTGTGTCTGTGTCTGAGTGTGTGCATATGACTGAGAGTGTGTGAAAGCGTGTGCGCCTGTGAGTGTGTGTGTGTGTCAATGAGTGTTTGTGTTTGTGAGTGTGTACATGTGGAGGAGTGTGTGTGTGATTGAGTGTGTACTTATTAGTGGGTGCATGTGTGTGGTTGAGTGTGTGTCTGTGATTGTGCGTGTGCAGATGAGTGTGAGTCTCTACGTAAATGTGGGTGTTAACCTTCGAGATAGATTCCTCCTGCTCCAGTGTGATGCTGTGTCAGTTTATACTGTGCCTGAGCCATTCACTGAAGATTCCATGATGAAATTGTGAGCATTTATCTGGTTAATTTGTGATATTTTATAACTGTAACATGAAGATTTTTTTATCCCTTCCTAATTGTTCCAATCTTAAACAATCCTTTGTTTAAAGATTGTCGATAAATGGCTGTTTCATCTGTTTATGATGTGAGTGCTGTTTGATGGCATTCATATTGTAAGGATCGAGGAATGCCATCCCTTATCAGTTGGATGCTTTAGGGTTTATAATTCTTTATTTTCATAGCTAGGTGTAATAGTGCCATGACTTTTCAAATATTCTTTTGTGTGATTAAATTATCTTGTGAAGACCATGTTATTTTATTTTTTGTATTTTTGATTGAGGAATAACATGAAAAATAAGATTATTTTAATATCAGGAATTGTAGAAAGAACAGCTGCACTTTTAAAAACAAATTAGTTCAACTCTTTGTCTGTGGTATTTACACTGCTGCTTTGTTCTGGCAGTTGGTGAGGCTGGGGGTGTGTGCAGCATTGGGGGTGTGCAGCATTGGGGGGGTGGAGCATTGGGGGGGTGGAGCATTGGGGGTGTGCAGCATTGGGGGGGTGAGCATTAGGGGGTGCAGCATTAGGGGGTGTACAGCATTGGGGGGTGCAGCATTGGGGGGGTGTATGCAGCATTGGGGGGGTGCAGTATTAGGGGGTGTACAGCATTGGGGGGGTGCAGCATTGGGGGAGTGCAGCATTGGTGGGTGTATGCAGCATTGGGAAGGGGTATGCAGCATTGGGGGGGGTGCAGCATTGGGGGGGTGCAGCATTGGGGGGTGTATGCAGCATTGGGAGGGTGTATGCAGCATTGGGGGGTGCAGCATTGGGGGGGTGTATGCAGCATTGGGGGGGTGCAGCATTGGGGGGGTGTATGCAGCATTGGGGGGGTGTATGCAGCATTGGGGTGTGTGTGCAGTATTAGGGGGTGTACAGCATTGGGGGGGGTGCAGCATTGGGGGGGTGTATGCAGCATTGGGGGGGTGTATGCAGCATTGGGGGGTGTATGCAGCATTAGAGGGTGTGTGCAGCATTGGGGGGTGTACAGCATTGGGGGGGTGTGCAGTATTAGGTGGGGTGTGCAGCATTGGGGGTTGCAGCATTTGGGGGTGTACAGCATTGGGGCGGGGGTGCAGCATTGGGGGGGTGCGCAGAGTGTAGTTAGGCTGGCAACAAGTCGCTGATTGGTATGTGCCATTGTGAACAGCCATTGATGCAAAGGTCATCAGCCTAATGGCAACTTCCTGGTTGGTTCCTGGGCAGCATGTAGATATGAACAATTAATTGAGAAGCCTTCAAACTGTTAGAGGACAAATATTCTCTCTCTCTTTCTCTGCAGTAAATGTACCTGAAGTTTGAAGAAAGCCAATTGTTTCTCTCACTAGTTCTGTAAGCTGTTGCTGTTAACCAGTAACTAAGAGACTTTGCAGTTACTGTGCCAATTGCCCTTTGTCTTCTACAAAGAAATGAAAGAACCTGGAGAGAGGAGATTGAAGAACAGAAAGTCCTGGCAAGCAAAAAGGCCCACCACATTGGACCCTTGTGGACTGGAACAATTAAACTGTGGCTCCTAGTTCTTTTTCCCCTCCATGTATATAGCCAATGTTTTTGTTTGTCTGTGTCTGTCTGTTTGTGTGTGTAAAGATGTTTAAATGAGCAATAAATTTAATGAAGACGTATGCTGATATATGTTGATATATATTGATGTCTCATAGTTATAGAGTCATGGAATTATATAGGACAGAAACAGTCCCTTCAGTCCTACTTGTCTATGCTGACCCAGGATTCAAATTGAACTTGTCCCATTTGGCACATATCTCTCTAAACCTTTCCTATTCCTATACTAGTCCAAATGTCTTTTAAATGTTGTAATTGTACCAGTCTCTACCACTTCCTCTGGCAACTCATTCCATATATGCAACACCCTCTGTGTGAGAAAGTTACCCCTCAGGTCCCTTTTATATCTTTCCCCTCACACCCTAAACCTATGCCCTCTAGATCTGGACTCTCCCACCCCAGGGCAAAGACCTTGTCTATTTATCCTACTCATGCCCCTCATGATTTTATAACCCTCTATAAGGTCATCCCTCAGCCTCTGATGCTCCAGCAAAAAGTCCAAGACTATCCAACCTCTCCCCGTAGCTCAAATCCTCCAGTCCCGGTGACATCCTTGCAAATATTCTATGTTTAATAACATCCTTCCTATAGCAGGGAGACCAGGATTGCACACAGCACTCCCAAAGTGGCCTAACCATCATCTTGTACAGTCGCAACATGATGTCCCAAATTCTACACTCAGTGTCTGACCAATGAAGGCAAGTGTGCCTAATGCCCTCTTTACCATCCTGTCTAAAAGAACTACAATTAGATTCCCTACAGTGTGGAAACAGGCTCTTCAGCCCAACAAGTCCACACTGACCCTCCAAAGAGACCCATTCCCCTACATTTACCCCTGACACATGCATACCCCTCAACACTATGGGCATTTTAGCCTAGCCAATTCATCCATCCTGCACATTTTTGGATTGTGGGAGGAAACCCACGCAGACACGGGGAGAATGTGCAAACTCCACACAGACAGTTGCCTGAGGCTGCAATTGAACCCAGGTCCCTGGTACTGTGAGGTAGCAGTGCTAACCACTGAGCCACCATACCTCCCACAACATAGGCAGCACCATTTTCAAGGGCTTAGGTATCTGCACCCCAGGTCCCTAGAATTTATTCATTTTTAATAATCTGTAGTTGTTTTTAAGTATAGAAGCCTAGTCAGTATTTTCTGTTAGGAGAAAGTGAGGACTGCAGATGCTGGAGATCAGAGCTGAAAAATGTGTTGCTGGAAAAGGGCAGCAGGTCAGGCAGCATCCAAGGAGCAGGAGAGTCGATGTTTTGGGCATAAGCCTTTCTTCAGGGATGAGGAGAGTGTGCCAAGCAGGCTGAGATAAAAGGTAGGGAGGAGGGACTTTGGGGGGGGGGGCATTGGGAATGCGATAGATGGAAGGAGGTTAAGGTGAGGGTGATAGGCCGGAGAGGGTGTGGGGGTGGAGAGGTTGGGAAGAAGATTGCAGGTCAAGAAGGCGGTGCTGAGTCCGAGAGTTGGGACTGAGATACGGTGGGGGGTGGGGAAATGAGGAAGCTGGAGAAATCTGCATTCATCCCTTGTGGTTGGAGGGTTCCTAGGCGGAAGATGAGGCGCTCTTCCTCCAGAAGTTGTGTTGCCATGGTCTGGCGATGGAGAGGCCAAGGACCTGCATGTCCTTGGCGGAGTGGGAGGGGGAGTTAACGTGTTCAGCCACGGAGTGGTTGGGTTGGTTGGTCCGGGCGTCCCAGAGGTGTTCCCTGAAACGTTCCGCAAGTAGGTGGCCTGTCTCCCTAATGTAGAGGAGGCCACATCGGGTGCAGCGGATGCAGTAAATGATGTGTGTGGAGGTGCAGGTGAATTTGTGATGGATATGGAAGGATCCCTTGGGGCCTTGGAGGGAAGTGAGGGGGGAGGTGTGGGCACAAGTTTTGCATTTCTTGCGGTTGCAGGGGAAGGTGCCCGGAGTGGAGGTTGGGTTGGTGGGGGGTGTGGACCTGACGAGGGAGTCGCGGAGGGAGTGGTCTTTCCGGAACGCTGATAGGGGAGGGGAGGGAAATATATCTCTGGTGGTGGGGTCTGTTTGGAGGTGGCGAAAATGACGAAGGATGATACGATGTATCTGGAGATTGGTGGGGTGATAGGTGAGGACCAGTGAGGTTCTGTCCTGGTGGCGATTGGAGGGGTGGGGTTCAAGGGCCGAGGAGTGGGAAGTGGAGGAGATGCGGTGGAGATCTTCGTCAACCGCGTCTGAGGGGAAATTGCGGCCTTTGAAGAAGGAGGCCATCTGGGTTGTCCGGTATTGGAATTGGTCCTCCTGGGAGCAGATGCGGCGGAGGCAAAGGAATTGGGAATATGGGATGGCGTTTTTACAGGGGGCAGGGTGGGAGGAGGTGTAGTCTCAGTATTTTCTGTTAACCTGATTCCAATAAAGTCAGATGTCACATGACACCAAGATATAGTCCGATAGGTTCATTTGAAATCACAAGTTTTCAGTGTGCTCCTCCTTTGTCAGGTAGATTATAACCTGGTGCTATGTGACCTCTGACTTTGTCCACCCCAGTCTAACATCGGATAAATTGCAACTTTGTGTGCTTTTCTTAAATCGTTAACATTTTGGAGACCCCAGAAACAGTGGGGCTTGAGAATTAGTGTACATTCCTAAGTGGGTTGAAACAATTTTTAAAATCTTGTCTGTACTGAGTTCTAGTCCATTAATAGTTAGTAAAGTAGGTGTATCATCTTTATGTCCCCTTCCAGGTATAGAGCTGAAAATGTGTTGCTGGAACAGCGCAGCAGGTCAGGCAGCATCCAAGGAACAGGAGATTCGATGTTTCGGGCATAAGCCCTTCTTCCTGAAGAGGGGCTCATGCCCGAAACGTCGAATCTCCTGCTCCTTGGATGCTGCCTGACCTGCTGCGCTGTTCCAGCAACACATTTTCAGCTCTGATCTCCAGCATCTGCAGACCTCCCTTTCTTTCCCTTCCAGATACATGCTAAAATTCAAAATGGACCTTTTGCTAACTGACATGAAATGTTTAATGGTTCGCTCCTGACTCTACACCTATCCTTATCTTGAAATGTTTTTAATATCTTTATGTGCACTACCTAATATGTTATAGTTACTATTCAATCAAACCAATATTTATAAACAGATTGTTAAATTTATTACTCTACAATATTTAATGTTGATACAATCAGCCATTGAATTCATTCAACGTTCAATTTTTTGACTCTAAGAGAATCAAACATTTTGAGGAGCAAATGAGAAAATGAGATGGTTGTTAAAAATCAGTCATGATCTTCAATGGAACAGGTCCAAGTGGCTACGTGATCTCCTCAAATCCCTACAGTATGGAAGGAGGCCATTCAGCCCACTGAGTCCACACCAACTCTCTGAAGAGCATCTTACCTAGACACACCCCTCTACCGTATCCCTGTAACCCTGCATTTCCCATGGCTAACCCACCTAACCTGCATATCCCTGGACACAATGGGGCAATTTAGCATGGCCAATCCACCTGACCTGCACATCTTTGGACTGTGGGAGGAAACCAGAGCACCCGGAGGAAACCCACGCAGATGCAGGGAGAATGTACAAACTCCACACAGACAGTTGCCCGAGGGTGGGATTGATGCTGGTGCTGTGAGATAGCAGAACTAACCACTGAGCTACCGTGCAGCTCCCTCTTACTGTATTTCTTTCCTTCGCTGAAGAACCTAACGTCTGTTTTAGACATCCACCTTGGATGCTTGAAAAGTGAGTAAATACATTTAGCAGTGGTGCCAGTTTCCGCACAGATACATATCCCATTTTCTGCCCCATCAGGTCTGATTTACTCAAGGGAAGATGAAAAAACATGGCTGATTGCAGGAAGCTATAGAAATTGAAATTGAAAGTTTCTTAAGTGAGGCAAAACTGACATTAAAATGGATAAGTTACATCCTCTAACTACAGAAAATTGATCACAGTTTAAACAGCCGTTGGAATCATGGTTAACTGCTGTCAGGTTAGATGTGGAGGGGCCTTGGACAAAGTTAAAAATCACACAATACCAGGTTCTAGACCAACAGGTTTATTTGGAAGCACTAGCTTTTGGAGCATCGCTCCTTCATCAGGTAAACCTGGGTGGGATGCTCATCAACGGATTGATGCAGACGCATAGAATTCCTGACCGGCTGAATGACCTCTCTCTCCAATGTGGGGATTCTATGAATGAATAATTTATCCATTAGTCAGAACTGTTAATAACAGATAACCCGGTCAGTGTTATCCTGCTTTTGCTGGGAACTTACTGTGTGAAAATTGCCTGCATTTCAACAGCACCCAGTAAGTAATAAATTGCGCTCGAAGCCATTTGTGACATTCTGATATTGTGAGAATAGGTTCTCTTTCACTTTTCATCTTAACTTGTTAATTTGAAATTGAAATGCTGGATGTTTTGATTTTAATGACACACTGCCTCATTCTCAGCCTCCTGTTTGAGACAGACTGCCCAGAGTCATAGAGATGCACAGCATGGATACAGACCTTTCAGTCCAACTCATCCATGCCGACCAGATATCCTAAATTAATCTGGTCCCATTTGCCACCACCCGGCCCATATCCCTCTAAACCCTTCCTATTCATATACCCATCCAGATGCCTTTTAAATGTTGCAATTGTACCAGCCTCCACCACTTCCTGGGCAGCTCATTCCATACACGTACCACCCTCTGTGTGAAAACCTTGCCCCTTAGGTCTCTTTTATATCTTTCCCCTCTCACCCTAAACCTATGCCCCTCTAGTTCTGGACTCCCCCACCTTGTCCCTAAGCCATTTACTAATGGCCCTCTTTGCCTGTAGTCTCTCCTTGGACATTCCAAAGGCTAGCTGAATGCCGTCGGAATGTTTTCTTTTACCCAAACTAAGCAAATGCTGCACTTTTCAACTTTGGTTCTTTATTTTTTTCTAATTCAAACGCAACATTTGGTACCTGGGCAACTTTGTACCTCAGATGGTGCCTGGAATGGCCACTTTGCACACTTTTCCCTGTCCTCCTGTGTCCCTGTGCTTGAGTACGTGTGACAATAAACCGAATTTTAATCTAATTCTAAGAGCGATTTACTACTCCCAAGTTTTTCTCTGTCACAAGCAGTTCTCCAGCCAGCTCTGACATCCAGTCAAATTAATTCACCCTTTTATTCAACACCCCTAGGCCCCTTTTGAAAGAAGGTTACTTTCTGATTGCAACAGGAAGGATTTTGATCACACAAACCATCCTGAGCAGCGGAGAGCTACTTCTGGAGTCTCTTGCCAAATAACCTCATTCCGAGTTAGCCAGAGGCCCCTGTGGAGCTTGGCAGCTGTGCAAGAATCTTAATGAACCCAGGGCTGGGTGCACTGCAGCCCAATCTGATTTCAGCTGGAAAAGGCTTGCAATGAGAAACCTGCTGACTTGATTCATATTTCCCTGACCTTCTGCAGAAATTTTAAGATTTCACATCCCAGGTGTTTTTTTTTTAACAAATTCTTGCATAATTATTTTGGTGTCAGACTGACAAAGTACTGGAAGAAAGTGAGCACTGCAGATGCTGGAGATCAGAGCCGAAGAGTGTGAGGCTGGAAAGGCGCAGCTGGTCAGGCAGTGTCCGAAGAGCAGGAGAGCTGACATTTTGAGAACAAGCTCTTCTTCAGGAAACTGACCGTGTGCTGTTCCACATGTGTTTTGTGCTGGATGATGTTAACAGCTGGGGATGGGTATCAGGGTGAATTTAGTGCTGAGGGCACACGTAATGGACAGAGGGTGGCATTCCCCACCCTACCACCATCCCATCAATCATGCTATGGCCTGTGCATGGACCTTCTACCCTACTACCTCACTGCTGGGGGACTTTAAACAACCCCAGGGGCTTCATTCTGCTGTTACTGGCATTCACCCTGTGAATTTCTTTTATTCACTCATGAAAGGAGGGCATTGCTGGTAAGGCCAGTGTTTATTGTTGAAAATGTGTTGCTGGAAAAGCACAGCAGGTCAGGCAGCATCCAAGGAACAGGAGATTCGACATTTCGGGCATAAGCCCTTCTTCAGGCCCGAAACGTCGAATCTCCTGTTCTTTGGATGCTGCCTGACCTGCTGCGCTTTTCCAGCAACACATTTTCAGCTCTGATCTCCAGCATCTGCAGACCTCACTTTCTCCTCCAGTATTTATTGTCCATCCCTAATTGCCCAGAGGGCAGTTAAGAGTCAACCACATTGCCTGGAGTCACAATGTGGGCCAGATGGAATAGGGATTGCAGCTTCTTTCCCTAAAGGACATTAGTGAACCAGGTGGGTTTTGCTTCACCGATTGGCAATGGATTCACAGTCATCATCAAACTCTACATTCCAGATTTTTATTGAATTTAAATTCTGCCATCTGTCATGGCGGGATTTGAACCCAGGTCCCCAGGACGTTACCTGGGTCTCTGGATTAACAGGATCAAAAAGTATGGCGCTGGAAAAGCACAGCAGGTCAGGCAGCATCCGAAGAGCAGGAGAGTCAACATGAAGGGCTTATGCCCGAAATGTCAACTCTCTTGCTCCTCGGATGCTGCCTGACCGGCTGTGCTCTTCCAGCACTACTCTCTCTCCAGCATCTGCAGTCCTCACTTTCTCCTAGTCTCTGGGTTAACGATCCAATGACAATACCACTAGGCCATCACTTCTCCTAAAGGGGCCTCCCTCCTGCCCTGTTTCTAAAGGGCATTTGGTGCCTGATTAAAAGATTGGGAAGGATATGTTGGGTGGGGGTTGGATGATTAGCAAGTGCTGCCCTTCCCCTTGCTGCTGAGCCCCCTCCTCCAATAAACACCCACCCTCCCCACCCTTCGTGCTGTAGTGAGCTCCTCTCTTCCCACCATTGTTCTCCTGTGCTATGGCAATCCAATGGTAATGGTGTCCAAACAGCAGCACCCACAAGTGCCAATCATTGGAGCTGCTGGATGCTGATTGGCTGCTGCCTCTTAGAAGGTGGGACATCTAATCCGGGGTCCATGACGCTGGGCAAGGAATGTTCTTGGTTCCCACCCACCTCGGGGAATGGGGTGGAGTCAGCCTTTCCTAAAGAGGCAATGACAGTGAGGAAGATCTCTATCACCTCCCCAGGACACCACCCATTGGAACAGGGGAGGCCAGTCAGGTCGTTTAACTGCTCCACTAATTAATTAGATTACAGCTGATCTGTATTTCAACTTCATCCACACTCCTGGATTTTGAGGCTTATGGCACACTTGTTTAACAGTAAACTATCAATGTTAAGTTGACCTATATTCTCAACAGCTCTTTGTGGGGAATGAACTCCAGATTTCCACAGCCCTGAGTCTGGAGAAGTGCTTGTCAGGGGGCAAACTCTCTGCTGGCTGGAGTCATACCTGACACACAGGGAGATGGTCACGGTTGTTGGAGGTCAGTCATCTCAGCTCCAGGACATCTCTGTGGGAGTCCCTCAGGGTCGTGTCTTAGGCCCAATCATCTTCAGTTGTTTCATCAATGACCTTCCCTCCATCATAAGGTCAGAAGGGAGGATGTTCACCGATGATTACACAATGTTCAGCGCCATTCTTGACTCCTCAGATACAAAGGCAGTCCATGTTCAAATGTAACAAGATCTGGACAATATGCAGGCTTGGGCTAACAAGTGGCAAGTAACATTCATGCCACATAAATGCAGACCATCACCATTTCCAATAAGAGACAATCTGACCACTGCCCCATAACATTCAATGACATTATCATCACTGAGTACTCAATTGTCAGCCCAATTCTGCAGTTTATCCAAGTCGCCCTGCGACCTGCAACATTCTTCCACACTGTCCACCACTCCATCGACGTTAGTGTCATCTGCAAACTTACTAACTCATCTATCTATGCCTGTGTCAAATCATTTATAAAAATGACAAACAGCAGTGGTTCCAAAACAGAGCCTTGTGACACATCATTAGTAACCGGACTCCAGGCTGAATATTTTCCAAGAACCACCACTCGCTGCCTTTTTACACAAGGCCAGTTTCTAATTCAAACTGCTAAATCACCCTCAATCCTATGCCTCTGAATTTTCTTCAAAAGCCTGCCACGTGGAACCTTATCAAATGCTTTACTGAAGTCCATGTATACCACATCAACTGCCCTACCCTCATCTACATGCTTGGTCACCTTCTCAAAAAACACAATGAGGTTTGTGAGACACGACCTGCCCTTGACGAAACCATGTTGACTATCTCAAATCAAATTGTTGCTTGCTAGATGATTATAAATCCTATCTTTTATAATCCTTTCCAAAGCTTTTCCTACAACAGATGTAAGGCTCATGAGTCTATAATTATCTGGGTCATCTCTAATGCCCTTCTTGAACAAGGGCACAACATTTGCAATCCATTTGCCAGCACACTCCTGTGACTGTAAGATCCTGTCCGTATCCTCCCTACTCATATCTTCTTGTGCACTGAACTACATCAGAGGTTCCCATCCCCCTGCTGGGAACACCACCCCGTGCAAGTTCCCCTCCAAGCCACTCACCATCCTGACTTGGAAATATATTGCCGTTTCTTCACTGTCACTGGGTCAAAGTTCTGGAATTCCTGCCCTAATGGCATTGTGGGTCTACCCACTGCAGGTGGACTACAGTGGTTCAGGAAGGCAACTCACCCCCGCCTTCTCAAGGGGCAACGAGGGACAGGCAATAAATTCTAGGTCTAGAGAATGACACATGCATCCTGTGTGTGAATAAAAAGCAAATCCTGGAATTCCCTCACCAGAGGAATTCTCTCTATTGACCCTATCAATTCCTTTAATCAGTCTAATCCAGATGATTCAGTTTTCACAGAATACAGGCAAGTAATGCAATCTACATCCCTGCACAATGGGTGCTCAGGTGTCCGTGGGGATTTGGGTGTCTGTGAGGGGAGTGGTCTCAGGGTAATGGGGGTAGGGACCTGTGTCCATTGTGGGGTGAGAGGAGTGTAGGAAGGATTTCAGGGTGGCTGGTTAAGGTGTCAGTTTTATAGTTACCCAGGAGTCGTAGTCCCTCAAAGCCTCTGATTCAGGTTCAGTGGTGGGCAATCTGTCGACGGTTCTGGCTGCTGGGTAACTGCCCATTGGGGTCTGTCTGCTCACCAGTAACCAGGAGACTGAGAGTTAATGCCCAACACATCCAATAGTGACTCCTTTAACCCTAGAGGCTCAGTCAGAATGTGGAACCTACATAAAGAGGAGCTGAGGGAATTTCCACAGGGATTCATTCATAAGTGAGTGAGGAGAGGGGAGAGTATGTTAATAGGGTGGTGTGAAGCAGGTTGGGAGAAGGCTAGTGTGGGACATGTAATATGGACTCGATGGACTGAATGTCCTCCTGTTAGCATTGGCTCTGTGACTAAATAGTGGAAATATTCCATGAAATGTGAAGCTGTGAAAACAACAGGAACCTCATCAACAGGCGGCTGCAGTAGGTGGGAAAGCCCACTATCCCCGATTGTCAGCTTTGTCTCAAGTCAGTTCCTGATATGTCTGTTCAAAGGGGAGGTGGTCCTGACACTGTTTATGAACCAAGCTAAACGCTGGGAGTTCCCCATTTGATCCAACTCAGTTACTATCCACAGGCTGCAAGCACGAATGCAAAGTATGGTTTGATTTCTGGGAAGGTTTCTGTAAGTGGGCAAGTGCAAGGCAATGTAAACAAAACTAAACCTTCCACGGTGTCAATCAGTCTTCCCTGACATCGATCTTCTTTGAGGCAACCTCAGCTGAATCTTTAGCAGACGGAGCTTCGTGCTGCTACAGAGGGAATACCGTCCCTCAGGCTGGACCGGCCAATGGAATAAGCTGAATAAACCAATACCTGTCTGCCTTCCTGAGGAAGGGGTTTTGCCTGAAACATTGAGTCCCCTCCTCCTCAGATGCTGCCTGACCTGCTGTGCTTTTCCAGCACCACACTCTCGACTCTAATCTCCAGCATCTGCAGTCCTTACTTTCGCCTATCTGCACATTGCAGAGGGGTGTTCATTCTCCTGTAGCACTATCCTGAGAAAAATAGGAGTCACACGACACCAAGTTATAGTCCAACAGGTTTATTTGAAATCATCTGACGAAGGATCGAGTCTCTGAAAACTTGTGATTTCAAATAAACCTGTCGGTCTATAATTTGGTGTCATGTGACTTCTGACTTTGTTGGAATCAAATTAACAGAAAATACTGACTAGGCTTGTGTACTTAAAAATAACTGCTGAAAATGTGTTGCTGGAAAAGAGCAGCAGGTCAGACAGTATCCAAAGAGCAGGAGAATCGACGTTTCGGGCATGAGCCCTTCCTGAAGAAGGGCTCATGCCCGAAACGTCAATTCTCCTGCTCTTTAGGTGCTGCCTGACCTGCTGCGCTTTTCCAGCAACACATTTTCAGCTCTGATCTCCAGCATCTGCAGTCCTCACTTTCTCCTATTTAAAAATAACTGCTGTTTATTCCAAATGAGTAAAATTGAGGGACCTAGGGGTGCAGGTTCCTAACTCCTTGAAAATGGTGTTGTATATAGACAGGGTGGTAAAGAAGGCACTAGACACCCTTGCCTTCATTGGTCAGAGCACTGAGTACAGGAGTTAGGACATCATGTTGCAGCTGTAGCCACTTTGGGAATGCTGTGTACAATTCTGATCTCCCGACTATAGGAAGGATGTTATTAAACTGGAAAGGGTACGTACAATATTTACAAAGCTGGAAGATTTGAACAATAAGGAGTGCACCTGATGAAGGGGCAGCAGTCCAAAAGTTTGTGATTTTGGACTATAATCTGGTGTCTTGTGACTTCTGACTTTGTCCGACCCAGTGCAACACCGGCACCTCCAGGTGAAAGTGAGGGTGGGCTGGAAATTGGAAGCAAAACTGATAAATGTTTCCAGAGGGAAGCAGCAATGGTGATATCATTGATATACCAGAGAAAGAGTTGAGGGTTGGGGGCTGGAATAGGACAGGGATAAGGAATGTTCCATATACCCACAAAGAGATAGACACAACTTTGCATAATTTAAATGTCATTTAGGTTTGAGATGAGGATTTATTTTTACTCAGCGGTTGTGAACCTACTGCAGAAGGTTGGGGAGGCTCAGTCTTAGCGTATATTAATTGTGGAAATTGGTAGATTTGATGCACAGGTTTACAGGCTGAGACAAAGACATTGAAGTGTTTGATCATCATTATCACCTTGAATAGCAGGGCAGATTCAGTGGGGCTGAATGGCCTACTCCTGTTCCTACGTTCCCACATGAAGAATGTTTCTTGTATGAAGTGCCAAAGAGAATCTACTGAACACAACTCACTCTCTAATTGGTCTCTAGGTAATTACCATTGCTACACCAGTCATCCATTCTTCATGAGGTCTACACGCCTTTCTAATTGTCCTAGTGAGGGATTAACTAGGAGAGAGTAATAATAATTACCTAGGAGAGAGGCACAAGTCTATATAACAAGGTAAAGTCTATTGTACGAAAGCAATGAGTATAATTAACATTAACTAGTTAGGCATTGTGACAATTGTCAGGAGTCAGGAATATCACATCTGTCTCTATCAGGACCTTATGTAAAATTAACTGTTTCTCCATCCAAGGTCTGAGTGATATTGTTAGATTGAGTGGAGCTAATGTAACTTCAACATTAACTCTTTCAGAACCATTATCTTAGATAGCAACAGCCAACAGCATCAAGTGAGTGGAGGGACTAACAGGAATTGTAGCATAGCTAAAGGTCTCTAGAGCAGACCCTTCTGGGTGGAGTATTCCTGATGGCTCTGTATTGTTGGGGTTAAGTTCTGCCTTGTGCTTTCCCTGAAAGTGTGAACTGGTAACGCAGTGACACAGACAATGGGCAAGCCATAACCTCAGTGAATGCTGCCAGTAATATTCTGGACCTAATTTAAACTCTCTTGGACAGCGGTAATGTAACTGGACTAGTAATCACAGAATCCTACAGTGTGGAAACAGGCCATTCAGCCTGTTGAGTCCTCACCAACCCCCTAAAGAGCATTCCACCCACACCCACCCTTTCCCTGTAACCCTGAATTTCCTATGGCTAAGCCACTCAGCCTGCATATCCCTGGACACTATGAGCAATTTCCCTTGGCCAATCCACCCTAACCTGCACATCTTTGGACTGGGGGAGGAAACTGGAGCACCCGGAGGAAACCCATGCAGATACAGGGCTAATGAGCAAACTTCACACAGACAGTCGCCCAAGGCTGGATTCGAACCCAGGTCCCTGGTACATTGAGGCAGCAGTGCAGCACTCACCCAGGGACCCAGGCTAATCCTCTGATGTGGTTCAAATCCCATCGTGGCAACTGGTTGGAATTTAAATTCAATTAATAAATCTGGAATGCAAAGGTAGTCTCAGTGGTTGTAACCAAGATAATTAGCATCAATCATTGTCTAAAAAACCCATTTGGCTCATTAATGTCCTTTAGGGAAGGAAATCAGCCATCCTTATCTGGTCTGGCCTACATGTGACTGCAGAGCCACAGCAATGTGGGTGAGTCTTAAGTACCCTCTGAAATGGCAAGCCACTCAGTTCAAGGGCAATTATTTACTGCCTTTCCCTTATTTCCCACAGGGCAGTCAAGAGTTACATGTAGGCAAGACCAGATAAGGATAGCAGATTTCATTCCTTAACAGACATTAGCGAACCAGGTTGTGGTTTTGACAATGGCTGTATGGTCACCTCTTCATTCTGGATAACTTTAATCATTTGCTGTGGCAGGATTTGAACTCATGACCCCATAACAGTTTAGGATCCTGAATTACTAGCCCAGTGCCATTGCCCAGTGCCACCACCTTCCCTGAATAAGACATAGGCAATAATGCTGGCCTTTCTGATGATATTCACACCATAACCAAATAAGAAAAAGTAATTGGGTTTGAAATTAATTACAGTTGATCTCTCTACCTCCAGACTAATTCTCTGATGAGAAGCTGAGGGATTAAGAAAGAAACGGAGGAACAATGGGGAAGGAAATCTGACAAATTTGATTCAATCTAGTTCAGAAAGGGAGTGGGAATGGAAGTTAACGTTATGGGAGAAAGAAACGCCAGGGAAATTTCCACAATTTAAATCCTAAATTTTAAATTCCTCTAACCACAGTGTACTAGTTTTAGGCATGAGATGTCACAGTTTCAACAATTCACTTAATGAGCTGGAGAGGTCTGGTGGCAATTGCAGGAACACGAATCTTCTTAACAAGTTCCTATTACCTGCTCTAACTCTAACTGATGTGTAAAGGAGGTTGACAGTAAGTTGTCACTTACACAGAGTGGAGCAGAGCAAAACATTGGGCAACTCATCCTAAACCTTGAGATTGTCTTTTTCTTGTCACAGCTCTCCGACTTATTTGATGCAACAACAACCACTTTCACTTATTAAACTCTCTTCAATTGCAAAGACATAAAAGGGGATTTATTTTATTTCCTCAGGAGAAGCAAATGGCCACTTGTAAATCCAGCCCTCATTGCACCAACCGCAGAACCCAGACAAAACAACACGGCTGCATTCTTTCTCAAACCGCTATATGAAGGTGCAAGTATTTTCAACAGAACTGCAATCTCTGGGCCAAAGAGCAGACAAAAGGGTTTGTTCATGTCGAGTGTAATGAAGAAAACAGAGGCACTTCCACTGTGATTCAGGGAAACACAAGTCTCCCCGGAGTGGCTTTAATCAACTTCGTGTGTCAGGTTTATTCAATCCTGTCCACTGTTGAAACAGATAATCAGGGTCCAACTCCAATTCGGGAAGCAAGTCACTGAAGAATTATTTCCTTTGAAGTTTATTCCACATATATACATTAAAAATAAGTCATTTAACCTGAAAAAAATGAATAGAGAAGGAATCTTCAATATGAAGAAAACTGTGCTTGCTTTCCAAAATATTTGACCTTCCAGTGTATTGAAATGTGACTAGACTCCCTGCATAAAGATCTACATTCTAAAAAGTACAGAATGAGGCCATTCAGCCCAGCATGCCAATGCCAACCTTTTGAAAGAGCTATCCAGTCTGTGTCATGCCTCTACTCTTTCCCCAGAGTCCTGCGAGCTTCTCCCCTTAATATGTCTCCTCGTGTGCCCGGTCTTGCTCACAATATTCCAGTCTAGCCTGAAGCAATGCTTTCAGTGTGGCAGGTTCAATGAGATGTTTCATAAAGGTTATGATTAGATTACTTACAGTGTGGAAACAGGCCCTTCAGCCCAACAAGTCCACACCGACCCTCCGAACAGCAACCCATCCCCCTACACTTACCCCTTCACCTAACACTACGGGCAATTTAGCATGGCCAATTCACCTGATCTGCACATCTTTGGACTGTGGGAGGAAACCGGAGCACCCGGAGGAAACCCACGCAGACACGGAGAGAACGTGCAAACTCCACACAGTCAGTTACCTGAGGCGGGAATTGAACTCGGGTCTCTGGCGCTGTGAGGCAGCGGTGCTAACCACTGTGCCACCGTGCCACCCATAAATGGAGACCATTGGAAGTTGAAACCACAATAATATCCTTCCTATAACTGGGTGATTAGAACTGGACACAGTAATACAGAAGAGGCCTCACCAATGTTCTGTACAACATCAACACGACTTCCCAACTCCTCTACTCAAAGGGCTGATCAATGAAGACAAGCATACCACCCTCTCCATATCCTTCCCATCCACTTTATCCTGGTCCCTCACAACCTTGTCTACCTCAGTCAAGTCTTCCCTCAGCCTCCTCTGTTCCAGGGAATACAATCTCAGTCCATTCAATCTTCCCTCCTAGTTGCAGTTTCTGAGATCCAGCAACATCTTTGCAGCAGGCTCTGTGTCTACATTCTCCCTGCTGGGCTGGGCTTCTCGCCACACAAATCGATTTTATCGAAGTATCTCTGAGTTACAACATGGAAACATGTCTCTATTAGCTCAGTCATCACACTCACTCCCCCTGCTCCTCTGAAGCCTTTCCCTTTATTCACTAAGACAATCTGATCACAGAAACATAAAAAATAGGAGCAGGAGTAGGCCATTCGGCCCTTTGAGCCTGCTCCACCATTCAATATGATCATGGCTGATCATCCAACTCACTCCCCTGTTCCCACTTTCTCTCCATACTCTTTGATCCCTTTAGCCCTAAGAACTATATGTAATTCCTTCACAAAAATATTCAATGGTTTGGCCTCAACTGCTTTCTGTGGTAGAGAATTCCACAGGCTCCCCACTCTCTCAGTGAAGACTTTTCTCATCATCTCAGTCGGATATGGACTACCCCATATCCTTAAATCGCGAACGGATAGTTTTTCTCACAAGCACTAATGCAGTCAGTGCAATCTGCAGCCTCATGCTGTGTGTTAAAACAGACTCTTTTTCCCAATACTTATTGGCTACAAAGAATTTTGGTGGGTCCTGGGGTTATAAAAGGCGCCATGGAAATGCAATTAATTTCAGGTTTTGCATTAAGAGTTGCCGGTAAATTGTTTTTACACCTCATGAGACAATCTGCTGGATGTCTAATGGAACAGTGCTGCGTGATTTTTATTTTGTGAAGGAGACAGAAAGAGTTGTCTGGTCTAAAGAAGAATAGGTCTGTGACCTCACATCTGGCCTGTCACAGAACAGACAGAGACTCGAGTCAACAGGTTTGAGGATTGAAGGAAGCACTGATTGCAGTAAGAAAAGAAAACAAAAAGAATTACAACTGGAAAAGAGATGTTCACAGGAATAAATGCACATTCCAATCAGTTATCAGGATTGCCAGGAAGGAACAACAGGCTCTGACTGATGGAGGTCCCTTCTATAGGTTGGAGACCTGGGGTGTTGCAATAAGTTGTCAGATAATAGAATACAGAAGAGAAAAACTCTTGCATTTGTAATGTAGCAGTTACAAAACGTGTACAGCACAGAAGCTGGCCATTCAGTCCAACAGGTCTCTGCTGGAATTCATACAACCATTGATGGAGATCTGGGGGCAAGGTGCCTTCCTTTCTCCATCCTCTCGACCGGGTCAATGACTGACATTACCTCAACTACAACATGAGCAAATATTGTCTTCTCCGTGTGCAGCAATGCCCACGTGCCTTCCTCATGAGAACCTGGTGACTGCATCAGAGGGACAGAGTAGGAGCAGGTCACTGTAGATACTGGAATCTGTACTGCAAACAACAAACGCTGGAGACCCCAGCGGCTCAGGCAGCATCCACGGAGAGAGAGCAAGCTAACTTTCTGAGTCGAGATGACTCTTCATCAGAGCATAAGGATAGAGGTTTGTTTGAGTGAGGACTGAGTTTAATTACATTGTGAAAGTTATTTTAAACCTGTTAGTCATATTCAGGCAGTCTACTCCCACTTATAAAATGGATGTGTTTAGATCTGCTAACCCCAACCACTCCTGCCATTTTACTTCAAACAGAAAATTCCTGCCAACATAACTGTAAATGTCATTGTAACAATGTGGAGGATTGAACTGAATGAACTCAGTCTATTAATTTGTGGGCGGCACAGTGGTTAGCACTGCTGCCTCACAGCGCCTGTAGACCCGGGTACATTTCCCGACTCAGGCGACTGACTGTGTGGAGTTTGCACGTTCTCCCCGTGTCTGCGTGGGTTTCCTCCGGGTGCTCCGGTTTCCTCCCACAGTCCAAAGATGTGCGAGTCAGGTGAATTGGCCATGCTAAATTGCCCGTAGTGTTAGGTAAGGTGTATATGTAGGGGTATGGGTGGGTTGCGCTTCAGCGGGTCGGTGTGGACTTGTTGGGCCGAAGGGCCTGTTTCCACACTGTAAGTCTAATCTAATCTAATCTAATTAAAAAGATGAAAAGACCTTGGATACTGTAAATCAGAAACAAAAGCAGAAGTTGTCTGAAAAGCTCAGCAGGTCTGGCAGCGTCTGTGAAGGGAAATCAGAGTTAACGTTCAGGGTCTGGTGACCCTTCCTCAGAGTGGGTCACCAAACCCTGAAATGTTAACTCTGATTTCTCTGCACAGATGCTGCCAGACCTGCTGAGCTTTTCCAACAAATTTTGCCATTGTTTCAGTCCATTAATTCCCTCCTTCTCCCTCAACATGACCTGAACAGTAATTAGACTAGGGTGGTTCTCAAATGTCGACAGATCTGACAAGATTTCACCTCCCCTACAGACCCAGGCTGCTCAAAGATTGTGAGGGGTTTTTGTTCAGTTTGATTTCGGCATATTTTCTGTGAGTACACTGCAGCCGGGGACGACACAACACACCAGCAGGGACCAACTTGTCAATGTCCAACTGAACAGGAGAACCCAGTGATTCATTGCTAGCCTCACCTCCAGTCCCCCACACCCTGGCTGCTTACATCCAAACCATTTGCTGTTTGTGTCACAACTCTCAGGAAGTTCAGCAAATTGAGTAACTCAAACGCCTGCTCCACCACCACGGTCTCACCAACTTTTCTCATCGGTTAGCATTGCTGCCTCACAGTGCCAGGGACCCATGTTCGATTCCAGTCTGGGGCGGCTGTCTGTGTGGAGTTTGCACATTCGCTCCATGTCTGCATAGGTTTCCTCCCACAGTCCAAAGATGTGTAGGGTAGGGTGAATTGGCCATGCTAAATTGCCCCTGGTGTTCAGGGATGTGTAGGTTCAGTGCATTAGTTAGGGGTAAATATGGGGAATTGGGTAAGGGGAATGGGTCTTTGTGGGTTACTCTTCGGAGGGTAGGTGTGGTCTTGTTGGGCCAAAGGGCCTGTTTCCACACCGTCGGGATTCTATGATTCAATCCACAACCTTAACCTTCACTACCACAACTTTGTTCCTGACAAGACTTGGAAGGCTGAAGAATTTCCCAAGGCTTGAGATAGACTCAATGTGGAAGATCCCTGCTCTTAGTCTCTAACGACATTCCTGGGGAAATTCACAATCCAAGAGAGAAACAGACAATCGACACAGAAATGGATGATCAAATCACTCTAGAATGTAACAGGTCACCCAGTACAGACCAGGGAACATTTAATGATCTCCAGTAGGAAGAAGGTATCACAGCAATACTGTGCACTCTACCACACCTTAAGGCCATAAGACGTGGGAGCAGAAGGAGGCCTTTCAGCCCATTGAGTCTGCTCTGCCATTCAATGGTTGATTTGATCATTCTCAACTCCAGTTACCTGCTCTTTTCCCAGAATTCTAGATTCCATAAGATATAGGAGTGGAAGTAAGGCCAATCGACCCATCGAGTCCACTCCGCAGTCTTGTCCATTAAACATCTGTCCATCCCAGTCTTCAATATACTTAGTGACCGCTCTCTGCAGTAAGTAATTCAGCCAGATTCTGAGAGGAGAAATTCCTCCTCTTAAATAAAATAAAGAACTG
The DNA here is from genome assembly GCF_020745735.1 of Hemiscyllium ocellatum. Lineage (NCBI taxonomy): Eukaryota > Metazoa > Chordata > Chondrichthyes > Orectolobiformes > Hemiscylliidae > Hemiscyllium > Hemiscyllium ocellatum. Next base: position 4,602,027 of record NC_083428.1, read on the forward strand.
CAGATGCTGGAAGTCTGAAACAAAAACAGAAATTGCTGGAGAAACTTAGCAGGTCTGGCAGCATCTTTAAAGAGAGAGAATGGAGTTAATACTTCAGCTCCAGTGACTCCAGAATTGTTTTCTTTCCACAGACATACTGAGTTTCTCCATCAATTTCTGGTTTTGTTTCAGATTTCCCCTCATCCCCGTCCTATCTGGGCAAACACCCCTTATTGTGAGATGATGATATCCTCTGGTCTGAAACTCTCTCACAAGGAGCAACCACCTCTCCACACCCACTGCCATCTGACCTCTGTCTCCACCTATCTGCTCATTCCTTTTCCCCTCCACCCCTGTCATCTTTTCCTGTCTGCTTCTAGTTCTGATGAAGTGTCATACCAGATAACTCTGATTCTCTCTCCACAGCTGCTGGCCAGATCTGCTGAGTTCCTCCAGCATCCGCTGTGTTTTTACAAGATTGTTAATACAATCCATCCAGGCTGCTGTCTCTGTTTGTGGTATTTTCTAACCAACCTGTTCAGCTGTGTTATTATGTACTTCTGGAGCAGCGGGGGTGGGGGGCACATGATCACAGGTAACTGATGCTTAAGGATGTGAGTGATCTGGATTGTCTATGATCATTCTCTCCAATACCCACCCTCAACAAGCTTCTACATTCCTCTTTGGAGGGCTTAGGGAGCTTGGTCTAGGTTTTCTTTGCATTCAGGATAACACAACAAGAATTTAAATGGGACTGCCACACGTTACAGTTAATACCTAATGACATGTTTGCTGCTACTGCTGTTGCTGTTTATCTCTTTCTGACTTGAAGCCTTCACCATGAGCTCATTATCTGCCTCCCCATCTGGATCTTGTTTAAGCAAAGATTACGTAAGATTCTCTCCTCAGCTCTCCCAGGTGATGTCTGTTGTTCCCTGCAGCCCGACAGCACAAACTCCTGCTGAAAGAATGCAATATAAAAGGGAAACGGAACACCACGGCAGCTTGCCAGAGACCACAAGAACATCAGCAAGCCTCTATTTTGCTCAGTTAGCGCTTTCTGTCTAATTGAGACCTGCCAGGATTTTAGCTCAACACAAACTGAAATTCGAAGATAAAACAAAACATTTTGAAATTGAGAAAAGAGAGAGTTCTGAAAGCACACTGCCTGACCTATGGAGAGTGAACCAAAGCTGTTTTAATGGGACAAAGTGAGGGCTGCAGATGCTGGAGTATCAGAGCTGAGAGAGTGGTGCTGGAAAAGCACAGCAGGTCAGGCAGCATCCGAGGAGCAGGAAAATCGACACTTTGGGCATAAACCCTTCATCAGCAATTCCTTATTGCTTGAAACGTTGATTCTCCTGCTCCTCGGATGCTGCCTGACCTGCTGTGTTTTTCCAGCACCACACTCTCGGCTCCATTTTAATGTTTACCATTGCTTCAAAATCTTTTTTTTTAAATTCATTCACAGGATGAGGGATTCACTGGCTCGGCCACTATTCAGTGCCCATACCTAATTGCCAAGAGGGCATTTAAGTGTTAACCAAATTGGCTTTGGAGCCATATGTAGGCCAGACCAGGTAAGATTGGTAGTTTCCTTCCCTAAAGAACATTAGGGAACCAGATGGATTTTCCCAACAATTGATTCGTGCTCATCACTGATTCTTAATTCCAGATTTTTATTGAATCCATTACCACCATCTGCCATGACAGGATTCAAACCCAAAACATTACGTGGGTCTCTGGATTAACAGTGATACAACCATCAGGTTGTCATCTGCAAATCTTCCTGTCCAACTTTCTCTCCTATAGCTGTAAAATAGGTAGCATTCTGTATCCTCCAAGGTAACTCCAAACTGGATTGAAATCCCACTCCGGAGGATTGAGCCCATGATCCGTGTTGACATTTTCAGTGCAGTAGTGAGGGGGTGCTACATTGTTGGAGTCTCTCCCCACCCACTCAGATGAGCACAGGAAATTCTCAGCCTCAGGGGTGGAGCACAAAGGGAGTTCTGCCCAGGTACTTGGCCAACGGTCATCCATCACAAACGAAAGCAGAAATCGCTGGAGAAAGTCAGGAGGTCTGGCAGCATCTTTAGGAAGAAATCAGTTAATGTTTCAAATCTTCATCTCCAGACTGGAAACATTAACTCTGCCTTCTTTCCTCACAAACCTACTGAGTTTCTCCAGCAATTTCTTTCTGTGTTCCAGATCCCAGGCATCCACAGTTATTTTACCCCACATTGAACTGGCTATTATCACTGAGATCTTTGCAGTGTACACATTTGCTTTTGTATTTGCTGTGTATGGAAGTGACTATATTATGCCGTTAAGCATGATTTTAGTACATAAAACCATAAGACATAGGAGTGGAAGTGAGGCCATTCGGCCCATCGAGTCCAATTTGCCATTCAATCATGGCTGATGGGCATTTCAACTCCACTTACCCGCTTTCTCCCCGTAGTCCTTAATTTCTCGAGACATCAAGAATCTATCAATCTCTGCCTTGAAGACATTTAGCGTCCCGGCCTCCACTGCACTCTGTGGCAATGAATTCCACAGGCCCACCACTCTCTGGCTGAAGAAATGTCTCTGCATTTCTGTTCTGAATTGACCCCCTCTAATTCTAAGGCTGTGTCCACGCCTAACGGTAAAAATTTCCTAGCGTCCACCCTTTCCAAGCCATATATTATCTTGTAAGTTTCTATTAAGTCTCCCCTTAAGCTTCTAAACTCCAATGAGAATCCCAGGATCGTCAGCCATTCCTCGTACATTAGACCAACCATTCCAGGGATCATCCGTGTGAATCTCCGCTGGACACGTTCCAGTGCCAGTATGTCCTTCCTGAGGTGTGGGGACCAAAACTGGACACAGTACATCTGGCTATACCAGGCAAGGTCGGATTTCCTTCCCTAAACAGAATTAATAAATCACTTGGCGATCTCAGAAGCCATCAAACAGGAATGGAAGTCATCTTCAGCCCCAAGAGGCTCCCTACGAAGGGGGTATGTGCTGGCTTGTGTCTGCACATATGGAATTAAATCACTGATATCTTATACTCTTTCACATCCCTGTTTCAAATTCCAACTCCAATACATACATCTTGTAGAAAACAAAGCTTTCACCAGTGTCCAAAATTGTTCTGATTTCAACTTTAGACTTTCAGCATGTACCATTCATTCAAAAAGCAAAAATACTTGAGGAAATCTGAAATAAAAGGAGAAAGTGTTGGAAGTGATCAGCAGGTCAGGCAGCACCTGGGGAGGGAGAAAGATAATTCATGTTTCTGGTCACTGACATTTTCTGACAGAGCAATTCTGGCAAAATGACATAGATCTGAAATATTAACAATATTACTCTTGTTCACAGGTGTTGCCTGACCTGCTGAATACTTCTAAGATTTTCTGTTCCATTCTAAGCTGTGCCTTCACTGTTTTATTCGGCAGCTGTTGGTCCGAGTGTCAAAAGTTATTTTATTTTATATATTGTGTGCAAATCCCTGGAGCCTGCTCATTTGCTGAGTTTAAGGTAATTAGACTGTCACTGGGTCTGTAAGAAAGGGAGTGTGCAGTGTTGTTTTGTCTGTCCCAGTGCATAACAGGATTTATACTAAGGCCCCAGGAGTTGCACATTTGCTACATTGTGCTTGTCCTGAACCTTTCACTCATGCCATGATAGTTAAAGCATCTTCCACTTGACAGGTGGCATTGAGCTTGAGAATTTTCTCTTGTCTTCTCAATTTTAGTCACTGTGACTTCCAGCTAAGTTCTCGCCTGTAGTTTTATAAGGTGACCCACTCTCGATGGCTTTGATCGGGATCTTCCTTATTTCCTTGGTGCTTCCTATACTTGAGCATGGACTGACTGCTGATACTCACTCACAGAATCTATCGAACAGAATCCTACAGTCTGGAAACAGGGCATTTGGTCTAACAAGTTCCACTCACCCTTTGAAGAGAATCCCAACCATATCCATCCCTGTAACCCGGCATTTCCCACAACGAATCCACCTGACCTGCATATCCCTGAACACTACGGGCAATTTAGCATGGCCAATTCACCTGACCTGCACATCTTTGGACTGTGGGAGGAAACCAGAGCACCAGAGGAAACCCACACAGACATGGGAAGAACATGCAAACTCCACACAGACAGTTGTCCAAGGCTGGAATCAAACCTGGGTGCCTGGCACTGTGAGGCAACAGTGCTAAGTACTGAGCCGCTGTGCCGCCAATATTCCCATCGGTTAGCCTATTCTGTGTTAGCCTATATCACATGAACATACAAATTAGAAGCAGGAGTAAGTCATACATCCATCAATGATGCTCTGTCATTCAGTTAGATCATTGTGGCCTCAACTCTAGATTATGATCTGCCCAATAGCCTCTCAGAGCCTTGTTAATCATCTGTGTGGAAACAGGCCCTTCGGCCCAACAAGTCCACACCGACCCGCCGAAGTGCACCCACCCAGACCCATTCCCCTACACCTAACACTACGGGCAATTTAGCATGGTCAATTCACCTAACCTGCACATTTTTGGACTGTGGGAGGAAACCGGAGCACCTGGAGGAAACCCACGCAGACACAGGGAGAATGTGCAAACTCCACACAGTCAGTTGCCTGAGGCGGGAATTGAACCCGGGTCTCTGGCGCTGTGAGGCAGCAGTGCTAACCACTGTGCCACTGTGCCACCATGCCGCCCACTTTAATCACTTCCTTCGAGTGGGTCAGAGTTCCAAAGACTCATGACCTGAGAGAAAAGGTTTTTTTATGAATATGAGTTATTTATTGTCACATAAATGTTTTAAACATCAGTGAAAAGTGTTTTAAACATAAGAACGAGGAGCAGGAGTAGGCCGTCTGGCCCCTCAAGCCTGCTCCACCATTCAATAAGGTCATGGCTGATCTTTTCATGGCCTCAGCTCCACTCACCCGCCCTCTCACCATAACCTTTACTTCCTTTACTGGTCAGTGTTTGACACCACCAATCTGGTGCCATTTTAAGTTAGAAAAATAATAAAAAGAAATTGCATGAACAGAGTTCATCCTCTGTACAACGGAGTCTTCAAACACAGCTCCGGGGTTTCTGCAAGATGTCCTGGGCCTCACAGAGTCCCTGCTCTCTGTACAGCAACGACAATCTCGCCATGGTCCCCACTGTAACTGTAGCTGGGAGTTCTCGCTCCGGGCACCACCTCTGCCACAGTGACCCGCCGCTGCTGCCAAGTGTCCCTGCTCTGGACACCACCACCACCACAACTGATGACCTGCCGAGTCCACACTCCAGCTTCTCCACATCATCAGAAGATGAAGCAAAGAAAAGAAAAGAAAGAAAAAGACAAAAAAGGAGAGAGAAGGATGCGGCCAGTTTGGAGGAGATGGGCTCAGGAGCCCCAATACCATGCCAGAGCCGCCATCTTTGTCCTCACCTTCACCTTCAACGGGCCACCCTTTATTTCTAATTTATTCTGCTCTAGTTCTAGCCTCAGCATCTAATGTTCTGCATGTGGACTCTGCAGCTTTTGGGACTCAAAGTCAAGTTCAATAATTTTAGGGTCTGAGGACCATCTCCCATGTCTTTACCCCAGCCCCCACCCACCGGGCCTTGTCATCACATGAGCTACCACCACAAACAAACCATTGTCAGCCACTAATGGTCACAATTAGCAGTTACTGACTCCCCCAGGCTGATCTTTATCCATTTTCTTCCAGTCTTCAGCCAATTCAATTCACTCCACATAATATCAAAAAATGGTTGGAGGCACTGGATACTGCAAAGGCTGTGGGCCCTGACAACATTCCAGCAGCAGTGCTAAAGGCTTGTGCTCCAGAAATGGCCACTCCCCTAGCCAAGCTGTTCCAGTACAGTTACAAGAATGGCATCTACTCGACATTGTGGAATGTTGCCCAGGTATACCCTGTACATAAAAAGCAGATCAAATTCAACCAGGTCAGTTACCGCCCCATCAGTCTACTCTAGATCACCAGTAAAATGATGGAGGGTGTCATGTATCACTGCTGAAAATGTGTTGCTGGAAAAGCGCAACAGGTCAGGCAACATCCAAGGAGCAGGAGATTCAACGTTTCGGGCATAAGCCCTCTCCTGTTCCTTGGATGCTGCCTGACCTGCTGCGCTTTTCCAGCAACACCTTTTCAGCTCTGATCTCCAGCATCTGCAGACCTCACTTTCTCCTGTCATGTATCACTTACTGGTATGACAACTGTACCATTCAAGATGGGAGATGGTTACAGAGAGTGGTGAACTTGGCCTGGACAATCACAAAGGCCAACCTCCCATCTATAGAAGCCATCTACCAGGCCCGCTGTCAAGCAAAGGTCGCCAGCATTCTCAAAGATCCATCCCACCCTGGCAATGCTTTTCTATAACCTCTACCATCGGGGAGAAGGTACAGAAGCCTGAACACACGCACCAGCCGGTTTCAAAACAGTTTCTACACAACTGTTGTTAGAATACAGAATGGATTCACAAACTCTTGCATTCGCCTGTACCTGTGTTTTGGTTTTTTGCCACTGTTTACCTATTATTTACGATCTGTGTTACTTAACTCTGTGATCTGCCTGTATTGCTCACAAGACAAAGCTTTTCACTGTGCCTCCATACAAGTGACAATAAATTCAATTCAATTCCATTCGATCAGCACCTGCTCAGTTTATGTTCCACCAGGGCCACTCAGTTCCTGACCTCATTCCAGCCTTGGTTCAAACATGGACCAAAGAGCTGAATTCTAGAGGGGAGGGGAGAGGGACAGCCCTTGACATCAAGGCTGCATTCAAATAAGTGTGGCATCAAGGAGCCCCAGCAAAACTGGCATCAATCAATATCAGGGACAAACTCTGTATTGGGTGAAGTCATTCTTGGCACACAGGAAGGTAGTTGGAGATCAGTCACCTCAGCTCCAGGGCATCGCTACAGGAGTTCCTCAGGGTAGTATCCTAGGGGAGAAAGTGAAGACTGCAGATGCTAGCGATCAGAGCTGAAAATGTGTTGCTGGAAAAGCGCAGCAGGTCAGCCAGCATCCGAGGAGCAGGAGAATCGACATTTCGGGCATGAGCCCTTCTTCAGGAATGAGGAGAGTGTGCCAAGCAGGCTAAGATAAAAGGTAGGGAGGAGGGACTTGGGGGAGGGGCGTTGAAAATGCGAGAGGTGGAAGGAGGTTAAGGTGAGGGTGATAGGCCGGAGTGGGGTGGGGACGGAGAGGTCAGGAAGAAGATTGCAGGTTAGGGAGGTAGTGCTGAGTTCGAGGGTTGGGACTGAGACAAGGTGGGGGGAGGGGAAATTGGGATGGGGTTTTAAAGGGGGTAAGTTGGAGGAGGTGTAGTCTAGGTAGCTGTGGGAGTCAGTCGGTTTGTAGTAAATGTCCGTGTTGATTCGGTCGCCCGAGATGGAAATGGAGAGGTCTAGGAAGAGGAGGGAGGAGTCTGAGACAGTCCAGGTAAATTTGAGGTCAGAGTGGAAGGTGTTGGTAAAGTGGATGAACTGTTCAACCTCCTCGTGGGATCACGAGGCAGCGCCGATACAGTCATTGATGTAGCGGAGGAAAAGGTGGGGGGTGGTGCCAGTGTAGCTGCGGAAGATGGACTGTTCCACATATCCTATGAAGAGGCAGGCATAGCCGAAAAGACCATTCCCTCCGTGACTCCCTTGTCAGGTCCACACCCCCCACCAATCCAACCTCCACTCCGGGCACCTTCCCCTGCAACTGCAAGAAATGCAAAACTTGCACCCACACCTCCCCCCTCACTTCCCTCCAAGGCCCCAAGGAATCCTTCCATATCCGTCACAAATTCACCTGCACCTCCACACACATCATTTACTGCATCCGCTGCACCCGATGTGGCCTCCTCTACATTGGGGAGACAGGCCGCCTACTTGTGGAACGTTTCAGAGAACACCTCTGGGACACCGCACCAACCAACCCAACTACCCCGTGACTCAACATTTTAACTCCCCCTCCCACTCCGTCCTTGGACTCCTCCATCGCCAGACCATAGCAACACGATGCTGGAGGAAGAGTGCTCAACTTCTGCCTAAGAACTATAAGGGATGAACTCAGATTTCTCCAGTTTCCCCATTTCCCCTCCCCCCACCTTGTCTCAGTCCCAACCCTCAAACTCAGCACCGCCCTCCTAACCTGCAATCTTCTTCCTGACCTCTCCGCCCCCACCCCCACCCCGGCCTATCACCCTCACCTTGACCTCCATCCACCTATCGCATTTTCAACGCCACTCCCCCAAGTCCCTCCTCCCTACCTTTTATCTTAGCCTGCTTGGCACACTCTCCTCATTCCTGAAGAAGGGCTCATGCCCGAAACGTCGATTCTCCTGCTCCTCGAATACTGCCTGACCTGCTGCGCTTTTCCAGCAAACACATTTCCAACTAGTATCCTAGACCCAACCATCTTCAGGTGCTTCATCAATGACTTCCCTCTATCATAAGGTCAGAAGTGTTCGTCAATGATTGCACAATGTTCAGTACCATTTGTAATTCCTCAGATACTGAAGTAATCTGTATTTAAATGCAACAAAATTTGGGCAATATTCAGGCTTGGACTGACAAGTAGCAAGTAACATTCGCACCACACAAATACCAGGCAATGGCCATCACCAATAAAAGACAATGTAACCATTGCCCCTTGATATTCAGTGGTGTTACCATCACTGAATTCCCCACTATCAACATCCTGTGTGTTATCCTTGACTAGAAACTCATCTGAACTTTCCATATAAATACAGTGACTACTACAGCAGGTCAGACGCTAGGCATGCTGCAGTGAGTAACTCACCTCCTGAATCCCCAAAGCATGTCCACCACCAAAAGGCACAAGCCAGGAGTGTGATGGCATACTCCCCACTTGCTTGGATGAGTGCAGTCCCAAGAACAGTCAAGAAGCTTGACACCATCCAGAATAAAGCAACCAACTTGATTGGCAATACTTTCACAAGCATTTAGTTACTCAACCACTGATGCTCAGTAGCAGCTGTGTATACTATCTATAAGATACCCCTCAGAAAATCACCAAAGATCCTGAAACAGTGCCTTCTAAACGCACAACCACGTCCGTCAAGAAGGACAAGGGCAGCAGATACATGAGAAAACCACCACCATCAAGTTCCCCTCCAAGTCATTCACCATTCTGAATTGGAAATATATCACCATTCTCTTAGTGTTACTGGGTCAAAATCCTGGAATTCCCTCCCAAAGGGCACATAGACTGCAGCAGTGTAAGAAGACAGCTCAGTATCATCTACTAGGGACTAGTAGAGGGAGGGGGATAGGGGATGGGGAGAGGGATGGGGGGAGGGGGATGGGGATGGGGGATTGGGACTAGGCAACTAGGGACAGGCAATAAAGGCTGGCCACCAATGAACAAAATCCCTCTTATAACACATGAAAGTACTGACGACATGGTCTCTCATGCCAACCTGAAAGTGTGGACTTGGTTTTAGTTTGCTGCCATATCTGAAACACAGCACCTCAGACAGTGCAGCACTCTCTCAGTGGGTGTGTGAGCTTGGACAATGTGCCCAGGGACCTGGATGTGGAAGCTGCGGTGACCGTCCTGGAGTATTTTACAGTTGGGACCTAGTGGTGGCCGAGTCACTGATATTCCCCTTCCCCATTTCCCCCTCCCCTGAACATCCCCTCAGCCCCTCACCCACACCCCCAACACCACCCCCTCCCCCCAGTCCCTAACAATATAACTACTGCAGTGGTGACCTCCGGCCGACAGGTGGAGCCGGTTCACGGAGGCGGCAGCAGTGACGGGCGGCGCCGCTCTTGGCCTCCGGCTCCTTGATGCAGGGAGCGGTTCCGGGAAGCGGGAGCGGAGCGGCCGCGGGGGTAAGGCCCGGGGCTCCGGGGCGACGCTGCTTCCGGTCAAGGCCCGGCCTGGGGCGACGCTGCTTCCGGTCAAGGCCCGGGGAGGGGGCGGGGCAGAACCGGGGGTTTGAGAGTTGATTACGACCACACCCTCCCCCCACAACACCCTTCCCCCTCTCCCCCATTCTCCCCCTCCCCTTCCATCCCATCCCCCCTCCCCTTCCCCCCTCATCCCCCATCCCCCTCCCCCCTCATCCCCCCATCCCCCTCATCCCCCTTCCCCCCTCATCCCCCTCCCCCCTCATCCCCCCATCCCCCTCATCCCCCTTCCCCCCTCATCCCCCTTCCCCCCTCATCCCCCTCCCCCCTCATCCCCCCATCCCCCTCATCCCCCTTCCCCCCTCATCCCCCTTCCCCCCTCATCCCCCTTCCCCCCTCATCCCCCTCCCCCCTCATCCCCCCATCCCCCTCATCCCCCTTCCCCCCTCATCCCCCATCCCCCCTCATCCCCCCTTCCCCTTCCCCCCTCATCCCCCCTTCCCCTTCCCCCCTCATCCCCCATCCCCCTTCCCCCGTCATCCCCCATCCCCCGTCATCCCCCATCCCCCTTCCCCCCTCCCCATCCCCCTTCCCCCCTCCCCATCCCCCTTCCCCCCTCCCCATCCCCCTTCCCCCCTCATCCCCCTTCCCCCATCATCCCCCCTTCCCCCATCATCCCCCCTTCCCCCATCCCCCCTTCCTCTTCCCCCCCACCCCTCTTCCCTTATATACCCCACAGTGCCAGTCGCCTTCCTTATCCCCATGTCCCTGCACACCATTTCTATTCAACTCAACATGAAATGTTGACTCTACTCCTTTGTCCAGAATGTTCTTTGACCTGCTGAACTTTCTCAGCATGTTCTCGATTTATTTCAGATCTCTAGCTTCTACAGGAGTTGTAGATGCTATACACCTAGATGCTATTGGTATAGTAATAGATGCTTCTATTACTATACACCTCCCTCCAATGTGAAGGCACCAATTTAAGGACCATTTACTATCTGCTTTCTGTCCCCTCAACAGCTCACCCAGTTACTATTTCACAATCTTCATTTTTATTTTCCACAAGGCAATCAATAGCCATTTGTATTTGTACAGAGAACATTTGGGAGGGATAAAGGGCAAGGTTTCTCATCTTAAGTTCCATCTTGCCTTTCCCCAACCTGGCTAATGCAGCAGAAGGGAAGGAGTTAACACAAGTCTCTACTGTTATTTCCACAGATGCTGTACAGATGACACTGGCTGGTTCATCATTTCTGACAGAGTCATGTCTCTGGTGTGCGGGGTGCTTCTGACGGTGTTTCTGTGCCAGCTGGTGCTGGGTACATTGGGCGGATCCTCTGCCAGCGAGCCAGTCTCGGACGACTGGATCCTACTGTATGTGCACCACGACCAGATTACACCCGGAAACTACACCTACTTGTACCTCGAGGACGCTGGGCGACTCGTGTTGCGGATAGACAGTTACCGGGGTGATGCTGACCTCTATGTCTCCGACTCCACCCGATACCCCAGTTTCGATGACTACGAGCTGCAGTCGACCACATGTGGCCCGGACTGGGTGGTAGTGCCCCCCAGGTTCCACCGTCCGGTGGCTGTTGGTGTCTACGGGCACCCTTCACACCTGGAGACGGAGTACGAGATAAGGATCTACCTCGACCAAGGAGTGATCGAGGACCCCTTTGCTGAACTCTCCTATCCCACTGATGAGGGCACTGGCGACGGGACCCCGGGAAAGACAGTACCAGAGGAGAAGTCAGTAATGTGGACCATAATGATTGGGATTCTTAAGCTGGTGCTGGAGATCCTGTTTTGACTGTGTCCCCTCACAGTTTGTGTGTGATGTGGACGGGAAGACAGCCATTTTCAGCTACAGTGCAATCAGAGCTTTTCTAACATCCGTCCCTCCTTCCTCGCACAACTCGGTTGAGTTTATTGTTTCTTTGATTTCAAATCAGTCAAGTTTAATTTTGAAGGAATGGTTTGTTTTTCATTTGTTCTCTCCTTGGAGGGATGATCCAGACTTTGTGTTAATGTACTGTGTCGTGTTATTGCCAGATGGGACACCAGTTCTTGTACTTTTGTAGGATACCCAATCTCCTGTCTCCATTGTATCCATTTCCCATAAAATGTCTTTTCTTTCAGTACCACGTCTGTTCCCAGGATAGCCTATCTCCAATGTCCCCTCTTTTATTAGGCACATGTTATTATCATAAAGTGTGCAGTACTTTAATTTGTTTTGTGAGGCCTTTGCAGGAGCTGGGCTGGGTGTTTTTCCAGAGGAGACATTATCCCTCACCTTTTTGTCCTGTGTTCCATTCCCCGGGGCATTCTCTCATTCTATCTGTGCTGCATTTGTGTTCTGGGATTCTCTCCTTGCCTGTCATTAGCCTGCTTTGTGGGAATACATATCTAAACTTGTCTGGTTTTTTGGCATAAGTTCCCTCTGTTTGCACCATATCCATGCAGATTTTGGTGCAAAGGTACTGTACATTTTCTACATGAACAGAGCAGTGCAACAATTCATTTAGAGTGGGCTTTGATTTCTACTCCGATATATTGCAAAGCGATTCCTTTACACAGGCCATGTTGCGGTAAAGACACTCAGCAAATTGGAAATGGATATTTTTATAGAATTCGTTGGAATTATGACTTGTCAGGTGTTCGTTGCCGATTGGTAGGCAATTATTTTTCATTTTTAGAGAGTGAAACCTGGGAGAAATTGAATGGTGGTGGGCATTCTTTTTGAGAATGACTGTCAATAAACACGATGATTGCATTGACCCTGGAGGAGGGTATCATGTTTCTTAATCATTTGACAAAGTCCCCGGGGAAATGGAAATCATTGAAGACCCGAGTTTGAGTGCTGTCTAGTAACCTGTGGATGCCGGATAAAGAAGGGTCATTTCTGAACTACCTTTTATTCATAACCAATGAAATATTTATGAAGTGCAGATTGCTCACAGCAAGGTCACCCAGGGAAATGGTCGCCTGTGCTGCCTATAGCTCAGCTGTCTTGGTATGACTCTGTTTTGTCCCATGTTCACTAATCCAGTGCAGTTCATCTATGACACCCATCTTCCAACTTCACCTAGACCAATCTCTCTGCTGCCTTATTTAATGAATAATCAGTTTTTTTTCATGGTGTTGGTTGAGGGAGGAAGGTTAGCTGAGACATCACGATAATCTCCCTGCTCTTCAAGTAATCTCAGGGAATTTCAAAGGACCTCAATTTAGCATCTTATTTGAAAAGTGGTACCTTTGCCAGTGCAGTCCTGCCCTGGGATTGTGGACTGGAGTTACTGGAGTGGGGCTTGAAACTGTGACCTGACTGTGGGACGAAGGTGCTATCCACTGACCCAAAGAAGACAAGGTGGAGATAAGGCCGTCTCTCTCTATCTGAGCTTAGAGTTGTACATTGACAATTTTGGGATGGGCATTTGAAGTAACCAGTGTCCATTTAGTACTTTCAAATTCAGCTTCTTTGACCTAGTGGGATATCCAAAACATTTCAGAAAACTGCTAGTGAACAAAACAAATAGACTGCAGCAGTTCAAGAAGGCAGCCCCTCAACACCTTGTCAAGGGCAACTAGGAGTGGGCAGTAAATGCCCACCCAGCCACTGATGGCTGTGCCTCACGGGTGAATAAAAAACCCCATAAAACTGCCAAATACAAGATGACCAAAAAGAGTATAATGACGAGGTCGAGAGAGAAAGACATAGAGGAAAAGAATTGGAGAGAGTAAAGATCCCAGAGAACTCAACACAATTAATTCCTTGTGCCTGAACACTAGGCTACTTCACCAGGTGTGACTCAATTGCAATTGAATTTAGATTTCCAAAAAACAGATTCTCCTGCCAAACTGTTTGCTAAGCTGTGTTTTTAAGACTTGAGGAATTTGAAGACTACTCTCCGTGGTGTTGAAGTTGTGGAATTTCAAGAACGCTGTTACCCAATTGGCTTACGGCGAGTTGTTTCGAAGGTTTGGTATTTGAAGATGAATAAAGGTCTAGTGTTCTTTGGCATGTAGTATTCCACTCTGCAGCCCAGACAGTATGCCTGTGTTTCTCATTAACAGCGTTAACCTTGAAGAATTAAAGATGATGAGTCAACTTGTCACTGACCCCTCTCACCACAAGGCTCCCAAGTGTCTTCCCTTCAAAAGAACAACCTGTCCTTATTTTTATTCCTGTAAAGTGAATGTATCACGTACTGGAAATAATCAAGATTAAACATGTTTTGTTATTGAGATGTGAGTAAGGCGTTGACATGATCAGTTCACCAAATGCATTGTTCGCTGACCACGGCACGATTTTGTGCGATGAATGTTAATTTGTTTTGTGTAGAGGAATATCTTGCCAAACCACCCGCCTCGAGGAGTAAATGCAACTCCCGTTGAATAGCACGAGTCCCATCCAAGACTGTATAGGAGTAACTGGCTTCAGCTTAGTGATTCGGAGCTATGTGGGGAATGGAACGGGGTGTGTGAAGATTACAGGTTTCTTGAGTTAACATTAAAAATAGAACAGGAGTGGACTATACAACTTTGGATCCTTTATCTTCATTCAGTAGAATGTTATACTTTCTCCCAACTATCAACTCCTTCCCTGTCCTTAACAATAGTCTGAGGCTACACTTGACTCTTTCCTTCTATCCACACCATGACTAAGACAACGTGTTTTCATTTCTACAACATCCATGCCTTTCCCCTCTCTCTGGCCCCATGTTGTTGAAGCACCTATCTGTAAACTTGTTACCTCTGGACTCGACTATTCCAGCACAGTCTCCCACGTGCAACCCTCTAAATTTGAGATCATTTGAAACTGTGTTGTCAGGTCTTAACTTGCAGTGTGTCCCATTCTCTTCTCATCCCTGTGCTAACTAATCGTGACAGGCTCTCGGTCAAATATTCTCTTGATTTTAAAGCTCTCGTTGTTGTTTGCAAATCTCTCTATGGTCTTTCTCCTCCCATGTTCTATAATTTTCTTCAACCCAACCGGCATCCAAGATGTCCTCTATTTCTGGCCTTTGTGCATTCCCAGTTTTAATTGCTCCACTGTTTGTGCTGTCAGTTTTCTGGGCTAATGCTCTAAAATTCCCTCACTTTCAGCTCTCTACCTCCCAACTTCCTTTTCTTCTTTAAGACACTTAAAACCTACCTCTGTTTAAGCTTTTGGTTGCTTGTCCTAATATCTCCTGCTGTTTTATAATACCCCTATGAAGAGCTTTGGGCCATGTAACTATGTTAAAGGTGCTGTATTAGTTTAGCAACGGCCCTTTCCACATGGTTAAAGCAAGCAAGATGTCCCTTCATCTTTCTTCATCTAGTGATTCTTATTATCTGCAAGGTGCACTGCAGAAATTCTCTAAAGATCCTCAGACAGCACCTTCCAAACCCATAACCACCTCCATCTAGAAGGACAAGGGCAGCAGATACATGGGAATGCCAGCACCTGCAAGTCACCGACTTGGAAATATGTCACTGTTCCTTCACTGTCACTACGTCAAAATCCTGGAATTCCCTCCCTCAAGGGATTGGGGGTCATCCCACAGCACATGGACTGCAATGGTTCAAGAAGGCAGCTCACCTCCACTTTCCCACTGGGGCAACTAGGGATGGGCAATAAATGCTGGCCAGGCATAAATAAATAGAAACAATAAGTAAATGACCCTGATCCAGCTTCGCATGTAGAAACCTATCACTCTTCCCCTTTATAACCCAAGATCCAGGGTTATTGTAAGAAATGGTTGAGGGGGGATGTAGGGTGGATGAGAATGTAAATTGTATGTGTTCTTGTTTGTAGCATCTTGTGGATCTTATCTTTAAATTCCATGATTTGGTAATTGACAGAAGTGCCAGAGGCAAATAAATAGTTTTACACGGCGAGCTCTTGTGATCTGAAATTCGCTGCCCGAGTGTATGATAGAGGCAAATTCAATGTATGAGGACCCGAAACACTGAAATATGCAGTTATGAGGCCATCGTGCTAAAAAGCTTGGACTTTCTGACCTTCGTTTTTATTTTGTTACAATAAACATCTTCCTTTAACATCTCACTCCCTCACCATCCAGGACAGCCATCCACTTGAGGCTGCTACATAAGGAAGTTTTCAGATTTAGAGTCGTAGAGCTGTACAGATCCTTCAGTCCAACTCGTTCATGCTGACCAGATATCCCAACCGAATCTAGTCCCACCTGCCAGAACCCGGCCCATATCCCTCCAAACCCTTCCTATTCGTATACCCATCCAGGTGCCTTTTAAATGTTGCAATTGTACCAGCCTCCACCACTTCCTCTGGCAGCTCATTCCATACATGTACCACCTCTGGATGACAAAGTTTCCCTGTAGGTCTCTCTTATTTCTTGCCACTCTCACCCTATACCTATGACCTATAGTTCTGGACTCCCACACCCCAGGGAAAAGATCTTGTCTATTTACACTATCCATGCCTCTCATGATTTTATAAACCTCTGTAAGGTCACCCCTCAGCCTCCGTGCTCCAGGACAAACAGCCCCAGCCTATTCAGCCTCTCCCTATAACTCAAATATTCCAACTTTGTCAACATTCTTGTAAACCTTTTCTGAAACCTTTCAAGTTTCACAAAATCCTTCTGATAGGAGGGAGAGCAGAATTGCACACAGTATTCCAAAAGTGGCCTAACCAATGTCCTGTATAGTGTATCATGACCTCCCAACTCTTGTACTCAATACTCTGACCAACAAAAAGCATACCAAACGCCTTCCTCACTATCACATCGACCTGCGACTCAGCTCCTTGAAAGTAATGAATCTGCACTCCAAGGTCTCTTTGTTCAACAACACTCCCTAGGACCTTACCATTAAGTGTCTAAGTCCTGCTAAGATTTGCTTTTCCCAAAATGCAGCACCTCACATTTATCTAAATTGAACTCCATGTGCCACTGGATGGCCCAGCTGATCAAAATCCCGTTGTAACCCGAGGTAACCTTCTTCACTGTCCACTACACCTCCAATTTTGGTGTCATCTGCAAACTTACTAACTATACCTCTTATGCTCACCTCCAAATCATTTATATAAATGATCAGATTAGATTTGATGAAAAGTAGTGGACCCAGCACCGATCCTTGTGGCACTCCACTGGTCACAGGCCTCCAGTCTGAAAAACAACCCTCCATCACCACCCTCTGTCTTCTACCTTTGAGCCAGTTCTGTATCCAAATGCCTACTTCTCCCTGTATTCCATGAGATCTAACCTTGCTAACCAGTCTCCCAAGGGAAACCTTGTCAAACACCTTACTGAAGACCATGTAGATCACATCTACCGCTCTGTCCTCATCAATCCTCTTTGTTCTTCAAAAAACTCAATCAAATTTGTGAGACATGGTTTCCCAAGCACAAAGCCATGTTGACTATCCCTAATCAAGCCTTGCTTTTCCAAATACATGTACATCCTGTCCCTCAGGATTCCCTCCAACAACTTGCCCACCACCAAAGTCAGGCTCACTGGTCTATAGTTCCCTGGCTTGTCCTTACCGCGTTCCTTAAATAGTGGCACCACGTTTGCCAACATCCACTCTTCTGGCACCTCACCTCAACAATACAAATATCTCAGCAAGAGGCCCAGCAATCACTTCCCTAGCTTCCCGCAGAGTTCTAGGACGCACCTGATCAGGTTCTGGGGATTTATCCACATTTATGCATTTCAAGACATCCAGCACTTCCTCCTCTGTAATATGGAGATTTTTCAAAATGTCGTCATCTATTTCCCCAGATTCAATATCTTCCAGGTCCTTTTCCACAGTAAACCCCGATGCAAAATATTCATTTAATATCTCCCCAATTTCCTGCTGCTCCACACAAAGGCCGCCTTGCTGATTTTTGAGGAGCACTATTTTCTCCCTCGTTACCGTTTGTCCTTAATGTATTTGTATTCTTTGGATTCTCCTTAATTTTATTTGCCAAAGCTATCTCATGTCCTCTTTTTGCCCTCCTGATTTCCCTCTTAAGTATACTCCTACTGCCTTTATACTCTTCTCAGGATTCACTCAATCTATTCTGTCTATACCTTATAAATGCTTCCTTCCTTTTCTTAACCAAACCCTCAAGTTCTTTAGTCATCCAGCATTCGCTACACCTACCAGCCTTCCCTTTCAGGAATATACTGTCTCTGGACTCTCATTATTTCATTTCTGAAGGCTTCCCATTTTCCAGCCATCCCTTTACCTGCAAACATCTGCCCCCAATCAGCTTTTGAAAGTTCTTGCCCCTGCAGTCTCTAGAACAACGACCAGTTCTTGACCTCCGGATTTCCGAAGTTCCGGATTTCCATCGTCCTCTGTGTGAAGGACATGAAACTTGTTGGGTCAGCCATGATCCTATTGAATGGTGGAGCAGGCTGAGGGGCTGAATGGACTATTCTGGTTCCTTTTCTAAGGACTGCTTACTGTTTGGGCTAAGATTTAAAAAAAGTTTACAATGACCAGATGATCTGTTGTGTACTGGTTAGGGGATAAACATTGCCCACTTCTCCCCGCCATTTCTTCAATATTTTGCATTGGGATCCTTTACCTGAGAGGACCTGGATTTAATATGTCAGTTGAAAGGCAGTATCTGATTGTCACTAGACGTGGCATCAGTCTGAATCTTTTCCAAGTGATCAGGTTTAGAATGATCTGATGGGCTTGTGGACACAGATTCAATTGTAGTTCTCCAAAAGGCATTGAGTAAGTGCTTGAAATAAAAAAAATTGTGTGGAAGTGGGGAAAGATCAGGGAGTTGGGAATAACTGGACTGCAGATTGAAAGAGATGGTAAAATCCTGTGCTGTATTCTATCATTTTACTGCTCAAGCAGAGAACTTGCATGTACGATATTCTCTCTCAGGTGAGAGTGTAATCTTGGATGGGAGTGTTCTGATTATTGCTCCGAATGAACTGAATTCAAACGGGGGATGAGATGCAACCTTGTGTTCTCTCATGTTCGTCCTCATTCACTGAAGGATCAACAGCAGACATACTATATGGACACTGTAAGGTGTTTCCCTCTTCTCTTTATTGAACATATTTCAAAGTTACCACGGTTCAGTAAATAACATGAGATTGAGCAACTGGCTGAGTATAACAATACAATGGTGATAGGTGCATCAGGAAACAGAGCAAGTCACAAGCAAACCACCAAGTGAACACAATGGGTCCAGGGAAACAGTACCGTGACAATGTGGGAGCAATCCCCTTCACGCAAAGTTAACTGGCCTAAAAGGAGCCAATCTCAGTCTTGGAGGGACTGGAGAGGTGAATAGCAAAAGAATGAGAGGGAAGGGTGAGAGAAGCTTTTACACACTGATCTGGAGTGTGCTGCCTAAAAGGTGGAAGTCAATTCAGTCATATCTTTCAAAAGGCAATTGGACTATCACTTGAAAAGGAGAACTTTGCAGGGCTGTGGGAAAGAAGCTGGTGAATTGGGCTGCTGTTAAACAGCAACTGTCATCAGACTCTAGGATTGGAGCAGACCATCTGGCCCCTGGACCATTGACTGTGATCTGATGTCTGATCTACCTCTGCTGTCATATTGCTTGAGAGATATGGACGCCTCGAGTTTAGCTCCCAACATGTGCTAATCTGTGTTCCTTGCATATTGTCTGCAAGGGGAGTTATAGAGTCATAGAGTCATACAACACGGAAACAGACCCTTCAGTCCATCTTGTCTGTGCCGACCAGAAATCCCAATCTGATCTAGTCCCTTTGCCAGCACTTGGCCCATATCCTATTAAACCCTTCCTATTTATATACCCATCCATATGTCTTTTAAATGTTGTAATTGTACCAGCCTCCACTACCTTCTCTGGCAACTGGTTACATACATGCGCCACCCTCTGCATGTGGGAAGGATCTCGTGTTCTTCAAGGCCAGATCAGGCGTTCAGCCCCTTTTGTCCCAGTAAACCCATAGTACCTTGATTAGCATGAGTGTGCAAATACTAACAGGTATAATATGTGCGTATGGTTGTGGGTGTGTCTCTGTGGCTGAATAAGTTAATAAGGGTGAAAGTTTCAAGCAGAATTGTAAATTGTTTCTACAAGAGTAAAGACAGGTCAATGGTATTCCTTACTCGTACATTACAATACACAGTTCAATACATTTCTCATAAAAATGACAAAATAAGCTGAAGGAATAGCTAAAGAACATAAACATGCAGTAAATAAATTATACAATAATTTACATGAAATGCTGGTTTAAGTTCCAAGTCCAGTTGAATGAGATAATCATATTGGGATTACCTCAAAGACTGCCAAGAGAAATGAAATAAACAGTGTTTCCAGCTGGACAATTTCTTTCTTTTTTTTGCTGCAACAGATTGTGTTTGTATTTTTTTGTTCTGGCACCGTACTATTCCTTCATCTCTGAGACATGGATCAGATCCAGTATCTTTCTGATGGTAACAGCTTGCTGCATCCTAATTGAATTTAATCCAAACAGATCAGTGATCCCCATCATCCCTGTCTCTGTAATCTCCCCCTACCCTGCAGTTTTCCAAAATCTCTGCATTCCTCTGATTCAGTGATTCTTACACAGCCCAGACTATTGTTCACCTTATCATTGGTGGTTCTACCTTCACTGAAGTCTGGAATTTCCTCCCTACCTCTCAGCTGTTTAAGATTCTGATAATATGTCCTTATATCTCCTGTGTCTCAATTTTTGACAATAATCTGAGAAGTGCCTTGGGATATTTTGCTGTGTTAAAGGTGCAATATAAATGCAGGTTGCTTTTGTTGAATTACCATCTTTTTGCTAGTCGGGCCCAGATAAAGTATGGATGGCGTAGTCATATTGTATACTTAATGTATGTGCAAAGCTAAAGTTGCTTCTTACTGATGTAAAACTTTTCAAGTTTTGTGTGAAGATCCAAACCTGATTCTAAAATTGGCTTCTATATCTACAGATGAATGATTAGATCTTCCAGTGCGATTTGACATTGGCAATAGCTATTAGAGCAAATGTGGTAATGAAGCATTTAACATTAGCGAGTTTTGAGAAGATTTGTAGTTTAGGTTGAGGTTCTGGATGTAGGTTTGCTTGCTGAGTTGGAAGGTTTAGAAACCTAAACACACAGATAAAAAGTGGGCCATACCACCAGTGCTTCATCCGGAGGCTCACTGATGATGTGACCTAGTATGGTGACGAAACATTTGAAACCAATTCTTCCAGCTCAGCGAGCAAGCCTACATCTAGAACATTTAAACTTCTTGGCAGTATCACCAATGCAGAGGCTAGTTTTTGGTTTATCATGTTAATACTTTTGAAAGATATTGAAATATACATTTAAGGTCTCCGTGTTGTCGGGTTACACAGGCTCAGAATCAGCCCATGCAGGTGTTTGTGCTGCACTCAAGCCTTTTCTGCCATCTTTCTGCTTCTAAATCTAAATCATAATTCTCTATTCTCTTCTCCTTCATATGACTGCCTCGCTTCTCTATAAATGGTCTATAATATTTTAAACCATAAGAAATAGCAGCCCCTTGGGCTCGTTCCACCATTCAACAGGATCATGGCTGATCCGACATCCCTCACATCCACTTTCCTGCCCATTCCCCATAACACTTGATTCCCCGACTGATCAAAAATCTACCTCTCTCAGCCTTAAATATGCACGAGGACTCTGCCCCCACAGCTCTCTGTGACAAGGAGTTCCAAAGACACTCAACCCTCAGAGAGAAGAAATTCCTCCCCATCTCAGTCTGAAATTGGCATCACTTTTATTGAGATGGTGCTGTCTGTTTCTAGACTCTCTCATGAGAAGAAACATCCTCTGAGCATTTACATCCTCTGAGTCAAGCCCCTTAAGAATCCGATATGTTTTAATGAGATCACCTCTCCGGCTTCTAAACTCCAGTCTATTTAGCCTTTGCTCATACGACAATCCCTCCACCAGGGATCATCCTAGTGAATCTTCTCTGAAGTGCCTCCAATGAAATGCTACCTTTCCATAAATAATGGGACCAAAACTGCTCACTGTACTCCAGATGTGGTCTCACAACACCATGTACAGTTGTGGTACGGTTGGGGAGGTGACACCCTAGTGGTATTATTGCTGGATGTCAACTCAGAGACACAGGTAATGTCTGGGGACCCAGGTTCGAATCCTGTCATGGCTACTGGTGGAATTTAAATTCAATAACAATGTCTGGAATTAGGATGACCATTGTTGATTGTTAAAAAGCCATCTAGTTTGCTAATATCCTTTAGAGAAGGAAGCTACCATCCTTACCTGGTCTGGCTGATATGTGACTTCAGACCCACAGCAATGTGGTTGACTCTTAACTGCCCTCTGGGCAATTAGAGATAGGCGATAAATACTGCCTGGTCACCATTACCCTCAGCTCTTGAATGAATAAAGGAAAAAACAGACTTCCCCACCCTTACAGTCCAATCCTCTTCAACTGCTCCCCTGGGGTTGAGCTTTCCACATTCTTAAGACTGCTCATGTAAAGAGAATGTTTTCCACGTTTCCTATTGGATGGATAGCCTCTGATTATGCTCTTACACAATTGCTTCATGTTGAGGATGACTAAACGTCTGGGTTGATAAATACTGGAGTGGAGTGAGGGAGTGAAACACTTTCAGAACAATACACACCAGGACAAAGTCGAGAGTGTGGTGCTGGGAAAGAACAGCAGGTCAGGCAGCGTCCCTGGAGCTGGAGAATCAATGTTTCAGGCAGAAATCCTTCATCAGGATGAAAGGCTTATGCCCGAAACGTCAATTCTCCTGCTCCTCGGAGAATTTTCCAGCACCATACTTTTGACTCTGATCTCCAGCATCTGCAGTCCTCACTTTCTCCTCTTCAGAATAAATGCTGACCTAGTTACGATGTGATATTAATCTCATTGTTCTACCTTTCATGTTGCTGCAACAGCCATTAAAACTCAGCCAGCACATTTCACAATCTCACACCGTTCCTAAGCTTTTCAAGACTGAGATACCGTTGCTGCAGCGTAGTCACTGTTGTAGCACACAAACAACAATGCAGTGATGACCAGATAATGTATTTTAGGTGTTGATTGAGGGATAAATATTGGCCAGGGGAACTCCAGAGAAATGACAGGCTTCAGATCTCCTTTGATTGATGGCACCCCTGACTGTGCTGCACTGTTCTAACTGCACTGGTATTTCCGTCTGGATTATGTGCTCAAGGTTCTGGAGTGGAGCTTGAACTCAGAGTGACTCAAATGTGGGAGTGAAGTAGTTATTGAGAAAGGGGTTCAATAAAAGAGAATGGCCCAAAGCACTTGATGCACAAAAACTGAGAAAAAATGGGAGTAAGGTAGTTAAAATAGCTAGATCCAGTCAAAGACTTAACTGAATTACATTTAAAAGGCGTCTGGATAGTATGTGAACAAGAAGGCTTTATAGGGATATGGGTGAAATGCTGGCAAATGGGACTAGATAAGTTCAGGATATCTAGTAGGCATGGATGAGATGGACTGAAGGATCTGTTTCTGCAATTGTATGAATCGATAAAAGAGAGGAAAGAAATATAGCATCATGTCTATAAGATCGGTAAGTGCTTTGCAGCAAGTGAAGTAACTTGTGTAATATGAAAAATATTAAATTCTGTAATAACACAGCAATCTCCATTGTAGAACCCCTTGAGAAAATTAAACAAAAGCCATGTTAAAATTTCAGTTATTAATAACTTTCGCCTCAGAGGTTAGATTTCAGTTGTTTCTTGGCAGCAATGACAACGCTGGAATAAAACATGAGCTTCCTTTCCTAAGATCTTCCAGTGTTGTTGGCCCAACTTGCTGCAATTATCTGGTTGGAGCGCAGTTTATGATGCAGTGTGGTTTCTCATTCATATTTATATCAGAAAACCCAGGGAAAAAGGCTGAAAGGACTACACAAGAATTGGCCCAGTGATCGATAGTGATGGCTGTCAATAGTTTGATTGAGTGGGCGGAAAATAGCAAATGGAATTCAGTCAGGAGAAATGCAAGGTTAGGCATTTGGAAAGACTGAATAAAGCAAAGGAATACACAGTAAACAGGAGGGATTGACAAGGATAGAGCAAATGAGAGATCTTGGAGTGCACAGGTCCCGGAAGGTGGTAACGAAGGTGTATGGGATGCTTTCCTTCACCCAGCGAGAGATTGCGTTATCAGGGATGTAATTCTAGAACTACATAAGACATTGGGTGGGCCACAGCTGGGTTTTTGTGCACAGTTCTGGTCATCACATTGTAGGAAAAATATATTTGCTCTAGAGAAAGAACAGAGGAGATTTACAAGAATGGAGTCTGTTGTGGCTGTCACCAGGTCAGCCAGGTGAACCTCATAGAATCGGAGCTCCCTGATTGGGGCTGTTAATCTGGACCAGTCAGGGAGCCCTGGCTGACAGATATAAAACAGGAGTGTCAGGACTCTCTTGCAGCACAGTGGTAGTGTCCAAATCCTTGGACTGAGAGAATTGGGTTCGAGTCCCACCTGCTCCAGTGATGTGTTAGAATATCTCTGAGTATGTTGTTTAGAGAAATCAGTTACATTTTTAAAAAAGTATCAGAGATTCTGTTCACTCCAAGAGCTGCTGAGAGGGAGCTGGATCAGTGTCAAGGACTGTCCAAATGTAAATAAAGGTGGACGTGGTGATAGGATGCCAGAGTTATTTCAGTGTCAGAGTACTGAAAACTGTGGCTTTGAGGAAAGGTTGGGTCAGGTCAGAAAGGTTTTGGGTGAACTTAAATGAGGTGTTAAAAATATTGAGGGTTGGGAGAGAATCTCCTAGCGGAGAGATTTATTACCAGGGAGCTCGTACTTACAATATTCATATAGGAGCAGGAGTAGGCCATTCAGTCCCTCAGGCCTGCCCCATCATTCAATGAGGCCTGATCCACCCTAGGCCTCAAACCTTAGGATTTGGCAGGGGGAGTCAGGAGAGTGGCGGGTGTCTGCAATTCGCTGCCTAGTTTGGTGGTTGAAACAGAAACTCTTAGTTAAAAGTGGAATCAGGGTGCGTGGCTAATTCATTCAGCTGCCACTAACATGATGGAGTGAATGGCCTCTTCCTGTGCTGTAACTTTTCTCTGGTTCTCATTGGAAAGCAGGTTTATATAGGAAAGAATATATAGCCAGTGTAGACACTGTGGGCTGAATGGCCTTCTTTTGCTCCTTGGAGAAAGTGAGGTCTGCAGATGCTGGAGGTCAGAGATAAAAATGTGTTGCTGGAAAAGCACAGCAGGTCAGGCAGCATCCAAGGAGCAGGAGAATCGACGTTTTGGGCATGAGCCCTTCTTCAGGAATGCTCCATAACAATTATGCGATGAATCAAAGATTAAACGAAGAAACATGAATTTGCAGCATACCTTTCACATTCTCAGGTTCAAAGCATTTTACAGCCACTGCTGTAAGTTGGCAGGTGAGATAAGATTTTGACTTATGCAGTACCTAAACTGAAAGGAAAGGTTCCATATATTTGAGAGAAAAGATTGATGACAGGTTTGTGTTATGGTTTGGAAGAACAAATTGCAATCCTGACTCGATTAACCCTCTCAAGACTCATTATAGATTTTCTAATTTGTTTTTCTTTGGTTTTGGCGGCATGGTGACTCAGTGGTTAGCACTGCTGCCTCACAGCGCCAGGGACTTGGGTTCAATTCCTGCCTCGGATAACTGTCTGTGTGGAGTTTGCACATTCTCCCCGTGTCTGCGTGGGTTTCCTCCGGGTGCTCCAGTTTCCTCCCACAGTCCAAAGATGTGCAGGTCAGGTGAATCGGCCATGCTAAATTGTCCATAGTGTTAGTTGCATTAGTCAGGGGGGTAATAGAAGATAGGGTAATGGGTGTGGGTGGGTTACTCTTTGGAGGGTTCGGTATGAATGTGTTGGGCTGAAGGGTCTGTTTCCATACTGTAGGGAATTTAATCTAATCTAATCATATGAGAATCACTGTGTGATTTGCCCAACCTCAAGACCCCAATTAAAGTTATCCCTCCGTCTCCAGCCTGACAACTCTACTAGATCTTGTATTTTTCTCGCATCCAGCCCACCCTCATTGGCAGCCAGACGTTCTGCTTTGAGGGCCCTAAGTTCTGGAATTCCTTTCCTAAATTATTCCAAACCTCTGTCTGCTCCTTTAAGACATTCCTTAAGGCACGCTTCTTTGAGACAGCTTTTGGTCATTTTCCCTGAAATGTCTGAAAGTGCCATGCTATCCAATTTTGTTTTCTAACACTCTTGTGACATGCCCAGGGATGTTGTACAGCATTAAAAGGTGCTATATAAATGTAAGTTTTTGATGTGATTTGATACAAATCTAACTGGACTGCTTGAGAAAGCAGTTGTGAGTTAACCATGTTAGTGTGGTGTTAGAGGTCAGACAGCTATGGATGTCACCTTTCATTCCCCTAAAGGGAAGGTGGGGAACAACAATCTAACCACTTCATGGTCACTGCATTGATACCAGCTTTTGAATCCTGGAATTTCACTGGGAGAAGGTGGACTGGAATGAAGGAATTGCTTGACAATAAAAGAGCAAACTCTATCTGGTTCACCTTCTATCATCCTGATAACTGCGTGATACAATGAGATTAGAGTTATTGATCAATCTCCATCAGTGAGTTCCAATCTCTCATTTCCACATTAGGAAACATCCTCTCTGATTAAGTGACTGAGTTTCACTTGTGTTACTGTCCTGCAATTAGATTTGCGATTACACTTAATGGGTAGTCAACTTTCTGGACAGAAAGTAGGAGTTTCCAATATAAAGGAGCTGTCATGTGCACATTTCTGTTTTATACTGGTCTCTCTGCTCCCATAAAACATGTTAAACTAAATTGGATTACTTCCTAAACAGAATGCTGAACAGTTTTACCATTGCACCTTGTAAAATTCAAAAAGGCTACTTCCTCATGTGTCCAAAATTGATTGCTTCTCTTCTCTTCCTCACCTCCAGCCACTCGCCTGATGCTGTGAGACTAAAGTCAAACAAACTCAGAGCAGGTAAAGATGGCTACCTCATTCTTATAAAACCATTTCTGATCAAGTTGAGTTTTAAGAAGTTTTTTATAGATTGATGATCAGATTTTTCTTTCCACACTAAAAAATAAAACTGAGTTCAAGACCTCCAATTTCCATCGTGGGGATTTGAACTCTTGCCAGGTGAATTACTCGTTTAATGAAACAGCCACTGCACTAGACTACCATTTACTAAGGCATCCTTTACTCTATCCAACCTGCTTCCATTTAGCATGACATTGCAGACTAGAATATCCTGGTCTTTGTCACTTTCATAACATCAAAGTAAACGGAAGCCAGTTTAAACATGATGCTACTCTAGAAAGCAGGAACATTCAATGTCAAAAGTCGTTCATAAATCCAAAACAAAAAGGGTTGGCCAAGCCCAAAAAAAAGTGTTTTTATAAAACTGAATAACATTCCGAATGACTATTAGTTTGAGTTTTGAGATGAGAATCTGTGTCTGGTCTGAAGTGGATTCTGAGCTTGGAGCTTTGGGAGAGAGAAAGAAAATTGCTGCTAAATTGTTGACGGAGGTTCCTAAGGGTATGGCGATGGAGAAAAAAGCAAACAAAGCATTGCTGAAATGAGGCCAGAAAAATAATGGAACTCATACAATAGCAAAGGAAGACAAATGGAGTTCTCCAGTAACGTTCTCTGTGTAGGCAGCTTATTAACACAGGAAGCATAAATACACAAACAGCAAGAGATCACCCCAAGACAACATCGAAGACTTGTTTCAGCTGAGTTTCTACAACAAGTGCATCCACTGTTGCAATGTTTGGATGCTTTGAAAAGCATGGTCAGCAGAGCCCCATGATGACCACTCTGTTCAAACAACACATCGTGACCAATAGCATCAGACGACCTGCACCCCTCCCTGACACCTTCTGGAACTCTGAGAGTCAGTGTCAGTGTGGGCCAAATCCTGGAGAATTTGGCGCTCCAAGACCAACTCTGCCAGGGACTGCCTGGAAGGACCCTGTGCCCACCTTCCTCAGTTGATCTGTGAGCAATATGGAGCAGGAACCTCCATCCATCAGTTTGATGTGAATTCCGTTCTAAATCCCAGAGGTGAAAGTCCAATACATTAAAGTGCCTCAAACAGAATGTGCAATAAACATAGCTGAGCCTGACCTTGAAGGATTATATTTGATGCTGAAGAATGCCTCACATGTTGACCTAAAAAACTGTCCCTTAGTAAACAAGAATATGACTGTTGAGTTCCCTATATACAGATTTTAATATATACCTCTCACTTCAGGATCAGGAAGAGTCCATTCCAATCTACTGTCTGGGCAGTTCACTCCTTCTCATGTTCCGGCTGGGAACCCGGGCCCTGCGACTCCTTTGACCTGAGGGATAGGCTACAATCCGGGACTGAGCGGGTCGCATTAGTGTCTGTCTCCTCATTTCCGCCCCAATCTCCGTCAGGGTCTCAGCCGGAGAGCTCTGCAGCCGCTGGAAGAGGCTCTGGTGAGTCACCAGCTTCTCCTGGCAGCTGAAGGTCAAGGCGTTTCCCACGTCCACCTTCATTTCTCGGGAGAAGCCGTCCGAGGTACCGTCAAAGCAGCGGCCAATGGCAATCTCCTTGGCCAGCCTGGGGTTCTGATCAGTGACTGTGTAGATGCCGTAGTTGTGGCCCAGTGGGTCCACAGGGGCGAGCATGCTGAAAGCTGACGTCTCGTTGTTGACGGCCGAGGGGGGGTGTCGCCGAAGGTACTCCTGCAGCAGGGTATTGATCCCCGTCCGCCGGCAGCTGCCCTGGGGGATCACGGTCACCAGAGTGCGGTCAACTGAGCTTTGGTCAAATAGCATGCCCCCGCATTTGAACTCCAGGCACGCAGCTGACACGTTGTGGTTGGTCATATCACGGACACTGCGGGCATCCCGGATACCGTACAGCTGACCCGCCGTCTCAGAGTGAGTACCCCCAGCGTTGCGTGACCTCACCATGACCTCCAGCGGCCCGTTGACTTTCACTTTGATGTAGCAAGCCCTGAACTCCTGAGGATTAGGCCACCAGGAGAGGTAGTTCCCCGTCCAACTGGTCAAGTCGTTCTCCTCGAAAGGAACCACGTTGTACTCGTATTTGTCCTTCTCCACTTTGTAGAACCTGAAATGATTGGCCGAGATCGGGGCTTCTTCGCACTCCCTTACATCTTGGTAGGCATATATTGGCCCGTTGGTCTCGTCGATGTTGTTCGCATTGGGCTTTGCAAGATTAATTTTGAAAGCAGTTTTCTTCAGCTGCTCATCCTCATGGTCCGTCCTCCTGTAGTCCAGCTTCCCCAGGAAGGGCTGAGACACCCCAATAATGTTGGGGTTCATTTTTGGGCTCGAGGCAGCGGCTTCTAGCTCCTCTGCTCCCAAGGTGGCTGTGACATAGGCCGTGTAAGCGTCCGGCCTGACTGCATCACAGAAAGCGGGCAGGCAGGCCCCGTTAGGCCCCGTTATCACACTGTCAAAACGGCCCCATGCCCGTGGATTGGCTGTGTATCCCGGTAAAGGCTCCAGGTTGATCAGAGTTACCACCACTCCCTCCAGCTGCTCACTGGGCAAAAACTTCTCACTCATGTAGGCCCTGACTTTCACATAGCAGCGCCTGCCTTCCGGGACATCCAGGTTGAAAAGCCGGCGTTCCCGGATTTCCATATTACCGATCAGGAATGTCCTCTCCTCGCGTTTGTTGCGCTTTCTCTTCTCAACGTGGAAAAGACTCTCTTCCTCCCAGAACCCGGTGTCCGGGTTCAAGGACCACAGCTTCATCTTCTCCACGTGCTCCGGCATCTTGACACTGTTGGTGTCGAGGTAGACCTTGACGTTGGACGCTTCGAGAGCCTCGTTCGATAACTCCTCCCGGAAATCTGCCGAGAACATGCCGTAGGTCCTCAGAGGCAGGATGTCTCCCTCTTCGTCAACAAAGCTCAGGTCACTCGATGCAGTCATGGCGAGAGTGATGTTCCTCGGGTCCAGAAACGTCACACTGGCTTTGACCTTCCCTTGGTAACTTTCCCCACTGCTTCTGCGAAAGGAATTGGGTGCAATTTCCAGCTTTCCAATCGTGTCCTCACCTTCCATTTCTCCCAATGGAATGGTGATGCCTTTGGTGGAGTCAATCTCAATTGGCTTGGATTTCCTCAATAACTTAACCTCAAAGTACACAGCCCCGCTCTTTCGGTCAAAGGGAAAGACTTTAACAGTGTCGACAAATTTGTTTGACTTGTCGATAAACTGGACAACAAGCCTTTCTGTTTCTTGAGGGACCTGTATAGTGAAGGTCCCCTTGTAGCCTGTTAGGCCAACTCTCTCATTACCCACAAAGATCTGTCCAAAACGCAGTGGCTCACCATTATCTGCTGCCACTGCCCTCCCTCTGATCAATACCTTGGGCTCCAGGCACTTCTTGCAGCTGCAGCTTGCTACCACCTTGACGGGAAGGGTGTATCCCTCACACGCAATCTCCACGTCCTTCATACGCTTCACTCCACAGCAATACCGTTTGCTGTCCTTGCAACGCAGATCAAAGTTCAGGTTGCCTGCACACCCACTGTTCGGACACTTCCCGACGTTGTAGTAAAAGGATTTGGTTGCTTTCTGGAAGCAGTTCTCCGGCAGTTTGACGAAATGCTGCAGTGGTTGTGACTTGCAATTTGGCCGCCCTTTGGCTGAGGAGAAAGGTGAACAAGAAAGTTGACAAGATTAGACAAAGTTCATCTCAAGCCCGTGCTGATGTTTATTCTTCACACTTGTCGCAGCCCCTGTTCACCTCAGCCCCTCTCCCTATCCTGAAAACAACAAATGCTGGAGATCCCAGTGGATCAGACAGCATCCATGGAGAGAGAGCAAGCCAACATTGAGTCTAGATGACTCTTCATCAGAGCTCAGCTCATCCAGACTCAAAGTGTTGGTTTGCTCTCTCTCCGTGGATGCTATCTAACCTGCTGTGATCTCCAGCGTTTGTTGTTTTCAGCACAGATTCCAGCATCTGCTCCTCTCCCTATCCTCCTACTCCTCTGTCCCTCATGGGTCTACCCAGTTTCCCCTTCAACATCGCAATAGTAACCCCTTCCTGTGGGAGGAAGTTTCAAGTTCTCCTAACTCCCTGGATGAGGAAGTTTCTCCTAAATTCCCCGTTAGAAGCTTGAATTCTTTGTGCTGTTGCCTCAATAAGGGATCTTCTGGAAGAACATCAGTCAGGTTCACAGCAGCTTTCTTTCTGAAAAGTTCAAAATCAATTGTGAGCATACTACACCATTAATTGCAAAAGCGTTTATTCTTAATGAATACTTCAAATGTTGTTTTGTATATATCAGGTTGGTTACCCAGCGGTATTCCATTTACAGCTCCACCTGCACTCCAAGTTTTCTGAGGACTTCTTAATTCTTTAGGCCGTTCTGCTACAAGGGACATTTTGTTCAGTTTTGGCAGGATGCTATATATCTGTCAACACCTTGAAACCAGTTGCCTTTTTCTCTCTTTTTTAATGATGTTCTGCATGTATAAAACTTGCTGGCGGTTTTGCAGGGAAACTTTATGCAGACGCTAATGTGAAAGACTCTGAAGCAGCCTTTGAAACCTTTCCATCTCAAACTGAAGTCGAGAGACATAACTACATAATCTGTGGCACTTTAACAAGATGTGCCAGGACACAGTAATGGGGCTAATTCTGGTTGAACCACTTCCAAGAGTCAACAGTCAGATGAAAACAACATTGTTTGTGGTGTTTATTATCCCAGAAGTTAAATCATTCCCACAAGTTAAAATACTGCAACTGCTAGAAAACAGAAATAAAAAGAGAAAATGCAGCATCAATCTGGTCTCCCTGCTATAGGAAGGATGTTGTGAAACTTGAAAGGGTTGAGAAAAGATTTACAAGGATGTTGCCAGGGTTGGAGGGTTTGAGCTATAGGGAGAGGCTGAATAGGCTGGGGCTGTTTTCCCAGAACTTCAGAGGCAGAGGGGTGACCTTATAGAGATTTATAAAATTATGAGAGGCATGGATAGGATAAATAGACAAGGTCTTTTCTCAGATGGGGGGTGTCTAAAACTGTACGGCATAGGTTTAGGGTGAGAGGGGAAAGATATAAAAGAGCCCTAAGGGGCAACTTTTTCACACAGAGGGTGGTACGGGTATGGAATGAGCTGCCAGGGGAAGTGGTGGAGGCTGGTACAATTACAACATTTAAAAGGCATCTGGATGGGTATATGAATAGGAAGGGTTTAGAAGGATATGGGCCGGGTGCTAGCAGGTGGGATTAGATTAGGTTGGGATGTCTGGTTGTGATAGATGAGTGGGACTGAAGGGTCTCTACTGTGTTGTACAGCTCTATGATTCTATGATTGTAATTACTAAGTTAAAAATCAAACAACACCAGGTTATAGTCCAACAGGTTTAACTGGAAGCACACTAGCTTTCGGAGCGACACTCTTTCATCAGGTGATAGTGGAGGGCTCAATCCTAACACAGAATTTATAGCAAAAATTTACAGTGTATGTAACTGAAAAATTGATTGTCTGTTAAGCCTTTCATGTGTTAGAATACAGTGATAGGTTCACTTCTTTCATGTGTAAATCACAAAACTTTTTTTTAACAAGTTGCATTCTCGAGTTAGCTGTTAACAATGGCGTTAGATAGACAATATGTTGAAGGTGTTGGCCCCCTGTGTTCTCTGTCTCTGACCTGATGTTTAGATTGATTCTAATCTAAAAAGTGAGATAACAGAGTTTTACATAAATTCATGCAGTTTTTGAGCTCAGAGTTCTACATGAATGCATACAGTTTTGGAGCAAAGTACAATGTAACCCTGCAAGTACAAATTCACCCCACAAAATATATGTGTGCATGTGGGTCTTTGTCTGAGTGTGTGTGTGTGTGTGTGTGTGTGTGTCTGGGTGAGGGTTCTGAGTGTGAGAAAATGTGTGTGTGTGTGTGTGTGTGTGTAGTGTGTGCAGAGTGTCTTAATTATGTGAGGGGGTGCATGTGTGGATGTCTGTAAGGGTGTGTGTGGGTGTCTGTGTGTGCGTCTGTGTGTATGTGTGTCCGTGTGTATGTGTGTATAGGAGTGCCTGTGTGGGTGTATAGTGCAATGGTGGTCACCTGTAATGTGACATGAACCCAAGGTTGCGGTTGAGGCCCTCCCGAATAAGGAGGGCCTCAACCGGGACCTTGGGTTCATGTCACATTACAGGAGACCACCACTGCACTACACACACACAGACACTCCTACACACAAGCAGGCATTCCTATACACACGGACACAAATACACACAGACACGCACACAGACACCCACAAACACCCTTACAGACACACACTCCCACGCACACCCCCTCACAGACTTAAGACACACACACACACACACACACACCAACCCAGACAGACACACAAAGACCCATCTGCACACATATATTATGTGGAGTGAATTTGTACTTGCAGGGTTACATTGTACTTTGCTCAAAAACTGCATACATTCATGTAGAACTCTGAGCTCAAAAACTGCATGAATTTATGTAAAACTTTGTTATCTCACTTTTTAGATTAGAATCAATCTAAACATCATGGCATAGACAGAGAACACGGGGGCTAACACCTTCAACATATTAGGTAAAAACAATGACTGCAGATGCTGGAAACCAGATTCTGGATCAGTGGTGCTGGAAGAGCACAGCAGTTCAGGCAGCATCCAATGTGCAGCAAAATCGACGTTTCGGGCAAAAGCCCTTCATCAGGAATAAAGGCAGTGAGCCTGAAGCGTGGAGAGATAAGCTAGAGGAGGGTGAGGGTGGGGAGAAATCAGCATATTGTCTAGCTATCACCATTGTTAACAGCTAACCCGAGAATACAATTTTTTTTAAAAAAAGGTTTTGTGATTTACACATTGAAAGAAGTGAAACTATCACTGTATTCTAACAGATGAAAGGCTTAACAGACAATCAATTTTTCAATGTATAATTTCAGTTACATCACACTGTAAATTTTTGCTATAAATTCTGTGTTACGATCGAGCCCTCCACAATCACCTGATGAAAGAGTGTCACTCCGAAAGCTAGTGTGCTTCTAATTAAACCTGTTGGACTATAACCTGGTGTTGTGTGATTTTTTTTAACTTTGTCCACCCCAGTCCAACACCGGCCTCTCCGAATCGTTGTAATTGTTGTCTTTCGTGCAGTGTATCTAGAGCTTTACTTCTAAATAACAATTTATTCATGTGGCTGTTGCTGGCTGGGCAGCATTCATTGCCATCTCTAATTGCCCAGGGGGCAGTTAAGAGCCAACTACGTTACTATGGGCCTGGATCACATGTAGGACAGACCAGGTAAGGATGACAGATTTCTTTCTGTAAAGGACAGTCCTGAACCAGGCGGATTTTAATGATAATCGACAGGGGCTACTATTAAACTGTCATTTTAACTGAACTCAAAGGTTACCACTGCCTTGGTGGCATTCAGACCCATGTCCCACAGTCTCTGGTTTATAAATCTAGTGGCACTACAATCACACCATTGTCCTCAGTGAGGACAGGTTTGCCCATTGTTACACAGCAACGTCTCAGCAGCATTGTCAGAATGACCCAGTCCATCCACGTCAGCTGTAGGGGGAGCAGGAGCAAACTGTACCCCCATGGGAAGCAGGAGGTGATGGGGCCAGGTGTTGGGACACACAACAAAATGCTGAAGCCTGGAAATTCCGAACTGCTTCAAGCGCCTGGCACAAGACAATTAAAGAAAATGAGGCAAAGATTCCACATGTGCAAGTTCCATAAGTCCAGGAATGTTTTTCCCTGTGCCAAAGCATTCCTGATAAATCACTGGAATATATCTTAATTGGTTCATCATGGGACCACATCTCTGCTACGACTGGTCGGTAATTGTTCAGAGTTCTCCACTTCATTAATACCTCACACCTGCTGCCTCTGCCAGTTACAAGCAGCCTACATGTGAAATACTTCAGTCGCGGTTCCCCATGGTTAAAGTGCAATTGCAACAGGGTGTAACTGAATATAACAACAGCAAGGGTTAGGGTTTTGTAAATTTGGTCTGGGTAGTGTTGGAACATTCCTCAGATTTATACCATGCCACTAGTGCATTGCTCTTTCAGTGGGTCAGCTATCATGCTTGCGCTTTCCTTGAGCTTTCCAACTTTCCTTTTCCTCTGATGTGAGGAATAGCCACTTGGGAAGGGGATGATGTGCAAAAAAAAGAAAAAGAATCCAAAAGACCATAAGATATAGAAGCAAGGGTAGGCTGTTCAGCCCGTAAGCCTGCTCCACCATTCAACAGGATCGTGGCTGATCAGTGTCCTTTCCTTCAACTGAGATGTGAGAATCCTACCGGAGGAATGTTTTGAAACTTGAAAGGGTTCAGAAATGATTTACAAGGATGTTGCCAGGGTTGGAGGATTTGAGCTACAGATAGAGGCTGAACAGCTGGGGCTGTATTCCCTGGAGTATTGGAGGCTGAGGAGTGACCTTATAGAGGTTTATAAAATCATGAGTGGCATGGATGGGGTAAATAGACAAGGTCTTTTCCCTGGGGAGTGGGGTGGGGGGGAGATGGTGGAGTCCAGAGCTAGAGGTTATAGGTTTAGGGTGAAAGGGGAAAGATACAAAAGGGACCGAAGGGGCAACTTTCTCACACTGTTGGTGGTGTGTGTATGGAATGAGCTGCCAGAGGAAGTGGTGGAGGCTGGTACAATTGCAACATTTAAAAGGCATCTGGATGAGTATATGAATAGGAAGGGTTTGGAGGGATATGGGCCGGGTGCTGGCAGGTGGGACTAGATTGGGTTGAGATATCTGGTCGGCATGGATGAATTGGACTGAAGGATCTGTCTCTGTGCTGCACATCCCTATGACTCTATGACTAAGAATAAGAGAGTGTTAAAATTTTCCATGTATCAGACAAGACGTTTCACTTCCTGAATTGTCTCTCTTACTTCCCCCAACCACACAACCTTGCAGGGTGTCTGCACCCATTCCCCTTTGACCATCACTGGATTCATTGGATCCACTGGAATTAGACTTGTACTCACTGGGATTTAGAAGAATGAGGGGGATATCTCAGAAACATATAGAATCCTGATGGGACTGGACAGGCTAGATGTGGGGAGAATGTTCCAAAATGATGGAAAAGTTCAGAACTAGGGTCACAGTCTAAGAATAATGGATAAGCCATTCAGGATTGAGATGTGGAAGAATTTCTTCGCTCGGAGCTGTCTCCACAGGAAGCTGTTGGGGGCCAGTTCATTAAATATATTCAAGAGGGAGCAGGACATGGCCCTTGCGGCTGCAGGAACCAAGACAGATGGGGAGAGAGCAGGAGTGGGATACTGAGATCGCCTGATCAGCATTAATCAGGTGGTGCAGAATGAAGGGCCGAATGGCCTACTCCTGCACCTATTTTCTATGTTTCTGTGTTTCTATTACCAATTTTGATTGCTCCATTATTGTCAGCCAAGCCTTTAGCTGTCAACACCCTGAGCTTTGAGATTTACTCCCTAAATCCCTCCACCTCTCTCACTCACTGAGAAGTTAGGGAGAGATGAATTGCAGGGTCGATAAGGAGGAGGTATAATTGGAAGGTGAAGAGCAGGAGGTTTAGAGGGGATTTCAGGCGCTGGGAATGTGGAATGTAGGTCCCCCAGTGTGTTGCCAGAGACTAACCAGAGTGGCACTACTCCACCTCTGGCACGGGAGACCGGCAGGCTCCTGTCCATCAGACAGATTTACACGTTATCACAGAAAGAAAAGGACCATTTTCTCAAAATTTTTCATCTCTCACTCATTAGGATAATTTGCAAAAATTTCAATCTGAGAGGAAAACCAACATTTGTGCTGCACAAGAGGATAGTATTAATTATTTGGCATGAGCACTCTAATAGATGGAGGTGTTGCCATGGAGAATGCTGATAACTGACAGTTAACTATCACGTTTTGTTTTAACTCGAAGCTGGTCAGGCTGACTGATTGCTCAGGCTGTTACACTGAGAAATAAACAACAAATGGCTGTCATCTCTCTTGTTGAGTTGAACCAGACACTCTGTAATTTGTTTTCCCTTTGAATTGGTATTCTTGCAAATTGTCCTGATGAGTACAAGATGAAAGAGTTCAGCGACATTCCAAGTCCAGTCACCAAATGACCATTTGATTGACAGGTTGATAAGCCCCAACCAAAAGGTTCTCACCTCAGGGTCAGGATTTTATCCACTGTACACAAAACCCCACACCCCCCTTCTCTCTTAGGATGGTTCTCAGCTCTTTGGCTGAGCTCTTCAGTCACTTGTCTTAAGCTCATTCCATATCTTTTAGCGCTCTGGCGAAAAGCCTTGGGACAGCTAATGAATGTAAAGGGTGCTACATAAATGCACAGTTGAATAATGGTCACACGGCATGCTGAGCCTTGGTTATCCTGTTTCACTTCAACACCCTTGAGCTTTGTAAATTACAGAGTATTGGCATGATGCCAGGTAATTTTATTTTTCAGAAGTTGCATTAACAAAGCATTATTGCAATAAGATTATGTCTGAGCTAATCTATGCAATGATTCATAAATTAATTGTGCATCTGTCTGAATAGTGAAGAAAAATCCTTTCAGTAATAGAATGCGATGTCAAATGTGTGATGAATGTGTTTAGCGTTGCTCATTAATTTATCCAATTTAATGCTTCAGTCTTTGGATGTTATTTGCAGCAAACACAGGGGCCAAGTGTAGAACTAAAGCTGCAGAAATAAACAAGCCTCGGGCCTGTGCTGGACTATGGCAGTGCAGGTGCGTGTCTCCTCCTCAGTACTAACGAGTGATGTTTGCTGGAAATGCAGGGGTGGGTTGACATCCTGAGGAACAATTTTAATTCTAATGCTTCTCTTTCCCACCTGTTCAATCCGGACGCTGTGAGGGAGGAGTTAAAATCAGTCCCAGTCCGCATTGTTCCCACTTGGGGGCATCTTAGCTTCAGAGAGTGAAGCAAGTGAAGGCTCATGTTTACTGAAGACAAACAGAAACCTGATTCAGTGAAGCTCAGTGGCCAAGGTTGTGATTTTAAATAACAGCGTGTAGGCGAAGCTCTCCCAGTGTCAAGTATTGCGTAGCAACAAATCTACAGGATTCAGGAACCTGACAGGAGGGAATACTCTGTTATGCGTTTGGGGGATTTCATCAGGGGTCATGGATCTTCAGGCCGAGAAAAAAATTATTGGATTTCCCTCGACTCCCCCTTCTCTCTCTCTCTCTCTCCATTCCTGACCAGTGTCTACTTTAGCAAGGCACTCCCTCACTCCACTTCCCTCATGCAGGAGCTGAACCTCTGGCAGCTCAGAGTTGGACTTCTTTCCTAATCAGCCCCTTCGCCCATCAGCTGATCTCCACTTGATGGCAGGTCTAGTGTCAACAATTCACACGAGTTCTTCCCATGACCATGGAACCAGGCTCAGGGCCTGGAGAATCTGTGAACTCTGCACTCATAACTCACTCTCCATGGACTGATCTCACACACTCATTCACCACTGGGGAATATCCTATCCCAGTGGGATAGACCAAAGACATGCACTAGATGGGACAAATGGCCACTTATAGAAGAAACTGCAAGGCTGTTGTTGGCTAGCAAGCAGCAGGAATCAACATATTTATGTCACTGGAAGAGAGAAGACACAAAAAGAATTCTGTAATGGCTGTTCATAAGTGTGTGCGTATGTACATGGGTTATTGCATGTCGAGAGAGAGAATGATTGAATCAGTGAATGTGAGAGTGTGTTTGTGTTTCCATGTGCGAGTGAGTGAGTGGCTGTTTGTGTGTGTGTGTGATAGAGAGAGTCAGTGTAGACAGTGTGTGAGAGAGAGAGGCAGAGTGAGTGGGTGTGTGTCGGTGTGTGTGAATGAGTCCCTGTGTCTGTGTGAGACAGAGAAAGACAGCCAGGACTGAGTGCCTCAGCAAAGAGTGACAGAAGGAGAAAAAAAGAGAGAGAGAGTGAGAGAGAGCTGGAACTGAATATTCCATGTACAGTCACTCACCTATAACTGTGAGCGTCGCTGGAACTGATTTGATGGAGCTGATGCCATTGGATACTTTGCACTGGTATTGCCCTCCCTGCCAGCTCTGCAAATCCTTCAGCAATAGGGTTTCTTCATTCTTAATGTCCAGCAGGGTCCCATTATGATACCTGGACAAAAGTCAAGGAGCAAGGGCAGGCATGACCAGAAAGAAAGGTTGGTAATGTTAGACAGTGACATGACACGGGGAAACCCTGGATAAGTGCTATGGGGCTTGTGTCTATAAGGTGGGGAGATTCCTCCTCCCTCACCCTCTCACACTCCCACCATTGCTCACCCCACACACCCATCCATACAGAGCCCCATCTTCCCCGCAGCCAGAAGGGGAACAGATTCTTCTTTCCCTGATTGGACCATCAACAAACAAGAGAAAAAGTGAGGACTGCAGATGCTGGAGAGTGAGAGTCGAAATGTGTGGTGCTGGAAAAGCACAGCAGGTCAGGCAGCATCCGGGGAGCAGGAAAGTCAATGTTTCAGACATAGGACCTTCATCAGGAATGCGACAGGATTAGGGTTATTCCTGATGAAGGGCTTATGCCCGAAACATCAACTCTCCTGCACCTCAGATGTTTCCTGACCGGCTATGCTTTTCTTGAG
The DNA here is from genome assembly GCF_020745735.1 of Hemiscyllium ocellatum. Lineage (NCBI taxonomy): Eukaryota > Metazoa > Chordata > Chondrichthyes > Orectolobiformes > Hemiscylliidae > Hemiscyllium > Hemiscyllium ocellatum. The sequence goes on from NC_083428.1 coordinate 4,641,514, forward strand.
CCACACTTTGACCCATCAACAAACAGAGGTATTCAAAGAAAGCTTCAAAACCTTATCTCTTTTAGAATAAATGCAGCTATCAATCTGGTCCCTGATTGTTGGAATCCTACAGTGTTGATAATCTTGATGCAGTAATGCGTTTAATGCTCACAATCAACGTATACAGGCCATTCAGCCCCTTGAGCCAGCTCTGCCGTTCCGTAAAATCAAGGCTGATTTGATTGTAACCTCAAATCCATGTTCTCACCGACTCCTGATAACCTTTCACGGCCCCTCACTTATCCAGAATCTCTCCACCTCTGCCTTGCAAATATTAAGGATGGGCTGGCTCAGTAGCTCAATGGTTAGGAGATGCTGGAGCAGGTCATGCAGCATCAGAGGAGAAGGGGAGTCAATGTTTCAGGTCAGGACCTTTCATCAGTGGTTAGCACAGCTACCTCACAGCACCAGGACCCAGGTTCGATTCCAGCCTCGGGCTACTGTTTGTGTGGAGTTTGCACGTTGTCCCCGTGTCTGTGTGGGTTTCCTCTAGATGCTCCAGTTTCCTCCCACAGTCCAAAGATGTGCAGGTCATGTGATTGGCCATGAGAAATTGCCTGTAGTGTGCAGGGGAGGTGGATAGGGTGGAATACTCTCTGGAGATTCAGTGCAGACTTGATGGGCCAAATGGCCTTTATTTGTACTGTAGGGATTCTATGTCACTGCTTCCACAGCCTTTTCAGGTAAAAAGTTCTAAAGTCTTACCCGAAAATAAAGTTGCTTTATCTCTGACTCTAATGGGTGACCCTGGATTTTTAAATATTGAGCCTTGGTTCTCCAACAAGAGAAAACATTTTCTCACATTCAACTTGTCAAGACCCCTCAGAATGTCACATGTTTTCTAATATTATCACTTTTGAGAGGATGGTGTTGAGCTACTGGACTGAACCACTGCAGTTGGACAGGGAACCTGCTGGTGTTCCCTTGCACCTTCGAGACTTGTTCTTCTCGTAGTCATCATGAGTTTGAAAGGTGCTGTCAAAGGAGCTTTGACGAATGCTGCAGTGCATCCTGTTTATGATACACACTGCTGCTACTGTGCAACAGTAGGCAAAGGGGCTGAAGTGTTAAGGTGGCGGAGGTGGATACAGAGCAAATTGGTTTAATCCTGGATAGTTTCAAATTTCAGAAAACCCAAACTCAACTCCATCTCTGTCCAGGTCTTGCAGCTGCAGAAGGAAGTGGATTGGTTTCGTGGGCAGCCAAAACAGACAAAGAGAAATCTTAACAAAGTGCCTCACCACACATATTGAAGTGGAGATGGAGATCCAGTGGCCTTGCAGCAGAAGTACACCCGCTCACCTTCAAATCGTACTTTTGTCTCGGGGTGTTTCACAAGGTAGGGCTTTTCTGTTGAAGAGAGAGAGAGAAACAAAGGATGGAGAGGGCAGCTGAGATCAGAACATTGAAAAGTACAGAAACATTACTGTCCAGAACTTAATGCCCACCTCAGGTTGGACTTTCAATCAGACAAAAGACCCAGCCACCATGCCCACCACTGTCCAGATTAAGTGCCTAATGGGAAAACTCATAGATGACCATCCTGCCCTGTACCCAACTGGTTGTCCAGTGAAGGGTGTCACCCTGTCAGCAGTGGGGCACTCTCGATAAGTGCCAAGCAAGAGAAACTCAGGACAAACCCTGTCAGGGTTAATTATAGGCTTTCTCAGTTCAAAGGAACTCAGTGCCTGATTGAAGGACCTAGCTTTGGGAAGTGGGAAGGGAGTTGCTGCTCACTCTCCTTCTCCCTCATCACTCAACTGCCCCTGTGAGATCCTGAACATAGAATGGGTGCACTACCATCAGCAGCCACCTGCTCCCAGCAGCGCTACTGAGCAGCAAAGTGTTGCCCAGCCTCTGATTGGTCAACAGCTCACAACAAGCAGTGTTTTCACTTCCAGGGTCCATGTTCCTGGCAGGAGTCTGTTGCTGTCTTTAAGAAGCACAAGTCCCAATTAAGACAGCGGGTCTTCCCAAAGGGAGGGAGCTTTGGCCTCATGCTGGCCCCCTGCCACATCCATTAAATACTGCCCATTGAGGCTGGGTCATGAAATATATTCAAGGCTGAGATAGACAGATTTTTAATCAGTAAGCGGGAGGGGGTAGAATATCGAGGGTTTATGGGGAAAAGACAGGAAAGTGGAGTTGAGGATTATCAGAGCAGCCATGATCTCATCGAATAGTGGAGCAAACCCGATGGGCTGAGTGGCCTATTTCTGTACCTATGTCTTATGACTAATGGTCTTCTGTGTAACATAGAATTGGTTTTGGGATTGTTAAAACTCAAGGTTCAAATTGAATGTGGCTTTTCTCACATGATAACTGGATAACAACAACAACTGTGTTTACATAGCACTTTAGAATAATAGGATGTCTCAGGTTGCCCTGTAGGAATGTTACAAACCAGAATTTGACAACAAGCTGCAAAAGGAGTTTGTACATGAGGTGGCTGAAAACACAGAAAGATGGAGCTTTAGGGACTGGATTAACAAGAAAGAAAGCAATGGATAAAGGAAGGCAGTGGTGCACAGGCTGTGTTGCTGCCTTTGTGATTCAGAATCTGGGACCGTAGGTTCAAATCTCACCGTGGCTGATGGTAAAATAAGAAATTACTAAAATTCTCCTCTAATGGTGACCAATGTAACCATTGGTGATTGTCATAAAAAACCATCTAGTTTACTAGTGCCCTCTGGGAAGAAAACCTGCCATCTGTATCTGGTCTGACATACACATGACCCCCCCCCCGGGTGGTAAGGGGTGGATGATAAAGGCCTGTTCTAGCCCGTACACCCACACACCTGTGAATGAAATAAAAAAGGGGGTTGCTGGAATCTGGAAATTTGATTGAGGGTACTGAGTGTCAACTAAAATTTGGTGGGGTTAGGGGTGACAAGAAGGGGAGGGAAGGTAGGCAAGTACATTTGAAATAATGTGATATAACGTGTTTGAACAGTGGAATAATCTCAAGGGCCTGGGGTGATGTCTGCCACTGTCTCATCGCGTGTAGCTTTGCCTCTGTCTTTGAAGGTTTTGAGCACTGTTAGTGAAAGGATTGACCGCCCAAGTATAGATGAAACTTTTGAGATTGTTACTAACCAGCTCTCTCAAGAACTGCCTTCACCACTGATGACTCTGTTCCGTTCTGAACTGCTTGAAACACAGAGGGGGCAAACTTTGCACTTTCGACCAGGAGACGGGTCCTATTGTTGGCGCAAATGCCAGGGATCTTGAAAAAACCGCTTTTGTTGCTCATGGCGACTGTCAGATGCGGCTGATCCTCCATCGCTATCCGACTCCGGCTGATGGGGACTCCGTTTGCTGAATGCACCGTGCCCAGTAAAACATGTCGGTCACAGACACAGCCATTACACTCTTCATTGACGTGTCCCACTGTACACACGTGCTGGCAGACTGTAACATAACAAACCCACCGATTTTATGAACATTGCTCTTCTTATCGAAACATAGAAAGTAGGAGCAGGAACCCATTGAGCCTGCTCTACCAGACAACACAATCACAGCTGATCATCCAACTCAACCCCCTGTTCCCTGCTTCCTCCCCATACCCTTTGATCTCATTAGATCTAAGGACTTTGCCGAACAGAGACCTAGGGGTACAGGTGCATTATTCCTTGAAAGTAGAGTTGCATTTGGACAGGATAGTGAAGGAGGCATTTGGTATGCTTGCCTTCATTGGTCAGTGCATTGAGTACTGGAATTGGAATGTAATGTTGCAACTGTACAGGACATTGGTTTGGCCACTTTTATAATACTGTGTTCAAGTCTAGTCTCCCTGCTGTAAGTTGTTAAACTTGAAAAGGTGCAGGAAAGATTTACAAGGATCTTGCCAGGGTTGGAGGGTTTGAGCTATAGGGAGAGGTTGAATTGGTCGGGGCTGTTTTCCCTGGAGCGTCAGAGGCTGAGGGGTGACCTTAAAGAGATTTATAAAATCATGAGGGACATGGATAGGGTGACTAGCCAAGGTCTTTTCCCTGGGGTAGAGGAATCCAAAACTAGAGGGCACAGGTTTAAGGTGAGGGGAAAGATACAAAAGGGACCAAAGGGACAATGTTTTCACACAGAGGGTGGTAGGTGTATGGAATGAAATGCCAGAGGAAGTGGTGGAGTCTGGTACAATTACAACATTTAAAAGGCACCTGGATGGGTATATGAATAGGAAGGTTTAAAGTGATATGGTCTAAGTGCTGGAAAATGGGACTATATTAATTTAGGATATCTGGTCGGCATGGATGAGTTGGACCGAAGGGTCTGTTTCTTTGCGGTATAAACCTACAACTATATATTTATATTGAGTCTTTCTTGAAAACAATGTTTTGGCCTCAACCTCATTCTGTGGCAGAGAATTCCACAGGCTCCCCACTCTCTGGGGGAAGCTATTTCTCCCCATCTCAGACTTAAATGGTATACCCCATATCCCCATATCCTTAGGCGGTTCTTGATTTATCCACCATCAGGAACATCAGGGTAATGGATGGATGGATTAGTCCTGTTAAAACGTTATTGGTTACTATGAGATCTCCCCCCCCACTCCACAATTCTCCTAAGCGCCAGTGAATATAGTCCTAACAGCTCCATTCTATCTTCATACATAGATCTGCCATCCCAGCAATCAGTCTGGTCATCATTTCCATCCTCACAGGCCTCACAATCCCAACTCCAAATGATATACGTCTGGCATTCCTCAGAATAATTCAACCAATAGTATCTTGCCCAGTAACAATCACTACAGCTGTGTTTGCTGGTACTGTGATAATAAGGAACACACTCAGTCAAAGAACAGGAGCAATGAAAAGGATTTACTTTCAAATGTTTTTATATCAGTTAAAATCCACCGACTGCAATATTCTCGCAGCCCAGTTCTAACAGCCGCTACCCAGCTCCCATGTCCTCGGTTCTCTGCCCTGTTACCTCATCATTTACCATTCACAGAGTTGGACAGTAGCGGGGCAGGGAATGTGCGCATTGCTCAAGTGTACAACCATCTATGGCACATGCAGGGACCTGTGGATGGAGTTGGTGGCATGGTGATCAAGATATTGGGCCTGTAATCCAGAACTCCAGGCCAATGCTCTGGGGAATGGGCTTGAATCCCAACGTGACAGTAAAGCCAATCTAATGGCAACTATAGTTGCTGTAAAAAGAAATGTCTGGTTCAGTAAATGAAGGAAATCCGCCCATTACAGCCTGGTCTGGTCTACAGATGGGTCTCAACAATGGGCAATTAGGAATGGGGGATAAAATCTGGCCTTGCCAGTGATCCTCACAATCCTAAGGATGACTTAGTAAAAAGGCGGGCATTGATGTCCAGTTCTAAGTGACACAGAGTTCCTGTCATTCTGAATTGGCAAGAGACACGCCCCTTAATAACACAGACGTTAATAATCCACAAACAGTGGAGACAGTCCAGTACGAATGTGCAAAGAGGAATTTAACTGAGAACCAAAAGGAGCCCCGTTAGCAGTTATGGTCAAGATCCTGATCCACATTTAATTGGTTAGTTTTTAGGTGTAGTTGCTGCTGAAATTATTTCATTGGTTTGATGGATCCAGTGGATGTGACAGGTGCCAGTTTGTGCGTCCCAGGCCTTGGGTCCACGTCACCAAGCCCATACCTTCTCAAGCACGCTACTTCAACTCAAAATAAAAATTAAATGCTGCAGATGTTGGAAATATGAAATCACAGCAAAGTGCTGGAGAAACTCAGCAGGTTTGGTAGCACCTGTGAGGGCAGAAACATTTCATTTGTTGTTTCCCTTGGACGCTGCCAAACCTGGTGGGGGGCCTGGGGGTAGAGGGGTGGGTGGTGGGGGTAGGGAAATGAGGAGAGTGGATGGTTGCGGGAGTTAGGGGGGAATGGGAGGTTGGGTACAGTGATTGTGTGGGTGGGGGAGGCAGAATGGTGGTGGGGTTGGGAGATGGTATGGTTGTGGGAGTGGGGGGGATGCTGGTGGGGATGGGAGGTGGTTGTGGAGGTGGGAGATGGGATGAGGATTGGTGGTGGGATGAGGTTGGTGGTGGGGATGGGGAGGTGGTTGTGGTGGTGAGGATGGGATGTGGATTGGTGGTGGGTTGAGGTTGGTGGTGGGGATGGGAGGTGGTTGTGGGGGTGTGAGATTGGATGAGGATTGGTGGCTGGGTGAGGTTGGTGGAGGGGATGGGGAGGTGGTTGTGGGGGTGTGAGATGGGATGAGGTTGATGGTGGGGATGGGGAGGTGGTTGTGGGGGTGGGAGATGGGGTGAGGTTGGTGGTGGGGATGGGGAGGTGGTTGTGGTGGTGGGGATGGGATGAGGATTGATGGTGGGGATGGGGAGGTGGCTGTGGGGGTGGGAGATGGGGTGAGGTTTGTGGTGGGGATGGGAAGGTTCCTCCAGCACTTTGTTCGTATTTCTCTGGTTCTCAGTATGGTTATCTCTAAACTCTGGATCGGATTCTTTCAGTTCCACATCCCTCTGATCATCTTCGCTGCCTTCAAAGCCCAGCATCCTCTCTAAAACCTATTCATCTGTAAACATTTTTATGTCAGATGAAGTTTACATTTTAGCTGAAACAACACCATTAAACATGACAACCGGGTGGATTGTAACCAGACCCTGGCTCCCTTGTGACAGTAGTTATCCCAAATTGGTGACTCTCTCCAAACTAACACAAGTTCGAGAACACAAGAAGTGACCTGCATTTACATAGAGCCTTTCACAATCTCAGGATGTCCCCAAACACAATGAAATTCTTGTTGAAGTGTAATCACTGCTGTGGGAAATTTGGCTGTCAATTTGTGCATAGTGAGATCCCACAAGAGAAATTGGAGAACAAGCAGCAAGTCTGTTCTTTAGTGAAGCCTGTTGAAGGGGTGGATACTGACCAGGCCGAATGTTGATCACTCCCATTCTGCTTATCCTTGAAATAAAAGGTCAGGGGATATTTGATGACCCCCTGACCAGAGAAGTCAGATTTGTTTAACTTCTAAGCAGTGACAGCAGCACCCCTTCGCTATTGGCACTGGGAGCAGCAGCTGATATTATAGACCACAAGTTGTGGAATGGGCTTGACCTAATGAGAGGAGAAACAACATGCGACCAACAGAGCCCCAAGTGATACAAGAGGTTTCCTGTACACTGTGTGCAACAGTGCTGTCCCATTAATGAGGATTGCTCCCTGAGGGATCAAAGGAGGTGGATTCCTCTGACAGGGAGGGTGTGAAAGTGCCTCGCCTTCTGCTTAAAATTAAATTACTCCTCAGGGTGAGGAGTCGCTTGCAGACTCTAATTGCAGGGTGCTTTGTTCCCACATTATACACTGTGTTCAGCCCTGGCACTGAGTGATTTGGAAATGTATCCAAACCCTGACAGCACTGACAGATATCCAACCTCCCCACTTGTTTCAGTTTTAAAAAAACGTGAGTGAGTGTGTGTGTGTTGGGGTTGGTGGGGGTGGAGATATATTTATAGACCTCGCTAGAAACTTCCACTGCTGATGGCGATAAAGAAAAACTCAACAAAACACAAGTCAATGAAGGATCTTCCAAACACGTTTACTCAGTGGTTGGCACTGCTGCCTCACAGCGCCAGGAACCTGGGCTCGGTTCCAACCTCGGGCAACTGTCTGTTTGTAGTTGGCACATTCTCCCCATGTCTGTGCAGGTTTCCTCCTACAGTCCAAAGATGCTCAGGTCAGGGTGGATTGACCATGCTAAGTTGCCTCAGTGTCGAGAAATGTGCAGGCTAGGTGAATTAGCTATGGGAAATGCAGATAATATTGGGGGGTGGATCTGCGTGGAATGCTGTTTGGCCTTGAATTTAGATTCTCTACAGTGTGGAAACAGGCCCTTCGGCCCAACAAGTCCACACCGACCCTCCAAAGTGTCTCCCACCCAAACCCATTACTCTATATTTGCCTCTGGCTAATGCACCAACCCTACACCTCCCTGAACCCTACGGGCAATTTAGCATGTCCAACTCACCTGACCTGCACATCTTTGGACTGTGGGAGGAAACCGGAGCACCCAGAGGAAACCCACGCAGACACGGGGAGAACGTGCAAACTCCACACAGTCAGTCGCCCGAGGGTGGAATTGAACCCGGGTCCAGGGCGCTGTGAGGCAGCAGTGCTCATCACTGAGCCGGTCAGTGTAGAATATATGGGTTGAATGGCCTCTTTCTGCCTTGTTGAGATTTAATGCAGGAGCTACATTTTCAGTGTTATTACTATCACACAGGAGGAGAGAGGGAGAGAGAGGCACGAGGAGAGAAGAGAGAGAGAAACCTCAGCTAATGCGGGAATTGAACCCACACTTGTGTTTCTATCAATGCCTCACGGAAGTTGCTATCTCCCTCAACATCGCTATCAGGAGGTCATTGACCACGCTATCAGGAGGTCATTGACCAGCTTCACAATCTCAGGCAGGTTTGGCCGAATCTTAGGGTGACAATGTGGGCATAACCTGGTTTCCTGCCACCTCTGCCGTTCCAGGATGACCTGGAGTGGAGTATTTTGCATCGGAGAATGAAACATTTTCCAGTCAAAATTAAAGCTCCCTCTCAGCTGAGAGTCACAGCAAGGTTACCATAAAGGAGGAGGCCATTCAGCCCATCATCTCTGTTCCAGCTCATCAAATGAGCATTTTAACCGAGCGCCATTCTTCTGCCTTTTCCCCAGAGCCTTGCACATCGGATGATCATTCGAACAGAAACAAGGCCCTCTTGAATGCTTCCATGGATAGAAGTGTTGCCATGGAGAATGTGCCAGTTAGGTGATGAGAGACAGTTAACAGCAAAGCTTTGTTTAAATTTAAACCAGGCAGGTTGACACGGGGCATTGTCCTGAGAATTGGCCAGTGAATGGTCGCCCCCTGTTTTGTGGAGTTGAAATAGATGCACTCTGTGTACATGTTCTTTCGGTCTGCAAACAGGGGACTAAGCAATTCCGAGTACAAACCATGACTGACAATCTTACTCTGATTGCCAAAGAAATTCTTACAGTCCTCAGGTAATGCGGCATGGTGGCACAGTGGTTAGCACTGCTGCCTCACAGCGCCAGAGACCTGGGTTCAATTCCCGCCTCAGGCAACTGTCTGTGTGGAGTTTGCACATTTTCCCCGTGTCTGTGTGGGTTTCCTCTGGGTGCTCCAGTTTCCTCCCACAATCCAAAAATGTGCAGGTTAGGTGAATTGACCATGCTAAACTGCCTGTAGTGTTAGGTCAAGGGGTAAATGTAGGTATATGGGTCTGAGTGGTATGCGGGTCGGTGTGGACTTATTGGGCCGAAGGGCCTGTTTCCACACTGTAAGTAATCTAATCTAATCATTCTACACATGAACGCATCTGCCAGTTTGAGTTCATTGTCAATCAACCTATCAACATTACCTTCTCATATAGTATAAAATGTTGTTTCCCATTTACTTGCAAATTGGCCTGATGAGTGCAAAGTGAAAAGCTTAAACAAAATGTATCTTTTCACAACAATACTCAAGTTCTGTATCATTAAGTGACTCAGTTTTTGGATCGTGCTGAGCACCAGTGTGTTGCCACATCACAGCAGGTACCATACTTTCCAATAACAAGACCTTCAGGGACGCGAAATGCACTAGGGGTGGCCTGAAGGAAAGAAAGAGGCTACAAGACCAACCTTGTCCATACGGTCACAGAGTCATACAGCACAGAAACAGACCCTTCAGTCCAAACAGTCCATGCCAAACATAATCCCAAACTAAACTAATCCCATCTGTCTGCTCCTGGGCCATATCCTTCCAAACTGTTCCTATTCATGTCCTTATCAAATTGTCTTTTAAACATTGTAATTGTACCCATACCCGCCGCTTCCTCAGGAAGCTCAGTCCACACACAAACCGCCCACAGGCCCTCAAGTCTTCTTAAAATCTTTCCCCTCACCTTAAAAAAGTGCCCCCTAAACTTGAAATCCCCCATCCTAGGCAAAAGATGCTGAACACCATACTGTGATGATGAAAGAAGGGCTGTAGATGTCATATACATTGGACTTCAGTAAGGTGTTTGGTAAAACTCCCCATGGTAGGCTGATGGAGAAAGCGAAGTTACATGGACTCCAGGGTATACTAGCTAGATGGATAGAGAACAGGCTGGGCAACAGGAGACAGAGAGTAGTAATGGAAGGGAGTTTCTCAAAATGGAGAGCTGTGAGCAGTGGTGTCCCACAGGGATCCGTGCTGGGACCACTGCTGTTTGTGATATACATCAATGATCTGGAGGAAGGTATAGATGGTCTGATTAACAAATCCACAGATGACACTAAGATTGGTGGAGTATTAGGTAGTGAAGGGGATTGTCAGAAGATACAGCAGAGTATAGATAGATAGGAGTTGGTTGGAGAAATGGCAGATGGAGTTCACTCCAGGCAAATGCGAGGTGACGCATTTTGGAAGATCCAACTTAAGAGCAAACGATAGGGTAAATGGAAAAGTCCTGGGGAAAATTGATGTACAGAGAGATCTGGGTGTTCAGGTCCATTGTACTCTGAAGGTGACCCCGCAGGTCAATAGAGTGGTCAACAAGGCATATGGCATGCTTTCCTTCATCGGATGGGGTATTGAGTACAAGAGTTGGCAGGTCATGTTACAGTTGGATAAGATTCTGGTTCGGCCACATTTGGAATACTGCATACAGTTCTGGTCACCACATTATCCAAAGGATGTGGATGCTTTGGAGAGGGTGCAGAGGAGATTCACCAGGATGTTGCCTGGTATGGAGGATGCTGGCTATGAAGAGAGGTTGAGTAGATTAGGATTATTTTAATTAAAAGATGGAGATTGAGAGAGACCTGATTGAGGTCTATAAAATCATGAGAGGTATAGACAGGGTGGATAGCAAGAAGCTTTTTCCCCCAGAGTGAGGGACTCAATTACTCGGGGTCAGGGGTTCACGGAGAGAGGGGAAAATTCAAGGGAGATATACGAGGAGTGGTCTTTATGCAGAGGGTGGTGATTGCCTGAAATGCGTTGCCAGTGGAGGTGGTAGGGGCGGGAACGATAGTGTCATTTAAGCTGTATCTAGAGAGATACATGAATGGGCAGGGAGCAGAGAGATACCGATCCTTAGAAAATAGGCGACAGGTTTAGATAGAGGATTTGATCGGTGCAGGCTTGGAAGGACCTGTTCCTGTGTTGCAATTTCCTTTGTATTAACCCTATCTATACCCCTCATGATTTTATAAACCTCCATAGAGTCATTTCTCAATCTCCTACTCTCCAGTGGAAAAATTTCCCAACCTTTCTTTATAACTCAAACCTTCCATACCTTCTTCGGAACCCTCGCCAGATTAATACCTTCCTTCCTACAAATGGGAGACCAGAACAGGGCACAGTACTCCAAAGAGGCCTCACCAATGTCCTGTACAACCTCAACCTAACTTCCCAATTCCTGTACTCAAAGGACTGAGCAATGAAGGCAAATGTGTTAAATGTCTTCTTAGCCACCCTGTCTATTTGTGATGCTAGCTTCAAAGAATTATGTATCTGCACCCCTAGGTCCCGCTGTTCTACAGCACTACACAAGGCCTCACCATTAACTGTACAAGCCCTGCCCATGTTTTTAGATCATGTTCTTTACCTGCACAAGGAGTGTGGCTGCACTTCTGGACTTCAACTGGCCGGCCAATGCAAGTCGTCCTTTCTGGGGTTTGGACGCAGCTTCGGCGACGCAGGATGTGACCTGTTCCACACGAGACCGAACACGCGCTCCATGGGCCCCAGGCTGTCCAATGGGCCTCTTCAAGATCAGAGGGTGGTGTCAGAGGGCAGAGGGCAGAGGGAAGGAAAGTGAAATCAGCACATCGTTTCAAAACAGTACTCATAAATTTAATCGAGGGGGCTAGGGAGGAGGGGGTGCTGGATACGTCATAGCAGCAAAACAACAATGTGCATTCATGTGGCACCTTGAAATGTAGTAAACCACCCCAGAGCATTTCACATGAGCAATGAGCAGACTAAAGTTTGATACTGAGCCACGCAAGGTGACCAAAAGCTTGGTCAATGAGTTTTAGTTTAGAGGAGCTGGTGTTGGACTGGAGTGGGCAAAGTTAAAAATCACACAACACCAGGTTATCATCCAACAGTTTTATCTGGAAGCACTAGCTTTCAGAGCACTGCTCCCAAAGTTAGTGCTTCCAAATAAACCCATTGGACAAAAACCTGGAGTTGTGTGATTTTTAACAAAGAGTTTTAAAGAAGTCTTATAGAGGGAAGGAGCAAGATCTTAGAGCCATAGAGTTGTTACAGTACATAAAAAGAGGTCATTCAGCCCATCAAATCCATGCTGATCCTTGGTGCAGCGCTGCTACTCTCCTGGTAATTGTTTCTGCCACTATGTGGAGATCTGTGTCCACAACAGGACACCATGCTGCTGGGAGCAGAGCATTGAGCAGCCATACAGTGTAGAGGGAGCACTATGGTCCCACACTCTCCATGTAGCTTGTTTTATTCATTCATGGGTTGTGGGTGTCAATGGCTAGGCCAACATTTATTGCTCGTCCTTAATTATCCAGAGGGCAGTTAAGAGCCAAACACATTGCTACGGGTGTGGAGTCAAGTGTAGGCCAGACCAGGTAAGGGAATGGTTGAACCAGGTGGGTTTTTCCCCCAATAATCGAAAACAGTTTCATGTTACTGTTAACCCATGACACCAGATTTTTTTAAAAATGAATTTAAATTACACCATCGGGCCAACTCAGGTCCCCAGAACATTGCCTGGGTCTCTAGATGAATGTTGTAGTGATCATACTACTAGAACATCACCTCCCTTATTGAGGTCCCCCAGTGTTCATCCAGTTTCCTTTTAAAAATCAATTATCGTCACTTCCACCACCACTAAACACCACTCAAGGTCATTCCCACTCACTGCGTAACAAAATCCTTCCTCATATCGCCCTCCTCACCCAAAGCCTGACATCTGTCCTTCCCTCATAATCAACCACTGAGTACAATTTCCCTTAGACTATTTTATCCATACCTGCCATAGCTTGTACATTTCTGATTTCTCCTCAATCTCCAACACTAATGTCTCCAAATTTAACAGGGATAATAATGATGAAGTCAGAATCCTCACATTCAATGTGAATGGGAAAGAGAAAGGGGAGCAGGTGGACAGTGGTGAGTTTAACCTGAGGGCCAGGCAAGAGGAGCGGTTCAGAAATTATGAAAGCAGTAATTGAGTGCGGAAGCCTCAGAAAACGTACTAAATAAAACACAGACAGCCCTACACCCTGAGGAAGTCAGAGGCACGGAGTAAATCCTTTAGATGAAGGAGGTATTACTTCTCTCAGAGGACCTTCAGAAAATGGGAGGTTGGATTATTGAGTCTAATCAAGGCAGCATTAGGCAGGTTTTTGATTGATAAGGGGGACAAGGGTTATGGGGATAGGTAGGAAAGTGCAGTCAGCAATGATTATATTGAAAGGCAGATGGTCTTGAGGGCCTGAATAATCCTTTCCAGCCACTAATCGTGATGTTCTTAATTCCTGAGTTTAGGACCTAGGCCGGGAGAGAAAAGTTAAGATTTTGTTTACCTGGTGGTTGGTTACCTGCCCACGAGCCTAGAGTGAACTGTGTACAAGATACCCAGTACACCTGTGCTCCAGAATAACTGTTCATCTTTAACCAGTAAGAGAATCACCCACATACTGAATGTAGCAGCAGGTTTGAGGGGCTGAATGGCCTACTCCTGTTCCTATTTCTTATGGTCTATGGTCTAAATTAACCCACTCAGTCCCTTCTCAGAGTCTTACCTACCTGTGATGTATCTACCAGGGTCAACACAGTGAGAACTTGCACAGTGCTTCATGCTGGCCCGAAGTTACCGATTCGATTGTAAAAGCTGGGACAAGAAAAAGATTGGCAAAGGCAGGTCCCTTACAGTCAGAAAACAGGAAATCAGAATGCAGTTAGTTAAAGGTGTGAAGGAATGTGAAACCCTGGCGGGTAGATGGAGTTAAGTTCCAAAATAAGCAGGAACTGGTTGAATGGTGGATCAGGCTGGAACCTGAGACTGTGTGTCAGAGGAAAACTGTCACTATGGTTTCTCTAATTCTGACACATCGCTCTGAATGGATGGGCAAACGGATAGTCGGATGGGTGGATGAGTGAATGGGTGGGTGGACAATGGCTCAGTGGGTGGAGTGTGCTTAGCTCTTACCCCGACAAGGTTCGGTGCTGCAGTCTCGCCGCTCAATGGCCTTGCCCTTGCATTTCGGAGCCATGATGAAACGGAACCGCATGTTGTTTGTGCAGGTGCGCTGGCGAGCTTGGATCCCCGAGTGACCGCACGCGGTCACTGAGCACGAGCTCCACGCTGACCAGTTTGACCAATAGGCTTGAACTGAGAAAAAGAGTTCACAAACAAGGCGGTGAGGTCAAGTTCTAACACGGAGCCAGCCATCATAGCCGCTCCCCCCATATCAGTGTTCACAACATCTTCTAATCAGCTCCCTCAAAGACACTGTTACACACTTCTGGAGTAGTTGGGACTTGATCCCCTGTTTCTCAGCAGGTTAGGCAGCATCCAAGGAACAGGAAATTCGACGTTTCGGGCCAGAGCCCTTCATCAGGAATGGCCCGAAACGTCGAATTTCCTGTTCCTTGGATGCTGCCTAACCTGCTGTGCTTTAACCAGCAACACATTTTCAGCTCTGATCTCCAGCATCTGCAGACCTCACTTTTTACCCCTGTTTCTCATCCAGAACACACACTACCACTATACCACAAAAGTTTAAACTGCATTGTTTAATATTGTGTCTCCTTGGGTCTGATTAATTAAGTTGAATGAACTCAGAAATAAAGAAGCTGTAGGAAGAGCTGGAAGCCAGAACTGTAGCATGGAGCAGACATGATAAAGCATTGAGAATAAACATGATATATGTAGAGAACTTAGTGTCAACTTTGTATTGAGGAGAGATGTAAACTATGCACCACCTTGATTTGATTTATTAATGTCACGTGTACTGAAATACAGTGAAACGTATGGTTTTGCCTGCTCACCAGACAATTCATATCTTATATAAGCACATCAGGGAAATAGAACAGAATGCAGAATATAACAGAGAAGGTGCAGAGAAAGATCAATGTAATCTATAAGAGGTCCATTCGTAATCTGATAATGGGGAAGAAGGTGTTCTTGTACAGCTGCAACCTAGAAACTGTAAAGTTGGAAATATCACCCTCAGCATATCATCACACAAAGTATCCAATTATTTTATTCAATTAATTGATTCAAACATAACATTCATAATTCATGAGTAAATGTAGTTGCTTTCTTTAAAAACAAGTTGTAGAGAGATGATCACGGCAAGGAGCTGGGGATCTTAGGTTGGGCAGAAGAAGGAAAGAGAGAGAAAAGGACATTGAAAAGGAATGTTGGTCAGGGTTCTGGGATCAGGAGAGATGCCACCTACCCACAGGACATTGGAAGCGGATGTGGTAATTGGAGCAGATCCTGCCCTCTGGCTGCTCTTTGTTGATGCACCAGAAGCCCTTGTCTGGGCTGTAATGGACAACCTCGCCAGTTTGTTCTGCCTTCACCCATTCCGTCGTACGGGCCTCGATAGACCGTGGCCGGGCGCACACCCGTTCCCGGTAATAAAAGCGGATGGCTTCCAAACGTTCAAAGTCTCCATTCCCACCGGGGTGATCGATGTTGAACCAGGACGTCCACTCCGTCACTTCTGTGCCCAAAGCAAAAAATGCCAAGTTGTTAAGACTTGCATTTCTGTATCGCCTGTCACCACATCTTGAAAGTGCTTTATAGCCAATCAATCGCTTTGGAAAGAGTCATCATTTTTGTAAGCAGGAAACGAGGCAGCCAAGGTGTGCACAACAAGATCCCACAAACAGCAACATGACAGCAACCAGACCATGTCTGATTTTGAGACATTTGATGAGGGATAAAAAAGAAATTGTTGGGAAACCTCAGCAGGTCTGGCAGCATCTGTGGAGAGAAAGCAAGGTTAACATTTCAGGTTCAGTGACTCTTCCTCAGAACATTGGGTTTTTTTTTGCTGCAGGATAAATATTGGTCAGGACGTGAGGGAAAAACCCCAGCTGTACGATAAAATACTGCCATAAGGATATTTCACATCCACCTGACTGCCCTAGATTTAACAGTTCACCCAGGAGCAGGCAGGTGGGACTAGTTTAGTTTGAGATTCTGGTCAGCATGGTCTGGTTAGACCGAAGGGTCTGTTCCTGTGCTGTATGACTATGACTCTGTGTTAGCCTTGAACCTTACATTTACAATGCTGGATTAGGAGTTGAACCTAGGACCTTCTGATGGCAAGGAAAGGAATAGTACCAACTGAGCCACAACGAAGGAGAAACTAAACCCTGTCCAATACACATTAGTTTTTCTCAGTGGTTATCACAGACAGATCTTGGTGTGATCCAATGAGGGGAGTGCTGCACTGTCTGAGGCACTCTCCTTTTGATGAGGAATTAAACCCAGACTCCCTCTGGTGTTCCAAGTGATTATGGCACTCTAAGATGAAATTCTTGGGAAGCTCAAGAGTGTCCTGGTCAATATTCCACATGCAGCCAACTTTACATAATCCTGATGCGGGATCAGCCGTGTACAGAAAGGGCTAGTCACATTCATTCAAGTACAAACGAAATGTCCTTCAGTGTAGGGAGCTGTGATACTAGAATCATAGATAGGTACAGCACAGAAACAGACCCTTCAGTCCAACTCTTCCATGCTGACCAGATATCCCAAATTAATCTAATCCCACCTGCCAGGACATGGCCCATATCCCTCTAAACCCTTCCTATTCATATATCCATCCAGATGCCTTTTAAATGCTGCAATTGTACCAGCTTCTACCACTTCCTCCGTCAGCTCATTCCATACACATGCCAACCTCTGTGAAAAAGTGTCCCTTACAAATATTTTCCCTCTCATCTTAAACCTACACCCTCTAGTTCTGGAGTCCTCCACCCTGGGGAAAAGATTTTTTTTACTCTATCTATGCCCTTCATGATTTTATAAGCCTCTAAGGTCACCCCACAGCCTCCAATGCTCCAGGGAAAACAGTCCCAGCCTGTTCAGCTTCTCCCTGTAGCTCAAACTCTCCAATCCAGCAACATCCTTGTAAATCTTTTCCAAATCATTTTGTGTTTAATAACATTCTTCCCATAGCAGAGAGACCAGAATTAAACACAGTTTTCTAAAAGGGGTCTAACCAGTGTCCCGTAATGCCACAACATACTCTCCCAATTCCTATACTTAAAGCACTGACCAATGCTAAACGCCTTCTTCACCACCCTGTCCATCTTGTGACTCCACTTTCAAGGAGTACGCACCCTATGGTCTGTTTGTTAATCAGAGAAACAAGACGAGAGTCTGAAAACATCGCACTGAATGCTCCAGGAGGGCGACACATTGAACAGGGACAGAGAGAGAAGCTCAAGGTCAGGGACTCAGTTCAGTCTGCAGGAGCCTGTCCAATTCAAGTGACAGATATTGAAGGACAGGGTATGGGACTAATGTTTAGGGCTCCAGACTGGGCAACAAAGGGGAAAGGAGGTGAAAACAATGACGGCGGATGCTGGAAACCAGATTCTGGATCAGTGGGACTGGCAGAGCACAGCAGTCTCTTCCAGCACCACTAATCCACAAAGGGGAAAGGACAGTGCAGAGCTGGAGAGAGACCCAGAGATTATAACAACATTAGCTACAGGTAAAGCTCTCTCTACACAGTATCCAGACACTCCCAGGACAGGGCCAGCACAGGGTTAGATACAGGGTAAAGCTCTCTTTACACTGTCTTCAAACCCTCCAAGGACTGGGACAGCTTGGGATTAAATTTATTTAAACGTCTGTGATCAGAACAACATTCAAAGTGCTATCTGCAGTTCTTTGTTTTTCTGGGGATTTTTTCTCCTCGAAGTGATTTGATTTTTGTTTTCCACAATTTCTAAGCAGAATTGCTCTTTTGGCATTGAAATGTCAAGTGCTTGTGTTTGGCTAAACATTTGAATGGCTGATGTATAATCACAGTCTCAGGTGACGGGTGAATAATCGAGACGTGCCCCAGCTGGGAGTCAGAAAAACAAAATAAAGACAGAAGAAATGAAGGGAAATGTAGGTCATTGACTGGGCATGCTGACGACACCATCACCGGCTGCCGTCAGTACTGGATACAGTTCAAAGCGAGGGGGCATGGTGTGGTAGCCCAGCGACCTACTTTGCTGTTGATGGGCGAGTGAACTGTTAGTGTATGGGAGCTGTCAATCTGTCACACTTCCCAGAGATATTCTCTCCCTCTCTCTGCTGCTGCTCTTTCTCTGCCATGAAAACTGAAAACATCTCAGTGAAGCAGCCTGGGCTGAGTCACTGCTATTGTCAAGAAATCCTTGTAGAAATACTCCGAATAAAATCCTGCACCTAGGAGTAGGAGCTAAAATTTAAACCATGTCCCACATTGTTTCAAGAGCTCAAATAATGGCCACTATTCCAAATCCCACCGTTCACACCTCCTGTAGACACTGTTTCCCAGTCACTCAGCCATGTTTACCCATTTCCTATACTTCTGCCCTCACGCCCTTAAGGGTCCTCTGGTCTTCACCTCTAACCTCGCCACCTCAGCATCTAAAGGTCATCAGCCGCCATTGCTGCCATCTCCAGCAAGATGCCACCACCAGACATATTCCACTCCTTCTCCGTTACCAACACCTCCCCCACAGCACCTTCCCCTGCAATCGCTGAGGATGTAACACCTGCCCATTTACCCCCTCCCTCCTCAGTATCCAGGGGCCCCAACTTTACCTGCGCTTCACTCAATCCAGTTGAATGTATTCACTGCTCACAGTGTGGTCTCCTCGACACTGGGGGGGGGTGAAACACCAACTAGGCTACCACTTTGTGGAATTGTACCCTCACTCTGTGAAAGTGATCTGAAGCTCCCAGTTCCCTGCCTCTTCAACACCTCCCACCGTGTTCCCTCGTCAGCATCTCTGTCAAGCTTACTGCAGTGCTCCAGAGAATCTCAGTGCAATTTGGAGGAGCAACAGCCAGGGAGTGGTGAATCTATGGAATTCACTCGCCACGGAAAGCTGTGGAGGCCAGGTCATTGAGTATATTTAAGATTAGATAGATAGCTTCTTGATTGTCAAAGGGTTCGAGGGAGACAGGGATAAAGCAGGAGAATGGGGTTGAGAAAGCTAGCAGTCATGATTGAATGGCAGAGCAGACTCTTTGGGCTGAATGGCCTGATTTCTGCTCCTATGTCTGGTGGTCTTAACACCTTATGCTCTGCCAAGGCACATTACAGCCTTCAGGAGTCAACACCATGTTTAATAATTCCAGAACGTGATCACCCTCCTCTATGTCACTTACCCTCCCCATTAGCAGCCTACTGAGTACTTACCTCTCTCAGCTTATCATCAAGACCATCTCTCTCAGCTGATTTTTAATCAGTAAGGGTTTAAGGGGGAAAAGGGCAGGAAAATGAAGTTGAGGATTATCAGATCAGTCATGATCTCACTGAATGACAAAGTGGACTCAATGGTCTACTAAAGCTCTTCCACCTTTAAGGGAATATTTCCCAGTTATGATCCCACACAAACATTAATTCTGTTTCTCTTTATAAAGATAATACCTGCTAAGTATTATCAATATAGTTAGTCTTAATTTCATCCTTCCAGAATGTGCAATATTTAGATGTCGTTTTGTTTTTTTGGATTTCCTGTTCCCATGCTGCCTGCTTCCCAGGTACAGTGGCTGTGCGTTTTAGTGAGGGTTGGAATCTGGGGCTGGGATGTTGATAATGGAATAGTGAGGGAGCTCGGGATTGCCTTTACCTGGGTTCAGGTGCTGAACTTTATTGTCACCTGGTTTCCGATTCCTCCTCCGAACCTGCTCCCATTTCTGGATTCTGGCCTGATTCGGTTCCGCAGCTGCAGAAACTGCTGCTAGAAATAGAGAATTTCAGAAAGCGTTGATTAAGATATAAGACCCACGACAGAATAGGATCACCCACACAGCTGTAAAGTGACCAGGAGCTGGGGGTCACAACCTCTGCACATGTTGCAGGTGGAAGCTTTAAAACATCCTCCAAAGACTCGATTAAAATACCAAGAGTGTCTTTTAAATTCTTGTGTACGGATCGACATATATCCTCACGTACAAATAGTTTTACTCTGTGTCTAACCCTGTGCTGTCCCTATCCTGGGAGTGCTTGATGGTGGAGGGCATTGTATCTAACCCTGTGCTGTATCTGAATTGCTCATTCAGAAAACTGGTGTAAACAATGAGCCAAATGGGTGAAAGTGAGGACTGCAGATGCTGGAGATCACAGTCAAGATTAGAGTGGTGCTGGAAAAGCACAGCAGGTCAGGCAGCATCCGAGGAGCAGGAAAATAGACGTTTCGAGGAAAAGCCCTTCATCAGCCCTTCATTAGTCAAATGGCCTTTGTCAGTGTTGTAATCATTCTCTTTGAACCCAGTGAGTTTCTACCAGCTCAGAAATAGGACCAAGTGAGTAAATTAACATCTTCACAGATTCTTTCATGAGGAGGCCATTCAGCCTTTCATACCTGTGCTGGTTCTTTGAAAGAGATTCCAATTGGTTCTCCTCTTCCCTGTTCTTTTTCTCATAGCTGTGCAAAATTTGAACTTCAAGTATTTATCCAGTTCAGTTGTGAAATTTTCTCTTGAATTGCTTTCATCCCTAATTCAGGCAGTACATTCCAGAACACAACAACTCCCTCTGTAAAAAATAAAATTCTATCTCCTCTCTGGTACTTTTGCCAAGCACCTAAAACTGATTGTACATCTGGCGACTGACCTTCCTTCCAGCCGAAGTAATTTCTGGCTAGGCCCTTTCAAATTCCATCCTGATTTCAATCTGCTCAGCAGTCCCTACTATAAGGGAAACAGTCCTATCTCCTCGCAGTCTCTCTGCTGCTTATTGAGCAGTGCATTTTGTAGATGGTACACACTTGGTGTCAGTGGGTGGGTGGGGGGGGGAAGTGGATGTGGTGGTCTGCTTTGCTTTGGATGGTATCAAGCTCCTTGAGTGTTGTTGGAGCTGCCCCCATCCAGGCAAGTGGGGAGTATTCACCACACTCCTGACTTGTTCTTGTAGATGGTGATGATGTGGAGGTGCTGGTGTTGGACAGTAGAATCCCTACAGTATGGAAACAAGCCATTTGGTCCAGCAGGTGTAACCCTCCCAGACCCATTCCCCTCTGACTAATGCACCTAACCTACACATCCCTGACTACTACAGGCAATTTAGCATGGCCAATTCACCTGACCAATACATCTTTGGACTATGGGAGGAAACCTACATAGACACAGGGAGAATGTGCAAACTCCACACAGAAAGTTCTCCAAGGCTGGAATCGAACCCAGGTCCCTGGTGCTGTAAGGCAGCAGTGCTAACCACTGAGCCACAATGCCACCCTATAACCTGGTGTGGGGTGATTTTTAACTTTGTAGATAGTGGACAGACTTTGGGGAGTCAGGAGGTGAGTTACTCACCAGAGAATCCCTAGCCTTTGATGTAATTTTGTAGCTCAAAGTTTGGGAGAAGATTTGTAGCTCGTGTGCTCGTTGTTGTGGTTCTGTTCGCCGAGCTGGGAGTTTGTGTTGCAGACGTTTCGTCCCCTGTCTGGGTGACATCCTCAGTGCTTGGGAGCCTCCTGTGAAGTGCTTCACAGGAGGGTCCTACGTAATTTTGTAACTGCAGTATTTTGTGGTTGGTCTAGTTCAGTTCTGGTTATTGGTGAACTCCAGGATGTTGTTAGGGTCTGATTGGACAAGAGCAGCCTTCTCTAACAAAGAGGCATGACTGAAGCATTTGAATGTGAATAAGACGGATTGCTTTACGGTCACCCTCATCCAACTTCTTATTTCTCCATCTCCTGACCCAGCATTTATTGCCCATCCCTAATTGCCCTCAAGTAAGTAGTGGGGATGATTTGCCTCATTTCAGAGATTTGTCACCTTTTGATCTGGCTGAAGGGTCGCTGTAGGCAGACAAATGCAAAAAGATTCCAATTCCTCCTCTATCTGAAGATTTCCCGCTATTGGAAGGGTGTTGAAACGTGAAAGGGTTCAGAAGAGATTTACAACGACGTTGCCAGGGTTGGAGGGTTTGAGCTATAGGGAGAAGCTGAACAGGCTGGGACTGTTTTCCCTGGAGCGTCGGAGGCTGAGGGGTGACATTATAGAGGTTTATAAAATTTTGAGGGGTATGGATTGGACTTTTCCCTGGGTGGGGGAATCCAAACTAAAGGCATACGATTAGGGTGAGAGAGGAAAGATTCAAAAAAGAACTTAAGGGACAACTTTTTCACACAGAGGGTGATGTGTGTATGGAATGTGCTGCTGGAGGAAGTGATGGAGCCTGGTACAATTGCAATATTTAAAAGGCATGTGGATGGGTGTATGAATAGGAAGAGTTTAGAGAGATATGGGCCAAATGGGACTAAATTGATTTAGGATATCTGGTTGGCATGGATGAGGTGGACTGAATGGTCTGTTTCTGTGCTGTACAGCTCTATGACTATTTCTGATCCATCCTGATGGTGGAGCTGATCCTGGAATTCCCACCATTGCAACTGCCACTTCCTCAGCCACCATCCCACCCCAATGTGGCTTCTCCCATCTGCTCAGTCTCTGGGAGGAATCTCCTTACTCTCCCAGTGAGAGAGTATCTTCGGCAGAACTCAAAACGAAGCGAAAACACTCTAGCCACCATCTCCGTGTGAACTGAGCTTGTGTGAGTGTGATTAACCTGTACCCACTGGTAATACATGGTTGCACTGCCAAAGTGCTCCACTATACAACAAGTATGAGCGTTCTGTCTGGTGACCTTTCTGCCTCATTGTTTCCAGCTTCCTTCTGACCTGCAGCTATATTTATATAGCACCCTGTGTGCAGCACAAACTGTAACCTCCGCACCACTCCAAGCAGATCCAAAAGAGTATAAACACGTAAATCAAGTAAAAGAGAAAGAGTTGCATTAATATAGCACCTTTCATGAACCTAGGAAGCCCCCAAGTGATTCCCATCCAGTTAAGGAGTTTTAAAAGTGCAGGATTCTAAATTGATTATTCAACTTTGTCTGCACATCAGGCTTTATTTCATTCAGCAAACACAGCTCTTTCTGCCAGAATAAACTCAAGTTGAGAGTTCAAGCTCATTTTAGAAATGGGGTTCAATTCAAATTTCTAGCAAAAATAGAAGTTTCTGGAAAAACTCAGCAGACCTGGCAGTATCTGTAAAGAGAAAGCATAATTAACATTTCAGGTCCTGCGACTCTGCTTCAGAACTAAATCCTAAAACGTTAAATATGCTTTCTCTCCACATTTGCTGCCAGACCTGCTGCATTTTCCCAGCAATTTCTGTTTTCGTTTCTGATTTCCAGCATCTGCTGTTCTGTATCTTTTTTTGTTTAAAATTCAAATTTCTAATTGGTTATTGCTTTTTGCTCAACATGACCAACTGCCCACTTTAAACACAGTTAAAGACTGCAGTTACCCCACAAGGAACTGAACTAAGAGCTTCTCTATAAAAAGGTTGTTCCGACATATCAATCCTTTGAGTGATCTGGGCCCCATTAAAACAGTAAGTAATCAATGCGTTTAATGGTTATTAATCTGTCTGATCATAATCTAATTGCTACTTGTGGGATCTTACTGTTTGCAAATTGTTTCCTGCATTTTTCTACAGTTTCCACAGTAAATGTGCTCCGTAAAAATGACAGCAGTATCTGTGAAAGGTTTTGGGACCTCCTCAAGGCTCTGTGAGAACCCAAATTCCTCTTCTTTAGAAAACTAGAAACAGAGGGCTGAGAGACAGCGCAAGTTTAACTGGGACATTAATTCCTCCTGTGTCCCTTGTAAGAAATTTGAACCAATGACTTGCAGGTTACCAAAATATTGAGAGACTGACACTGCAATGTGAAAAAGAGAACCTCAAAGATTGGCGATTTGGTTGATTGTGGCTAATTTTGACTTGGAATTCTGAAGGTTGGAGATTCAAATTCCACTGGAGACTTTGAGCTAGTAATCCCAGAACTGCACTGTGGGAGGCGCTGTCTTTCAGATGAGACAGTAAACCCAAGGCTTTATCTGCCCTCAGCTGCAAATGTGTTGCTGGTCAAAGCACAGCAGGCCAGGCAGCATCTCAGGAATAGAGAATTCGACGTTTCGAGCATAAGCCCGAAGGGCTTATGCTCGAAACGTCGAATTCTCTATTCCTGAGATGCTGCCTGGCCTGCTGTGCTTTGACCAGCAACACATTTGCAGCTGTGATCTCCAGCATCTGCAGACCTAATTTTTTATCTGCCCTCACACTATTTGATCAGGTACACTGGAGTCTCCCTGCTGGCCTGACAAATATCTATATTTTAATGGTGTTGGTTTAAGGATATGAGCTCGTCATGTTGTGCACAGAATGGTTGCTATTTCCTTGTATTGCAACTGGGACTGCTCATCAAAAAGTATCCCGCTGCCTGTCATTATTCTGACCTATTTAAAATCCATTCTAATTTTGACCAAGTCAAATTATTACCCTTGCGACTTCCTCAAACCAAAACAGATCTAATTTATGGCAAGTCAGTGTTACGCTTAAGCCCTTTTTTTTAAAAACAGAAAATGCTGGAGAAACTCAACAGATTTGACAGTGTCTGTGGAGACTGACATCTGTGAGTTAGCCCCATTTTTTAAAAAAAAACTAACCTACCCGTTATTACACACAATTGGAGCAGGTGGGACTTGAATCCTGACCTCCTGGATCAGAGATAGGGACATTAATGATTTATTGCTGTCACCGAGGTAAGTGCAAAGTGTATCAGGGTAACAGAATACAGGATACAGTGTTACAGCCTCCCAGAAGGTCCAGAGAGAGAGAGAGATCATCATGAACATGACCATGGGCTGGTACAATGGCTCAGTGATTAGCACTGCTGCCTCGGGGACCTGGGTTCGATCCCAGCCTCAGGCGACTGTGTGTATGGAGTTTGAATGTTCTCCCACAGTCACCCAAAGATGTGCAGGTTAGGTGGGAAATGCAGCGTGAGAGGGCTGGGGTTTTGGGAGGGGGGGATGCTCTTCAGAGGGTCTCCCACAACCTAGGGATTCTCCAGTTAAAGAGATCCATTCAAATGTCTGATAATACTGCCACAGGAACCCTACATCCCGGGTGTGTCATGTGCATCGAAGCACCTTTCCCCAGAGCTTATTATTCACGCGCTAGTCCCAGGCGGCTATTTGACTTTGGAAGGCATCGCAGAGCAGTCAGATCCTGCCCTGAGCCGGGCACATTTTCAGCAAAGACTCTCTCAGCCAGCCCGGGCTCACTGGGAAGGGAAGAAAGCTCGGTGTCTCCTGGATTGAGCTCTGCAGCATCCCGGTCCCAGTGAGCAAAGGAGCCGGGGAACAGAGCTCCCAGTGAACCCCCGGGAGAGGGGGGTTGGAGAGGAAGCGATTCCCATCAGGTCAGGGAGCCTGGGAAGGGAATCATTGATGAGCAATTAGCAATAAGACACCTTGAGCTGGAACCTTCCGGGCTGGCCTCAGATATCCGAGGAATTCAGGATCCCCTTAAAGGGGATGAATGAGTGAACGTTCAGGATTCTAAAATCACTTCAAACATTTAAAGTTTCCTTACCTTGAGCTGAAACAGATTGCTGGAAGACGAGGAGGGAAAGGAACAAGGGAACTTTTCCCAGTTGCATTCTCATCTCTCCCACTGACTCTTTATTCTAATGTTCTAGATTTTTTTGGGGTTTTCCCCCCACCACCAAACTTTGTAAAAAGTGTTGTCGCTGTCCGGCGGTCAGGAGATGTTGTGACTGGCCCAGGACTGGGGGTGTATGAGCTCTGACTGTCTGCTCTCTTCACTCAGCTCTGGCTTTATATTGCTCTCTCAGTCCGTGTGATTGGCCCAAGGGTTGGGTCCACATTCCCAGCTCTGAGAAGGCGGGGGTGGGAAGTGGAAATTAAAACCCAGCTTCCACCAGCCCCCCACCCACCCCCACCCACCCCTACCTCCCCCGCCCAAATGTTTTGAAGAAAAAACATAGACAGTGTTTTTCTTTGCCACCTGGCTGAAGTGAGCCAACTCTTTTAGGATAAACTCCAGGAGTTTGGCACGGTTTGGGGTTTTTTTTTCTTGTTACAGTTGGCTGTGCCTCAGTGGTGCCCATTTGCATGAACTGTTGGGATGGAGTTGATTTATAATGCCCTGCATGTATGTGAGTGGAAAACAAGAACTAAATTCCAAAGGGGTACTGGAGTGTCGGGTGAATTTCTGACCCCCACTTCTCCCTCAGAAGATTGCTAGTGGATCCAGATGTCAAGCTGCTGTGGCTATTGGCATGCTGTTCAACTGTGAAGGTGTAAGCTTTGGCTCTCGGCTCGATGCTATTGTAGGTTCAAGCCCCACTGCAGGTACATGCGGATGCTCCAGGGTCAGTGCTCAGGAGGAGCTACACTGTCAGAGCTGGGGTCTTGCCCTGAGGGTGATGTATTAAACTGAGATGTACTGTGCGAGTAGACATGAAAGAACACACATTGCAGATGCATAGAGGCATTCTAGTGCCCGGGGACCAATATTTATCCCTCAACCAGCAACACTGAAAACAGCTGACTTGGTGATAAATCGCATTGCTGCTTGTGGGATCTTGCTGTGTGCAAGTTGGCTGCCACATTTCTTACCCAAAACAATGACTACACTTTGAAAAAATGCTTCATTGGCTGCACATCGCAAAAATGTTTGTTCCCTCCCCATCCCGTGTTCCTTTTTCACTTCACCTTTCACTTCATTTATCATTGTAAAGTCAGTGAGTTTGTAATTGTGATGAGCTCACGTAATCGCCTTGCTAACCTCCTGAAAACTGCACAGGGGTTTATATAAATACAGGCATTTCTTTCATGACCAGGTTCTTCCAAAGACTGCTCAATTTGTTTGTGGTGCCTTGTGATGTAAAGTTCCAAGAAAAGAACCAAGCTCTATATTTACTTGAGAAGATTTCCATTTTTGAATGATTTTCGGGTTTGGAGTCCGTGGTTGTTCCCATGGAACAGGGGACTGTCAGAATGAGCCAATACTGGCCCACAAGCCTGTGACCATCCCTCAAACAACATCACCCCCTTCCAGCCCATTCTGACCTCACCAGTTCTCCGTTGGGTCTGAGGGATTGGCCATTCGGGCCTTGCCCAGGGGTGGAGAAGATTAGGTCTGAGATTTGGTTGGGGCCCTGGACTAGCTGTTCCATTCTCTCCAGAGCCCAGTGACTGGGGCCTCAGCAGGAAGCTCCAATCCAGCTGATTCTGACTGGTTGAGCTGTCATGTCATGAAGATCCTGTGTGTTTAGCTCTCAGGTAGGACTCTCCAGCAGTTTGAAGTTGCCTGGACCTCACTTAGCTGATTAAGTTCAACCTTTTCCCCTCCTCTCATTCAACATCCATCCTTCCCAGACAGTGGGAAAATGGCACTGTAGCAGATGACCAAGAGGCTGGTATCCTGTCACCAAGTCTCCCTTTATTTACACGGGGAAAGTCCTTGACACTGATCCAGCTCCCTCAGAGCCAGCTCTCAGAGTGAATCAAACCTCTGACACTCCTGTTTATATCTGTCAGCTAGGGCTCCCTGATTGAATCAGATTCACAGCCCCAATCAGGAACTCAGATTCTATGACTTCCACCTGGCTGACTTCATTACAATCACTACATTCCTCCTCCTCTGAGTCCCATTATTTTTCTTGTAGCTCCTCCTGGGGGTGTTTCAGCACCAGGTCAGGCTCCTCTGACTCTGCCTTGGATATGGGTGGTGTGTAGCACACAGGAGATCACTTCTTGAGTCTCGGAAGAAATTCGTTCTCCTCTTCAGGCGACCAAGGCATCGAGGCAGCGATATCCCTGGGTTCATCTCCGATTCCGAGGTACCTTCGATGCTTGATGGAGAGGGAGAGCCCACAGGTTCGGAGAACAGTTGGAAAGGCTGTCGAGGGGCCAGGCATGTTTTGTTCCTGCACCGTCTGTGAGTGTGCAGCTTTCATATGGTCCAGGTGCTTGGTCGGGACCATCTCACTGACTCGAACTTTATACACCACTGGACCTGGCCTCACATCGACCATGCTCCATACCCATGCAGGGCCATTCCTGTGGTTCCTACACCAAACTCTGTGCCCTGAAGTAAACTGTTTCTCTCACTTAGCAGGGTCTGGTGTCTGGTTAGGGTGCTCCCAATGTCATTTCACCCTCTGCCCCAGGTCCAGAAAGATCAGATTTAACCTGGTGTGGAGTCTTCAACCCCTTAGCAACTCTGCTGGAGCTATCCTTGAGTTTGCCTGAGGGGTGGTCCTACAATCAAATAGAAACCAGGACAGTTTGATATTGAGTGAAGCTGTTGGCTGGTTCTTTAAGGCTGCCTACAAAGTTTAGACTGCTCTTCCTGCCAGACCATTGGACCATGGATGGTATCGAGCTGTCCTTGTATGGCAAATATTATTTGACTTTAGGAAATACTCAAATTCCCACCTGGTAGACGATGGCCTGTTATCTGTGACCAACACTTCCAGGAGTCTGTGTATTGCAAAAGGTGTGCTCAGTTTCCCTCCCATTGTCCCTGTGTTTGGTGAATGAACTCTCTGCACATCCAGCCACTTTGAGTGGGCATGCACAGGAACTAAGAACATTGAGCCCATGAGAGGACCTGTGCACCCGAGTCCAGGGTTTACCCGGCCATTCCTATGGATGTGGGGGAGCTGCTGGCAGTAATTTCTGTCCTTGGTGGCACTCTGGGCACTGCCCCACCAATGCAGCTATGTCTGCATCCAAACCAGGCCCCCAGACACAACATCTCACCAACATCTTTATTTTAGAAACCCCTGGATGACCCTGGTGGCATTCAGCCAGTATCTGGCAGCAACCTTTGCTCAGGACCACCACTGTTGCTCCCCATAATAATGTGCCGTCCTCCACTGTGAGCTGGTCTCTCCAGGTTCAAAAAAGCCTTCGATTCTGGTTGTGACTGCCCTTTGGTTTCCTGTCATTCCCACCAGCTGTTTCCGTTTTGCCAGGACCGAATCTTTCTGCGTCCAAACTCTGATATTGTCAGCCGTGACTTGCTCAGAAAACGCAAGACTATTCCAGACTCTTCCAGTGGTAGTGGTATCCCCGGGATGTATCTGCCAGCGAGAGCGGGCTCAGAGCGTCCGCATTTGCTACTTGGCCTTTTGGACGGTGTTCCAAGCTGTAATTACACACACTCAGAGTTAGAGCCCACCACTGAATTCAGCCTGAAGCCATAAGTGGCACTGCCTTCTCATCTTCAAGTAGACCTAGCAGGGGTTTCTGGTCCATAAATCTATGTCCGCAAAAGTAATAGTGGAACTTCCTGACTCCAAATATGACCATCAAACCTTCCTTCAGTATCTGGGCATATTTCCGCTCTGCATTAGCCAAAGCCTTGGACACACTTGCTATTGTGTGCTCCTCTCCATTGGGCTAATCTGAGCTAATACCACCCCATGCTGTATGGAGAGGCATCACATGTCAATATCAGATCTCGCTTAGGATTAAGGTTTGCCAACACCTTCGAGGATGATTGCTGTTTCTTCACTTCCCTGAAAGCTGCAGCTTGGCTACACGACCATTTCCAAGGCTGACCCTTTTTTTCAGTGTTGATGGAAAGGTGCCAGGATGGAGTCAGGTTGCGTGTGAACTTCCTGTAATAGGTCAGCAGCTCAAGGAAAGCCCTCAGCTCCGGTACAGG
The DNA here is from genome assembly GCF_020745735.1 of Hemiscyllium ocellatum. Classification (NCBI taxonomy): domain Eukaryota; kingdom Metazoa; phylum Chordata; class Chondrichthyes; order Orectolobiformes; family Hemiscylliidae; genus Hemiscyllium; species Hemiscyllium ocellatum. The sequence continues at coordinate 4,671,315 of NC_083428.1, forward strand.
CGTGGGATCACTTTCTCTTCCAATGGGTTTAACCTGGTCTTGTCAACACTGTAGCCCAGAGAAAACATTTTCCCCTCTCAGGTGTACCCCTGCCTGGGAGAAATGTCTAAGGATATTGTCCAAGTTGTCTAAGTGTTCCTTATTGATCTTCCCTTTTATTAGCACATCATTCAGATTAATGGCGACCTGCAGTAGATCTTGCAAAACGTTCTCCATCACCTGCTGAAAGATTATAGAGGCTGACAACAACCCAAATAGCAGTCACATATTATTGGGACAAACCCTTATGGATTTTAATTGTCACATACTTCAGGGAATCCTCCTCCAACCGCAAGTACACGTACGCATGGCGAATGTCCAGCTTCGTGAAGGACAGCTCCACCCAACCCCCCCCCTTACAACCCTCCCCAACACAACCACACCACCCTTCACCACCCCCTCCCCTCCCTGCCACCCTCCCCCAGCTGCCAGCAGTATGCAGTCTCTGTGTGAGGGATTGGGTATTTATCCAGCCGCGAATAGCAGTTTCCCATTTGTTAAAAATCCCCACAAAGGCAAACTGACCCATCAGGCTTCACAATGAGGGTAAAAGTGAGGACCGCAGATGCTGGGGATCAGAGACAAGATGAGAGTGGTGCTGGAAAAGCACAGCAGGTCAGGCAGCATCCAAGGAGCAGGAAAATCGACGTTTCAGGCAGGAGCCCTTTATCAGGAATTCAGGCCTCCTGGGTCTCTTTTTGCTGTCTCGAATCTGCATACCGGCAGCATTACAATGGCTCGCCAGCCTGGATCCTGGAGAGAATGTCAACCGTTTAGCCGAGGCTTGGCTTTGTGTTGGGGTTTTGCTGTGGGCTGTCCTGGAGTCCCTCTGTCCAGGGTGTGTCCTGAGTGAGGCTGTGCAATTGCCTTCACTCCAGTGGTGTTCCCCAGCCCAGTCAGTTTGGTAGGGGATGTCCACTTCAATTGGAATACCCTGCAACTCATATGGTCCACTTTCTGCATTTTCCAATGATAAAGCCAGATGTAGTGCCTGTTTGAAATGCAGTTCAGCTTCAGCTAGTAGGCAGTTTTGTGTGGTTACAACATTAATCCTATATGCCAAATGGTCTCTTAGTATCTCATTGAGGGTTAAACCAAAATCGCCTGCCTCTGCCATCATCTTAACCTTAACAACAATCCCAATCCCAGTTCTCAAATTGCTGAGTAAAACTGATAGTGTCTCAGAACTGGAGAAGACTTGGGGTCGTAATGCCCTTTAACTGAATCCATCAATCCTTCAAAGGATTTGGTATCTGGTGCCTCAGGGAAATAATCAAAAAAAGTGGGAGTCCACAGAATTGCTTGTTGCTTTTCCTCTGGCCCATTGTCATTTGTTTCATATACTGGGCCCAGGCTTTGATGGCAGAATTGAACTAGTCAAGTTTCCTGATGCCAGATATGCTTACCCCAACTCAAAGACAACTATTGAGATCAGATTTCTTCAAGACCGTACTTTTCTCTCATTGCCAGTGAAATAACTCCACAGAGGCCGGTATCCCATCACCAAGTCCTTCTTTATTTACACGTAGAGAGTCCTTGACACTGATCCAACTCCGTCAGAGCCAGCTCTCAATGTGAACAGAATCCTTGACCCTCTTCTTTATACCTGTCAGTCAGGGCTCCCTGACTGACCAGGCTGACAGCCAGGGCTCCCTGATTGGCCCAGGCTGACAACCAGGAGTCCCTGATTGGACCACGTTAGCAGCCCCAGTCAGGGAACTCAGATTCGTTGCAATCACTATGGAATGGTGGATTTGGCTCGAGGGGCTGAAAGACCTATCCTGCTTCAATGTTCCTGGGTGGCAAGCTGATAGCTGAGGGGAGTCATCAACATGATATATGGCAGGGAATAAAGGTCACCTATACATTTAGTGCCTCATAAAATACAGGCACCATTGCAGTTAAGTGGCAGCCAATTTGCACATGAGAGCCCATAATGGGGAAAGTCTCCATGACCAGCTAAACCCATCCAATGATGTTGTTTGAGGGTTAACTGTTGGACTGAGACAGTGTGACCGCTCGTGCCCTTCCTTTAACACCTCACCTGAAAGATGGCATCTCCGACCGTGCGTCAGACTGGAGTCATGTCATTCTTGTGCTCAAGTCTTTGGAATGGAATTTGACAAGTGTTGGCCTCTTCAATTGTGTGGGGACACAAACATTCAGAGGCAATCGGGTGACAGCACGTCCTTTTATAAGATACAGTGCATGGCTGGTTGAACAAAAACATTTTATGATACTGTGAATGTAAACTGTTATACGGACTGCATGCAACAGAAAGGAGCTGGAGTGACGATCAGATTTGACTGTAAACCCATCAATAGCACTGAGTCATGGCTGAAAGTTACTAATGGCCCTCACTGGGGGCAAGAGCAGAGGATCTCCCCCCATCACTTTCACATTTACCTGTGCAAAAGCAAACCCGCAAAGGTTGGAATTTGGCTCTTACAGCCAGAAAGGTAAACATTTTGTATCCTTCAACAAAAATATACATGTTGTTTCTGAAAGGTGCGGATGATGGCTTACACAGATGGTGCATGAATGGGAAAAGAGAAGTATTTTATTAAGAATGGCCTTTAGGTTAAAAGAGTTAAGGATGATTACAAGTGCAGACAGACTCCAGTAACCTCATTCCCAACGCACCGAGAGACTTATTTCTTGGACACAAGCATCCAGTTTACATGTTCTGTCTGGTTTAGAACTTCTGTGTAATGGGAAGTGATTTGGGAGTTTGGAATTTTAATGCTCAATTCATGAGGATTGCAATATAATGTGAAAGAATGGGAAGTGATTTGGGAGTTTGGAATTTTGTCGTGTGTGTTGGGCTGGAGGGCTTCCATTGTCTGATTCGTAAGTTTTTGGCAGATATTGTCCTGTTCAAAGTAAAGTCATCAAATCATTTCGGACAGACCATTCATCCTATTGAGCTAATGCCAGCCCCTTGAAAGAGCTGTCCAGTTTGTCCCATTTCTCTGCAGTTTGCCCATGGCCTTGCAATGTTTTCCTGTACAAGTGTGATGTTAGCTGTGATGTACTGAACAGCAGTCTAGCATCTCAATCAGCCACTTGTGAGTTCAAATCCTACTTCAGAGACTTGAGAATCTATCTTCATTCAGTTCAGTGAATTTGAAGCGTTTCATGTTGAAAACCAATGGCAGAAAACAACAAAAATTTCTTAAGATCTAGGTCACATGTTATGAAATAAATTCATGAGAACCCTGGTGCAAGATCCTCTAACGAGAGAACTATTAAATCTCAAAAAGAACTAGTTATGTTTATTTCAATGGAATGCCATTCTTCCTGGGATTGTTTAGTACATCAGCTACTTGCGTGAAGATGAAACTGAGATTTTAAGCCTATACACAATTTAAAAATGTGTGGGAATTTCATCTTTAAAGCATTCTGTGTTTTTGCCAGTTTAAATGCCACCAAAATCTGATAATTTGTATAAAAGAGCTTTGAGATGCAGATAGTCACAGTGTGGATGAGATGCATTCAGAAGGTTTCCTTTGAAGATGGGCCAAGATTGATTAGAATATTTAAAAGAGTACATTAAAAGTATCGGAAGTGGCTCAGATTTATAGATAAATAAACTCTAGGTTTGCTTTTAGGAAGAAGAGATAAAGGAGAATGCAGAGGGGTGGGGTTGGTGTTGTTAGAGAGGCATAAACAAAGGCTCTTTGAGGTGTGCACTCCATTTCTTTCCTCGGGACTTTGACACCTTGTCTCTATTACAACCTCCCAATCATTATTTATCGATAAAACAGCAGTCCATTCACCTCTGAGCCTTGCACTGTTTCCCCTCCTGAGCGACAAGTACCTAGGCCTAACACTCCACCCCTGCCCTCTGGTGAAATTTTGGCATCATCTCCAATTTTAAGTATTTCTTTCTTGTGACCTAAAAATAAGGAAATAAAAAATTCAGAGTAACCATCCTTCCATGATATTATAATGATGGGCAGCATGGTGGCTCAGTAGTTAGCACTGTTGCCTCACAGCACCAGGGTCCCGGGTTCAATTCCTGCCTCGGGCGACTGACTGTGTGGTTTGCACATCCTTCCTGTGTCTGTGTGGGTTTCCTCTGGGTGCTCCAGTTTCCTCCCACAGTCAAAACCTGTGCAGGTCAGGTGAATTGGCCATGCTAAATTGCCCATAGTGTTAGGTGCATTAGTCAGAGGTAAATGTAGGGGAATGTGTCTGCGTGGGTTGCTTTTCGGAGGGTCAGTGTGGGCTTGTTGGGCCGAAGGGCCTGTTTCCACACTGTAGGGAATCTAATCTAAAGAGAGAATTTAAGACAAAAGTCCACTTAGTCCATTCACGGCTCTGGGCTTGAGGACCTGACCACTCTCCCCTTCCCCCACAGAATCCTACAATGTTGAAGAAAGCGCCGTGTTCAGTGACAGACTGACTGAAGCCACTGCAGGGACCCCAGACCAGTGCTGATGAAAACAGCAACTGGGGAACAGGAGGAGCTGAATGTCATTCAAATGGACACTGCAACACAGAGGGATCTGGGAGTCACCATGCATAAATCACCAAAAAAGCTAACATCCAAATTCAGTAGATAATACGGACGGCAAATGGAGTGTTGGCCTTTAGTTCAAAAGGAATGGAGGATACAAACAGGGAAGACTTGTTAAAAGTATATAATCCACTAGTTATACCAAACCTAGAATATTGTGAACAGTTTTGGTTCCCTTACCTAAGGAAAGATATACAGAGGGACCTTGATTATCTGGCATCTGATTAACTGAATTTCGGATTATCTGAACAAGATTGCATGGTCCCGATGCCTTGGCCAACTCTGTTATCTGGCATTGATTATCTGGCATTGATTATCTGGCATTTGATTAACTGAACAAAATGCTCCCTGATCGTGTCCTTCAGATAATTGAGGTTCCTCTGAGTTGGCCTTGGCTCATTAGGTTGAGTCCAATTATGGAGGGTCTGACTTATAGAGTCATAGAGATGTAAAGCATGGAAACAGACCCTTCGGTCCAACCTGTCCTTATGAGGGGTGGTTGAATAGATTGGGCCTGTACACATTGGAGTACAGAAGAGTGAGAGGTGGCCTTAGTGAGCTTGACAGGGGAGATGAGAAGAGGTTGTTTCCTCTTGTGGAATAGTCCAGAACCAGACAACATAATCTCAATTAGAGGTCACCTATTTAAGACAGAAATGAGGAGGAATAGCTTGAATATTGTGAGCAGTTTTGGGCCCCGTATCTAAGGAGGGATGTGCTGGCCTTGGATGAGGTTTACAAGAATGATCCCGGGGATGAAGGGCTTGTCACATGATGGGTGGTTGAGAACACTGGGTCTGTGCCCGATGGAGTTTCAGGAGATCTGATTGAAATTTACAGAATACTGAGGCTTGAATAGAGTGGGAGAAAGTGAGGACTGCAGACAATGGAGATCAGAGCTGAAAAATGTGTTGCTGGAAAAGTGCAGCAGGCCAGGCAGCATCCAAGGAGCAGGAGAATCGACGTTTCAGGCATAAGCACTTCTTCAGGAATCCTGAAGAAGGGCTTATGCCTGAAACGTCGATTCTCTTGCTCCTTGGATGCTGCCTGACCTGCTGCGCTTTTCCAGCAACACATTTTTCAGCTTGAATAGAGTGGACATGGAGAAAATGTTTCCATTAGTAAGAGAGAATAAGACCCAAGAGCACTGACTCAGAGTGAAGGGACTGACTTAAGGGTGAATTTCTTCAGCCAGAGGGTGGTCAATCTGTGGAACTCATTGCCACCAAAGGCTGTAGAGGCCAAATTATTAAGTGTCCTTCAGACAGATAGGTTCTTGATTAGTAAGAGGATCAAAGACTACAGGGAGAAGGCTGGAGAGTGGGGTTGAGAAACATATCAGCCATGATCGAATGACAGGGCAGATTGGATGGACTGAATGGCCTAATTCATGGCTCCTATTTCTTATGATCCTGTGGTTTGTTAGAGGGTAGTGATTCTGTGACAATTCCTTACCACAGAGAACTGTTGAAGCTGGGTCATTAAGAATATTCAAGCCTGAGAGAGATTTCTAATCAGTAAGGGGAATAAGAGTTACAGAGAAAGGCAGGAAAGTGGTAGCCAGTTACGGAGTTTATTTTCCTATCAGAATCTGATTGTGACTTTGTGTCAGACCGAATGAAAAATGTATTTTTGCAGAGCCACTGTCATGGGATGACAGGATGATGTGTCCTTGTCACATAGAGAGCAAGTGGTTATATTTCCCTGTGTTTCTGCACATTTTCCCATCTCTAAGCTATAGAAGGTGTTCAGGAGAATCCGAGAATCCCTACAATGTGTAAGCAGGCCATTTGGCCCATTGAGCCAGCACTCATTCTCCAAAAAGCATCCCACCCTGACTGTATCTCATAACGTCATGTTTCCCATAGTCAATCCACCAGACCTGCCCATCTTTGGACTGGGAGGAAACCCACACAGACACGGGGAGAACATGCAACTTCCACACAGGCAGTTGCCCAAGGCTGGGATCGAACCCAGGTCCCCGGTGCTCTGAGGCAGCAGTGTTAGCCATTGAGCCACTAACTTCCTTTTTCAGCAAGAGCTTAAGGCCTGTGATCAGTGTGAGGTGAAGGGAGGTTCAATCAAGGTTTTCAAAAGGGAACTGGATAATAGTTTGAAGAGAAAGAGTTTGTAAGGTTAGAAGGAAAACGCAGGGGAGAGGGACTTTATAAATTGGTTTGGAGAAAATGCGTCACATGGTGGTCTGTGTCTGTGCAATGGAACCCAGTGAGGTGAGCTAGAGGCATGAGATGTCCCTGAGCCAGAAAGCAGCTCTCTGTGTGAACGCTCAGTGACACCATATTCTGTGTGAAATGGTGTCATCGTCTGAGCGTGTGCAGGTGGATACACTGAGGTCAAGTTTCGTCAGTGGACCCTGGTATGGAAGATCCATGAGGGGGGGTAAATTCTGGGAGTTGGGGGAGAAGGGCAGGAGCAGAGGCAAAGACAAGAAAGATGGGGTAAATGCCAAGAGTGGGGGCAAAGGTCAGGAGTGGTGATAAAAGCCAGAAGCCGGGCAAATGTCAGAAGCAAAGGTAAGTTCTTGGAGTGGAGACAAAAGTCAACTTACTCCATTAAAGACTCTCTCCCTCTATATTATATAATATCTACATGTGTCTGCAAGTTGTTTGTAATTTCATGTCAGTAAAGGTATCAAAGGGTGTTACAGAGCAAAGGATGGAAATTGGGGTTTGACGTAAAGGTCAAACATCACTAGATTGAATGGTGGAACAGGCTTGAGGGGCTGAATGGCCTCCAACATGTCGCAGTGAGTATAAATGGGCCTGAGCTGAGGATTATTCGAATGGAACTGCAGCAACACGGCTCCTTCTGAAGCCGATGAAATGTAGAAACATCAAAGCTTCTGAAAATTTTCCTTTGGTTCTCTGATAAATTCCCCTAGGCATTTCTGACAGTCCCAGGAGATCCAAGAAATACAACCAAATGGCAAAGTGTTGGAATGTCAGGCAGCCTCTCCGTCACTCCCTCCCGTTAATCTTTATTTGAAATGAAAGTGTTTATACATTTTCAAACAGGCCGCTTGTGTCGTGTGCAGCACATTCACTGCAGCAGTTTCAAAGTGCAGGAAGCTACTGTCCAAGGGAATCACAAAATACATCTTCATTCTCATGGACAACAGCTTAGACATAGGACTCAGCTCTGCACGGTACGGCAGAATAGGATTGCAGACCGAGATTAAATGGGTTATTTAAAGAAAGGAAAAACAGGTGTTTTGAAGTGCACGTTGCATTACTGAGAGATGCCTATTTGTGTGTCTGGGTTTTTGTGCTTAGGTTTAGAACGGGCTGCTGATTACTGTCAGTTGAACTTGCCTGAAGCTGTTACCTCAGACAGCTGTAGGTTTAATGGCTGGAAAAATGCTGTTCCAGTGAATCAGAGGAGCAGATTTAGGGCTGAGTTGAGGAGGAACTTCTTCACTCAAAGGGTTGTGAATCTATGGAATTCCCTGCCCAGTGAAGCAGTTGAGGCTACACTGTTGAATATTTTTAAGGCAAAAATAGGTAAGTGTTTGAACAGTAAATGAATTAAGGGTTATGGTGAGAGGGCGAGTAGTGGACCTGAGTCCATGAAAAGATCAATCTTATTGTATGGCAGAGGAGGCTCGAGGGGCCAGACGGCCTACTCCTGCTCCTAGTTCTTATGTTCCTACGAATCAGTTGATGTGGGCCCCACGTGCTCCCTTCTGCTGAAGGTGTGTTGTACCCTGGCTGATGTACTGTGGCAGGTTTCAGAATGGATCAGGGGCTGAGGGAGAGTGGGTGTAGGTTCTCATACCCAGCCCTTAAGGAGTAGTAATGGATCAAAATCTTACTGGACAATCAGGGTGCTCTCTCATTAGAGAGAGAGAGAGAGAGGTGACTGGTGGTGCTTTAACTTGAGGATGACCACACCTCAGGCAAGGGGAAAGGTTGAGAAGGAGAGTCCTTCATGACAACTGAGAAAAGGCAGATGGAGTTTAATTCAGATAAATGCAAGGTGTTCATGTTGCGAAGACAATCCAGGGCAGGACTTAGGAGTATGTTGCTGAACAAAGAGACCGAAGGGTGCAATTATCTAGTTCATTGGATGTTGCATCACAGGTAAGTAGGGTGGTGAAGAAGGTATTTGGTATGCTTGACTCCCATCAGTTAATTCCTAATAATGTCTTTCACAAATGTCATAGAGTCATGCAACATGGAAACAGACCCCATTCATATCTCCTTGAAAGTAGAGTCACAGGTAGATAGGATAGTGAAGAAGGCGTTTGGTATGCTTTCCTTTATTGGTCAGAGTATTGAGTACAGGAGTTGGGAGGTCATGTTGTGGCTGTACAGGACATTGGTTAGGCCACTTTCAGAATATTGTGTGCAATTCTGGTCTCCTTCCTATCAGAAGGATGTTGTGAAACTTGAAAGGGTTCAGAAAAGATCTACAAGGATGTTGCCAGGATTGGAGGATTTGAGTTATAGGGAGAGGCTGAACAGTCTGGGCCTATTTTCCCTGAAGCTTCAGAGGCTGAGGGGTGACCTTAGAGAGGTTTACAAAATTATGAGGGGCATGGATAGGATAAACAGACAAAGTCTTTTCCCTGGGGTCAGGGAGTCTAGAACTAGAGAGCATAGATTTAGGGTGAGGGGGGAAAAATATAAAAGAGACCAAAGGGGCAAACTTTTTCACGCAGAGGGTGGTACATGTATGGAATGAGCTGCCAGAGGATGTGGTGGAGGCTGGTACAATTGCAACATTTAAAATGCATCTGGATGGGTATATGAAAAGGAAGGGTTTGGAGGGATATGGGCCTGGTGCTAGATGGGACTAGATGAGGTTAGGATATCTGGTCAGCATGGACAAGTTGGACTGAAGGGTTTGTTTCTGTGTGTACATCTTTATGACTCTAGTCATCATGGAATCCCTGCAGTGTGGAAATGGCCAATTGGTCCATTGAGTCCACACTGACTCTCCAAAGAGCATCCCACCGAGAGGCACTGTCCTAACCTATCCTTCTAATCCTGCATTTTCCATGGCTAATCCACCTAGCCTGGACATCCCTGGACACTATGGACAATTTAGCATGGCCAATCCACCTCACCTGCATAACCTTGGACTGTGGGAGGAAACCCACATAGACACAGGGAGAATGTGTAAACTCCACACCGAGAGCACTGCAGGCCGAGAGGGTGAGTTGGCGATCACTTTCTATAGCGACTGATGATGCAAACTGTGGCCCCTTGGCATTCACCAACACCTCACATTGAAAGGAAGCAAGGCAGGGCCCTGAATTTGGCTGATAGGTCCCACATTCTCAATCATTCAACCCCTCCAACACCCACGCCCTGGTAGCAGCAGTGTGTTCCTTCTGCAAAAAGACCATAAGACAGAAGGAGGCCACTCAGCCCAGTGAGCCTGCTCTGTCATTCAGTGAGATCATGGCTGATCTGAAAATCCTCAATTCCTGCCTTTTCCCCATAAGCCCCCAATTCCCACTTACTGATTAAAAATCTGTCTATCTCAGCATTGACTATCTTTAAACACCCAGCCTCGACAGCCCTTTGTGGTAAAGAACTCCCCAGATTCACTCCCCTCCAAGATAAATAAAATCCTCCTAAACTCTATGTTAAATGTGTAAACCCTTTTTCTGAGTTTATACCCTCTGGTCCAACCTTTCTGCATCTACTGTGCCAAGTTCCCTTAGAGTCTTGTGTGTTTTGATAAGGTCACACTGATAGAAGACACAGTGCAGAGATCTACTGAGGTTCCTTGGGCAGTGCCCTTCAAACCCACAACCTGTTCCTTTAGAAGGACAAGGGCAGCAGATACATGGGAACACCATCATCTGCAAGTTCCCCTCCACGCCACTCACCATCCTGACTTGGAAATACATTGCCGTTCCTTCACTGTCGCTGGGTCAGGGAACTCCCTCCCTAAGGGCACTGTGGGTCAACCCACAGCAGATGGACTGCAGCGGTTAGAGCTTACCCCCACCTTCTCAACGGGTCAACTAGGGATCGGTAATAAATGCTAATCCAGCCAGCAAAGCTTTTATCCCATGAGAGAATATATTTAAAAAGAACTAGTCTGTATCATCCACCATGTTCTTTTAACATCAATGAGATACTTGTCAAGGGTGGGCATTTAAGGAAATGATCCAAAAACCTGCCTCCTGAACAGATTAACTTTCACTCATAACCAGACGTCACCAGGTACACACTCAAGGTGATTGGCAGAAGAACCAGAGAAAACATGAGGAAACATTTTTGAAATAGGAAGGGTTTAGGATTTGAAATAGTCTAGTGAAGGTGGAGTTTTATCTGTGTGCGTGAGATGTGAACATCATTGGTAAGGACCAGTGTTTGTTCTCCATCCTTAATTAGCTTTGAGATCCAGCAATAGTCTCTGAGAGAGAATTGGATCAATAATGGAAGGAAAGAATTTTCAGGGATATGGAGAAGAGTTTGGAGGGGACTCTGCATGGATTGCGTTTTAGAGAATAGGATGGAAGTTTGATCTGTCTTGAATCTGTGACAAAGGTCTTCTTTCTCAGATCTTTCCTCTGTCGCTTAGAAGTTGATTCTAACTTTTGGACACTGGGTGAATGGGACTTAGTACAAGTTAGGATGTAAGGCCACAGAGTTTGTGATGAGCTGAAGTTTACAGAGATTAGAAGTTGGAAGCAGACAAAGTCTTATCCCTGGGGTTGGAGAGTCCAGAAATAGAGGGAATAGGTTTAGGGTGAGAGGGGAACGATATAAAAGATACCTAAGGGGCAACATTTTCACACAGAGGGTGTTACGTGTATGGAATGAGCTGCCAGTGGATGTGGTGGAGGCTGGTACAATTGCAATATTTAAGAGGCATTTGGATGGGTATATGAATAGGAAGGGTTTGGAGGGATATGGGCCAGGTGCTGGCAGGTGGGACTAGATTGGGTTGGGATATCTGGTCGGCATGGATAGGCTGGACCGAAGGGTCTGTTTCCATGCTGTACATCTCTATGACTCTATAACTTGAGCCTAGAGATAACAAAAATGAGACACAGTCTATCACAACAAAAGTGCTGAGCATAGCTTATATTTATTATAGGTATCAAATTGATTCAGCAACACTTCAAGACCTGGTAGAAGAAACAACATTAAAATTAATCTGACTTTTGTTTCAGTAGTGTGCTTGCCTCAGAGCTGGGTAGAGTTCACAGCAAATAACTAGTGTCTGAAAGTAATAGACTATCACAATATATCATGATCCCCAGAGCACAACAGAAAGATGAAACAAGCATGGGTTTAATGTTAGATTAGTGGGTCTGTCAGCTTTGTCTCAATGTTTGGCGCAAGATGGAATGGTGCGTCATGAGTAGTACACATTAGAGGTGTAAATATGGATAACACACTGAGTAATTTCATTGATAGCTGTGAAGTTTGGAACTTAGCTGGAAAACATTTCTTACAACCCATAGTTAGGGCTGGAAAACACATTCTACCCAGCACTTAAGAATGCAGCATAAATAGTATAACAAACAATACAAATACCCATTTATATGAATCTATCTACCTATATATATATTATATATATATCTGTAATTATATTAAATCTTATATTAGCATACTGTTGACATTTTTCTCGAAATCTTATGCCCACATTTACAATGAGGAATTTGTATGTAAACTTGTCACGCAAAATCACATTGTCACCCTGAGTGGAGGCACTGCAGCGCCACCACTGACCCAAAGCTATAATTACAGCACGACATGTTTATATAGGCATTGTGAAGAGTATGACGCTACAATGAAAACTCTAAAATTAATGTTTTAATCAGTGACTTTAAATCGAGGGGTAATACAAACACCTGCATATATCTGGTCTAACTAGCCCCATCCCCCCACCCCACCCCCGCTCTCTATGCCCATTTCACCCAAAGCCACACTTAGTTATGAGCAGCTCCATAGGACATCTATCAGTGATCTATTTTAACCCGTACAACAAAAAGGCCCCTAATCAAAATGCAACAAACTCACAAACTAAAATGGTGATCTGAAACAGGAACAGGAAATGCTGGGAATATGGGCAGGTCAAACTGTCTCAGGGAGAAATGAGAAGGTAACATTTCTGAATCTTGGCCTCCTCAGAATTAATGTCCTTCACGCTTTTATTTTTTAAGGTTGGCAATCCCTCTCACACAGAAGCTTGAAATAAATGAAGGTCATTCAGCCCATCCAGTACAGTCTCCTGCATGCTACCTTGATCATGGATATCCCTCCCTCCCTCCCCACAGCCTCCACCATCCCAGCGGCTCACCATTGCCTCTCCCTCCTCACTATCTGAATCAAACAATGCATTAAACAACTGTCCCAGGGGTCAGTATGGCAGCTCAATCTGTGCTGCTTGGTAAGAGGAAGATTATTTTAATCCCCAAGCTTGCTCAGCATGTATATGTTTATAACCTTTACCTTCTGAGTTACTCTGTAAACTAACGACCTTCACTTCAGTGGTACCTTTCCCTAAGCGCTCTAACTATGAAAAACACCCTGACCTTTTCTCCACATGAAATCATCCAGATATCTCTTCCTTGAGCCATCTACACCTTTTCTTGTGAAGTAGGATGGTCTGAAAAACACATCATACTCCAAAAATTAATTACATTTCATAATTTTGTCCATGATGTGTATATTTTTAAACTGCATCTCAAGCTCAATGTACAATGTGCATGGTTGCATGTTTTTATTTGGGCCTTTCTTATTTTTTCACCATGCACAGATTACCTGTAGCAGAATTAATGCAGGAATCATCATTACTAACCCCAATATGACCTCTCTCCATTTCTCTTCCCCACCAGATAGGATGGTGGGCAGTAACTTAACCATTTTATGTCCCATAACAGTCAGAAAGACCAGCCATTCACCATGGATGATGCACAACACAAACACAACTATTGTAGCACTGAGAATTGGAGTGGGGGGAAAATCGAAGGGAAGGTCCATTATGTGGGAGATAGTGAGCACTCTGAGCTAAGAATTGTGTTCCTCGTCTCCATGTTTCCTTCCTCTTTTTCCCAATCCTGCTTCCATAGAAGCTAGTGCCTTGCTCAAATGTGCTGTTGTCTGTGACCAAGCAGAAGCAAAGAGGGTTGACATGTTTATTGACTGTGAGATGTATCATATTTAAGGCTAATCATGTCCTGACTTAACTCCCTTACACCCATATGCTTTCCAGCAAAAACTAGAAAGGGTGGATGATTGGATCACGAGCTAACTTTCAGCAATGGGGACCAATTTCCAACTGTACGCCCCTTGTCACTTGGTATATCAATGGAAACCAATTGTGATGCTGCCTAGTTTTACCCTGACTGGGATCTAGTATCCCAGCAGATGCTCAGGTCAAAGTGGGATGCCTTGCAATCAGCTGAGTGTTTCTCCTGCCTCCATCTCCAAAATGAACACATCCATACACACAACCCCACACACACATATACACACACACCCCCACACACACATACACACACCCACACCCACACACACACCCACATCCACACACACCCACACACACACACCCACACACACATATACACACACAGCCACCCACACCCACACACACATACACTCACACACACACACATCTACAGGTACACGCATGAACACATGCATACACATTCGTGCATATGCACACATGCCCATGCACACACAAGTGCATACACACACACACATACACACATACACACACACACCAACTTCTCCAGGGCAACTGGACAGGATCATTCGCAGATGCAGGTATTCATCAGTGAAATATCCTGGTCCCTATCTGATAATATGGGGAACAGGAATTTTTAAAAATCACAAGTACATCTAACCCGGACTTGGTCATCATGCTGCATAAAAAAACATTCTCTACAACAAACTCACATTTATGGAACTTAAAAGAAAGAAAGAAAGGTTAAAATTCTGAACAGAAAAAAAGCCTGTACACAATCTTGATGAGATAAACAAAACTGATTGGTGCTGATGCAAATCTGTTTCTGAGGAGATGCATTTTCCAGGACTTTTCACAAGGAACCTGTTATGTTGGTTCCGTGATTTCTGGAGAATGCAGCTCCTGTCACAGGAGTCGATGCCGTGTATTATTCACTTTCAGTTTTAATTCGGTCAATTTTCATCTCGTTTGAATCCATTGTCTCAAAACCAATCTCTTCTTAAAGTTGCACAATGCAGTCGGTTCCTGGGTAATCCGGGGGATTCAGCTCGTATTTCTTCTGAAGGTCATCAGGAAGGTAACGACCAGCGAGAAAATGGAACTTTCCGGAAAATTGTGTGGCGCATTTCTTCGGTGCTGCCAAGGAAACAAGGACTTCTGGATTGATGCCCTCAGTGTTGCCCTTTTCGACATCCCAGCCTGTTTGAAAAATAATTTGTCGTTAAAGTCAGGCCTGATGTGGACTTTTTAAAAAATTAATGCTAATCCTTATTTGGGTCCTTAATCTGACTGGCTTGCTAGGACCATTTCAGAGGGCAGTTAAGAAACAACCGTGATGCTGTGGGTCTGGAGTCACATGTAGGTCAGACCCAGTAAAGATGGCTGATTTCATTCCTTAAAGGACATTAGTGAACCAAATGGGTTTTTGTGACAATGGTCACCTTTAGGCTAGCTTTTAATTCTTCTTTTTATCAATTGAATTTAAAATTCATCATCTACCATGGTGGGATTCGAGACGTGTCCGAGAGCACACTTAGCCACCACCTCGCCAATCCCATTTAGACGTACAGAGTTGGAAACCTTCTCTTTGTCCAAGTTTCAGAGTTGCTGGATCAAGATCCTCGAAACTGGGGGAGCATCTTCTCCATTCAACCTACGGTTTCCAAAAGCTGACTCGTTACTAACTTCTCAGACTATGTTTGAATAATGAAGCCACATCCAGAGTACAGGTTAAAGACAAAGTGAGTATTGACATTTTACATGGTGTTGGTGAGGCTACAGCTGCTATGTACAGCTTTGGTCTCCTTAGTTAAGGAACAGCATGCAGGAAGTAGTTTGGAGAAAACCCATTACACTGATTTCTGAGATAAAGGGACATCTCAGGAAGTTGAGAAGATTAGACCTGTTATTGCAGGAGTTTTGAAGATTGAGAGGTATATTATTGAAACTTGTGGATTCTGAGGGGACTTGAGAGGGTACATTCTGAGAGGTGCCTACCTTCATGGAGAAATCTAGAGCTGGGGTAATTTTTCAATCAAGCTGCAAATGAGGAGGACTTTAGAACCCTCCTTGGACATCTCAAAGAGCAGTGGAAGGTGAGTTATTGAACGTATTTTTGGCGAATCTTAAGTCAGGTGTCCTGGGGAATAGACAGGGATGTGGAGTTGAGGTCAAGATGGTGATGATCATAATGAATAACAGAACTGGTTCAAGGGGCTGAATAGCCTACTCCTGATTCTCTTCTGTTCTAATGACACTGCTCAGCCAGCCAATGAGTTGGAAGCATGGTCAGATTTACATTAGAACTCACTACAAACAGTCCAATTGCAGCAAACAGAAACTATTTAAAGAATCTGTACAAATCACATCAAATGGAACTCATACTAAAACTACAACATAGTGAGAAGCGGTCGGTGGTGGACAGGAACAGAAAACCAATTGAATATATGAGGTTACTCCCAGAGACTGACAGTAGAGTTCCCTCCAGAGGAGAATTAGAGCTGAAAGTGTATTGCTGGTTAAAGCACAGCGGGTTAGGCAGCATCCAAGGAACAGGAAATTCGATGTTTTGGGAAGGGCTCTGGCCCGAAACGTCGAATTTCCTGTTCCTTGGATGCTGCCTAACCTGCTGTGCTTTAACCAGCAACACATTTTCAGCTCTGATCTCCAGCATCTGCAGACCTCACTTTTTACTGGGAGGAGAATTAGACAGCCATCTCCACTCTGCCTGGGAGTGATGGTGTCACAATATACAGCTTAAAAAGCAAAGAAGCTGAGGCAGGCAATGAGGAGATTGGTATAATTGGTCAAAGATAGCCCAGGGGCTGTGAGGTGGAAGGAATCTCTCCCTGGACTTCTGGTCGGGGAAGCTGTCTGGGCTCAATGATCTGCTGCTTTTCTCAAGCTACGAGGAGATTGTTTTAGATGGAGATGAGGAAAAACCTCTTCATTCAAAGGAGGCTGCAGAGGCCAAGTCACTGAATATATTCAAGAAGGAGGTGGATAAATGTTTAGACTTTAAAGGCATCAAAGGGTATGAAGAAAAATGGAACCGTAACATTGATATAAAGGATCAGCCGTGATCATATTGAACAGCAAAGCAGGTCAAAGGGCTGAATGGCCTACCCATAGTTTCTAGCTTGTGAAATTGAAAGGAAGAGGTGATCAGTCCTAAAATCATCCTCATTGACCTTCCAAAGCAGCCCCCTCTCCCTGAATATCATTGGCCAGCCAAGCCAATTTGGAAAAGATGGCAGCTGGAGTATTGAGTCTGGTTTGATCACCGTACCACCTGAAGAAGGATGTTCCCAGACGGGCCAATGCCATTGCTCTTAACCCAAGAGACAAAGTCTTAGAAATCAAGAGGTTTGGCATAAAAAAATCATGAGTTATATTTTTATTCTAACATTCACAAATAAAGAACAACAGTTGGATTTCCGAATCTCATTGGCAGCTTGTTTAATCTCTCATCCAATCAGGACTCTATACAAACACTGTGACTAAAAATGCTTCAAATAAAAAGCTAAATAAAAATCTATTTCACCAGTTGTGTGTTCTGTTTGAACAGATGGAGGGCAATGTTTGTGAATGAGACAGGTTTCTGGGCACATTCAATTGAGATTGACAACTCTGTAGTCACAAGCTTTCTAAAATCACTAAATGCCATTAGTCATAGTACCCCCACAGTGCAGAAAGAGGCCATTCAGCCCATTAAGCGTGCACTGACCCTCTGAATGGAATCCCACCCTAATCCTGTATTTTCAGTACAGTGTGCACATCTTGGACCGTGGAAGGAAACCCACACAGACACAGGGAGAATGTGCAAATGCCATGTAGGCAGTCATAGAGTCATACAGCACAGACACCAAGAGTGGAATGGAACCCAGGTCCCTGATGATGTGAGACAGCCGCACGAACCACTGAGTGACTGTGCCACCCTACATTTGGGAGGAACAACAACATCAGCCCCCGTGTGGTTTGTACAATGTCCCGGCTCAAACAGTCCCGGATCACTGGTTGTTTCAATGGACTGAGGATATATAGAGACAGATCAAAACGGACTGTCGTTAACTATAGACACATTAACGATAGGAACAGACAGGGAGGAAAAGACAAAGGGAATCGGATAGATATGTGAAGTGGATAATCTGCACAAGGCAGTGGGAAATGTGTGCAATTAACTCAACCAGTCTACTTCGAGTCCAGAACAGATACAATGGACCAGATGATTTTTTTTCACCTGAAGGGACATCAATGCTAATTATGGGAATTTTCACGTGTTTCATAGTTGCCAGGATGTTGGTGTACAGTTCCTTCAGTCCAGCCTCGTCTGAGAGTCCCAGCACAGCATCTATGATCAGGTTATAGGCATCATTGATCAGCTGGACCTACAGACAGAAGAAAGCAGCTTTAATGACAAACCCCATTTCATCCTTGACAAAGCTTGAGTAAACCAAACTGAGTCCCATCCTTAGACTTCAGCTCATCTGAACTTCTGCAGTTCCGTGTCCTAACAAAATATTTCACTTAGAGAGAGCTTTGCACTGTATCTAATCCCGTGCTGTCCCTGTCCTGGGAGTGTTTGATGGGGACAGTGTCGAGGGAGCTTTACTCTGTATCTAACCCCATGATGTCCCTGTCCTGGTAGTGTTTGATGGGGACAGTGTAGAGGGAGCTTTACTCTGAATGTAACTTTAGATTCCTGAAATTGTATCTCCTTACTCCCATTTAACACTCAGCAACCCACATAAGGTCAGAGGTGACTTGTGATGTGCCTATTTTCTGGGTGTAATATGGAAACCATGGGGTGCAATTTCTATCAGTCAGTTCAAGGAACAGGTGCTGAAATGAGTGTTCCTGTGTTCCTGAGAATAAGGGGTTTTTAAAAATCATTTTTTTTGTATCCCTCTCACAGTGTTAATGAAATTGATCATCTCAGTTTTGATTACCTCAGCTGGAAGGTAGGACAGGAATGGAATATCCATTTTCTCGCATTGAACTGTGAAGTCCAGGAAGATGGGTTTGCAGGAACGTTTTGGGTAATAGATGGTCGGTTCGTAGTTCTGTCAGAAAACCAAACCATGGTTTGTCAGCAAGTTATTTTCCAGGAGTACCTTTCATCTTCAAATTCTCATCCACGCGCATACAGAGGAACCTGGATTATCCCACACTCGATTATCCGAATATTAGATTATCCGGCAAGATCGCAAGGTCCCGATGTTCGACTAAACTATGTATTCCAGCATTCGATTATCTAGAATTCAATTAACCAAATGAAATACTCCCTGCCAGTGCCCTTCAGATAATTGAGGTTCCTCTGTAAATCTCTCCATGGTCTCGCCCCTTAATCTCTCTCCAACATCTTCCAGTCCTTCAACCTTCTGAGCTATCGCCCCTCCATCAAACTGGACTCTGTTTGCAAACCCTCCATCGATCGAGGCTCTGTGTTAGTTGCCTGACCCCAAACTCTAGAATTCCCTCCTTTCTTACTCTCTACATCTCTCTACTTCTTTATGACCCTTCAAATTGTACCTCCTTGACCACGGGTTTTGGTCACCTGTCCTAGACATCTCCTTGTATAGCTCAATATCAAAGTTTTGTCAGTTCCTGTGAAGCACCTCAGGATATTTTGCTCACCCAATGTCCTGTATACATGTAAATTATTTCTGAATGATGGCGCCTAGAACATAATGAGAGGCCAGGCATGGCATCATATCCATACCAGAGCAACGGGAGCTACGCGTTCTAATTCCAGAACTCTTGCCTTTTTCCCATAACCTTTCATTATCTATTCCTTTCAAGATACTGATGCAATGTTCTTTTCAGGAAAGTGATAGCTACTGCATTGACAGCCCCTTGTGCATTAACACCACTCTGCGTGATAACATATTCTTCAAACATTCTCTTTGTACCACAAGCTCAGAGTCTTCCTGCTGTCCAGGATTGACTGTCCACCATCTGGTGAAAAGATGGTTTGACTCATGGTGGGACAGTTTTCACCATGATCTGTCTGAGAGTGAGTCAGTTTTATAGCTCCCCCAGGAGCTCAGTGTAAATTTACTGCAATGATACTCAGACACCAAGTGGTCAGTTACCAGAGAGAATGCACAAACTAGAACTGTTTTCTCTACATGTTAACTGGCTAGGAAGTAACAGATTTCACAATGTTCTGGGGGAACATTTAGTGTGGGTCAGAAAAAGCAATTTTTACTGTCTGGGGAGTCGAGGACTTGGGGTCAGAGTCTAAAAATTTGAGACGGAGCTTTCGAAATGTATGCAAAGGTTAGTGCAAGTTTGGAACTCTCTTCCACAAACAGCACTTGTTGGTAGATCAGTTGGTAATTCTGCATCTGAGATAGATCTGGTCAGCTAACAACGTTAAGGAATGTGAGGTGAAGATGGGTTTATGGCATGAGATTGCATTGTGTGTGCAGAGGAGGCAGGAGGGGCAGAATGGCCTCCTCCTGTTCCATAACTTCACACTCTGCCCTCCGAGGGAAGAGAGCAAAGACAAAAAGAGCAAACACTCAAATTGAAGAGTAAATTGCCGGGGAAGACCAATGGGGGAGGGGGCATTCAGTGAGTGTCCAGAGTTGGTATGCATTATGTGAAATGTCGTGGCTACAGAGGGTCAGAGACTGCAAACTGCGCAGGTTATTGAGTGGAGTTCAGTCCTATCAGTGAAAGACAGAATGACTTCTGATCCCTTTGCAATAAAACTTCTGTGCCTAAGCTTGAGCTATGTATATTCTTTTTATGGTGGGTTGATGGATCTATATTTCAACTCAGGAAGGGTTTGCATATTTTGTTTGCTATGAAGTATGTGTGTATTATTAAAATGTGTCCTGACAGCAGTTTTCAATTTCATATTTAACCCTGACCAATAATTCCCCTCCCCTCCCAGCCTGTTCAGCCTCTTCCTATAACTCATACCCTCCAGTCCTGTAAATCTTTTCTGCACCCTGTCAGGTTTAACATCCTTCCTATAGAAGGGCGACCAGACTTGTATGTAGTAACAAAAGTGGCCTGACCAATGTCTTGTGCAGCTGCAACATCACATCCCAAGTCTTATATTCAATGTTCTGACAAATGAAGGTAAGCGTGCCAAATGCCTTCTTCACCACCCTGCCTACCTGCACCCCTCGGTCTCTCTGTTCAGCACCACTCCCCTGCATTCGGTACTGATGGATGTGATAGCAAACTGTGGGCACCCAGACCATGGGGCAGCCTGGTACATCCAAAGAAAAGCACATCGAGTGAGCATCTCTCCTGGTGCTTGCCAGCTCATGAGGAGGTCCACACAGCACAGTCAATTCAATCTAAACTCTTCTCTGCTTCATTGAGTTAAAGAAAAGGGATCAGGTCTGTCTCATGCAAAACAATAGCTGATTTTCCAGTAATGTAAAGAAAGTTTTTGTACTGTGCTTCAAATACGTTTCACACTGAACCTCAGATCTGTAGCTTCTTGACAGACTCTTGGAATAGTACAGCAGGGACTGAGACTATTCAGTCCATCATAGAGCCATAGAGATGTACAGCACAAAAACAGACCCTTCAGTCCAACTCGTCCATGCTGACCAGATATCCTAAATTAATCTAGTGCCATTTGCCACACTTGGCCCATATCTTTCTAAACCCTTCCTATTCATATACCCATCCAGATGCCTTTTAAATGTTGTAATCGTACCAGCCTCCACCACTTCCTCTGGCAGTTCATTCCATACATGCACCACCCTCTGTGTGAAAAAGTTACCTCTTAGGTCCCTTTTAAACCTTTCCCCTCTAACTTTAAACCTTTGCCCCTTAGTATTGGACTACGCTACCCTGGGGAAAAGACCTTGGCTGTTCACACGATCTGTGTCCTTCATGATTTTATAAACCTCTATCAGGTCACCCTTCAGCCTCCAATGCTGCAGGGATAACAGTCCCAGCCTATTCAGCCTCTCCCTGTAGCTCAAACCCTCCAACCCTGGCAACATCCTGGTAAATCTTTTCTTAACCCTTTCAAGCTTCACTACATCTTTCCTATAGGTCATTGCTGTGCTAAGTATTTGAAAGAAGTAATCCAATTAATCCCATTCCCTAGCTCTATCCCTAATGTCCTGTAAGTACTCACCTTCATGTATTTTCCTTCAACCAAGGGGCTCAATTGCAAATAGGAACTGCATTGATTCATTGGGAAAAGGGCAGGAAAGTGGACATGAGGAATATCAAATGAGCCACGATCCTACTGAACGGCAGACTCAAGGGGCCGAATGGCCTCCTCGTGTTCCCATTTCTTATGGTTGAGGGAGAAGAACCAACCATTACCTCCTCAAGGGGCAGGTTCAGAATTGGGGATGAAGCAGCAAGTTTAACATTGTTACCGTTATCTACATCCTGGGAAGTAATTAAAACAAGATTTGTATTCGTAACAACCGCTGAGAGATTGAATCTATCCTGATGTTGCAAATCAGTGACAACAAGACGACAGAATGAAGCTGAAGGTATTATTATCAGTTTGTTGGTTTGGGTTCTTCGCAAGGAGCTGAGAAACAGAACTCTCGGGTGGTTTTCAGAATCCTGACTCTGACAGGGGCTAACATCTGCTGTTTCACAGAAGGAGGAGGCTGGCTGGTGGCTGTGAATCTTCTCTCTCCTGCAAATCTGACAGGCATCGGCAATAAATTATTTAAACTACTACGCCACAGAGAAGCATCAACGTTGGAAATTCTAGTTCAGTGCTGCTAATGAGCAGCGTCACTTCAAACACGTCCAGAGAAATTTCAAGTGTATTTGTTAGGCCTGAGTGCCTGGCATTGGGCAGCCATTTTGGGTTACCATAGGAACCCCCTCAGAACTTCCAGTCAAATGATATCGGACCTGTCCACCATCAACAAGGCACAAGTCAGCAGTATGACGGAATACTCCTCACTTGTCAGGATGGGTCCAGCTCCAACAACACTCAAGAAGCTCGACACCATTCAGGACAAAGCAGCCCACTTGATTGGCACTACACATGAAACAACTCCAGAGAGGCTGGTATCCCATCATCATGTCACCCTTTATTTACACATGAACAGTGCTTGACACATCACATCCTCTGGCAGCTCATTCCATACACGTACCACCCTCTGCGTGAAAAAGTTGCCCCTTAGGTCTCTTTCATATCTTTCCCCTCTCACCCTAAACCTATGCCCTCGAGTTCTGGACTCCCCAACCCCAGGGAAAAGACTTTGTCTATTTATCCTATCCATGCCCCTCATAATTTTGTAAACCTCTATAAGGTCATCCTTCAGCCTCCGATGCTCCAGGAAAAACAACACCAGCCTGTTTAGCCTCTCCCTGTAGCTCAGATCCTCCAACCCTGGCAACATCCTTGTAAATCTTTTCTGAACTGTTTTAAGTTTCACAACATCTTTCCGATAGGAAGGAGACCAGAATTGCATGCAATATTCCAACAGTGGCCTAACCAATGTCCTGTACAGCCGCAACATGACCTCCCAACTCCTGTACTCAATACTTTGACCAATAAAGGAAAGCATACCAAATGCCTTCTTCACTATCCTATCTACCTGCGACTCCACTTTCAAGGAGCTATGAACCTGCACTCCAAGGTCTCTTTGGTCAGAAACGCTCCCTAGGACCTTACCATTAAGTGTATAAGTCCTGCTAAGATTTGCTTTCCCAAAATGCAGCACCTCCCATTTATCTGAATTAAACTCCATCTGCCCATTGGTCCATCTGGTCCAGATCCTGTTGTAATCTGAGGTAACCCTCTTCACTGTCCACTACACCTCAAATTTTGGTGTCATTTGCAAACGTACTAACTGTACCTCTTATGCTCGCATCCAAATCATTTATGTAACTGACAAAAAGTAGAGGGCCCAGCACCGAACTTTGTGGTACTCCATTGTTCACAGGCCTCCAGTCTGAAAAACAACCCTCCACCACCACCCTCTGTCTTCTACCTTTAAGCTAGTTCTAGTTAAATTCTAGTTCAGTGCTGCTAATGAGCAGCGTCACTTCAAATATGTCCAGAGAAATTTCAAGTGTATTTGTTAGGCCTGAGTTCTCCCTGTATTCCATGAGATCTAACCTTGCTAATCAGTCTCCCATGGGGAACTTTGTCGAACGCCTTACTGAAGTCCATATAGATCACATCTACTGCTCTGCCCTCATCAATCTTCTTTGTTACTTCTTCAAAAAACTCAATCAAGTTTGTGAGACATGATTTCCCACGCACAAAGCCATGTTAACTATCCCGAATCAGTCCTTGCCTTTCCAAATACATGTACATCCTGACCCTTAGGATTCCCTCCAACAACTTGCCCACCTCCGAGGTTAGGCTCACCAGTCTGTAGTTCCCTGGCTTGTTTTTACCGCCCTTCTTAAACAGTGGCACCATGTTTGCCAACCTCCAGTCTCCCAGCACCTCACCTGTGACTATCAATGATACAAATATCTCAGCAAGAGGCCCAGCAATCACTTCTCTAGCTTCCCACACAGATATCCTAAACTCATCCAGTCCCATTTTCCAGCATTTGATCCATTGCCCTTTAAACCCTTTCTATTCATGTACCCATCCAGATGCCTTTTAAATATTGTAATTATACAACATATTACCTGGGAATGGCACGATGGCTCAGCAGTTAGCATGGCTGCCTCCGAGCACCAGGGACCTGGGTTCGATTCCCGGCTCGGGTGACTGTCTTTGTGGAGTCTCCCTGTGTCTGCATGGGTTTTCTCCAGGTGCTTTGGTTTCCTCCCACAGTCCAAAAGGTGTGTAGGTTCGGTGAATTGGCCATGCTAAATTGTCCATAGTGTTCATAGGTTAGGTGCATTAGTCAGGGGTAAATATGGGATAGGGAGAATGGCTCTGGGTGGGTTACTCTTCAGAGGGCCAGTGTGGACTTGTTGGGCTGAAGGGCCTGTTACCACGCTGTAGGGATTCTATAAAAAATACCATCCACTACCACTTCCCTTGGCAGCTCATTCCATACACGCACAACCCTCTGTGTGAAAAAGTTGCCATTTAGGTCCCTTTTAATCCTTTGCCATCTCATGCTAAATCTATGCCCCCTAATTCTGGACTCACTGACCTTGGGAAAAAATACCTTGTCTATTTACCCTAACCATACCCCTCATGATTTTATAATCTTCTATAAGGTCACCCCTCAGCCTCTGAAGGTCCAGGGAAAATGGCCCCAGTCTAGTCAGCCTCTCCCTAAAGCTCAAACCACCAATCCCAGCAACACACCTGTAATTCTTTTCTGAACCCTTGTTAGAATGCGGGCATTGATCTCTCCACCACTCACACTTAAAGTGTGTAGTCGAACTTGAGTACAGAATCGAAGCCTGTATCCCGGGTGCAGTAAATGTGCTGAAGTTATCCAGCCCTATCAGCCTTTCAGGTAGTTAGCTCCAAACCCTTACACCTTCTAAATGAAACGAGGATTTCTCCTTATCTTCTTGTCTCATCTTCTACCAATTCTGTTTACTCTCTGCCCCCTGATTATTGAGCTCTCTCTTCATGGAAACAATTACTTTTTCTTCACTCGATGCCATGTTTCTTATAATTTGATCTACTCAAAGTACATTTCCTTTCACTTTCCTCTGTGCCCTTGATCCAATATGTATTTCAGAACCACCCCATCATTGCAGTTAAAAAAAACCTATCTGGTCATTTACAGGTTGTTGCTTGTGGGATCCTACAATACACAGTTGGCCGCCATAGCTCAAGATTGACAATTTATCAGAAGTACTTCATTAACAGTAAAATTCTTTGGGTTCTTTAAGGTTTAAAAGGTATTACAGAATTGGAGATTACCACCATCCACAGTTCCCTTCCAAGGCACTCCCCAACTTGATTTGGAAATGTATCACTGTTTCTTCAGTGTTGCTGGGTCAAAATCCTGGAATTCCCTCTTTAAAAGGCATTATGGGGTGTCCCTACAACCCCAGAACTGCAGCAACTGAAGAAGGCATTTAATCATGGCCCAGAAATGGTGACTTTGCCAGCAATGCGCATGTCCAATTAATTAATGCAACGTCTTTGATTCCATTTTGACTATGTTGATAATAATTTATGAATCATTTAGAAGCAAGTCTATTTCCATTTGCAAATCTGCCCTTCTCAGGGCAAGGACATCAGCATCACTCAGTGAAAGCTGCCCAACAGCCAATCGCACAGACCCTGCACCCTCCCAGATACCTACAAATGCACGCAGGTGTCTTGCACATGTCAGACCGATGGCTCCATTCTGCTCCTGACCACAGATCACCAATATCGTTGGCTGTTTCTTTGACAGTGAGCTCCGCGGAAAAGCCTGAGGAGGAAAGAGAAAGATCATCAGTGCCTTTGCCAATCCTAACCTTAGAGGAGGTGATGGTCTTGTGATATTATTGCTGGAGTGTTAATCTAGAGACCCAGGTCATGTTCTGGGAACCTGGGTTCAAATTCTGCCACAGCAGATGGTGGAGTTTGAATACAATAAGAATCTGGAATTAGGAGTCTAATGGTGACTGTGAATCCATTGTTGGGGAAGGAAACTGCCATCCTTACCTGGTCTGGCGTAGGTGTGACCCCAGTCCCACAGCCAATGTGGTTTACTCTTAACTGCCCTCTGAGTAGTTAGGGACGGGTCTAGCCTGTGATGCCCTCATCCCCTGAACTGATAAACAACTTAGCGTGCCAACTCGAATTCTTTGTTTATCACTTAATCAGAAAGGAAGTTTTGAGTTTGTAAAGCACATCTAACAAGCCCAGAATGGCCCCAGACTATTCTAAGACCATAAGAGTACAGATTGCTACTGATATAATTTGCACACAATAAAATTCCAACCTTTGGACAAGGGCAGTGGGAGACTCCATTGCAACTCGTCAGAGTCCCATAGTGCCCTGGTTGTAATCACCCCATCCCACCCTTCCACCATTGATCCCTTGACACATCCATCCTTCCAACCAATCAGAAAGAGAACAGGCTGTTCATAAACCACTTAATGATTAAACATAACTCTCAGTCAAACACATTTATTTCCTTTCCTTCTCCAAAACTATGGAAGTCTTTCAGACAAAAAAAAATGTACAGTGTTTCCAGCATCAATGCAGATCATTCTCCCAAGTCAGTGCTTGGAAATTAATCTTTAACTTCTGGAGAGTTTGCAATCACCTGTAAAAAAAATCTCGTAAAAATTAGAGATAGAGTGAGGGAGAGGTAGACTGAGATGCATCCAGTAATGTACGTCCATCTGGGTCCACAGCAAGTCAGGGCAAATGGTTTCCTGAATCCCAAGTCAGGATAAGTGTTTGCCTGAATCCCATGTATAATGTCTGTCTGTAGAGACCTGAATCTTATTAAGTGAGGCTGATATTCCCAGTGCAGTACTGAGGGAGTGCTGCTCTGTCAGAGGTGCCATCTTTACAATGAACTGAGGCTCTGATTGGTCTCTGGGGTGAATAGAAGAGACCTCATTACCCTGTTTCGAAGAGGAGCTATGCCTGATATCCTGAACATTCAGCTGTGGGGAACATCACCGAAACAGATTATTATTATTATTATTATTCTGTTGGTTTGAGTTTGCTGTATGCTAATTGGATGCTCTATTTCTTCTGTTACAACAGTGATTACATTTCAAAATGAGTTTCGTTGGCTGTGTAGTGCTTCGGGATGCTCTGAGATTGTGAAAGGTGCTTGAGAAATGCAAGTTCATTCACTGCAGATAAATAAAAGCATCATTAATTTCTAAGTTTCAAACTATAGTCTATGTTTGATAGCAAGCCTGCCCTGTCTAGTCGTGCCAACCCCTATGTGACATGAGAGTTTACCTTCTAGTCCTGCACTCCCTGTTGGGAGCTGGCGTTGAAAGCTGTAATGTAAATACCATTGTTGGATGGCGGCCTGTGATTTTCCACTTGTTAAATTAATGAACAGAAATTTCTGATCCATTTCCAGTAACTGCTTTTCACAAGGAGGTGAGGGGGTGAGGGGGTTCGACGCTGAGAGTCTGAGGCAGTGCCGACAATTGATAGCACACGCACATCTCTGTCTGTGCAGGCTTTGTACAAATCACCAACCAACAGAAAAATATGGATTGATGTAATGAGTTGTTGGTAAATGCCCACTGTGTGAAAATTCTAAAACTCTGATGTCCCACTGACTCAGTGGAAGAGCCCTGCTGTGCACATCACTGTGCCAAGTCTGATTGCTGGTACATGTGGTCTCTGTTAATCACAACACTACGGCAGAACCCAGCTCCAAGCACCAGATGAGGTCGAGGAGGATCGCGGGCATATTTGAAATGAGTGATGTGAATGAGCACATTGAAGTGAGAAGGAAATAGAGAGACATTAGCCATGGAGCAATAGGAGATCATTGACAGTTGTTCACACACGTGACCCTTGTGAGGCTGGAATCATACTGCTTTGTTTCCTGATGAAGGACTTATGCCTGAAATGTTGACTCTCCCGCTCCTCGGATGCTGCCTGACTAGCTTCGCTTTTCCAGCGCCACACTTTTCAACTCTGACTGTGGCGGTACAGTAGCTCAGTGGTCAGCACTGCTGCCTCACAGTGCCAGGGACCCAGGTTCAATTCCACCCTTGGGCGACTATGCGGAGTTCTCCCTGTGTCTGTGTGGGTTTCTTCCGGGTGCTCTGGTTTCCTCCCACAATTCAAAGGTGTGCAGGTTAGGGTGAATTGGCCATACGAAATTGCTCATAGTGTGCAGACTAGGTGCATTTATCAGGGGCAAATGTTGGGGAATGAGTCTGGGTGGGTTACTCTTTGGAGGGTCAGTGTGGACATGTTGGGCCGAAGGGCCTGTTTCCACACTGTAGGGATTCTATGTTCTATGACTGTGCAACATCTGCAGTCCTCACTTTCTCCCTAAAATCATATGGCATCAGATCGTAGTCCAACAGGTTTATTTAAAATCACTGCCCCTTCATCAGGTGAAGTGGAGAGAAGTGCACAGGACGGAATTTATGGGCGGAGGGATGATGACAAGTTAATTCTGAGTGATGAAGAATACCAACAGAGAAGTACAAATAATATGAGTAGAGTGTCAAATGCCTGAATGGCACGTTTTTACAGGTGATCCTTGCAAAGGAGTCTGGCAACTAACAGGTTAATGTAAGCAGCAACATTTTTGATTCTCTTTTTCAAACCAAGAATAGAAATATGTGACTTCAAAGTCAGCTATTGAAGAGTGTTATCACTTACCAATAGCCAGACTGAAGAAAATGGAGTCCAGGTGAGGATGAAAGTCATTCCCATTCATCGTGTCCTGACAGGGAAAGATCATCAGCTTCTCCTCCCCCCCCCCCATAACCACCTGGTTTCCATTTCAGATGTCAACCAAAATTGGAAAACATCAATGTTTCAAATTGCTAAACCAATATTCCTGCCATTAAAACCAAATAACTAAACTAGACTCATCAACTAGATCCTTTAACTCGATCACTTGATCATACAAGTCACATCAGCAATAAGCAACAGTGATCAACTGTTCAGGATACTTGAAGATCCATTATTCGATGAAGCTTCCTCATCTTCAATGGACTTGTCAAAGCCGAGGATTGGAGGAATGAAGGGAATGTCGTAAGGTTACTTTTACTATCTGCATTTCTCATGTTACAACAATGATTGTAATTCAAAGTGGGTCTCTATGTGCAAGTGTTTGTATACCTGTGTGGTTTGAGTTCTGAGGAGAGAGTGATTGGAGGAACTGGAATCAGTCCTGACTCCAACACAGTCAGGAGAGAGAGTGACAGTGAGGGGAAAGAGTGACAGTGAGGACAGAGAGTGACAGTGAGGGGAAAGAGTGACAGTGAGGACAGAGAGTGACAGTGAGGGGACAGAGAGTGACAGTGAGGGGAGAGAGAGTGACAGTGAGGGGAGAGAGTGACAGTGAGGATAGAGAAAGTGACAGTGAGGGGAGAGAGTGACAGTAAGGATAGAGAGTGTGACAGTAACGAAAGAGAGAGTGACAGTGAAAATAGAGAGAATGACAGTGAGGAGAGAGAGTGATAGTGAGGGGAGAGAGTGACAGTGAGGAGAGAGAGAGTGACAGTGAGGGGAGAGAGTAACACTGAGGGGAGAGAGAGAGACAGTGAGGGGAGAGAGAATGACATTGAGGGGAGAGAGTGACAGTGAGGATAGAGAGAGTGACAGTGAGGGGAGAGAGTGACAGTAAGAAGAGAGAGTGACAGTGAGGAGAGAGAGTGACAGTGAGGGGAGAGAGTGATAGTAAGGGGAGAGAGTGACAGTAAAGATAGAGCGAGTGACAGTGAGGGGAGAGAGAGAGTGACAGTGAGGAGAGAGACAGTGAGGATAGTGAGAGTGACAATGAGGGGAGAGAGTGACAGGAGAGAGAGAGTGACAATGAGGATAGAGAGAGTGACAATGAGGGGAGTGACAGTGACAGTGAGGGAAGAGAGTGACTGTGAGGATAGAGAGAGCGACAGTGAGGGGAGAGAGTGACAATGAGGAGCGAGAGTGACAGTGAGGATAGGGAGAGTGAAAGTGAGGGGAGAGTGTGACAGTGAGGAGAGAGAGAGTGACAGTGAGGATAGAGAGAGTGACAGTGAGGAGAGAGAGTGACAGTGAGGGGAGAGAGTGACATTGAGGGGAGAGAGTGACAGTGAGGATAGAGAGAGTGACAGTGAGGGGAGAGAGTGACAGTAAGAAGAGAGAGTGACAGTGAGGAGAGAGAGTGACAGTGAGGGGAGAGAGTGATAGTAAGGGGAGAGAGTGACAGTGAGGAGAGAGACAGTGAGGATAGTGAGAGTGACAATGAGGGGAGAGAGTGACAGGAGAGAGAGAGTGACAGTGAGGATAGAGAGAGTGACAATGAGGGGAGTGACAGTGACAGTGAGGGGAGAGAGTGACTGTGAGGATAGAGAGAGCGACAGTGAGGGGAGAGAGTGACAGTGAGGAGAGAGAGTGACAGTGAGGATAGAGAGAGTGACAGTGAGGAGAGAGAGAGTGATAGTGAGGGGAGAGAGAGTGACATTGAGGGGAGAGAGTGACAGTGAGGGGGGAGAGAGTGACTGTGAGGAGAGAGAGTGTGACAGTGAGGATAGAGAGAGTGACAGTGAGGATAGAGAGAGTGACAGTGAGGAGAGAGAGAGTGATAGTGAGGGGAGAGAGAGTGACATTGAGGGGAGAGAGTGACAGTGAGGGGAGAGAGAGTGACTGTGAGGAGAGAGAGTGTGACAGTGAGGGGAGAGAGAGTGACAGTGAGGGAAGAGAGTGTTTCAGGAGGGCACTCTGAAAGTAACATGACAGGAAAGTTCAAAGAAGTGAAGATAGCAGAAGTGGTGATGATACTTTGAACCAAGAAAGGCTGAGACAAAGGGAAAGGTCAAAAGGTGAAGATGGTGGTGTCATCGGAACTTACGAAGTCAGAGCCGAATTAGACCATTTATCTCCATCTCCTCTGGTTCTTCAACAACACAAGAGCAGCTCACTGGCCCACCAAAGCCTGCAGCAATTCCCAGAATTCAATGCTCAACCTCCTACCTCAACTCTAGATTGCCCTTAATTCTCAAAGTACCCAAAAATCTACCAATCTTACCCTTCAACATATTAAACAATGAACCTTCCATGGCCATCTGAGGTAGAGAATTCCAAAGATTCGCAGCCTTTGTGTGAAAAGGTTTCTCTCTGTCTCAGTCCACATTTGCCAGGCCACTTATACTACCTGCATTTATTATATTGCAAAAATGGTCACAATTCAGAAATACCTCATTGAGTGATAAATACCATGTGTGCATGCGCATGTGTATGAGTGTGTGTATCTGTGCACGTGTCTGTGTGTGCATGCATGTGCGTGTGTCTGTGTGTGAATAGGTGTGCGTATCTCTGTGTGTGTTTATGTGTGCATGTATGTGTCTGCGTGTAAATGTGTGTGTAATTGTGTAAATGTATGTGTCTGTGTACATGTGTTTGCATGCCTCTGTGTATGTCTGTGTGTAAACGGGTATGTGTGTATCTCTGTGTGTAAGTGTGTGTGTGCTTGTGTCTATGTGTGTGTATGTTTGCATGTCTGTGTGTGTGTGTGTGTGTGTGTGTGTTTGTGTGTCTCTGTGTGTAAGTGTGTGTGTGTGTGTATGTTTCTGTGCCCCTATGTGCAAAGCAACCTGGTAGAATCCTAACCCTATCACAGAAGCATGTAAATCTGATCTGTCCCTGAGCTCTGGGGGAAATGCTGAGGGACTGTCATGGTGTGGGGATGATTCCTGAACTGGTTCGATGATGATGTGGCTGGGGCTGGGGGGAACTGTCAATGATGACCTGTGTGGGCAAGGTGTTGAGGAGGATGGGGACCCTGGCCAAGCTCCCGGTGAGCTACAGCCTCCGGATCCTGTCAGATTTCAGGGATTTGCCCCGCCACAGTCTCTCAGGGAAGCAGAGGAAAATCAGAAGTGGTGTAGAAATAACAAGTCAGAACTTTAATGAGATTGGAACCAGAGCAGTCCCTGCTCAGTGGGCGAGTTTTGAGGGTGTCCTTTAGGAGTAGAATTGGAAAAATCCTTCTCAAGCTCAAGGTTCTGATACTTTTCTGCACCTTCCCACCTTTCTTGTCATTGTTCACATCACATCAGGGAAGGGGTGTTGAGGGGAAGACTGCCTCATGACTCCCATTCTAGACCTTCCACTCAGGAGAAACTGTCCCTCAGCACTTATCCTGCCAAGCCCCACTCAGATAATTCAATGCGATCACTGTTCATTCTTCGAAACCTCAGATAATATATTGTTGCTCTCTTCAATGGAAATCCTTTGAGTCCTAAAATTAATCCCATGAACTTGCTTTACACCCTCTCAAACGCAGTTATGTGCTGGCTTGGAAAAGTACAACTTTTTTCGAAGTGCACACTCTAGTTAGTTCAGCTCAATGCTGGGCAAATGATTCCACACCCTCTTACCCAACAGCTTTCTCCAATTATCCCATCCAGCTATTTCACTTCCACATATCCTCCCGCCTCCAATATTCTTATAGATCATTCACAAATGTGAAGTCAAACAAATTGTTTTTTAAAAAAAAAATGCCTGCAATTTCTCTCAACCAGGGAATATCCAGAAATTCATCTTTAATTCCTGGTAACTCCTGGCCAAACCTGGATGATCAGCAACTGGGGGGAGTTCAGATTGATAAAACACTGAGCGGGGGTCACAGAGTACAAGAACACTGACATGATGCTAATCTTTGCATCAAACAGATGTCAGCCACATCATATCAATTTAGATATCCCTTTATAAAAGCCACATTAAAATGACTGAGATTGTTGGGTAATATTGATGCCAAGGAAGCAAACCACAGTTTGGAGAATAATATTGGGATTTTTAATGCATAACAGATATCTCTGAGAAAGGGTGACTGGACCTGAAACGTTAACTCTGGTTTCTCTCCCCATATGCTGCCAGACTTGCTGAGCTTTTCCAGCAATTTCTGTTTTTGTTTCTGATTTACAGCGTCTGCAGTTTTTTTTGTTGGTTTTTAACTGATATTTGTAAATGAGTTGGACTGTTACAGCCTGCTGCCCGTGGTGGCACTGCGTTACAGTGTGACATATTTACATAGGAATGTGGACACAATCTTTATAATGTGGAAAGCAATTGAAAGGAAGTCGATATAAGATTTAATATATTATAGATAACTCTATCATGTCAATTCTAAGATATATGCATATTTGCATTGCTTTTTTTGTGCCATTTAAAGTAAAGGACCTGTAGCCATGAAATAACACCCTGTGTCACATCATGCAAAGATCAAAGAGACAAAACCTGGTATTGAGCAAGTTGAATGAAATAATGGAAAGATTTAACTGTGCTAATTAGGCAGTTTTCATGCAAAGATCATTGTTTATAAGTACAGAGTAGAGTGTGCTGCCAGTTCTACCATGGGTTACAGACTTGTTTGTCTCCACAGATCACGATGAAATTACTCAGTGTGCCGTCACATTTATAACTTTTAACATGTACTACTCATGGCCCACCCATTCCTCTGCACCAAGTCACAGTCCTATACAGGTATGGCCCGTTATCCGAAAGGAAACCTTTCGTAAGCCAAAAATAACATAAAGCAAAGGTGCATGATTTAAATGGGAAAAAGTTTGTCGCTTTTCGTAAAAGCCAGAATCTTCTTGCGATTCACGAAAACAGGTACTAATGC
The DNA here is from genome assembly GCF_020745735.1 of Hemiscyllium ocellatum. Lineage (NCBI taxonomy): Eukaryota > Metazoa > Chordata > Chondrichthyes > Orectolobiformes > Hemiscylliidae > Hemiscyllium > Hemiscyllium ocellatum. Next base: position 4,705,209 of record NC_083428.1, read on the forward strand.
AGGTCTTTCATAAAAGTCAAGCAGTATAAAGCAAATGTTCAAAAAGTGGCAGATACCTGACTACACCTGCTATTCAACCACAAGTAGATGGAGGTAGCTCAACATGCTCTCTCATGATAGAGCCTGTGTTTCAACAAATGGGTTTTGTACTGAGTGTCTACAAAAAGATGTGAAAATGTGACGCTGTTTTACACAATTCCAAGTAGCAATGTATGGATTCCATGGTAAAGTACAATGACAAAACACAACAGGGCGATTCAGGTTGTTTCTGAGCAAGCATTATTCTGTTATTATCTCCTGATAGATACCACAAAACAGTGCAGTGTTGGATGGGCAAGAGTAGATAGGCTTCATTCTGTATATAACCCTGTGCTATCCCCGCCAGAGGGAACATTACCCTGTGCTATCCCTCCCCGAGGGAACATTACTCTGTGCTATCCCCGCCCAAGGGAACATTACCCTGTGCTATCCCCACCCGAGGGAACGTTACCCTGTGCTATCCCTCCCCTAGGGAACATTACCCTGTGCTATCCCTCACCCGAGGGAACATTACCCTGTGCTATCCCCACCCGAGGGAACATTACCCTGTGCTATCCCCACCCGAGGGAACATTACCCTGTGCTATCCCTCCCCTAGGGAACATTACCCTGTGCTATCCCTGCCCGAGGGAACATTACTCTGTGCTATCCCCACCCGAGGGAACATTACCCTGTGCTATCCCTGCCCAAGGGAACATTACCCTGTGCTATCCCTCACCCGAGGGAACATTACCCTGTGCTATCCCTGCCCAAGGGAACATTACCCTGTGCTATCCCTCACCCGAGGGAACATTACCCTGTGCTATCCCTCCCTGAGGGAACATTACCCTGTGCTATCCCCACCTGAGGGAACATTACCCTGTGCTATCCCTCCCCGAGGGAACATTACCCTGTGCTATCCCTGTCTTCGGGGTGCTTGATAGAGATAATGTAGAGGGAGCTTTATTCTGTATCTAACACCATGTTGCCCCTATCCTGGGAGTGTTTGATGGGGACAGTGTAAAGGGAGCTGTAAATTGTATCTAATCCCAAGCTGTACTTGTCCTGGTGATGGGTGACTCTGTATTTAATCTCGTGCTGTACCTGCCCTGGGAATGTTTGATGGGGGACAGTGTAGACAGAGCTTTACTCTGTATCTAACCCCATGCTGTCTGTGTCTGGGGAGTGTTTGATGGTGGTCAGTGTAGATGGAGCTTTATTCTGTATCTAACACCATGCTGACCATATCCTGGGAGTGTTTGTTGGGGGATAGTGCAGATAGAGCTTTACTCTGTATCTAAAGCCAAGCTGTCCCTGTCCTGAGAGTGTTTGATGGGGACAGTGCAGAGGGAGGTTTACTCTGTATCTAACCCCATGTTGTCCCTGCCCTGGGAGAGTTTGATGGGGAACAGTGTAGAAGGAGCTTTAGATTAGATAACTTACAGTGTGGAAACAGGCCCTTCGGCCCAACAAGTCCACACCGACCCGCCAAAGCAGCAACCCACCCATCTAACACTATGGGCAATGTAACATGGCCAGTTCACCTAACGTGCAAATTTTTGGACTGTGGGAAGAAACCGGAGCACCCGGAGGAAACCCACGCAGACATGGGGAGAACATGCAAACTCCACACAGACCGTCGCCTGAGGCGGGAATTGAACCTGGGTCTCTGGCACCATGAGGCAGCAGTGCTAACCACTGTGCCAGTATCTAACCCCATGCATCCCTATCCTGGGAGTGTTTGATGGGGACAGTGTAGAGGGAGCTTTACTCTGTATCTAACTTCATACTGTCCCTGTCCTGGGAGCGTCTGATGGGTACAGTGTAGAGGGAGCTTGACACTGTATCTAACCCCGTGCTATCCCTGTCCTGGGAGTGTTTGATTGTGACAGTGTAAAGAGAGCTTGACTCTGTATCTAACCTTGTGCTGTCCCTGTCCTGGGTGTGTTTGATGGCGATAATACAAAGTTTGGAAATCAAGTTTGAAATCTGTTTCTCGAAGTGAATTGCTCCTTTAACACAGGGGAGGTGATGACGTACTGGTATATTTGCTAAACCAATAATCGAGAGACCCTGGTAATGTTCTGGGGACCTGAAATTGAATCCCACCCCACCCCACACAGCAGATGGTGGAATTTGAATTCAATACATATCTCTTATTAAAAGTCTGATGATGACCATGAATCCATTGTCAATTGTCAGAAAAACCCATCTGATTCGCTCATGTCCTTTAGGGAAGGAAACTGCCATCCTTCCCTGGTCTGGCCTACACGTGACTCCAGACCCACAGCAATGTCACTGACTCTTAAATTACCCTCTGGGCAATTAGAGATGGACAATAAGTGCTGCCTGGCCAGTAATGCCCTCACCCCATGAATGAACTGGAAAAAAAAATAAAGAATCATAGAATTCCCTCCAGTGCAGATAGACGCCATTTGGACCATCTTGTCTGCACCGACCCTCCGAAGAACATTCCATCCAGATCCACCTCCCATAACTGTATTAAATATGTTTGAACAAACATGTTATTTCTCCGTGAATCTTAACCATGAGATTCAAGTTCACCACCCTGTTTAATAGCAGAGGGACAGTCTGCCATTTCAGGTGGAGGAAAAGAATATGTGGGGGCTTTCACTCAGTCAAACACCTGAAACTGTTTCAGTTGAAACCTTGATGCAGATGTAGAAGGTTTTTCAGCTCAACTGATCTTCTATCTTTTAGAATGCCCTGTGTATTAATTGCTGACTTATTCCATTCACGGTCCTGGCAGGAAAATGTTTGGCAGTAACCCCCAGGCTGTTCAATTATCAGCTCGATACACAAGAAAGAACTCAACAAAAAATAAAATCCTTTCTCAAAATACCCAGGACAATTTGTTTGTTTTTGACACAATTCCTCCAGAAATATCATGAAAGTGTGGGAACTGTTTTTGACTTCAATAACAAGATTGTAGCCTCGAAGCCCTCTGGACCTGTTACTAGAAAAGATGCTTTCTTTCCTAGAATCTGAAATTGAGGGGAATTGATACTATTTTACAGTCAGTGCCGTGTTATCAATAGGTCGAGTCAAGAGCTGACTGAAAGTAAGAAGAAAAACAAACTGAAAAATGTTCATTTTTCATCAGACCTTCCTGAAGCATAAACTCTGTTGCTCTCTCCACTTGCTTCCTGACTTGCTGAGTTTTTTCAGCTCTTTTTGTTCCTGACTTTCAGCACCTTTACCTTCTGCTGTTGACTAAAAATTAGACTGAGGGGGTTAAAGGTGATGATTCACTCAAGTTCCCCTCCAAGTGACATTGAGTCAAAGACATTCACAAAATAGTCAACTAATTCCAGCTCACGTCCCCTTTTAAAATGTTTGAGTGGCCTCTGCAAAGGACATTGGAGTTTTGGAAATGAAGGTTCACAAGAATTGGGAGAAATAATGTTGATGGAATTGCATCCATTGGAGGACAGAAGATTGAGGGATGAGAGATTCAATAAGGGAGTTCAAAGTTCTAAAAGGGCAAATTGGAAATAATTCTTCCTCACAATGTCAGGGGAGCGACCTCTTAGATGAATATTGGAAAAATGAAGGAAGCGTTTTGGAGCTGTCGGTTAATGGAAAGGGTTATCAGAATCTGGAATGTTTCACCATCAGCGCTGAATGGCTTAAAGAGAAAACAGAGATGGGGACAAGGATGAAGCAAAGGGATGGTGTAGAAAGCTGAAGCCACGATAACGAGTATAAAAGCAGCCTTGAATCCCAATGTTTCCTTAACAGTGCTCTTTGTGGTCGTTTGTGAGCTGGATTCCATGAGATGATAGGAAATAGGAATAGAATTAGGCCATTCAGCCCCTCGAGACTGCTGCACCATTCAATAGGATGATGCCCCCTTCCTGCCCTTTCCCTATAACCCTCTATCCCTGACTGATCAGCAATCTATCTCAGCCTTCAACATGGACCAGAACTCTGCCCCCACAGCTGTCAATTGGAAGGAATTCCAAAGACTCTCAACCCTCTGACAGAAGAAATTCCTCCTCATCTCTGCCTTAAATTGGTGGCCCTTCATTCTTAGACTTAGATCCTAGACTGTCCCAAGAGGGGAAACAGCCTCCCAGCGTTGACTCTATCAAGCCCCTTAAGAATCCCATATGTTTCAATGAGATCACCTCTCTTTCTTCCAAATTCCAGAGAGTAGAGTCACAACCTGTGTAACCTTTGCTGATAAGACAATCCCTCCATCCCAGGGATCATCCTGGTGAACCTTTTCTGAACCGTTTCCAATGAAATTACAACTTGCGTCAATTAAGGGAGACCCAAAATGCTCGCAGTATTCCAGATGTGACCTCACCAGTGCGTTGTAGAGTTGCAGAAAGAATTTCCGACTCTCACACTCCAATCCCTTGAATTAAGGGCCAATGTTCCATTAGCCTTCCTGAACACCTGCTGCCCTGTTTACTAGCTTTCTGTGTTTTGTGCAGAAGATCTGCTATGTCCCTTTGTGTTGCAGCTTTTCTCCATTTAAATAATATTCTGTTCTTTAGCTGTCCCTTCCAAAATGGGCAATGATTCGTATTGGTTGGGTATGTCTTGTGGGGAGGGAGTGTAGTGGATGGTGAGGAGGGGTAGGAGGGAGATGGGTTGTGACTGGATCGGAATAGGGCACAGGTTGATTGTGACAGCTCTATGCCTCATGTTAAAACACTCATTGACCAGACTCAAACACAAAGACTGAAGGTTTGTGTAAAGATCAATGGATGACACATTTTCAAAATGTTGCAACATAGAAAAATGGAATTCCAGAGTGGAATAATCTGCTTCTTGTGATGTTGGTTGAGGGATAAACAACATGCCAGGACACCTAGGAGATCTGTTCTTTGAAAAAGTGAAGATTAGATCTATTCTGCTCTCTGAGAAATTGGGCGGGACCTAAATTTAATGTCGCATCTGGACAACAGCTGCTTTGTCAGTACAGCTGTCCTTCAGGATGGCACAGGCCGTGCCACTTTGTGCTCCAGTCGCTGGTGTGGGGCTAGAACTCACCATAGACTCATAGAGATGTACAGCACAGAAACAGACCCTTCAGTCCAACCCATCCATACCGACCAGATATCCTAAAGTAATTTATTCCCATTTGCCAGCAATTGGCTCATATCCCTCCAAACCCTTCCTATTCATATACCCATCTAGATGCCTCTTAAATGGTGCAATTGTACCAGACTCCACCACTTCCTCTGGCAGCTCATTCCATACACGTACCACCCTCTGTGTGAAAATGTTGCCCTTTAGGTCCCTTTTAAATTCTTCCCCTCTCATGCTAAACCTACGCCCTCTAGTTCTGGACTCCTCCACTCCAGGGAAAAGACCTTGTCTACTTACCCTATCCATGCCCCTGATGATTTTATAAAACTCTATAAGCTCACCCCTCAGCCTCCGATACTCCAGGGAAAACACCCCCAACCGATTCAACCTCTCCCTGTAGCTCAAATCCTCCAACCCTGGCAACATCCTTGTAAATCTTTTCTGGACCCTTTAAACTTTCACAACATCTTTCCAATAGGAGGGAGAACAGAATTGCACTCAGTGTTCCAAAAGTGGCCTAACCAATATCCTGTACAGCCACAACATGACCTCCCAACTCCTGTACTCAATGGTCTGTCCAATAAAAGAACACATACCAAACGCCTTCTTCACTATCCTATCTACCTGCGACTCTATTTTCAAGGAACTATGAACCTCCACTCCACGGTCTGTTTGTTCAGCAACACTCCCTAGGACCTTACCATTAAGTGTGTAAGTCCTCCTCTGATTTGCTTTCCCAAAATACAGAACCTCACATTTATCTGAATTAAACTCCATCTGCCACTTCTCAGCCCATTGACCCATCTGGTCCAGATCCTGTTGTAGCCTGAGGTAACCTTCTTCACTGCGCTTTTCTAGCAATGCTGCCTGACCTGCTGCGCTTTTCCAGCAACACATTTTCAGCTCTAGCCTTCTTCACTGTACATTACACCTCCAATTTTGGTGTCATTTGCAAACTTACTAATTATACCTCTTATGTTCACATCCAAATCATTTTTATAAATGATGAAAAGTAGTGGACCCAGCACCGATCCTTGTGGCACTCCACTGGTCACAGGCCTCCAGTCTGAAAAACAACCCTCTGCCACCACCCTCTGTCTTCTACCTTTGAGCCAGTTCTGTATCCAAATGGCTAACTCTCCCTATATTCCGTGAGATCTAACCTTGCTGATCAGTCTACAGCAAAAATATTCCCATTGTAATACTAACGAAACCAGACAGTCGGGAAAAGTGCTTTACAAGCTAATTTGTTTTCTCCTGAATCCTGTAAAACACAAATTGCTGTCTTGTAAAATATGACAAGATAATGTTTGGAATGAAATGAAGAGGTGGTCTGCATTTTTGGAAAAATAAATGTAATTTGTCTCATAGAAAACGAGCTGAAAGTTTTATTCATTTGACTTTTAGTAAATGGTATAATTGCTCATTTTAAGTTTTAACAGAGGCTTCTGACAGCATCAAAACAGAGCACTATATTTGGCAGAGCACCTGAAAGAAACCAATGCAGACACAGGGAGAACATGCAAACTCCACACAGACTGTTACCCAAGGTTGGACCTGAACCCAGGTCCCTAGTGTGGTGAGGCAGCAGTGCAAACCACTGAGCCACTGTGGTGTGCCATGAGTTCTCTCTACTGGAGTTGAGAAGAGTATGATGTGACTCGAGTGAATTGTGTGTAAGGCCCAGAATGTTAGAATCATACAGAACAGGCCCTTCAGCCTTCTGAGGAGAAAGTGAGGTCTGCAGATGCTGGAGATCAGAGCTGAAAATATATTGCTGAAAAGCGCAGCAGGTCAGGCAGCATCCAAGGAGCAGGAGATTCGCCGTTTCGGGCATAAGCCCTTCTTCAGGAATGAGAAAACACTTTCCTCATTCCTGAAGAAGGGCTTATGCCCGAAACATCGAATCTCCTGTTCCTTGGCTGCTGCCTGACATGCTGCGCTTTTCCAGCAACATATTTTCAGCTTCAACCTACTGAGTCTGTATTGACAGAAAATACACCGCTACCTCCACTCATCCCACTATCCTGCATTAGATCCACAGCCAACATTCTCAACAAGGTAGATGTGGAAACGATGTTTGTTCTTGTGGGTGAATCCAGAATGGGAACGGGGTGGGGGGGTTGGGGGGGTGGTGGGGGGCGGGGGCGTTCACTGTTTTGAAATCAGAGCTCACAATTTCAGGACGGAAATTAGGTGATTTCTTTTCTCTGAAAATTTGGAACTTCCTGTCTCAGAAAGTGGTGGGAGTGAGGTCACGGAATACTTAGCAGCAGTAGATCGATTCCTCTTAGGCATGGGGGTCAAAGGTTATCAGGCATAGATGAGAAGATGGAACACAAACAGATCAGTCATGAATAGTGGAGCTGACCAGAGGGGCTGAATGGCCTATATTTGCCCTTTATTCCTATGTTAATGTAATCCCAACCTGTATTGTTCGAGCCAGTGCGATGGATTTGGAGTCTGTCATATTGGGACATTAGAATTATTCATTAGCAATCATGATGTGGTCTGATTTCTGGGCCAATGCTTTAACAAAAGTCTCATTTTAATAAAGCTCAGAAGCAATCGACAAGATGAAACATGTAAAGATGTAGACCAGACTGACCCTAATGACTTTTCCACATGGAACTGCAACTTTCCCCAAATTCCACAGATTATTATAGGTCCAGTAATACATTTAACAAATGTGGCTGCAAATTGATGAGCTTTTCTTTTAGAATTACTTTACCCTTGTCTTCTTCTGACCCAAAGTCTATCCATTTAGCGAGCCGGGAGCTTTGGATAATGAGCCTTTGCTTCTCTGAAGTCTGTCCTTGGAATCCATTCACCAGATTCTATGCACATTAAACTCAGACCTCCTCCTATTCCACTGCTTTGTTTTACTTTACAATTTAGTGGCTGTGTTGTCTTTATTTGGGCCTCTGGAGATGGTTGACATTTTTTTGGTGAGGTATTTAAGACTGAGGCCCGGGGATCAGGATCACTGCTGCTGAGTCTTGCACAGTAATGAGTTCAAGTCAGTCTGCATGGCACTCAGAAGGCAGAATGTTCCTCTCTCAACAATTGCAAAGTTAACTCTTTCAACATACCACACAACAGAGGTTCAACCGAATGGTACAGGGTAAAGCTCCCTCTACACTGTCCCATCAACACTCCAGAACAGGCATAGCACTGGTTGAATATAGAGCATTACGACAATAGATTATAACCTCAGATTGCCCATGGACATATCAAACTGCTAATTCCAACATGTGTATTTTAAAAGGGGATTGCTATAGTCAGCTAAATGATTGTAAATTCAATGTCTGTCTGGAAAGAGAGACCCTGGAGTATTACACCTGATGAGATATCAAAGAAGGTTCAAAAGGTTGGACTTAAAAGGAAGGAATGTGTTACAATCTGAACTGTAATGTCCTGGCAGCTCTCCCAGGCTGTGAACATGCTGTGAGAAAGGACAACATCTGGGTGACAGACATGTTTTGTCCCTTCCCCTTTCAGAATACACAGGAACAGGAGCTAAAAAACAGTTCAACACTGGTCGATGCGTGCTTGTGGAAGAAGGTGTGCTCGTGAGGCGAGATGCTCATTTGTGCCAGAAGGTCAAGATTATGGTGTGCATTAGCTTGGGTTCTAGAAGCACTGAAAATCTGAATCACGGTACTAACCACTAATCACCCCTGCATCACAGGTAAATATCTCTCTCCTGTGCCCTCTCTCTCTCTGCGCCTCTCTCTGTGCCTGTCTCTCTCTGTGCCTCTCTCTCTGCGCCTCTCTCTGTGCCTGTCTCTCTCTCTGCACCTTTCTCTGTGCCTCTCTCTCTCTGTGCCTCTTTCTCTCCCCCTCCCTCTCTCTCTGTCTCCCCTCCCCCCGACCCCCTCGCTCTCTCCCTACCTCCCTCTCTGTCTCTCTCCCTCTCTCTTTCAGGGCTGAAAGAAGCTAGGTAGCCAGTCAATGGAAACGGGGTGTAAGAATTCCAAACAATTTACACGGTCAAGAATCTCAAAATCAACTTAACTATCAGTGTTTGATGATGCATGCTTCAAGAACCATCCAGAACCATGTATCTGTTAATATCTTCTGTATTTTTGGACTCACTGCTTATTTCTAGCCTGTGAGTTAGTGTGTTGCATTATTATTTCGTTTTGTCCTTACTAACTAATAAACTCATCCTTTCCTTAATTCAAGAAAGCCTGGTTAAATTGGCTTATATTCGAACAAAAATTCATCTGGATCTGGGAGGACGTTGTCCACAAGAGAGAAGATCCTTCCTGAAGAAGGGCTTATGCCCGAAACGTCGAATCTCCTGCTCCTCGGATGCTGCCTGACCTGCTGCGCTTTTCCAGCAACACATTTTCAGCTCTGATCTCCAGCATCTGCAGACCTCACCTTCTCCTCCTTTGTAAATTAACCTTGTTTCAACCAACCGAGGGGGTAAGTGAATAAACAAGGGGAGCCAGGTCACGCCTCTCCATCCAGGAGATTGAAACTTCGGGCTGTCTGATCTGGAGCCAGACAAACTTTGGGAAATTGGAGTACCCTCCTTCTGATGAGCTGGGAAAGTAATCAAAGTCAGACGTCAGACAACTCCAGGTTATAGACCAACAGGTTTTTTTGGAAATCACAAGCTTTCGGAGCGATGCCCCTTCGTCAAGTGACCTGTTGGACTATAACCTGGTGTCATGTGACTCCTGACTTTGCCCATCCCAGTCCCATTGGCAGCTCCACATTATGGAAAGGTCAGTGGAAGCTGATTCAACAGGAACTTCTAAAAAAGGAATCGGATTTATCCCTGAAAATGATTCATTTGCAGGGCAACGGATCAGAAGACCAAGGGAATGTGTGACCAAGAGAAAAGTTCTTTCAAAAAGCTAGCATAGAACACAATGTAGTGAGTGGTCGCTTTCAGTTTTCCAACTGGTGATTCTCTCTGTATCATTTCTGTTTAATGATGTCTATCTCTGCTTTTTCAAGATACTGAAAGTGCTTTATGTGAAATCTAATATACCCAGTAGATATTCAACTAAATTAAGAAACTCTCATTCCAATGAATACAAAGAATAAATGGCCCATGCTGTTCAATATAGATAGAATATCTTAGAATAGCAGCAATATTAATAATTCTCTGACTACCACAGAAGGATTTTACAATACATGCCCATTGTTTCTAAATTGGTTCTGTCTTTCTTCATGACCTCCAAGTATTTTTACTTTCCCCGTCCTTTTTGCGAATGGAACACTTTGTCTCCTGTGTGTGATTGCGAGGGCAGAGAGACAGACAGAGCATTGTCCAGCACAGCAAGGGGCCAATCAACCCATCATTCCTGTGCCAGCTCTTGGCAAGGAGCTATAAGTAATCAGTGCCAATCCTCATGCTCCTTTCCCCATCGCTGCTGGGGAGATAATGGTCTAGGAGAAAATGAGGACTACAGATGCTGGAGAATAGGAGTCGAAAAGTGTGGTGCTGGAAACGCACAGCAGGTCAGGCAGTAACGGAGGAGCAGGAGAGTTAATGTTTAGAGCATGAGCTCTTCATCAGGAATGTGGTCTAGCGATGTTATTGTTAGACCACTAATCCAGATTACCAGGTAATGTTCTGAGGAGCTGAGTTCAAATCCTACCACTGCAAATGTGGATATTGAGTTCAAAAAAAATCTGGAATTAAAGGTTGAATGATGACCACAAAACCATTGGTCAGGGAAAGAAACCATCTGATCCTTTAGGACAGGAAACCCCTGTCCTGATGAAAGACCCTGACCCGAAACGTCGACTCTCCTGCTCCTCGGATGCTGCCTGACCTGCTGTGCTTTTCCAGCAACACAGTTTATTGACTCTGACTATTGTGGTTCTGTTCGCCGAGCTGGGAATTTGTGCTGCAGATGTTTCGTCCCCTGTCTAGGTGACATCCTCAGTGCTTGGAACCCTCCTGTGAAGCGCATCTGTGATGTTTCCTTCGGCATTTGTAGTGTTTGTCTCTGCCGCTTCCGGTTGTCAGTTCCAGCTGTCCGTTGCAGTGGCCGGTATATTGGGTCCAGGTCAATGTGCTTATTGATTGAATCTGTGTATGAGTGCCATGCCTCTAGGAATTCCCTGGCTGTTCTCTGTTTGGCTTGTCCTATAATAGTAGTATTGTCCCAGTCGAACTCATGTTGCTTGTCATCTGCATGTGTGGCTACTAAGGATAGCTGGGGTCGTGTCATTTCGTGGCTAGTTGGTGTTCATGGATGCGGGTTGTTAGCTGTCTTCCTCTGTGTCCTATGTAGTGTTTTGTGCAGTCCTTGCATGGGATTTTGTACACTACATTGGTTTTGCTCATGCTGGGTATCGGGTCCTTCGTTCTGGTGAGTTGTTGTCTGAGAGTGGCTGTTGGTTTGAATGCTGTTATGAATCCTAGTGGTCGCAGTAGTCTGGCTGTCAGTTCGGACGCACGCAGATGACAAGCAACATGAATTCGACTGGGACAACACTACTATTATAGGACAAGCCAAACAAAGAACAGCCAGGGAATTCCTAGAGGCATGGCACTCATACACAGATTCAATCAATAAGCACATCGACCTGGACCCAATATACCGACCACTGCAGCGGACAGCTGGAACTGACAACCGGAAGCGGCAGATTCAAACCACAACAAACGCCGGAGGAAGGATCACAGAAGCGCTTCACAAGAGGCTCCCAAGCACTGAGGATGTCACCTAGACAGGGGACGGAACGTCTGCATTCCCAGCTCGGCGAACAGAACCACAACAACGAGCACCCGAGCTACAAATCTTCTCCCAAACTTTGACTCTGACTCTCCAGCATCTGAAGTCCTCACCTTCTCCAAACTCCCATCTTTACCTGGTTTGGCTGACAACAAACCCAAACAATGTGGTTGGTATTCAACCATCCTCCAAGCAATTAGGGGTGGGCAATAAGTGTCAGCACAGCTAACAATGCCCATGCACCCTGAGTCACCAAAAAAGAGGTCTCTTTGCATCTGTTTCCCTGAATATTCCCATTGAATCTGCTTCCATTGCCATCTCAGACTGTGAATTCCAGATCACAATAACTGGCTGTAGCTAAAAGATTTTTCCTTACTTCATCCCGTGTTCATTTGCCAATGTTAAATCTGTACCTTCTGATTATTGGTTCTGCTGCCAGTGGAAACAGTGCCCAGGCAGAAATATAAACAGCTCCTGCACTTGAGCATCTGAATGGGTAAGAATTAGTAGCTGTAAACCTTCCAGCATTGACCTAGTCCTTCAGAAATTGAAGATTAAATTATCTGCAGTTGCTGGGATAGGGGTGGGGAGAAATTCCCAAGGACAAAAATCATAAAGACATTAAAAACTGTGTTATTTTTCATCTTTTTCATTTACTATTTTTCTGACTCTAGGTCTGTGACCAGTGTTCTGCAAGAACCTCTGCTGTTTGTATATACAGAAATGGATGGAAATGTCAGTGGTGTGATTAGTAGGTTTGCAGACGACACACAAATTGGTGGAGTTGTGGATAGTGAGAAAGAATATCAGAGGAGATAGCGGAACGTAGTCCAATTGGCATGTTGGGCAGAGATATAGCAGATGGAATTTAATCCGGACAAGTGTGAGGTGATACACTTTGGGAGGTCAAATGCAGGAGAAAGTTTACAGTAAATGGCAGGACCTGGAGGAGCATCGGTATACAGAGGGATCTTGGGGAGCAAGACCATAGCTCCCTGAAAATGGCAGCACAAGTGGATAAGGTGGTAGAGAATGCACACAGCATGTTTGCTTTCATTGCAGCTGTATAAGACTTTACAAAAAACCGAATGAACCGCACAGGCTGGAAATCAGAAACAAAAACAGAACTTGCTGGAAAAACTCAACAGGTCTGGCAGCACCTGTGGAGGGAAACCAGAGTTAACATGTCAGATCCAGTTCTGAAGAAAGGTCACTGGATCCAAAATATTAATCATTGAATTCCTACTAGGTGGAAGCACGCCATTCAGCCAGACCCATACCTCTACCCTATCCCTGTAACCCTGTCTGCACATCCTTGGACGTGATGGGCAATTTGACATGGCCAATCCGCCATAACCTGCACATCCTTTGGACTGTTGGAGGAAACCAGAGCACCCGGAGAAAACCCGCAGACACAGAGAGAATGTGCAAACTCCACAGTTTCCCCAGGATAGAATTATCCCAGGTCCGTGGAGCTGACAGGCAGAGGTTGGGAGGTGCCTGGAACGCGCTGCCAGGGGAGATGATAGAAGCAGGGATGATAGCAAAGTTTAAGAGGCATTTAGACAGACACACAAACAGACAGAAAATAGAGGAATATGGACCATGGGATTAGCACAGAGCTGGTGGGCCAAAGGGCCTGTTTGTATGATGTATTGTTCTAAGTTCTGTAACAATATTGGAGACAGCGGAAAGGGTTTTTGTTTGGGTGAAGTCAAAGGTCATGTGATGGAACCCACAAGAATATTCCAGAATTCCATGAATTGTCAGAAAAGAGTAACAGAGCTTCATGGGAACACCATCCATCTACAAATTCACCTCCAAACCACACACCATTTGGCTTGGAACTACATTGCTGTTCCTTCAGTGTCACTGGGTTAAAATCCTAGAAACTTAGAAACTAGGGGCTGCAGTAGGCCATTCTGCCCATTGAACCTGCCCTGACATTGAATATGAACATGGCTGACCATCCAGGTTAGTACTCTATTCCTGCTTTCTCCACCACATCTTTTGATCCCTTTCGCCCTAGGAACAATAACTAACTCATCTCTGGAAAATCCTGGGACTGCCTTCCAACCATTACTGTGTGTCTCCTTCCACCACATTCACTGCAGTGGTTCAAGAAGGCAGCTCACCACCCCCTTCTCAAGGATAACTGGGGATGGTCAATAAATGCTGGTCCAGCCAGTGACACTCATCCTGTGAAAGAATAAATGTAATAAAATTTGTCAAATTGTTAAGTATTAAAGGAATATAATTCTGGGAACTCTCACTAGAAACAGTAAGGAGCCCATGAAAATGTATCTAACACTTTGGTTCCTAAGACTCTGCAAGCTGAGCTCATTAGGGAACGTGCAAAGTCATAAAGTGTGGTGCTTGAAAATCACAGCCGGTCACGCAGCATCTGAGGAGTAGGAGAGTCAACATTCCAAGCATAAGCTCTTTCATTTATGTCCAGAACATCAACTCTCCTGCTTCTCAGATGCTGCCTGACCGGCTGTGCTTTTCCAGCACCACACTCTCAACTCTGATCTCCAGCATCTGCAGTCCTCACTTTCTCCCCGGGGACCTGGCAAAGTGGATCAAAGCAAATCAAATAAAATAAAGAGACAGATTTAAGGTGAGGAGTTGGAGCAGGTTAAGAGTCCAAGCTGGACCTTCTTAAACCTCTTCATTGGAAGCTTTGCAGAGAGATTACTGGAAACCTGGATGAACTGGCACAAAGAGACATTTTCGTTCTGTCTGGATGGATTCTATTGACTTTCCATCAAAATGAGGCGAGAGAGAAGGACGACCCTCAAAAAATCCAAACTCAGGAACTTTAAGGGTTTAGAATCCCAGTTCAGACCTCCGTATTAAAAAAAAGAAATATAAATGTACTAAAGAATGTGGAAAAAAGAGATTTAACAGAACAAGGAATCCGAACTATTAGGGACAGTTAGGTCAGGGCTATTTTTTCTTGAATCTATAGAATACTGATGAGACCTTATCTAAAAATGTGTGTCCAATTATGGACAAGGCAGTTTAGCACAGAGACCAGGAACTCTTGAGAAAGGTGAAAGCTGATGGATGACCCAATGTCTTAAAATTACGAAGGATAGATGCACAGAAGATGCTTCCCCTTGGTATAGCTGGATTGGGGAGACCAAAGTGAGAGAACATAAATTAAGTTAAAAATCACACAACACCAGATTATAGTCCAACAGGTTTAATTAGAAGCACACTAGCTTTCGGAGCGACGCTCCTTCATCAGGTGATAGTGGAGGACTCAATCATAACACAGAATTTATAGCAAAAATTTGCAGTGTGATGTAAGTGAAATTATACATTGAAAAATTGATTGTCTGTTAAGCCTTTCATCTGTTAGAATACAGTGATAGTTTCACTTCTTTCATGTGTAAATCACAAAACCTTTTTTTAAAAGTTGCATTCTCGGGTTAGCTGTTAACAATGGTGATAGCTAGACAATATGTTGAAGGTGTTAGCCCCCTGTGTTTTCTGTCTATGCCTTGGTGTTTAGATTGATTCTAATCTAAAAAGTGAGATAACAGAGTATTACATAAATTCATGCAGTTTTGAGCTCAGAGTTCTACATAAATTGCAGGGTTACATTGTACTTTGCTCAAAAACTGCATACATTCATGTAGAACTCTGAGCACAAAAACTGCATGAATTTATGTAAAACTCTGTTATCTCACTTTTTAGATTAGAATCCATCTAAACATCATGGCATAGACAGAGAACACAGGGGGGCTAACACCTTCAACATATTGTCTAGCTATCACCATTGTTAACAGCTAACTCGAGAATGCAACTTTTAAAAAAAGGTTTTGTGATTTACACATGAAAGAAGTGAAACTATCACTGTATTCTAACAGATGAAAGACTTAACAGACAATCAATTTTTCAATGTATAATTTCAGTTACATCACACTGCAAATTTTTGCTATAAATTCTGTGTTACGATCGAGCCCTCCACAATCACCTGATGAAGGAGCGTCGCTCCGAAAGCTAGTGTGCTTCCAATTAAACCTGTTGGACTATAACCTCATGTTGTGTGATTTTTAACTTTGTACACCCCAGTCCCACACTGGCATCTCCAAATCATAACATAAATTAAAATAGTCTCCCAATAAATTCAATAGGGAATTCGGGAGAAACTTTTTTCATCTGGAGAGTGCTGAGCATGTGGAATGTGCTCCTACAAGGAGTGATTAAGGTGAACGGAATGGATGCATTTAATGCTGGGTAGATACATGGGGAGAAAGGAATCCGAGAATATATTGTTGGGTTCGGTGAAGAGAGTGGAAAGTGGTTCACTGGAAACAGGGAAACCAACATTTGGTGCAGACACCATGGGTTGAATGGCCTCTTTTTGCACTTTAAGGATTTGACCATTCTTCTATGAAACATTGATCAGATGAATTGTAAAACTCTCTCTAAAATAGGGATTTTTCAATTTTCAACAGAACAATGAGATAAGTTGCAAAGAAAAATATAAGACAGTGGAAATGAGGTCCAAAAAATCCAAAGTATGTGCAGGAAGAGGAGTGGGTGAAGCCACTGATAACTCAGTCTGTGCCCTGTGTTCAAACAGACAGACATCTGCTCATTATTTCTACTTGATATAGCAGGTTCAGGTTCAAAAAAACTTTAATCATTTGGGTGTAATTAGCAGTAACTAATTTAACCATTTGAGCCCAATTTGTAGCTTGGGCATAATGAACTATTATCGTCTAATTAACTGTAACTGGTCCTAATTTAACCATTTGAGCCCAATTTGCAGATTGCGTCTAATTAAATATTACTATCTATTCAATCTTAACTAGTCTGAATTTTAATCATTTGAGCTATTACAGTTTGGCCAGTGGCCTCATGTTCAAATAGGTGGCACAGTGTCTCAGTGGTTAGCACTGCTGCCTCACTGCACCAGGGACCCTGGCTTGATTCCAGCCTCAGGCGACTGTCCGTGTGGAGTTTGCACATTCTCCCTGTGTCTGCATGGGTTCCCTCTGGGTGCTCTGATTTCCTCCCACAATCCAAAGATGTGCAGGTTAGGTGAATTGGCCATGCTAAATTGCCTGTAGTGTTCAGGGATGTATAAGTTAGGGGTAAATATAGGGTATGGGAATTGGTCTGGGTGGGTTACCCTTCGGAGGGTCGGTGTTGACTTGTTAGGTCAAAAGGGCCGATTCCCACACCGCAGAGATTCTATGAATCTTCTTCAAATGTAAATCGACAGCATCAGAGATCACATAACGCCAGGTTATAGCCCAACAGGTTTTTTTGAAATCACAAGCGTTTGGAGTGCTGTTCCTTCATCAGGTGACTCACACCTGACAAAGGAGCATCACTCCGAAAGCCTATGATTTCAAATAAACCTGTTGGACTATAACGTGGTGTTGTGTGATTCCTGACCTTGTGCACCCCAGTCCAACACTGGCACCTCCGTATTAAACCTGTAGTGACCACACATGGAAGCAAATCTTTGTATTTGAAGCCCTTTAAGAAGTTCTTGAAATGTGGATCAGGGCACAATGATAATGACAGGGCCTGCTTTCTCCAGGTAAGACAGATAAAAGCCCTGGTTTAATGAGGTCAGCAAGATCCCATGGGTAGAACCAAAAAGGGTTGGCATTGAGGGCTGGGCCTATGAGAGGGCTGTCAAATGGATAGGATTCTACCTGTCAATGTTCACAATTCATAGCATCAAATGGAAGTAGCTAATTGTCCTCCATTAGGGTTTGTCTTGATGGGTTAACAAGACCGTGACGTGAGTGGGTGTTTGGGTTGTGTCTTCTATGCAAACAAACTTTTCCATGAATGTTCCTGGTGTCCTGGGTCCTCCTGGATTCTTGGTAGTGTTCTGGTTACTCAATGTGACCAAGTGTTAAGTCATCCAATTTGGATCTTCATGGATAAAATAGGAATATATTCTAAGAGGGGACAACGTTAGAACCACTGAAGGTCCAAAGTGATGCATTGATGTATGTCGATTGTTAAAATGAATCTGAAAATAATCAAAAAGTCAATTAGAACACCTCGATCCTCTGCCACCCAGGAGATCAATGGACAGAAGACACATGGAAACATCTACGACCACAAGTTCCATTCCAAATCACAAGCTTCATCCCTGGGAACTATATCACAGTCCCTTCAAAATCCTGTGACTCCCTCCCTGTCAGCACTTCAGATGCACCTCCACTCCAAAACATGCAGTGGGTCAAATAGGCAGTTCACAATCACCCTTCTTCAAGGTAATCAGGAACAAAACAATATATGTCAATGACCCTCACATCTTGATATCTATATAACCCGGTAAAAATCATGCTTCAATCGACAGAACCCAGATGAGACTCATGATTAGAACACTGGGCACCTCAGCTTAGAAAAGAACCTTGGGGAGAGTAAAGGTGAAAAGTAAATTCACCGAAGGCCTGCTCTCTGAGAGACAACTGATGATAGCTTGACCTGAAGGTCACCACCCCTCAGGCAAGGAGACAGGTTGAGAATGAGGGTCCTTCATTGTAATCACAGTCAATACTGGAACCGAGTCTATCCTTTTGGTATCACTCTATCAGCCATCCAGCTAACTGAGCTATATAGCTTCACCAGAACAATGTCTGAACTGTAAGGGTTAAATTACACAAACCTGGGGTTGTATTCCCTGAGATTTGTAAGTGATGATTTGATCAAAGTTCTCAGCTTTTGAAGAGGAGCAGATAGAGTGAATGGAGAATGAGAGTCACAGGACTGGAGCCATGTTCTTTCTCAGGAAACCCTGAGTAATGGGAAGGGTTTGGAATTCTCTTCCACAACCTGCAAGTGATGTTAGATCAATTATTAACTTTAAGCTGTGATTGATAGAATTTTATTCATCAAAGATGTCAGGGTCTGAGGTGTGATGGAGTGAGTTGAGGGAGTTCGATCACAGACCAGCCATGAATTCATAAATGTCATAGCAGGCTTGAGGGGATGAATGGCCTTCTGCTACTCATGTGTTTTCAGATGAGTGATCCATCATTCTGTTTTGCCTTGAGCATGATTTCCAATAGAAGGGATGATTTCTTGAATCTCACGCACAGCAGCAGGACATCAGTTTGAAAAGCATTCCAGAGATTTTCAGAGGGAAACACTGACAATAAGTTATACTTAGATCTGGATTTAATACTGGCTTCTGCTGCCCTCCCATTGTCATTATTAACCACAGTCTCTAAACAATGTCTGTTAGTCAGGCTTCAACCTTTCAGGAGAACAGAAACAGCAAAGAGCAAGAGAAAGAGAGATAACCAGAAGCTAAAATAATAGCCTGCTAATGATCTCACCAGTAAATATACTCATGGGTGGGATACAAAATGATTCAGACATCCTGGTCCCAGTCTCACTCCTTACCCAGTGCTGAGTTACTTAGAATACACAACACAAAAACAGGCCTTTCAGCCCAACACATCTGTACTGGTATTTGTGCTCCACATTTTCATTGGATTTGAGAGTCAATGACATATATGTTTTGTTCCTGATTACCTTGAAGAAGGGTGATTGTGAGCTGTCTATTTGACCCACTGCATGTTTTGGAGTGGAGGTGCATCTGACATGCTGACAGGGAGGGAGTCACAGGATTTTGAAGGGACTGTGATATAGTTCCCAGGGATGAAGCCTGCAATTTGGAATGGAACTTGTGGTAGTAGATTTTCCATATGTCTTCTGTCCTTTATTCCCCTGGGTGGCAGAGGATCTAGGAGAAACGGGTAAACTCAGTTGGCTGGATGGCCAGTACAGACTGATACTAATGGCATGGGTTCAATTCCCACATTTCCTCAGGTTACTATGAAGGACTCTCCTTCTCAACCTCTTCCCTTGCTTGAGGTGTGGTGACCCTCAGGTTAAACCCCCATCAGTTGTCTCTCTCTCTCTTCTCCAGTGGGATTATGGCTACTTTACCTTTAAGAGGTTCCAGTTGGGCAGACATTGTTACTGAAGGTTAGGACAGACTAACATAACCAGAAAGTACATAAAACAAAAAAAATCAATCCTAACCCAAAATACAATCTGGAATGAAAGGTGGAAATGAGTAGGAGGGGTGTGTGAAAACAAATTGAGAAGACCTTTATAGAAAATCATAGAAGCCCAGCTCGAAAGGAGGCCATTGGGCCCATGTTCTGTCTGATTCTGTCCAAGAGAAACTCATCCAATCCCACGCCCTTTGTGAATGTGACTCTTAATAAAAAGAAAGTGGGACCATTTTAAAGGAAAGAGATTGCAAAGGTGAGTAACAGTGTGGCAGTGTGGCTGACTTTTACATAAAAGTTTAATTTAGAAGTGTTTCCTTTTAATTGTGCTCACTAGTGTTCCATCCTGCTCAATGCTCCTCACAGAATTTGATGGGGAGGAAAATCAGATAGAAAGTAACATTCCATCCAGTTTCATCTGTTTTCTGAAGGTGAGACTGCCAGGCCTGTGTGGAAATTAATGACTTTAGTCATAGAGTCATTAAGATCTACATCACAGAAAAAAAGCCCTTCAGCCCATCGATTCTGCTCTGGACGAAACAACCACCTGACTGTTCTAATCCCATTTCCTAACACTTAGCAAGTAGTCTTGTCTGCCTTGACACTACAGGGAGAAAGTGAGGACTGCAGATGATGGAGATCAGAGCTGAAAATGTGTTGCTGGAAAAGCGCAGCAGGTCAGGCAGCATCCAAGGAACAGGAGATTCGACGTTTCGGGCATAAGCCCTTCTTCAGGGGTGTACATCTAAAAACTCCTGCAATGTTCTGAAGGCTTCTGCCTCTCCCACTTTTACAGGCAGTGAGTTCCAGATTCCTACCATCCTCTGGGTGAAGAAGTCCCTCACATCTCCTTTCAATCTCCTACCCCTTACCTTCGATCTACGTTCCCATAGCATTGCTCCTTCTACCAATGGGAACAGCTTCTTGCTGTCTACCCTGTCCATCCCCCTCATAATGTTATACATCTCAGTCGTGTCTCCCCTCAGCATCTTCTGCTCCACGGAAAACAACCCCAGTCTGTCCAATCTCTCTTCCTAACTAAGACTCACTGGACCAGGCAACATCCTGTTAAATCTTCTCTACATTCTCTCCAGTGCTATCACATCCCTCCTGTAATGTGGATTCCAGAACTGTGTAAATTACACTCGCCTAACCAATGTTTAATACAGTTCCCAGCATAAGCTCTCCCTGCTCTTAAACTCTATGTCTCAATTAACAAAGGCATGTGTCCATATACCGTCTTTATTCACCATAACTTTAGGAAGTAGTGTACATGCATTCCCACGTCTCTCTGAGCCTTGGTGCTTCCCTGCATCCTTCTGAAAATTCTGTATTTGAAACAAGTCCACAGAAGCCGGCATCCTATCCACCAAGTCCCCCTTTATTTATACGTGGAGAATCCTTGACACTGATCCTACTCCCTCAGAGCCAGCTCTCAAAGTGAACAGAACCCTGACATTCCTGTTTATACCTGTCAGCCAGGGCTCCATGATTCAACCAGGCTAACAGCCGTAGCTCCTTGATTGGGCCAAGTTAATAGCCAGGACTCCCTGATTGGACCAGATTACCAACCAGGGCTCCTTGGTTGGATCAGATTAGCAGCCCCATTCAGGGAACTCATGAGGTCCACCTGAGTGACCACCTTTACAATCACTACATCGCTCCCCCATGAGTCCAAGGACGTAGGCCTATTATTTTTATTCTAGTTCCTCCTGGGGGTGTTTAGGCACCATCAGGTTCCTCTGCTTCTGCCTCAGATACACGCGGTGTGTAAAATACTGGAGATTGACCCTTGTGTTTTGGAAGAAATTCATTCTCTGCTTCAGGGGCCAAGGCATCGAGGCAGTGGTATCGCTGTGTCTATACCTGATTCCGAGGGACCTTCAACGCTTGATAGAAAGGGAGAGCCCACAAGTTCCGGAACAGTTGGAAAGGCTGTCTAAGATCCAGGGCATGTTTTGCTCTCACACCTATTGTGTATTTACAGCTTTCATATGGTCCACATGTTTATTCAGGACAATCGCACTGACCTGAACTTTGTTAATGAGGTTTTGATGGTGTGAGTATGTACAGAGAGAACCTTCCCTTTTATGAGGAAGAGCCTTGTTGGATGCCATTGTTTTAAGATGTTCATTGAGAACTACAATTGGAATTCTTTACCCAGAGAGCAATGAAATGTGGAATCCAAGAAGTGGTCAATGGGAACAGAACAGATACATTTGGGGAAATTAGATAAACGTGAGCGAGAAAAGGGGGCGTTATGATGGGAGATTGAGATAAGGACAGATGGGAGGAGCCTTGAGACATGAACACCAGTGTGCCCTGAATTAGGCTGAACGGCCTGTTCCTGGGCCATGTAGTGTTTGAAACCTTACATAAGTTAGGCCAATGTGTGCCATAGATTGGACACCATATTCCAGGTTACAGAGCAAGTAGGAACCTATATGCAGCTCCCCAAGAGGCTTGGTTGAGAACTGCACTTCAGTACATTGGAAGGTTGAACCTATTTGCTTATATCAGCTAAATGCCTCTCATGCATTCCTCAGATTACTTTCTCCACCATTACAGCCTTCAGCTGCCTGACCCCAAACTCTGCACTGCTCTCTCTGCACCTCTTCACCTCACAAACTTTCTTCCCTCCTTTAAGACTCCCTTTAAATTATGGCACGGTGGCTCAGTGGTTAGCCCTGCTCTTTCACACCACCAGGGACTTGGGTTCATTCCAGCCTCGGGCAACTGTCTTTGTGGAGTTTGCATATTCTCCCCGCGTCTGTGAGGGTTTCTTCTGAGTGCTCTGGTTTCCTCCCACAGTCCAAACATCTGCAGGTTAGGTGGATTGGCCATGCTAAATTGCCCATAGTGTCCATGGATGTGCAGGATAGGTGGGTACGCTGTGGGAAATGTAGAGTGGGGTCTGGATGGGAAGATTTTTGGAGGATTGGTATAAACTCAATGGGTCAAATGGCATCTTTCTGCACTGTAGGGATTCTATGTTTGAAATGTACCTTTCGACCAAGCTGTTGCTTGTCTGATTGAATCTCTCTCTCTACATGGCTTAGTGCCATACTTTAATAAGGTTCATTTCTGGACGTTTCATCACCATACTAGGTAACATCTTCAGTGAGCCTGTGGATGAAGCACCGGTGGTATAACCCGCTTTCTATTTATGTGGTTGGGTGTCCTTGGGTTGGTGATGTCATTTCCTGTGGTGACATAATTTCCTATGTTGATGCCATTTCCTGTTCTTTTTCTCAGGGGGTGGTAAATGGGATCCAAGTCAATGTGTTTGTTGATTGGGTTCTGGTTGAAATACAGCACTTCTAGGAATTCTCTTGCGTGTCTCTGTTTGTCTTGTCCTAGGATGGATGTATTGTCCCAGTCGAAGTGGTGTCCTTCCTGATCTGTACGTAAAGATACTGGTGAGAGTGGAGCATGTCTTCTTGTGGCTAGGTGGTGTTCATGTATCCTGGTGACTAGTTTTCTGCTTGTTTTTCCAACGTAGTGTTTGTTACAGTTCTTGCAAGATATTTTGTAAATGACATTCATTTTGCTTGTTGTCTGTATAGGGTCTTTCAAGTTCATTGGCTGCTGTTTTCGTGTGTTGGTGGGTTTGGGGGTTACCCTGATGCCAAGGGGTCTGAGTAGTCTGGCAGTCATTTCCGAAATGCCTTTGATGTAGGGGAGAGTGGCTAAGGTTTCTGGACGTGTTTTGTCTGTTTGTTTGGGTTTGTTGCTGAGAAATTGGCAGACTGTGTTCATTGGGTACCCAGACTTTTTGAATACACGGTATAGGTGATTTTCCTCTGCACTGTGTAGTTCCTCTGTGCTGCAGTGTGTGGTGGTTTGTTGAAATTCCAATCCTGTGAAATTGTTTTGAACATTTCATCACATTAAAGGAGTTATATAGATATGAATTGTTGTTGTCGTAAAGAGCTTTGATTTAGCCTGAGGTCTTGAAAGGAGCTATAGAAATGCAAGATCTTCCTCTCTGATTGAAGTTCAGTCACTCCATCTGCAATTATATAGTGGGTTGGAGGGCTGGGTAATATCAGGGGATGAGATGGAGGGGTCAGGAAAGGATCAGGTTTAGCAGAAAAATCCACAAAGGTCCAAAACCATTGGCACTGAATGCCTAGCTCAGGCCTGGACAGCTGCTGTGAGGGTGAAGTAATGATCACAGCAAGAGAGAAGGTAGTGAAATAAAAGAAAGAAATCATAAAATGGTCACTATAATAATTGGAATATTCAAGTGGAATGCATCCAATAATAATCAAAGAAACAAAGGTAGGAATATTGGGAACCATGACTGAAATAGTTTGCAGCTCATTAAACATGAAGCCAGACCCAGATGATTGGAAATCAGCTATTGTTAAAATTCTTTAGTTAAGGTCAGACAACCTGTCCTCTTAATGCTATAATGGAAAAAACAAGCAACGAAATAGCTGCAGCTAACAGGAGCCTGGGGATGTTTCCGTGCCAAGATGGGTTCAGGAACATCGGTCAAGCCAAGGGAAAAAACAGGTCTCAGTGGGCGCAATGGGATTTAATTAAACAGTTGCGAAGGTGACAGACAAGAAACAACACACTGAGAAAGTGCTGGAGAAACTCAGCAGGTCAGGCAGCATCTGTGTCAAGAGAAACCAGGTTAATGTTTTGAGACCAGTATGACACATCCTCAGAACTGACAAGAAACTAAGGGCTGATACAACCCCATGATGGGCCGAGTAGCCTCTTTCTGGAGTTATTTATTTCTTTTTCTGCTTTCAGAGACTGGGAGTTATTGAGATTACATAGAACATAGAACAGTACAGCACAGTACAGGCCCTTCGGCCCTCAATGTTGTGCCGAACTTTCATCTTACTCTAAAATCAGACTAACCTACATACCCTATATCTTACTATCTTCCATGTGCCTATCTAAGAGTCGCTTAAATGTCCCTAATGTATCTGACTCTATTGCCACTGTTGGCAGAGCATTCCATGCACCCATCATTCTCTGAGTAAAGAACCTACCTCTGATATCTCCACTAAACATTCCTCCAATTACCTTAAAATTACGGCCCCTCATGATAGATATTTTCACCCTGGGAAGAAATTTCTGGCTATCCACTCTATTTATGCCTCTTATCATCTTGTACACCTCTATCAAGTCACCTCTCATCCTTCTTCGTTCCAATGAGAAAAGCCCAAGCTCCCTCAACCTCTCTTCATAAGACATGCCCTCCAGTCCAGGCAGCATCCTGGTAAATCTCCTCTGCACCCTCTCTAAAGCTTCCATATCTTTCCTATAATGAGGTGACCAGAACTGAACAGAATTAGATAATGAAAAGCCCAAAGATGTGCAGGTTAAGTGGATTCGCCATGGGAAATGCAAGATTATGGGGATAGGGTGGGGGCCTGGGTGGGATGCTGTTTGGTAGTTCAGTACAGACCTGATGGGTTGAATGGACCTTTTCCACACTATCGAGGATTCTATGTTTCTCTGGTGCCGCTATCATTTTTATAAAATGGGGAGGTGGTGGTGCGGTGATAATGTCATTGGATCTGTCATCCAGTCTGTTAACCCTGGCTAATGGTTTAGAATCCCATTGCAGTAAGCGATTTGCATTGAATAAGAGTCTTGAAGAAAGTGCTGGCTGAATAGCGAACACAGTCGCTTCTCATAAAATCTGGTTCACTTTTCGGGAAGGATATCCACCATCTTTACCTGTCTGCCCAGGAGTTTAGAAGAATAAGAGAACACTTTATTGAAATGTACAAGATTCTTAGGGGTCTTGACAGGGGAAATGTGGGGAGGTTATTTCCCTTTGTGGGAGAGACTAGGACCCGGGGGGGGTGGTGTCATCTCAGAATAAGGTCTTGCGCTTTTAAGACAGAGATAAGGAGGCCCTTTTTTTTCTCTCAAAGAGGAGTGATTCTGCGGAATTCTTTACCAGAGAGGGCTGTGAGGCTGGGTCACTAAGTACATTCAAGGCTGTGATGGAATAATTTTTAATCAGTAAGGGGAATCAAGAGTTATGGGGTAAAGGCAGGGAAGTGGAGGTGAGGATTATCAGAGCAGCCTTGTGGAGGAAGTGGAGGAGACTCACGGAATCAAACATCAAAGAAATAGACCCTTCGGTCCAGCCAGTCCATCCTGACCATGTTCCCAAACTAGTCACACCTGTTCGCTTTGACCCATAAGGAGAAAGTGAGGTCTGCAGACGCTGAAGATCAGAGTCGAGAGTGTGATGCTGGAAAAGCGCAGCAGGTCAGGCATCATCTGAGGAACAGGAGAATCGATGTTTCGGGCCAGAGCCCTTCATCAGGAATGAAGTTGGGTCCCGTGGGGGTGGGGCTGGGGAGAAGGTAGCTAAGCATGCAATAGGTGGATGGAGGTGGGGGTAAAGGTGATAGGTCAGAGAGGATGGTGGAGTGGATAGGTGGGAAGGAAGATTGACAGGCGGGACAGGTCATGAGGGCGGTGCTGAGCTGGAAGGTTGGAGCTGGGGAAAGGTGGGGGAAGGGGAAATGAGGAAACTGGTGAAGTCCACATTGATGCCCTGGGGTTGAAGTGTTCCGAGGTGGAAGATGAGGCGTTCTTCCTCCAGGCGTCAGATGGTGAGAGAGTGGTAGTGGAGGAGGCCCAGGGCCTGCATGTCCTCGGCAGAGTGGGAGGGGGAGTTGAAATGTTCGGCCACAGGCCGCTGGGGATGATTGGTGCAGGCATCCTGGAGATGTTCCCTGAAACGCTCTGCGAGAAGGCATCCAGTCTCCCCAATGTAGAGGAGACCGCATTGGGAGCAACGGATACAATAAATGACATTGATGGATGTGCAGGTAACACTTTGATGGATGTGGAAGATTCCTTTGGGGCCTTGAATGGAGGTGAGGGAGGAGGTGTGGGCGCAGGTTTTGCAGTTCCTGCGGTGGCAGGGGAAGGTGCCAGGATGGGAGGGTGGGTTGTGGGGGGGGGCATGGACCTGACCAGGTAGTCACGGAGGGAACGGTCTTTGCAGAAAGCGGAAAGGGGTAGGGAGGGAAAAATATCCCTGGTGGTGGGGTCTGTTTGGAGGTGGCAGAAATGTTGGTGGATGATGTGCTTAATGCGAAGGTTGGTAGAGTGGAAGGGGAGGACCGGTGGGGTTCTGTCCTTGTTACGGTTGGAGGGGTGGGGTCTGAGGGCAGAGGTGCAGGTCATGGATGAGATGCATTAGAGGGCATCTTTAACCACGTGGGAAGGGAAATTGTGGTCTCTTAAAGAAGGAGGCCATCTGGTATGTTCTGTGGTGGAACTCGTCCTCCTGGGAGCAGATACAGCGGAGGCGAAGGAATTGGGACTACGGGATGGCATTTTTGCAGGAGGTAGGGTGGTGTAATCAAGGTAGCTGTGGGAGTCGGTGGGTTTGTAAAAAAAATCAGTGTTGAGTCGGTCCTTGTGAATGGAGATGGAGAGGTCTAGGCAGGGGAGGGAGATGTCAGAGATGGTCCAAGTGAATTTGAGGTCAGGATGGAATGTGTTAGTGAAATTGAACTGTTCAACCTCCTCGTGGGAGCACGAGGTGGCGCAGATGCAGTCATCAATGTAGCGGAGGAAGAGGGGAGTGGTGCTGGTGTGACTCTGGACGATGGACTGTTCCACGTAACCAACAAAGAGACAGGCATAGCTGGGGCCCATGTGGGTGCCCATGGCTACCTCTTTCGTCTGGAGGAAGTGGGAGGATTGGAAGGAGAAATTGTTCAGGGTGAAGGCCAGTTCAACCCGAATCCTTCCAAATCTTCCCTATTCATGTATTCACCCAACTGCCTTAATTCAATAGGCAGAATGGCCTACATCTGTTCCTATGTGTT
Source organism: Hemiscyllium ocellatum (assembly GCF_020745735.1). Lineage (NCBI taxonomy): Eukaryota > Metazoa > Chordata > Chondrichthyes > Orectolobiformes > Hemiscylliidae > Hemiscyllium > Hemiscyllium ocellatum. The sequence goes on from NC_083428.1 coordinate 4,732,832, forward strand.
ATGGTCCAATGTGGTTGACTCTGTAAGTGTCCTCTGGAGATGAGTGGCCAGTTTTGATGTAAGATTATTGTATCTTCTCTGATGAAAGGCAACAGAGTTTAAAAACCAGAATCGGAAACAAAAGCAGAAATGGCTGGAAATGCTCAGCAGGTCAGGCAGCATCTGTGAAGAGAAATCAGAGTTAAGGTGACCGTACCTCAGAAACATGTTAACTCTGATTTCTCTTCACAGATTCTGCCTGACCTGCTGAGCATTTCCAGCCACTTCTGCTTTTGTATCTCATGGTTTGCTCTTTCTCAGGGCCCTGTCAGCCCACATCTCTTCTTGTTGTGATTTGTATTTCTACACCCAATTATTATCAATATTGCTTATGGCCTGTGTCAGTCTAATTGATCCTCAGTCTTGCCACATGATGTTGGTTTGCCGTTAACTGGAGGCAATGATTTGCAAGCATCTGCCAATCTATAAGTTCGCCATGTCCACAGCTATTACTGTTTAATTAATCCCAAATTAGTACACATATCAGCATTCAGTCCAACACTGCACACAGCATGATGCCAGGATAGTATATATATCAGTCCTGTGTTAACATGAATATACATCAGTGCTCTATGAATATTCATCACCCATTTGAAACTAGTCAAAGAGTTTTTTTTACTTCATTGACAGAAAATGCGTTGAAAACATTATTTTTGAGTTTTGTGTCTATCTGAAATGCTCATTGTTAAATGAGCATTAATCTTCCTGCTGTCGCTCAATGGGAAGATGGTTGCACAGTGATAATGTGACTGATGTCCTGGGGAACAGGAACAGAAATAGAAACAAACACAGAAATTGCTGGAGAAACACAGCATGTCTGGCAGCATTAGTAGAGAGAAAGCAGAGTTAACATTTCAGATCAAAGAGTCGTACAGCATGGAAACAAACCCTTCAATCCAACTAACCCATGTTGAACATAATTCCAAACTAAATTAGTTCCACTAGCCTGCTCCTGGCCCATATTTCTACTCATATACTTGTCTAAGTGTCTTTTACACATTGCAGTTGTACCCACATCCACCACTTCCTCAGGAAGTTCATTCCACATGTGAATCCCTCCAGTTAGCCATTCTTAGGGCTAGACAGAAGGGTCTCTGGATTTGAAGTGTGAACTCTGTTTCTCTCTCCATGGATGCCAGGTTTCTCCAGTAATTTCTTATTTTTGTTTCCAATTTCCAGTATCTGCAATTCCTTGTTTGATTTTGATGTTCTGAGGACATGGGCGTGAATGCCGTTGTGGCCAATGGTGAAATTTGAATAAAAACCAAGCTTTAAAAGTTTAATGGGGACCGTGTAACCATTGTTGACTGTCTTTAAAAGCCCATCTGGTTCACTAATGTCCTTTTAGGGAAGAAATCTGCCATCCTCACCCTGGTTTGGCCTACATGTGACTCCAGACCCACAGTATTGTGGCTGATTCCTAACTGGCCTCTGGGCAACAAATGGTAGCGCAACTCACATCCTGTGAACGATTAAGAGAAAACTTGGCAATAGTTTGTAATGTTTGGTCTCTTGAAATGGAATGTTAAACAAAAAAATGGCCACTTTTCCTGAGCAGTGAGGCAGAATCAGATAAGTACTCCCTTTGATAGATCACTGGCAGCCTGGGAGACATGAACTGATGCCAACCTTACCCCTATCTGCTGTGAGCCCTCTGCCAAAGGCTTTGTGTGGCAGGGTGAGAGCAGTGAGTAACAGCTGTGCATTGGAACCACACATCACAGAATCATCGAGATATACAGTGCGGAAACCGACCCAACTTGTCCATGCCAACCAGATATCCTAAATTAATCTAGTCCCATTTGCCAGCACTTAGCCCTGATGTCTCTGAACCCATCCTATTCATGCCTTTTAAATGTTGCAATTGTACTAGCCCCCACACTTCCTCTGGCAGCTCATTCCATACACGTACCACCCTCTGCGTGAAAAAGTTGCCCCTTAGATCCTTTATAAGTCTTGCCCCTCACATCTTAAACCTATGCCCTTGAGTTTTGGATTCTACCACACTGGGAAAAAGACCTTGCCTATTTACCCTATCCATGCCCCTCCTGATTTTATAAACCTCTATAAGGTCACCCCTCAGCCTCCGATGCTCCAGGGAAAACAGCCCCAGCCAATTCAGCCTCTCCCTGTAGCTCAAACTCTCCAACCCCAGCAACTTCCTTGGAAATGTTTTCTGAACCCTTTCAAGTTTCACAACATTCTTCCAGGACAGAATGCAGTATTCCAAAAGTGGCCTAACCAGTGACATGTATAGCCACAACATGACCTCTTCATTCCTATACTCAATGTACTGACCAGTAAAGGCAAGCATACCAAATGCCTTCTTCACTATCCTGTCTACCTGCGATTCCACTCACAAGGAGCCATAAATTTGTACCCCTAGGCTTCTTTGTTCAGCTACCTTCCCATTAAGTGTATAAGTCCTGCTCTGATTTGCCTTTCCAAAATGCAACACCTCACATTTATCGAAATTAAACTCCATCCACCACTCCTTAGTCAACTGGCCCTTCTGATCAACATCCCCTAGTACTCTCAGGTAATCTTCTTCACTGTCCACTACACTTCGAATTTTGGTATCATTTGCAAATGTACTAACCATTCCACTTACATTCATATCCAAATCATTTGTATAAATGACAAAAAGCAGTGGACCTAGCACTGATCCCTGTGGCACCCCACCGGTCACAGGCCTCCTGCCCATAAACCAACTCTCTACCACCTCCCCCCACCCCTGTCTCCTACCTTCAAGTGACTAGCTCTCCCAATATTCCATGTGATCTAATCAGTCTACCATGTAGAAACCTGTTGAACACCTTGCTGAAGTCCATATAGACATTGAGGAGAAAGTGAGGTCTGCAGATGCTGGAGATCAGAGCTGAAAATGTGTTGCTGGAAAAGCACAGCAGGTCAGGCAGCATCCAAGGAACAGGAAACTCAATGTTTCAGGCATTAGCCCTTCATCAGGATGAAGGGCTTATGCCCGAAACATCTAGTTTCCTGTTCCTTGGATGCTGCCTGACCTGCTGTGCTTTTCCAGCAACACATTTTCAGCTCCATATAGACATTGCCCACCATGCTATCTTTGTCACTTTGAAAAACTCAGTTGAGTTTGTGAGACATGATTTCCCACTCACAAAGCCATGCTGACTATCTCGAGTCAGTCCTTGCCTTTCCAAACACATGTAAATCCTATCCCTCAGAATCCCCTCCAACAACGTACCCACCACTGACATCAGGCTCACCGCTCTATACTTCCACAGCTTTTCTTTACCACTGTTCTTAAGTAATGACAGCACATGAGCCACCCCCCAGTCTTGTTGCACCTCACCTGCTACATGACCCTGTCATGAGCTGTGCAGGGTTGGCCCAGTCCGTGTGATGTGGAAGGGAGGTCAGTGATTTGTATGAGGATGTCTATGAGTTACCAACCTTCGCTATTGCCATAGCACAGCTGTGCCCAGACATCTCTATCAACTGCTGCTGTCCAAATCTGTATTCTTCATAGAGTTCACCCTCCAGTGCCTTCGCCTCTTCTTTACTGCAGAAAACACAAGGAAATGTGTGACACAGTGAGAACACAATAGTCTCCTCAGATGAAATTTCCTCTTCCAACAAATGAAGGATGGACAGATATTCAATGGATTGGCATCAGGGAGATTCTCACTGCTCCACCCAACCTCCTCCCCACCCACCAGCCAGTTTAGGATACAATCTCTGGGAGGGACTGCCCACATGGTCTCTACCATGAGCTATGCACGCTGCAGGCAGACATTTTTTTTGATAAAGTCCTTGTGTCAAACTATCTGCCATGTTGTACAGGCAAGCCCCCAGCATATCCCTTTGGCTGTTCACAATAAGCAAGGTATTGAATGTACTCAACCAATCTTTGCTCACAGAACTCAAAACACCATGTCCAATCTTCAATATGGTTCTGCGATTGAACAACACTTGCTAAATAATCCAGAGTGTGTGAAGAATAATACAGAAAACTAATTTAGGATTGTCAATGAGATTCGCTGTAAGGCACATTGATAATTTAGATGCTACATATCAGCAGACAGGGTCCTGATCTGTGCAAAGTGGAAGATCATGTATTTGCACCAAACTCATTCAATTCAACAAAATTGGTGGCAACCATTTGCTGATTCATTTCTTAGGGCAATGCCTTGACCAATCAGAGTCAATGTGCCTAGTTTAAAATCAAAACAAAACCTGTCAGTTAATTGTCAAACATTAGTTGCATTCCCCATGGCAACACCTCAACCAATCAGATTCCACTTTTGCATTCTCCTGTCATATAGTACAAAAGTTGTTTTTCCTATTTATTGGTATTCTTGCAGATTATCCTGATGATGGCAAGACAGAAAACCTCAACAAAATGTGTCTTCTTCCAGCAAGTATTCAAGTCAGATGCTATCAACTTACAGCATTAAATGTGATGGATTGGGGATGGAAGAGGCCACTAGAGGATGTTAAGAACAGGAGAAGGATGGTCAGTGGGGCTTAGTGGGATAGGATATAGGCTCTAGTGTTCTGGACAAATTATATTTCAGGTTAAGGAGCAATTCAAAAGATTAGGTGAAGTCACTGAAGCTTAGAGTTGACAAAGACATAGATGAAAGTTCATTGGCTTTGGGAGAATAATGTAAAGCTGGATAGCTTTTTTCATTCTTCATACATGGTTTGTGGACGTCAATGGCTGGTCTCAGCCCTTGTTGCCTGTTCCTAGTTGTCCCTTGAGAAGGTAGTGGTGAGCTGCCTTCTTGAACTGCTGCAGACCATGTGCTGTTAGTAAACCTAGATAGGGAATTCCAGGATTTTGACCCAGGACTCTGAAGATATATTTCCAAGTCAGGATGGTGAGTGGCTTGGAGGGGAATTTGCAGGGGGTGGTGTTTCCATGTATCTGATGCCCTTGTCCATCTAGATGGAAGTGACCATGGGTTTGGAATGTGTTGTCTGAGGATCTTTGGTGAATTTCTGCAGTATGTCTTGTAGATTCCTGATGAAGGGCTTATGCCCGAAACGTCGAATTTCCCATTCCTTGGATGCTGCCTAACCTGCTGTGCTTTAACCAGCAACACATTTTCAGCTGTGATCTCCAGCATCTGCAGACCTCATTTTTTACTTGTAGATGGTGTACACTGCTGCTACTGGGCATTGGTGGTGGAGGGAGTGGATGTTTGTGGATGAGGTGCCGATCGAATAGGTTGCTTTGTCTTGGATGGTGTAATTAGAGCTGCACTTACTCGGGCAAATGGGGAATGTTCTATCAAACTCCAGGCTTGTGTCTTTTAGATGCTGGTTATCCTAGTCCTTGAAGTGTAATGATATCATTGGCAGGAGCTGGGAGATGTACCTACTGCCCTTGGCTTTCTAGACAGTGGAGATTGCAGGTGTGGGCTGTGCTGTTGATGATGCCTGCGTGGGTCACCACACACAGGATGGTTACAGGTTACTTAGACTGGCAGAAACGGAGGAGCAGGGCCGGGAACCGCGTGTTAGAAGGTCAATGAGATGGACAGAACAGGAGAGAAGACCTAAGTTTATCTGAGTTTTTACGTGAATGTGGGCTGTAGAGGGAAGATTTAATTAATCAGTGTTTGGTTAGAATTGATTGCATAATTAAGACTAAGGATAAAAATAACAGTATGGAGGCGTAGAATGTAAACTAAGCAAATATTAGTAATGTTCTAGAGAAGGTGATTAACGGCTAATAGTTACATAGATCTGGCAGAGAAATTTCAAGGTGGGGGGAAGAGTTGCTGATTGTAAAGGCTGTCAGCTAGATCGATTTTTTTAAAGAGGGATTTTCATGTCTTGAGTTCTGTTGGTGCTGACTATTCCTTCTCCTTCTTAACTTCAACAGCACAAGGTCAGACCTGTGAGTGAAGAAATGTCTGGAATGAGATGTCGGTTTTCCATTTGAGATCTTCACATAGTCAACATGTCATTGGTCCCTTGTTGGGCTGCTCATGTTTTGCCCTACAGCCCCCTCTACCTGGTGAGGAGCATCCTGCACCATCTATGACAGCTTTTCCTCTTCCTCATTCCGTTGTATGCAAGGTCTTTCTAGTCTTTATCTTTACCTCTGCTTTTGTGTCGGTGCCAATGAGCTCCATGAACACCTTCCTGGTCCCCTGCATTACGGCCTGGAAACTCCGAGTACACAGCCTGCAGAATGTTTTCACCCCCATCTCCTTGACTTTCAGATGCAGGGGGGTTGTGAACGCTCCACACAGACGCACGCATGGGATTAACACCCCCACCCCACAACCACCCCCCTATCATTACCACCACGGCTGGGTGCCTGAGGTGTGCTTCCTCTCTGAATTCATTGAATGATGACACATGGTTGGGTTATTGGTGTTTGGAGCTATCACAGTCAATTCACTTTCTTTCCGCAGTGACTGCTTCCTTTCACTGAGCCTTAACTGAGAAGACACGCGACAGTATCCTGCAGTTTCTGTTTCCATCGCCTTCAGTTTTTGTATTGGTGTTGTGCAGAGATACAAGCAAACAGAATTCAGACCCCTCCTGTTTGCCCAGAACATTCTCTACAAGGCTTTAGGGGTGGCTCAATGTTACCTTACAGTGCCAGGGACCCGCACTTGATTCCTGGGTGGGATGTCCTTCTCAGAGCTGGTGTGAACTTAATGCGCCGAATGGCCCACTTCCACACTGTAGGGATTCGATCAGTAACCAAGCTCATTGAGGAGAGAGATGGTGCTAGTTAATTTCCCATTCAATTCATTCACTCTGTACACTCTTCCTCTACATTACATTTCCACACACGCACCCCCCGCACCCCACCCCCCCCGCACCACCCCCACCCCTGCAAGTGAATGTAAGACAGACCCAGAATGAAGTGAGGAAAACAGCTAGTGGAGGAGAATTTTGTCAGCAACTGGCCCAAAATCATTGTTTGTAGAAATAAAGAAGAAAAAGAAGGCCATTCAGCCCCTCGAGCCTGATCCCTCATTCTAGACCACGGCTGGTCATCAATCTCGACCCCATTTTCTCGGACCATCCCCGTAATCCTTGACGTCATTAGCGAGAAAAACATCCGTCAATCTCTGCCTTCAACCTGCTCAGAGACTAAGCTTCCAAAGAAACCCTGGGGTAAGGGATTCCAAAGCTCCATCCTCCCCAATCCAGCCATCCCCAGTTTACAGGACACCTGAATTGTGCCAATTTTTGAATCTGAAAATTGCAGGCAGATATTTTCCAGTATTTAATAATTAGTGTTTTCCAGTTTTTGTGATGTCATCCTAAGCCACTGATATGCTTTTCCCATGAAAGAATAAATTTGAAAACAACTCCAGCCTCAGTATTGTTCCGAAGCCATGCCTTCAGAGTACTGAGCTGATATTCTTTGCGTTTTGTGAGTGTGATTTTTATGAATTCTTTTGAGCACCAGGAATAGAACCTTGTGATGATCTGTTAGTCACCACCCCCATCTTAGCCTCAGCAGGAGACCTTGCCTTTTATCACCTTCTGCCATCCATTGCCAAGCCAATTTTCTTCCTTTTCTTCATGATTAAATCAATCTCCTGCGGTGCAGCACATGAGGAGTGGAAGCAAGGATTTGCATTTCTCTACAGTCTTTCACCATCTCACAGGATTTTATGTCCAATGATATACTTTTTGAAGAGTACTAGTGTAGGAAATGAAATTGCTGAATGCACACAGCTGTTAGTTCATGACTGGAGAGTGTTGGCTGAATGATAAATATTGGCCAGGACGCTGAAAAGATTAGGTCCCCTACAGTGTGGAAACAGGCCCTTTGGCCCAACCAGTCCACACCAACCCTCCGAACAGTAGCCCACCCAGACCCATTTCCCTCTGACTAGTGCACCTAACATTATGGGCAATTTAGCACAGCCAATTCACTGGCTCTGCATATCTATGGACTGTGGGAGCAAACCCATGCAGACACGGGGAGAATGTGCAAACTCCACACAGACAGTCACCCAAGGCTGAAATTGAACCTGGCTCCCTGGTGCTGTGAGGCAGCAGTGCTGACCACTGAACCATCATGCCACCCAAGGATTTCTGCTGGTCTTCTTAATAACACTGTCAGGTCATTCACCTAAAAGACAGCACCTCTGCCAGTGCAGCACTCCCTCAGCACTGCAGCGGGATTGTCAGACCAGAGCTTGTGCTCAAATTCCTGGCTGGAGAAGGACTCTCAATCTGTGAGTTCCCTAATCACAGGCGAAAGAAATATCCATGAAGCCAAGATTGACACAGTGAGGACATAGTGTCGTTTTTTAGGAAAAGCAGGGTCAGAGATTGGGGAATAACTGCATCCGGACGTGAAAATACAAGCTAATCTTAGTTTTAATTTAGTGCATTCTGTCCTTAATAAACAAAATGTATCAAATTTATATAAATGATACTTAAATAATGGAAACATACAACAATTTTGGGAACTGCCTGCAAGAGTCTCTGGGAGATACTATCCATGGTAGAGAAGTGGAGGTAATTGGATATTTACCCTGTCAATATACCCAGACACAATAGCATTGTCAGGGACTGGGACTGAATTAATGGATATAATTTGCAATATGTAACAATCCTCCAATAACCACACCTTGACGGCAAAAACACCCTCCGATCAGCAGGTGAAATTCCCATGGATAAATGATTTCTACTGGTTGGAGATTATAGGATCAGGGGCACAGTCTGAGAATTAGGGCCAGACCATTCAAAGAACAATAAATAAATAAAATAACAGCACAGGAACAGGCCCTTCGGGCCTCCAAGCCTGCACTGATCCAGATCCTCTACCTAAACCTGTCACCTATTTTCTGTATCCCTCTGCTCCCTGTCCACTCATGTGTCTGTCTAGATACATCAGAAAAATCGCTATCATGCCCATCTCTACCACGTCCACTGGCAACGCATTCCTGGCACCCAACACCCTCTGCATAAAGAACTTTACATGCATATCTCTCCTAAACATTTCCCCTCTCACTGTGAACTCGTGACCCCTAGTAATTGAGTCCCTCGCTCTGGGAAAAAGCTTCTTGCTAACCATCGTGCCTAACCCTCTCATGATTTTGTAGACCTCAATCAGGTCCCCCTCAACCTCTAATGAAAATAATCCTAATCTACTCAAACTCTCTTCATAGCTAGTGCCCTCCCTACTAGGCAGCATCATGGTGAACCTCCTCTGCACGCTTTGCAAAGCATCCACACCCTTTTGGTAATGTTGTGGTCAGAGATGTACGCAGAGATGTTCAGAAGCACTTCGACACACAGAGGAATATAGATATTTGGAACTCTGTTCCACAAGAGGCATTGGATACTGGGTCAGTTGTTAATTTTAGATCTGAAATAGATACACTTTTTGTTAAGGAAAGGTATTAAGGGATATGAGCTAAAGACAAGGTTAGGCCACAGATCAGCCATGACTTCATTGAGGGGCTGAATGGACTACTCCTGCTCCAATGTTCCTATAGCTTTAGACATGTGTTCTGTATTAAAGACTCTTTTCAAATTGACTGTATATTGTTTGCCATAATCTTTTGCTTAAACAGAGTTTGTTTGAGTCCATCTTAAGTCTTCCCCTCACCTTGAATATATCAGCTGACAAAGTGGTGTGGGTAAACCCTCTGATTTTTTACAGCTCAGGCTGAGCGACTACAACAGCATCACTGCTGGAAGCTGTAACCGCAGCCTCAAAGTTTACATCGGCATTTTTTTCAACTCTCTCCCCTTTCACAATGACACGGCAGCCCAAAGCATCTGACAGCAAATGAAGTACTTTTGGAGTGTGGTCACCAACATAATGTCAGAAATGATTGGTGGCCTGTTTTAAAACACTGAACAAGTTTGTGTTGGAATCCTGTTTGCTAATGTCTGTTTTGTGCAAATGCTCAAGTTTGCAAATTGGTACAAGAATCAGGAAGAGAGATAAGGAGATCTCTTTTCTCTCTACATGCAGTTTGTTGACTTAAAGGACAGTGAGAGTTGGGGAACAATTCTAACAGGGGAATGATTTCAGTAGGGAATCCTGAGGGGGAGGCTTCTCAATGGGGCAAGCTTTCCAAAAGGGAATCCTCTCAGTGGGGAACCTTCTCCACGAGACCACTTTTGGGATACTGTGTGCAATTCTGGTCGACCTCCTATCAGAAGCGTGTTGTGGATCTTGAAGGATTCCGAAATGATTTACAAGAATGTTGTCAGGGTTGGAGGATTTGAGGTATAGCGTGAAGCTGAATAGGCTGAGGCTACTTTCCCTGGAGCATAAAAAGCTGAGGGGTGACCTTAGAGAGGTTTATAAAATTATGAGGGGCATGAATCTCTTCCCTGGGTGAACAAGAGGGCATAATTTTAAGGTGAGAGGGGGAAGACTTAAATGGGACCTAAGGGGCAACTTTTTCATGCAGAGGGTGGTACATGTATGGAATGAACTGCCAGAGGAAGTGGTGGAGGCTGGTACAATTGCAACATTTAAAAGGCATCTGGATGAGTATATGAATAGGAAGGGTTGAGAGGGATATGGGCCAAGTCCAGGCAAATAGGACTGGATTAATTTAGGATATCTGGTTGGCATGGACAAGTTGGACCGAGGTGTTTGTTTCTGTGCTGTACATCCCTATGACTCTATGATGGGGAATCCAGAATCCTGCCAAATATGAGATCCTCCAAATGAAGAATTCTCCCTTTAAGGAATCCTCTCAGTGGGGACTGTTTCACTGTGAATCCTGTCTATATGAAAATGAATTGGAGAAAAATTAGTGTCCCAGATGCTTGGGTGACCTAAACAATTGTTAAGAAAAAGACTTACCTGATTCTGGGATGGAGGGGTTACTACCTTCAGGAATTACTAGCCAGGCTGAAGGTGCTTTCTCCAGGGTTCCACTACCCTGATGTACTTATGAAAGGTATGATTTGCCTGGATAACATGCAAAACAATACTTTTCACTGTACCTTGGTACATGTGACAATAATAAATCAAATCAAAGAAGACTGACAGGAGACCTGTGAGCAGTCTTTAAAAGTATGACGGCATTTGATTGTGTAAGAGGCTAAGGGAACCCAGAACCGGAGGGTGGAATGACAAGATAGTCACTCATAGATTCCAGCTGAGAATTATTCAGGAGCGATTTCTTTACTTGGAGTAATTGATGCAGGACCTCTCAGTTTTGTTACTACCCCCTTGAAAACTAGAGTGCTGCTTGTAAATAAATAGTTAAACACAGTGCAACAAAGCAAGTGGAAACTCTTTAACAACTCCAAACTGGTGATAACTTTGGCTGAGAATTGTGGTGAGATCTGATGTCTAGACGGATGATCTTATCTTCCTTGTGGAGGGATAAAGCTCCTTTCACTGCAATACACTTTGCAACAAATGGGAATGCAAACACAGAATTACCTCATAGGTTGAACATGAACATAGTATCATGGAATAGTCCAGAAAAAGGAACTTTTTTACTTAGTTGATTCCCAGGATTGTTTTCGCCTTCATCATTGGCTGAACATCAACTGAAACACTCCCAAGATTTGTAAACAGGAAATCAAACACATGGGCAAACTCTAGTGGGTCGAACCATGAGGACATGAGGTTGCATAAACTGACTTTTGTACCTTCAAGGATAAAGGATCTGATCAAGGTGATGATTGGTTGAGTAGAAGCAGAGAGATTGTTAGCTCTGGTAGAGAAAGAAGAATGAGGAGCAAAAGCTTATGTTTAGGAGCAAATTACTGCAGATGCTGGAATCTTTACTGAAACCAACAAATGCTGGCGATCACAGCTGGATGCTGGTGATCACAATGGAAGCAGTATCCATGGAGAGAGAGTGAACTTCAAAGTCATCTGGACTCGAAACAGTAGCTTGCTCTCTCTCCACGGATGCTGCCTGACCCCCCGTGATCTCCAGCATTTGTTGTTTTCCGTAACCTAACCTTAAGGTTCATGGGTGATGTCAGGAAGCACGTGTTTACACAAAAGCGAGTTGAACTGAGCATCCACACCTCAGAAATGGGGTAATGTTGAGGCCACGATTGGAGCAGCCATGGTCGTGTCAAGTGGAGGAGCAAGCTTGAGGGGCTGAATCATCTCTTGTTGTGTCTAGTTGACTTGCCTATATTGGTCGTCGTTTCCCTCTGTGTCTTTTACTCTGTTTAATTCAACCTGTACCACCCTGCAGCACCCCTACCCTCACCCCCAACCTTCTCCCTCCCTCTCCCTTTCACGCTGTTCCCTTTTGTTCCTCCTGTTCGTTTCAGATGCTGGCTTCGCTTTGTCTCTGCGTCTGATGGATGACATTCGCCAACCCCCCACCCCCTCCTCCCCCTGACCCCCTGCATCTCCCTCTGCTGTTTGCTGTCACCGTGCATGTGGGACTTAATAAGGGGCATCCTGCCTCTGATAAATTACTGCAATTACAGAGTTAGACAAAGACAATTTTGCGAGGGGTTTGTTGACACCTTCTGATTCTAAACAAAAAAGGTTGACAACTGGTGATCAGAAATTTCATCCTAACTCTGTGCGGAGGCTTCTGTGAATTTTCAACAAAAATTTGTGAAGGAAAACGCAACACTTGTACTAAACGAACTCTTGGGAATCCTGGGTGAGGGAACTTTCCCATAAGAAGAGCTTTAGAAAAGTGAGAGGCAATCTTATAAAACAGGTGAAAATCTTAAGGGGCTGAACAGGCCATTGGGAAAAGCCAGTGAGATAAAAAAAAACAGCAATGTTTGAGAATGAATGTAGTGACTAGGAGAAAGTGAGGATTGCAATTTCCAGAGAGCAGAGACAAAAAGTGAGGCGCTGGACAAGCACAGCCGGCCAGGCAGCATTGGAGGAGCCGAGGAGTCGATGTTTCGGGCATAAGCCCTTCATCAGGAATGTAGTGATGCTAATGGAACTGCATTTTGAAGTAAATAAGATGTGTCGGAAGAACCCGTGACCTTCTCAATGAGGGTAACTGCTGAGGAAGTGCTTTCCTGCCAGACTGGGGAACTGAGAACATGGGGGTTACAGTCTCACAATGAGGCATCAATCATTTGTGGGCGGCACGGTGGCGCAGTGGTTAGCACTGCTGCCTCACAGCGCCTGAGACCCGGGTTCAATTCCCACCTCAGGCGACTGACTGTGTGGAGTTTGCACGTTCTCCCCGTGTCTGCGTGGGTTTGCTCCGGTTTCCTCCCGCAGTCCAAAGATGTGCAGGTCAGGTGATCTAATTTAGGAGTGAGATGGGAGAAATGTTTTAAGGGTTGGGAATCTTTGGAATTCTCAACAGCAGGGAACTAAGGACACTCAAGTCTTCAAAACTGGGATTGGTAGATTTTGTTTGGACAGTGAGAAACTTGAGGAGTACAGGGATGGTGTTGGAAAGTGGACTTGAGGTTGCAAATCAGCAATAATCTCACTGAAAGGTGGAGCAGGCTGGAGATGCTGCATAACATGCTCCACTTCCTGTGTTCCAACCACTCGGTGTAGAGTTTAGGGAGGATGTGAGATCAAATCCCCAGTCCATGCTGAGTTGTTTACTCACCCAGGACTACAGTTGCAGAGCAGCAACCGGTCTCATTGGCCCTGAGAATCCCTCAGTCCTGAGGATTGACCAAGGGGCTGATGGTCTATGATGATGCATGCACTTAGAATGAACTCACAGACACTGATCAGGTGTTAGTCTCTCAGGACCTTCGCAAGGTCACCTCATCCTGGAGGTCACAGAGGGACTGAGGTTGAGGGAGGAGTGGGAGATCCACAGTCTCAACATTATTTGTAAAGCTAGGAGAAAGAGCTGGAAAGGTTCATATAGCTATTATCAAACTTGGGAGCAGATAAACAGTTGTTTGAAAGCCTGAGGGTTGATCTGATGAAGGTTTTTGAGATTATGAAGGAGTATGATAGAATTGACATAGAAAGTACATTTTATGTGCAACAGTCCAGAACTGTAAATATTAGACAGTGACAAATGTATCCAACAGGAAATTCAGGAGCACTGTCCCCTAGTAGGGAGTAAAGAGAATGTGGATCCTGTTTCCACAGGGAATGGTGAAGGTTAACAGCATAGATACATTGATGGGGAAAATGAATGAATGTATGAGGGAGAAAGAGACATCAAGATGGAGGGAAGTGGGAGGAGGTTTGTGTGATACACACCAGCACAGAGTAGTCAGGCCGAAAAGCCTGTTCCTGAGCAATAAATTGTTTGAAATTTTAATTCTAAGCTCCTGCCATTTTAGCCTCCCTTTGTCAGCCAGTTCAGGCTGCTCAGAGAGCTGAGAAACTCTGTTTGGAGAAATCTGGGATCACAGTCAGAGCAGGGGTACAGTGGCTCAGTGGTCACCACCTTTGCCTCACAGAAACTAAAACAGAAACTGCTGGAAAAACTCAGGCGACTGTCCGTGTGGACTTTGCACATTCTCCCCATGTCTGCATGGTTTCCTCCCACAGTCCAAAGATGTGCAGGTTAGCTGGATTAGCCATGGGAAATGTGTAGTTATGGGGATTGGCTAGGGATCTGGTTGGGATACTCTTTGGAAGGTTGGGTCAGACTCAGTAGGCTGTGTGACCTCTATCTGCATTGTAGGGATTCTAAAGGGATCTAAAAAATATGGGAGAAGAAAGCAGGAACAGGCTATTGAGCTGGATGATCAGCGATGATCATAATAAATGGTGGAGCAGGCTCGAAGGGCTGAAGGGCCTACTCCTGCTCCTCCCTTCTCAGTTAAATCACAAAGATTGGGACTCCAGTTCTGAAATGCCCACACAAGCCCTCATTTCAGTGGTGGAAGAAGGCTTGCATTCATATTGGAAACAACCATGGCCTTTGAAAAGCAATAAAACTGTGACCAGTTTAGAGGGCCCTGTCAGATTGGCGATGGCTGTTTCATGTTATCTTGAACCGCCCAGAAACTGAGCTCCAATGCCAAGTGACATCTGTGTCGGTGTGAGACAGTGACTGTCATCTTCCTTCCTGCCAACCACTCCACCCTCCTCTCTGACCTATTACTTTCACCCCCAGCTTCATCTACCCATTGCATTCTCAGCTACCATTCCGCCCCCAGCTCTATCCCCTCTCCCATTGGCCCACAAGCCTATTCCTGATGAAGAGCATACGCTTGAAACGTTGACTCTCCTCCTCAGATGCTGCCTGACCGGCTGTGCTTTTCCAGCACCACACTCTTGACAGTTACTGTCAATAGACTATCCACGAGGTGGAGATGCTGGTGTTGGACTGGGGTGACAGGTCAAAAATCACATGACACCAGATTGGAGTCCAACAGGTTTATTTGAAAATACCAGCTTTCAGAAACTTGGTAATTCTTCAGGTGCTACTGGAAGCTCATATTTTCAAATAAATCTGTTGGACTATAATCTGGAATCAGCTATCCAACCATGGATAACAACAACTCCAGTCAGGAGATGAGGGATATCCACATGGAATCCTTCTTCCTGGTCATTGGAGTGTGTGTGAGAGTGTGTCGGATGAGTCTGCCCCTTCCACGGTCATATATCTCACTGACAGTCACTGAGTTAGTACTCGATGTCTCTGGCTTTTCCAATGAGGTAAAGCATAAACATTGTCAATTCTTCTCAAAGCTTTGCCTCTTTCCTAAACGGAAAGAAACGTGTTGTGAAATGATTTCTTTTCAGAAAGACACAGTAGTTGGAGGCAGATTGAATAAAGAAGGATTGTCACAGGCCTGGCTGCCAGACTTTAATGGAAGAAGATGTGGCTTTGAAAAGTTAATGAGGTTTTATGACAACTGAGAGTTACAAAGAGTGGATTGGTTCAAGAGCTAATTAATCCCTTCATTATCTTGTTCAATTAACTGGTATTTTGAGAATCTGGTAACCTTCAGTGACAGTGTCAGCTCTGACTGTAACATCTGTACCTGTCACTTGTCACACAGTTAAATTAAACTCACGCAGTTGGTTGTGTGTTCAGAACTGCCTCCATTTGATGACATAATCTGTTTGCGAACCAAACTCAATGAACAAAGACCACAACATTTCTGTAACACCTTTAACTAATTAAAATGGAAGGGGCTATTGACAGTACTGTCAATAGTAATAAATCTTCGAGGAGAAAGTGAGGTCTGCAGATGCTGGAGATCAGAGCTGAAAATGTGTTGCTGGAAAAGCGCAGCAGGTCAGGCAGCATCCAAGGAACAGGAGATTCAACATTTCGGGCATAAGATTCCTGAAGAAGGGCTTATGCCCAAAACATCGAATCTCCTGTTCCTTGGATGCTGCCTGACCTGCTGCGCTTTTCCAGCAACACATTTTCAGCTGTCAATAGTAATAACCTACTCACTGAAGCTAAGTTTGAGTTCCGCCAGGGCCACTCAGCTCCTGACGAGAATTCCAGCTGAATTCCAGAGGAATGTTGAGAGTGACAGCCCTTGACATCAAGGCCATATTTGACTGCATCTGGCCTCAAGAAGCACCTAGCAAATCTGCAATCAATGAGAGTTAATGGGAAAACTCTCCCCTGATTGGACTCTTTGCCAGCACAACTAAAGGTAGTTATGGTTGTTGGAGGACAATCATCTCAGAACAACTCTGCAGGAGCTCCTCAGTGAGTTCTTAGGTCTAAACATCTGCACTGTTACATCAAACTGTTCCCTCCATCATACAGTCAGAAGTGGGATGTTCGCCAACAATTGCACAATGTCCAACATCATTCACAACTCCTCAGATATTTAAGCGGTCCCTGTTCAAATGCAACAAAATCTGGGCAATAACAAGGTTTAGACTCCGAAATGGCAAGTGACTTTCACTCTATACATATAACATAGAACATTACAGCACAGTACAGGCCCTTTGGCCCTTGATGTTGCACCGCCCTGTCATACTAATCTGAAGCCCATCCCTCCTACACTATTCCATGTACGTCCATTTGCCTGTCCAATGACGACTTAAATGCACGTGTCAGGCAATGGTTACCTCTACAAGAGAGAGAATTTAACCATCACCCTTGACATTCATTGGTAATACCATTACTAAACCCCTCACAATCAACATCCTGCGGGTTACCATTAACCAGAAACTGAACTGAACAAGCTGTGGCTATGGGAGTAAGTCTGAAGCTCGGAATGCTGCAGTGAGTAACTGACCTCCTGGTTTTGCAGTGTATGTCTATCAGCAGCCTGCATGATTGGTGCCAAGACCTTCAACACTCACCCACTTCACCACTGATACTCAGTCTCAGCAATGTGTACCATCTTGAAGATGCACTGCAGCGACTCACCAAAGCTCCTTAGGTGGCACGTTCTGAACTCACAACTCCTACCACCTGGAAGAACAAGGACAGAAGACACATGGGAACACCACCACCTGGCAATTCCCCTCCAAGCCACTCACCGTCCTGACTTGGAAACATATCGCCGTTCCTTCTCTGTCGCTGGGTCAGAATTCTCAAACTCCCTTCCCAACAGCACTGTCGATGTATCTACGCCATAAGGATCGCATTGGTTAAAGATGGTAGCTCACTACCATCTTCTCTGGATGGTGGCTCTCTGGATTTAGAATTGGTTGGCTGTCGGAAGGTAGAGAGTGGTCATAGGTGGACAGTATTCTGCCAGGAGGTCAGTGGTGAGTGGTGTCCTGTAAGGGTCTGCTGTTGGGCCTCTTTTTGTAGTTTTTATAAATGACTTGGATGAGGAGGTTGAGGGGTGGGTTAGTAAATTTGCCAATGACACAATGCTGCACCATTGATAGTATCAAGGGTGCAGCACAACATTGACAGGATGCAGAGCTGGGCTGAGAAATAGCAGATGGAGCTCAACTGGATAAATGAGAGGTGATACATTTTGGAAGGTCAAACTTGAATGCTGAATATAAGATTAAAGACGGGATTCTTGGCAGTGTGGAGGAACAGCAGGATCTTGGTGTTCAAGTGCATTGATCCCTGAAAGTTGCCACCCAAGTGGATAGGGTTGATAAGAAAGCATATAGTGTTTTGGCTTTCATTAACAGGGGGATTGAGTTTAAGAGCCGTGAGGTTTTGCTGCAACCCTACAAAACCCTGGTGAGACCACACTTGAAATATTGTGTCCAGTTCTGGTCGCCCTATTATAGGAAAGATACAGAGGCTTTGGAGAAGGTGCAAAGAAGGTTTATCAGGATGCTGCCTGGACTGGAGGGCTTGTCTTACTAAGAGAGGTTGGCTGAGGTCAGACTTTTCTCTCCAGAGAGAAAGAGGAAGAGAGGAGACCTGATCGAGGGGTACAAGGTAATGAGAGGCATGGATAAAGTCGAAAGGCAGAGACTTTTCCCCAGGGCAAGATTGACTGGCACGAGGGGTGATAGTTTTAAGGTGCTAGGAGGAAAATATGAAGGAGAAGGAAGGTTCTTTACACAGAATTGTAAACGCATGGAATGCGTTGCCAGTGGTGGTGATGGAAGCACTGATGGATATTTAAGCGACTGCTGGGCATGCACATGGACAACAGTGAATTGAGGGGTGTGTAGGTTAAGTTATTTTAATTTAGATTAGGATTAATCCTTGGCACAACATCATGGGCCGAAGGGTCTGTTCTGTGCTGTATTTTTCTATGTTCTATGTTCTTGAGGGGGGCAAGGCACTGATAATGAGATGGGTCTCACCAAAACTCTCGCCTGATTCTGTCACAATTCTTGCCGTGCCCCAGTTGACTCACACCCGTGTAAGGGATAGCCCCAAGTAATAAACAACATTTAATGCTTCCATCTAGAAGTGACAGACGATGCTAATGGTAGATAGAGGTTTGGTCTGTCTGTGCAGCATTCCCTTACCTGTTCCTTCAATGAACGTATTAATTGTAGTAACTTAGAGGGGGGAAGAATTCTTTAATGTTGTCTGAACCTAGACTCTTCATGTATTGCAGTGATATTACTAAAGCAATGAGAACTGCTAGGTCTGATAGAATTTAGATTAGATTCCTTGCAGTATGGAAGCAGGCACTTCGGCCCAACAAGTCCACACTGACCCTCTGAACAGTAACCCACCCAGAGCCATTCCCCTACTCTATATTTACTCCTGACTAACACACCAATCACTATGGGTAATTTACCACGGCCAATTCACCTAATCTGCACATCTTTGGACTGTGGGTTGAGACCGGAGCACCGGGAGGAAACCCACGCAGACCCGGGGAGAATGTGCAAAGTCCACACAGACAGTCGCCTGAGGCGGGAATCGAACCTGGGTCCCTGGCGCTGTGAGGCAGCAGTGCTAACCACTGACCAACGATGCCACCCCCTGAAGCCCCCTGAAGAATCTGAAGCATTTCCCATCACATGGTCACAGGTTGGAAAACACTAAAATATCTGGAAAGTAATTATCTCAGAGCACAAAAGAAAATGAAAATTGCTTCCTTCGGTGACGAAAGATCCATCGTCTTTGAAAGGGAAGATTTCAAAGTGAAAGTGGAGGTATCCACATGTGGTTAGGTGATTGCTGTTGCTCATCGTTTCCGCCCAGATGAGTTACCATTCACCAAATAGGGGTTCAGTGATCAGCATTACTGCCTTGTGGAATCAGGGACCTGAGCTCCATTCCAGCCTCGGAAGACTGGGTGGCCCTCCTCCCACATTCCAAAGACGTGCAGGTTGGGTGGATTGGCCATGGGAAATGCAGGGATAGGGTAGGGGGGTGGTCCTGTGTGGAATGCTCTTTGGAGGGTCGGTACAGACTTGATGGATCAAATGGCCTGCTTTCACACTGTAGCAATTCGACAAATCACATTCAATTTAATGTAGCATGGGGAGAGATTCACAGTGAGTACAGCTTGCTAAACTAACACTGATCGTTACTCTTTGTACGCTACATTTAGTCAGTCATTACCCTTGTGTTTAATGTCTATGAGATGTGCAGAGATGATACACCCAGGATATATATCTGAATAGGAGGTTGAATCACTGCCTTGTAGGAGCATCTCTAGTCAACATCGTTGTTTGGGAAAGATTCCTCTAACGCACTGATCTGGGTAGCAGTGGGCCAGATCTAGGAACAACAACCCCAGCCTCCCCACCCCCACCAAGAGCTGTTTGTCAATTGGAGCCATGCAGTGCTCAACAGCTCCTCCAGGGAGCAGTGGCTGTTGCTGGTAATGCACCAAGCCATGGAGCAGGATGGTTGAGGGATGTAGGGAAGGGTGCAGGAGCAAGGGAATGGCAGTCAGCAGGATCCTGTACTCCCTCCTGAGGCTGAGCCCTTGACCAACAGTGAGAGCTAGCTGCTGGGAGCTCCATTTATAACCACCCTGGACCTAAACAGAGCAGGAAAGTGCTGGGGTCCCCACTCATCATCCTCTCACCTGATTAATTGCTCCCAGGCAATTCTATTACTTTGTCCCAATCTCCTGCCTTTTCCCCATATCCCTGCAAATTACTTCCATCCAAATAACCATGCAATGCCCCTCTTGAACGGCTCAATTGAACCTGCCTCCACCTCATTTCTAGGCAATACATTCCATTCCCTAACTACTTATTGTACGTTCAATACTTGAGAAAGGATGTACTGGCACTGGAGGGGGTGCAGAGGTGGTTCACTGGGTTAGTTCCGGAGTTGAGGGGTTGGCTTATGAGGAGAGACTGAGTAGACTGGGATTATATTCATTGGAATTCAGAAGAATGAGAGAGGGTCTTACAGAAACATATAAAATTATGAAGGGAATAGATAAGATAGAAGTAGAGAGGATGTTTCCACTGGCAGGTGAAGCTAGGCCTCAGGATTAGAGGAAGCAGATTTAGGACTGAATTGAGAAGGAACGTCTTCACCGAGAGGGTTGTAAATCGATGGAATTCCTTGCCCAGAGAAGTAGTTGACGCTACTTCAGTAAATGTTTTTAAAGCTAAGGTAGATTTGTTTTGAACAATAAAGGAATTAAGGGTTATGGTGAGAGGGTGGGTAAGTGAAGCTGAGTCCATGAAAAGATCAGCCATGATCTTATTGTATGGCGGAGGAGGCTTGAGGGACCAGACGGCCTACTCCTGCTCCTAGTTCCTATGTTCCTTTGTTCTTAATAAGTGAATACTTAAGAACATTGAAGGACTGAAGGAATGAAGATAGACAGATAGAGCTGCTGAAGGAATGGAGAAATGCATCAGTTAGATCCCAAATCCATCTTTTTGTGGTTCTGCACTGACTGTGACTATTATCCTCCAAGGTTACAGAGGGGAGTAAACCAGCTAAGCCCCCACCTACTAATTATTTGATCAAGGTTTCCCTGGAAACTGCTGGGGTGTGGATATCAAGAGGGGATGCATTGCCCCCTCCACCTGCCCTCAGCTGGAATTTTAAACTATCTTGCCCACCCTGGGGCCAGACTGGCACATGGGTTGGGTGGAGATGATGTGTAGTATCAATGAGGGTGGTGCAGGGAATTGTACCCATGGCAGGGCAGATATTAGACATGCCCGTGGTTAAAAATAATTGCTTTTTGAGGCCCTCTTCCACACCATTGGTAAACATTGAGCGTGGGGCACATTGGTGGATTGTAAGAGACACACATAACTAGCACCTGGACCTCCTTTGGGTAGATTTGCTGCTACCCATCCCTTCCTGTAACATGGGTCTGTGGGTCTGCCAGTATTACATGGTGAAAGCTGAGCCATTAGTAAATGGTTGGCAGAAGAGGCTGGTCTTTAATTCACAAGAAGTCAGATATTTTCAATCAAGCTACTCAAACATGCTATTTCTGCAGTGGGTGGGCATTCTAGCCCAAAAGGTGGGACACTACTACTGCACCACTCATTTAATACATAGTAACTAAGGCAACAGGTTCCATTAACTAAAGATTGGGAAACTATATTGACGTTAAAAATCACACAACACCCGGTTATAGTCCAATAGGTTTATTTGGAAGCACTAGCTTTTGGAGCGCTGCTCCTTCGCCAGGTAGCTGGTGAAGGAGCAGTGCTCCGAAAGCTAGTGCTTCCAAATAAACTTATTGGACTATAACCTGGTGTTGTGTGATTTTTAACATTGTCCACCCCAGTCCAACACTGGCATCTACAAATCATGACTTTATTAATGTTAGAGAAAAGACATTGCTATCTCCTAAGAGATAGTAACCATGAGTGGTTGTAATTCACAAAGAACCGTAGACTTCTCTTTCTACATCGGGGAAAAAGACAATTGGTTATAGAGTCATAGAATCATCCGGTCCGGAAGAGTTCCTTCGGCCCTTGGGTTTGCACTGTCTTATCCACATTAATCCTATTTTCCAGCACTTCGATATTATAATATACCCTTGAATATCATCAAGTGCTGATCCAAATACTTTTTAAATGTTGTGAGGTTTACTGTCCCAACACCCTCCCAGGCAGTGTATTCCAGATTCCCACCACCCTCTGGGTGAAAAATCCCCTGTAAAATTCAGCTCTTCATCGTAAAATTATACCCTTTTGGCATTGACTCTGTGACTCCTCTCTACCCACCATGTGCATGCCCCTCATAATCCTATCCACCTCAATCAGGTCCCCGCTCAGCCTTCTCTGCTCTCAAGAAAATATGATGTGGACGTGCTGGTGATGGACAAAATCAGAAGGTCACATGACACCAGGCTAAAGAACAACAACCTTTCGGAGTGTTGCTGTTTTGTCAGATGAGAGTCACCTGATGATGGGGCAGCACTCTGAAAGCTTGTGATTTCAAATAAACCTGTGGGTCTATAACCTGGTGTCATGTGCCTGATACAAAGATGAAGATTATGAGGAGCGTGGACAGGGTGGAGAGAAAGCAGCTCATCTAAGGGTCACTGAGAAAGGAACATAATTTAAAAATGAATAGCTAGAGCTTTCGAGGGAATTTTAAGAGCAACGTCTTCACCCAGAGGCTGGAGTGTACTGCTTGGGAGGAGAAAATTACCTGGATGAACAATTGAAATGTTATACTAGTCAAGGCTATGGGCCAAGTGCAGGAAAGTGGGACTAATGTGGGTAATAGTGTATTTTTGGTCGTATGAACTCGATGGGCCAAAGGGCCTCATCTGTTTGATTCTTTGAATAGGCACCTCTCTCCAAAGGAGTGCCCCCGACCCCCATAACTAGATAACATGTTGCCCCCTCAGTTGAAACACCCTTTCCTTCCCACCTCAGCAGGTCCCTAAGGACAAGCCTTAATGGGCTGTCCCATTTACAACGCCAGCCCAGCCTCCCCCATGACTCCTCCTCGGTTTGGCTGACTGCATTCCTGATGGTGGCCAGCAGGTGGGGCATGCTGCTCCAGGGGGTGAAAGCCAAGAGCTTCAGCAGTTAACAGCCTGACCCCCATGAAACCTGGTCATGGTTCCCTGGGCAAGTGGAGCTGGGATCACAGCTGGCTTTTCTGTTACTGAGCAGGGGTCACTGTCTCTGTGTAAGATCCAGGTCAAAGTGTGAGAACACTTGGACAATGGGCACCCCATGTAGTAGCACCAACAGCAACAACAACAACAACACACACTCATGTAGCACCTTTGACATAGTGCTACAGGTTCATAAGGGAGCATTATGAAATAAACATTTGACGAGGAAATACTGATGAAAGATGGGGAAAAGTTTGGTCATTGAGGTAGTAGGAGAAAGTGAGGTCTGCAGATGCTGGAGTATCAGAGCTGAAAATGTATTGCTGGAAAAGCGCAGCAGGTCAGGCAGCATCCAAGGAACAGGAAATTCGACGTTTCGGGCATAAGCCCCTCCTGATGAAGGGCTTATGCCCGAAACATCAAATTTCCTGTTTCTTGGATGCTGCCTGACCTGCTGTGCTTTTCCAGCAACACATTTTCAGCTCATTGAGGTAGTACCCTTTAAGGATAACCTTAAGGGAGGAGGAAGGAGGTGGACAGACAGAGAGGTGTAGGGAGGGAATTCCAGAGCTTGGGATGAAAGCATCATAAAGCATGGTTATCAGTGATGGACAGTTTGGGATACATAAGATGCCGGATAGTTACGAGTGCAGAGACTTTGGAGGGTGTGAGGGTAAAGTTGCTTAAACAAAGGGAGTGGGAACCATGGATACATCTGAACACAAGGTTGAATCAATGCCTTGGGACAGTTTTCCCATTTTTGTTTCTAAGTGTAAATGTGCTAAATGGTAATCATCATCTCATCCCCACTGATGAGAAAAATCAT
Source organism: Hemiscyllium ocellatum (assembly GCF_020745735.1). Lineage (NCBI taxonomy): Eukaryota > Metazoa > Chordata > Chondrichthyes > Orectolobiformes > Hemiscylliidae > Hemiscyllium > Hemiscyllium ocellatum. The sequence continues at coordinate 4,756,944 of NC_083428.1, forward strand.
CCTGCGCCAGCCAATCAGCTCTCTCAGAGCTGACACATGAGCGAGGGCGAGTATCCCGCCCTATCACAGACCTTGGCATGAGTCAGTTAGAGGCCAGCAGATTCTGGGTCCTAAAGTCCACTGAGTGAGACTGTCCTCAGGGAAATCCAACGGCCAGTCTAAAGGCAAGTCTTTGGGTTTTTTTTTCTTTTTGTGGGTGGGAGTCACAGGGAGAGGGATATCAAAGACAAAGGTAGGGGGCACTTTTATAAACCACCATCATGTCTACCGTTTGTGCCTCCAACTGTGCCCGGACTGGGGCAACTACAGACCCCCTCCAACCCGGATGGTGGCTTGCTCAGGTTGGGAAACAAGCCACTTTTCCCATTCACTTTGAAGACAGGTGACTGGGAGAGGCTGCATTGAGGGGACACTAACTGACTGATTAACAGCGTTAATGGCTGTCATGTCGGGAAATCCCTGTCCAGCTTTTAATTGCTGAGGCAGTGAGGAGCAGGTGGGGTTCTCTCCAGGGCCAATATGTCCCTTTATTTCTCCTTCTCGCCAATTCTCTCAGCACCTCTGGGGGCAGTGACCATGCTGATCCTTTAACAATGTTATGTTGTCCTTGGATTTTATTTCAAGAGGGTTTGTAAAAGGCGGAGGTTCCAATTTGACTAGGTTAAGGCCACTTTGGTTATGGCTAACAGATACTGTCTAAGGCAACAATCGGGAAAAAGGCTTTTAGGGTTCTTTTTAAAATAAAACACTTGTATAATGAAAGGTTCAAGGCATTCAAGGTGAGAGGTGAAAGGTTTAAGGGGGAAGTATTTTACACAGAGGGTGGCAGGTGCCTGGAACGCGTTGCCAGCAGAGGTCGTAGAGGCAGGTGCATCTGGACAAATGCATGAGGTGAGGAGCGGAGGGATACAGATGCTTAGGAATTGGGCGACAGGTTTAGACAGTAGATTTGGATCAGCTCAGTCTTGGAGGGCCGAAGGGCCTGTTCCTGGGCTGTAAATTTTCTTTGTTCTTTGTTCTTTAGAGGGGAACGGTCGATTCTCCCAGTTCACGGATTTTTCTAGTTTGGTTTAGTTTTAGCTGGGGACCCTGAGAAACTGGTGGGAACAGAGAGGTTCTGTGTTTCAGCCAATGCTCCCTGGCTGATCCTCTCCCTCTCTGACATCTCTCCTGCGAGAACCTGGGTTTGAATTTACCTTTTGACCAAAGGATGTGTTTATGGGATGTTGCAGGAATTCAGAACAGCTGGAAGGGATATCGTGTCAGTCGGGTTTTCAAATTGTTGTTATTCTAAATATCTTTTTCTTGTCTTTCATCCGATAGACTATAAATAACTTCTGTTTTGTTTTAAACTGAGTGGTTTGACCAGCTGCATTATTCTGGAATACTTACCTACACCTGCTTAAAACAACTAGAGAAGTTAGGGTCTGCGCTGCCTTTGTGAAATGTTTTGAGGGGGTGTGACCTGGTCGAGTACAGAGGCGAGGTAATGCCACACTTCTACTACCACCAGCCTGTCCACACGGGCCACCATCCATTCAGATGATAACTGCTTCACTCTCCAATCCAGACTGCAGACAATGAGCACAAATTGCAAGAGCCATTACCTGCCAATTTGTTAATCTCATAAAACAACTTGACTGTTCACAATAATTAGTAATTGTTTTCCTTTGACCCAATCTGCAGTCTCTCCAGAATTCAATCAGTTCAAGTGGTTCCAAGACTCATATTTAACCACCTGTTCATGTATAAAATCAGCATTTGCTACCTCACAATCGTTCTCACTGAGGCTGGGTTGATTTCACAATGAGGCTGTTCACTGGAAACTGCAAAATGTAAAATACTGCGGAGGTTGGAAATCTGAAATAAGAACAAAATAAGCTGGAAAGTCACGCTGGGTCAGCCTGCATGTGTGGAAAGAAACTGAGTTAATCTTTCAGGTTGATGTGCCTTTATCAGAAGAGGAGAATGACAGAATTGCGCATTTTCTTTTCAGACAAGCTCAGAAACTCTTCCATTTTGATCTTTCACTGGCTTTTGATGATGGCTCCACCTGTTTCAGAGGTTCGGCAAAGTTCTTGTTTATGTTGTCACTTCCAGATCTAAATCTAGCCGTCCCGCCCTTTAGAAAGTTTCCAATCAGATCTCCTGTCCTCTCCACAACACCGAAACAACATTAAACAAAGTCATGGATAAGTGCCAGTACATCCATGTGCTATGATCTGGGAATAAAAAGTGAGGTCTGCAGATGCTGGAGATCAGAGCTGAAAATGTGTTGCTGGTTAAAGTGCAGCAGGTCAGGCAGCATCGAAGGAACAGGAAATTCGACGTTTTGGGCATAAGCCTGATGAAGGGCTCTGGCCCGAAACGTCGAATTTCCTGTTCCTGGGATGCTGCCTGACCTGCTGCGCTTTAACCAGCAACACACTTTCAGCTATGATCTGGGAAGCCAGTCAGTGAAGGATACTACCGGAGCCAATCTTTACTCACGCTTACATTTATTTGCAGAGTAAGACGCGACAATCATGTACTTCTGAACGCAACCTTCCTCCCCTTCCATACGCTCCAGTTTCAGCAAGTATCTTGTGTAATTATGAACTCAGCTATGGTTATTACTGCACAAGTCAAATCCTAAATTGATATCTTGCTTGAGAGATCATACTTTGGACATTTTTGGTTTTAACGAGTTGATCTATCACTGAAATAGACAATGTTGCAGATTTGGCTTAACAGTAAAATGGAAGGTTATTATGCCAAATAAATAAATATAAAATAGAATAAATCAGCTGTTAACATATAACTTAAGTTTTAAGGTTTAGAATCACCTAGTAAAATACCCATTAGCTCCATAAGTAGCACTCTTTTACAGTAATCACCAGAGACAATTTCCATTTTGTTCACATTTATAGAGCTTAATTTAATTGTGGCTTCAATTTCCCTTCATCAAAGTCTGATAGCCTCTTTCTGGAGTCTTCATACACTGAGGTTAGACTTTCTCAGCTTTATATAGCCTCTTCATGGTTTTAACCAAACACGTCTGATCTGGAACATTCAAACTAAATTCCTTTTACTAAAGTAATCTATTTCCTAATAGAACAGAACTATATCCCTTCATCAGGAGCAATTGTTTTACACATCTGCCTTCAACCAAGACTTTTGTGAAATTGCCAACCTGAAACCCAAAAGCTTAACAAGGGAGTTCCCTTAAGCTAAAACACCCCAGAATTTCCAGAACCTGCTTACTTAAAGCTTAAGAAATTAAAATATTTACTCTGTTCAGTTGCAAACTTTCTCAAGGTAAACGAATTCCCCTAGCCTCCAAGACCATCCCTCTCAGACTGCATTTTTTTAAACATGAGATTACCATGGCTACAGAAAATCGAATTAATTAAACATTAAACCCTAACTGACACACAGACATGAACCCACATGCCACAAGTTGAAATCCAAACCCTGAAATTAGTGACACTAAAATATAAATAAATCACACATCTGACTTCACAATGTATTCAAGTAAAACACTTTTCATAACCTTCTCTTTGTATATAATTAAACATAATCAATAAACAATTCCCATGAAAAGCATTCTAAAGGATACATTTTTCTGATTGTTTATGACACTGCCAGTGAAGCTGAAATCTTACTGTGAATTGTTTGTGATTTATCATTGCAATCCCAACATTTTGGATTTATTTGCTGTAATGCTAGTGCTTACTGTTTATTTTGATAGTGGGAGTATTTCTGATGTATTAATGTTATTTTCTGTTTATGATTTATTGCCGCAATCTCAGTGTTTGTGATTTATTAGCATAGTGCAAGAGATTTAAAACTGGATATTTAATGTATGCGATTTATTACTCTGATTTTACTTTTTGTGATGTACAAATGTAATTTTAGTGTTTATCATATTCTACAATCTCAGTCGGCTATAACTGATGTGGTGTAATCTATTGATACACTTTTGATGTTTGTCATTTATTACTGTAATTCTTAGTGTTTATGATTTATTACTGTAGCATGAGTACTTTGCAGGAATATGAGTGTTTGCAATTTCTTACTGTCATGTTAGTATTTGCTATTTTTTACTAGACTGTTTGTGTTTATTTTCACATCATTACAATGCATGACATTGAGAAGAGCACTGACAGACAGGAATAAATATGGACTAACCAGAATGCTTAGGCGTCCAAGGTTACTATCTTTTACCAACTCATGTTTCAGGAAGATTACAGAGAGTGGATTAGCAAATTACTCTCTTACCTTAAGACATAGATATAGAGCAGAATTTTATCAGAGCAGCATTAGGCCATTTGGCCCACTGAGTATACTCTGCCATTCAATCATGACTGATATGTTTCTCAATCCCTTTCTCCTGCCATCTCCCTGTAACCCTTGATCCCCTTACTAATCAAGAATTTATCTGACTTAAATACAATCAATGAATTGGCCTCTGTAGCAAGGGGTTCCACAAGTTAACTACTTCCTGACTGAAGAAATTCCTCCTTACCTCTAAAGGGTGGTCTCTTCCTCTGATGCTGTGCCCCTCAGATCCTAGTCTCTCTTGCTAGTGTAAACATCTTCTCCATGTCCACTCTATCCAGGCCTCAGTGTTCTGTAAGTTTCATTCAGACTCCCCCTCATCCATTGAGTACAGACCCAGAGTCCTCAACTGCTCCTCATATGACATGCCCTTCATTCCCAGGAGCATTTTTCTAAACCTTCTCTGGACCCCCTCCAATTCCAGCACATCCTCCCTGAGATACATAACACAAAACTGTTCAGAATATTCCAAAACACAGTCTGACCTGAGCCTTATATGGTCTCAGCAAGTACATCTTTGCTCATGTACTTTAGCCCTCTTGAAATAAATGCGAACATTGCTGCCAGAGGATGTGGTGGAAGCTGGTACAATTGCAACATTTAAGAGGCATTTGGATGGGTGTATGAATAGGAAGGGTTTGGAGGGATATGGGTCAGGTGCGGCAGGTGGGACTAGATTGGGTTGGGATATCTGGTCAGCATGGACGGGTTGGACCGAAGGGTCTGTTTCCATGCTGTACATCTCTATGACTCTATTTGCTTTCCTAACTGGCACTGAACCTATGTGTTCATCTTAAGTGAACCCTGAACTAGGACTCCCAAGTCCCTTTTGCTTCAGTTTTCCAAAGCCTTTTCAATTTAGAAAATAGTCTACACCTTAATTCTTCCTACCACAGTGCAGAACCTTACACTTTCTCATGTTGTATTCATCTCCAACTTCCTAGACCCCTCCCCCAGCCTGTCCCCTTCTACAACCTCCCTGCTTCCTCAACATTACTTGTCCATCCACCTGCAAACTAAGCAACAATGCCCTCAGTCCCTTTGCACTGATCATTAATGTATAACATGAATAGCTGTGGTCCCAATACTGACCCCTGCTGAGCTACATGAGTCACCGGCCATCCTGAAATGACTCCTTTACTTCCACCCTCTGCCTTCTGTCAGTCAGCCAGTCCTCTATCCATGCTAGTACCTTGTCCCTAACACCATGGGTCCTTATCTTATTTCACAGCCTCCTGTATGGCACCTCGTCAAAGGCCTTCTGGTGATCTGAGTAGATGATATCCACTGACTCTCTTTTGTCTAATGTGCTTGTTACCTCCTCAAAGAATTCTAATAGGTTTGTCAAACACGACCTCCCCATTTGACAGGGATTAAATGATATGGGTTAAAAGCTGAAACAGTCTTCTGAGTTGGATGACCAGCCATGATCAGAATGAGCAGGGGAACAGGCTGGAAGTGCCCAATGGTGTAATCCTGCTCATATTCTCTATGTTTCTCAGTTTCAATACAGTACAAGCACTCTGAATATGATGTCACCAAAACCCTGTCTAAGTGAAACATAAACTTCCTGTTTTTGCATTCAATACCCTCAGAGTAAACAGATCTATCAGCGTTGCTCATTGCTTGTTGTCGCTGCATAATATCCTTTTCTGGCTCCTGCATGAGGACCCCTAGCCAGCTCTGCCCCTCAGAGCTCTGCAATCTCTCAGCACGCAAACAGGTGTGCATCACCCCAAGGACTGGCCAATTTTCTGTCCAATCAATGCTGATGTTGACAGACTTACCAGGAAAAGAGAGACCTCTCGTTGCCATGCAACCTGCTAGTTGGACATGGACTTATTTCCCTGGACCAACTTGTCTGCAGGACCTTTGGGAGGTACATATGAGATGCACAGTGACAGGCCATACTGATCATAACACCAATTAGAGGCAAGATATGAGGAAACCTCTGATCCATATTGAATCCTCTGCCAATTAAACTTGCTACTTGTACAGTAGAGCTCCAGTAACACATTGGTGATATCTCTTGGTTGCCAATTTTCAGTGACTGATGCATGTTAACCCACACAATGCTGTGGATACTGCTTTGGGGCTGACTGTAGTGGCTCAGTGGTTCGCACTGCTGCCTCACAGCACCAGGAACCCGGGTTTGATTCCAGCCTCGGACGACTTTGCAAACTTCACACAGACATTCTCTCCATGTCTGTGTGGGTTTCGTCCGGATGCTCTGGTTTCCTCCCACAATCCAAAGATGTGCAGGTTAGGTGAACTGACCATGCTAAATTGCCCATAGTGTTCAGGGATGCACAGGTTAGGTGGGTTAGTTGTGGGAAATGCAGAGTTACAGGGATAGGGTAGACAGGTGAGTCTGGGTGAGGTACTCTTCAAAGGGTTAGTGTGGACCTGATGGGCTGAATGGCTTGTTTCCACGTGTACGGATTCAATGAATTAGGATTTAAGTTCTGAGCTATTTAAGGTAAGTCACATAAAGAGGTTCCACTAAACCTGAATAAATCACTGGCTCAGTCTCAGCTGGAGCTTGGTGTAAAACTATCCAAGGGACCGGGAGAAAGTGAGGACTGCAGGTGCTGGAGAGTCAGAGTCACAAAGGGTGGCTCTGGAAAAGCCCAGCAGGTCAGGGGGCAGCCGAGGGGCCGGACAGTCAACATTTTGAGCATAAACTGTTCATCAGGACATTCCTGAAGAAGGGCTTATGCCCGAAATGTTGACTTTCCCGCACCTTGGATGCTGCCTGAACTACTGTGCTTTTCCAGTGCCAACTAGCTGGAATACTGCGAACAGTTTGGTCTCCTTATTGGATGGAAGGTAGACTGGATTTGGAGAAAGTTCCCAAAACTAATTCCATGTTTGGAGGGACTGTCTTATGGGACAGGTTGAGTGAATTGGACTTGATTGAAAATAGAAAAGTGCCAGACAAGCTTGGAGCAGACAGGGTTCTCCAGGGACTTGACTCAGTAGATACAGAAATGTTTTCCCTTGTGGGTGAGTCTAAGACCAGAGGGCATATTCTCAGAATATAGGGTTGTGCATTGAAGACAAAGAGGAGAACTGTCTTCTCATAGAATCTGCGGAATCGTTTACCACAGTAAAGTATCTTCAAGGCTGAGACAGACCTTAATCAATAAAGGGAATCAATAGTTATGGGGAATAGGCAGGAATGTGGAGTTGAGGCTAATCAGATCAGCCATGATCTTACTGAATGCTGGAGCAGACTCAATGGACTGAATGGCCTACTTCTGTTCCTATGCCTCATGGTCTTATGGTATCCAGTTGTGAATACTGCACAAAACTGAGGAGCTTTGATAAAAATATAGACATTCCAGTGACAGATGTGTCAGTAACAGGAGGGCAAAGATTTAAGATAATTGTTAAAGGAACTGGAGGGAGAGATTAAGAGAATTGTTTGTGCACAGGAGGCCATCTTTAGGAACTCACTCTCTGAAAGGCTAGAGGAAACAGAGTTAATAGCTTTCCAAAGGGATTGGATGGATACTTGAGAAAGGAAGAACCTGCGGGCTATAGGACAAGAGCAAGAGATTGAAACTAATTTTTCAAAAATTAGGGTGGAGGGGATGGGGGGAGGGGTGTGATTCCAATAATGAGGAAACCTACTAACAGACCTTTCAACTTACAAATGGTGGACAGGGTGGTCTCGGCTGCCCAGTGTTAATGTTGTTACAGTGACTGACCGGGAGAGGCTGGCACCATGGCACCCCCCCCCCCCCCCGACCACCAAACTAGTGGCAGCAGTGGTGAAAAAAATTGACCATGGTTCAACTTTTCAATCACCCCACCTGGAGGTGTGTGTGTGCGTGTTTGTGCGCACATGTTTGTATGAGAGTGAGAGTGTGTATGTGTGTCTGTATGTGTATGTGTGTGTGTGACTCGTGTGTGTCCATGTGAGAGGTGAGTGTATGGATGTGTGCAAGTGTCTGTCTCTGTGTGTGTGTGCACATATGAGTGTGTGGGTGTGTGTGTGTGTCCTTATGTGAGTGTGTGTGTCCATGTGTGAGCGTATATGTGTGTATGAGTATGTATGAGTGTGTCCATGTCCTGGGTTTGTGTCCATAACCGTGCATATGTCTGTGTATATTTGTGAGTCCGTGTGTGTGTCTATGTCCGTGTGTGCGTGTCCATGTCAGTGTTTGTGCATGTGTGGGGGTCCGTATGTATGCCTATGTCCGTGTCCATGTGTGTTGTGTGTGTCTGTGTGTGTCTGTGTGTGTGTGTCTGTGTGTGTCCGTGTGTGTGTCCGTGTGTGTGTGTGTCT